>NC_083692.1:63338333-64715000 GCF_033118175.1 Dama dama | reverse complement strand
GTTGGAATCTACGCTGAGAGACCCAGCTCCAGGGCTTTGGACTGCATGTGAAGCCGCAGAATCTCCTCCTGGCCTGTGTTCTAGTGGCAGCTGAGCCGAAGGAGCACGCTGCTACCTTCTTCCTCTCTGTGGTAAACACTGGGTGTGGGGTGGTTGCCAGGGAGTGTGTGGAGTGGTGGACAGACTGGGTGGAGCTAAGGAAAGAGGGCGCCTGGACTCGGGGCCCTGATGGCTGTGAGTCATGTGCGAGGCCACCCGTAGGCACCAGTCCCCTCCATGCCTTTTCTCCTGGCTTCCCAGCAGATCTGACTCCCGAAACTGGGCCCTGTAGTTCTTCCCAGAAGACCTTGTTCATCCATACCGTCACTCGTGTGTGGCAGATACTTGCTGAAAAGCTAATCTGTATACTCTTCCAGCTGCAGGGTATAGAGCAGTGAATCAGACAGCAGTGCCACTGCTCCTGCGGGGTTTAAGGTGGGGTGAGCAGACAGTAAGCATGCAAACAAACAAATGAGCACGATAATATCAGAGAGTGGTCAGTGTTCTGAAGGAGTGACAGAAAGGACAGTAAGTGACTACCCTGGAGCTGGGTGGGAGTGGGGCTACTTGAAGATCGGCTGGTCAGGGCTCAGTGGGAGCCAGCCTTTGAGCTGTTGTCTGGGTGACAAAGAGGAATCCCTGTGTGAAGATCTGCACTTTCAGGTGGAGACCTCAACTACAAAGGTCCCAAGAAAGGAGGCATCGATTCACTTGTTCGAGTAGCTAAACAGCAGCCATGGTGGCTAGACCCTGGTGAGTGAGAGGAAGGGGCTCAGACCCTGCCTTTTGGACTTGACTCATGAGTCCTGTGAGATCTGCTTCTTGTCCTGGAAGGGAATATGTTCAGAGTCCCCTGGGCGGAGAGACATGTACCATGTGATTTACTGGGTTATTATCACCAATTTTCTTTTCCCATTCCTTTGAGTGGATGGCGGGTGGGTCTCATAGAGCATCTCGGAAGCAGTGACCAATGGATCTCATGGTCTGGCCTAGGAGGGTTACTTATTTGGAAGGTATTGGATGCCAGGTATCTAAAGAGGACTATAATCAAGGATGCCCTAGGCAACATCCTAGACTCATCATCTCTTAGAATAATTAAAGCCATAAGATTTCCCCTTTGGGAGTGAATCTGGAGGGACAATTTGTAATTCCACACCTGGAGGAGGGCCCTGGATGGGAGACTGTAGTTGGGGTTCCTGTTGCCACTGCTGACCCCTGGATAGCCATTTCCTTGTTATTGATGCCCTAGGGAACCTGTCAAGAAGATGGCTAGGAGCGCCCTGCTGGTTATTTTGCATGTTCTTTGCTTCAGTTCTCACAACAATTGTGAGACATAGATATTATTACTCTTGTCTTATAGATGAGGAAACTGAGGTTCAGAGAAAGTGAAGAAATATGCCCAAGATCACACAGTATGTTAGCAGACAGGTCTGCCTGACCCCAGTTTTCCTATTCTTTCCATTATCACACTACCCTCCAGCATCAGTGAGTCCTAGAAACCTGAAGTTTGGGAGAACTGTGGACCTGCCCCAGGGTCTGCTACTCAGGAGGTTTTTTGGGAGTTAGGGTTTTGAGATCTGGTAGCTAATGACTTAAAGATTTATTCACAAATATTTATGGAGTGTCAGTTTTCTAGGCCTTTGGGATTTAACAGTAAACAAAGTAAGCAAGTATCACTGTCACAGAACTGGCAGTCTCGTGGTAAAGATAGATCCTGTTGCCTCCCCAAAAGAATATTACATGGAATATTACAAGTTGATGTGTGCTTTGGAAAAAGTATAAGCAATAGGCAGTGAGAGGGAATCGGAAATGTTGGGTTGTGGGGTTATAGTGTTCAAAAGAGACACAGGGTGATGTGTGAGCAAGGCTTGAGGACCTTTGGTGTGCCTCTGTGAGTCACCTTCTGATTTTACTCGGTCTGAAAGAGGAAAGTTTAGGTGCAGGATCACAGCTCAGACCTTCTCTGTTCTCCCTGTGTGTGCCTCTTCTGCATTCCTTGCTCATCCCAGGGTTCATTTGTTTCTGCCTTCTGGAGGATGGAGAGTTGTAGCAGGCGGATCCTGTGGGAACGCTGGGCTCTTGGTGACGACAGCAGGCCTGGGCTTGTCTGGGGAGGGGGGCAGTCGAGGGCTTGACCCTTCGGGTTCAGAGAAGTCCCTGGGCAGCAGGCCCGGCACCTGGTGACTCCTGGCCTGAGGCCCAGAGGGACTGAGGCCTCGCCGCCTCCCTGCGAGGGGGAGCACTCTCCCTGCACCTGCACCCTGGGGTTCTGAGGACGGGACCCAGCCGGTTGGGCCGGCCCAGCCCTGTCAGATGGAGGACGGCAGCCAGCCTTGCTGCTCGGGCACGTGCCGATGACTGCCTGTTGTGCTGGCCAGGCTCAAGGGATGTGGAGGCCAAAGGCCAAAGGCTGGTGCAAACGGCACCCTGCCCATCTCAGTCCTAGCAGACTGAGAAACTTGTTCAAAGCTCAGAGAAGACTGAGGAGGCTCTCACATCAGTGTTTTTGAGGTGTCTTCTGTTGGGAGGACCTCAGCAAGGTGGGCACGGGGAAACCTTGGAGGTCTTTGCCAAGTCGTGCCTTCCCTTCACAATCTGCATTACTGTCCTCACAAGTGGAGCTGTGACCGTGGATTGGTCTCTTTCCAGCTCTTTCTCTTTGTTGGAAGGTCCCCGAATTTGAATAATTAGAAGTAAAAATTTCAGCTTAAGGGCCAGTCCCTGTGTGTTTCCCTCCTTGGCTTAACTCTCCCATGCCACTCAGAGACTTTTCCAGGCTGTGCTGGGTGGTTGGGAGGTGTTAGAGAAGGGAAAGTTTGCCTCATAGCTTGTCATCCTCTGTCCACATTGTCTGTTTATGCACACACGCTGCTCTCCCTCCCACCACCGTGGAGTCAGTCAAACCCAGGGAAGGAGGAAACAAAAGACGCTACGGTCCAGCAAGGCTCAAGACTTATGTGCAGTGACTGGAGAGTGTGTTAAGCTGTCTAATGCACTGCCCTTGAAAGGTCACCATGCTGCTTTGGGTTTGAAGGCGCCTGCATCACCTGCTTTTTCTGAATGTGGAATGTGTCAGAATCTGTATTGATCCAATTCAAGTCAGATCTGCTCTCGGCCGAAGCCCTCTGCCGTGATTTATCTGGAGCTGATCTGAAAGCTAGGTAACCCAGAACCATTCAGACTGGAAGCTGTCACCAGAGAGGACAAGCCTGTGGAGCCCTCCTTAGCCTTAGAAAATGTCAGCTTTCCTGAAAACTTGCTGGGCTTTGCTAATGGTGTCAGGCTTGAGGGGTTATAATTTTTCATACACTGAATAAAATATTAAAATCTAAATATTTAGACCTATGAACTTTGACCTATAACTGCTATAATTTTCATGTGCCCCATTACGATTTCCCGGAATTCTGTAGCCAGAATCCCTTTTCCCTCCCAGCGCCCCAGTATTCTCTCCCTCTTCTCAGAGGCTTCTGCCCTAGCGCCCTGTGCATGAGGTCGGTGTGCTTTCTCGGCTTGTCTCTCCTCTTCAATTTCAGTTTTCTCTTCTCTCACTTACTCCACTCTGCTTTCCTTAGAGCACAGCTCCTGAAATCCTGACTGTTTTGCTTTCGCTGAGATGCCTTGAAAAGGCCTCCGGACTCGTTTCTCCACCGTGAAGTGGGGATAATTGTACCAACCACAAAACTTGTTGTGAGGATAAGCTAAGACCAGATCTCTCAGGTGCTTAGCAGAGTGTCCACTACACAGAACCTGCTGGATAAATGGTAACTCTTCTTGTTGGGCCCGCGGTGTGAAGAGCAGACCAGTTACTGAAGGAGGTGGAACGCCATTGTGTTGAGAGTTCATTGAAACCCTCGCGTGGTGCTTCCTAACTTAGACGGGTGGTTTCGCCTCCCTTCTGTTTCTGTGCTGCTGTCCTAGTGCCTGGGGATAGTCTCCCTCAGCATTCCCCCCATCCCTTCCTTGCTTCCTCCCAAGGTTATCGTCTCCTAAATGGATGAAGATGTAGATACTTTCTTTCCCCAAGCTTAACCCAGTTCTCTTTCCTTGGCTGCCTTCCCAGAAATAAATAAAGCTTCCTTTAAAGTGTTTACCATTACTCAGATCCTAACAGGACTTACCCCTGTTTTTCTGATGGAGATACCTGACACATAGCCCCTGACCACCTCATTCCCCACTGCCTGGAGTCTCTTTTGGCTTCTTGTCTGTGCTCCAGGAGGAGGAATAGTAAGATCTGCCATTTGTTTGGTCCCACTACGTGTCCAAAAAATTATTTGATCCTATACAGAAGTCCTGATAACTTGATCTTAGAGGCTCCTTTTAAACAGATTATGAAATAGCTTGTGACTTACCCAGGGGCACAAAGCTATTCATAACAGAACAAGGACTCCAACCCTGGTGTCTGACTCCAGAGCTTACCATCTCCCCACTGCCCCTCACTGCTCTGAGGATCCAGAGATCTTCGGTGTCTCCTCCCATAGGAGACAGGTGGGCATGCTAGGGAGAGGGAGGAGAGTCGGGCCTACGGATACCCCAGTTGACCAAGCTAGGGGACCAGGGGAGCATTCATCCATTCAGTAAATGGTTTTGAACAACTAAACCTAACAGACTCTGCTAGGCACAGGAGACACAGCAGTGAGCAAAACCAGGCACAGTTCCCACCCTCATGAAAGACACAGTCTGGTGGTGGAGGCAGTCTGTAATCAGTGTCCTACTGTGTAGCACAGGTAGCTGGACTCAATGTCCTGTGATAAACTGTAATGGGAAAGAATATGAAAAAGAATGTGTGTATATATAAAACTGAATCACTGCTGTTCAGAAATTAACGCAACATTGTAAATCAACTATACTTCAATAAAATGCATTTTAAAATGTAAAAAAAAATGTTAAATTGCAGTTGTGATAAATGTCACAAAAGACTGGTACTGCTGTGTTGTGAGAGCATATACCGAGGCCATCTGACCTGAGATGTGAAAGAGGTTAAGTGTTGATCAGTTGGGAAAGGCGGGGGGAGTGCTCTAGACAGGAAGGGGCTCTAGCAAAGGCATGGGGTGGGAGGAGCACAGCGCGCGGATGGGTGAGGGTGGAGTGGGGCAGGGGCTACACCACCCAGGGCCGTCACACAGCCCTTATTTAAGGGCTTGCATCTTAGAAGCTCCCCAGGGATGTTCAGCAGGGGTGACACAGTCAGATCAAACAGACACAGTGTTTGATGTAGGGAGCACAGGACACCGCGAGACCTACTCTCTAGCAGAAACTAGGTTTCTGAGCCTAGTTTCCTCACTTCAAAGCTTGGGAGAGTTGGACCAGATGATCTTTAAAGTTACCCAGCACATTGCATTTAATTCCTTCCATCCTTCCTTCTGGCTCTGAGGTTCTATGAATCTTACCTGTTTGAGAGGAATTAGACCCCCTGCATCCTGGATTGCCCCTAACAGAAGCTGGACGTGTGTGTGTGTGTGTGTGTGTGTGTGTGTGTGTTGGGATGGGGGAAGGAGAGTGATGGGGACAAAGTTTCCCTTTGTGTGTGTGTGTGTGTATGTTGGGATAGGGGAAGGAGAGTGATGGGGGCACAGAGTTTCTGAAGCCATGTGATTTTGGTCAAGTTTTAAAAAACCCTCCTGACATGGTATTCTAGAAGGGAAGTGGAAGACTGGAAGTTGGTATAAAGAGAGGAGAAAGTAATGAGGAAAAAGAAGCAAAGATTAGAAGATGGAGGGAGAAGAAAGAGCATTGAGAAGGGATTTGGGGATAGGTTAGAGGAAAAGATGTTGTGACTCAGGAATTCCAAGGCTGTCAGTCAGCCTGGCAGTTCTGGGCATAGCAGGTGTCCCTCAGAGATCCCAGTGTCCCCAGAAATTACCTGTGGAATTTGTATATTAAAGTCATTTATTGAGCCTGAGATGCAGAGCCGTCATTAGCAACTTGTACTCACTTTGGTTTTGAGTTCCTAGCAAGTGGTGGGTTTTAGGTATGGGGGCTGCAGTGCTTTCCCACTAATCAAGGCTGTGTCTGAACCATCTCTCCCCTCCCCTCACCTGGGGCAGCAGGCTCCACACCTGCTCCATCAGCTAGTCACAGTTCTGATGCAGCCATGAGCAGAAGGGCGGTGAGGCCCAGCCTGCCGACAGCTGGGAGCCTAAGGGAGTGCATTGCTGGCTATGGCTTCCTGCTTCTTGCTCCCAACTCCTGCTACCTGGAAAGTCAGTCAGAGCCCAGTTCCATCCAACCTTGCCCTCTGGCTGGAGAGGGTGCTCCCAGCCTTCTTCCATTGTCTTCTGGCAGTCTGGAGGGTCCTTCTCAGGCTCCTTAGGGCCAGGGATCCTCAGGGCTGGGCTTCCCAGGCCCTCCCAGGCTGTCTCTGCCCCTCCCTCTAGTCTTATCAAACCTCCTGGCAGTTCTGGTCCCTGCCTCCTACCTGCTCCATCACCTGATGCACCGAGGGGGTGTGTGTGCCGGGGCAGGGGTGGGGTTGGCTCTTGCCAAGTATACACGTGGACACACACATGAGAGGCCTCACTCCTGAGAGCACAAGTACTTGACACACATGTGACTCCAAGCCACACTGGCTGTGTGTGCGCCTGTAGCCTGCTTTGCCCAGATCGCGTGAGTTCTCCCCTTCCGCCCCCTTCCTGGGCTTGCGAGGCTCTGGGAGGGCCTGGGTCCCTGCTGCCCTGTGGCAGAGATGGTGCTGGTGCTGGGGCACATGGCGAGCCATCTCGCAGGGAGCCCTTCCACCTCATGAGGCTGGGAAGTGGGCCCTTGTGGGTGGGAAAGGAAGCAGGAAGAACAAGTTTCCAGGAGAAAGCAGTCAGTTGCCCTCTGTGGCTAGTGATGCCCCTGTGAGCCGGTCGCCGCAGCTCCCTGGCCTGGGGACTGGCGCTCCTGGGGGTGCCTCGGTTTGGTGCTGAAGCTGGGCTGCCTTCCTCATCTCCCCAGGTGTGTGGTTGTGCTGTTCAATCCCCGGAAACACAAACAGCACCACATCCTCAACAGTTCCAGGTAAGTGGGTCTGGGCCCTCGGGGAGCATCTCTCGGGAGCTGTGAGAAGGCGCTGTCTGGGGTCTCTGTGGCTCTGGGGATGGGGATGTGGCTGGGCCCCCGGGCCGGCCAGGGAAATGCCACCTGTACCGCTGGTTGTCTGCTGGTCTTGCCTCTTGAGGGGGCTGTGAGTGAGCCAGGCTTAGACCGGGCTGCCAGTGCCCCTTTGAGCCCACCTCATTTCTTGCAGGAAAACCATCACCGCCCTTGCCTTCTCTCCTGATGGCAAGTATTTGGTCACTGGAGAGGTGAGTGAGGAAGGGGGCTGCAGAACTCTGAAGAGGGCAGGTGGCCTGGCCACAGCAGAGGACTTCAGCCCTGGGCCTGGTTAGGGCTGCTGCCACTCTGGCGTCCTGAAAGTGAAAGTGAAGTCGCTCAGTTGTGTCTGACTCTTTGCGACCCCATGGACACCAGGCTCCTCCGTCCATGGGATTTTCTAGGCAAGAGTACTGGAGTGGGTTACCATTTCCTTCTCCAGGGAATCTTCCCGACCCAGGGATTGAACCCAGGTCTCCTGCATTGTAGACAGATGCTTTACTATCTGAGCCACCAGGGAAGTCCTGAACCGGTGTCAAATCCCAGTTTTGGTTGCACCATGAAACAGTGATTTTGAAGCCTTAGTGGGCATCAGTCAGCTGAGCGCTTGTTAAAGCACACATTGCTGGACCTGCTCCCAGAGTTTCTGGTTCTGTGGTCCTGGGAAGGGACCCCAAAATTTGCATTTTCTAACTAGTTCTCAGATCTCACTGATTCTGCTGGTTTAGGAAGCACACTGTGAAAACCTCTGCGTTAAGATATTCCTTATGCCAGGGGGCCCCCTGCTGGGCACATGTGGGACACCTGTCCCTCTCAGTCTCTTACAGGGAGGCAGTAGGGGCAGAAATAGGCATGGGTGGTAGTGGTCCTCAACCCTGACTGCCCATCGGCATCACTCTAGGAACTTTGAACAAAGACAGAGGTGCAGACCCTCACCCGGAGATACTGAACTGAGCCTGGAAGCATTTTCTCTCTGATAATGGTTGTTATCCTGAGATATATATCATGTTTCCTCTATACCTTCGCCTGTGTAGCACTCTGCCCTTGGCCAGGGGATCCTTAGAGAGACTGTGCCCAGTCACTGGAGAGGTAGGGCCCCCACCCTTAAAGGCTGGGGAGGCTGTGCCTCTGGCCCTCATCGCCCGTTCCTGCCTCCCCGCAGAGTGGGCACATGCCTGCCGTGCGCGTTTGGGATGTGGCAGAGCACAGCCAGGTGGCTGAGCTGCAGGAGCACAAGTATGGTGTGGCTTGTGTGGCCTTCTCCCCGAGCGCCAAGTACATCGTCTCTGTGGGCTACCAGCATGACATGATCGTCAACGTCTGGGCCTGGAAGGTGAGTGGCCCCGGCCGGGCTGGCCTAGCACCCCCAGGGGGGTCCAAGGGCCAGTTGAGGAGTCAGGAAACTATTGACTTGAGTCCCTTCATTCCACTCTGCTGCTCAGTTACATTCTAGAAAATGACCTGAAGCAGAAAAGGGGAACTGTGTAGCCAAGTGTGTTGGTAGAAAGAGGCTAGCTTTATGCCTCCAAGGGCCTCCGGAGGAAATGAATGTCTTCAGCTCCTCTGGAAAAGGATTCTCCTTCCTCCCTTCTTTTTCTGACCAGTAAATCCTGAAAAGTGAAAGAAAGTGTTAGTTGCTCGGTTGTGTCCGAGTTTTTGCAACCACATGGACTGTAGCCTGCCAGGCTCCTCTGTTCATGGAATTGTCCAGGCAAGAATACTGGAGTGGGTTGCCATTCCATTCTCCAGGGGAACTTCCTGACCCAGGGATCGAATCTGGGTCTCCTGCATGGCAGGCAGATTCTTAACCACCTGAGCCACCAAGAAGTCCAAATCCTAGAAAGAAACATTTTAAAGTACAAATCCTATCTTATCCTCCTCTATCTTCTGAGCCTCTTTCTTCTTCACTCCAAGAGGCAGAACTTTGATTCTTCCTTTGACTTTCTCTCCAGAAAAATATCGTGGTGGCCTCCAATAAGGTGTCCAGTCGGGTCACCGCGGTGTCCTTCTCTGAAGATTGCAGCTACTTTGTCACTGCTGGTAACCGGCATATCAAATTCTGGTACCTTGATGACAGCAAGACCTCAAAGGTGAGGTGCTGAGGCTGGAAATAGCCTCCAGGGCCAGGGTCTGCTCACCCACCGCAGGAGACTCCTTGGCTGCTCCCGTGGGCCCCTTCTCTGCTTGCTCACCAGCCACCCAAAAGTTCTGGATGAATCAGGTGCTGCTTGCGCCTAGGGATAGTCTCAAAGGGCAGGCGGTGGGTGGACTTGCTGTGTCTCTTGGAACCCTCTCCCCAGGCCGAGTCTCTGGGTGGCTGAAGGGCGGATGGGTGGGCAACAGCGGTGTGTCTCCGCAGGTTAACGCCACTGTGCCCCTGCTGGGCCGCTCAGGGCTGCTGGGCGAGCTGCGGAACAACCTGTTCACTGACGTGGCCTGTGGCAGAGGGAAGAAGGCAGACAGCACCTTCTGCATCACGTCCTCAGGGCTGCTGTGTGAGTTCAGTGACCGGAGGCTTCTGGACAAGTGGGTGGAGCTGAGAGTAAGTACCTCTGTCCAGCTGGGTGGGGGCTGCCCGGGTCTTCGCCCAGGGCAGAGCTGCTGCCCATGGCTCTGCCTCAGGGGCGGGGCCTGCACGCGGGAGGGGTCCCCAGGAGGAGGAAGCTTGAGGCCAGCACTTGGCCGGGTTCCAGCCCATGCAGACGGGTGTAACTGCCTCCTCTCTGCTCTCTCTTTCTGTCTTTCTTTCCCTTGCTTTCCTCTTCTGCTCAGAACACAGACAGCTTCACAGTAAGTGGTGCTAGACTCTTCCCCTCTTTTTCATGCTGTTCCTTTCTCTTTGCTGGGCTTTTCCTGTTTTGTCCTCTTGGCCAAAACCACTGGTGCCTTCCAAGGCTCCCAGGCTCCCATCCCCAGTCCGCACGTGGCTGTGGGCCCTCTGGCCACCTGCTGCTGGAGGGCGGGTGTCTCTAGGTAACAGCTGAGGGGCTCAGGCCTGTGCAGCTGGGCCGCTTTCCCCTCGCCCCTGCCTTGGTGGGTGTCTCCTCTAGGCAGGTGACTGTTGAGGAGGGGTTGAGGGGGTGGCCCATGCTGAGCCGAGCCCCTCTGCCTGCAGACCACCGTGGCCCACTGCATCTCCGTGAGCCAGGACTACATCTTCTGTGGCTGCGCTGATGGCACCGTGCGCCTCTTCAACCCCTCCAACCTGCACTTCCTCAGCACCCTGCCCCGGCCCCACGCCCTGGGGACAGACATCGCCAGTGTCACGGAGGCCAGGTGAGCTGTGCGGGACCCCTGCCTCCATTTCAGAACTTGGTTCTGCACGCAGCCTTCTTTGCCTCTGCTTCAAGGTGAAGGTGTCAGCACCCCAAAGATTACAGGAACGTCTCTGCAGAAACACACATTTGACTGTATGAGTACATGGAACATCGTGGGGGACCATGGAGTATCTCTATGTGCAGGCGTCAGGAGGGGCTTAGTGTCAGATTTGGGTTTGCATTCAATGATTTTAGGACTGGTTCCAGGGACTGAAGTTTTGCTTCGGCTGGATGCTGTGAGGATATGGCGGGGCAGGGGGGACGGGGGCAATTCCACAATTGGACATTTAATAATTTTTGTCTGAAAGGTAGAAGGAAAGGTGTGATGCTAAAGCTGTAACTGATCAGTAAAGGAATAGCAGTCAGTCCCGAAAGATGGGAAAGGGTGATGATCAATCTTCTCTGTGGCTGGTGCAGTGATCTTGTTTTTATCTGTCTCAGAACCACTGCAGAGTGGTCTTGTTTTTGTTTTGCTCCATTGTGGCCGCAGGCACCTTGTCTGCCATTGGTGTTTTGAGACCTGGCCCGTGCTTGTCAGGAGAGCATGTGGTCCAGCAGCTTGTGCTGGGGCGGCTCCCAGCCGAGAGCTGTCAGAGCAGTGCTTTCCTCTCAAGCAGCTGGTTCCAAACCTGTGGGTCTGGAGAGGGCTCCCATGCTCTGCTCCTTGCTTTGTGGCTTGGCTTCTGTTTTCATTCCCTCATTTCCACAGCTCCTCACTCACCGCTTTGCACTGTCTTCTTCCCCATAGTCGCCTCTTCTCTGGAGCGGCCAATGCCAGATATCCAGACACCATCGCCTTGACCTTCGATCCTACTAATCAGTGGCTGTCTTGTGTGTACAACGACCACAGCATTTATGTTTGGGATGTGAGGGACCCCAAGAAAGTGGGCAAGGTGTATTCGGCTCTGTATCATTCTTCCTGCGTCTGGAGTGTGGAGGTAGGTGACCTGGCTTGGACACATTGGAGGATGGAGAGTGAGGATCCCCAAGCAGAACACTGTGTTCCTGCTCCCTCCTCCTTTCTTCAGCAGCAGCTCTGTGTATCCACATAGCCTCAGATGGGTCCTGGGGATCGATCTTGAATTTTAGTGCTTAAACGTCTCAGGCTTCTTCCAATGGGCCCCTGTCCATCCTCAGCTCTGCCTTGTCCTGGGCTGGATTATCTTGAACAAGTTACTGAACTTACCTGAGTCTCGTTTCCTTAGTGGTACAATGATGTACCTAATTCATCTAATTGTTTTAAGAATTAAGTGAAAAACTGTGAGTGGAGTGTCTCATAGTAAGCATAGAAGAGTACCTACTGTTTGGTGAATGTGCTTTCTTTCCCTCAGTGATTTGAAGAATATCTAATAGTTGCAGTTTGCTTACCACGTGACTCTGGGCTCAGCCTTGGCCAACAACAGCTCCTTAGTCTCATTCCCTTCTGTCTCCGTAGGCTGGCAAGCGACTGCTGCCTACCTGGAGCTCCAACTTTGTACCCTCTGCCCCTTCAGGTCTACCCCGAAGTCAAGGACAGTAACCAGGCCTGCCTGCCCCCCAGTTCCTTTATCACCTGTTCCTCCGACAACACCATCCGCCTGTGGAACACAGAGAGCTCCGGGGTGCATGGCTCCACGCTGCACCGGAACATCCTCAGCAATGTGAGCCTGGGCCCCTCCGTGCCGAGCGCCTGTGTTCCCTTGCCTTCACGCTCCTTCTCAGGAACTGGGTCCCCAGACTTGACCTCTGAGTTCTTATGTCGCCTTCCTCTGCAAGTCAGGGCTTTGTCTTGTCCAGCATTCCTCTCCTCTTGCCCCTGTACTGATCAGACCTGTCTTACCCACTTCTCCTGACCTGCTCCACCAGGACCTCATTAAGATCATCTATGTGGATGGGAACACTCAGGCCCTGCTGGACACTGAGCTGCCCGGGGGAGACAAAGCTGATGGGTCCCTGATGGATCCCCGCGTGGGCATTCGTTCTGTGTGTATCAGTCCCAACGGACAGCATCTCGCTTCAGGGGACCGCGTGGGCACTCTCAGGTAAAGCCAGCTCTGGCATGGATACCACCTGCCTCTGGTGGTGTGGATTGGGGGGAGTTAGGTCCCCAAGGATAGAGCTTTTGAAAAGCTTGGCTCAAAAAGATTGGAGAAAAGATATTCATATACAAGGGAAAGATAATTATAGTCAAGAAACCCAGCAGAAACCATTCTAATCAAGTAATCAGGCTTACATTCTCATATCAACATCATAAACCCCATAATACAATGCTCTACATTGGACATAGCAGTTTTTCTGTGGTATTCTTGCCAAAATTTTAGAAGCTCGGTCCCATCATGAGAAAACATCAGACTAGCTCAAATTGAGGTACATATGACCAAGCACCTGCACTAATCAGTACTCTTCCCAAGTGTCCAGATTATGAAAGGGAAGCAAAGACTGAAGAACTGTTACAGACAGGAAACTCAGGAGAAATAATAACTCAATGCAGTTGGACTCTGGATAGGATCGTAGATCCAGAAAGAGGACATTGTGGGAAAACTGGTGGAATTCAAGTAGAACCTTTAGATCCTAGTATTGTACCGATGTAAACTTCCTCGTTCTGGTAAGTGGACTGTTGTTATGTAAGATGATCACATTAGGGAAAGCTGGGTAAGGGGAATATGGAAACTCTCTGTACTTATTTCAACTTTTCTCTAACCTGAAAGTTCAAAAATAAATTTTAAAAAAGGTCAGGAGAGAGGATGTAACAGAGAAAGCAGAGTGAATCTGTCTTCCTGCAGCCCGGCAGTGACCTCCTCCCGCCTCTCATCTCTGCAGGGTGCACGAACTGCAGTCCCTAAATGAGATGCTGAAGGTGGAGGCCCATGACTCGGAAATCCTGTGCCTGGAGTACTCTAAGCCGAACACAGGTAAAGAGGATGTCTGGTACCCATGCCAGAGGCTTAGGCTCCTCTAGTCCTGCTAGTGCCGCTTACATCGATCCTGGCTGTTGGATGTGGGACTGAAAATCCTTTGAATCATTTGGTGTCTTTGCAGATTGAGAGGAGGGCAGCTCTGCCCCATCTCCATGGTTGGCTTGGCTTAGGGATATGGGGCTCAGTTCTTGTTAGCTTGGCCCAGATAGGGGCGTGCTCTGGGCATGCATGAGCTGATGGACTTCTTCCAACCCCAGGTCTGAAGCTCCTAGCGTCAGCGAGCCGGGACCGGCTGATCCACGTGTTGGATGCTGGACGGGAGTACAGCCTACAGCAGACACTGGACGAGCATTCATCCTCCATCACTGCTGTGAAGTTTGCAGGTAGTGGCAGGGCAATTGGGATACATTCTGCCACCTACCACTGACACCCCCTGCTCCCTACTGCCCCCTGTGTTCTGCCTCCATTAGAAGGGGTGCCAGTCACGGGGAGTGTGGGACAGCAGCTGGCTGGCTTGGGGCTGGATGGGAAGACAGGTGAAATATAGACCCTTAGTCCAGGGAATCCTTATCAACCAGGCTTGCTGAGGATGAGGAGAAAGGAGGGCCCGGGTATGAAGAGAAGCATCCTGATATAGGGCTTCTCTGGGACTCAGACGGTAAGGAATCTGCTTGCAATGCAGGGACCCAGGTTCCATCCCTGGGTCAGGAAGATCCCCTGGAGAAGGGAATGGCAACCTACTCCAGTATTCTTGCCTGAAAAATCCTATGGACAGAAAAGCCTGGTGGGCTACAGTCCATGGAGTCACAAAGAGTCAGACATGACTGAGCGAATAGCACTTTCACTTTTCACTTCATCCTGATTTAATGGGTGGTCCCAGCTGTGTCGAGTAGCTCACAGAGGGAAAGTGTTGAGGGGGGCACAGGGCAGACTGGACCTACTGTGGTGAGAGCAGTGGGAACAGCTCGTCCCCCTGCCTCTACAGCCAGCGATGGGCAAGTCCGCATGATCAGCTGTGGAGCAGACAAGAGCATCTACTTCCGCACTGCACAGAAGGTGAGGTGACCAAGCGTCCCTGAATGGGGCAGTGGGTTTGGGGATGAGGGGTGGGGTCACTACCATTCCCCTCCCTGAGGTTACAAGAGGTGAGGGGAAGCAAAAGCAAGGCTCCTTGGGCCTGGTGAGGCATTTGGGCGTGGGGTCTCCACCCCTGCAGTCTGGAGATGGAGTGCAGTTTACGCGGACACACCACGTGGTGCGGAAGACGACCCTCTACGACATGGATGTGGAGCCCAGCTGGAAGTACACAGCCATCGGCTGCCAGGATCGGAATATTCGGTGGGCATCCCTTTCTCAGACCATCTGACCGCTCTCCTTCAGGCCTGAGGGCATCAGCTCTCGGGTGTCTATCTTCTTGTCCAGGACTCTGTGCCCCTTGAGCCCACAGAATGAGGACTTTGCCTCACCTAAGAGGTGGCGGCCCCTTTGGTGTTGGGGAGTGGCTTCCAGAGAGAACAGAACTGGGGGTGAACGCTGGCTGTGCTGCCCCCCAAGCGACCGTGAGTGCCTGCTCACGTGATGAGTGTGTGTCTTCACAGGATCTTTAACATCAGCAGTGGGAAGCAGAAGAAACTGTTCAAAGGGTCGCAGGGTGAGGACGGCACTCTGATTAAGGTGAGGGCTCAGTGGGATGGGTGCCGGGCCAGAGAATGGGGGCGGAGGGTGCTGGGTGGAGAGGGACCCAGCTTCCTGGCCTCATCCAGCTGTGTGTCCACTCCTCA
Source organism: Dama dama (assembly GCF_033118175.1). Classification (NCBI taxonomy): domain Eukaryota; kingdom Metazoa; phylum Chordata; class Mammalia; order Artiodactyla; family Cervidae; genus Dama; species Dama dama. Next base: position 64,699,892 of record NC_083692.1, on the reverse strand, counting down.
GGTGCAGACGGACCCCTCAGGGATCTACATCGCTACCAGCTGCTCCGACAAGAACCTCTCCATTTTTGACTTTTCCTCAGGCGAGTGCGTGGCTACCATGTTTGGCCACTCAGGTGAGTATAGCCCTGCTACTCTCCCACGGGAACCTTCTCGTTTCTCCCTGGCCTTTTCTGGGTCCCAGCAGAGCTGTCTGTCCCTCCCCTCCAGCCAACCCCCGACCTCCACTGTTGAGAAGACATCTGGCTGGGACTTCGGGCGGGGGGCTCATCGGCCATATTTGTTCTTCACAGAGATTGTCACTGGCATGAAGTTTAGTAATGACTGCAAACATCTCATCTCTGTATCAGGGGACAGGTGAGCAAGAAGCCAGCTTCCCTGAGATTCTTCCTGTGTCAGTCCCCCCTCTCCACATCAGTGATGTCTTGGGAAGTAGGGCTGAACAGGCCCGGCCCTGGAGGGTGGCTCTGGTCTCCCTGCCAGCCCGGGGAGGAGGGGCGCTAGCGGTGCTGCCCCCCTGCAGCCCCCCTGCCCCTCACCCAGCTGTGTGGCTCCACCCCAGCTGCGTATTTGTGTGGCGCCTGAGCTCGGAGATGACCATCAGCATGAGGCAGCGACTGGCCGAGCTGCGCCAGCGCCAGCGCGGGGGCAAGCAGCAAGGATCGTCCTCTCCCCAGAGGGCCGCTGGACCCAACCGGTGAGATCAGAGTGTGGGTGTGGATGCCGGCGGGTGGGCCTCCGGGCTGCTGCTCCTCCTCGCTATGGGCCTGCCGCTCAGCAGCTCTGTCTCCCCGTACCTGTCCCTTACTCGAAGAGCCACGACGCTGACCTCTCCACCCACCGAGTCTCCTCTCCCCGTGACCTTCCTTGTCTTGGATGCAGGCCCGAGGCCCCCTCGATGCTGTCTCCCGGACCAGCTCTCTCCTCAGACAGCGACAAGGAGGGAGAAGACGAGGGCACTGAAGAGGAGGAGCTTCCAGCCCTGCCCGTCCTTGCCACGGGCACCAAGAAAGAGCCAGGTCTGTGCGAGTCTTCGGTGGGGCCAGGCAGGCACCGGTTGGGCAGTGACTGGGTGTACCCTCAGTGGGACTGGGGGGTGAGAGCAGGGAGTTGAGGCTTTGAAGGGTGTGGGCTGGTAGGGGCTGGCACTTCAGAGTGAGTGGGTGGGAGCCATGCTCTCTGAATGCCTGTCTCTGTCTAGCCTCGGTGCCCAGCCCAGCCCTGCCCCGAAGCCTGTCCCACTGGGAGATGAGTCGGGTGAGTCATCATCGTTAAAATGTTCTTCCAAGGTTACCAGGGGTGAAGGATGGTGGAAGCAGGGCTCTCTACACCTGGCGAGGCATCTGGGCGTCGGATCTGCCCAGGTGCCCGCCCCCTGTGTTCAAGGAAGCCCGAGGGATGGTTCTGGGTGAGGGGTGAAGCCCAGGTGAGGCCAGCAGGGGAGGTGGCCTACATCGGTCAGCCACCGCTAGGGGCAGCACTCCACTTGTTCAGCCACCTGGGGCCCTGGGAGCAAATGTGAGCGAAGAACCGGTGGAGCTGGGGACTAGAAAAGGGTCAGAGCCGAACAGTTAGAAGGAAATTTCAAGAAAGTCAAAGAGCCAAAGAATGAAATCTGGAGAAACTGTAGTACTAGAGAAGGTTAGGAGGTAAGCTCAGAACTTCCAGAATAGTTAGGGGGCAAAGGCCTTAAGAGGACCAATAACTGAATGGTGACTTCCGGGTGACCAGGAGGAGGAGAGAGGCTTTCAGAGGCGGCTCAGCTCTCCCTTGTTCCACGTCAGGGTTTCAAGCATCAGCACCTTTCACTGTCAGCAGCAGCTTCGTGGGATGATGGTGGTGTGGGGTCTGGCGCCTTCTGACCAGGCCATGGGCCTCAAGCCTGGACTCTTGGTTTGTCCTTGGTGCTGTGTATGGACCTGGGGCTGTCCTCTGAGTGGGGGCCTTTTAGAGACTCCCAGGTCTGAGGTGTCCATGACACTGGTGAAGACAGACTGGAAGGTCGTCTAGGACAGCACACGGAGTGAAGCTGAGAGCACGCACTCTGGAGCCGGGCTACCTGAGCTGGAACCTGCAGGCAGATTGCCTGTGGAACTTGGACAAGTTACCAAAGCCCTGTATGCTTCACTTTCCCTTCAGTACCTACCTCATAAGGTGGTTGTGAGAATTAAGTGAGCTAATACATGTAAAGTGCCTGGCACACACTAGGCGATGGCTGAGTGTTTGATGATACTGTTGTGTGACTGTTACTGTTACTCCTCCCACCCCCACCCCATACCAGGCACAGGAGATGGAGGAGTTCCTGGACCCAGCTCCTGCCACCAACCAAGGACCCAGAAGGAGGGGGCGCTGGGCTCAGCCAGGCGTGGAGCTGAGTGTTCGCTCTATGCTGGACCTGAGGCAGCTGGAGACACTGGCCCCAGGACCTCGGGGCCCTCACCAGGACTCTCCGGCCATGACCCCTTCAGGTCCTGGGAAGCACAGTCAGCAGGCCCCTGAGACCTCAAGTGTGAGCCAGGTAAGCCCGCTTTCTCCCAGCAGCCTACAGATCTCCAAGCTGGCTCAGCCAGCCTGGTGCCAACAGCGGTGCCTGAGCGTTCATCCCTCGGTGGTTGCTCTGCCCCTGGGGGGCATGGGTAACCTGACCTGCAGAGTCAGGTGGGGCTGGTGAGGCTGTGCCTCACTCTTCCCCTTGGGTGGAAAGGCAAGGGGTCACCTTTGTCCTGGGTGGGGTTCCCTGGAAGGCTCATGATACAAAGTAGTGGCTGGAGGTTGGCAGCCCAGAGTGCTAATGTGGTTCTTCCAGAGGCTCAAGAACACTGGTTGGAACCCAGCCTGGCTTTTTGGTATCTGTTCTCAGAGTCGGAGCTTCCCCCAGAGTTGGTGCCCACTGAATCCTTGCTCCCCTGCACCTCCTCTCCCAGACCCTTGCTCACATCAGCAACCTTAGTGATGCCGCTGTGTGTGTTTCCAGAATGAAAAGCTCCCCCGGCCTCAGGCTTCCCAACCCTGTTCCTGCCCCCACATCATCCGATTGTTGTCCCAAGAGGAAGGGCTCTTTGCCCAAGATCTGGAGCCTGCACCCATCGAAGATGGTATTGTCTATCCGGAGCCGGGTGACAGCCCCACCCTGGATACCAGGCAAGGATCCCGCAGACTTCTGGGGCCATGCATACCCCTCTCCCACGTCTTCCCTTCCCTCCCAGTGTTCTGTACTTGGGTGGGGTCTGGCTCCAGGCACTCAGCTTGCCCACCACTGCACCCCTGCCTCATCTCCAGTCCTGCTGCTGGGGCAGGGGGAAGGCAGGAGTCCATGGGGCTGCTGCTCACCATTGCTCACCGCCTCTTCCTTCCCCTGCTGGCCTCTCTGGCAGTGAGTTCCAGGTGCAGGCACCGAGCCGAGGGACCCTGGGAAGAGTGTATGCAGACGGCAGGGGCTCAGAGAAGCACAGTCCTGACAGTGCGTGCTCTGTGGACTTCAGCAGCAGCCGCCTTTCCAGCCCTGAGCACCCCAATGAAGGTGAGGCTGCGGCCCCAGGGAGGGCCAGGAGCATGCCGGTGGGAGCGGAGGCTCTGGCAACAGATGGGTGCAGCGTGATGCTTCCCTCCCCCTCCTCCACATCCAGACTCTGAGAGCACGGAGCCCCTGAGTGTGGACGGCATTTCCTCAGACCTTGAAGAGCCAGCCGAGGGTGATGAGGAAGAAGAGGAAGACGAGGGGGGCACTGGCCCCTATGAGGTGCAGGAGGGCAGCCCCCATACTCCGGACCAGGAGCAGTTTCTAAAACAACACTTCGAGACTCTGGCCAACGGGGCTGCTCCAGGTGTGGTCAGATTGGTCATTGCAATCCTCCCTTCTTTCCTCCTTGCCCAGCAGAGAGGGAGGGTCCAAAGGCAGGCCACGCCCGGGGTGGCCTTCTAGGGGAGGCAGAGTCTGGAGCCAGGGCTTGCTTCAAGTCACGGTTTCTGTCACCCTGGCAGGGGGCCCAGTCCGGGTGCCAGAGCGGACAGAGTCTCGGAGCATCTCTTCACGATTCCTGTTGCAAGTGCAGAGCCCCCCACTCAGGTACTCTCCCCACAGCAGCTTGCTTTCCTACAAGGAGCCCAAGCTCTCCTGACCTCGCAGTGCTCCCAGTAGGGCCTGTCCTGCCCCAGGGCGGCCTGAGCCCTCTCCTCTCCAAGGCTCAATCTTCCTTGCCCAGCAGTACTGCGCCTTCCAGCTTTGTGCTGGCTGACTTGGTGCCTGCCCTTCTCTCCCAGCGCCCCTCAGTGCTGTGAGACCTGCTCCCTGCCTTGTCAGGGAGCAGCCCTGAGCCTTCTCTGGGCCTTCTTCCACATTTCCTTCCTAGGGAACCGTCCCCATCTTCCTCAAGCCTGGCAGTGACGTCAAGACTGGCCCAGGGGCTGCAGGCTTCTGGTGAGCAGCCAAGAGGCATTGGTGCCAGTCCTCCAGGAGCACCCCCAGAGGCGGAGCCTTCCCCTGGAAACCCTGGCCCCCAGCAGGCAGTCCCTGTGCTACTGCCGCGACGCCGTCTCAGCCCGGACAGTGGCTGGTCCCCCAAGAGAGTGGCTGCAGCCGGCCCCAGAGGTGGACTCCAGAAAGCCCAGTCGGTGCAGAGTCTGGTACCACAGGGTGAGGCACCCGGGGGCTCAGCTCCAGGGGTTGGGTGTGTGGAGACCCTGGGCATGCCAGAGGAAGGTGGCCTCACGGAGCCCTGACGTGTCACTGGGCTTCCAGTCGGTGTCCGTTAGTGGGGGTGTGAGGGCGCAGCAGCTCCTAGGGAGCTGAGCCTTAACACCCGGGATGTCTTCCTCACCCCCTGACCTGTTGTGTCTCTGTCTTCTCTGCAGATGAGGCCCCTCCACCAGGCCTGTTGCTCTCACAGGAGAGGGAGGCCCAGGGGTGCCTGCGCTCCTTGCCCCAAGCTGATCGCCGTCTGTCTCGGCCCCACTCGTACCAGAGCCCCACCACCAGTTCCATGGCCAAGATTGCCCGCAGCATCTCTGTTGGGGAAAACTTGGGTCTGGCTGCTGAACATCAAGCTCCTGCTCCCATCCGCATTTCACCACTCAACAAGCTGGCCCTGCCCAGCCGGGCTCACCTGGTCCTGGATATCCCGAAGCCACTGCCTGATCGTCCCACCTTGGCCACCTTCTCACCTGCTACCAAGGGCCGGGCCCCTGGTGAGGCAGAACAGCCCAGCTGCCCAGCGGGGCTAGGAAAGGCTCACAGTACAGCTGAGAGGCGGGCCTGTTCAGGGGAGGGTGCCACTCCCAAGCCTAGGACAGAGTGCCAGGCTCAGCCTGGGCCCAACAGCCCCCGTGCCCAGCAACTGCCAGTCGGCAGCCTCCTCCGAGGCCCTGCGAACGTGCAACCCCTAGAGAAGACTCCCAGCCCTGTGGAATGTGCCAGGCCAGGGGCAACCCTGAGCCGGGACTCAGGTGTGCACCGCTCCCCAGCTCTCATCTCCCACCCCATCCTCTCTCTCCCGTCTTGTTGGCCGCTCTTTGGCTCCATCTCATTTCTGTGGGTCCAGCCTCTGGCGTTTCTCATCCTGTGTGCTCCTGTTTCGGTCCATAAGTTACACCCCTGATGGTGAGATACTCTGCCTAACCTTTATGACCTCTCTATGACCCACTTCCCCTTCAGTGCCCTCTAGCCCCTGGGGCTGGAGCTGGCCCTCTCCTCTGGACCGTGTTTCCAGTGTGGTATTGGGAGAGTGTTGAGAAGGAAGGAGGCCAGAGGAAGGGACTCAGGGCATGTGGTGCTGGACAGGGTTGGGGGTTGTGGTGGGGTAGGCCTCTCTTGCTCTGAGCGGCCCCTGGGTGGACAGGTTGGAAATGACAACTCTTGTGGGCCTTGCTGAGCCGCGTCTGTCCCTTCCAGAACCAGCAGTGAGCCTGGAGCAGTGCGAGCAGCTCGTGGCCGAGCTCCAGGGCAGTGTGCGCCAGGCCGTGCAGCTCTACCACTTGGTATGTGTTGGTACCCCTCTTCCCCTCTCCCTGTCTGCCCAGCAGGATGACAGAGCATGTCAGGAGTGGTGGTTGAGTATCTAGCACATAATGCTAAGGCTCTTCCACTGACGAGTGGGTGGAACAGTTAAGAACTCTGAGTAGGTGAGTGGGTTACGGACCAGGCCAGGCCTTTTGAACTTGAGTACACATCAGTCATTTTTGGCTAACAGCTGGAGGAGACATCCTCAGACAGGAGGGGATGGTGTAGAGAGCCCTCATGTCCTAGTTTGCTTAGGACCATCCAGCTTATGCCTGTTGTCCAAGTATAATTATTAATAGTATCCCTTTTCATATTCAGAAACGATTTGGCCATTCTGAACATAGGGGACGGTCTTACAGGGGCCGAGATTTGAAAGAGGAATTGCTAACGAGATGTAGATGGTGCCACATCTGATAGTTACCCCCAGGGTCTGCCTCCATCCCCTAGCCTCTGGTCATACTTGCTGATCTTGGCGTGTGGAACTCCTGGCCACACCCAGCAGGGCATGCAGTCCCTTCTTGGGGGCAGGCTAGACACAGTCGGGGCCCCTCCCCTTTCTGCATCCGTTGACAATCCCCACCCCACTGTTCCTCCAACTCACTTCAGGGGTCCCGTTGCAGGTGGCCAACTGTAAGACACCCTCGGTGGAACAAAGTCGCATCACCCAACTCCTCAGAAACACCTTCTCTTCAGTGCGGCAGGAGCTGGAGGCCCTGGCCGGGGCGGTGTTGGCCAGCCCGGGCGGGAGCCCTGGGGCTGTGGGGGCCGAGCAGACACAGGCCCTGCTGGAGCAATACTCAGAGCTGCTGCTTCGAGCTGTGGAGCGGCGCATGGAACGCAGACTCTGAGTTCCAGAAGCCTGTCCCCAGTGAATGCTACCCCCCTTTCAAACTGCATCTCTCCTCCACTCACCAAAACCTGCGAGGATGCTTGGAGTGGAGAGCAGGGATCCATGCTCAGAGGGGCCATGGCTTTCGCAGCTGTTCCTCACGGGACCCCTGTATTTATTAATTTATTTCCCTGACTGTTGCCTCACTCTCTTGGAACTCCTGCCTCCACAGCCATCTGGTGGCTCACGCAGGGGCAGATCTTGGTCTTTGTCATCTTGGTGCTGTGAGGAGTCGGAGGACAGCCTGCCCTCCCTTCTTAGAAGCCATTTGAAATTACTGCAGGGATCAGCTCCCTGGGGTGGAGCACACACAGGGTATCCAGGGCAGGTAGAGGTGAGAGGTGATCTGGTGTCCTTGCCCTCTGGCCAACGGCGGAACTTCACCTCTACCTCCATGCCCCTCCCACACCAGCTTACTCCCCTGGTTGCCAGAGCGGGGGTTGTCTGTTTTTCCCACTTGTTGGCAGTTCAGAAAGGCAGAGCCCTCTGGCCCTCTGGAGCCCGCCCAGCCATCAGGAGGCTTGAGTTGGTGTCAAGGCCTGAGCCCCCACATTCCACTCCCATTCCCCCTTCCAGGGGGGCCTAGCATTGTCTCTTCCCGTGCCCCCTTTCTCTCCTGGCCGGAACTTGTGGAGCCAGCTGTGGGATGTTGCTGCAGGACAGTAAAGCCCTCTGCTGGGCAAACATCAAGCCCTGGCCTCCTATCCTCAGCCCCTTGGCCTTCCCTGTTCTTCAGCCCTGGTCCCCAACAGGCTGCTGAAGCTGAGGCCACCTTCTCCCTGCATCCTGAGTGATGCTCAGTCAGAAGCCTGTGTTGGAACTTCCCTCGTAGTTTACAGGGCGCCGGCCCACCTTCTAAGGACCTTGGCCACAGAAGAAATCTACACAAATGCACACACACATGCACATACACACATTGTTCACTGCTAGACCACTTGGCTGGCTGATGTGTGCCTGCTTTCCTTTCACATCCTGCCCTGGCTTCATCACCCTGGCTCCTATCAAGAATATGAAAAGGGATAGAACATGCTAAGCCTGGATTCTGGATTCCTGGTTTCACAGCCTAGCTGATGTGTAATGGCCCAGAGTATCTGTTTTGGGTAGAAGGAGCCTCCTCAAGGGCGGTGCTGGGCACCAGGTGTGCTGGATGCTGGAGGTTGAAGAGAGGGAGGCCCATGGGGCTGCAGCAGGGCCAAGAGACACACTGGCAAGGTGGTAGGTGGGCCAGGTAAGTGGTAGAGGTGAGGGGATAGAGTTAGGAGGGTAGTGTTAGGGGTGAGGGCAGGGAGCCAGGGCACAGAGGGCAAGTAGAGTAGGACCAAGTACAGAAGCAGCTGTGGAAGAGTTGGGGTGAAGAACGTGTCTCTAGGCCCTGCTGCTTTCACTGCCTCAGGTAAGTCAGGGCAGCTCTGCTGCAGCTCCCGGCTGGAAAGTGTGTCCCTATGGGCTCTGCTGGCTCTGTGGGTGGAGGCTTGAAGGTGGATTCTCAAGGGTGCCCAGCTCTGCTTGCATTAATCACCTGAACAGGTGAACCCTATTTCACCCTTACTCTTTTCTACTACCACCACCTGCATGGCCAAGCTGCCAAGAAATCCTGGCCCAGGAACTCTCAGAGCTGAGTGTGGACCCCAAGAGGCCGCAGCTGCCCTTGTCATAGTTAGAAATCCGCTCCCCATGTACCCCTAACCAGCACACCAGCCGCAGTCCACTGCAAGTGGGGCTCAGGCCTGGCCCTCGGGGCTGGGTTCCTGGCCACCCTCAGCCAGTCTATCCCTCACGAGGATGAAGCGACACTCCTGCCGAGGTTTGTGGGAAGGTGGCCACCCTTTTGATTACCCACCCCCGCCCAGCGTGGGGGGATGTGGTCGGCGCCCGTCCCCTTCTGCATGTCTGAGGCCACCGGCAACTGCCGCCCCCGTTCAGATCTGCCCTGACCCAGTTTTTGAAAGCCCCTTATTTATAACTTTTATACTTTGCCCAGGCCATGGCGCTTCCCCAACATCCCCAGGTCTCACAGGGCAGAGGCTGTTTTTAACATGTCCGTTTGTATTGATGTATGAACTCGTCAATAAACACAATCATTTGCTAACTCTGGGTTGTCAGCGAGTTGGGCGGGCAACAGAATCTGTGGTCGCGGGGCGGGGGGGGCAGTTGGCGGCTCCGACTGCAGCTGCGGGGCGGCACGACTAGGCGGCCTCGGGCGCGCAGCCCGAGCTCCGGCGTGAGGCCGCAGGGAAGGGCGGGGCCTCAGAGCTGGGGCGGAGTCTTGAGGAAGGAGGGGCGGGGCCTCGGGGGCGGCGGCGGCGTCATGGCGGAGGCGGCTTTGGACGCTGTGCGGAGGGAGTTACGAGAATTCCCGGCTGCGGCAAGGGGTGAGTGGGCTGGCTTGTTGACTGCCAAACAACCTCAAGATGCGGGAGGGGCCTTGGGCTTGCCGGGAACCGGGTTCCAGAGCCGGGTGCGCCCTGGTCCTTCCTGGGTCGCTGATACCAGGGTGCACCCTGTTTCTTGTCCTCAAGGAGCTTGGAACCTCGTGCACGTGGATGGCCCCTGTCATCAATCTTCTTCCGCAACCCCGACCCCCCAGCCCCCTGGGTGGGTCCTCAGCTCCCCTCCTTCCGTGTTCCCACACCTTCGTGGCTTCCTGGGGTGACTCTTCACCTATTCCCAAGGCCCGGTCCAGTCTTGACTCTGGCCCTGTTCTGTTTCCCACCGTCAGCCGGCACCGAGTAGTTGGGGGCTTTCTGTTGTTGCCTTTTCCACCCTTCTCAGTTTTGAAGTCTTTGAAGTTTCTCCCTCTGCGAACCCCTGCTGGATCTCTTTCTTAAGGAGGAGACGCCTCCAAGCCAGGAGCGCTGCAGAGTTTCAGGAGGATTGGAGGCGGCTGTAACTAGAGATCCCTGGCTTTTCCCTTGCTTGGTTTTTATTTTTTCCCTCTCATTCTCTCCCTTTACTCTTTCTATTTTTAAGCAATGTCTTGTCACTGAGTAGTAACATGGGCACGTTGTTTAAAAACCAGCAGACTTCTGTAAAGTAAGTGTCCTTCCTTCCCATTCCAGGTGGCTTCCTTCCAGCAGTACTGTTATTAATATCCACACACACACACACACACGCCTATGACGGATATCTCCCTTTTTATACAAATGGTAGCTTGTTAAGCACACTCTTCTGGTTCCCTAAATCTTTTAGGTCCATCTAAATCTGCTTCAGTCTTTCCCACATCTGTGTACTACTGCTGTAATTTGCTTAATTAACCCCCTCTTGGCAGGCATATAGGTCATTTTCAATCTGTTGTTTTTAATATAGCAATCAATATTTTGAGTATTTGTTTAACAGATATTTAGTAAGCACTGCAGTGTGCCAGACTCTGTTCAGTATGTTTAGGATACATCACTAAAACAGATCTCTGCCCTCACAGAGCTTACACTGTAAGTGAGGGGACGGTTAACTGTAGGCACATTAGATGAGTAAACCGTACAGTACGGAAAAATGGGTGAGATGATAAGTCGTGTGGGGTGAAAAAGTAAAGCAGAGAGAGGAGACTCAGGATGTGGCAGTCGGGCAGATTACAAGTTGAAATAAGAAAGTCAGGGTGGGCCTCTGACAAGGCGACATTTGAGCACTGGCTTGAAGAAGGAGGGGAGCGGGTGAGCAAGCAGACCTGAGAGAAGAGAATCTAAGCAAGGGCATGTGGGTCAGATGCTGTAAGGTGCGAGTGTGCCAGGTGTGTTCAGGGATCAGTGAGGAGGCCGGTGTGGCTGGAGCAGAGTCTGTGCACATGTGTTTTTGTTGGTTAAATTCCTAGCAGAAGAATTGTCAGACCGAAGGAATTGTTTGGGTCCTTTATGAAATTCTCCCTTTGAAACCTCAGGAGAGAATACTGGCCATTCTTTAAAGGAACTTTACATGGTGAAAAAGTGAAACTGAAATAATTGCAGGAAATACAAAGGGTTTAAAAAAAAAAAAAAAGGCAGTTTCCACATAATTTAAGAATTCTAGTGAGAGTAATAGGGAGATTTATTGGGACTTCACTGGTAGTCCAGTGCTCCACTCCCAGTGCAGGGGGCATGGGTTCAGTCCCTGGTTGGGGAAATATCCCTCATGCCACATGGCATGGCTGAAAAAGAAATAACACAAGTGGCTATGTAAATCAACCATACTTCAGAACAGAACAGGGAGATTTATTGAGCCCCACAAAGTGACTGCTTGGATGGGCTGGCATGACTGGGGAGACCATTGCCAGATTCCTCCCCCTTGTTCCCATATCTGCCCGGCACGTTCAATCTTGCTTTTCGAGCCGGTGGAGTAAGCACACTTCCTTTTCAAGTTTTCCTGGGTCCCCCAGGGTCTTCCTACTCAGTTTCCATTTTTGATCTAACACCATTTCACTTTCCAGCTGTTTGCAAGGCCCGGATGACCGGTGTGGAGAGGCGGTCGTGAGAGAGAGCGTGAGCCCAGAGGTGAAAATGAGTGCAGTGGCTGTTGGGAGAGCGTGTCATAACGCCCACTGGGGACGAAGACATTCAGGCTAGACCGCAGGGATGAAAATAACACAGCGAAGCCTCACGCTGTGTGTGAAAGCCAGGAGGAAGGCATGCCTGTGTGAGCAGCAAAAACAAAGTTGGGCACCCCCTGAGGAGGGTGTGTGCTGAGGGGCAGGCCCCAGACGGAAGGAAGCCGGACTGGAAAAGTAGGTTGGGTCTCATCACAGAGCACCTTGAATATGTGCCGAGGCTGACTGTGTTTCATCAGGAGTAGTGGTTAGCCATCAAAGGACTTTTTACTAGGGTGTGACCAGATGAGATTGTATTTTAGGAAGATGATGGGGACCTGGATGAGGGATTTTTTTTTTTTTTGAGAAGGAGTGGAATTCAGCCAAGGAAACCAGTTAGTTCACTGCAGCAATCATCCAGCCGGAAGATGTTGGAGACTTACATTCAACCATTAAGCAGATACTTTGAGCACCTATTGTGAGCCAGGTACTATGCCAGGTACTGGGGATACATCAGTGAATAAGACAAGCGTCCATGTCCTCATGGAGCAAACATTCTAGCAAGAAAAACTGATCAATATTTGGGATAAGTTAAATATATAGTGTGTAAGATGGTGATAAATGATATACATAAAAAACAAAACAAAAACAGGGGTATAAGGATATTGAGGGCAGGTTACAATTTTAAAAATAGTGGCCAGGAAGGAAAGCCTCACCAAAGTGACCTTTGAGGACCCAAATGAGCTAACTTTGTGGATGCCAGCAGAGGAAAGGGGTGTGTGGTGTGGCTTGAGAGACATAGGTAGTAGAATCAATAGCAGTTAGAGATAATCAATAGGATGCCAGGAGTGAGGGAGAAGGAAGAGTCAAAAGAGATTTTTGTTAAGGGTGACAGAGGGCCGTTATTGTGTGTGTGACTGGAGCAGGTGGTGCACCGCAGTCTGCCCACACACACATGGCAGTCTTGGGTGTCTGAGCTTGGTGATGCTGTTCGGTAAGACAGAGCAGACAGTTCAGCCCTTACTCTTCCCCTGATGGTTTCATGTAGCAGCTTGTCTCCCCAGTTAGGTTGTAAGCTTCTTGAGATGGTGCTCGGATCATCCCTTAATACTTCCATGATGCCAAGGCAAGGGCTGAGCACATTTTAGGTGCTTCCCAGAGATCCTCGGCCCACTCATAGCAGCGCTGGCCTTGGGGCCTCAGCTCTACTCACTGTGGAGCTCCCAGTGCCGCCTCCATAGCTGCCTTTCCTAATGGATGCCAGGAAGTTGGCTATTCCACAGTGGGAAGGCCAGGGGTCCCCTGAGCAGAGCCGGACATGGCCCCGTGGAGCATTGGGGTTGGGCCCTGTGGACGTACTGGTGTGTTTATGGGTGTTTCACACTTTCTTACTTAAATTTCCCTCCTCATTCTTCTATTCCTGGCTGTCCAGGGTCCCTTGGTCTCCGATAGGCCTTGATCGGTGGCACAGTGGCCTGCTAGAGTGGGCATCTCTTACGTGGGCAGTGGGGCGGCCACTGGGTTCTGTTGGTTTCATCCCCTCCCCCAATTCTCTCTCTCTTAGAGCTCAGCGTGCCTCTTGCTGTTCCCCACCTGGATGAGCCCCCCAGTCCCCTCCACTTCTACCGGGACTGGGTCTGCCCCAACAGGCCCTGCATCATCCGAAACGCCCTGCAGCACTGGCCAGCCCTCCGGAAGTGGTCCCTCCCCTACCTCAGGTGGGGGCTGCCCTGGGGAGGGTGTGGGCGGTGCTCTGGGGCCTCCAGGGCTGGGCTGAATGTCCATTCCTCCAGGGCCACCGTGGGCTCCACAGAGGTGAGTGTGGCAGTGACCCCAGATGGCTACGCGGATGCCGTGCGAGGGGACCGCTTTGTGATGCCTGCTGAGCGCCGCCTGCCCCTGAGCCACGTGCTGGACGTACTGGAGGGCCGAGCCCAGCACCCTGGGGTTCTCTACGTGCAGAAGCAGTGCTCCAACCTGCCCACCCAGCTGCCCCAGCTGCTGCCTGATGTGGAGCCCCATGTGCCCTGGGCCTCTGAGGCGCTGGGTGAGTGGAGGCGGGGCCCCGTGGGGAGGAGACAGGAAGGTGGGAGCAGCCTCCTTGCTGTTTCTCTCCCCTTGGTGATGGCAGCCCACATTCTTGGCCCCACAGATCCCTAGGCCTTGACTTCATTTTGATCAATCACTGAAGACTGCTGCTCTTTCACCTGCCCCAGGGGACAGAGGCCCCTTGTCATGCCTGCCTACCTCTGCCCCTTCTCCCCGCTCTTCCCCTGGGACCCCACTGCTCCCCACGCAACATCACTGGTGGTGACTCCCAGCCTGCCCTCTCCTAACTCGCCCTCTGACCCACAGGGAAGATGCCTGATGCTGTGAACTTCTGGCTGGGAGAGGCAGCTGCAGTGACATCATGTAGGCGTTGGGAGTGCAGAGCAGGGGAGGAGGTTGTGGGGAGGAAGGTGAGGTGCAGAGTGGAAGGCTGACCTTGGATGGAAATTGGACTGCCTGATCTTTAAAATTTCTTCTGGGATTCTGGGGCTCAGATCCATCAGAGGGCCTTCCCTGACAGCTCAGGTGGGTGGAGATGCCCACGGCCTTGGACCTGGGGGATACTGCCTCTGTTAGGTCCCTAGAAAGCGCTGAAGGCCAGCTGAGTCAGGGTAGACTCACAATAACCCTGTTTGTGTGATTTTCTCTCGTGGTGAAGATGAGCCCAGGGCCTGGAGAGTGTCTAGTCCCTTGGTAAGCAGAGATCTGAGATGCCTGAAGGCCTGCCAGACTCCCGTCGTGGCATCCTCTTGAGCCTGCTATGACTCTGTGCTCTCTGTCACGTCATAAGCTTTCTTGGGGTGCAGGGCCCCAAGTGCAATCGTCTGTGGCCTGCTCCTCATGGCCCTGCCCACTGGGCCCTCTGTGTTGGCAGTGCATAAGGACCATTATGAGAACCTCTACTGTGTGGTCTCGGGAGAGAAACACTTCCTGCTGCATCCACCCAGTGACCGGCCCTTCATCCCCTATGGTAGGGGATACAGCCTGGGAGGGGTCCCCAGCCGCATGGTGGAGGGAGGGCAGTGGGGAGCCCTGGGTGGGCTGGGGACACAGCATCTCCACTGCCCTGGGACCCCTGGCCCCCGTGCCCCTGCATTCAGGGAACATGAGGGAGTGGTGGGCACACTCCAGGCCTTTTGAGGATCCTCAGACTTTCTCCCTCTGGTTTCAGAGCTGTACACACAGGCAACCTACCAGCTAACCGAAGAGGGCTCATTCAAGATGGTGGATGAAGAGGCCATGGAGAAGGTGTCTGCCTTGTTCCTGGGCCCCGGGAGAGGGGGAGGCAAGGAGCCTGGACCCTGAGGAACAGGCACCAGAGAGATGGGGAGGTGGCGCCTTGCTGAAGAATCCCTCCATCTGGGTTTCCCAGTGCTGGGCAGGGGGGGTCCGGGGCGTTTACCTCCAGGGACAGAGTTCAGAGCCTGGGGGCTTTGGGCCTGCTCCCTGGAGTCTGCCGTGTCCCCAGGTGCCGTGGATCCCCCTGGACCCCCTGGCTCCAGATCTGGCCCGGTACCCCAGTTACTGCCAGGCCCAGGCACTTCGCTGCACAGTGCGGGCGGGTGAGATGCTCTACCTGCCGGCTCTGTGGTTCCACCACGTCCAGCAGTCCCATGGCTGCATTGCTGGTAAGGGGCGGCCCAGGCCCTTGGGGGTGGGTGGGGAAGTGGAAAGTCTGTCAGAAGGGGGACCCTTGTGCTCCGATTTCTGTTTTTCCCTACAGTGAATTTCTGGTATGACATGGAGTATGACCTTAAGTACAGTTACTTCCAGCTGCTCGACTCCCTCAGTAAGGTCTCCGGCCTCAACTGACCAAGCCCTGGTGATCATCATCAAGAACTACCCGTGGAAAAGGCCACACCTCTCCCAGGCCGGTCAACTCTAGAGGCAGCCTGGAGTCAGAGGTGCTGGCTGTCAGCCCAGTGGGGCTTAGGGTCAGCTCCAGAGGCTTGGGAGGTGGCCTGGAGCACCAGGAGGTGCCGGGCAGGTCTGGGTGTGAGCGCCCAGGAAGCTGGTGCCCAGGTGAGGCAGCATCCTGTTCTGGAAGAGGAAGGGGCTTGGGCACCACCTCTCATCAGCGCCATGACCCATGACCTGTGCCACTTACTGCCTCAGAACAGTGGTGTCCTGTCTGTAAAACAGAGATAATGATGGTTCCTACCTCACGGGGTGCTGGGGGTGCTATCTGTGAGGATGGCAGAGGCCTGGCACGGAGGAAGTGTTCAATAAAAGGCATCTGTGACTCAAGTGTGCTGAGACTCCCTCGCAGTTGCCTTCCGTGGTCTGCCGAGGGCTGGAAGGTACAGGTGAACATTTTGGAGTGATGGTAGTTGGGGCGAGGGCTGGGCCTAGGCTGGGGCCTGTGGGCAAGACCCCTCTGTCCACCATAGCCGTCACAGCCTCTCTGGGGCATTCAGGCCAACCCCAGCCTGGCTGTAACAGTGGCGCGGAGCTCATGGGCCCAGAGCCCGCAAAGCTCTTCCTAGCTTCACTCTGGCCCTGTTAGTTCTCCTCCAGCTCTAGGACAGCATGTGGGGTCTGGTGTCCTGGGGGTCACCGTTGTTTCTCTCACAACGAGCACATTTTATGTTTTGGCTGCCCAGTATGTAGGATCTTGGTTCCCTGACCAGGAATGACCATGTGACCCTGCAGTGGAAGCATGGAGTCTCAACCACTGGACTGCCAGGAAGTCCCTGGCACGCAGCTTTGAAGGGCTTGTTCATAGAACAAGCCACAGCCCTGCCTGGTTATGCTGGGGCATGGGGCGCTCCTCTCAGATTGGCCAACGCTCCTGTCAAGACCAGGTGGTTCTGTCACACCGGCAGCAGGAAGGTGGGAAAAGACCTGTGACGGGGGACACAGCTCTTAGGTCTGCCGCTGCCCTGGGGCCTGCTCCCCACTTTCCAGACCTTAGCAGTCTCTCCTGCACCCCCCACCCCACCTCCAGCCTCCTGCTCAGCCTCTGACAGCCAGGTCTCCTGGGGGCCCTCGTCACGGTCCAGGCAGGGAGAGCAGGGCTGGGGCGAGGCCCAGATGGCGCTGGCTGGAGAGAATGGGTGTTCAGGTGTGTTGAGCCCCCATCATGAGGGTATCAGTGGCTCCGTGTAGGTTTAAGGTGTCTCATTTCCTGGACAGGTGGCTGGTCCAGGAGTGGGTGTGGGGCTTGGGTGGAGCAGAGGTGGCTGGGAGGAACAGGGGAGGAGCTTGGGCCTCGCTGGGACATCGCTGTCTCTGGGTGATAAAGCGTGACAGTCCTCAGTCTTGCAGACACTGCCATCACTCCTTCCTCCCGAGGACGCTGCCTCATGGCTCTGGTAAGACCCAGTAGGGCACTGGTTCCTGCAGCCTGGTTAGCGCTGTTTCTTTAGGGAGTGGTGGGCTTCTCCAGGTGTTTGCCGGCCTTGGACCGGTGGTGGGGAGCAGAAGCCAGGGAAGAGGCAGGGTCTTGGGATGAAGGATCATTCAGTGTTCTTCCTGCCCTAGAGATGGGCTCCAGGCAGAGCTCCTTGGCATGGTAGATTCAGGCCCTGAGAACTCAGGCTCCCAGCTGCCGTCCTGGGGCCCCAGAGGCAGCGGCTGCTCTGGCATTGCTTCTGACTCAGTTGCTTGGGGGTGTGGTGGCCCCCGGGTTGACAGTGAAGGATGAGCTTCTCCAGCTCTGCCCCTGGACTCTACATCGAGGCCCTTGTGAGGCAGGGCTGAAGGTCAGAGGAAGAATGGATTAACACAGGGTGTCCGATCCCCAGATCCAGGGTTGTGGGTCTGGATGGAGTCACCTGGGGACCATCTTTAGCCTGACCTTGTAGGACCTGGAGGACCAGTCAGCCTGTGGGTGAGCTGATCACTGCTGTCCTTAGACCAGTGGAGAGCCCATTTCCAGAATTTCTGGCCAGTGATGGGGAGTATGGGAACAGCTTCATTAGGGGGACCAAGGCCAGGCAGAGGCCCACCATACCTCTTTTCTTCCCTCCGTAGCCTTACGTCCACACCTCTGCCACCCTGGGGCCCCTGCTACCCAAGATGAAACTCAAGACTGCTTAGTAAAGGGGAGCCGGGGATGTGGGGTGGAAAGAAGGGTACTGTACCGGGAAGTGTGGGGGCTGAGAGCACAAGTTGAGCTAGCCTGGTCTAGTCCTGGCCCCGATCTCAGGCAAGCACTTCTATTTCCTTGTGGGTTTGGTCATAATAAGTAGTCCCCACGCACAGAATGGCTGTGTGATTAAATCGAGTTAGGCTGCATCAAGCCCTTGGACCAGAGCCGGTGCAGAGTGTTGTGTAAGTGTTGGCAGGCGTCATCGGGAGATACTGTAGCCTCCTTTTGGCTCAGGACTCTGGTGGGGGGGAGGATGGGCCTGGGGCTAGGCAGGGCTGATCCTTTTGGTTCAAGATGTCTTGATCTTGGTTCAAGATCCTTTTGGTTCAAGGCCTTTTAGGCCTCAAGGTGTCACCCCAGCCTCCCTTTTGGGCCCACCAGCTGGCTGTAAGCCTGTTTTTCTCTCCATCCTTTGCAGGCAAAGGTGCCTGGGACCTGCTTACTCACCATTCGTGTCCTGCAGGCTCGTGGCCTGCCCTCCAAGGACATCGGTGAGTGCTGGGCCCGGGGAGGCAGTGGTTTTGCAACTTCAGAGCCAGCCAGGGCGGTGGGGAGAGACACAAGTAGGCTGGGTGTGTGTGGGGCTCCTTGAGAGGGTGCGGAGAGGAGGCAGTGGATGGAATGTTGAGGTCAGGCCCCTGCCTCCTGACCAGCCCCGTTCTCTGGGTCTTCTGGGGCTGCCAGTGATGGAAGGATGTGGGCCTTGGGCGGCTGGGCTGGGAGGGACTCTCGGCTGCCACCCTTGCTTCCTGCCCGCAGTGACTGCCTCTGACTGCTACGTGACCCTATGGCTGCCCACGGCCTCCAGCCACCAGCTGCAGACGCGCACAGTCAAGAACTGCAGAAACCCCGTCTGGAATCAAAGCTTCCACTTCCGAATCCATAGCCAGATCAAGGTGGATGGGTGTCAGTCCTGGCCCCGCTCGCTGTCCCCCCAGTGTTGCCTCCCAGCCTCTTGTTCCCTGCCTCACCCCCTCTTCCTGCAGCCCCCTGACTCTACTTCCCTTTCAGAACATCGTGCATCTTAGAGTCTTTGACCAGGACCTTCTGACCACGGATGACCCTGTGTTGTCAGTGCTGTTTGACGTGGGGACCTTGCGGGCTGGGGAGTCCCGGCGTGAGAGCTTCTCACTGAGCCCTCAGGTAAGGCTGTGTGCGGGGCCATGGAGGGCCTTGGCCCAGGGAGGGGCTGCTTCGGAGGGTCGCCAGGTACACAGCTCTCTTCTCCAGTGAGTGATCCAGGAGTCCCAGAGGCTCTGTCAGCCAGGAGCTACTGGGCAGTCTTGTCCCCGCCTCTGTCTTGGCCCCTAAGCCAAGGGCAGGGTTCTTGGAGCAGTCCAGGGAGGGTGGGCAGTAATTCTCCTCACTACTGGGGCCATAGCAGTCCAGGTATCTGGGGGATTTACACACACACACACTTTTTCTCTCTCTCCCCTCAGTTTCTAACTTGCTTCTTTCTCCCTCCAGGGTGAGGAGCGCCTGGAAGTTGAATTTCGGCTGCAGAATCTGTGAGTCGGGCTGTGGGGCAGTTCCCAGGTGGGAGTGATTCCTTCTGGGAAGGACAGAGCCCAGCACACCCAGAGCTGACACCCCTTTCCTGGGAGGTGTCTGGGGTGGAGGAGGAAAGCCCAGATCTCCTTGAGGAGTGAGAACCTGGGAATGTGGATTCTTGCTGAGGGTCACTGGGGGCTCTTTCCAGGACTGATGGTGCTGAGTGCCTCTTCAGCAATGGCATCCTAGTGGTGAGTCTAGAACACCCGCCTACCCCACCATATCGTCTGCTTGCCTTCCTCCCAGGCCTGAAGCTCAGGCCCACAGCAGGGGTTGGGTGCAGCTACTGGGGGGCCCTAGGATTTCAGCTCAAGAGGATCGCACCCCAAGCAAATATTTGTGACTCAGGGCCAAAGTGAAAATGTGTCAAAGAGCAAGAACCAGAGTCCTGGGAGGGGGTGGGGTCTCTACAGGGGAGGGGCTCGAGTCTGAGGGGCTCTCTTCACACCCAGGCCCGGGAGCTCTCCTGCTTGCATGTTCGACTGGAGAAGGCAGGGGACCTGCAGGGTGAGTCCCTGACCTTCTGGGGCCCACCGGGATAGCTCCCTGGCTCTCAGCCTTTGTCATCCCCTTTCTGAGCGGATCTTGTATTTGTCGCCCCCAACTCTCAGTCAGGAGCAGGGGGCAGGGGATGCATCCCCACTGGGCTTTTCCTCTCAGTCCTCAGAGGGCTGCAATGGGGCCCGTCTCCCAGCCTAGCTCTGGGCCAGACCACCATCTCAGTAGGGGGAGAGACGTGCCCCCACCCCCACTCCAGACCTCTTAAGTGAGACAGGGGCCTCTGTGGGCTAAGATCACATTCCCAGCCTCTCTGCTCTGGTTCCTGCTTCCAGAGTCAGAGAGCAGAGTTCAGCTTGTGGTTCCTGGGTCCTGTGAGGGTCCACAGGAGGCTTCCGTGGGCGCCGGCTCCTTCCGCTTCCATTGGCCGGCCTGCTGGGAGCAGGAGCTGAGTATTCACCTGCAGGTAGTGCCCGCTTCAGCCTGGGTGCCATCTCTGTGCTCACCCCCAGCTTCTCCCGGCTCCCCCGGCAGCCAGGCACCCTGAGAGGTGTGGGGCGACCTCGGCCTCCTGTCCCCTTCCTGCTGTTTCTGGGTCACCCCTAGGGCAATCTGTGAGGCCTTGCTGGGACGGAAGGGTAGAGAGTCTTAGGTCCTCTTCATCCTCCCTGCAGGATGCCCCCCAGGAGCAGCTGAAGGTGCCCCTGAGGGCCCTGCCTTCTGGCCAAGTGGTGCGACTCGTCTTCCCTACATCCCAGGTACTGGTCGCCGGAGGAAGAAAGCCAGATGCACATTGTGGGCCCAGGCCTTGAAGACCTGTCCTGCTGTAGCAGCTCCTGTCCTTGGCCCCCGCCCTGGACAAGGGCCAGGCTAGGGGAGAGGGGTCCTCAGGCCTGGCCCCTATGGGGATGGCTGGGGCCCAAGGGAGCATTGGGCCATCATAGGATGTGAATGGGGCTGGGATGAGGGCAGTGGGGTGGCCCATCTTCATGACTGGAGTGTTCATGGTTTTCAGGAGCCCCTGATGAAAGTGGAGCTGAAAAATGAAGAAGGGTGAGAGGCCACCTGGGCACTGGGAAAAGTCACGGGGGACAGCTGCCGGGCACTCAGCCTGGAGGAGTGAGGGGACACAGGCAGCCCCTAGCGGGACAGGCCACTGACAGTTCTCTCAGAGGCTCAGGGGTTTGCTCCCATTGTGGCATGTGAGGTGTGGGAGGTTTGGCCGATGACGGCTCTTGCTGACTTTTTACGCTCATTTCTGATTCCGCCAGAGGGGTGTGTACCTAGCTTGGTGCCTGGCGCCTGGGAGGCACTTGATAAATGCTTGGCTGGGAAAGCAGATGGAAGCCAGGAGAGTGGTTAGAGGCGCAGAGTGGGCAAGAAAGCCCAGAGAAGGGTGGTCACGCCCGTTGTGGGGCAGCTGTTGTGGGCGGGCCTCAGCTGAGCTGCAGGAGATGGGCAGAGTCACCCGCACTGGCCATCTGCAGGCCTGAGAGGCCAGCTCCCACCAGGGAGAGGAGGGAACGTCATTTCTGCCCCTTCTGGAGCCATTTCTGGGTGGGTGAGGGAGAGGGGCTGAGAGGTGGAAGCAGATTGATGGTGTTGGGTCCCACCGCTTTCCTGGTCTGTGACTCTGCAGTGTTGCTTCCCCAAGGATGTCCCCACCAGGGTCTGGGGTCGCCTTCTCCCCTCACATCCACACATCACCCGTCAGTCAGGACACCAGAGGTGGGGCGAGGGTTGGGGAGAAGAGAGGTGAGAAGGATGGTGGTGAGCTTTCCAGGACAGGCCCAGCTTCGTTCTCTGATGAGCCCAGGAGCTGCTTCATGTTCCCTTCCTTCCCACCAGACCCAGGGAATTGGCTGTGCGGCTGGGCTGCGGGCCCTGCGCTGAGGAGCAGGCCTTCCTGAGCAGGAGGAAGCAGGTGGTGGCCAAGGCCCTGCAGCAGGCCCTGCAGCTGGATGGAGACCTGCGGGAAGATGAGGTCTGGGGACTGTGTGGGACTAGGGGCGTGTCTTTGGGCCCAGAGCCCAGTGCTGGATGCCGGCACCGGATGTGCCCTAACCAGACCAGCACTGGTGCCAAGCCTGCTCTGCCTCCTGCATTTGATGTTGTCAGGAGCTTGACTGCATGAAATGCAGAGCATGGCCTGAGTCACCAGGAGCCTCTGAGCTTCCCCACTGGGCTAACCTGCCTTCTTGTTGTTCTTGGTCCTCGGCCTGGTCCAGGTGTTGAGGCTGGGCTCCGGGTGACTGACCAGTGAGGTGTACAGCCTGGGGGCCCCCTGCTGGCCTGGGGCCGTCCCTGGAGGTTCAGGGCAGACTGGGGCCGCTCCCAGGGAAATGACCTCTTCCTGAAAGAGGGAGCGGAGTAGCTATGTGGGAGACTTTTGGGGTGACACTGGGGCTACAAGAAAGTAATCACCAGACTCCTTAGGGGTTAGGTGTGGAGATGAAGCCTGGAACCTGTCCATTTTTTCTGAGTTCTTAAAACCAGACAGGCCTGACCCTTGCAAGCCTACTTCCGACTAGAGCCTCTTCAGCAGGTCTGACTAGAACTGGTCCCAGGAGCTCCAATTAGATCTTGACCAGGCTGAGCTGTGGGTGAGCCGAGTGGTCCCTTGGATTGCTACCGCCTCTTCCTGTGGCTTGACCCTTCCCTCTCGCTAGGGCCTCTTTGAGCCCCGTTGTCTTCTCTTCTAGATCCCAGTGGTTGCTATTATGGCCACCGGTGGTGGTATCCGGGCCATGACCTCACTGTATGGGCAGCTGGCTGGCCTAAAGGCGCTTGGCCTCTTGGATTGTGTCTCCTACATCACGGGGGCCTCGGGCTCCACTTGGTAAGCTTGAGTGCTGGAGCCTACAGGTGGCTAGCTGGGCTATGGCAGGAGCGGGGGTGGTAAGGTTCTATCAAACTCCACGGGCCTCTCTGACCCATTTGGAAAGGTGCTCCGGGGACTGTGGAAGGTGTCTTTCCGGCTGCTGCAGTGGGGTTCCGGTGACAATCCCTCCGACTTTGGCTTTTCCCAGGGCTTTGGCCAACCTCTACGAGGATCCAGAGTGGTCTCAGAAGGACCTGGCAGGGCCCATCGAGTCACTGAAGACCCAGGTGACCAAGAGCAAGCTGGGCGTGCTAGCCCCCAGGCAGCTACTGCGGTACCAGCAGGAGCTGGCTGAGCGTGCCCGCCTGGGCCACCCGACCTGCTTCACCAACCTGTGGGCCCTCATCAATGAGGCGCTGCTACATGATGAGGTGTGGGGAGGGGTAGGGGCAGGGCAGGGTGGGGTGGCCAAAACCAGGGCATGGTCTGGAGATGGGGAGCAGCTCTGGGCAGTAGAGGGCAGGCGAGGCCCCAGGAGACCAGGCATTAAGTTCTCATTCCCTTCCCCCAGCCTCATGACCACAAGCTCTCAGACCAGCGGGAGGCCCTGAGTCGAGGCCAGAACCCCCTGCCCATCTACTGTGCTCTCAACACCAAGGAACAGAATCTGACCACCTTTGAATTTGGGGGTGAGTAGTGCTGGAGCTCTCACAGTTGGCCAAGTGAGAGGCAGCCCAGCCTGTGTGTGAAGGTGGTCGTTACACCCCCCTCTGCTGGGCCAAGAGCCTGTCATTCCACCAGAGTCACTCAGGCTTTGGGACGGAGGCCGGGGCCGTGGGTCCTCACTCAGGGTGCCAGCAACAGAGCTGAGCCTCCTGGTCATAAGGCTGCCTGACGCGGGGCCCGTGGTGGGCATGTTGGGCCTGAGAGTCCTCAGGTTCCTTCCAGGCCCCTCCGTGAGGGCGTGTGGCTCTTCACAGAGTGGTGTGAGTTCTCCCCCTACGAGGTCGGCTTTCCCAAGTACGGCGCCTTCATCCCCCCCGAGCTCTTTGGCTCTGAGTTCTTCATGGGGCGCCTGACAAAACAGCTTCCTGAGTCCCGCATCTGTTTCCTGGAAGGTGAGGGGGTCTGCAGGGTGGGAGAAGTTGGGGACTTGGGGAGAATGGGCAAGATGGTGGGGTCGACTCTCTCGGCTCAGTCATGTCCTGGCCCTGGGTGGGTGGTGGGAAGGGTCAGGTTGCAGTGAGGTGGGGGACTCTCTTCCTCTTGGGTCTCCCGCTCAGGTATCTGGAGCAACCTGTATGCAGCCAACCTCCAGGACAGCCTGTACTGGTCATCCGAGCCCAGCCAGTTCTGGGACCGCTGGGCACAAGCTCGGGCCAGCCTGGGTAGGTGCCTGGGTTCTTTCACCAGGATGGGAGAGGCAGCTTGTGGGGAATGTGGGGGTGGCTCTCAGACCTTTGTGAGTCTGCAGAGGCTGGAATAAAGGTCTGAGAGTCCCCTTGTACCCTCTTCTTGACTGCAGACAAGGAGCAGGTCCCCCTTCTGAAGATACAAGAGCCTCCCACGGTGGCTGGCAGGATAGCAGAGGTTTTCACTGACCTTCTGACGCGGCGTCCACTTGCCCAGGCCACCCACAATTTCCTACGTGGCTTCTCCTTCCACAAGGACTATTTTCAGCATCCTCACTTTTCTGCCTGGAAAGGTACCTGCTCTTCTCCCCCTGCTCTCCCAGATCTTCCCATGGCCATCTGAGCCTTGGGTTCCTGATCAGACATCCACTCTCTCCAGTCCCTCGGCCCCACGCCCTCTGAGCTCAGTTCTCTGGCTTCCTTGGAGCGAGAGCCACTCTTCCTCTCCTTATGCTGGGGTCAGCGCCCATCTGTGGGACCTCGGGACTTGAGGCTCTGCTTTGGCAGCAGAGAGCAGGAGACAGAGGCTCTTCCTCCTCCTAGCAGCAACGGGCTGGTGCCGTTAGCACCAGTGACAGTTGCTCTCCACACGATCCCCCAACCTTTCCAGCTACCAAGCTGGACGGCCTCCCCAACGAGCTGACACCTGCAGAGCCCTACCTTTGCTTGCTGGATGTTGGCTACCTTGTCAATACCAGCTGCCCACCCCTCCTGCCACCCACACGGGACGTGGACCTCATCCTGTCGCTAGATTACAATCTCCATGGAGCCTTCCAGGTGGGCTGTGGGCAGGGTTGGGAGGTGGGGCAACCCTAGGCCTGACCTCAGGTGGTCTGACATCTTGACTCCGGAGAGACCTGCTTTGGAGTCCGGTTTCTGGGCCAGCTTCCCTTTGTGACCACAATACCGCATGAATGAAAGGCTGTGGATTCTATGAACTTTCTCCCCGGGGAACTTACTCTGCTCAGGAAGATGGAGTGATGGGGAAGCTGGCAAGGTTTTAAAATGTATTTCCTATTTGGGTCTCCTTTGTTGTGTCTGCACCCCTGTTGGGTCCTGGATCTTTGAGACTCTTTGTTTAGAGTTTTCTATGTGGGTTCTAGGAAGGATTTTTGCCTCCCAGGGGCAGAACCTGGGGGTTGTTAGCAGCCCAGCTTCATTGAGCCCAAAGGAGCTGCTGCAGAAGGGCTGCTCAGTTTAGAGCATTGATCCCTGGCCTGTTGGGTTCACTAGTGTCTGACTTGATGTCTTAGCAGACCTCTACTTGTAGTCAGTCCAGTGTGGAGGACACTGGGAGCCCATGGGGCCTTCCTGCTGAGCCCACCTTTGTCTACCCTGCAGCAGCTGCAGCTTCTGGGTCGGTTCTGCCAGGAACAGGGCATCCCGTTCCCGCCCATCTCGCCCAGCCCCGAGGAGCAGCGCCAGCCCCAAGAGTGCCACCTCTTCTTGGACCCTGCCCGCCCCGACATCCCTGCCGTGCTGCACTTCCCTCTGGTCAACGCCTCCTTCAGGGACCACTCTGCCCCTGGTGAGCCAAAACCTCCCTCCTCTGTGTCTCCCCCCATGTGACCCCCAAGCCCGCTCTCCACCCCCCAGCGGGCATCCCCCATGGCCGGGCTGCACTCTCCCCACAGGGGTCCGGCGGACAGCTGAGGAGCAGGCAGCTGGGGAGGTGAACTTATCTGCATCCGACTCCCCCTACCACTACTCGAAGGTAACCTACAGCCTGGAGGATGTGGACAAGCTGCTCCGCCTGACGCAGTACAACATTTGCAACAACCAGGAGCGGCTGCTGGAGGCCCTGCGTGAGGCCGTGCAGAGGCGGAGGCAGCGCACACAGCACCGCCCCAGTGATGGGCGGGAAGGAGCCACATCCGGCCCCACGGCCCCCGACTCTCTTTAAGGCTCACTTCTTGGACGCCTTGCTGCTCTGGTTGAGTTGGGGTGGTCACCAGCTTCCAGAACCTCTAGCGGTTTGGACAGCCCAATTGTGGTCTCCAGCCCTCCGAGGGGGTCACCAGGGTGCACTGCCTGGCACTATCCAGACACTGAATTCACCAGCACCCCTGCTGTGGACACCCTGGGGTAGGTGGAGGGTTTTAAACAGGGGCTATGGCCTGGTCTGCAGGATGTGGCCAAAGAAGATTCAGAGGTTCTGGGCAGTGTGGGCCATATTTGTGTAAGCACACGGAGCCCCATGACCTGTGTGTCCTTTTGCTTCCTTGCTACCTCGAGTAGCTGTACAGGGTGAAATAGAGCACTTTACCTAGCACAGAGACACATACAAACGTGAGGTGTGACAGGTTACTGGTACTGCCGCCAAAAAGGGACAGGTCATTCCCCCTCTTGGTTAGGCGTGGTAAGGATGGGTGTAGAAAACAAAACCTCTCCCGAGGCGCCTTGCAGAGCGGGCAGGTCAGCTTGGGCTTCCCTTGCAGAGCAGGCTGTGAGCTCATGGCCATGTCTGCTCCACCCAAGCTCACTCTTCAAGCAGAGAGGAGGCCATATTGCTGCTGCAGCCCTGGCCCTGCCCAGATGACTCACAGGTAATGCCAGCCAGCACCCCGTCCTCCTCACCCAGGGACTCAGTCGAAGGGCTGCTTCCTGTCCCACAGTAGGGGCAGCCAGACGTGGGACCAGATGAGCCAGGTAGACAGTGCTAAGGGTGTGACTTCAGCAGGCTCTGACCTTGGTGGGGCCCATCTCCGGATGAGGAACCAGTTATTCCAGAAGTTGGTCCTAAGGGGCCGGATAGCTGGGTCTCCTGGTTCCCTCGAGGGTGTCCTCGCTTGTAGCCCTGAAGTTTGGTGCCACCTCTGCATTTTCTTCAAGGCCCGGACCTGTCAGGAGAACAGAGAGGTGGAGTGAATTTAGGGCCTAGCCGCCCTGGAATCTTTTCCAAGTACTGGTGCCCCAGGCCTCCTTTGGAATACCTCACCTGTTCCTCATGTTGATGTGAGATTTGGATCCTGGGAGTGAGGAGGGACCAGGATGTGCGGGGTGAAAGGGGGATGACTGGTTCCCATGATCCAGCTCACTGCATCTGTCTGCCCTGGGCGTGTGACTGGAGGCACAGACCAGGAAAAATGGCTGTGCCCTGATCACTGTAGAAGCCACTGTGTCCTGGACCAGGCCTGTTGACTCAGCAGCACATCATCTGAATCCTACATGGGAACCTGTAGGCCCTGCAGGAGTGGGTAATTATCCAGATACCACAATTGTGGCTGCCACCCCTGTCATGATGTGAGTGATCCCTCAGGCACAAGGCCGCGTTGTAGGGTCTGTGTACTGTGTCTGTGTGTGTATGTCTGGTCCGTGGGCGTGTGTCTGGGTGACATCCTGACTCCCAGCCTCTCTAGGACAGTAAGGCTCCTCCCCTCCCTGCTTGCAGGTCCTTGGACTGGGGAAAACCAGGGAGGATGGAGGCAGGGAAAGAGTGCAGGAGGGGTCTGGCCACTGCATCTTGGAGAGGGAGGGAGGCGGTGTGGGTGTCAGGCAGGCTTCCTGGCATGTGCAGAGGGAAGCCAGGTTCACTCACCATGGATCTGGCCTGAGCAGGACTGGCGGCGGGAGCCTTCTGCAGTTTGCTGTGCGGGGCCAGCCGTCTGTGGGAGCCCCGTGGGCTGCGGGCAGCTGTAGGCGCACACTCGCATCCCCTGCAGCCAGGCGGGCGGGGGACCGCCGTGGAATCTGTGGGGACAGGGAGCCTCAGGTGTAGACTCTTGCCACTACTGAGAGTGGGTGGGGGTGGCCCCGCACCCAGGCAGCATAGTTTAAGTCCCAGGACCTCAGGACTCCCACTTACAGATCCAGGAGGCCTACCTGAGTGGAGCCGGCATGCCGGGTACCCTCTCAGCACTGCGCTCGGCCAGGAAGCCCGAGGGTCTGGCTTGGAGCTCTGGACTCAGACTGGGGGCTGCAGAGCAAAGGGGGAACGGTGGTCAGCCTGGCCTGGGTGCTAGGACATCTGTGGCAGCAGCCTCCACACCTGCCCCTTCCTTCTTGCTGTGGCCTGAAGTCCCAACTCAAGGTGACAGGGCTGAGAGGAGGGGCCTGGAGGAGGAGCTGTGTTCTTGAGGGTAGAACCCTTAAAGAGAGACCCAGAGAGTATTTATGCCCCTTCCACTGTAAAAAGCCAGCGAGAAGGTGCCTCCTGAAACCTCTCTCACCTGCTAGCACCATGATCTTGGACTTCTCAGCCTCCAGAGCTGTGAGAAATAAATGTCTGTTCACAACCTACCCAGTCTGTGGTCGATTAGTTAGAGCAGCCCAGACAGCCTAAGAGACGCCTGCTTCTGGAGGCTTGGCATACACCAAGCCTTGCCCACGTGGAGGTGCGGCCCAGGCCCAGGGCTCAGGGGCAGGCTCCCCAGTGCATCCAGCCTCCTGGAAGACTGAATGCCAATGGGTTCAGAATGGCTTATCCTGGAGAAACTCAGGTGCCTTTGGAATTCTGGAAGGACGGCCTCAGGGAGATCCCAGTGGAACAGAGCCAGGAACCCGGAAGGAGTCTGAAGTGAGGCCCCTAAGCAACCCCTCCTTGTGGAGCCTGTCAGACCACCATGACAATAGATTTCTGGTCCAAAGGGTGCTCTCTGAGCCCTTCCAAGAGTAGAACTGGGCCTGGCCCCTGTCTACAAGACACCCCAAGGGAGGTGCGTTCAGAGCTGTAGGAAGACTGGGGCAGAAAAGACCGGTGTCAGAGAAGAGCATGGGGAAGCCTGTGAGGATCCTTGAGGGAAGGGTTCTCCGGAAGTCCGACTCCACAGTGGGTGGAACAGAACCAGGAGGCCATCAGGGGATCAATCCTGGCCCCGCTTCTAATTATGTCATCTCTGGCAAGTTGCTTACCCTCTCTGGGCCTCAAATTAAGAAAAAAGGCACTCCCACTTACCTCTCAGGCATAGAGGTTAGATGTTAAACATCCAAGGATGCACTAAACACCAGCAGCTGGGGGCCCAGGAAACCAGGGCCCCCCGCTCCTCTCCCCCGCTTCCCCTGGACCTACCTGCCCAGCTGCTCAGGGCGCCCCGCCAGCTCCCAGTCTGCCCTGCAGGTGGCGCCGCAGACAGGGTCTCTCCCGCAGCCAGCCTGCCACCCAGACAGTAATGCGTCAAACTCTGCCTCCTGCATGTGTGGGGACCCCTGCCTCCAGCCCCTTCAGCTGCTGCCGGAGGCCGAGCCTGTCCCAGGCCCAGGGTCTCTCCCCCGACAGGGCCCTCACCTTAAGGAAAAAGTGTGTTTTCCATCATGGTGATCTCCCAGCTTCTCATGCTGCGTTCCTGTGAGGTCGATGGAGGCTATAGAAGCCGTATCCTGACGGGGGGTGGGGGAATGTTACCCTTTCCGCTTTTCCCTGGGGGCCCTTCTTTGTCTTCTGCCCACCCACCCACCCACCCACCTACCCTCCTCCTGGAGCAGGCTCAGCTGTCGCCCAGGGCCCTCTGAGCCCTTGCGTGGCTCTTACAGAGCAGCTGCTGCGGAAGCAATCTCCGGGTACTCACCTGCCTCCTCCCAGGCAGGAGCTGCTGCTTAAGTTCCAAAATTCCCTCCGTGGTGGGGGCACCCTTTGCATCCTGAAAATGCAACAAGGGGCCTGGGAAACATCAAGACCAGCACAGACAACGGGGCCCTCTCTGGAAAGTGGGTGAGGCACCTAACCGCCTCCGACCTTCTCATCCCTGGAGACAGAACCCCTGGTGTTGCAGTGCTGGCTCAACCTATGGACTCCTTACCCCCAGGGTCCCCGCTGTGCACTCCAGGGAGACGGTGGTGAAGCGTATGCAAGACCCAATGGGGACAGATGGCTGCGGGTCCCCCGTCTCAGTCAGCTGTGCTCTGGGCCACCAGCTTCCCGAGGGTTTCAGCCCCTTCACTTGCTGCTTCTGGTCCACCTTGGGGAGGGGAGCAGCCAGATGAGTCAGACCAGGCTCTGGGGGTCCACGCCCCAGCCTCTCCCCACATCCCTCCCACCCAGAGAGAGCGCCTGTCTCCTCACTGTTCTTCATCTCTTCAAGCTCAGAAGACCCCTCTCTTGTCCCAGTCCACACTGTGCCCCAGCCCACCCAGATGTGGGGTGACAGGACCCTGCAGCTGGCAAGGGAAAGAACAGGGCTTTCCCCAAGGGTCAAATGCTGGTTCAGTGCCTGGGGGAGCCCAACCCTCAGGCTGAGACAGGACACCCCTGTCTCCCGGTGCCCCCTCACCCCAGCCTCTGCTCACCGCTGCCTCCTGCTGCAGTCGGGCAAACTTCTCTTCCTGGGAGGCCAGCAGCTTCTCGAAGTCCTTGTGTCTGCAGAGCAGCAGCTCCACATCAGACACGGAGTGCTGGGGAGAAGCAAGCCAGGGTGAGGCCCCGCCCGTGGGGGTGAAGAGAGCTGTTCCCTCAAAACCGGCCCTGGGGGCCAGGGAGAGGAAGAGCAGGCTGTAGCTGCTAGACGGCGCGGGCATGGCCAGCTAAGGGGCAGGGCATTGGCTCACTCCACAGTTGGGGTCCAGCAGGAGGCCCTCCCGGCAGGCCAGCCAGGCCTCAGCCTGGTCCAGCTCTTGCCGCAGCTTCTGTAGATGCCAGCTCTCCTCATAGCGTTCCCGGCGCAGGGCCCAGGCCTCTCTGAGTGCCCGCAGCTGCCTGTCCAGATCCTGCAGACACCCAGTTACCTGGTGGGAGAGGGTGTCGTGGGTGAGATGCCCACAGGGTGGGGCCAGGCTGGAGTGCCCAGCAGAAGTGTCGAGGGAAGACCATGAGGTCCAGACCCTCCCGGTCTCTGTCCCCCTCTCTCTGCCCACTGCCTGGCCTTCTCCTCCTGCTCGGGGATTCTGAGGCCTGGGGTAATGGGGCTGAGTGCCCAGCTCAGCCCCAGACTTGCTGCTGTGCTCGCACCTCCAGGGACATGCAGTGGCCACTGTCCACCAGCCGCTGCCCTTCCCGCTGTATGTTCTGGGCTTGAAGGCTGTACTCCTTGATTTCTCTCCCCAGCTCCTCATGCAATGCCAGGAGCCCCTCGGCCCGAGCTATATTCCCAGCCAGCTCCTCCAAGGACACCAGGGCCTGCTTCTCTGCGGCCCATGCTCTGCAGGGTGAGGAGGGGAAGCTGTTGTCAGGGCCAGGGGTGCAGACTGGGGGTGGCGGGCAGGGCATGAGCTGCACTGGGGGACCGGGTGACTCCCACCCTGCAGGGCAGAGTTGAGCCAACGACCGGATGCCACCTACAGCAATTCCCGACATCGTCTGAGGAAGGCGTGGCCCTGGGCAGCCTCCTCCAGCTGCCGATCTCGTTCATAAACCTTTGCATTCAGGGTGGCCCAGGCCTCCTGCACCCCGGCCAGCTGCTTGGCCAGGCCCTCCTGAGCTGCAGGGTGGAGCTGGCCCAGCCGGCAGGCCTCCGTCTGCACCCGTGCCACCTCCTTCTCCATCGCTGCCAGTTCCCTCTGCCACCAGAACACAGAATCAGCCTCATCCCCCCACAACCCGATGCCCACTTCTCTTCAGGAAGCAGCCATCCTGAGGAGTCAGGCTCTGCTTCCAGATGGACAGCTCCCTGACCTAGGCAAGGAGGCTCTCCCTTCCCTTCCCAACTCTGGGGTCCCCCTATGCAGGGAAAGAGGACAGGTGGGCAAGCCCCGGGGGTTGACCCTTACCTCTAGACATCTGTGCTGTTGCTGCAGAGTCTGCACTGTTAACAGGCTAAGGTCGCAGGCATCTCTAGCCACCAGGGTGGCCTTCTCTTGCATATGGCCCTGGAGCTCAGCTGCCGCCTGCTCCAAGCTTCGGACCTCACGGGTGGCAGCTAGGTTCTGGGAGGAGAAGGAGGGCCTGCTCTCACCAGGGTCCTCTCTCCCTAGAGACGTGGCCTGGGCCACTTTTGAAACATGGAGGTCCATGGGGCTTGGTGATGCATTCATTAACCCCGGGTACAGAAAATGTCCCAATATGGCCCCTGATCAATGAGTGCATGACGTTACTGATGATGGGTTAGGGCCCTGGGGGCGTTCTGTGGGGACAGGGTCGTCAGTGCCCAGTTCATGAGCCAGGTGCGGGGACAGGGGACTAGGAATCAGGTGGGAATGAGTCCACGGTGGGGAGGAGGGTGGTTTGGGGGATCTGGCTGAGATGAAGAGGGTTGCCTTAGGAGTCTGCCCAGCCAGGATCCTGAGTGACAGCATCGCTAGGATGTGGGCTCTGTCAGGGCCTTGGGGACCTGGGATGCCTCCCTAGAAATCACCAGCTGTGGCTGAGAGTGAAGGTCGTGGAGGAGCACTGAGATTTCCTTGGCACCCAAATCCGCTCAGAACGTTTAGATGAGGAGAGGGAAGTGGTGGCAAAATCTTGCGCAGTTAGTCTGTGTCTTAATAAACCTGAAGACTGCGCTTGAGGGAGCTTAGAGGGGGTCAAGAGCTGACCAGACAGGCTTCCTATTTCTCCTTGGAGGTGTGAACTATACCAGGAAGAACCAAATCAGTGGAGAAACTCAGAGAGGGCTGGAGGTGGAAGACTGAGACTTGATCTGCTTGCCACTAGGAGTTAGAGGCATGCACACATGCATGCGCGCACACACAGAGTTAGAGGCAGCCACCTCCTTCCCCACACAGACATATACACACACACCTGGCGTGGCCGCCTGGCCCTGGCCCAGGAAGAAGGCACAGATGTCCCTACCCCTTGTCTGCCCCGACCGGGCCGAGGGGCACCTACCTGTGTGTGGGCTTTCACCGCCTGATCCAACCTCTCCCAAGAGGCCTCAATGCGACTCCTCTGTGCTTGAATCTGGGGAGAGCACCTGGGTGCTGCCCGTTCCAGGGAGCCTGCCCGCTCCCTCAGGGCCTGCACCCTAGCCTGCCCCAGGTTCTGGACATCCTTTCTGAAAGCATCGAACTTCTCTTCCAGCAGCTGCAGGATACAGGACCAGGGAGGTCATTCTGGAGGTGGTGTCCAGCAGCCCTCAAAGCTGACGAAGGACTTGGCAGTATCTGCCACTTCTGATATCCCTTGGCCCTGCCCTTAGAACTGCAGGGGGTCCTCCCAGAGCCCAGAGACCCCTCACTTCCCATGTGCCCCCCAACGCCACTCTGCCCTTGCGAGCCACTCAATCTCCTCTCTTCCAGGTTCGCTCAGGAGTGACTCACCTTGACAGCCTCTAGGTCCTGCCCGTAGTCCTGGGACTCAGCAGTGGCCACCTTGCTGGCCAGCCAGGCATCCAGGAGCAGGGCTTCCCGCTCCAGCTGGTGGAGCTGCAGCTGCTCCCTCAGGCCTTGCCCCCTGCCCTCTGCTCTCTGCAGCAGCCCTGAGTGGGTGTCCCTTACTGCATGCATCTGGGCAAGCACCTTGGGGCTGCAGCAGGAAAGATAACCCCCCTGGAGCTCTTAGGCCTTGCACCTCCTTAGAGGGGCCCCTCCCTGCTCCTCCCTCCTGGGCCTGGCTCCAGCGCACCTTTCTGGGTTCTGCCCACTCTCAAGGAGGGCTGCTGTCTGCTGCAGCCTCTCAATGTGCGTGGTGAATCCCTCCAGGTCCCTCCTGGTGGCCTCCAGCTGCCGCAGGAAGGCCTGTGTGGCCTCGGCACTCTGACCCATATCCTCGATGTCCAGGCCACAGCCCCGTTCTTCCAGCCAGGATTCTGCCTCCAGGAGCTGGGGTAACAAAGAGCACAGTTTTCCCTAGGCAGTGCCCTCTAGGACTCACATCTTTGAGTTCATGGCCTCAAGAATTATAGCAGTGAGTGGTTCCCAACCTGGCTGGTGAGAATCACCAGAGAGCTTGAACAACTTGCTCTGCCTCTCTCTCACCCCGTAAGATTCTGATTTGGTCTGGAATGGAGCTGAGTGTCAGCACTGCTTAAAAGTTCCAGGTGATGCAGATGTAGAGCCTTGATTGAGAATCGCTGGCTTAGACAAAACAGCAAAACCAAACCAAACCAAAGCCAGTGGGCTCATTTTCTGGGAAACATGCTGAAGGAAGACCTCGGGGTCAGGAGACCACGTAGTGGAGGCGACAGAAAATGCACAGAGATCCTGGGGCCCCACCTGCGGGTGACCTCCCAGGCCTGCCTACACTCTGGGTTCCTCATGCCCACCCTCTCGTGCCGCGCAGCACCCCTTACCTCCGTCAGGAAGGACTGGGCCTCCTGAGCCTGCTGTAGCCGCTGACGCCTCTGTGCAGCCTCTGCCCGCAGGCGGCCCATGGCGTCCTCCAGCTGCTGCACGCGGGCAGCCACATCGCGGGCAGCAAAGTGGCCAGCCTGCACCAGCTTGCGCCCTGTGCCCACCACCGCCCGGGTTAGAGCCTCGTGGCTGCTCATCTCACTCTCCAGGCTCTGTGGAGTCAGAGGAAGGTGGCATGGGACATGCTCCTGGGTGCTCCTTGGGGGACCTGGGAGTCATGTCTGAAGCCCAGTGGGACCCCACAGATTCCCCCAGACAGAACCCTGCCTCCTGACCAACAAAGAATCCTAGGACCCACAGAACCTCCCGGAGGCAGAAGCTCGCAGAACCAGAGGCGACTGTGGACAGCCCCGCCTGCCCCGCTAGGCCCACACCTGGTGCTTCTCCTGCAGGCGCCTCAGGGCACTCGGGCTCTGGCCACAGTCCCGGGCAGCTACCAGGAGCAGCTTCTGCTGCACCCAGGCCATCTCCTCGTCAGCATCCCTGAAGAACTGCAGCAGCAGGCTGCGGGCCTCCAGGGCTGTCCTGCGCTCCCGCAGGGGCACCCGCAGGCTCTCGAACCTGCAGCGGTGGAGGGTGGACCCGCGGCAGGCGGGATGCTGGTTGTCAGGATCGGGGGCCAGACTGTGACCCACACACTGCTCACCCGCTCTGTGTCCCTCGCCATGGGCTGGGCAGGCCCTGAGGAGCTGAGCTGGGGGACAGGGAGGAGGGGCAGGGGGTTACCTCTGAAGCAGCCGCTGGGCCTGCTCTTCCACATCTCGGGCCAGGCAGTGGCTTTCCTGGACACAGGCCTGGGCCTGGGCCTGGCCCAGCAGGGCCTGCGCCTGCCCGACCTTCCTGTCCACTGCTGCCTCCAGCTCCCCCTGAGCCCCCAGGAGCTCATCCAGCCCAGGCTGGTCCGGGCCCCCGATGGGGACTCTCAGCTTGAGCTCCACAGGCTCCAGCCAGCTCTCCAGTTCCTCCACACTCCGTCGCAGACGCAGGGCCTGGGGCAGAATGAGAGTGTGAGGAGGAGAGGCCGAGAGCTGTACCCAGCCCGCCCCACCACACAGCCTCACCTCACGGGCCTCCTGTAGCTTGGCTGCCCTCCTCTGGCACTGGGCCTGCAGCTCTTCCCAGAGCTTTCTCAGCTCCTGTAGCCGCTCCTGGATGGTCTCTGAGGCCGAGTGGCCATCCTGCAGCAGCCTCTGCCCCTCCTACAGCCACAACATAGAACACGCCTCGTGGACTCAGGACTACTGGTCTCAGGGCACTGGGATTGCCTTCAGCCACCATCCCACTGCTTCAGAGTCTGCGTGCTAGCTGTGTGATCTCAGGCAAATTCCTTAACCTCTCTGAGCTCATTTTCCTTATCCATATAATGGTGATAATCATGGGTATTTTGTTTAAATGGGATCAAACATTTCAGATACTTGGTAGGGCACTTTATATCAGAGGGAGACAGTCTGGGATCAGGGCATGCCCTTTGTAGGTGGAAGAGGGTAAATTTAAAAGGTGCTACGCTTCGACTCCTATACCCATAGGACTGCTGGCTGTGCCTTGACTCTCTGTCCTCTGACATCTTTCCAAGAGTTTTTAAAACTATCATGCCAAAACACTACCCTTAAAATTCTTGAAAAGGCAATATTTTTGGAGAGGGGGGCCCCAGGTAAGCCACTGTGTCTCACTACCCGTTGGTGCCTTGCATGGCATCTGTATACAGTGTATCAAAGGCTGGCCACCCAGCTGTGACTCAGGGCCAGCTGCCAGGGCTCTGTGGGGCCAGCTCCTTCTCTGGCCTGTAGCCGGTCCCCGGCGCCCAGGGCCTCACCATCTGCAGCCTCTGCTGGCGGTGTGCACGGGGGTCCACTTCCGCCTGGAGATTCTGTTGTTGCTGCAACTGGGCCTGCAGCTCCACTGGGTCCCACCAGCCCTCTTCCAGGGCCACCAGGTTCTTCTCCCTCAGCCAGGCAGCCATCTGGGCGCACAGGGAGGACGAGACTCTGCTGCTTAGGGCTCTCCTTCTCTCTAACCCCTGGGCTGCCCTGAAGAAGTGTGGCTTTCCCCTGAGGCAGCCCCTTCCCCCCATCACAGCTGCTCCCCACCGTGGCCTACCTCACAGGAGTCCTGCAGGAAAGACTGCAGTTGCCTGAGCTCCTCCAGCTGGCGGCAACGGGTCCTGGCTCGCTCCAGGAGTGCCTCTTTCCTGCAGAACGAGGGTCTCAGGGATCTCAGGCCTGCTTGCTGGGACCCGGAGCTGCGACACGTGTGTGTGTGCACGCATGCACACACACGCGCACAAGTGTGCCCTTCCAGTTCAAGACAGCCCTTTTCCCCATTTTTTAAAAACTGCTTTTTTAAAATTGGAGGATAATAGCTTTACAATGTTGTGTTAGTTTCTGCTGTACATGAACGCTGTATGTATACATGTGTATGTATGTATACATGTGTATGTGTGTATACATGTGTATGCATATATCCCCTCCCTCTTGAGCCTCCTTCCCATTCCCCAGCCCCACCCTGCTAGGTCGTCACAGAGCACTGAGCTGAGCTCCCGGTGCTATACGGAAGCTTCCTGTTAGCCATCTGCTTTACACATCGTAGTATACGTATGTGTCAACGCTACTCTCTCAGTTTGTCCCAGCCTCCCCTTCCCTCCCCATGTCCACAAGGCTATTCTCTATGTCTGTGTGTCTATTCCTGCCCTGCAAATAGGTTCATAAGTATGCATTTATACACGATATTTGTTTTTCTCTTTCTGACTTACTTCACTCTGACTCTAGGTTCATCCAGTTTTATTACTTTTTATGGCCGAGTAATATCTTATGACCCAGTTTCATTCATTTTTGTGGCAGAGTAATATTCTGCTGTATATATGTACCACATCTTCTTGATTCATTCATCTGTTGATGGACATTCAGGTTGCTTCCATACCAGGACAGCCTTTCTTGTGTATCAATTTACCCTGAATCTGGGGTTTCCTTTATAATTTAGACACACTCTACTTCCCCTTATTAGTGCCTGTTATGAGCTGAATCGTGTCCTCCAGACTCCTATGGTGAAGTCCTAATCCCCAGTACATCAGAATATGACTGCTTTTGAAGAAAGGCCTTTAAAGAAATAATTAAATTATACAAGGTCATTAGCGTGGGCCCCAATATGACTGGTGTCCTTATAAGAGGAGATTAGGACACAGACATGTGCAGAGTGTGTGATGACAAGGAAGGCCTCAGGAGAAACCAGTGCTGCCAGTATCTTAATCTTGGATTTCTGGCCTCTGGAAATAGAACTAAATTTCTGCTGTTTAGGCCACTAGTCTGTGGTATTTTGTTACGGCAGCCTCGCAAACTATTTCAGTGTCTAAACCACTTTTTGATCATATACTGCTATTAGTAAGAATTTTTGGTATTGTATGTGCATGTGTGTGTGTGTATAGATATATATACACACACACACATATACATACTGATTTATATATGTATATACCTCTGGACCAATATAGTAAGTCTATTACCATATGAACAAAAATAGCAGTTAGGAATGAGATCTATTAAAGAGATAGGAAAAGAAGTTCTAATACCTCAAGTCACCCCACCAGGGTCCATACACACCTCCCACCAGCAGAGTCCCCATGCTGGTGTGAATGTGAACCCTTGTCTCTTCCTGCTGGGGTTGCCAAAAGGTGTAAGGGGAATAGGAGAGATGCAGAAAGTTTTGGTGGAATGAAAACAGCCCCCTAGAGGATGCCAGGAGACTTAAAGGGAGGGGGTTTGGGTGGCACTGTCCCGGGGGGTGCAGCTGGGCCTGCCGGGAACCATCCAAGGGGACTAGGGGGAGGGAGTGTTGACAGAGACCAGCAAACCAATATTTTCCATCTGTCAGTCAAAGACCTTGGGTACCCAGGTGAGGTCCATGTGCAGGGGAGAGGAGAGGATAGGGCACCAGCCCAGGAGCCACAACACTGTGGGCCCTAGTGGGCTCTTTGGGAAGGATGGAGGCCCCTGCTGATCTGGGATCCAGCTTTTTCCAAATCTGCCTTGGTCTAAAGTCTGAGGGGCTGGACAGGCTGCTGAACCACATAGGCTCTTATGAGGAAAAGAAGCAGAGATTGGAGACTCATAGCCAAGTGGGCTTCAGTTAAACAGGCATAAGAAATCTGCCAACCTGCCTGCGTGCCAGGCACTGTGCCAGGACATCAAGGGTCCCTTCTCCATCCTGACCACAACCCTGAGAGGCAGGTATTGTTATCCCCTCACTGTAGACAGGGGACTAATAAGGAATGGGCCCCAAGACCCACCGAAAGTGGGCTGCACAGAAACCCAGCAGTGTCTGGCTCACTACTGTGCTCCGGATGGCCTCTTCATGAGGTTGTCTCTCTCTCAGTTTCTCAAGCATGTGCTTCTTTGTAGAAGTCACCTTTATCTCGGTGGACTGACCGTGTGCTGTCTGATTCCATAACAGGTTGACACACCGCAGGGTCGGGACAATGGGGCCCTGGCATCTGAATTCAGCCCTTGGTAAAGGCTAGGGGAGCCCAGACTAAGGGGAGAAGGGCAGGGGAAGAGCCTGATGCCTGTGCCAGCCCACCAACCACAGCCCCTCAGCCTGAGCCAGAGGTACCTCAGGAGCATGGCCTGGCACCGGCTCAGCACACCCTGGGCCTCGGGGTGTCCGCCCTGGAACAGGCTGCGGGTGGTGGCTTCCAGCGCACTCATCTTCTCCGCCTGAGCCTCCAGGTCCTGCTCACGCACCCTCTGCTTCCACAGCAGGGTCTCCACATTGGCCAAAGAGTCCTGGGAGGCGATACTGTCTACAGGCCTGCCCCTCCCAGTCCCCAGCTACCTGCTTTCCTATCAAACACATCCCCCCAATCCCTCCAGGCTATATCTGACTTTAGATTCTCAACCAGGAAAGGTATGAGGGATAGGGGTCAAGTGTTAGAATTTCCAGGGCTTGAGGGCTGGGAGCTGCCCTTGGACTGGAAATCTCAGGCAGCACTGGCTGGTTTGATCCCTAATGCTGCTCTGGCAAACCCTCCCTCACTCCTGCTGGGCACCTACCCCCAGACCCTCACTGGCTGGGCAGGCTTCCAGGCTGCAGAGCCAACTCTCCATCTGCTCCACAGAGCTCAGAACCCGCTGTCGAGAAAGGAAAAGGCAGGAGAAAGTGAGCAGAGGGTCCAGTCATGGTAGGAAGAGTGACTCTGTTGGTGGCCCAGTGGGAAACCAGGACTGGGGCCTGGCTCCACAGAAGGGGTCACAGCAGACAAGGTTTGCAGTGGGTGAGATGAGTGGTGGGTGGTGGGGAAGGCCCCTGGCACAACAGCCTCTCTAGCTTTGGCTTTGACCAGGGGCAGTGGGTTTAGCAC
Source organism: Dama dama (assembly GCF_033118175.1). Taxonomy (NCBI): domain Eukaryota; kingdom Metazoa; phylum Chordata; class Mammalia; order Artiodactyla; family Cervidae; genus Dama; species Dama dama. Next base: position 64,660,590 of record NC_083692.1, on the reverse strand, counting down.
AGGCACCAGTGGTGGGGGTGGGATGGAGGCTGCCTACCTGTAGTTCCAGGGCCTGCTGTAGGTGGAGCTGGTGCTCATGCCAGGCCCCTTCCAGGCTGCTCAGCTCCTGATTAAAACCAGCCAGGGCCTGGCGGATGTTGGGGGTGGATGGGTGCCCTGCAGCAAGCAGTCGCTGCCCAGTGCTTCGGGCCAGGCTGATGCTGTCTGTTTGGGAGTCCAGCTCAGCCTGTAAGAGGACTGGGCTCAGATCCCAGAGGCTGAGGCTCCCTGAGTGGGAGGGAAGAGGGCCAAGGGGAAGGAGGAGAGGTGGGGAAGACAACTGAGGGGGCAGGATGGACAAGGGGAAAGGCAGAGGCAGCTGACACAGAAAGAACCCAAGACAAAATTGTGGTCACAATAAGGGGGAGGAGGCCAGAGAGGAGATGAGATCCGGGAAAGGCCCCAAGGTCTTTGCATGGGCTGCTCACTTTGAGTTCCTGGTGTTCCTCCAACATGCGTTGGACCTCTGCAAGGCTGCCAGGGCTTCTCCGGGAGTCCAGCTGAGCTCGAAGCCTCTGGGCCCAGACCAGCAGTTCCCGAAGCACTGCCTGCAGCTCCTGAGCTTCGTGCAAGGCATCCAGCGACTCCTTCCTGCTCACAGGATTCATCAGCTAGTCACAGAGCCTCCAGCCCTTTTGCCCCTGTGCCTGCCACTGCCTTCTGTCCCCGAATCCCTTCAGCCAAAGAAAGGCACAGGGGTTGGGAATTAATAGGCTGGTGATACCGATCGTTATTAACGACAGAGAAAGACTCTTAGGGGAAGGCTGGGGATTGAGACGCTGCGGGGGCTGGCTCAGAGAGAGTGGTGAGGGAAAGAGACCCGGGGTTTGTACCACTTCTGGATCCTGCTCTGGAGCTGCTGCCAGCTGTCCATCATCTCCTGCTGCTGGTGGCCGAGGCCGTGGGCCACCTCAGGGCTTCTCTGGCAGACTCGACCAGCTTCACGTTCTAGTGGCTGTGTGGGAAGCCAGGGTCAGGGGCTGGGACCAGGAGGCAGGGGGCGCTCAGGAGAGCCCAGCCTGCAACTGAGACGACCTGGCTGTCTCTTGAGGTCCTGACAGCTCCCCCCCACCACCCACCCATGGGTACCCAAGGTCCTTTGGATGCTGTACGCTGGGCCTGGGCTCACTCCCCAACTCCCCAGCTGCACACCTCCACCTGGGCCTGGAGGAGGCCCATTTCCTGCTCCAGCTCCTTGTGTTTCTGCTTCAGCCTCTGCACATTGTCCAGATCTTTCCCACAGTCCAGGGCCTGGACCAGGGCGGCCTGGGGAGGAAGGGGGTCGTTACTGTCAGCCTTTGCTCCAGCTCCTCCTTCATGGCAGAGGGGTCGCTGGCCACGGGGTTTCTGTGTGGCAAGCAAGTGGCCAGCCTGATTCCCTTCTCAGTGCCTTGCATGGGCTGAAGCAGGCCGCTGGCCCTGACCAGATGTCCCTCCTGCTGTGAAGGAGGAAGATTCCCAGAAGACACTTCGGTCTGGAGGTTCCCCAGCGGCAAGAACCTCTATGGTGTGGAGCCTCCACACGCGCTCTCACTTGACCCTCATGCCTTTGCAGGGAACCGAGATGGAACAGCCTGGTTGTATAGGAACCAGACGGGCAGTAAGAACAGAGCTCTCTGCATGCCCAGAACAGGGTACCACCTTCTTAACAGGGTGCTTCCCAGGCTGCGTACAACTCTCTCGCCTCTGCCAGTGTCTCCCATGTGTCGGCTGACACAAAGCCCAGCAAACCTCCCGTGGGTTCTGGCTTTGCTCAGGGACTACAGAAGACACATGGGGAGGAGGGGTTGCTCCGGCCTCTGGACTCACAGTGCTTCTGGGGGAGAAAGGAAGCATGTAGGACCAGCCTCCGGGAAGCAAATGGGGGCTTCTAGGTCCAGAGTTGACTCTAAGAGCCCCTGGCAGACCCACTGATGGCCCCCTGGTGGGACCTGCCTCCAAGTACCCAGCTGAAGAGGAGAGGTGGGCCAGGGGTGGGAGGCACTGTTCCCTGGCTGCGTCAGCTCCTCCACTGCTTACCTTCTCCCTGACCTGCTGAGTGATGTCATCAAGCTTTTGGGACAACCCGTGTATCTCCAGGGCTGCTTCTAGCTGCTGCTGGTATCTGAGCAGGTTGCCATGGAAACTGTTCCACCTGAGGGAGAGGGTGTAAGGCTGAGTCTGGGGTGGACCCTCAGCCCCCTCTCCCAGCCCCACTGCTTCTGGCTCTGGGACTGGCCTGTTGTTGAGCTGCTGTTGCCGCTGCCAGATGGTCTTGAGTTGCTCAGTGTCCTGCGTATTGAGCTGCGGTGAGAAGTCAGTGATGCTCCTGATGCGGGCATCATTCACCGTGTCCTGTGGGGGCATAGGATGCGGGCATTGATGGCACCAGCTCTGAGTCCCTTCTTCGTGCTGCAGTCTCTACTTGGAGTGTCTGCTTGGGCCCAAGAGAGCTTGAGGAATGGCGTGTTTGGTGGTAGCTGCTTCCTCTGCGTGGTCATCCCACCCCATGCCAGGTGCCTTGAGTAAGATACTCCTGGGGCAGGGAGCCCAGGGGAAGCCCTCCGGGACCAGGAGGGAGCCGGAGGGCAGGCATGCATTGGTGAACAGAAGCTTTTAAAGTGAAAATGCATCTTCTCAGGTAAGAAAAGCCAAGTAAGGGACTGAATGAAACAGTGAGCACCAGCCTCCTTAGGTTAGGGTGTCCCTGTCCTTGGGAGTCACCGGGCTGAGAATGCCATTGTGTGGAGCTCATGGCCACAAGGGGAGAGGATCCTCGAGAGTGGGAAGGCTGCAGGTGTCCTGCCCCAGGAAAAGCTCCTTGCGTTTGTCTACATTTCCTAAGCGCTTCCCAAGAGGTGTCTCATGTGAGGTGAGAAGGGAAGGGGGGTTCTCTCACAGAAGCCAAAGCAGAGCTCAGAGACCAACATGGTGAATTTATGGCAGAGCCAGGACTCAAGCCCAGCTCCTCAAGTCTATCTAGCACTCTTTCTACTAAAGCTTCTGGAATAGCAGTGGCTGTGAAATCCTACTAGTAAAGGCTCTTAGATTGAAGCACTAAAGCCTTTTACAAAGTCATATACTTCATTCAGGGGGTGAGGTTAGCAAGTCTGGGCTCTTAATACGTGACTGTGAATACACTTGGCTAATTTCTACACCACCTAAGAGAAACTGATTTTGGTGGTGGGTATGAGGGGGTTGGTGAGGAGATGTTGAATGAGGGTTCTGAGCCACTGCAGTTTATTGATTAGCTATTATATCCAACCATACATGCATTCATTAAAAAAATTTTTTTGGAAATAATCATAGGTGCACAAGAATTTGCACCAGTGTATAATGAAGGCCCAGGTACCCTTCCCCCGGCTTCCCCCGATGGTAACGGCTTATGCAACTACAGTGCAATATGAAAATCAGGGCATTGACTGGTATACCTGTTAACTACACTACAGATTTTATTCAGAGTTCAGCAGTTTTTACTTGCACACATCTGTGTATGTGTGGAAAAGTATCACTCCAGGCAGTTTTATCATATGTATAGACTCCTGTAACCATCACCATTCATATGTGCTCTCTTACCTATGAGAGATGAAGTTTAAAGATGAAGAAACTAAGACTCGGCAAGGTGAGGGAGCCTGCCTAAGCAAGCGCAGGTCGTTAAGCAGAGAGCTGACACAAGGGCCCACCTCTGGCTCCAGAGCCCACACTTGGTCACTATTTCCTGATGCAGGGCACCTTACCCTGGCCCAGACTCCTCGGAGCTTGCGGAGCTGCCTGTGGAGCTGCTGGCAGTGCTCAAGGTCCTGGCCCAGGTTGCTGACATTCACCATCACCTCCTGTGGGGGCCATGGGTTGGGAAGGCTGTACTCTGAGCACCCAGCCCTGGGGGTACCTAGCCCCCAGGCACCCAGCTGCTAGGGGCAGTGCTGGGGCAGGTGGTGACTTGGGGAACTTCCTGCCGGGGACCCCTCCTCCATCTGCCAGCCCCACAGCCCCACTGCCAGCTCTGTCCCTGCCCAGCAGGGTCTCACCATCTCCTGGATCCAGGCCTCTGCAGCATCCGCTCTCTGCAGGAACTCCAGGATGTTCCGCTTGTCCTCCAGGTCCTTGCCCCGGAGAGCCACTGCCTGCCTCAACTTCTCCCAGTGCTCCTGCAGCTCCCGCAGCCTCTGAGAGATCTCTCCCTCCAGAGGGTGGCTCTGTGCTAGGAGAGCCTCGCCCTCCTGGGGAGAGAGGGGAGATGCTGATCGTCACTCTTCCTCCTGCTTTTTCTCCATCACAGGCTCCCCCTGCCTCAGACCTTTCCCCTTGGCCACCCTGGAGTCCTCACTGTGGGGCAGGGTGGGGGCTGAGGGACTGACTGTTACCTTGACAACAGAGCTTATCATCTCCTCCCGGGCCTGGACCTCGGCCTCGAAGGCCTGGTGTTTCTGCAGGTGTCTCAACTTAGCTTTCAGGTCCCCAGGAGGGACTGGCGCCTTCAGCTGCTGGAGTCGCTCCTGGATCCAGTCCTCGGCCTGGTGGGGGTGGGGACATGAGTCTCACAATGCTGATGGTCCACAGAGATGTCCCACATGCTTGCCCTCAGCTGTGCCCAGAGAGTGGACTGCTGGCCTGAGGGGAGGGCTGGGCAGTGCCTGGTAAATAAGACCCAGCAGTCTGGGCTCAGCTGGTCCCCCAGCCACAGGAAGGGGCTGGGTAGGGACCATGGGTGGGACCTCATTTTGGAGGTGAGGCTCGTTGGCCCCAGGACCCTGGACCGCTCTGCTCCCTCGCAGCGCCTCTCTTTTCCCTGGGTCTGTGAAAGCTTAGGAAGCAGTGGGGTCTCCACACACAGGGTCTTCGAATCAAATGTCTGGGCTCCAGCATGGCCTCTCAGAAAGCCATTTAACTCTCCAAACTTCAGTGTCCTCATCACAGGGCTGTGGTGAGGCCTGAATAATCTGCAAAGGTGGACATCATCTGGAACTGGGAGATGTGGCCCAAGTGGATGGCACTGGGCTGGGGTGGTCTCTGACCTGGGTGGCGGCCCTGACGAAGGCAGCCATCAGCAGGGAGGTGTGCAAGGCATGTTGCCGACTCTCCACCAGTTCCTTCACCCGAGCCCGGCGCTCCAGCACTGTGCAAAGCAGGTCCTGTGCCCTGGGGCCCCCGAGCATCTTCACTTGCTCACACAGAGCTGTCTCCTGTGGGCAGGGTCAGGGGTCAGGGAGCAAAGCCTGCTGCTCTTCCACTCAGAGGCTGGCCCACAGGGAAGACCTGCTCTCGCACTGCATGGCCTAGGGCTGGCTGGTCCTCCCAGCAAGCCAGAACCAGCCCTGGCTTTCACCAGACTGTCCCCCTTGGCTCCCCTGTGACCATGTGATACGGAGCCACGTGGGCCCTGTGTGCCCGCAGTGTGGTCCACCCTGTCCCAGGCCCTGCTCCTGAGCCACACATCCCACTCTGCTCAGTCAGCTCTGACCAGGGGCTCCTAGCCGCCCAGGCCACCCCCGTACATCAGCGTTACTATGGGTACACACCAAGCCCCCCACATCCCCCACTTGGAACTCTCCAAATTCCCAGGCTGCCCCCATCCCACCTCTGACTCCCTGAATCCATTACCTTCTCCTCCTGTGCAGCCAGCACCTTCTGGAAGGTCTCATGCTTGTGGATCAACTGCTCCACCTCTTCAACCGAGCTCCCCAGGGCACCGGTTTTCAGGAGGACCTGCTTCAGTCCATGGAGAAGTCAGAGAGGCTACCAGGGATGGTCCAGAGTGTCAGCCCCCGCCCCCATTTCTAGCCATCTGGGCTGAGGCAGGACACAGCCTCTGAGCTCCACATCAGGGCAAGAGCCAGTGTCCCAGGAAGCAAGAGAATGAGCCGGGGAGAGGAGCGAAGAGGAACTAGGGAGGCTCCGGGGTGAGGGCACTTGCCTCCCGGGCCTTGAGGATCTCGTCCAGGCGGCCACACTTCCTGAGGAAGAGCTGCTCCCGGCCCACGGCCTGGAGCCTCTCCTGCTTCTGCTCCCAGGCCTGGAACACCCGCTCCCGCTTGTCCCGCAGGTCTTGCAGCCTGTCCCGGACCTGAGGATGGGCACACGGGAGCCTGCGCTCCAGAGAGCTGCCTGCACGGGACAGACGTGGGTCCCCAGGGGAAGCCTCTGAGGAGCGACTGGTGTGGCACAGTGGGGTAGGCCACAGGGATCAGGTGCAGGCTTGGTTCACGGAGGCTGGGGGGTGGCACCGGGAAAGGGGGCCTACCTCCTTGATGCATGTCCCTGCAGCCAGAAGCGCCTGCTGGCCCAGCTGGGCAGCCTGCTGGTACCGCTCCTCCCGGGCCTCCAGCACGGCCCGAAGTTGTTGGTGGGTGCTGAGCTCCAGTGGGCCACTCCTGGGCCCCTGGGAGCTCGCCTCCACTTGCAGCTCCTGCCACACGCTGGCCGCCCAGGAGGTGTAGTCCCGTACCTGGATCCCAGGGAGATGGAGGGAGAGCTGGGCTGGGCGGCAGAGAACTGGGCTCTGAGACACAACCACAGCCCGCCTGGATCCACTCACACACGCACTGGAGCAGCCCGAGCTGTCCCGGGCCAGACCTCAGATGAGGCTCGTGAGGCCTGTGGTCACCTGGATCCTCCGCTGTCATCCAACCCAATCCTCCCAGGTCACTAAACTTACACAAGGGCCAAGCCAGCCTCCCCCTGCCCTGCCTGGCACTTCTCTCCACCCTGGGTTTTCACTGCCCTTCTTGCTTAGAAGTTCTTTTCCTTTCTTCCATCCCTTCCAATCTTCTATGTTCAAGCGCCAAGGCCTTCCTTCCCTTGTGGAGACTCCCCTGTCCCCTGACATCTCACTGCCTGCCTTATCCTCTGAATCTCTGGTTTCATATTTATAAACGGTCTTCTGTTGATTTGCATACAAACACAAGTTAGAGCTGGAGGGGCCTTAGATCCTAGTCCTGACAGCTCAGTACACAGATGAAGCAGGGGAAATGGCACAACAAGCGTGCAGGAGATTGTAACCTCCAGGCACTCACACACAGGGGTAACAAGCTGGGGTCAGTGCCTTGCTCAAGCCCACGCTGCTAGAAAGTGGCAGAGGTGGGTCTCTAAACTCAAGCCTTTTTACTGTGTTACAGTTTGAGTCTCCCAGTCTACCAGGTACCAGGACAGCCCAAGGCCAGAGCCCTCTGTCAATCTGACTCCCAAGGCTCGTCTCCCAGCTAGACAAGCTCCCTGATGGCAGTGATTCCATCTTACATAGGCTCTGTATCACCCCCTCTCCCCACCCACAGCTCCTAGCAGAAAGCGCAACACAGATGTTACAAGAGACACTGGCTGATCCAGAGGTCACTGTCTAGGACATTTGGGTCTCTAGTTAAGGGCTTTCCTGGACTGTTTTTCCTCCTGAGCTCTGGCTGGTACACTGTGTCCTGACTGCACTGTCACACACGAGCTGGTGTCAACCCAAAACTAAGGAGTCAACTGTTGCACCCCCGTACTAAGCCCTCTGACAGGCTGAGGCGGACTACAGCATGTGTTCACACCTGTTTTGCCTCCAGAGCTGGAGGGCCTCATTAATGTATGCACACTCATAGCATCACACACACATACACACACACAAAGCCCTGGGGAAGGAAGAACCCTCACCGCCACGTGGAAGCGGGCCAGAAGCCATGCCCGCTCCAGCTGGGCCCGGCGCTGCTCTGCTCGCAGCTTCAGGGTCTCCCAGGCCTGCACCAGGGCCTGCTGCCTCTGCTGTACCGCATGGGCCTGCGGCCTGGGCCCCAGCCTCTGCACCTCGCTTCCTGTCTCTAGCAGCTCCTGCAGCTGGGGGCAGGGTGGGGATAAGAGGGAAGGGTCATGTCCTAGAGGCTGAAGGGCCTGCCCTGTCCCACAGCTCCCCCTGGGGCCCTGCCTTTGGTGCACAGTAGGCCTGACTGGCAGCTCCGAGAGTGGGGGAAAGCTGCAGAGCAGACGGGCAGGCCTGAGGGGCCCCGAGGGGGAGAGGCCCCAGACCTGGGCTCACCTGCTGCTCAGTGCCCATGAGTTCACGTTCCAGCCCCTCATGTCTCCTCAGCTGGGCCTCCAGCCCACGCAGGTCCTGGGCCACATCACAGGGGAGGCTGGTGGTTTTCTCCTGAGGAAAGGAGACAGCCGAGGGGATCAGGAATGGAGGGTGGGATGCTGAGGCAGGATCCACTTCTAGAAAGAAACCTCCCCCCATCCCTGGCTCACACCTGGACCTGGGTGAGGGCTTCCAACATGTCTCGGTGAACCTTGAGAGTGGTCTCGGCATCTCGGAGCAGGCGGCCTCGGGCCTGGGTCAGCTCCCACAGCTCCGACCAGGCAGCCCTGCTCACGGGAGATGGGTAGCAGATCAGCCATTGATTTAGCGCCTCATTTCACCCCTTGCCAGGCTGGTTAGCCCTCCTCCTCTCTGCACTTTATCCAGGACTGGTCCACAACATCACTTCCAAACCCTCCCTCCTGTCTGGTCACGGCCCGGGAGCCTCGCTTTCTGCCTTTGCTTTGAATTCAGTCCTCTGCTGTTGTCACACTCAACACTTTACTAATTTCTGAGCTCTTTGATACTCCTTATGTCTTGTGCCTTCAAGTCTCAATAAGTCAATCAGACTGTAATTTCTCTTTTGCACTCCTGATGTACTCAGCAAACTCTCCCTGAGCTCCTAGGGCTGGGTCGGGCTAGGGGTTATGACCTGGGACGACCCTGCCTCAAATCTCACAGGTTGGAGGAGGATTCAAACCAGCCCGTGGGGAGCCAGGCAGTCTTCCCACAGCCCCTCCAAGTCCTGAGAGCCAAAGGTTTGGAAAAGTGCCCCTGGGGGTCTGGGCAGGGCTCTCTGACCAGCACACCCCTCGTCACTTCCCTTCACAGCCCACAGTCACCCGTGGCACAGCCCCCCAGGCAGGCTTGGCATCCGTGAAAGCAGTCCTCCCCACCAGGGCAGACAGAGCAAGTGTGGCCCTGGGCACATGCGGCCTAAGTCCCCCGGGACCCGTCTGCTCAGCACCCTTCCCCGAGCCCATGCCCTGGGTCCGCCTGGCACTCACTGCAGATCCTGTTGCATCTGATGGGCCCTGGGGGCTGCTCTGTGCCCTCGTTCCAGCAGGTTCTCTGCCAGCTGCCGGCAGGTTGCCACCCACTGGCCACCCATCTCTACTTTGTGCTGAAACTTGACAAATTTGGTGCAGAGGTGCTGAGGAGAGACGGGAAGAGGTGATAGGGTGGCCCCAGCTGGCAAGACAGCAAGCAGCCCGGGGAGCGAGGCCCCTCACTGACATCTGGGCGATGGGTTGGATGGCTGCAGCTCCTGCCCCCACTACTCAGAAGGCCTGTCCTCAGCCAGGACTCATAACCCAGGGCCCCCTTCTACACACAGCCCAGCACGCCCCTGCCCCCAGCCTCTTCTCACCAGGACATTCTCATAGTCCTCCCCAAGGCTCTCTCCTCCTCCAGCCACTTGCTTCCGGCTAGCCAGCCAGCCCTGCAGATTCTCAGCCTCCCTCATGAACTCGTGCAGATTCAGGGTCCCCTCCAGCTCCCGGTCCCTGTGGGGGTAGCCCATGGTTTCCCCGAAGTTAGTTGCCCACACACCTGAGGACAGCTGACCCAGCCAAAGTGGGTGGCCTGAAGGAGGAGGTTATTCATGTTTCCTGCCTAAGCTTGAGGCTGGGGATTCGGGGAGAAGTAAACATAAGAAGGCCAGAGTAGGGCAGGTGAGGGTAGGGGGAGGAAATGGGGAGCTGGCGACCCAAGTTCCTGCCCAGCAGGCACTCACTGAAGAATTTATGAAAGGAAGGGAGCAATACACAGCAAGGAGCCGTCTATCAGCTCTGTGGACCTGGGGTCACGAGCTCCTTCCAATCAGAGTTAAGGTATGGAAACAACCGTGGCCAGGTCACCTAAGCCTGGGGAGAGGTACAGCGCCCCTCACCGTGTGGCCGCCAGCTCCTGCAGGGCCTGCAGCCGCTCCCGGAGCCTCTTCTGCACCACACCCAGCTGTGCAGGGGCCTCCGGGCCAGTGAGGGTTTGAGCTCTCCGGCCAACCTCCTCCACGGAGCTCCAATAACGAGCCAGCTCCTGTTGCAGGGCCTGCCAGGACACAAGGCTCAGGCTGGGTGATTTATTCATCTATCCATCTACCCACCCTCCTGACCATTCAACCCACTGATCACACACCCATCCTATTCCTCCTTCCACTCACCTATCCACCCACTCACCCATCCACCCACCCTGACCCATCTGCTTACTCACACACCGATCACTCATCTACCCAACAGTGATGGGAGTTCTTATTGCTCCAAGAAAGTGAAAACACAGTCTGTGCCTGCAGAGGGCTCACTATTTAGGAGGACAGTGAACACTGGGTCCTCTGGACCAACGAAGAGAGGCCACGGGAGGCAGGTACTGGGTCCCAGTCTCCCAGTATGAAAACAGATGGAGTCAAGTGAGCAGCCCAGGATGCCCAGGACATGAAAGCTCCATGAGGCTTTGGCTATGGGCACACCCCTTAGAAGTGGCCCCCCCTAAAGCCCTCAGTCACAGGACCCTCAAACACTGACCACTAGGGATAGGTAGACAAAAAGCCCAGACAGGTGGACACTTCAGTGGTAACAGAAACCAGGATTGCTCGGGATTCAGGGCTCACATGTGGTTCTGAGAGTCAGATTCCAGGAAGGATTGAGGGTGTTCCAGGCCTCTCTTACTTTAATTGGGGATGCTGATGGCGTAGGTTTCAGGGATGGTTAACTCAAAGGGTGATATTCAAAGTGTGGGAAGGAGAAGCCTGTGGAAGATGTGGGGATGGCTGGAACAGGTGACCCCCAAGACAGCAGGAAAGTGCCAGGGGGAGGAAAAGAAGCTAGAAGAGAAGGCAGAGAAATCCTGAGGCCACAGGAGTGTGAGCCACTATGGAGATGCAAGAAGGGGGTGGGCTCTTCAAAGGGGTGGTGTCTGAAAAGGGGGGACAACTGGGGGTGAACAGGGGCCACTGCAGGGTTTGGGCGGGGGGAGTGGTGGTGGTTGGGGGGAAGGGCTGAACAGTCTTCAGGAAGAAAGAGCAGGGCTCTGCCTCGGAGAAGCAGGATGTGCCCTTTGGGCGTGTGATAGACCCGTTCCTCATGGCCTGTCATCACCCCAGTCCAGACCACAGCAGGGAAGCTCAGCACACACTACCTGGTGCTTCTTAATGAGCCTGACGGTGGCTGTCTCATCCCCACCATAGTCCTGGCTGCTCACCAGTGGCCACTTCTCTTCCACCCAGTCCTCCAGCTCTGATGTGTCCAGGAAACACTGGCAAGAATGGAGTCATCTCACCTTGACATTTCCAGATGGACCCTCCATCACCCCTTGGGGACATCACACAGGCAGAAAAAAGGCTTCTGTTCCCATGGAGACCAGGCAGCTCTAGGCCCTGAGTTCTCACCACTGACCCAGCTCCCTGAGAGCTCCAGGTCCCACAGACCTCACCCGAAGAGGCTGCCCAACTTTATCTACTTCCCCTGACCCTGTGTGGAGAAGGCAATGGCAACCCACTCCAGTACTCTTGCCTGGAAAATCCCACTGACAGAGGAGCCTAGTAGGCTGCAGTCCATGGGGTCGCTAGGAGTCGGACACAACTGAGCGACTTCACTTTCACTTTCATGCATCGGAGAAGGAAATGGCAACCCACTCCAGTGTTCTTGCCTGGAGAATCCCAGGGATGGGGGAGCCTGGTGGGCTGCTGTCTGTGGGGTCGCCCAGAGTTGGACACGACTGAAGTGACTTAGCAGCGGCAGCAACCTGACCCTGTGGCCTCTGCATCATACCTGCTGGAGGGCAACAGCCTGCTGCAGGTGCCGGGCCTGGGCCTCACACGCCTGTTCCAGATCCGCCCAGCGGCCTTCCAGCTCCTGGCACCGCTGCACGATGTGCTGGGCCTGGGGGTGCCCGGAGGCTGCGAGGTGTCGCCCGGAACCCAGCACCCGTTGCACTTGTCCCTGGTGGGCTCCCACCTCCGCCCGGAGCTCCTGCCACAGAACAGTGGAAGGGCTGCCGCCTCAGGGCACTCCTCAGCCACAGGGGGCCCAGAACAGAGCCGTGGACGCGGCTCCAGGGCCCAGGATGACTTGCAGGCAGAGAAGGGCTGGGGGCAGAGACTTGGAAATCAGGACTCCTGAGTCATGGAGGAGGGCATCCGGGCTCTGGGAAAGGCTGTCAGGGATCCTGGGAGGAAACAGGGACCATTACCTCGTGCTTGTGGAGAAGGCGGTGGGCACCATCTGGGTACTTAGCAGAACTGGGGATGGGCACAGGCATATGCTCTGCCACCCACGTGAGCTCTGCGTCGCTCAGGTGGTGGAAGTGGTACAGCTCAACTGAGGCCTGCAGCTGCCATCGCCGGGTGGCCAGATGTCCCTGCAGGGCCTTGAACCTGGGTGGACAGAGACAGAAAGGCTGGGAACAGGCGAGGTCCGTTGCTCAGCGCTTTCCTCATCCCAGTCAGGGGCCCACAAAGGAAGAGGCAGGGACCAGGGAACATCACCTGAAGATGGGGAGGCAGCTGGAAAGGCCCAGGGCCCAAACTCCCACCCGGATGACCTCCCTGGCTTCAGACTGTGGGGAGCTTAGGATGCCTGGCTGGGGTCTCTGACTCTCCTACCTCAGAAGTGACTCCACTCATAAGGGAAGAAGGCACGGACAACCTCAGGGCCTTGAGGTGCTGCCCTGCTGGGCCACTGGCTGAAATGCCCTCAGGTTCATATGGTGGCAGTTACACACAGTGGGGTGGAGGTGGGACAAGCAGCTGAGTACCTCTGGAGGTATTTTTCGGTCTCCTCCACGATGGCCTGGGAACTGACCACCTGATGGGCCTCGGGGACAAGGGTAGCCATCCTGCTGGCCAGCGCCTGGCTCTCGGCCTCCAGCTGGCAGTGCTGCTTCTGCAGCCCCCGGCTGGAGCCCAGGTCCTGCCCCATTTCTGCCCTCTGCAGGGTCCCCTCTAGCCGCTCCATCTTCTCCTTGGCTTCCTGGGGAGGGATACAGGGCGCTGCCTTAGGCTGCCCATGTGCAGACTGGCAAGTGGCCCTTCTTGGATGCTAAGGCTGCAGGGCTAGCAGCACGCCAGATTCACCAAGGACCGTTTGGGGACCTCTGTCCCCGCCACTGTCCACCTCCAACCTGCGGTGCCCAATCCTTCTCCCAGAACCTCATGAGTGTCCCCATCCTCTCTCACTTCTGCCTCTCAGGGAGACTCAAGTCATGTTGAGCACGCCCGGGCACACAGGGAGCAGTCCTGGATTGGCCAACGGTGGGTAGCCGGGGTCAATGGGCCACAGGCTAGAGACCTCCAAAGGCTGCAGGACTTTCCAGGGCTGCTCCAGAATCAGCAGGGCGCCCCAACTCCTCCTCTCCCCACTCCCTCTCCTGTCTACTCAGCCCAGCCTCGGGCTCCCTCCTGGGTCTTCCTCTCTCTTGGACCCACCTGTAGCAGCCGCAGGAGCTGGTCCTGCTGCCGAGCCTGCTGGAGCTGCTTCCCACGCTCTGCCATCTTGCGTCTCAACTCTTCCCACTTGCTACTTAGGTCCTGAAGCCTGGCTTGCACGTCCTCCTGGGCATGGGGCCTGCTGCCCAGCAGCTCTCTCCCGACCTGCAGTGGACACAAAGGCCTGGGGCATCTGGTTGAGCTGCTGATACTGGGAGTGGCTGTGGTGGGCTGGGTCCAGGGGGCAGCAGTGGGAGTGACTGGTTGCAAACTGCACTCCACAGGCCGCAAGGACTCCTCTAGCTGTTTGCGTGGCCCCAGATCTGTGGGCACTGGAGGGAGGGCTGTCCTCTGATGCCTGGAAATAGTGTGGGGTGAGCAGGCACTGGACAGCTGGTGGGAGGACTGTGTCCAGGTGGAGGCAGCAGGCTCTGGGGCTGCCTCTTAGACTTGAGGGGAAGGGACGAGAAAAGCTCTCTGGGCTGGTTTGCATGCTAATACTGAGGATGCCTGCTGAATGAAGGAGGAAGCTAGGGGATGCTAATGCCCTGGAGACTGAGATCCTTTCTTCCTGCAGTGACTGTGCTCCATGAGAATGTGCTGTGTAGTGGAAACATGAAGCCGAGCAGACCCCGCACCCTGGGCCCAGCGTCCCTCACCTGCTGCAGGCCCTCCACATGCCCCTGGGTGGCCGCCAGCTCACGCGTGGCTGCCTCGTGCCGCCTGAGTTTCCTCAGGATGTTGCTGGGGTCTCGGGATGGCTCGTCCACCAACATCCGCCCCTTCTCCTGCATCCACAGCAGCAACTCCACCACATCCTGCTTCCACTCCTGCCCGGGAACCAGGGGAGGGTGGTTATTACAGAGCGGGGTGAGGCTGGTATGAGGACCTCGTGGAAGAGGGGTCTGAGGGTGCCCCAAGGGGAAGAGCAGGATGCGGAACCAATCCTAGGGTGCAGGAGAGGTGCGGGGCAGGGGTTACTGCTCCAAAGTGGGAACAAGGAAAGAGAGATGGGGAGAAAAATGTTTCAGGGAAAGCAGCAGAAAGAAGCCAGAGAATCAGGGAGAATCAGGGTCTGGCCTCACAGTGCCCAGTGCCCAGAGAGGAGGGGTGTCTGGCCAGGTGCCCCCTGATTCAGCACATCAGATCATGGATGGCCCTCTGTGTCCAGGAGGCCTGTGGATTAGCCCGGCTTTGAGCCCCCATCGTGGGCAGAACAGACATCCAACAGAGTCAAGCTTGGCAGCTGGAGCCCAGGGCCCATGCAAGAGCCTGAAGCATGGCCAGAAATGCTGGGGCTGGGGAGCAGCTGGCCGAGGGAGGGGCCTAGGCTTTGGGTCCAGCCCTGTCTCTGAGCAGAGTGGCCTGAGCCTTGGTTTTCCTCAACTGGAAAAATCAGAGTCATAATACCCATCTCACAAGAGGTGCTGGGAGGGTCAGTAAATGCGTGGGAAAGTGCTTTGTAAACCGTGCAGTGCCCCGCACAGCGCACAGCTGTAGTTCAGCAGCAGACTCTGAGGCATTCCTCCCAGGATGGTCTCATGCACTGTGGCGGGGGGCGGGGGGCAGCCCCTCACCTGGAGCTGGAGGGAGGCTAGCAGCTGCCTCCTTCTCTGCTCACTCCTCCCCTGGACCCTGGTCCACCGCGCCTGGATGCTCTGAAGCTGCTCTCTGACCCTGGAGGGCAGATGGAATTGGGGAAGGTAGGCGGAGGCTCCACTCTGCCTGAGGCCCACCACAAAGGTCGGACCCACCACAGCCCAGGGTTCACCCCGCTGTCCCCCCGCTCCCCGGGCACTCTCCCAGCCTCAGGGTAATGGGCTATGTAGGCCCTGCCCAGACAGGCCCAGGCTCACTTGTATGCAGCGGGGTGTTGGCTCTGAGCCAGCTTTTCGCCACGCGCCCGTAGATCCTCTGCTCTAGAGCCAAGGGCTTCCAGCAGCTGTCCACGCTCCTGGTGCTGCTGCAGCAGTCTCTGGGTCTCTACCACGCCCTCCTGGAGACACAGAGATGGGTCAAGCTGAGAAGAGGGGAGTGGTCAGCACCATCTCACCCACTGCCAACCCAGGGGCCCCGCGCCCAGCCTGGCTTCAGGCTCCTACTTCCTGGGGAAGGCGCATCCCAGCTGCACACCCCCAGCTCCGTACCTGGAGGCCGTCCAGCCGTAGGAAGGCCTCATGGTTGGCACAGGAGGCAGTGAAACCATCCACGTCTCGAACAAACTTCTGCAATTCCAGCCCCTCCTGCAGTTGCTGCTGTCTTTGCTCCCAGGCGGCCTTCAACTCCTGGCTTTGGTGGCCCAGGAGCCTCAGGGCACTAGCCACCTCTCGGAAGTCTGGGGAGCCCGAGGCTGCCATGGGCTGGCCCTTTGTCCCCAGCTGCTGCAGCCTGTCCAGGACGACAGGCAGAGGGTCAAACCCTGTCTGCTCCCTGGGCCAAACTTCTTCCCCTCTGGCCTCCACAGTTCATTCATCTGGGAGCTCTGAGGTGAGGGTAACTGGCAGGGGTCTGAGGTGGGTAAGCCCCAGGGATCCACTCATCTTGTGGGAGAGCTATGCCCTGGGCCACTGGTGAGACAGCAAACGTAAGAAGCCCAGCCCAGGACTTGGGACTCACTAGTTCCCGTGCTCCCTGCATGTCATACCTTGCTCCAGCTGGCCATGCTGATGGCGATGCCCAGGCCAGCGGATGGCTGGGCAGTGCACCCAGAAAAAATCATTCAGACCGTCTACATACCTGACTGTGGGATCACCGCAAGCCTGGGTGAAGCTTTAGGAAAGGCAGCCACCCCTCTGCTGGATGTGCCCCCCAAGCTCACAGTTTGAGAACAGGTGACACCTTCGTGTAAGTAAGGAAAAGGCTCCACTTCTCCGAGCTGGTGCAGCCCTCAAGTGGGTGGTGGAATCCAGTTAGCAGGGGTTGGGCTGGATTTCAGGGTCCACCGGGCCACCTGTTAGGCTCCTTCATATGTGGCACAGGCTGCAGACTGCACCCACCCCCGCAGGACGAGGGGGAGGAATCTCCATACTGAGGAGGGTGTTGTCTTAGTCCTGGGGGGCAAGAGGCTGAGCCATTTTTTTTTTTTTTTTTTTTGCTCCAGGGGCCTGTGGGGTCTGTATTACCCAGAATAGGTTAGGTGGCTCAGCCACCCTGACAGCAGTTCACTAGGCTCCCCTGCATGGGGTGTGGCAGGCCTGGACAGGACAGAACATTCTAGGAGGCTCAGACTCTGCCTGGGGTCCCTCCCCAACATATGCAAGATGTCTGACCCAGTCTTTGGTTTCACCCGCGTCTTTGTAAACCTGCCTCAGGTGCCAGGATGGACACCAGCCTGGACCACACCCCTGCTGACACACTGCTCCCCATCTGTCCCTTTCTGGTGCCCCGTCCCCACAGGCCAGGGCCAGCCTAACGTGTGCCCCACCTGCCCTCTCATCCTGACCTCTCCTGATGCAGGTGGATCTCTTCCAGCAGGTCTCGGTGATTCCCCAGCAGCCGCTGGGCTGAGGCCACATCTACTGCCTCCTCCTCACTGTGGAGCTTGGCCTGGATGCTGTCCGCCCATAGCAGCAGCCGCTGGCTCTCCTGCAGGAAGCTCCGGTGGGTCTGGGCCTGGGCCTGGGCCTGGGCCCGCTGGGCCACTTGCTCCCGCACTTGCTCCAGCAGCCCCTGCAGCGTCTTCACTTGTCCCTGCAGGGACGGGCTGTCTGCGGGGCCCATCTCCTCAACCCTGTGGACAGGACCCACCGCCCAGTCAGTGCCCCGCCCCTGGCCCTGGGCCCAGGCGTATGCTCCCTAGGGCAAGTGGTGGCAACTCTGAACTGCCCCCTCGCCCTCAGTGGAGGGGCAGTGAGCATGGGTGGCTCTCTGGTTCACCATGAGCATGTTCTCACACCGTTTCCCAATCTGTGCCCTGCCCTTCCAATGGCATACCCCACCCATCCTCCCACCTCAGTTTCTGTCCTCCTCCCCATTCCAGAGCCCTGCTCAGGGCATTGCTGTGTGAATCCCAGTCATACTTGCTAGCCGCCCTTTGCAGGTGGCAAATGTCTTTCTCCAGCACCAGCATCTTCTGCTGGCCCACTAGCAGAACATGGTGGCCATCCTCTGAGTTCCCCAGCTCCAGGGTTTCCAGCTGGAGTATCAGGTTTTGCAGCTGGACCCGTGTGGATCCACACTCTTGCAGAAAACTGCACGCGTGCGTTGTGCATGCCAGCTGCGTTTCCTTCTCTTTCTTCAGGGTCTCCAGCTGCTCCCACCTGGGCCGAGGGAACAGGGTTGTCTCAGGGATGTCATGTCACAGGGACACCTCTCCATCCATCCTGGGGCCTTGGCTAAGGCTTGTGTGACAAGAGCTGGCTGGCCAGCCATCCCCATACCCTCTCTTTCCATCCCTGATGCCTCTAGTCTTTCTTCCTGGCATCTCAGGAGTCAGGTAAGCAAGTACTCAGGCCTAGGCATTAGCCAACCTTCTCCTCTCAGCAGCACTCCCTCTTCATTCTCACCTCTGGCTCAGTTCCTCCTGCTGTAGCTGGATTTGGGGGGAATTTCCAGGACACCTCTGCTTCAGCTGCTCAGCGGAGCTGTTAACCTCAGTCCAGAGGCCTCTTCCCACAGCCAGGGCAGTGAGGAAGTTCTGGGGAAAGGAGATTCCAGGCCTGGAGGGGGCCTTTTGTCTTCCTACAGTCCCCTTAATACTAAGAATGACCTCAGATATGCACTGCTACAGAGATGTTTGAGCTGCATCCCTCTGGAAGGACAGGGGTCTGTGTCCTTAAAGGGCTGGGAGGGCCCTTTAAAAATTCAAGACCAGACATCCAAATTGGAAAGGAAGAAGTAAAAGTGTCATTATTTGCAGATGACAAGATTTTATATATAGAAAACCCTAAAGAATCATGTGGTTATGCAGGAGACACGGGTTCAATCCCATGTCTCCTGGGGGAAGATCCCATATGCCAATGGGGCAACTAAGCCCATGTGCCACAACCATTGAGCCTGTTCTCTAGGGTCCGGGAGCCACAATTGAGCCCACGTGCATAACTACTGAAGCCCACATGCCCTGGAGCCCATACTTGGTAACAAAAGAGAAGGCACTCTGATGAGAAGCCTGAGCACCACGACTAGAGAGTAGATCTCACTCGCCATCACTAGAGAAAAGCCTGAGCAGCAGCAAAGACCCAGCACAGCCAAAAATAAATAAATACAATTTTAAAAAAGATTCCACCAAAAAACTGTTAGAATAAATGAATTCAGTAAGGTTGTGGGATACAAAAATCAATGTACAGAAATATGTTCAATTTCTATATACTAATAAGGAACTATCAGAAAGAGAAATGAAGAATCCCATTTGCAATTGCATCCCAAAGAATAAAATAGCTAGGAATAAATTTTTTTACTTTATTCTTTGGAAATGCAATGGAAAATGGGACTGTTCTCTTCATTTCTCTTTCTGATAGTTCATTATTAGTGTATAGAAGTTAAATTTGCAATTAACCCCCAAAGAATAAAATATCTAGGAATAAATTTTGGGCTTCCCAGGTGGCGCTAGTGGTAAAGAACCCACCTGCCAATGCAGGAGACATAAGAGATGTGGACTTGACCCCTGGGTTGGAAAGATCCCCTGGAGAAGGCAATGGCACCCCACTCCAGTACTCTTGCCTGGAAAATCCCATGGACGGAGGAGCCTGGTAGGCTACAGTCCATGGGGTCGCGAAGAGTCAGATACGACTGACTGACTTCACTTTCACTTTTCACTTTCATGCATTGGAGAAGGAAATGGCAGCCCACTCCAGTGTTCTTGCCTGGAGAATCCCAGGGACGGGAGCCTGGTGGGCAGCCGTCCGTGGGGTCACACAGAGTCGGACACGACTGATGTGACTTAGCAGCAGCAGCAGCAGCAGTGCAGTGCAAGAATAAATTTAACCAAGGAGGTAAAAGATCTGTTCATTGAAAACTATAAGACATTGATGAAAAAAAATCAAAGAAGACACAAATAAATAGAAAGATATTTTGTGTTCAAGGATTGGAAGACTAAAATTTGTATGGGACAATAAAAGATCTCAACCAACCAAAGCAATCTTGAGAAAGAAAAAACTTGGAGGTGTTATGCTCCTTGATTTCAAACTCTTTAACAAAGACATAGTAAATCAAAACAGTATAGAACTGGGATAAAAACAGACATATAGATCAATGGAACAGATAGCCCAGAAACAAACCCATGCATATATGGTCAATTAATTTTATGACCAAGGAGCTATCGATTATAAAGACTATACACTGGGGAAAGGACAGTCTCTTAAAAAATAGTGTTGGGGAAACTTGACAGTTGCCTGCAAAAGAATGAAACTGGAACACTTTCTAATACGACACATAAAAATTAACACAAAATGGATTAAAGACTTGAATGTAAGACCTGAAATCATAAAGCTCCTCGAAGAAAACACAGTAGGCTAAGCTCCATGACACTGGTCTGGTAATGATTTTTTTTTTTTGATTTGACACCAAAACCAAAGGGACAAAAACAAAATAAACAAGTGGCTAAAAAGCTTCTGCCCAGCAAAGGAAACCATCAACAAAATGAAAAGGCAACCTATGGAGAATGGAAGAAAATATTTGCAAATCGTACATTTGATAGAAGGTTAATATCCAAAATATACAGAGAGCTTACACATTTTAATAGCAAAAAGCCAAATAATACAATTTAAAAATGAGCAAACATACAGATGGTCAAGAGTTACACGCAAAGATACTTATCACCATCATAAGGGAAATGGAAATTAAAACCACAATGAGATATCACCTTATACTTATTAGAAAGGCTATTATCAAAAAGACAATAAATAAGCATTGGTGAGGATGTGGAGAAAAGGGAACCCCTGTGCACTGCTTATGTGAATGTAAATTAGTACAGCCACTATGGGAAACAGTGTGGATGTTCCTCAAAAAATGGAAAATAGAACTACCACGTGATCCAGCCATTCCACTTCTGGGTATTTATCTGAGGAAAACAACACTAACTCCAAAAAATATATACACCTTCATGTTCATTGCAGCATTATTTACACAAACCAAGATGTGGAGACAACCTAAGTGTCCAACAGTGGATGAAAGAACAAAGAAAACATAATACACACACACACACACACACACACACACACACACACACACACATGTGAGCACTGAAGTATTATTCAGCCACAAGAAATAATTGAAATCTTGCCATTCAGGATGACGTGGATGGACCCTGACGGCATCATGCTAAGTGAAATAAGTTAGATGGAGAAACACGAATACCATATGATCCTACTTATATATGTGATTAAAAAAAAAAAACCCAAGCTCATAGATTCAGAGAATAGATTGGTGGTTCCCATAGGGGAGGCATGGGGAGTGGGTGAGATGGGTGAATGGTACACATTATAGTTATAAAATAAAACTTTTGTTACTGTGCATGTGTGCTGATGGATGTTACTAGATTTACAGTGTGGTCATTTTGCGATATATGACATCTATTTATACCTGAAAAAATACAGTGTTATATGCTAATTATACCTCCATTAAAAAAAAAAATTCAAGGCCAAATCCTCCTCTCCCTCCTCCCAGACAGGACCACAGCTGACATGGAGTTCACTGGGGCACAGGAGTGAATAAGGGAGAGGCAGGAGGAGTGAGGAGGGGGCAGGACAGGAATCACCCGAGGCAGCAGGGCCAAGCAGGCAAGACCCCCTCAGCAGCAAGGTACCTCATACTTGAGCTGCATGACTTCCAAGTTGTTGGCCTTGGGCTGCAGCGTTTGCAACAGCGTCGTCTGTTTGGTCAGCCAGGACTGCAGCTCCCCACATGAGCCATAGAAGCCAAACAGGGCCACCGCCTCCTCCAGCTGAGCCCTGCGGCGCTGAGGAGAGGCCAGCCCAGAGGCTGGGCTGAGGGCCAGTGCCTGCCATGGGGCGCTGAGAGCAGGTCCCCCATCACCTCCCAACCCGCAGAGTCCACGGCCAGGCGCAGAAACAGTCCCTGTCCCACTGCTGGGCCCTCCACCCTCTCTGGCAGAGGGCCCAGCAGAGCATGCACATTGCTCTCATCCTACTCACACCCTGCGCTCTTGGGTACAATCTGCGCTTCTCCTGGGTCTGGCCCTGCTCCCTGCCCCTTCCTCTGCAGGCTCTCCTCTAGCTGCTCCCAAGCCTCCCTGCTGTGCTCCAGGCACCCTGGCCCTTGCTCCTCCACTGGGCCTCTTTCCTGCCTTTGCCCGGGTCCTGCTTAGAACACTCTTCCCCACCATCTCCCCCTGCCACGCCCCTGACTCACCTGCTCCCAGCTTCTCACTGTTCAAGTCTCCACCTAAATGTCCACCCCTCAGAGATGCCTCCCCTGATTCCTCGCCCTCACCTGGCCTCCCCTTCACACTCCCATTGCACCCAGATCCGTCTAATGACTTGTTTCACATCTTCTCTGCCCTGACCCAAGCTCCTCAAGGGCAGGGAACACGTCCTGTCACTGCTCTGTCCCTGGGCTCATGGCCCAGGATCCAGACTGAAGGAGTGAATGTTCCATGAACAAGGAGTGTTACCTCTGCCTGGGCCCGCAGGTCCTCATAGTCCTGGCTCAAGCGGTCCTGTGTCTGGAGGATGGTGTTGGGGTCAAAGTCAGGGTCAGGCTCATCTGGGAGGGCCATCTTCTGGGTGCCCCACAGACCAGAGTGGCAGGAAACTTCATGCCAGGCCCCTGGGTTTCTCGGGCTTATCTTCGGAGAGCTCAGGGCAGACACCACCTGTGCCCACAGGACAGAGGTCAGCGTGTCTGGAAGGGCTCCCAGCAAGCAGCAGAAGGCTTGGCAGGGTGGGCCAGCAGCTGTACCTGAGCTTCCGGCCCCAGGATGTGACTGAGGGGCACTGTGGCCTGGCAGCCCCCTGGGGTGTCAGGGTCCGTCTGGCGTGGGGGCAGCCGGGCCTCTCCCGGGAGCTGGGTGAAGTGCAGTCCTGTGGGAACACAGGTCCTCAGGGCCGCACTGGCCCTGTGCCTCTTCTTGAGCCAGGAGCTGGCCTCTGGGGATGGGCAGGGGAGATTATTCATTACTCAGACCTGTGCCAGGAGCCCTGCAGGCCAGAGGATGAGGGCCAGAGCTTCCTGAGCTCCTGAAGGCCTTATGCCCACAGACCTAGGACACTTCCTAGGACTGTGCAAGGATAAGCAGAATGCACATTGTGTGAAATGAATACTATGGTGGCCCAGGGAGTGGAGGACGGCCAGAACAGGCTGGGGTCGGGAAAGATTTCAAGGGCAGGGTGAGCCTGGCTGGGGGAACAGCATTTGCAGAGGGGGAGGCAAAGTGGCGCTGGTGGCAGGAGCTAGGGCATAGAGGGATGGGGGGGGGGGGAGCCCAGGCTGGCCTTCCAGATGGGGGGGTCTCTGTCCCTCTGTGTCTCTGGCCCTGGGCAGGGTCAGACACTGCAGCAGCAGCAGCAGCCAGGCTGGCCACTCAGGGGTTGAGGAAAAGGAAGAGGCACAGAGAAAGACTGGAGAGGGAGGGGAACAAAGGAAGACTCAGAATTTCAGGCAGCTTCATATCTTTCCTCCTCTCCTTAACTTCTTCCCCTCAGTCTTTGGATGCTCCCAAGAGCCACACAGATTCCTGATGCTCTGTTAAGGTGCCCACGTGAGGTCTTGGCCTTATACCTCTGTAGATGAAGCTTGTTTTGACCTGAGGGCATGGTGGTTGGCTGCCCTGCAGTGCTAAAATTTGGGTCCCATCCTCAGGTCTCCTGGTGACATCTCCATCAGTTCTGCTCCAGCCTTCTGGGGGTTCCCTCTGTATGGAGGAGGGAAGGCTCTACTTAGCTGCCAAAGTGACTCCCCACCCACAGGAGAGGGGACATCTCTGTACCTCCCCACCACCACTGGGCAAAGAAAGGGTCTGAAAATGCCAGAGATTATAACTAAGCCTTCTATCAATGCCAAGGTTGGCTGGGCAGTAGAGGCCACAAAAGAAGGATAAGGCATCTCCCGTCATTCATTTAAACAACTCAGACTGGAGAAGGTGGCCACATAGTATAGAAGGAAAGCAATACCAAAAGCAGCACGTGTTAATATAATGCAAGCGCCAAGAGTTACACAGTATAGTCACACAGGGAGGGAATGGGGAGACAGTCCTGGACAGGAGCTGGGCAACCACTTCAGCAGGTGTGAGGGCAGTAACTTGGCCTCTGTGAACCTTGGTTACCTCATCTGTAAAGAGAGGGCGCTGGACCAGACAACTGCTAACACGTTGTGGTTCTATTTTCAAAAATTATTGATTATATGGTCCAGGGAACAAATGCAAAGGAAAAGAGATAGCTCGACCTCAGCTAAGTTAGAACCACAGAACTTTCAGACTTCTGGTAGTCTGGTCTTGGTGACCAGTACCAACTATGCCACCAGGACCCCTTCCAAGACACGAGGACCTGTGCTGCAGGTCTGCAGGGACGTGGAGCTTCCTTGGCATGAGGGTTGCACGCATGCTAAGTCGCTTCAGTCGTGGGATGAGGGTAGACGGACCAAACGTGAGTGTAGGACCTGAGGGCTGTGATTTACACATCCTGAGCTACATGTACAGCTTCTTGAAAGAAACTGCATACCCTCAGAGGCCTGAACCATCCTGCCCAACATGTAGGTATGTGGTTTTTTTTTTCTTTTTTAAACTGGAGGCTTGATAAACTGAGGGAGGGGGTTCAGAAAGCAGTCTGGGGTAGTGATTTGGCCACCCAAAGCCTAAAAAGGCCTAGTCAGGAGAGCCGAATAGGGCTGAAGGGCGAAAGGACACCTTAGGCCCGGTGGTCAAAGTAACAGGACATTGCTGGAGGAAACTGCTCATTGCCTGGGAACTTGTGGGCGAAGTGAGCAATGCCAAACTGCCCTCTGATGTCCTCCACCATGGGCAGACAGTACTCTACTACCTCTGGGCTAGGACAGCAGGGGAGATGATGCTGAGAAGGAGTGGGCACCTCCAACCCCAGGGGAAGGCACGTCAGGGGCCACAAAGGCCATCTCATTTCCACCCTCTGTGTGGTCAAGGGTGCAGTGAGCATTTGGTGTCGGGGGCCCGTGGGTTTGGGTCCCTGTCCTGTCTCTACGTACCAGGAGTGCTGCCTGGGCTGTGGCCACCCGTGCCTGCTCGTCTAATCGATGCAGTTCGGTCCCGAAGGTGCGCACAGAGCGTTCCAGACGCAGGTGTTGCCGCAGTAGAGCCTCGGTGGCCACCTGGTCCTGTCCAAAGGATGCACTCTCCAGTGTAGACCGCTGCTCCTGAAGCCACGAGTCCGCCTCCGCCACGTCCATGAAGTACTGTGAGGAGGAGGGCAGGCTGGGCACACATGGGCTGACCCTGCACTCCCTGCCTGGCTACCCAGCTCCTGCTGCCCTGCTACCTGCTGGACAAGCAGGGCTGCCTGCAGCCTCATGCCCTGCTCATCCATCCGGGCCCAGAGCCGCTGCCACATGCCCTGCACCACCTCGGCCCGCTCCCAGGGACCTGGCCGCATCGGGGGCCCGCAGGCTCCCAGTTTGCGTCCCCTCTGCACAAGATCAGCGCACACGGCCTGGTGGCGATGGAGCTCGGCTTCCAGGGCCTGGAGAAGCACAGAGGAGGGAGCTGGGTGAGGGAAGGGATGGATGGCAGGGAGAGGGGAAGAGGCAGAATGCAAGAGAGAGGGCACCTTGTGTTTCTGCAGGGCCGCTGCGATCTGGCTGAGATCCGGGCCCATGGACGCCTCCTCCACCAGCTGTCCGTGCTCCCTCAACCAGGCTTCCTCCTCCTCACAGCTGTGCAGGAGCTCTGCCTGCTGCAGGGTCTGCTCCAGCGAGGCCCGCCTGAGGGACGGCAAGGGCCACAGAGGGAATCAGGCAGTGATGGGGCTTAGGGAGGGATTCCCCACCAGGCCAGATACCTCCCCTTAGACAGGACTTCTCCTGTCCCTGGATCACTCAACAGAGGAGACTAGGGTCAGGGCAGAGGAAGTCTCCAGACAGCATGTTTAAACCTGGGCAGGAGGTAATTTGGATTACAGAAAAGTTGTGGAGAGGGTAGAGGAGTTTGGGTGGGCTCTCACCGGGACCTGGCAAGAGACATGAGGCTCTGGTAGAGCTGGGCCAGCGCCCTGGCCTTGGCCTGCAGCACCTCCACAGCAGTGCCCGTGGAAGAGTCCAGCTTCATCGTCTGGTGGGCCAGATGGCTCACATGGGCTCCAAGGACTGAGATCTGGGCCTCCAGCAGGTCATGCCTCTGCAGCAGCCCCTCTACCTCTGTCAGCTTCTGCCCATAGGCCGTGGAGCTGACCAGCACCTGGCCAGGGACAGATGAGTGGTCATTAACATCCCAGAGTGCTGGGTCGCTGTGAGTGCCAGGACTGGCGCATGCTGCTATGTTCTCCGAGGGGTTCACTGGTCCAGGGCCCACCTGCAGCTCGTTGAGCTGGTTGGAGGCAGCCTCCACCTCCCGCAGCAGGCTCAGCACAGCCTGCATGCCTGCTATCTGCTTCCTCTGCCCTTGGAGCCGCTGAAGGAGCCGCTCCCAGCGCCGGGTGATCTCCAGCTGCCTGGGGGATGTAAGAATAAGGGTGGTGTCTATTGGGCCATGGCAGGGAAGCTTGGGGTCCACAGTGGGTGGTTGGTGGGCTTGTCTGTACTGGAGGAACCTGAGTACTGTGGCTGGGGCTGTGAGCATCCTACCCTGGAGTGGGAGGGGCAGCGTCCCTGCCTTTTAGAAACAGGCAGAAAAACTGAAGGGAGAGTCTGGGAGGTTCAGGCCTCCTCTGACACCCAAGCCTTCCTTCCAGTCCTCATTACCGGTGACCGCAACTCCATCCTTCCCAGTGCCCTGGCCAGGAACTGGATGACTCATTTTCTCACATCCCACTTCTCATCTGTTTGCGAATTCCCCTGGACTCAAAATAAATTCAGAACCCCTCCATTTCTCATCACCTCCACTTCTCTATTATTCTAAGTGATTACTGCAGTAGCTTCCTGACTGTTCTCTCTGCTTCTGCCTTTGTCCCTTCAGTCTACTCCTGTCGTGGCATCCAGAATGATCACTGTAAAATAAAAGTTAGATCGTGTCACTCGTCTGCTCAAGTCCTGCCATGATTTCCTATCTTCTGCTGAGTAAAAACCAAGTCTTTACTGTGTCCTGCAGGGTCTGGCGGGATTTCTGCCACCACCCCTGGCCTCCATACCTCCCTGACCTCAACTACAACCTGTTCACTTGGCTTCCATGTTATTTTCCATGTGCCCCTTTGGGACATTGCCCTAGTATAGTCCGTCATCATATCTGTATGGTTTCTCACTTCTTTCTGGTCTTTCAGTTCAGTTCAGTCGCTCAGTCGTGTCCGACTGTTTGCGGCCCCCTGGACCTGCAGCATGCCAGGCCTCTCTGTCTATCACCAACCCCCAGAGTTTACCCAAGCTCATGTCCATTGAGTCAGTGGTCTGCTCAAAAGTAAACCTCCTCTGACCACTCAGTATAACTCCCTCTGCCCACATTGGCACCTCATATTCCCCTATTCTGCTTTATTATCTTTTAAAATCACTGTCTCACAGACTGTATATACTTCTGTTTTCCTTAGTAGCATGTAAGCTCTATGAGGGGAGGGATTTTTGTTTGCCCTTTTCACTGCTAAATCTCCAACACCTAGAACAGTACTTAGGACATAACAGACACTCAATAAATGCTTAGTTTTAGTGAATAAATTAATAAGAGGCTATCTAGAAAGAATAGTGCTTTACCAAAGGGATCAATTACAGAGGTTGGAGTTTCAGGCATCAGTGGGAGCTAGATCTTTTTATTCATTTATTTATGCTGTGCCACGCATCTTGCAAGATCTTAGTTCTCTGACTGGGGATCGAATCTGGGCTCTGACAGTAAAAGCGCCAAGTCCTAAACACTGGACTGCCAGGGAATTCCCAAGAGATAGATCTTTTAAAAGGGAGCCCCAAATCCATAATCACCCCCACCTCCTCATGGTAGGAAGGCCTTAGCCTGTTTTGAAGACTGTCCCATGCCCGGGGCTCACCTGCTGGCCACCTCTGTCCCGCCGTGGTAACGCTCCTGCTGGAGGATGGCCGCGATCTCGGCCAGGGCCTGGAAGCGCCCCTCCTGGGGCAGGATACTGGCCTCCAGCATGCCCAGCCTCTGGGCGGCCGCGTCCACCATGGCCAGGCTGGCCGGCGGGGCTGCGGCCCGGTCCAGCACCTGCTCTGTGTCTGTCAGGAAGCTCTCCCGGAGGGCTGCCTTACGCTGGAAACGCCGGGCCAGGGTTTCCAACCGCTCTAGTTGTAGGAGCCTCTGCTGCAGGGCCCGGCTCCGTGAGGCCTCCGCCCGCTCCAGGCTTGCCCAGCGCCGGGACAGCTCCACAGGGCCCAGGCCCTCGGGTGGCAGGAAGGGCCTGCGGTTCTGGGCTCGGAGGGCTGTCTGCAGCCGAAAGAGCCGGGCCTCCGTGGCCCCTCGCTGCTGCAGTCTCGGTGGCTTCTCCTGGGTGCGGAAGGAGGCAAAGGCCACCAGTAGCTGGCGCATGGCCGGCAGGTTGTCTGGGAAATCCCGCGCCTCCAGCTGCACCTGCTTCTCTGCAATCCAGCACAGCAGGTCGGCCACCAGTTCCTCGTACTGGGTCTGCAGTGCCTCTGACTCCCGCAGCTGATGCAGGATCTGGTGGGGGGCATGGGAAGGGCTCAGACCAGCACCTGGGGGGCACACCCTGGCTTCCAGGTCCTGGCGGCCTTCCCCTTTTGGGTGCTGAGTGCCAGCCAGGCTTGCCCAAGTGCACAGTAGCTCCTGCTCTTAGGTGAGGATACGCTAAAGTGGGGGTGCTCCCAGCCCCCAGAGAAGCAAGGTCTGTTTCCATTCCACACTCAGACCCGGGAGTGGGGCTCCCGTCTTGCCTTCCTCTATCTTATTTTACCCCGTTTGGCCTCAACACTGGAGGTGCTCTTCTCTCCCTCCCTGAGGCCCCCACACCCCTAAAGCAACTCAGCACCTTTGGCCTGGATCACCTTCCCCACTCCCAGCTGAGACACCAACCCTGAGAACAGCCCTCCCAGGCCTCAGCCTCTGCCATCGTGCCCAGAGGGTAAGAAAGCCCCCCAGAAACATGGACTTGGCCCAGCAGAGCTGCCCCGTGTTTGTCCTTGCAGAGTCCAGCTCTCTGTGCCTTTTAATCCCATTAGGAGCTTAACAACCTAAGAGCCGAAAGGGAGGGGGAGGGGCAGGGAGAGGCGTTGCTCACCCGGCTTCCCTGTATGCCAGGAAGTCTGCTCATGCTCCCTTGAACACTCCCAGCAGCGTTCTGTTACCCAGAATTAATTGCGTTACCCAGGCATCATCATTCCCATTTTACAGATGAAGCACAGGAAGCTTGGATGATGTGGCCAAGGTCACACAGGGAGGAAAGGTCACAGGGTGTGCTGACTCCGGAGCCTATGTTTGCCCCACCTCTCTGCAATGCCACCTTCCCTCTCTGTCCCCAACCTTCACGAGTCTCCTCTGGACGGTCTGCTCCTGGTGCAGGCGGGAGAAGTGGTGGTAATAGAGGGAGACGTAGGTCATGATGGAGCGCTCGTCGGGCTGTAGGGCTGCCACGTCCTCGGGATCCAGCAGCTGAGCAATGCCCAGCTCCTGCTCAGCTACGTGGAAAGCACAGCGGAGGTTGTGCAGCGGGCGGTCGGGACGCAGGGAGCTGTAGTCAAGCAGGTCTGGCCTGGGCAGAGAGCAGGCAGAGCTCTTCACCAGAGTTAGGGACTGCTCAGCTTTATGTGGACTTGTTAAGAGTGTCATTCCCACCTTGCTGGGCACTAACTTCCCCCTGATGATGATCTAAGGCCCTGGTTGAAGGAATAGGACTGGGAGAGGGGAGGGTTAATTTTGCTTGGGGCTCAGCCTCCTGGGTAGCGGGGGGGGGGGGGGGGGGGGCGGGTTCCAAAAGGGACAGGTGCTTACCAGAAAGAGGACTGAAAAGAGAATCAGGGACACAGAGAGTAGAAGAAGGCAGGGGTCAAAGGCAAACCTGGCTAGTTCTATGGAAGGGGGGAGGGGTGTCACAGACCAGGAGCTCAGGGTCAGTGTCTCTAACTCTGAGCCCAGTGTAAGGGGCCAGAAGGATATGGGATAATGGGTGGGTTGAGGACCCAAGTCCTGGAGAAGTTAGCTCAGTGGGTAGAAGGCCTCTGAGAAGGAAGCAGAGGCCTGCCTCAGGCCAGCCAGGGCAGGAGGTGCTGGGTCCCCTCCCATACGCCCACCTGTGGGCATGGATGAGGGCACTGAAGCTGAGCCCGTCACTCCAGCTGCGGGAGAAGTCCGTGATGTTGATGTTGGCATAGCCGGCAGTCTTCCGCTGGCACCAGACCAGCAGAGCTTCCTTGGCAGACAGCAGGGCTGCGCTGACACCAAACTCCTGGAAGGACAGGACAGTGGGTCACCGTGCAGGGGTGGGATGCGGAGGGGGGTGGGCTGCAGAGCCCGCAGGTTGTGGGAGAAGCAGGCTGGGCACAGTGCGATCCTGCTCCCCCACCTGGAGGCGGTGTGGACGGCCTGTCCTTCAGAGCATCTGACTGCATTTGCTGTTACTCGTGCTGGGCAGGGATTGGGAGTGCGAGAGAAAGACTGTCCTTACAAAGAAGTGGGGCAGTCTGAAAGTTGTCACCTCTGAGCAGCTGGTTTTGAGTCACAATTGGTGACAACAGCCACAGTAGCTCCCATTTCTCTCGGCCTTCCTTTCTTTTTTAATATTTATTTATTTGGCTGTGCCAGGTCTCAGTTGTGGCACTTGGGATCTTTAGTTATAGCATGTGAATTCTTAGTTGCATCATATGGGATCTAGTTCCCTGACCGGGGATCGAACCTATGACCCCTGCACTGGGAGGGCAGAGCCCCAGCCACAGGACTGTTAGGGAAATCCCTCTCCAGCCTTTCGGCTGGGCCAGGCACTGTGCTAACCAACCCTGGGCCACACGGAATTGAGTCTGGGCTTCATTAGACCGGCTCCAGGTCACCATGGGCTTTCTGCCAACCAGGCACCAGGCCCGCACATGTGGCTCTCCACCTGGCACAACCCCCAGACGTAGGCACTGTTAGCAGTTACATTCTAAGGAAGCACAGGAGGTGCAATATGAGGGGTCAGGAAACTGCCCGGGGTTCCCCGGCTATTAGGGGAGGGTCTCTCTTGACCTAGAAACCTCTGACATGCGGAGCCCATCTGTCTGCCTCACAAGGCCTCCCTCACACAATGGCTTCTTCAGACTGGGAAATGACCATCTTCAACTGGTTTCTGTCTCCTTGATAATCTCTTTTATTCTGCTGCTTTCGGTTTCCGCACATTCCCCCTCACCTCCTGCGCCCCCATCCCATCCCTCTTTTACTCAGTGCTTCTTTCCCTCCTCCTTCTGGGCTCCATTTCTTTCCCTGTCTTCTGTTCTTGTCCCTGTCCTGACCTCAATGGTCCTCCCCTTCCCTCCACCCCCTCCCTTGCACCTCACACCCTGGAATCCCCATCTCCTTTTTTTCTCTCCTTTTCTCCCTTCTTCATCACTCAACTAGAGCCAGACATCCTGGAATGTGAAGTCAAGTGGGCCTTAGGAAGCATCACTATGAACAAAGCTAGTGGAGCTGATGGAATTCCAGTTGAGCTCTTTCAAATCCTAAAAGATGATGCTGTGAAAGTGCTGCACTCAATATGTCAGCAAATTTGGAAAACTCAGCAGTGGCCACAGGACTGGAAAAGGTCAGTCTTCATTCCAATCCCAAAGAAAGGCAATGCCAAAGAATGCTCAAACCACCGCACCATTGCACTCATCTCACACGCTAGTAAAGTAATGCTTAAAATTCTCCAAGCCAGGTTTCAGCAATATGTGAACCATAAACTTCCAGATGTTTAAGCTGCTTTTAGAAAAGGCAGAGGAACCAGAGATCAAATTGCCAACATCTGCTGGATCATCAAAAAAGCAAGAGAGTTCCAGAAAAACATCTATTTCTGCTTTATTGACTATGCCAAAGCCTTTGACTGTGTGGATCACAATAAACTGTGGAAAATTCTGAAAGAGATGGGATATACCAGACTACCTGATCTGCCTCTTGAGAAACCTGTATGCAGGTCAGGAAGCAACAGTTAGAACTGGACATAGAACAACAGATTGGTTCCAAATAGGAAAAGGAGTATGTCAAGGCTGTATATTGTTACCCTGCTTATTTAACTTACACGCAGAGTACATCATGAGAAACGCCAGGCTGGAAGAAGCACAAGCTGGAATCAAGATTGCAGGGAGAAGTATCAATAACCTCAGATATGCAGATGACACCACCCTTATGGCAGAAAGTGAAAGAGAACTAAAGACCCTCTTGATGAAAGTGAAAGAGGAGAGTGGAACATTGACTTAAAGCTCAACATTCAGAAACCTAAGATCATCGCATCTGGTCCCATCACTTCATGGCAAATAGATGGGGAAACAGTGGAAACAGTGGCAGACTTTACTTTTTGGGGCTCCAAAATCACTGCAGATGGTGATTTCAGCCATGAAATTAAAAGACACTTACTCCTTGGAAGGAAGGAATAATACAACCTAGACAGCATATTAAAAAGCAGAGACATTACTTTGTCAACAAAGGTCCGTCTAGTCAAGGCTATGGTTTTTCCAGTGGTCACGTATGGATGTGAGAGTTGGACTATAAAGAAAGCTGAGGGCCAAAGAATTGATGCTTTTGAATTGCGGTGTTGGAGAAGACTCTTGAGAGTCCCTTGGACTGCAAGGAGATCCAACCAGTCCCTCCTAAAGGAGATCAGTCCTGGGTGTTCATTGGAGGGACTGATGCTGAAGCTGAAGCCCCAGTACTTTGGCCACCTCATGCGAAGAGCTGACTCATTTGAAAAGACCCTGATGCTGGGAAAGATTGAGGGCAGGAGGAGAAGGGGACGACAGAGGATGAGATGACTGGATGGCATCACCGACTCGATGGACATGAGTTTGTGCAAGCTCTGGGAGTTGGTGATGGACAGGGAGGCCTGGCATGCTGCAGTCCAGGGGGATGCAAGGAGTCAGACATGACTGAGTGACTGAACTGAACTCCCGTCTTCCAATTCTTCCACCAATTTCTGTTTATAAACTCAGAATGTCTTGGGAGATTGGGATTGACATATATACGCTCTTATGTATAAGACAGATAACTGATG
Organism: Dama dama; assembly: GCF_033118175.1. Taxonomy (NCBI): domain Eukaryota; kingdom Metazoa; phylum Chordata; class Mammalia; order Artiodactyla; family Cervidae; genus Dama; species Dama dama. Next base: position 64,627,925 of record NC_083692.1, on the reverse strand, counting down.
AGAACCTACTGTGAGCACAGGGAACTCTACTCACTGCTCTGTGGTGACCTAAATGGGAAGGAAATCCAAAAAAGAGGGGATATATGTATACATATAGCTGCTTCACTGTACAATATACTATAATACAACCTTGTAAAGCAACTATACTCCAAAAAACCCCACAAAGCTCAGAATATCAAAGCACAGCAGGTTATATTCCCTTCCCCGTCCTCTGAGCCTGGGAGCTTGGATAGAAGGGACTAGTATGTAGCAGTGCAAGGGGGGAGGGGAAGGAGTTTAGGGCCTGGAGCTGGGCTCTGCCAGAGCCAGGCCAGCCCAGAAACCCTGAGCAGCTGGGTTAGGCTGGCAGACATGAGCCAGGAGTGATTCTGGGGGTGAGCATGTATGGGCATGGGGTCAGCCTGGTCCCAGACACATCTGAGTTTCGCAGGGAGAAGGGCCTGAGCTGGCTGCAGACGAGAGAGCCAGCTGGCCAGTTGGTGGCCAGTCAGGGGACAATGTAGACCTGCTGCCCCTGAGGGAAGGGGTGACAGGGGCACTTGGAACTGGCTTAGGGGGGTGGGGAGGGGAGCGTGGCTTCCTGGAAGGGCTTGAGGTCAGCTAGAAGTTGATCCATCCACTCATTAGCCAAATGGGTGCTAGGCCCTGGGGATGCAGGCAGGCAAGGCCCCTGCTCTCCTGGGGGTCACAATCCCATCAAGAGTGTCAAGGGTCCTCCTGGATTTGAGCCAAATCTGTGGCTTCTTTTCTTTAAGATTTCATGCTCTAAGTTGGTTTTCCTAACCTACTGTAATTGAGTTTTTGGTGGGGTTTTGCAAACCATGAAACTATGAATATTTATATAAGGACTTTTATGTGTTCACTCTTCCTGACCCAGTTGTAGAATGGAGGAAGATGAGGAACCATCTCTTTGGTTTTCAGGATCCTGAGGATTTGGAAACCTTCAGGGCTGGGGCTTTCCCTGTATGTTTTATTTCTCCCAATAGTACATTATGGAGTAATGAAAGTTACAGGGATTCAATGGCAAGTAGAAAACAATAAATTAGTAGTGAAAGGCAGGTGGTGGGCAGGCACCTTGACCCCCTTCACTAGTAAATGACTTGTCCCAGACCCAACTTGAAGCCCATAAATCCATTAATAGCTCTTACTTCAGCATATTACAACCTCTCTGACACTCTGAATCCTTTGCCTGCAATTGAAGAGTGAATAGAAGTTGTATGGATGCCGAGGATCCGCTGTGGGCATCCTAACTGTCAGGTGGAACTGCTCTGTCCCCAGGGCCCTGAGGGGAGGCCAGGGCTGGGCTGGGCTGGGCAACTGGGCGTGGGGGCTGAGACATACCCTGTCCAGGCAGATGTGGGAAATCTGGAAACGCAGAATGATGACCCAGATGAGTCCCAGGATGAGCGTCTGGTCTCCATCCACGATGTTCTCTGGCCCAATGAGGGGTATTGGCACCTGTGGGCATATTTTTCTGATCTCAGCCACAAAGCCCATGTACTAGAGAAGACTCATAGTAACCAAAGGGTTGGCTGCCGGATGGGAGGGGTTCTGTCTGTCCTGACCCAGGAGGTCCCCAGGGGAGAAGCCGGCAGGCCCAAGGCCAGGCAAGCCCAGGCTTTCCAAGCGATAGTGGAGACAAGGCTGTCACCTTCATAGGCTACATATCTGTGACACATTATGTCTCTGAGCTTGAAGGGTACTGAGTAGCTTCTGACAAGGGCTACAGGACTTGCACCTTTCCGAGGTTCTAGAGAGGAGGTGATTGGCTCACAGGCCATTGTGAGCCCTGGGACCAAGTAGTGTGGGCTTGCATTGTGTGGCTGGAAGCTTTCTGTTCTTCCATAAGTCTAGGGACCACAGTGCTCCATCCCTTGCTCTGGCCTCTCACCTTCCTGGCCTCCCTCTAGCACGCTAGGCTCCCAAGGGGCTGCCTGTGACCCACATCCCAGGACTCAGGGTCAGCCCAGCCAGTTTCAGCTGAAATTTCACATCCTCCAGGCTCAACCGTCTCATGCTCCAGTACCTGAAGCCAAGAGCCCCCAGGCTTCCCAATTCCTGCTTCTCAATATAAATGACCCCTGCACAGCCCCCTGACACGGGCCATGAGGATCCCTGTTTCTGGAGCTCTCCTCTCCTTTTAGAGATGACTTCTCTGGGGCTGTCCCTTCCTCTCAGGATCCCTCCTGTTTGCAGAGGTCCCTCCCGGCTGTCTTGTTCAGCTTCTCCCAGGCAGCCCTACACCACCTCCCTTCCCTGCCTGGCTCAGTAGTGTCTGAGGCTCTTCCCCTGTGTCTGACCCCCACATCCAAGATCTGCTGACCAGCTGCTCATGGGCCTTGCCTGGAAAATATTTTCCTCTTTTATGAAAAGAGAAGGTTAAGAGTGTACTGAATGTTTCAACTTAGACTCCACAATCTCTCATTGTAGGCAAAGGCAGATTTCATTCCCGCCCACTGGGGACAATGGTTGTTCCAGCTCCAGCCGGGTGGGTGCCCTCTAAGCCGGGTGAACTCTGCAAAGTAGGGCTTTGCTTCCTGGACTCTGTATCCCAGCTGCTCCTCCTGGATTCCAGCTCCAGACCCTCTGCTTGGCCCTGTGGCCAGCCCAGGAAAGATGATCCGGTCATCCAGCCTGTCCCCACTGCCCACCCTAGCACCACGCCCAGGAGCCCTCTCCCCAGTGCCCACCTTGGCCCTGAGGAAGGCCAGAGCTCGGCTGCTGTTCTCCAGAAAATGGACGCGCATGCGGCCCCGGTTGGGGGGTGGCAGGGCCTCCCCTGAGATGAGCTCCAGCAGCCGCAGCAGGTGGGTGCCGTCAGCCAGCTCTGTGCACAGGTTCTGGATCTTGATGCCCACCTGGGAGGTGATAAGGAACAGGCACAGGGTCAGCCCAGCCTCTCCTGTCTGCTCCATACCAGGACCTGGGTGGTGAAAACTAGAGCACCAGCCTGGAGGAAGGAGCACTGGCCTTAGCCAGCTGGGCTCAGTCGGCCCCCTGGGTCCACGTGCCGGGGAGCTGGGGGCACAGTGGAGGCAGCTGTGGGGTGGGCCCAGCTGCACTCACCTGGGCGTGCTGGAAGATATTGTTGATCCACTTGGTGAAGGTCTTCTCCTGCATCTGTATGTGCCGTGCCTGCAGCTTGCGGATGTGGCCCATCTCGTACGCAGAGTCCATGGTGGGACTGGACCGGGAAAGCCAGCCTGGGGTCTGCGGCTGGACTCCTGCTTCAGGTGTCCTGTAGCGCCAAGGAACTTCTGGGGGTTGTGGGGCTCACTGGCCAGCAGGCCCGGAGCCCTTTGGAGATGAGGAGCCACTGGATATTTCCCTAAGCTGGAGACATTAGGGGCCTGGAGGCTGGGGGAGGAAGGTGGATTCTGATGACTCCCTGGAACAGAGGACCCCTCCCTGCCAGATTGCCCCACATGTGGTGGGTGGTTGTAGCTTGGGATCTAGCCAGGTAAGGTCTTAGGCTCCTGGCTGGTGCCCCACACTTGAGTGGCCCACCCCTTTTCCAGATTCTTCTTCTAGAGCTCCTGCTGCCAGAGGTTTCCCCTGGGCCACAACATTCGGCTGTTGCTGCTCGGGATGAATAGGGCAGGTGGAAGGAAAAAAGAAACCGCTCACCTTGTTGATGTCCTGAGAGGAGACCTAGCTGGACGGTTGGAGATGGCAGATAGCAGGGGCTGGGCGGGGAGGGAGAGACATCAAGAGAGGCTGAGGCTGAGGCTGGGGTAGCGCCATGGCCCTCCTCTTGGGCCAGCGAGGCAGGGTGAGGGCACACAGCTGGCATTGTCCTCCCACCTGCCATAGGGCGTGGCCCGGGCCTGGAGGAGGCGGCTCAAGAATGCTCCAGATTGATGCTCCAGGGTCTACTCCTTCATCATCTCCCTGCTGCCAAGGCCTTCAGTATCGGGTGGAGTCCTGGTGCCCAAGACACAGAGGCCCACAGGATGGTCTCGAGTTGGCTTTGGGTGGGAGCTCCATGGGGGAGCTGCAGTCTGGGTTCAAGAGCCTCTGGTCAGAGCCTCTGCACCCACACCCCAGGCTGAGGCTGCTCTTCTGCACCCCAGCAGGGTCTCTTTGGGAGCACCTGCAGGGCTGGAGATGGGAGTGAGCCCGTGGGGCTACAGCCCTCACACCCTCTCCTGGGGGGACTCACCATAGACCACACGGAAGCACTGGATCAGGGCTGGGCTTTCCAGGCTTGATGGAAACACACCCAACCCAGACTAGGGCTGCATGATAGGGTCCCTTCCACCTGGGGGCCACTTTCTGAAGGGGGCTCCCCCTGAAAAGGGGTAACCCACACCCGCAAAGCCTGCCTGTGGGAATGAAAGAATCTCCTCCACAGTCAGAGATATGGTGTTCACTCTTTGGGGCCCCAGCACCTGTGCTCCAGCTGGGCCCGAGGCTCGGAAGCAGGGCTGTGTGGGAGCCAACCAGCCTCTCTCTCCAACCCCACCATCCCCCGCTGCAACCGTGGACTGCACGACACAAGGAGCGCAAGTTCTAATTCAGGGGGCTTCACAGGACTGTTTGCTTACAGTCACGGGACTAGGCTGTGTACCTAGGTTCATCCACCCCAAAGCCCAGCAACCATCCTGAGGGAGGCATCCCTCACAGTCCAGGCCAGTGAGAGGGGCAGTGGCCAGAGCCTGCCCTTCAGAACTGGGTGGGATCCATTACACCTGAATTTCAGCCTGTGGCTGGGAGTGAGGGGCATGCTGCCCTCGGGTGGGGGACAGATCCCCTGTATCCCAGAGGAGCCCCCGCCCCTGTTGTCCTCTCCCTGGGAGGTCCCTCCTGACACTGATTGGCTTCCCGGCACTTGGGATGAACCTGAGCTTCCTCCTTGCCCGCAGCCCCAGGTCCAGTCAGGCACCAACAGCCGTCACTGCTGTGCCCCACCAACGGGCACTCCACAGGGCACCCCCCACCCGATTACTCCCACTGCCCCTGCAGGTCCTCATCACTGTCCCCAACTCAGCACCCTGTCTCCCTGTCAGCCTACGCCCAGCCTACCATGCCTTCACAGAGCAAGACTCCCCACTGCCAGGTGGGGACCAGAGCTACCTGCTCACATCTGAGCATCAGTTCTTCTCTCAGCTTAGAATGTCTCTTCTGCACCCCATCATCCACAGTCTCATATCAGCCCCAGTTAAAAACCTTTCCTATAGCCAACAAACCCATGAAAAGATGCTCAGCATCACTCATCATTAGAGAAATGCAAATCAAAACTACAATGGGGAATCACTGCCACACCTGTCAGAATGGCTATCATTAAAAAAAATCTACAAACAATAAATGCTGGAGAGGATGTGGAGAAAAGAGACCCCTCTTGCACTGCTGGTGGGAATGTAAGTTGACACAGCCACTATAGAGAACAGTATGGAGATTCCTTAAAAAACTAGGAATAGAACTACCATGTGACCTAACAACCCCACTGCTGGGCATACACTCTGAGAAAATCATAATTGAGAGACATATGTACTCCAATGTTTGATGCGGCACTTTTTACAATAGCAAGGACATGGAAGGAACCTAGACGCCCACCAACAGATGAAAGGATACAGAAATTGTAGTACATACATACAATATTACTCAGCTGTAAAAAGAACGCATCCGAGTCAGTCCTAATGAGGTGGATGAACTTAGAGTCTATTATACAAAGTGAAGTAAGTCAGAAAGAGAAAAAACAAATATTAAATATTAATGCATGCATATGGAATCTAGAAAGATGGTACTGATGAACCTGTTTGCAGGGCAGCAAGGGAGATGCAGACATAGAGAACAGATTTGTAGACACAGTAGGGGAAGGAGAGTGTGGGACGAATCGAGACACTAGCATAAAAACACATACATTACCACGTGTAAAACAGAGAGCAAGTGAGAATTTGCTGTGTAAAACAGGGAGCTTAATGCAGCTCAACCTAGAGGGGTGGGATGGGGTGGGAGATGGGATGGGTTTCAGGAGGGAGGAGACATGTATACCTGTGACTGATTTGGGTTGATGTGTGGCAAAGGCCAACACAATATTGTAGAGCAATTCTTCTCCAATAATTGTATTTTGTTCTATATTTCTCAATATTGTACAACTATAATTTTTGATATTAAAAAAGAAATCCTTTCCTTCTAGGAAGTCCCCCTTCCTCCTACTTCTGTAAGTTTGTTTCACCTCCCATCAAGAGCCTTGGCCCAGGCATCCCATGTGATGTGAGCCCCAGAGGACAGGATGGAGCTGCTTCGCCCTTTGCACACATATCTCAACAGAGGTGGTTGTACTTGAGGTTGTTGGGTAGGTTGTCAGGAAACTGCTCTTCTTTTTCCCCAAGTTCATAAAATAATAATAATAATAAATAATAATAGTAATAAAGCACACTATACATGATACCAGGACCAGCTTCTCCTAGGCTGTGACTGACTGCAACCCCTGGTGAGAATCCTGTTGGTCATACAAATTTGGAATGTTTATGCTGCAAGTAACTGAAGTTTCAAGTCAAATGGGTTTAAACAATATAAACAGAACATATTGGTCCATGTAACTGGAAAGTCTGGCAGGAGGACTTTAGGTGAGGTTTGATCCGGCAGCTCAAATGATGCCACCACAGGTTTGGATTTCCTTTGCCTTTCTCAATGCCTCCTTCATCGTCATGCTCCATGGGGTAGTTGCTGCCAGCCTAAATCCTCCAGCACCCCTGGGCACTTCTCTCAAAGCTATTTATATTGTTGTACCAGTAGGCTCACTTCTTTGAACTGCATGGTTTAGAAAAGAGAGAACATCTTCCTGAGAGTTGGAACAGAAGTCTGAGGGACCTTTCATAATCCCATGTCAATTTCTGAACCATTTCTGTGACCAGGTGGATGAAGTACTCTAATTGGCTCAGCCAAGCAGGATCCATCCTGGAAAGGAGTGGGATCTGTCTCCCCAAACTTCACAATTCAGTTTGACGGTGGGGAAGTAGAGAGTGGCCTGCCAAAGGAAATTCCAGGTCTGGATCACTAAAAGGGTAGGTGGGAGCCAGTGTGAAAACTCCAGATGTCTACTATGGGAGCTCTGCACCTGCAAGGCATGGCGAGAGGTAGGAGCAGCGCCAGCCAGCCAGGGGTTGTATCCCAGCACCATGGCAGCCTCAGGTGTCCGGCCAGCCTCAGCGCCAGAGAGGCCATCTCCTGTGAGTGCTCAGTGATGCCCCATCCCCAGCCTCAGAAGAGTCTCCTCAATGGTCCCTTCCAGTCTTGGCTTCCAGTCACTCTTGGTCGGGGCATAAACCTCCTTCAGTGCCTGCTCCCAGACTTGGCCTCGGCCCACATCAGATGGAGCTGCTCTCCTGCTGAAGAAGCCCCTATCTCCCACCTAGAGAACATGCAGAAAGAGACAGCGTCACAGGGATGGTGTGCCAAGGGGCACGCCCATCCCTTAACGCCTCTGCCTTGTTTCAGAATGGTTCCAAGGGATGCCTGCTTTGTTCCCAAGACAACTGGTACACAGTCATTGAAAAACCAGAGCCAATGGGAAAAAGTGATTTTTTTCAGTAGTTTATTGATCAGTAGACTTTTTTTTTTTTTTTGACGTTTTGAAACAAGATTACAAAAAAATAGAAGCATTGTGTATTAATAGCATTTTTTGGCTAATTAACATGTCACCTGGTACACTTAAATTCAGCCCATGTTTACCTGGAAAAAAACTCAGTGGTTATCTGTCCTAAGAAAGTTACTCTTCTGTCACATTCCATGGAGGAAATAAACAGTGCCTCTTTAAACGCTTTCCTTATCTCCAAGGCAATCTGTCCATGGCATTGCTCTGGGCATCCGGAAGGAGCAGAGCTGCAAAGTGGAAAGGTCCCGGTGGTGGCTGTCAAGCCATGACTCTGGTGGTTAAACCCCATCCTACATGGTGAACTCCAGTACAAGACATTCCCAGTGTGTTACAGGGGTGGCTATTGAGACCCAGTGGACACAGTGAAGGACCGTGGTCGGAGCAGCGGGGCCAGGGCTCTGCTGAGGCCTTTCCTGTGGGCTGTAAGCGGGGTGGGGGTTGGGGGAGAGCACAAGGCATTTGGCTTCTTCTCACATGCTCTCTGACCCACCTGGACACCAGTCCCATGATATGGAGTAAGAATCCAACTACTTAAGGCCCACCGCTCTGTGGGAGGAGCCACAGCCCCCAATCCAGGCGTTACTGTTGCACGATGACAAGTGATCCAGAGAAGCCAGTTCAGCCCCAGAGAAGCAAAAGTCAATTGAAATGCACAGCCCTCCCCACGGAAGCGTGGCCCCACCCCGGGCCAGCCAAGCATGTGGCGAGGAAAGAATCCATGTAGGACGCCAAGCAGGCTGGACATCAGCGTGTGGCCACAGAGCTGTACTCTGTGATCATGAGCTGTACACAAACAGACTCGAGATCCTTAGGTTTTCTTCTGTGGAGGCATGGACAGCATGGACAGTTTTAAGAGTTCAGCTGCTTCCAACCCCCAGCCATCCATGAGTGCTCTAGGGAGGGGGGTTCTTGGACAGTCGGGTGGTCCTGGGAGGACAGCACAGTCGGCCAAGGTGTCCAGATCCTGAGGGCTCTGTGTTACCAGCCCTGCTGCACAGGGTCAGGGGGTAACGGGTGTTTTGGATCCAGACTCAAGGAACTCTGTGCAGGTCCTGGAGAGATAAGGGTCCTCGCTTGGCCGCCATCCCTAATGGTTTCCAGGGTTTTTCTTTCCAGTCAACTTTTCACAATGGGTGACTTCAGTTTTTAAGAGAAGATATTAACAAAAATGGACATGCAAATTCCTTTCTCTTCATTTTTTCTCAGCATTTAGCTGATAGATGATCTCCTGCCAGAGGTCATGGGGTGGTGGGGTAGGGATCACCCATGAGGTGTTTCTATCCTCATAGCATCAGAAACCTCCTCTCCGGCTCCTCTAAAACAATATTCCTCTATGTCAGTATATAGACAAAATCTACATATACACACATTAGCAAGTGTCAAAAATATGTACTCATGGGACATATGTGTATATATTTATCTTTATATATGACAGCTGAACATGGCAAGATCAATCTGAGTGGAAATCAGCTAACTCTGGCATCTCCAAACCTCTGGACAAATGAACTCTCTCTCCTTCTCTCTCAGTCTTGTCCTTTGCTGGATCAACTGTGCTCACATGCCTGGGTGGTCCTCAGGTGTTCGCAGAACCATCTGCTCAGATTACAGTCCTGGAATCACAAATGTCTCTGTGTGTCTAATTAATTTAAAAGTGCTCATTAAGACTAAAACCATGTTATGTATTTACTTCTCTTAAAGTTAAATTATTGAGAAAGTAAGCTAGGGAGAGTGAGGGCTGGGATCTGGGAAAATGTTTCTCTAAATAAATAAATGTCTTTAAATCTGCAGTTCTGCCCTTGATGACATCAGGGGAAAAAAATGTGGCTTTGGGAAGACTTGGGCGGGACTGTTTGGGTTTCCTTCATTTTGGTGCCGGCAGGGTTCCAGGCCATGTGGCCATCACAACAGTGATGAAATACCATGTCTCTCTTATTGCATAAGTAATGGTGATGGAAAGCCACCTGCATCCCACAGCTGGAGCCCACATAGAGGCTGATCTCCACTGGTCACAGGCATTTGGGTGAGTGGTCCAGAGAGGTTCACACAGGGCCCCTGGGAGAGAGAACACTCAGGAGCTGATGTACAGCAAAGTGCCCAAACCCTGCCTCATGAGGCATCCGTGGTATGAACCACACAGATTCTGAAGAAAAGGCTTTATATGAGAGATTCCATCTTGTTTCTGCATAAAGGTTTTTATCCTTTATACAGAAACTGTATTTAAAAAACTGGACATGATAAAAATGCCCATTTTCTTGTTATAAAAATAGTTTCTAACACTAGTAGACTGACTTCTTCTACCTGATAGCCAGTGAGGGTGGGCTGGCCCCTCATTCCCTTTGTGTCCACAGGGCCAGGACAGCGCATGCACCAAGCCATGTTTTTGCTGAATTTAAATCCTGCCATCGACCAAGGAGCCTTAGAGACATGTGACCATGCTAACTGAGGACTGGGGAAAGCCGCCTCTTTTCTTCCTCTAGTTTAAATGATAGTCTTAGCTACAAACTATTGGACAGACAAGAAAAGCTCATCTTCAGATTTCAATGTGACTAGAATACTAGAAATCTCGCCAGGGGTTAGTAAAGGTTGTGAGTTCCAAATTCCTAACCAAATATAACTTTGCTGGGAAGGCTTTGGGGTTGGGAGAGCCCCGGGAAGGCCGGCCAGTGGATGCTGTGGGGGACACTCCCTGTGGCCTGGCTGCCTGCTCCACGGGCCAGCAGAGGGAAGGGAACATGCAGACAAGGTGTGTCCTCCCCTCAAAGCCGGGACAGCCCTCTTCTCTTTGGTAGATAGTTTGGAGAGAACAGAAACCTCTGGTGTTTTTTTTTTTTTCCACTCTAAATAAAGCAGGGAACAAAATAAATAAGCTGGTCTCTGCTGCCTCCCGGTGCTCTCTGAGGGAGAGCCGGGCTCATAACAATGAACAGTCCAGCGGGGCCTAGCAGTGCCCCTGGCTCACTCCCTGTGGTTCCTGGGATTCCATGTCCGAGTTTCTCCAGGCTTCCAAGGACTTCCTGGAAGCATTCCTGGAATCTCCCTTTGTTCTCAACCCTTCAAACTTCATATCCATTCCCTCTCCCCAATATTTTAATAGAAACTCAGGGAATTTTAAGGTAAAAGGACCTGATCTAGGGTCCAGTGTCTGCCCTTCCCATTCTACAGATGGGGAAACTGAGGCACAGGGCAGGCAGTGTCTCACCCAGGGTCACTCAGTGAGTTGGTGACAGGGTGGGCCTCAGGCCCAGGCTCCCATGATTCCCGCCCCACATTGCCTTCCCTGTGTGTCATCTGCCCCTTAGTCGGCCTTGGACAAGGACTTCCTGTGGGAGGGCGGCACAAGATGGGGGGGCAGGCTGCTGGGCAGCTCGTAGCCGCTGAGCTTGATCTTTATGAGGTGCTTGGCCAGCGCGAACTCCTCCTCATCCAGCATGCCATCGCCGTCACAGTCAGCCAGCTTCCAGATCTTGCCCAGGACGCTGTTGGGCAGCTTGGAGGTCACCATCTCCTTCTTGGCGTTGATGCCTGATATCTTTCCGTTGATGGGCGACAGGGTGTAGAAGAGCTCGTCATAGACGGGCTTGTCTTTGGCCACGACCCACTCCTCCTCATCGGCACCCTCCTTGGCGCCCTCCCCATAGCCCTGGTTGAAGGGGCTCTCGGCCGTGCCGTCGAAGGCGCCGCCCTGCACGAGTGGCGGGGGCATGCTCATCTCCTCCTGGCTAATGAGGTTCATCAGTGACGAGATCTTGTTGGTGAGCATGTTGTCCACGGCCTCGATCAGCTTGGGCTTCAGCGAGTGGAACTTGGTGAAGTCGTAGTTCTCAAGCTTTTCCTGGAAAAGGAGAAACCACAGACTTGGTTAAAGCCCTCCTGCAGGAAGCAAACAGGAGACGGGTGGCTGGAGGGACAAATCATCCCTTAAAGCCGGAAGCCCATACTCTGGGCTGTCCAGAGCTCTCTCTTTGGTATGGTTCCCATATCTGAACTCACCAGGAGTTGCTTTTGGAACAAGAGGCAATGTTTTCCTGCAGTAGCTGACCTAGGCTGGCAAGAGCATGAGGGACAGTGAACCCCTAGGGCTTTGAGACAAAATTCCTTCACCCTACCTTTTTTAAGCACTCTAGAGATTTAGTATTTTAGCTTTTAAAGAATTTCACATACTTTACATAGTTCAGTTGATCTTTACAACAATGCTGAGAGGAAGGGCAGGTATTAGTAACCTACAGAGAGCACAAGGGGTGTGTGCAGTGGTGGAGTCAAGACCAGAGCCCAGGCCTCCTCCCACTCGGCTAGCCTCTTAGTGCTGTAACGTGAAGCTGTGATAGAGCTGTCTGTAGAACTTATTTAAGTAAAAATGATTACTGAAAGATTATGGTGACCAGCTAAAAAAATGTACTTTACGGTACAAATACGTAAAAGTTGAAACTGGTAAGAGAGAGAGGAGGAGCAATCACCCAGCAATCACCTTTGCTAACATGGGGGGGATACATTTATAGCCATTTTAATAAACACACACACACACACACTCTTTAGTTGAAATAAGACAAAACTATTTAACAACCTGTATTTTAAAGAAAAAATGCATCATAGCTTTTTATGATATCAATTTTATACAACCTTTTTAAAAATTTTAAATTTTATCTGATTTAATTTTCAAAGTTGAACTATGGTTGACTTACAATATTGTGTTATTGTACAACAAAGTGATTTGATTTTATATACACATAACCTTTTCCAGATTCTTTTCCATTATAGGAGGAGGAGGGATAGTGTTAGTCACTCAGTTGTGTCTGATGCTTTGCGACCCCATGGGCTGTAGCCCGCCAGGATCCTCTATCCATGGGATTCTCCAGGCAAGAATATTGGAGTGGGTTGCCATTCCCTTCTCCAGAGGATCTTCCTGACCCAGGGATTGAACCCAGGTCTCCTGCATTGCAGGCAGGTTCTTTACCATCTGAGCCACCAGGGACGGGAAGGGCAAGTACAAATGCAGTCAACAGAGCTGAGAGGTATTAGTGGGATGAGGGTGAGTCTCAGCTCCATCTCCCAGGAGAGCTGGGTGGAGCAGATAGACCACAGGGTCTGGAGACGGCCCGAGTGGATGTGGCCAGGATGGGAACCGACTGTAGATGCCACAGAGGTTCTGTGAATGGCTTTGTAGAAATAGTCCTTCCTGCCTTGGTTTTCCTTGGTTATTCACCTTCCTTCCATCCATCCATCCATCCATCCATCCATTCATCCATCTAATCCAACATTTATTGACCATTTGTTACACGCCAGGCCCTGTTCAGGAATATAAATATGAAAAGCCACAGTCTCTGCCTTCAGGGAACTCATATTCCAAAAAGGGCTTAACTTAGTTTACAGTGAAACAATGATAACATAAAATAGAATAAAGTCATTAACAAAGGGAAAAGCCAAGAAACTGAAAGAAAGAGGGAAGGAACTATCACATCAGACAATGAAGGCTGTGAAAGGCTATGTTCCTCAGCTGCCCTGGCTGGGGCAGAGGGATCATACCCCTTGGCTGTTGGAGGGGAGAAACCATCTGGTTATCACAAGAGACAAATCCTCTCTGGTCCTGAACTGTGAGAGTCACTCAGGGGATTTTTAAAAGGGGCCTGAAAAATCTAGTGAAGATGTCTTCAACAGTAGTTTTGCCAAATAAATGCAAAGAATTCCAGATATGGCGGTTTTTATTTCGGCTCTATGTGAAGTATTTCTGTTTGGACAATCCCACAGGGCCTTGGAGGCGCCATTCAGGGGTATGGTTTTGTGGACATGGGGCAGGGAGACTCCCGAGGGCAAGAGCTTTCACATACATACCCCTCGGACCTGACTGTTCTGGACAGAAGTCATGGGACAGGCAGTTAGAAAAAAAATGCAACTTTGTGTCACCATAAATACCACACTTTCATTGTAAATAACTAGGGAAAAACTAGTAAGCAAAAAAATCTTATATCACTTATAATACCATCACCCAGCAATCACCTTTGCTAACATGGGGGGGATACATTTATAGCCATTTTAATAAACACACACACACACACACTCTTTAGTTGAAATAAGACAAAACTATTTAACAACCTGTATTTTAAAGAAAAAATGCATCATAGCTTTTTATGATATCAATTTTATACAACCTTTTTAAAAATTTTAAATTTTATCTGATTTAATTTTCAAAGTTGAACTATGGTTGACTTACAATATTGTGTTATTGTACAACAAAGTGATTTGATTTTATATACACATAACCTTTTCCAGATTCTTTTCCATTATAGGTTGTTATAAGATATTGAATGTAGTTCCCTGTTATCTACAACAAAAACGTATTATTACTCAGCCACAAAAAAGAATGAAATATTGTTATTAGTGGCAACAAGCATGGACCTAGAAATTATCATACTAAATGAACTAAGAGAAATATAAATATCATATGAGATCACTTATATGTGAAATCTAAAAAATAATACAAGTGAATTCATTTGCAAAACAGAAACAGACTCAAGATATAGAAAACAAACTTCTGGTTATCGAGGGAGAAAAAGGGAGAGGGATAAATTAGGAGAAAGGGAATAATATCGCTATATACAAAATAAACAACCTTATTCTTAATAGCAACATGATAGTGAACTGTATAGCTGGGTCCTTCCTCCTTTACCCTGTCCCATGTAGCTGGACACTCAGGTTGTTTTCAGTGGTGAATCAAAATTGGGGTGTCGAGGGTATGTTGGAAGGGCAGACATTCTGTGCTGTTATTCAGAAGTGGAGTCCTGAGCTTCAGACGGTAGAGAGGACAGACCTGGCGATCTCAGGAGAGGTGCCTCCAACACTCTTCTCAGCAGCACACCCTGTAGCTGTCAGAGCAGGCTGGGCTGGGCTGACACCCGGCCAGTGACCTGTGCTCAGCTCAGAGCAGCGGGTCAGCACAGGTCTGGTTTCTAAGCTACCTTCCAGTTTTCATGTCCTCCACCCTCACTGACAGACCATAGTCACCTGCATGTCACCCTAACATCAGCAGCAAATAATGCTGCCAACACTTTGGGCTCCAGCTGCTGGCATTTCGGTTGGTCAGCCAAGGGGACTGAGAAGAGAAAGCAGGCAGCCTACACAAAAATCCCAGTGCTGCTGGGGTAAACAAGTCTGGATTCCCCTGAGTGCACGAACACCTACCCTATTTCCTCATGAATGAGCCTGAGCTCTGGGCACACACAGAGCCTCTGTGTCTGGCCAAGCGGACGAATGAGGGTGGTGCCCGCCCAAACTTTCCACCCGCCTGCAGGGGACGTGGATTCAGGCTGCAAATCTCTGGAAAACATGCCAGGGGAAATGGCCACATATTTGCAGAGGTGGACAGGAAGCAGCAGCAGCAGCCATTCCCGCCCTGGAGGGCACACAGGAAGTAAGCTCTATGCTCATGTGCGTGGTACCCGCCTGCCCAGTCCTGGCCGGGGATGGGGTGGGGTCCAAGTTAAACTACGCCATCCCTGCCCTCCCCAGGGTAGCTCCAAGACTTGTTACTGGGATGAACATACAGTGGGGAATTTATAAAGATTTACCCATCAACAATTGTATCCATCTAAGCCACGAAGCCTGGGATCCTGGAACTCCCTCCCAAGAGACAAAGATCAGTTCCAGCCCAGCTTTTGCTGGGCTCTCCCCTGCGTACCCACTCCCAGCATGTACCAGAAGCATTTTGGAAAGCCCTGGGAGGGTTGGGGCAGATGGGGATGGCTCTGCTGCCCTCTGCTGTTGAAATGCTGCCAACTCATCTGCTGTGGGGGCCCAGTTCTCCAGGGATAACTGTGCCACCCACCAAGGTGGCCCTGCAACCGCTCCCTTCATTCTGCAGCACAGATGGACAGGCTGGTGCAGCAAATCAGATTCCCTCCCCAGTGGGTGTAGGGTGGACACAGGCCGGTGCATTGCGGGTCACCAGCCTCCCCCACCACCAGGCAAAAGCCTGCAAAATACAATCAGCTCTTGGCTACGGAGAAGAGATACCCTGTCTAGCTTGGTCCATGAGAGCACAGGGAGAGCAGAGACTTAAAGCTGGCCCTCGTCAGCTCTCTGCGAGACCCTGGGATGTGCCAAGGCCATTATCATCTCCAACCTTCTGCCCCTGCACTGTCCCATACATGGGAAGGCTTACTGCCTGTGACTGGAAAGATAGATGCTCAGATGCCCTGACCCACACCTGGACCCTCAGAGCTTCCTGGGTGACAGCAAACTAGCTTCTATAGTAAGCATGCTCTCGGGGCTCCAGGCCTGCCTTGCTTCTCGGGGATTCCCTGAAGGACTGGGGTGATGTGATCAAGGCCTGGCTGGCTTCCCAAGGAAGAATCCTTGGCCACCTTCCAGGAGTCTGCTTCAGAAACCATTGGTCTATAAGCCCTGTGAGAGTCAGGTCTAGATCAGGGTCTGAGAAACTCAATACCCTAAAGCCTGTTACAATATAAACAAACATACACTAACTTATTAACTCACTCAACACATATTCATCGAGTGCTTGCAACACCCCAGGAGCTGGGGATATGGCCAAAAAAAGGACACAGGTCACTGGCTTCATGGAGTAAAAGCCTTCTATGGGAGGCACTAAATAAGACACTGAATAAATTTATTATACCAAAGCTCAATGACACTTATTTTGTAACAAGGAGCACACGGCCCAACAAAGGGCTTTGCTGTCAAAACGTCACTGCTGGTCACAGCCACAGCAGCACAGGCTGTAACCCAGACTGGACCTCTGTAGGGGGGACAGAGGTTTTTTTTTTTTTAATTTTATGCTGTTTATTCACTGGTTTATTCCAGGGGCCTAGAACAGTGATCAGACATAGTAGACTTAGTTGCTTTTCTTAGGTGAATGCATAAAAGAACACAGGTGACGGGGCACCCAGGTGTCCAGTGATGGTGCTAAAGCGCCTGGGGTGGGGCTGACCACAGGGTTCTCAGGGAAGGTTCGGGCCCTTCCACTGTCACCCAGCTACATGGGCCACCAAGACCCGAGGTGAGGGACTGCCCCTGGTGACCAGCTCAGAGGGGCCTGGGGCCCTCTGACTGGCCAGGCCCAGGCGAGCACGCTCAGGAGCAGCTCTGGTCGCAGAGTTCGCTTGCTCTGTACGGAAGTTTCCCGGGGACAGGCAGGGGGGCCTGGCAGGGAGACCTCAGGTCTCGGGAGCAGTGCTTTGTGGGTGGAGCATTGCAGGAGCCTCAGGAGACAAGGAAACACGGATGCCCCATTAGGCCATTGTGCGCACAGCGTATTTATTCACAGCTACCATTTCAGTCAAGAAACCGATTTCCCTTCCAAAATATCTGAAGGACGCAAGGGAACAGTTGTCCTTCAGTTTGGTCATGGGGTGCAGGGCATAATCCAGTTAAAGCAGCACCTGCTCAGGAAGAGGCCCCAGGAGCCCTCAAATTATCCGTCTTGTGACCAGAAAAAAAAAAAAAAAAAAAATCCAAACCATCGTCTCAGTACAGGAGTATCAATTTCACTTCTAAAATATATATATATATATATATTTCTATTTATTTTTTAAGCTGACTAAACCATATTTGACCAGACCTTATATACCAGATGCATTCACCTTAATCCCAGGCATTGCAACAGTAAGTGTAACCCACTCCAGATTTAGCGTGTACTTAGTGGGTTGCCATTTCCTTCACTGTTATGCTTTGGAGAAGGAAATGGCAACCCACTCCACTGTCCTCGCCTGGAGAATCCCAGGGATGGGGTCGCACAGAGTCGGACACGACTGAAGTGACTTAGCAGCAGCAGTTATAGATAGAGAGTTAACATTAACAAACCCCTCAGGACTGACGCTGCCCCTCCTGAGGCCTGATCTTGCCTCCACTACTGATTCTTCCTCCTCCATGTCCCTTCCTCCCTGCAGGCTGGCCAGAGGCTCAGAGGCCCAGAGTCTCCAGGGGGCGGCCAGTGTGCTGCAAGCTCTCTTTGGCCCAGATAGTGTTCTTTCAAATTCAGAGCCAAAATTTGAAAACCAGGGGACTTTACATACAAATCCAGATCTCCAGCTTTTCATGAACCATTCAGGTCTGCACTCTCATAGGGCAGCGACCACTGGGGAGGACAGGGCCTCCCCACTGAGGAAGGAGTAGGTGTTCCCCAATCTGCCCCCGCCATGGGCCCCACGGATTCTCATCGCACTTGCAGAACTGTCTTCTGCTCAGTAGAGACATATTCCTCAGAACCCACATTCCTACCAAATGTGAGAAAATAAGAGGTGGATGGCACGGTTTCCTTTCGCTTGGCCTGCCTGCCTCACTTGTTCCAGTTACTACTGGCTGGTGGCTGCAGGAATCTGAACTGTGTTGCCTGCTTTCCAGAGGGGACTGTGGCCTCCAGTGCAGATGGGTCCTTGTACCGGACAACGAGATGGTCCAGCTCTCTGAGGAGCCAGGTGGGGCGGCCTCACTGGCCTCCCCCCTCACAGGTGGGGAGGACAAGGTCAGTGTTGAAATCAGTGGTTACCTAACACCACCGCCAGAAGGTGGACATATTGGTCAGGCCAGGGTGGTAGCATCCATTTGGGGCCATCTGGGCCTGCCCAGACACAACTCAGTGAGACTCTGAAATTAGGACAAAGGCTGCCTGAAGCTGGCCTTTCAGTGAAACCTTCAGTGAGCACAGCTCACTGTCCCCAGTGGACTCCAGCCACGGCCACAGCCCACCATGGCTTCTCGCTGGGCTCCTGAGCCTGCAGCGGCAACACTGCCCAAGCACATAATCACGTGGGGCAGTGCTGGGGAGAGCTGGTTTGAGGAGGCCCCTGGAACTGACCTCCAAGGTCACGCTCAGCTCTAATTCTCTAAAGGTTCTGGGATTCTAATAAAACAGCTATCACCTCAGTGCTAAAACAACCTTGAACACAGCCTAAGGAAGCTATTCAGAGGATTTTTTCAAGCAAGCTTAATTTACTTCTTGAAATGTTTCCCCTTTTTGTTTAAATGTTTCAGGAGGCAGGCAATTTCTGCTTTATTCACAGGCGCCTATAATCATGGATTACTAGGAAGATGAAAACACTGCGTTCTCCTACATTCTAAACCATGAAACCCACATGTATACCCAGCAACCAGCGGGACAAGGTGGCATTGCCCCTCCAACCCCACCGGTGATGCTGTGATGGGCCTCCGTACCTGCATGGCCTTGACCTTGGGGAAGTCCCCTGCAGAGATGTGGTATTCTCGCTGCAGCTGAATGTAGATTTCTGGCAACCTGCTGATAAGTTCTCTCTTCTTGTTTTCTTTTCCAAACATACTTGGCATCTCCTTCTTCAGGAAGCTGATGATATAGGCATGTACCTGAAGGGGTATACGTCAGTGAGGACGTGTCATTTAAAACAGAGATGTAAACAAGATGGCATCTTCATGCATCGTAACACATAACAGGCACCCCAAGGGTTATGGTCCTTGGGACAGGAGGAGGGCAAAAACCTGGTGGAAAGGGATGGGGGTGCTCGGTGGGAAAGAGCCTGGTTCTGGTGACTAAGCTAAGAAGACCTAAGAGAAAGGTTCACCAGGGCTGGTGTACAGGAGCACCAGGTAATGAAGCTGAGGCTGATAGAAATGGCTGATCTGCACGGAAATTTGTGCCCAGTGAACAGTGAGATGAGGACCCCCATAACCTCCCCTTAGACAGTTTAGATCTCAAGATCACTGAGGTCAGTTCCGCACAAGACCAGCTGCCTAGGACCAGGCCAGAAAACAGAAGTGCCCTGTGGGAGAGGGAGACCTAATACATGAGGGGGGAGCCCCAGAAACCTTGGTCACTTAGGGTTAGCTGGCCTGGCACTGTTACGCAAAGGGTGGTGAATCCTGATGGGAGGGCTCTGCTTGGCTTGCGTCACCTCCTTCCCTAAAATCTCCACCCTTCTACTGATTTCCAACTTTAGGATGTTAAGAAACGCTCATAACAAAGGTTCTCTTTGTATATCTAGAATTCTACAGAGTAATTTAGAAGCCAAGAAAATAAATGAGATGAGAAACAAGGCAGTGATTACAAAAAGAAAATGACTATGTAGCTATGGAAAATTCTATTAAAGAAAACAGATGCCTACTATAATCTTGTGGAAGAATGGAAATTGAATAGAGGGGGTAAGCAGATACATTCCAAGGCTCAGTTGAGGGCCTCTGTGTATGGATATACACCAGGCACAGCCAAAAACATTTTGCTAAGATTTGAACATTAAAGTAAGTGCACAGTGCAGATGCTGACATGCTTGGACCAGACAACGCTAACTTCTCCTCCTGTATAAAGGTCATTTTAACATAAACACATCCTGTGCTGCCTGGCTATTTCTGCAAGTATGACTGGGACAGATGGTTGGAGAGCATCACCGACTCAACGGACGTGAATCTGAACAAATGCCGGGAGACAGTGGAAGACAGGGAAGCTTGGAGTGCTGTAGTCCACGGGGTCATAAAGAGTTGGACACAACTTAGCAACTGAACAACAACAGCAGCAACAATAGACTGGGAGAGATGCTTTTAAACCTTCCTGTCACTGGTAAACTTACTTACTTTTCAAATTAAAACAACTTAAAATATTCACACAGTTCTTCAAGATAACTAGGGAAATCCAAGGTTTGGGAATCCTTTTGTTTAGAATGATGGGCTTTAACTGCATTCCTGAAGATATGATGAATAAGTATTAAAACTTGTAAGACAGGTAATTTCCTTGGCTGGATTAGTGAATACCTGGCTTGGTTTGGATGGGGTGGGGGAGGGCCATGTGTAGTTCCAAAGGACTTGGAGGGGTTGTCAAATTCCACTGGGAAGAATGAGCTGTCACCAGCTGTCCTTGCATTATTTCCTTGGCCTTGGCCCTCCTGGAACCTCTGGACTGGACCTGTGGACCCCTCTCTCCACCTGCCCTGCTTTGGAGGTTCTTCCCAGCTGAAGCAGCAAGTACCCCCGCCCCGCTCAGCCTCCTATCCACAAGGGCGTCTTTCCAAGACTCCTTCCCAGAGCCCACATCTGAGGCAGCTGCCAGGGCCCTGTCCAGGCAAGGCTGACTCTCCACCCAGTCCGTGGGAATGGCACCTTGTTCTTGAACACCACCTGATTCCCAGGGGCCTGTGTTCCCTGGGCTGGGCTGCAGGTGATATGCCCCTGCCACAGCTCTCCCTGCCCCCGGCGCCGCTCCCCATCTCTGCCCTCGTGGTGCTCACTGCTGATGTCTAAGGCTGCTGGATAATGGGCTCCCTTGGATGCCAGGTCTCAGGGCCCTCCTCCTCCCACCTGTCGGGCATTACCTGAGTCATGACCCTCAGGTGACCTGCTCATGCTACATGCTGCTCTCAGCCTCAACCTCCACTTCCAGGAAGTTCTAACGGCCTATTCTGGGGAAGTCTCCTGTTGTCCTGCCTCAGCATGGTCGTCCGCTTCTGCCTTTCCCTGGGCATCCTAAGACAATAACCCGGGGTCAGATTCAATGCATGGGCCCTGTCTTTAAGGAGATTATCATGTTAGGAGGTAAATTACAATCCTTAGAATCACAGAGTACTAAATCTAGAAGGGGTTCCTTTGATTGAAATCCTGGTTCCAGGAAATTCATATGACTCAAGGTCATACAACTAGTTAGGAGATGCCAAGCTGGCACTAGCATTCACCTGCCTCATCCCCTACCTTACAGAATTAACTTTTTGTTAATTACTTTTTGTGGGTGTGAATGAAAAATTATACTGATGCTGCTGAAATCCGGAATTCACACTGAACTATGTCCAATGGAACAATTTTGAGGCTTGGCTTCTGATTGTTCCTAACTCACAGGGAAGCTTTGGAAAGATCACATACTCTTCTCTCCCCAGACTCAAAGAAATGGATGCATTATGGCACAAGATGTGAGTAAAGACTGCAGTCTTCCAGTAGGACTGAGTCTTGTGAGTTTCTAAGAGCCCGTCGTAAACAAGGGGCAGTCAGGGTGGCTGAAATCCCCACTCAACTTGAAAAGCTCCCTCCTGCCCTAATGTGTCCAAAGGTGTGTCCCCAAATAATGCAGGACCGAGGGCCAGACCTGGAGGGGGTCCTCAGAAGGAGGTAGACACAGTCTGACTCTTTGCTGTTTATAATAAGAGAAAATTAATCAAGAGGAAGAGGAATAGGATAAAGCGGAGGTGGGCAGGATGGGACCTTGTTTTGGGAGGCTGGGTCAGGCCCTGCCACTGCTGCCCACTCGCTCACTGGACAAATCGGGGTGAGCTGTCCCCTCCCTGGCCTCAGCTTGCTCACCCACAAACCAAAGCTGACAACCCTTACCTCACAGGTTTGTGGTTATGAGAATCAAGAGAGAGCATGTATTTGAAAGCATGTTGTCCACTAGAAAGAGGAGTAAAAATGTTAATTGACCAATGACCAGACACTTGTAGCTGGAGTGGTAGTAACACCAGAGGCGGCTTGTGGCTAATTAGTCCTTACTGAACAATGAATAAACTCTCCATATTTAAATAGTAACATGATTAATCTGGGTTCCAAGTTCTTTATTCACAAGCAAATGGCACTGAGCCCTGTTGAACTTCTGAACATTTTTATCTTGTCCAATTCACTCTTTCACTTGTATAAAACTGGAAAAGTCCCTACTCATCAAATGGTGATGACCAAGGGTAAGTCAAATGGCTCAAAATGTCAGTTTTTTTTTCTGGGCTAATAATGAGCAGAAAAAGATGAATTAAATGAACATGGATTTATAGTTCACATCTATACTCTGCCACAATCTCATGAACTATGTCCAGTGACAAGTGTTTGTATATCCAATGCTGAGAAGCATGTACACAGAGTGATACTGGCTATATCTACCGTGGGCTTGGAGGGCAATCACAGCAGTGAATGTGGGAAGCCTGCACTACACATGGACAGTAGGAATGGAAAGGCCCATGGAATCTGGACACTGGTGAGCGATGTGGAGTCAGTCAGGCTGGGAAACATGGTTCTGCACTGGACAACCTCAGGGTTGCCCAGGTTTAATATTACCTGATGGAGATCTGCACCTTTGCAGGCCCAGCTGGAAACCTGCATAGAACATTTAACCTCTGAGGATTAGCACATTTTAAAAGTGGGTTTATTATGATATAAAAACTTCAGTTCATAAACTGAAGACCCAGAAGATGAACCCATGATGAAGTAAGTGTGAGGCTTCAAGATGCAGCTGATTGGCTCCCACTTGTGTTCCTTATTCTGTTGAAATCAAAGCCGGGACCAATAGCAGATGTGATTCTGAAGAGCCTTAAAGGGGATGCGAGGGGCCCACCCAGTCATCTGAGTCAGTCTTCAAAGAGATAGGCTCCCCTGTGTATGTGGACTCAAGCTACTGACACACCCCCAGTAGCTTGAGGCTGCTGACTGAGCTATTTTTAAACACTGCCTGGAAGACTATGCATCAAAGAGAGAGCTACCAGCCATTGTAGAATGACTCTTACATAACTCAGCTCGGGTCCACGTGGCGAATTTCAAAATGTCTAATTTCTCCCCCAGAAGGAATGGGCGGTACATCAGGCTGGAAAGCTCAGTCCTCCAGGCCACACATGATGAAGAGGAGAACACGCTTTGAAGATGAAACTAAATTCCACAGAACTATACTAAATGCACCAAATCACTGACCTCTCCTTTCCTTTCTCATTTTTAGTTTGTTCCTTCCTCAAATGTTGACTCATTTTTTTACTGAACAAAGGTCTCCAAGTGGGTGGAAACCTTTCCTATTCATGAGCAGTGTATTTATAAAAGGTGGGGTGCTAGAGTAAACTTGCCTTGCTTTTTACCTTTGTGCATTTATCCCACAAACTACTATGATTTGGAGTTTGAACCTTATTTCATTAAAAAAAATTTTTTTTACAGTGACCAATTTTTTCAAGTCTTTATTGAATTTGTTATGATATTGTTTCTCTTTTATGCTTGGTTTTTGGTTGCCAGGCACGGGGGATCTTACCTCCCCAGCCAGGGATCGAACCTGCACCCCCTCCATTGGAAGGCAGTCTTAACTACTGGATCACCAGGAAAATCCCTGAACTTTATTTAACTTGGCTATTTTAATGATACTGAATAAAAGTAAATTCTTATTTTCTAAACCTCTGGTGGGGGCTTTCTCCAAACAGATTACTCTAAAAAATCATGAAATGAAACTTGACTAGCATCTGAGATTATGAACAGTCTTCAAAGAAAGATGTCTACTGATATCATAAGATATATACTCTTCGAGGCTAACCAAAAAACCCACTCTAAAGATTTCCTGTTCCTTGAAATAAAGGACTGGGGGAAAAATGTAAATAGAAAAAAGTAGGGAAATCATTAAATTTCAAGAGATCTTTAGTTAAGAGTGCCATTTTTCATATTATGGAAAATGTCATATTTATGATACTTTGATTATTGCAGAACTCAGCAGGACATTAATAATGCCATTTCTGGCTTTTATTTCTGGATGGGCCACAAATTCTACCTAATTATGGTGGTCTATAAATAGACACATTCCACCCACCAACTCAGAGCTTCCCTGGTGGCTCAGTGGTAAAGAATCTGCCTGTAATGCAGGAGACGCAGGTTCAATCCCTGGGAAGAGGCCCTGGAGAAGGAAATGGCAACTCACTCCAGTATTCTTGCCTAGGAAACCCCATGGACAGAGGAGACTGGCAGGCTACAGTCCATGGGGTCACAAAAGAGTCGGACACAACTTAGCAACTAAACAACAATATACCAATGCAGATCTGACACCTGCCAGGTGATATCTGGAAACTTATCCTTCGCATGCTTTCAAAATCACAGCTTGACAAACTTCTAAACTTTGTAGGGTTTATGTGGATGGAGAATATTATAGAATAATCAGAATGACAGATTAATGCAGAAAGCAAGGGCATGGTAAAGACCAACAGATGCTGTCCATGCTGCACTTCAGGTGAATGCTTTCTGGACCAGGGGTTCAGGCCCACTGGAGTTTGAATCTATAACTCCAGGCTGGGAAGTCTTGGGTAAGTAAGGTCACCTTTCTGAGCTTTATTTCCCTTGTATGAGAAATGAATGTCCAGCTTTGCATACTGTGGGCAGGATCAGATAAAACAACACATGCAATGCAAATCGTGGGGCTTCTAGAACATTACAGACCTTCAGTCAAGGTTGGCCTGCCAAAGGAAAACTGGATCAGGAGAAAGAGAGATGAATATATCAAAACCCAAGAGCATTTTTATGAAACAGGAACACTTCAAGGAGTAAAGCTCAGGTGACCCCTTGTCCATTTCAGCAACAAGTTCACAAATGAACATAAAACTGCAGACGGTGTATGAAGTGGATGGCACTGGTTAGTGGTCAAGGCTATTGTGCTGAGTTTAGCTTCTTCTCTGCCTGAGACGGTTTCCTGCCCCCCTGCCAGCCTGGTGCCGCCCCAGGAACACACTGGCACAGCTCAGGCTGGAAACATCCGTACTTCAAACATTTTCCTTTATGAAAAGGAACAAGCCAGATACTATTCTTAGGAAGACAAAAAAAAAAAAAAAAAAGACAAGCTTTTTTCCTAGAAGTAAGCTCAGCAATTTGACTGCCCCCTGCCCCCACCCCCCGCCTCTACACAAGGGCTTCCATTATTCCCGTGTCAGTACACACAGCCGTATTCTGTGCCTCTAAACCCAGGCCACGCCGGCCTCTTCACAGGGCCCAAGGTGCCAGGATGGCAGCAAAATCCCATGCGCTTGGCACCCCCAGTGAGCCTTTTGCCTTGTATTTATTTATATGATCAAACATAGCTGCATCTTGAGTTACCAGGCCCTCAGCAATGCCTGGTAAATTAAAAAAAAAAAAAGTCCATGGGCATTTAAAAATAGTTTAAAAGATCTTGAAATCTGCAAAGGCTATGACATCATTTACCAGCCTTGGTTATACAATCATTTTGGGTATTACACACCCTGAAGGTGGAGTTCAGTTATATCAGCCAGAAAAGAGAAAGACCACATGCCAGGGGGTCACTAACTGGGCAAAAACAGACTTCCTGCCACTGAGCCAGGGAGGGAAATCATCTCAGGAGAGCTGCAAATTAGTGGATTTACAAACCTTGCAGAACTGGAACAAAAGTGGCTGTTCCGGGAAGGAAGCAGCTTGTACCAGAAGAAAAGATAAAGAGCTGTGACTCAGGAGCACAGGTGGCTGCAGATCAGCAGAACCACAAGGGTGGAGGGTGTGAAAAAGCCTTGGGGGGAGCGGGAGGAAAGAGCAGGTCCAGGGATGATGGGCGGGGTCGCAGCCAGGAGGGATGCTGCCCTGCAGCACACCAGCATGCAGGCAGTGAAGAGGGGCTGGACAGCTGGTCACCTGCACGTCGGTCAGCCTCAGTGGAGCCCTCCCCGCTGCCCACCCCAGCCAGGTCCCTTCTCAGAGCACAGTGTCTACACCTTGGCACTCACAGCTCATCATTCTGAAGAGGGGAGTCTGGCGCCCCCTCCTTCACCTGACTAGGCTGCCCAGCCCTGGCCTAGCGTGCTGTTGACTAAAGCAGGCAAAGTAATGGTCGACTCTAGACGGCTGGCCTGTGGGCCCCCAGACCAGAGCAAAGCCACTCGTGGTGCAGCAAGAGGAAGTGGGGAGACGCAGGTTCTCTGCCATCAGAAGCTGAAGGAAAAATGAGGCCTCCTGACCAGGGATCTGGAGAGGCGGGCCCAGGACTGCTTCTAGCAGAAGGGACAAGGCCAAAGCAGAAGGCTAGACTGGAAGCCAGGAGGGCTGTCTTTCGTCCTTTGTCACTAAAGACCTCTGGTTCCCAAACTTGACTGATCATCAGAATCACCCGGGGAGCTTTACACACACACAGACACAAAGACAGACAGACACACACACACACACACACACACACACTCTACCCCCAATCAGAGGCTCTGGGGCAGGGCTTGGTAACTTACATTGTTTAAAGCTCCTGAGCAAGTCTGATGATCACTGGGACTAGATAAACTCTGGAGGCACTTGTGGTGTTAGAGGAATATCATTTTATGAAATGTACAGATAGGTTTTAAAGAACCATTTTTTTTTTTCTGTACTTTTTCTTAGAGGAGTCACATGCTCCCCTCTCTTCAGAGGCACAGCAAAACAGACTATGCTGGTAACACTTGAGGGTGGCCCAGCAGCTGCAGGCACAGGCTCCTGGGGCTGCTAAAAGGCTCAGCCGTGAGGTTGGAGAGTGGGAACCACAGCCCAGAATGGGGATATGGTGTGCCCCCACTCGAAATGACATAGTTGGTGGGCTGGGCCAAGCCAACCTCCTGTGGCCTCTCTGCGCCCTCGTGTGACACAGGGCTCTATGCCTTAGGCACAGGGTGACAAGTGCTGGTACCTCAGCACCCCACTGGTCCCACCAATGCCACCTCTCTCTGGTCCGGCGGGTCACCTTCCTACCATCCTAATATAGCAGCAGCATCCAGGTGGTGAGTGCACGCATTTCCCCGAGTGCCGGGTGCTACGTCAAGCACTCTGCAAGCCAGGTCACACTAAACCCTCCCAAGCATCCTGGGATGTGCTCTTACTAGTTCCATTTTATAGGTTGAGTCAGGCTTGGAAAGGAGTCATTTGCCCAAGATCACAGAGGGAGGAGCCAGAATCTAAAGAAGATACTGACTGTCAGGCTTGCTTCAAGGCCCTTCCACGTCCTGTTCCCTGAGGCTCCTGGAGTAGAACCTCCGCCTATTTTCCCTTACAGAGGTGTGTGTGGGAAGAGTCCCTGCCCAGGCTGCTGCTGGGGGTCTCCAGCTTACCTTGGCCAGCCGCGCTCGCTTGATGAGGTCGTTGAGTTTGCGCACTGCCGCCTTCTGGGGAAGGCTCTGGATGTCTCTGAACAGGTCCTGGGCCTCGGCCTCGAAGAGCCTTCGGTTGTCAGTGTTCTGCAGGGGCTGCGTCCAGAAGGAGCCGATGTAGACGCGTAGCACCTCAGGCGTGTTGATGACCTTGCCCAGGGACCACATGAGGGCCCCGTAGACTCGCATCAGCTGTTGCGTGTCCACTTGGTCGGCCTTGTTCAGCACCACACGGATCTTGTCGTCCTGGCCCCGGAAGGCCTTGATGGCCTCTGAGAACTCATCCGAGATGTCCAGTTTGTGAGCATCGAAGAGCAGGATAATCCTGTCCACCCGCTCAGCGAACCACTGAAGGACCTGACAGAAGTCATACCCTGTGGGGAGGGAAGGGGCAGGTCAGTGTGGCCGCCTGCTGCAGGGGACGTGCTGGCAGCGGGCTCAGAACCACCCGGGTCTCCAGCAGCTGCCAAGGAGAGTGCCCCGTCTTCAAGCTGGAGGAAGGGGAGGACTCATGATATGAAAATTGTTTCCTGTGAATATTCTCGCTGTTCTGATTTTGTAATAATCAGGGCAGGCTAAACATTCGCTATATTAAGACCATGCATGTGTCCCCAGACCTAGTTCTTTGCCTAGGTCTGGTTTTATAAATGCTGGTGATAAACCAAGTCTGATTTACATGACTTATCTTGTGTGGGAATTGTCTGTGACTCTAGGTACCTGATCAACCTTGAGAAATGGTAGCACAGCTAGTGTGATAATTTTTGAAAATAACCATTGCTAGTTTGATGAATACCAGTTGCCATTAAATGAGTTGTAAAAATTAAAAAAAAAAAAAAAAAAGAAAGAAAATTGTTTCAAATGGGGCCCTCTGGGCTGGATGCATCAAGTTAACACTGGGGATGCTGGAAGTCCTTGCATGGGCAGTAACGGGATATTGTGGTCACTCTGATTGGGCAATGCTTGCTTCCACATCTGTAGTTTCTTTTAGCCCCCAGGAGTCTCTTGTTTCACCTAGTACCATCTTTTAGTTTAATGGCAAAATTGAGTAATGGCCCTGAAAAAATACAGGCCTTGGGGTCAAAAGCTCTCAATTTCTACCAAAGTCTCACTTTTCTGAAAGTACCAGGGCTGGAGAAGGAAGAAACCTAGTGGCCACCTGAAGTCTCATGGAGTGTGCAGGAAGTACCACAAAAGAGAAATTTCCATCTATCTAAATTTTTAAGAGTGTTAAGGAGATCAAAGGTTGACCTGGCCAAAACTGTGACCTATATTTATCATTTGGACTATTTATATCTTAAGTATGTTGTAAATATTTTTAAAATTGTGTTTCACAGCCATTCCATGAAATGGTCTCTTGCCAATTTCTTTCTAAAAATGACCAGACCCATGACAATTCTGTTTATTTTACTTTGGCTGTGTACCAACACACTCCAAATCACACCCAAATCAACACTCCTCTCGGCTTGTGGTCAAGGCTTTTGAGCATTTCCCAGGGAGGCAAGTCCCATGAGAAGCAAACAGAAGGGGCCAGTCTCCCGGGCTTATTTTTATTCTCAAGTCTGATTAGCTCTAGAATCAAGCCTCAAAGCAGTGCAATCAGAACCCAAAAGGGCTATTTCCTGATCCTACTTTTCACGCTCTTGCCTCTTTTTTTTAGATCTGGAAAACTTCCAAACACATATAATAGTCTAGAAAATAATGTGATGAACATTGACATACCCACCTTGTACCTTTAAGAAATTTTCACTTGACCTTCTTAGCTTCAAATACTTAAAAGAAAAATTGAAGTGTAGTTTATTTAAATAACAAAATATCACATAGCAATGAGGGTGAACTAGATTTTCACTTGTCAACACAGGCAAATCTCACACACAAAAAAATCAGTTTCAAAAGGACATGTATAGCATCATAACATTCACTTACAATGTTAAAAAACAAAGCACCACTCAACAACCTATGGATATGTACTACAGCTTGAATACAAACATGTTACATGAGATTGCGGATGCTGGCTGATTCTGGGGATGGAGGAAGTGAGGAATCTAAAGTAGATGAGTGCCTAAAGGAGGATGAGCTATTAGACAGAAATAAAGGGGGTCCATGGACTAAAGTTTCCATGAATTGAAGAACAGGTGTAAGAGGAGTAACTGAGCAAGCAAACTGGATTCAGATACATTTAAACAGGGACTTCCCTGGTAGTCCAGTGGTTGGCAATCCGCCTTCTCATGCAAGGGAGCGGGGTTCAATCCCTAGTCGGGGAACTAAAATCCTACATGCCACAGGGCAATTAAGCCCAGGGGCCACAACTAGAGAACCTCACGAGAAAACCTCATGAGCTGCAACTACGGAGCCCACGCACCACAGCTAGAGAAAGCCCTATGTGCCACAGTGAAGATCCAGCACAGCCAAAACTTAAAAAAATAAAAACATACATTTAAATAAAGAAAACGTTCATGAAAGTGCTGAAGCCCCCCATGACCCCCTCCCCAAGCCCCGTCCTCAACCTCCGCCCCAGAGGAAACCACAGACCCTGGATGCAGGGCTTTATGTCACCGCGCATGTGCGTATGCTGCCAGCTCAGGCCTTTCACTTCTCTTTTCCGTCTCACTGAGGGGCTCCCTGATTCCCTGGGGGAAAGGAGACCAAAGGCGGTTCCCAGAATGTGGGCTAGAGTTTTTCATTGCTGTCAGCAGCCAGTTTAGATCAGAGGAAAATCAAAGACCTATGGAACAGGTCATAGAGTAGGGTATGAAGATTCTGAGTTAAGATTTCACTTGATTCTGTCCCTATGAGGCTAGAGCAAACCTCCTCCTAAGGTAATGTGGGTTCTGTCATTCGAGACTGGCCTGTGCACCATAAAGCCCAGATCCTGGGTAGGAGATGCTCAGCTAATGAAAGACGGCGCTGTTCCCTGGGGGCCGGGACGACGTTCTGAAGCCACTCACTGAAGGCCCTGTGTGTGGATTTACTTTTCCAACAGGGAGGATAAACTTGTCTCTCCGACCCAATGCCTCTCTCATTTGGTAACTGAAGGTTCATAAACAGATTGAAGAAAAGGCTGTGTCCGGCATGCACACTGGGGAGGACACCAGTTGTCCTTTGCTGAATGCTCTTCCTGTTGGATGGGGGTTAGCATGGGTTCCTTGGGTACCACAGATGCTGAAGGTGTGGTGGACAGTCTCTTGTACCACTCGTTAGCAGGCTGGGGTACAGATAGGTGATTTAGAATCAGACAATCATCTCCTGGGCTTCCCAGGTGGTGCTACTGATAAAGAACACGCCTGCCAATGCAGGAGATGCAAGAGACACGGGTTCAATCCCTGGGTTGAGAAGATCCCCTGGTGGAGGGCACGGCAACCCACTCCAGTACTCTTGCCTGGAGAATCCCCATGGACAGAGGAGCCTGGTGGGCTATGATCCATGGAGTTGCAAAGAGTTGGACACGAGTGAGGTGACTTAGCATGCATGTAATCCTCTCCTACCAGAGGATGGTGTTGAATCTTAAGGGAATGACACAAAGACACAGGGAAAATGAGAATTTATTTATGGCAGAGATGGCTGAATTTAGACGGTGATAGGGGCTTCCTAACCTAGTTTCTGAGCCCAGCTCTCTGTCTTCCTATCCATTCTGTGAACAGCCTGATTTTCTGAAAAACTCTTTTTCTGCTCAAGTTAGTCAGCTTCTTTGGTTTGCTACCAAGGACCATAATTGGTAAATAATCTATCCCCACATTTGAATATTTCCAAACTATGGATGCTTTTACAACCAATGCCAAAAGAAACTTGCCACACCCATAGCTGTCACCTCCTCTGTATGAGAGCACCGTGTAAATTCAGCCATGCAGACACATCTCTCTTCCTCCATGGGCCACCTGGGTTGATTGGTTGGCCTCTACAGTAACATGTGTGTTTCAACTTTAACTTGGGTTCCTAAAAGTTATTTTAAAAAAGACTTCATTTCAATGCTTCAGTGAAATAAAAAGTTACTGGGAACAGAGCTGCCAGATCTAAGTGTGCTAAAGTGAAGCCAGTACTCACCTCTGGAGGAACAGCTGAATGTCTGTATTCTTTTGTTTTAAAGTCATGATGAAAAGCTTGGTAAGGATTAAGCCGCATGGGTAGGTAGAACTGCTTTGCTTGTCATTAAGAGGTGTAAAAGAATGGCTTGTCACAGGTTAGGCAACACAATCAAAGGTGAAAAAAAATCACTGTCTCAGAAGAAAGCAAAGAATTGTCAAAGCTGGGAGAAGTTGGTCTGCTCAATTTTTTCCTCACATGCAGTTGTTATCATTATTTTACCATTTTTAAGTGTACAGTTCAGTGGCATTAAGTGCATTCATATTCTTGTGAAACATCACAACCATCCATCTCCAGAACTCTTTTTTCACCTTCCCAAACTGCAACTGTGCCCACTAAACAATAACTGTTGATCCCTTCCTCCCTCTTCTGGGCTCCCAGAGCCCTTTGCTTGTTCTCCTATCAAATGACTTTACACAGTGGATTATAACCCGACGGATGTTCAGGGTTCTGTCAATAGATAACAAATTCTTTAACCGTAGGGACCACATCTTCCTCACAGTGGCACAAGTCAGTGATTATCAAAAGTGTGGGCTCTGCACTCAGGCTGCCTGGGATTCTAATCCTACCTCTGTCACTTACTAATTTTGTGACCTGGGGCATGCTGCTTTCTCTCTCTGTGTCTCATTTTCTCATCTGTAAAATGGGGCTAATAATGGTATCCATATACTTCACGGGGCTGTGGAGTACATAGGTGAAGCATTTAGAATCATCTTGGAAGCTGGAAAGTTCTCTAAAATGTTATGACCTGGTTATTTAAAAAAACCTTGAATCCAATTCCCAGTGCCTGGTGGGGGCAAAATAAAAGATTTGCTGAAAGATTTCTGGCTGGGGTGAAGTACAGCCTGCAGCCATGGAGAAAACAAATTTCCCTAATTAAATTGGGTAAAGGTGACAATGCAGTGATGCTCAAGCCACGTGAGAGAATCAGTGCTCAGAAGATAGCTGATAGAGTATACTGATTGAGCAGAGACTGCTTGTATTTTATTAATAGAGCCAGCGAACTTTCTTTCCTTGCTTGTGAAACAGAGGGAGTTCTGCCATGTTGGCCTTAAAGACCCCGCATGCCAATTCACTTCTGTCAAGTCCAACCCTATGGACTGGAGTGGGTTGCCATCCATTCCTCCGGGGGTTCTTCCCAACCCAGGGACTGAACCTGTGTCCTCTTATGTCTTCTCCACTGGCAGGCGGGTTTTAACCACTAGTGCTACATGAGAAGCCCCTCAAAGACCCTGGGTTACTCCTAAAACAAGGCAATGATTCCGGCTGCAGGATCCTCCTTGGCTTAGCGAAGTCCTGTGCACACCTGTGCTGGCCAGGACAGCTCAGGGCAAACCTTCATGCTCAGCAGGGGGACAGCAATGAACTCCCCCAGAGGTTCTGTCACAGAGGGCGGTCAGGGACCTGTCACCCCTAGAGTGAGCCACGCTAGACTAAGTAGGTCTGTGACAACATTACCCCTTAAAACAACGCTGAGGGCCAGTGGCCCTCAGACTGAGCATGCCCTCAGCTGCTGTTTTGTTTGGCCTCCAGGGTGTCCTTATGCTCTGAGCTCACTGCCTTTGGTCTGGACAGCACTGTCCAGCTGGTGCCCACTTTTGAGTGGAAACACAACAGCTCAGACTCTGCCTTAGAGACCCAACTGTGCCCTCCAGCCCTCCTGGGCTCCTGAGGGGCACTCCTAGCTGCCATCCCCCCCACCCCCCAAAGAACTGCATGGAATTACTTCACAGGCACCTCCCACCTGGTCTGGGAATGTCTGAGGGTGGGGGCCTCCCTATCCTGCCCCTCCAGCCCAGAAGGGTGCTTGCCAACACAGCCCTCAGGAGTGCTTCCTGATGTATTCTGTGGGAAAACATTCAGTATTCCCTTTTTATTTTTTGGCCACACCATATGGCTTGCAGAATCTTAGTTCCCTGACCAGGGATGAAACCTAGGCCCTGTGCAGTGAAAGTGCAGAATCCTAACCATTGGATTGCCAGGGAATTCCCCTAAACTTCCCTGCCTTAAACAATTTCTCAAACATGTCTCTTTGGAAATCAAAAGCACACTAAACATCCTGGAATTAGTAAGACATATCAAAGACAAAAATTTTTTTAATGGATTAATAAATAATTATCAAGTTCCTAGGATGTGCTTGGAATTGCTGCTGAGGGACATGCTGCCATAAAATTGAGGCTGCTAGCTTTCCCCAGAATGGCCCCAAACTGGAAATAATCCACATGTCCTTTGGTGGGTGGGTGGCTAAACAGTGGAATACTATTCAGTGATAAATGGATGGGCTACTGACGCATGCAGCCACACGGATGAATCTCAGAAACATGCCAAGTGGGAGAAGCCAGGCATTAAAGAACACGTAACTGTACGATTCCATTTACGCTAAATTCTAGAACAGACAAAGCTAAGGTCCAGTGACAGAGAGCAGATGAGGGGTTGCCTGGGACTGAAGATGGGACTGGGACTGACCACAGAGTGCCAAAAGCAAAGAAGGAACTTCTCAGGGTGATCTAAAGTTTCTGTTTCTAGAAGATGGTGGTGGTTACACAAGAAACACGAGTACATGAGTAAATCTGCAAATTCATCAAAACTCAGCAAGCTGTACAATTAGAGTGAGTGCATTGTAATGTACTGTACTTCAATAAAACTGACTTAAAAAGTAAAAACAAATAAGAAAGAAAAAGAAAGGATGGACAGAAGGCTGGAAAGAAGAAAGAAAAGGAGAAAGAAAGGGGGAAGGGAAAAAAGGAAAAAAATCCAAGGTTGCTGAACTTGCTTGAAGATATTCATCTCCACACACTGCTGAGTGGACCAGGAAGTTGAAATCTGTTCAAGGGAACTATGTCAAGAATCTGGCCATGTACGGAGTTGGATTTAGCAATAGTTCCAACAGTCTTACCCACAAAGGTTAATGTAAAATTTGGCTTGTCCACTGAAACTTTGAGAGTTGTGGATTTCACAGTGTCTTGCCCCATGGCCAAGGTGCTTAAAGTCTTTCACTGTGACAGACCAGGGACGAGAATGCTCTGAGTTTATGAGAATCGGTTCCAGCTGCACAGAATGCAATAAGGACCAGGGCACACGTAGGTCTGGGCCTGTGTGTGCACACCCCCAGGCGAGCATGCCTGTGGGTGTAGGGTATATACGTGCACATGTATGAGTGTGTGTGGAGAGCATAAAATTCAATATAATAATAGAACTGTACCCACGGTACTCAATATATTTTAAATATGTTATGAGTCAATTATATATAGGGGCTTCCCAGGTGGTGCAGTTAGTAAAGAATCACCTGCCAATGAAGAAGATGCAAGAGACGCAGGTTTGATCCCTGGGTCAGGAAGATCCCCTGGAGGATGAAACGGCAACCCACTCCAGTACTCTTGCCTGGAAAATTCCAGAGGAGCCTGAAGGGCTATAGTCTATGGGGACTATAGAGTTGCAAGAATTGGACATGATTGAGCACATCCACAGATGTAGAAACCGAGGCTTAATGATGTAAGACACCTGCCCAAGGTTACAAAACTAGAAGGTAGTGGAACCTGAACTAAAATCAGGCGCCTAGAGGAGATGTGGAGATGACAGACATTTCAATTCTGCAAGACGTTCCAATGGAACTTGTAACAGTCTGGAACAAAACAGAGCTGTAATCAGCTCAATTGTTTAAAAGTACAGCTTCTCTTTTTGTAAAAGGACCCCACAGCTATATGGCTTTCAGAGCTTGGAAAGAGATTTTGTCCTGTGGAAGATCCCAGCTTGGCATTCCTGGTTCCACGTTCTGGGAACAAGGAGGAGACAGGAAGGAAGGGGCCCTTTCCACCCAATCAGGGGGCTTCCGTCACAGCCCTGTGGAGGCCGTGGTCTCCGTCCTTGCTGAAAAGCCTCACCAGGAAATGGCATCTGAGGTCAGGACAGTGGCCCCAGGCTCAGGTAAACACAGGGCGGGGACCCCAAGGAAGCAAATTTGACTGATTATTTTTAATAGCACAACAGAAAAAAATGCTTCAGTTACTTCCCAAAGCCAAGTTTTCTATTACGTGAGTTTTAATCAAGATGTGTGGCAGGGGGATCGGGATGGGGAACACATGTAAATTCATGGCTGATTCATGTCAATGTATGACAAAAACCACTACAATATTGTAAAGTAATTAGCCTCCAACTAATAAAAATAAATGAAAAAAAAAAAAAAAAAAAGATGTGTGTCAATGAAAGAATGCAAGATAATGGTTCTCTCTGCCCTTGCCACTAGTGCCACTCTTGGGGTGGATAAGGCCCCCTGAGCAGCCGGCCAAGTCCCAGGACTCTGCCCAGACCTTCCCTTCCGCCTGGAGCACCTTCCCTCTCTCCCGTCTCCATCTACCCATGTCCCCAGGAGGCTTCCCCCACCCAAGCAGAGCAGCATGTCCCTGCCTCCCTAGAGGGTCTGTTCTCTGCCACAGCCCGTGCTCTAGATGAGACTGTCATCATCATGTCTGGAGACCAAAAGCCCACTGCAGCACACCTAACACTACCTAAAACCATTCCCCTGTGGTCTATTCTTCCAGCACCAGTGGTTTTTCTTTTGGAGCACTGACTCTCTATAATGATGTATTTATTTGGTGATTATGTGACAGAAACCCTGAAGGGAAACTTCACCCCTCATCTGTTCACCACTGTACACCCAGGATCCACCACTGAACAGAGTAGGTGCTCAGTAAATCTAGTTTGTGCTAAGTCGCTTCAGTCAGGTCTTACTCTTTGGGACCCCATGGACTGTGGCCCACTGGGGTCCTCTGTCCATGGCACTCTTCAGACAAGAATACTGAAGTGG
Organism: Dama dama; assembly: GCF_033118175.1. Taxonomy (NCBI): domain Eukaryota; kingdom Metazoa; phylum Chordata; class Mammalia; order Artiodactyla; family Cervidae; genus Dama; species Dama dama. The sequence goes on along the minus strand of NC_083692.1, from coordinate 64,591,669 downwards.
GTCACCACGTCCTTCTCCAGGGGATCCATTTATTCCCCCCAAAATTAAACCCAAAACTATCGTATGATCCTGCAATCCTACTCCTGGGTATCCATCCAGAAGAATTTAAAACTGGGATCTTAAAGAGATGTTAGCACTCTCATATTTACTGCAGCATAATCCCCAGTAGCTAAGATGTGCAAACAACCTAAAAACCCATTGGCAGATGAATGAATAAAGAAAATGCCGTGTGTATATACACCGGAATATATATGTGACAAGGGTGAACCCTGAGAACATTATACCAAGGGAAATAAGCCAGTCACAGAAGGACAGATACTGCATTATTTCACTTTAAAACAGTCAGACTTGGAATCATAGCGTGGACTGGTGACTGCCAGGGGCTGGGTGAGGGGAAACTGCTAAGCAAAGGGCATAAAGCTTCAGTTATTGCCTAGCAAAAGTGAAAGCTGCTCAGTTGGTTCCGATTCTAGGCAACCCCATGGACTATATACAGTCCATGGAATTCTCCAGGCCAGAATACTGGAGTGGGTAGCCTTTCCCTTCTCCAGAGGATCTTCCCAACCTAAGCATTGAACCCAGATCTCCTGCACTGCAGGCGGATTCTTTACCAGCTGAGCCACAAGGAAAGATGAGTACATTCTAGAGAATTGCTATACAACCCTGTCTGTAGTTAACAATACTGTACACCTAAAAATTTAAGAGGGTAGATCACATGGTAAGTGTTCTTACCACAGTAAAATAAAATAAATTTGGTTTAATGAAGTATATTGCCTTAAATAAGAAGTATAACAATTTTTAGCAAGTCCAAGGGTATAGTTGCTTAAATAGTGCTGTGAGTGTCTTAAAAAAGGGCTGTTACTAATTATAGGGAGTACAAATCATCTCAAAATAAACATCAGTTATCTAAGGGGTCACTCAAGTATTAAATATATATTTTTAAAAATAGTCACTTCAGTTAACAATACAGCTCCTTCAATTAAACATGTGCAAAGAGTCCTTGTATTGTTTTCAGGACGAGTTTACTTCACAACTGGAAAAGGCTGTTTCTGAAAACGTTACTGGGGTTAGATGCAGAGTGACTGCTATAAATAAAGAATTGCAAAAAATATTTACTGAGCTCTCTCAACATTCCTGCACTGTCAGGAGAGCTTCACATGAATATCATCCCCCGTAATCCTCACAGCAACCCGGTGAAGCATGTACTATTATTATCTCCCTTTTACAGGGGCTTCTCTGGTAGCTCACATGGTGAAGAATTTGCCTACTATGCAAGAGACCTTGGTTTGATTCTTGGGTTGGGAAGATCCCCAGAGGAGGGAATGGCAGCCCACTGCAGTATTCTTACCTGAAAAATCCCATGGACAGAGGAGCCTGTTCATGGGGTCACACTCAGACACGACTGAGCAACTAATGTGTTCATGTTTACAGGTAAGGATATAGAGAGTCAGAGAGGTTAAACAACTTACCCAGTGTCATATAGCTATCTCCCAGGGGTGCCAGAATTCAAACCCAGGGATGCCAATCCCAAAGCCTGCAATTATACCCACTGCACCGTGTATACACCAGAATGGTGGGATTAAAGGTGGTTTTTGGTCTTTTTGGTCTTCTAAAAAGTAGTTTTTAAGGGTTTTGTGATGAAAATATATTATTTTTGTAATAAGAAAAAAATAAACATGGACAAAATTACTGGTTCATATATGACTGGGCTAGCAATATCATTTAGGAGGGTGTTCCCTTCCTTCTGTACTGGTGTTTACAAAACTAGGGTCTGGATTTCTAGCACTTTCCAGCTTATCGCCATCTCAGGAAACCCGGGGAGTGAAGTGATGCCTTTGTAAATACACAATTCCCTGTGAGCAAAGGCAGCCCCGCTTCACTGGGGTGAAGCAGCGGGGACACACTGGTGTGAAGTGAGTAGAGACAAGACACTGCTGCTGCTGCCCTCCCCACCTCGCTTCTTTTCTCTAGCGGGCTTCCTCCTCCTCCCAGCTGACCAGACACACAGTTAGGCTGGGTGGGATAGGGGTGAAGGGGTGTGGGCGGGTCCAGGCTCCTGCTGGGTGTTGGGGGAGCTGATATTAAACCCCTCCCTGGATCCAACAAGACTCTCCAAGAAGATGAACGCTGCAGCATCTACATCTGCATGCTTGTGCTGTGCTATCATTTCCAACTCTCTGCAACCCCATGGACTGCAGCCCGCCAGGCTCCTCTGTCCATGGGATTCTCCAGGCAAGAATACTGGAGTGGATAGCCATTTCCTGCTCCAGGGGAACTTCCCAAACCAAGGACTGAACCTGAGGCTCCTGCGTCTTCTGCACTGGCAGGCGGGTTCTTTACCACTGAGCCGTCAGTGGAGCCCCTACATCTGCATATAGCAGTCAGCTTTTTGAGGAGGTTCAATGTGTATCCCCCTCAGTTTTCAGATGTTAATGGTCACCTCTTGGAGAATGTTAATTGGCTACAAGAACAGCCCCATAGTTATAGAGTTCTTGACCTCCCTGTGCCTGGTCTGGCCACTAAACGCACCACTATTTAAATTAATAGTGGACCAAGGACTGAGCATGTCCTGAGATGGGCTTGGTGTTGTTTATCCCCCACTCCTCTCCCTTTGGGATTTAGTCCAATACCTTGTGAATTTATTTTTTGTGCCTGTTTCCTCTTAAAATAAACAAGCTAGCCCCACAGCCTGTCTCTCCTTCCTATGGAGGATGTTGTAAAGATAACGATGAGGCAGACAGTGCTGTGTGACCCCAAAGATCCCAGACATCATGGAATCACAGCACATGGGTGGACAGGAAACAGAGAAATGCTCCACTTGAACTGTCAGCACAGCGAACGAGGCTTCTCCTGGTCATGTGACCAAATCAAAGGGAAAATTGGGTTTCATATTTCACTTTCCATTCCAGGTTAAAAATTAGGTTAAGAAGCAGATCTGAGCCCTAGGGAAAGACAGCAGTAGTGCATGCCATTGGAGGCTCTTTGCTGGAGAGAGAAATTGGTGAAAATCTATTAAGAAAAATCTACATGTCTTGGAGCTTGGTTCAGCTGCTTCACTGTGCCTGCCATCAGTTTCTGTATCTATCAGATGGGTCAGATGCTCAATATGGATTCCTTCAAATCATAAAGATATATATGATGGTTCTGAATATTAAGCTTTTCTGAAACAAAAAATCAGATTCTCAGGAAAATCAATTTACTGCCTGTATAGAAGGTAGCATCAAGTTCTAGTATCAGCATAAGAATGTGAAACCATCTGGATGGTTACAGGACTAACCTCGGGGATAAGGGGTTAGTGACTCTACAGTGGGTTAGGTTAGGTTACAGTGAGGTTACAGTGACTAACTCTCGGGGATAAGATGAACAAGTAACGTGTTTCATGTTATTACATTCATTTCACCGGACTCATGTGCTGTGGCATTGTGGGGCTGATTTGAAGGTCCTTGCATGTTTCCATAGCGGCAGTTAGTTGCCCTTCAAGAGTAATTTGTCATTTAATTCCAAACACCTCTAGGCTGAAATAAATTAACAGAAGAAAAGTCACAGAATTTGAGATTTTCAAGGATACTGAAGAAGTCATCAGGTTCAACCTTCTAATACTATAATTAATAGAATTCAGGAATTGAGTGTCACGCACACGGAAGCTGTCCCTTCCTCATCCTCAAGTGGGCTTTGTGTACCTCAGGTGAGAAGGTCTCGCACAATATGTCTATAAATCAGGCAGTTTGTACTTGTCCTGGGTTTTCTTGAGGCAAAATGCCAATGGTATACAGACTCCACCCAAGGATGATGAGGCCAAATATTTACAAGACTTCCACCTTGATAATGCATCTTGTCATTTCTGTGGTTCAGAAGGACAAAGAGACAATGTTTCTTCACGTCATAATTTTCCACAGAGAAATGTTAAACCCAGGGGGTGACAACTTTGGATCAACAAATGACTTGCAGTGTGACCTCTCCCCTCAACCCCTGCCCTGCCCTGTTCCTTTTAAACATTCCCAGCGTTGAGTGAGTGTTCTGTGAACATTTGGACAACAGCCAGTCATGAAGAACAGCTCCAGCAACTAAGCTATCAGATAACCCACGCCAAAAGCCAAACCATTATAGTTATTTCTGGATTTATGTCACAGATAGAAAGACAGAGCAAGCCAGTGGGGACCATATTAGTAGTACTGTTAGTGGCTCAGTCATGTCTGACTCTTTGTGACCCCATGGACTGTAGCCCGCCAGGCTCCTCTGTCCATGGAATTCTCCAGGCAAGAATACTGGAATGAGTTGCCTTTTCCTTATCCAAGGGATTTTCCCAGCCCAGGGATCTAACCTGGGTCTCCCACACTGCAGGCAGATTCTTTACTATCTGAGCCACCAGGAAGATACACCTATTTTATTAAATCAGAGTTCGTGTATTTAATAGTTATCAACAGTATTTCAAAATGGTCAAATATTTCCAGAAAGGAACTTCTTTGAGAAAATTTGTAAATATGAAATATGCCATCCACCTAGCAGACAATGCAAAGATAAAGCGAAGATGAAAACAAAAATTGGTATTGCCCTAAACTGGGGAGGATGTGTGGAAGCAGGCACTTTTGTAATTGTTGGCCACAATGTAAACAGGCACACCTTCTAGAGAGGCATTTGGGCAGCAGTTAACACAGTAAAAAGACCACAGTTCCTTTTGATTCAGTAATGCCACTGCTGGGAGTGTATCTTACAGTTCCAAGATTGCACAGACTGTATATACTTGCACTCTATACGCAAAGCTGTCTGTATTCTGTGGCACTGTGTGTAACAGTGAAAGATTAGAAACAGCCTCAATGCCATCAATCCAAAGGACACCAGCTATTAATTCTGGCACAGCTCTATGATGGAATATGAAGGACATGGCTCTAAGGCTCCAACATGGATGTGCTCCAAGATTCACTAAGTAGAAAAGTCTTAGGGTGGAACAGTGAGCAAAGGACCCTCCCACTCAGAGGAAGAGGCTGCGGCTCCTCTTTCTAGGAGAGGACCTGGGGATGTGGCTGCGACAGATGTTCTTCACCATTTAACTTTTTGTAAATTGACTTTTTCATCCCAACATGTACACATATCTGCACAGAATGGTGGTACTTCCGAAGAGTGCTTCAGAAAGGCGACATGTGGAATAAATGGTCTGACCTGTGCTTTTAATCATGATTTGGATTCAAACAGGATGGTTTTGAGAAAGAGACAAAAAAGAATCCAGGTGAATTGGCAGTTTCCATAGGAAACTGTATCATGGCACATGTGGGAAATGTCCCCAGATACCAGAAAGGGGATTATGACAGAAAGAATTGGAAGAGTGACAAGAGCTGGGGCCCTCACCACAAGAGGACACCCCTCCGATCACTCTCTGCAGTAGGTTCCCCAACATCATGCGCAGCTACATTCTCCTCGCACTCCTTCCACAGCTCTACTGTCAAGTCCCAATGTTTCCTTTACCCTTCCCCTCCTTTTTCAGGTCCCTGGAAGCGCAAGGTACTTGTCTGCCTAAGTCCCAGGACTCAGCCACCACCCAGCTGACCAGGGATTCTGGTGGGTCTTTTGGGGACCACTCCAGTTCCATGAAATGAACAAGACCACCAGTTCTTCAACACCACTCTTTATCAAATGGCTTGTACATGTTATGTCACTTCATCTTTAAACAACTGGAGTGGGGGGGTTCCTCACTTTACACAGGTATAAACTGAGGCTCAGAGGGTCCCACAGTGAGGTGGGGTGCTGGGATGTGAGCTCAAGTCAGTCTCGTCCAGAGCCCACAGCAATGAAAACAAAGACTCCCTGAAAGCACCACTATTTTCAGTGCGTTTCCACTACATGCTTCAGAGCTAATGCCTATGGAGCACTTGAGTATTTGCATGATTATTCAGTTCTAACTCTGTGAGGGAAAGCACTTCTCCCATTTTATAGAGCAGGAAACTAAGTCTCACAAAGATAGAATAACATGCCCAGGTCACCCAGCTGGTCAGTGCCAGAGCCAGGGAAATGGAAAAAGTCCCAGGCTGGTGTTTACTGCTTTTCCGCTTAGAATCCTGCAATTACAATCTACCTCTCCTACTCTCCAGCCCCCATAGGGACACAGTGACAGGGGAGAGACCTTTTGCCACACATAACATTAGGGATGAAGTCTGTATAACAAGAATGTCCCTATTATAGCAGCGATGTTACTGAATATTTGAAAATACAAATAAGTCTTTAAAAAATCTGTTTTTTTTTTCTAGATAGGCAGATGACATCACCCTAATGGCAGAAACTGAAAATCAGCTAAAGAGCCTCTTGATGAAGATGAAAGAGGAGAGTGAAAAAGCTGACTTAAAACTCAACATTCAAAAAACTAAGATCATGGCATCTGGCCTCATCACTTCATGGCAAATAAAGGGGGAAAAAATGGGAACAGTGAGAGACTTTATTTTCTTGGGCTCCAAAATCACTGCAGACAGTGATTGCAGCCATGAAATTAAAAGATGCTTGCTCCTTGGAAGAAAAGCTATGACAAACCTAGCCAGCATATTAAAAAGTAGAGACATCACTTTGCCGACAAAGGTCCGTCTAGTCAAAGCTGTGGTTTTTCCAGTAGTCATGTATAGATGTTGAGAGTTGGACCATAAAGAAGGCTGAGTGCTGAAGAATTGATGCTTTTGAACTGTTGGAGAAGACTCTTGAGAGTCCCCTGGATAGCAAGGAGATCAGACCAGTCAATCCTAAAGGAAATCAATCCTGAATATTCATTGGAAGGACTGATGCTAAAGCTGCAGCTCCAATACTTTGGCCACCTGATGTGAAGAGCTGACTCACTGGAAAAGATCCTGATGCTGGGAAAGACTGAGGATAGGAGGAGAAGGGGGTGACAGAGGATGAAATGGTTGGATGGCATCACTGATTCAATGGACATGAGTTTGAGCAAACTCCGGGAGATGGTGAAGGACAGGGAAGCCTGGTGTGCTGCAGTCTGTGGGGTAGCAAAGAGTCAGACACGAATGAGTGACTGAACAACAACAAAGTTTTCTCTGGAGGTTCCTAAAAATTTTAACTTCCATAGAAGTCTGGGATAGTTTAGGGGTGCTCCTACGTGGAGTAAAGGAGCAGGCAGAGGACAGCAGCGTTAGGCCAGAGTTCCTATCAGATGCTCATGAGCCAAGAGTCACCCAGTGACCTGGTGATCACTGGGAAGTAAAGCTACCTCTGCTCCCTAAGTCCTCACCTGGGAGGATGCTGGTTGGTCACAAAGCCTTGCCCAGTGCTGTGCTGCCTCTCACCCCACCCAGAGACCACCCCGCACCTTTTGCATCCTCAGCCCTGTCCTTTCACACTGGTGACAGAGATGTGGAACAGAGCTCAAGTCCATTTTGGTAGGTTTTCCAAGCTTGTGACTATTCACTTGGTTTGGGGGTGGCAAAGCACAAAGGAGGGGCTTCCCAAGTGACTCAGTGGTACAGAATCTGCCTGCAAGGCAGCAAACTCACGGATTTGATCCTTGGGTTGGGAGGATCCCCTGGAGAAGGAAATGGCAACCCACTCCAGTATTCTTGCCTGGGCAATCCCATGGACAGAGGAGCCTTTCGGGCTACAGTCCAAGGGGTCACAGTCGGACAGGACTTATTGATCAGCAAAGCATATAGGAGGCGGCAGGCTCAGTGATACCCCAGAATCCTCAAAACGGGGACCTCCTATACCAGAAGGCCTGGACATGCAGGTTTTTTGGGTCCCACATCAGATGCCCCCAGTTGTACTTGAGGCTGGGAAATAGTCTCTTAACAAGTTCCCTGGAGCCTTAGAATCACAGCTCTAGGCTTCAGTGCATCATTTACATGGCAGAAGTGGGGCAGAGGGCAGAGGGCACCTGGGTGTGACAGAAGAAACGAAAGGACCAGCCTGGCATCGAGAGAAGAGCAAACCAGCCGAACAAAGCCACAGAAACCAAGTGGCAGAGCCAGGCTGGCCTGTGACTGCTGGGGACGAGAGCCGCTGGCCGTTCACAGGGATTCTTCCGGGCACTCAGAGAAGGCTGAAAGAGATAATCCTTCTGTTCTCAAAATAAAATCTACATGCTTCCCTAAGGCCAGCAGCTTCTACCAGCAGGCCCTCCAACCGCACTGCTTATGCCTCCAGGCCACTCCCTAGCCTCCAGCCTTCCCTGACCTGCCGGCTCCAGCTCCATTTGGTCTTTGCCTGCAGTCCCCTTCTCCCAACTCTCCGCCGGGCTAGTCCCTCCGTTCTGTGGGTCCGAGCCAAAATGCTCCCTCCTCAGAGACACCTCCCCTCACTACCCATCTAAAGTAGGACCACCTCTGCTGTGAGACTCTGCAATTGCTTCCTTCAAGTCTTCATGTCACCTCCATTTGTTCTGCATTTTATCTGCCATCCATCTACGCCAACCCCCCTCTCTACCCTCTATGCTTCAGGAAGCAGCGGCAGGTTCTATCTTGGTGCTGGTAAGACGAAGCCACCTGACACATGGTACGTGGGGACACGGTGGGCCAAGAGGGCCTAGCAGAGCATGGAGCAGGGTGGACATTCCACATAAGGAAGCCTCTTCCCCTTCCCACTGTCCCTTGGATGAGAACGCAGGGCAGTGTGTACTATATTTCCTAAAGGCTACGATCAAAAAACACTAAAGGAAAAAAACCCAGGAGGTTTGGTGTGTGTGGGGGGATGTGCCGATTACATGGGAACATGCCCCATGTGGTACCCTCCCCCAGTGCTGTCTTCTCAGTGTGTGTGAGACAGACAGACAGACTGGCAGGTGTGTTTCCCAGTTTATGTCATTGGCCTCTATGGTTAACAGCCCATCTGAGGGTTGACTGGGCTTGGCTGGGTGGTCTCGATTGGAGTTTGTCATGAGGTGAAAGTCAGACAGCAGCTGGGGCTGACGACCAGAAGGCTCAGCTGGACTGGTCATTCACAACGGCTTTGCTCCCATCTCAGCTGGGCCAGTTGGAGGCAGTCTGAGCCTCTTGGCCACCCGTGTGACTAGCTTGGGCTTCCCACACAGTGTGGTGGTCTCAAGGCAGCTGGATTTCTTAGTGGTTGGCTTCTCCAGAACACACATGCCAAGAGCTCTAGGTGGAAACTTCAGGGCTTCTTACGACTTAGGAGGTCATAAAGCATCACTTCCGCTGAATTCTACTGATCACAAAGTGAGCCAGAGGTCATTCCAGATTCAGGGGCATGAATACTGGAAGGCACAGGTGGGAAGGTATTGGTTGGCAGTGGTGGGAGCAAAAGGCATCTTTTGAGACCAGTTACCACATTTGCTGTTAAACTGTGGTCTTAACCTCTGTGTGCCTCAGTCTTCTCTCCTATAGAAGCGGATAACAGTTCCTATCTCACAGAACTTTTTCGAGCAGCAAATGAGTTTAAAAAATATGGAAAATACTTAACAATGCACCATGTGTCAGCTATTATCACTACTCACAAGAGTAAGGAGCAAATCTTTTCTCTGATTAATCTCTGTGTCCCAAGGTCTATGAAATATTTTATGATCATGAGTTGCTCTCTGTGTGAAGAGAAGTACCCAATCTCCACTAAAAAAAAAAAAGTTGTTTTTCATTTAAACACCTAGGTAGGTTTAAAGTTTGGCTAAAAGTATCCCTTTCTCAAGATCAAGTATGCATTTAAAATATCGACAAAAAGTAAAAATATCTTGCTGGGCTTGGCGAATGCCATTCTGAGTCACGGCGATGACGTGCTCACTTTAGGGGCAGAGGCAGCCACACGCGTAGTGTGGAATTTCCCGTGGCACCGGCGGAAACGGAGCCCCGAATGTGTTTGTCAGCAAACTTCCCCCAAACAAAAAGAAACCAGGATTTCCTGCTGGAGGCCCAAGAAACAAATGATGTCCAGGACTTCACAACCCAACCTCAGACTGGCCTCAGCTCTGGCCAGAAAACAGGATCTGCCAACAAATTATCAGTGGTCAGCCCCAGGCCCTGGGGATGCACACTTTTCTATTGTTGCCAAATTCCAACAAAGCTCAGAGACAAGTCATTGAGCTCAAGCTCTAAATATGAAAATGGCTTCACGATCTGAGCCTGTGGGCCTATGTTCTACTCTACAGAATTCTCTTCCATGTCATCCTCTACCGCATACCCCTCAGTGTTTCCATTCAGCCTCCAGGATAAACCCAGCCACCAGACACACACACTCTACCACACGCACAACTCACATTACTTTAAAGGGCCCTGAGCTCAGACATCTTCCCGTTCTTACAGCCTCTTCCTGCTGTCTGGAAGGACATAACAACAGTAAGGGCAGACAGGTTATCTGTCCATTGATTGTGCACCAGATAGGTACTGTGGTAAGAGTGCCACATCACCTCACTTTATCCTCAACCCATCCTGAAAGGCCCCGATTTTGCTGGTTGGTGAACTCACCTGGAGTCCATATGATCAAGAAGAGCTGCTTCATAAAGTCAGACATATGGATCAATGAAATAGAATTAAGAGTCCAGAAATAAACCTCCACATTTATAGCCAATAGATTTTCAATAATGATGCCAAGACAATTCAATGGCGGAAAGTATCATCTTTCCAACAAATGATGCCAGGACAACTAGATATGTACACGCGTGAAAATCAAGCTTGACCCCGACCTCACACCATATACAAAAATTAACTTAAAATGGAATAGTGACTTATCATAAGTGCTAAAATTATAAACCTCTTAGAAAAATATAGGAGTAACTTTTCATGAGTTTGGGTTAGGGCAAAAGCTCAAGCAGTAAAAATTTAAATAGGTAAATTAGACTTCATTAAAATTATAAACTTGAATGTCTCAGACTATACCATAAACAAAGTGAAAAGCCAATCCAGAAAATGAGACAGAATGTTTGCAAATCATATATTTGACTAGTACATAGGCCATACAGTTGTGTTAGTCACTCAGTGGTGTCCAACTCTGTGACCTCATGGACTGTAGCCCGCCAGGCTCCTCTGTCCATGGGATTCTCCTGGCAAGAATACTGGAGTGGGTTGCCATGAATTGCAAATTCAAACACAGTGAAATACCACTTCATACCTACAAGGATGGCTCTAAGCAAAATGATAGTGTTGATGAGGATGTGGAGAAACTGGAACCTTCATACACTACTGATAGAAACAGAAAATGACTCAGTCACTTTGGAAAACAACCTGGCAGTTTTTCAAAACACTAACTACTGAGTTACTATATGATTAGGTGATTCTGCTTCTAGGTTTATACCCAAGAGAATGAGACAGGGTGCTCGGGGCTGGTGCACTGGGATGACCCAGAGAGATGGTATGGGGAGGGAGGTGGGAGGGGGGTTCAGAATGGGGAACACATGTACACCTGTGGTAGATTCATGTCAATGTATGGCAAAACCACTACAATACTGTAAAGTAATTAGCCTCCAACTAAAATAAATATATATTAAAAAATATATATAAAAAAAGAACATGGAAAAAAAAAAAAAGAATGTATGTTTTCACAAACACTCATACATGAATGATCATGGCAGCATTATTCAAAATAGCCCCAAATGTGGGAAAAGCCCAAATGCCCATCAACTCCTGAATGATAAAATGTGGTACAGCCATACGGTGGAACACTATTTAACCATAAAAAGGAATGAGGCACTGTTCAACACAGATGAACCTTGAAAACATTATGCTATGTGAACAAAGCCAGACACGAGGGCCATATGCTGTATGATTCCATTTATACGAAACGTTCAGAGGATGCAAATCTGGAGACAGAAAGTAGACTGGTGGTTGCCAGGGTCTGCAGGGAGAAAAATGGACAATGATTGCTAACAAAGTCAAGGTTTCTTTTTGGGATGATGAAAATGTCCTACAATTCACTGTGGTGATAGTTGTACAACTCAGTAAATATACCACACACACAGACACATAAAACCCACTGAATTGTTTAGAGAGAGAGATAGAGAGAATGCAAAAATTTTTTAAAATGGGGAAGAAGAGCCTTTTTTCTTCGCAGCTTTGCTGACAGCTACTTCCCATGCCCCGCTTCTTGACCAGAATTCCTGTAAGGCACAGGGTTAGAGTGGCTTGTACACAGGTCCATTTATTGCAGCCAAGTGTGAGAACATGGACTGGAGCCTGTGTCTCATTCATTTTGAATCTTGGCATCCAGGACAGTGCTTGGCACTCAGTAGGAATCAACATAAATGTGTGTTGAATGTATAGTCTCTGTGTGTGTGTGTGTGCGCTCAGTTGGTCAGCTGTGTCTGACTCTGTGACTGTAGCCCGCCAGGCTCCGCTGTCCATGGGATTTCCCAGGCCAGAATACTGGAGTGGGTTGCCATTTCCTTCTCCAGGGGATCATCCCTGACCCAGGAATAGAACCCATGTCTCTTGCGTCTCCTGCACTGGCAGGCAGATTCTTTACCACTGAGCCATCTGATCTCTAGCATGCCCCTTATATTATTCATTCATTTTTATACCATCACTTCTAAAATAAAGGAGTGCCAAAAAGATCACACACACAGTATCTGTTCATTATTTAAAAATTCTTTTTCCACTAAATATTTTTTTTGAACCAGACAATCAATTGATGTTGTCCCTTTTCTACTTTCAGAGAGAGATGATTTCAAATTTTAAAAGCTAATTATCAATAAAATGATATAGATACATGGGGAAAAGTTAGAAACAGTCAAAAATAGTATATTCAGTCCCTGAACAAACTCTGCATTTCAAATAACTTGACAAAAATTACCCCTATTCTGAGACAAAAGACTTTAAGAGGCAAGAAACCAATATCAACCAACACAAAAGGATGATTAAATGCAGCTTTTGAAAACTCTTTGGCCTTCAACAACAATACATTGAGATGATGAAAGTAATAGTAACAGCTAGCATTTATTGAGCATTTACTATGTACTAGGCTGGGTATTATATTCTGCTTTCTAGGTTTTAACTCAGTTATACCAGCATAGCACAATAGTAGGTACTGTTATTACCCTCATTTCCCAGAGAGACAACTTTTCCATGGCTGCATGGTTGATAAATGGCTGAGCTAAACTGGAACCCAGGAAGTCTCCTGCCCACGCGCTTTCTGCTAAAGGACACAGGGAAGCTTACAGGGACTTCAATCCCTTGAGTGGACCTAGGAAAGCAATTTGTTTGATTCTAGGTTTACAGACTGAGTAATGTAGGTTATAAACAAAACCTCAGGAAAAAACATGGATATGCAGGAATTGAAATCCATGTGTGACTATCTGATGCTTGAAAGTCTATTTTCTTCCTATTTTATAGCTCCTTTATACAACAGGTGTAAAATACCTGAATGGACAACATGGTCAGACAAAAACTGCAAAACCTTGACCTGCCCCACTGTGCAAGGCTGGCACCTTCTGAACTTTCAGCCACTAGGCCTCCCAACCTTCTGAGACTGTAGCTCTCCCACCTCACCCCCATCGCATTGAGCTCAATGTCTTATCTGTTTCCTTCCGGGCACTCACCACTATTTATAATGACTTTGTTTACCTGCTCTTCTTGTCTTACTCTCCCATCAGAATGTAAATTCGGTAAGAGCGGTGACCATGACCATCTTCTTCAGGGTTTTTGTTTGCCAGGAGTTTGTTCAACGAAGAATAACTGTCTATATAGGTGACACCTTTCTTTTAGAACAATTCAGGAACATCAGTGACTGGCTGGATGACCACACTAGGCTGAAGCAATTCCAGGGCAGGGGTGGTACCTGGTACCTTGTTCCTCTTTATGCTCCCAGTTCCCAGCTCAGTACCAGACACAGAGGAGCTCACTGCATTTTGACTGAACTTGTTCATTAATGAAACACTGTCAATGTAGAGGGTGGTCTCTGTTTGGAGTACCTCAAGGCTCCACCTTGAGTCCTAATCACTCAACTTCTGGTTCCAAGGGTGAAGGTGTAAAGGCATGCTGATGAAGCCTGGGGATGCCCTAGAGCTGGGAGGAGCCACACAGGGGACAGGGAGAGGAGTTAACAGAGTTGGAATAGTCATAAAGCCAAAACCCCAGAAACACAACAAAAAATTCAAGAAACCCTGTACCAGGGTGGGAGGAGAGGGAATTAGATAAAGGCAGTCAAAAGGTAAAAACTTCCAGTCAGTTCAGTTGCTCAGTCATGTCCGACTCTTTGCATCTCCCTGGACCACAGCACGCCAGGCCTCCCTGTCCATCACCAACTCCCGGAGTTTACTCAAACTCATGTCCATTGAGTTGGTAATGCCATCCAACCATTTCATCCTCTGTCATCCCCTTCTCTTCCCACCTTCAATCTTTCCCAGTGTCAGGGTCTTTTCCAATGAGTCCGTTCTTTGCATCAGGTGGCCAAAAGAGTTTCAGCTTCAGCATCAGTCCTTCCAATGAATATTCAGGATTGATTTCCTTTAGGATGGACTGGTTGGATCGCCTTGCTGTCCAAGGGACTCTCAAGAGTCTTCTCCAACACCACAGTTCAAAAGCATCAATTCTTCTGCACTCAGCTTTCTTTATAGTCCAACTCTCACATCCATACATGACTACCGAAAAAACTTCCAAGTGTAAGATAAATAACTACTAGGGAGGGATTCATGTACAACATAGTAGAGATAATTAACTTTGCTATATGCTATAAATGAAAGTTAAAAGTTATCACAAGGAAAAAATTTTTCTATTTCTTTAATGTATCTATATAAGATGACAGATTCTCAATAAATCTATTGTGGTAACCATTTCATGACATATGTAAGTCAAATCATTATGTGGTACTCTTCAAGTTTATATAATGACATATGTCAATTCTATCTCAACAAAACCAGGGTAAAAAAAAAAAAAAATCCCTGTAAGAACTACAGGATGGGAAGGTGGGGACACGAGCTGCACCTATAATGATGGTCACATGTCCAGTGAGCTCAGGTGATCAGGTCTGAGATGCTGGCACGATCCTGAGCCGTGTCTGTATTGTGTGGTGAACAGAACGAAGGAGACGGGTACTCCCTTGCCTCCCCCTTTATTTAATTATTATTTCTACGCTTATTTATAACATTATACAAGTAAGGCCTGAACTTCTCTTAGAGGGTATTTGGCAGTCATTAGCAGGCCCCCTCAGAAACTCTCCATGAAGTTCCGCCTTGGGTTGTGCGGTCTACTTGAAGGACAGGCTGCACTTGCTGCCTCTGTCCCACCCTGGGAGCCGCTGGCCTCGTCAGCATCCAGCTCTCAGCTCTCCAGGTGCTTCTTAGAAGGATCTTTGCTCGGTCAGACCTGGCTAACATCTCGCTCCAAGTCTTGTTGCTCTTTTAAGGGAGAAGACTCATTCCTCCGTGTAGTGTGTGTTTTCTGCTCTTATGCTCCCTGTTCCCAAAGCCAGAGAGCAGACGTCATTCTTTTTTTTTTTTACATTTTTAACCAAATTTGTTTACTTTGATTTAGCACATTTAGATAAAACAAACACTCAGACAGAAAGACACACCCACCCCACAAGCACAGTGGGAATTAGCCTAAAATCTTCGTCTTCTTTTTGACTTTATCTATGCCAGTATTAAAAACTCTCCTCCCTTGCATATTTCCTGGTCACACTATGTTAGGACAAAAAGCAACTCCCTAGTAACTGAAGACTGCAATGACCTTGATTTTAACACTAACAAAGTAGCGTTCAGTAAGTCACCCAGATGACTACACAGACGTCATTCTTATCAGGACATCTCTAAACGTTCTTTCCCCTGTCTCGGGCAGCCTTCAGAATCTGGTCTTTTGTCTTTCAAGTTCAAAAAATGGACTTCCCTGATTACAGTTTGTTTTCATCATCACTATTTTTTCAGCAGCTTTAATAATTACTGGCTAGATTTCCATGCCCTATTTCACATTCTGTCAATTCTTTCGTGCTATTATGTTTGTGTACCTCCGCTGTGTTGGCAGCCTGCTCACGTGTACCTGTTAGTCTTCAGAGGCCTTTTTTTAATTCTTGAAGTCTTTCCTTACTATACTGCCAAAATCAGGAAGACTTAAGGATGTCTATGCATAAATATTAAGACATTACTCAACGATTGTGAAGGTAATGTTGTTGCCTGTTATGTTATTTGAAGCGTGGTCATATCTCTTCTGTTTCATGAATCATCATCATTGATTGCTTTTACTAGCAGGACATTTTCTGCCCTTCTAATTTTCACTGTCTTCTCAGTTCTATTCACTGACTTATAATGAGAAAGACTTATAGAGAGAAGGGATTAAACATTAGACGAGGCCCTCAGACTTTCATTTGACAAGCTGCTGGTTCTACATCCTAGGTCCGACCTGCTGGCAGATCTGTTTTCTGCTGGAAAATTCAGATCAAGAGTTTTTTCCCCCTTCTTCTAGAGTTATTTACATTTTTTAAAAGGGAAAATTGTACTATTTTTGTTATCAAAGTCAGTCTGTTGAAGGCTATACAAAACCCCACACTCTCAGAAACCACAATTACTCGCTGCTAAAACAGCACCTTCCAAATACTTATGTGTAAACAGATGAACAAGCATACCAGCGGCCACTTTAGAATTTTCCCAGTCTTCTCCTCATCAGACAGGGACATCATGATTAGAGCCAGAACCCAGAGGTCTGTACCATGCAGTTGGGAACACACTTGTGTTCATGCCAGGTCCAAAAATAAATTCTAGATGATGTTTAGGTTTGGCACGACATAGACAGTACTTTAGCAAGCAAACAGTTCAGGAGCTGGAATAACAAGAGATTGGGAATGAAGAAAAGGATGTGTGGATAAATGCTCTTTTCTCATCACATAGAATCAAAAATCTGGATGCCATCTTCAAGGCAATGGATAGTCTCAGGAGTGAACCTGGTCAGATTTCACCCACCCGCTTCAAGAAAAGAACTTAGAAAATCTTAAGAATTTTAGAAAAATTGTAGAAAATTTCAGGTAGCTATTACTTCAGTAGAATAAAATTATTATTATACATCAGAATATTTATTTTTTTATTGAAGGATAATTGCTTTACAGAATTTTATTGTTTTCTGTCAAACCTCAACATGAATCAGCCATAGGTATACATATATCCCCTCCCTTTTGAAACTCCCTCCCATCTCCTGCTCCATCCCACCCCTCTAGATTGATACTGAGTCCCTGTTTCAGTTTTCTGAGTCATATAGCAAATTCCCATTGGCTCTTTATTTTACTTATGGTAATGTAAGTTTCCATGTTACTCTTTCCATACATCTCACCCTCTCCTCCCCTCTCCCCATGTCCATAAGTCTGTCTGTTTCTCCATTCAGTTCAGTTCAGTCACTCAGTCATGTCAGACTCTTTGCAATCCCATGGACCGCAGCATGCCAGGCCTCCTTGTCCATCACCAACTCCCAGAGCTTATCATACTCATGTCCATTGAGTTGGTAATGCCATCCAACCATCTCATCTTCTGTCGTCCTCTTCTTCCCACCTTCAATCTTTCCTAGAGTCAGGGTCTTTTCAAATGAGTCAGTTCTTCGCATCAGGTGGCCAAAGTATTGGCGTTTCAGCTTCAACTTCCTTATAATGAATATTCAGGACTGATTTCCTTTAGGATGGACTACTTGGATCTCTCCATTGCTGCCCTGTAAATAAATTCTTCAGTACCATTTTTCTAGATTCCACATATATGCGTTAGAATACGATATTTATCTTTCTCTTTCTGACTCACTTCACTCTGTATAATAAGTTCTAGGTTCATCCACCTCATTAGAACTGATTCAAATGCATTCATTTTTATGGCTGAGTAACAGTCCATTGTATATATGTACCACAACTTCTTTATCCATTCATCTGTCAATGGACATCTAGTTTGCTTCCATGTTCTAGCTATTGTAAACAGTGCTGAAATGAACAATGGGATACATGTGTCTTTTTCAGTTTTGCTTTCCTCAGGGTCTATGGCTAGGAGTGGGATTGCTGGGTCATATGGTGGTTTTATTCCTAGCTTTTTAATAAATCTCCATACCATCTTCCATAGTGGCTGTATCAATTTACATTCTCACCAAGAGTGCAAGAACATACCCTTTTCTCCATACCCTCTCCAGCATTTATTGTTTGTAGACTGATGATGGCCATTCTGACCAGTGTGAGGTGATATCTCATTATAGTTTTGATTTCCATTTCTCTAATAATGAGTGATATTGAGCATCTTTTCATGTGTTTGCTAGCCATCTACATGTCTTCTTTGGAGAAATGTCTGTTTTGGTCTTTTCCCCATTTCTTGAGTAGGTTGTTTGTTTTTCTGGCATTGAGTTGTATGAGCTGCTTGTATATTTTGGAAATTAATCCTTTGTCAGTTTCATTTGCTATTATTTTCTCCCATTCTGAGAGCTGTCTTTTCACCTTGCTTATAGTTTCTTTTTCTGTGCAAAAGCTTTTAAGTTTAATCAGGTGCCCCACTTGTTTACTTTTGTTTTTATTTCTGTTACTCTAGGAGGTGGGTCATAGAGAATCTTGCTTTGATTTATGTCATCGAGTGTTCTGCCTAGGTTTTCCTCTAAGAGTTTTATAGTTTCTGGTCTTACATTTAAGTCTTTAATCCATTTTGAGTTTATCTTTGTGTATAGTGTTAGGAAGTGTTCTAATGTCATTCTTTTACACATAGCTGACCAGTTTTCCCAGCACCATTTACTGAAGAGACTGTCTTTTCCCCACTGTATATTCTTGCCTCCATTGTCAAAAATAAGGTACCCATAGGCATGGGTTTATTTCTGGGCTTTCTGTCTTGTTCCATTGGTCTATATGTCTGTTTTTGTGCCAGTACCATACTGTCTTGATGACTGTAGCTTTGTAGTATAATCTGAAGTCAGAAAGGTTGATTCCTCCATCTCCATTCTTCTTTCTCAGGACTGCTTTGGCTATTCAGGGTCTTTTGTGTTTCCATATGAATTGTGAAATTTCTTGTTCTAGTTCTGTGAAAAATGCCATTGGTAATTTGATAGGGATCTCATTGAATCTGTAGATTGCATTTGGTAGTATAGTCATTTTCACAATATTGATTTTTCCTACCCAGGAATCTCTCTCCATCTGCTTATGTCATCTTTTGATTTTTTCCATTAGTGTCTTATAATTTTCTGTGTACAGTTCTTTTGTCTCCTTAGGTAAGTTTATTTCTAGATATTTAATTCTTTTTGTTGTAATGGTGAATGGGATCAATTCCTTAATTTCTCTTTCTGATTTTTCATTGTTAGTATATAGAAATGCAAGTGATTTCAGTGTATTGATTTTGTATCCTGCAACTTGCGAAATTCACAACCTAGTAATTATCTGATACTATCTTTAGGGTTTTCTATGTACAGTATCATGTCATCTGCAAACAGTGAGAGCTTTAATTCTTCTTTTCTGATCTGGATTCCTTTTATTATTTTTCTTCTCTGATTGCTGTAGCTAGGACATCCAGAACTATGTTAGATAAGAGTGGTAAAAGTGGACACCCCTGTCTTGTTCCTGATCTTAGGGGGAATGCTTTCGATTTTTCACCATTGACAATAATGTTTGCTGTAGGCTTATCATATATGGCCTTTACTATGTTGAGGTAGGTTCCTTCTATGCCAATTTTTTGAAGAGTTTTAATCATAAATGGGTGCTGAATTTTGTCAAAGGCTTTTTCTGCATCTATTGAGATGAACATATGGTTTTTATCTTTCAAATTGTTAATATAGTGTATCACATTGATTGCAGAATATTTTAATTCCTGCTTGATGAAAATTCTCTATGTCAGACAAGAAAGCTACAGGTTAGTACCTAAGTTCACCCTTTTTTTCCTGAAGATTTTTTGTTAACTATAATTAAACTGAGAAACATCACAGTCATAAGTAGTATTCTAAAAATTGCTCCAAAACCAATTACTCTAGTGGGTTTTATTTATAGAGCTAACAAGGCAGAGATCTAGATATTTATTTCCCCCAAGGCAGACCTTGCATTCTTGTTTTACTCTGGGTCATAGAGCAGGACCTGACTTCTAGGGTCCATGTTAATATTCTGCTGATGAGAAGGCTGTGCTGGGACACATTCCAATTGGTAAAGATCACTTCTAGCATAAGAGTGGATTTGCCAAGTTTGCCTCAAATAAAACACCCCAAAATATGAATCATCATGTAGAAATGTCAACTGTTTTTCTGGTCACCTCTGACTTTGGCCAAGAGAAGAGCAATGACCATGAAATGCCATGTCCTCCTAGTAATCACACTTGCTCTCTTTACTCAACAGAGTAGAAAGGATGCAGGTTTATGATGGCACAAGAGAGAAGAATGAACAAGGAAGAAGGGAGCCACAGGGGAGGGGAGGCACATGACTAAACCCCAGGTTCAGGACTCCTTCCTGGAGATATATCCGCACTAGGTCATCTGGTTCCCAGAACTCTGGGGTGACTGGGCTATGCCCTGGGGGCACCTGAGGACCACCAGTGATGATGAAGTCTGCTCCCCAGCTTAGGTCACTCTTTCTCTGTTTGACCACCAGCAAAGCAACACTATGTTCCACTGCCCCACCCACCATCTGCCTCATTCCATGCTGATGGCAGAATTCTGAGTGTGATGCAGTCAGTAGGTCTTCCTGGGGGTGCTCTGCAGTCACCCCATGCTCATTACCTCCTCCTGCAACTGCATGGTCTGCCCAGAATGTGCCCATCTGGGGCTGCACAGCCTGCAGGCTAGAGGGTGGATGGGGTCCACACAGTAGTGTCAGCCTGCAGCCACTGCCTGAAGCATACATACCCCCAGCCTGTTCTTCAAAAGTGGTGCCTTAATAGCTTTTGCTTTGTCCACTCCCCAGCTGTCAAGCCTGGTCGCCCACCTGCCCAGCCACTAGGGAAGGAATTCTTACAAACTCTGTTAGGCTCAGCATCCCCAGAGAAGTGAGGGTGAGTGGTTTCCTGGTTAGGGCTGGGCTCCTGTCTGTGCATGACTGTATGCAGGTTTAGCTTAGCAAATCCTCAGTGAAGAGCACCGCGCAGACACACAGCAAGGGTTCAACCTCTGGTGGCTGTTCTCATACTGCTATTATGAATATACACTTTGAGGAGACACTACGTGTGTAAGAGGGACCTGCTTGATGAGACTCTGCCTGCCAAAGGTTAATCAATCAATCACACCAAGGGACAGGGAGGAGGCGCGACAGTCACCCCTTTCTCTTTCACAGATGAAACATCCGTCGGGGAGGCAAAGCCCCACTAGTAAGGTCAATGGTGGATGTTTCAAACATTCTGCGGGGTCACAGATTGTTTCTGAGGCTGATCCAATGTTGACACAGAGGACTGGCAAAGGTGGGGCTGTGATCTACGAGCTGGAGAGACAGCAGCAGATAGGAACACGTGCGAAAATGCAGCACTATTTGCAATAGTTAAAGCTGAAGCAGCTTTAAAACAGCACACATTCTTTGGGGTTAATATGTTGAAACTGTCAACTAAGTGACCCCAACCAGCAACAATGCCACAGCACGGTATGGTACTAGCTGCTGTCTGTCAGGGTGGCAGGGACTGGCCGACTGGCTGGAACCATATGTGCTATTTCTGGGCATAGGATGTGAGTAAGGACTTGTCACAGTAAGTCAGACTAGGATATGAGTCAGTTATTATAAAGTGCTGAAAAAAACTGTCTTCAAGGCATCCTGAGCATATCACACCATGCTAATTTCTCTGAAGGAGCTACAGGTTGAAAGACACTTAGAATCACTAAGCCAGGGAGAAACCCTGAAGAATATAGATGATTAGTATTGGTCAGAGGCCTACCAATAACAAGGAATAGATAGGGCTGAAGCTAAAATCCAGAGGTCCTAAAATTTAGGACCAACAACCAAAAATCAAGTTGTATAGGATGTCCCTGGTGGTCCAGTGGTTAAGAATCCACTTTCCAATGCAGGGACGTAGGTTTGATCCCTGGCAGGTAAACTAAGATCCCATAGGTTGTGGGGCAACTAAGCTCGAGCACCAGAGCCCATATGCTGTGGAGCCTATGCACCACAACTAGAGAGAAGCCCCCATGCCACAACTAGAGAGCCCACACCCTGCAATGAAAAGTCCCACATGATGCAAATAAGATATGATGCAGGCAAATAAATAAACATGTTTTTTTAAAAAGTCAAGTTGTAAGAAATGTGCACGGTAATCACATTTCTATTAAAACAGTATGTTTGTACACACACAGAAAAAAGTCTCTAAGGAGCTGGAGAAAACAAATAATAATGGTTATTTGTGGTCTTTTCTGTAAGTACAATGTTCTTGGAGGCCTTGGGGAAGCCTAATGGCCCACCAAGTCCCTGAACACATGGATGAAGGCACAGCAAGGCAGTCAGAGACTGCAAAATCAGCATTTCTCAAATGCCATGAGAAGGGAGGGCTGACAGACATGGGATGCTCTTTCTTGACCCCTGTCACAGGACCCTTGCTTTCTGGCTCCCGGGTGTGTCCCAGGGCTGGTGTACTGCACTTCTGTTCCAGGAATGCTGGGGGAGTGCACTGTCTGGCCATAATCCTGCGAGTCCTGTTCAAGGGGCTGTGAAGAATTACCAGTGAGGAGTGACAGCAGGAACTAATCCACTCTGGCTTCTCCCTCCCAGCAAAGCCTCCAGGAACTGCCCTTAGTTTCAGAGGCCAGCACAAGCCCTCTGGACCTGCCTCTGGGACCACAGGAGTCTACCCTAGTGCTCTCCCTGTCAGGAATTTCCTCTCTGTAAGTAAATGGTTTTCTGATCTGCTCTTGACAGCCCCTTCACTAGGAGGGTGGGGGAAACCACAGGCTCACTGGTTGAAGCACAGTGCATGGGTCTGGAAACAGTATTGCCTTAGCCTTTCATTGTGAAGGTTGAAGAAGCCCAGATGTCACTGTTCTTTACAAGCATTTTCTGTCTTTCACAGATTTCCTTACAGATTTCCTTTGAATGCCTCACCATCTCTCCTTTCCCATCCATGTACGTGCTAAGTAACTTTCGTTGTGTCTGACTCTGTGTGACCCTATGGACTGTAGTCCACCAGGCTCCTCTGTCCACAGTATTCTCCAGGCAAGAATACTGGAGTAGGTTGCCATGCCCTCCTCCAAGGGATCTTTCCAACCCACAGATCGAACCCATGCCTCTTATGTCTCCTGCACGGGCAGGCAGGTTTACCGCTAGCACCACCTGGGAAGCCCAGAGCTTCCCTTAGGTGATTCCAATTCATCCCCTGGGTTCCAGCTCCAATGTCTCCTCTGGAGAGCCTTTCCCAACAACCCAAGGCCAGATATCCCCCTTACAGCCTGACAGACAATTCCCATCATAGAATGATTATTCCGACTCTTGTTTTCTATTTATTTCTGTGATAAAATAACTAATATCCATCTTCCTCATTAGAAGACAAGATCCTCCAGGCCAGAAACTGCATCTGTTTTTTCCACATCCCCAGTGTGCATTACAGCGTCTGGTGCCAAATATATACTAATACCAATAAAGCCTCATTCAATGGAAGGCTGCTGCGGAGGCAACTGGGGTAGAAGGTGTGCCAGTATTCTGGGGAAGTAGAGCAGCAGGGAGGGCTCTCTCCCTTGGGGTGACTGGTTGGCCACCTTTATTTCTTGTTATGTGTCCAAGTGAGTGGTTAGCAAGTGACAGGCCTCCTCTTAAAGTCTGAAGATTTATGTGAGGCAGGTACTAACAGAAGATGACAATACTTAAAGGAATTAAATAGGGGCAAAAATCCTCTGCTGACATCACAGAGAGACTTAGTCAGCCCTGGGGGTGGGGGTGGGGGTGGGGGGACTTGGATGGGCGGGGCAAGCACTGACCTCGGCTGATGCGCTGTTTCTCTCCAGACAGGATGCCAGGGCTGTCGATTATGCTGATGCTCTTCAGGACCTCATTGGGCAGCTGGGAGCACATAAATCTGGAAGAAAGGAATCAAAGTTGGGATCAGAGCCTGTTTATTGCAGATTGCTCTAATCTCATATCTCCTTGGCCTCTCCTGGCCTCTCCTCTCTTTGGAGTCAGTGTGATGGCAAAGTCCCTCAGCCCCACCTGTCTCTCCTCTATGCTGCTCTTCAGACAAGCGTCCTGGGCTTCTCCTCCCAGGGAATCCCATGCTTCCTTCAGGGTCACTGCCTCACTCGGCTGGAGTGTCCTGAGCCTTGTCCAGTCCGTGCCCATTCCCCAGTGTGCCAGCAGAGGTACTAGGGCACCCTGGGTACTGGTGCCCCAGGGCCCATGCTATGGCTCCAGGCTCAGGGTGTGGCAAGCTCCAATGGGCAACACCCCAAATCCTCCAGGTGCTTTGGTGTGCTAAGAACAGACAAAAGGGCAGCTGTCAGCAGGGCCCTGGCCAGGCATCTCCAAGCTGCCTTCGTTGTCCATCACCTCCCTGATACCACCTCCTCCTCCTCATCCCAATCCCTCTGCCATGCTTCCAATCAGCTGCCCTGGTGTAGGCCTTGGAAGCAGAGTGAAATGGCAGGAAAACCACAGCCTGAGGGTCAGCAGACCTGGGTTCAGGCCAATAACCTGCTTGGACCCTGGACAAGGGCTTCCCCAGGGAACTGGGCCTCAGTTTCATCACATGCAAATACAGACACTTGCCAGAGGCTGGAGAGGCTCTTTTAGCTTTGACACTGTGTAACTCCAGAGCACCAGAGGGAAATGCTCTGTTACTTCCACTCCAGGCAACCCAGGGGGATCTCTGTTAGGAATTGTGTATGTTTTAAGCCAGAAACTGCAGAGTGTCTCTCCTTTTCCTGTATTGTAAATGGCTAACTTCAGGGTCTGTGTAGGCAGAAGGCTCGAAAATCCTTGGGGAAAACTCAATTCTTCCATTCAGTGGAACTGGTGGGATTACTCAGCATGTAAACATGCTGGGAATGCACGAGAGGGAGGCCTGCCCAGCCGTCCCAGCCCAAGTGTGGACAGCACAGCCCCCTCACAGCTCAGGGTCGGGAGCCCTGAGCATGAGATGGGATCACTGACACAGCAAGTGAACTTTTGTTCAAGGTGCTCAGGACAAGTTTCTCAGACACTCTTTCCCACTTTTTCAAGTTAGCCCAGGAAGATGTCAGAATGATGACTATGATCATTTTACAGCTGGAAATGTTGAAGTACAGTGCAGTTATGACATGTGAGGCCATGCCTCTAATGGGTGGCTGGCTGAGGACTGCAGCCTAATATTTCTGATGTCAGTTGAGTTGAACTTAACCCCTAAAATAAAAACTTCATAACATTAAAAAAACAAGGGGTCAATTTCATTTATGTGAAGCCCCTCATTTCTGATTTTCTCCTGTCCCTCCACTTTTATAAACCCCACTGTCCAACACTCAGACAGATCTGTGAGAGTAAAGTGCACTGGGATCACTAACTTCTCTAAGTTCACAGAGAAAAAAATGCCATATTTGTGTCTCTAGAACTCGGGTAGAAACAGAATTCTGAGCATATCTGTGGTAGACCGAATTTCTTGTGGGTAATCTGGTCTCTTATCACAGTCCCATCCTTTTTATCAGATAGCTCAAGACACCTGGTGATGCTAAGAACACTGGACATATAAAACTATTTCGCAAAAAGTACTTCTGTGAGAGGTTAACCTTTTTCCCAGACCACAAGCTCACACTAAATATCAATTTTCCCAAAACACAAAAGCCCTGGATTCTCATGTGAAGTTAACAGAGGGATTCAAAATTTATAAACCACCAGGCCCTCTATGCAGTGCAGAGACAAAGCTTTAACAACTCACATGCCTCCTGATGCAACAGCAGAGCCAAAACGTGTGAGCCACAAAACAAGACAGTCGGATGTGGTGACATCACCACACAACATGTAAGAAAGCAGGCCCGGGGCCAGGAAGGATGACTGCAGACAAGAGGGGGTGGAAAAGAAGAGGTAGGGGAAGAGGAGGAGGAGGGTGCTCTCCAGGGGCACCCCAAATAGGGTGACGAGGGTTGAATGTGCAAAGTTGAACTTTGCATAGCCCTGCCCAGTATGCACTGGGGGGCAGCTTGGGGAGGTGGGCCAAGGAGCACAGAGCACAAATTAGCTTTCAAGACCCTCATGTGGGAGCACAGCCCACACTCTAAGGGCTAGAACTATATTCATGTTTTCTTAAATAGTTATACTATAATCAGAAAAAACCCTAATGCAATGCTGCTAGAACAATCTGGTCTTCCTTTCATGGAACATGAAAGGAAGGTGAAACGTGGGTTATTTATCGGGTATAACACAGCCAGCCTTGGGTCAGGCCTTTCCCACTGATATGTGTCTCCTGAAATGTTTCCAAGCACAGGATTTGCTGTCCTGGGATGGATTTCCTACTTCTTCCGGACTTGCCTTGTCTTGTACATTTCATGTGAAACATGCAGCCAGTTAATCCCAAGAGCCTCACATAAGCTTTATGAAGTATGTCCCTCATCCAGGGTTGGTCTATCTTATTTTCTGATAAAAGGAGAGAAGGAAGGGATCAAACCTACAGGACCCCCATTGGCTGTCACCCCTTCAACCAAGGAAGGCTGAGTGGCAGTAAAGACGGGGTGCATAAAGGATTGGCCCAGCTGTAAGGTCTCAGGCCAGGGGCTAAGAGTCTGGTCACACTGTAAGACAGCACAGAAGGGGGGTTCTGGTTCTTAAAAGTTGCCTCCAAACACTAACATTCCAATCCAGTGATCAGCATTTTAAAAGAGCCAGGCAGTAGCTTAATAGCGATTCCATTTCCAGTGCAGCGATACCCAGTAGCCGCAGCAATCATCAAATGGCACAAACATCACTGACCACTTACTATGTGCCAGGCACTGTCCTGAGTACTTTCCATGAACTCACATTAACTCACTCAATCCTGGCCACAACCCTCAGCAGTGGGGCTGTACATCTCCATTTTACAAAGGACAAGACTAGGGTCAAAGGGGGCAAATGCGGCCACCCCAAAAATATGTCTCACTGGCATGAAGATTAATTTAGGCTAATTATTTTTAAGGCCCCCTGAACTCAGGAAGCATCTCTGACCTCCCTTCTAACTGCCTAGGGAAAGCAGACAGAGAATCTGTTCCAGGAAGGGAGCTGTCACCAGAGATAAATATAGTATCAACGAGGTGAGGCGATAGGAACCTTGCACAGTTTTATTTATTAAAACTCCTCACTGTGTCCCATTGTCTCTGCACAGGCCAGCAAACATTTGTTTACCAAACATTTGTTTTTCCAGCTCCATGTCAACTGCCTTCCTCTTCCCCATGAGATTCCAAACCACTGCCTCCAACATTCTCCTCTGTCTTTAACTGGAGATGGTATTTAGAAAGGGAAGGGCTTCAGCCATTTGGGGGAGTTACTCCGTTTTCCTGGGTCTCTCTCATGTATATACATAATTAAAGTTTTGTTTGATTTTCTCCTGTTAACCTGTCTTAAGTCAACTTAATTCTTAGACCAGCCAGATGAACCTAGAAGGGTAGAGGAAAATTTTTTCCTCCCCAGCAGGGGCACAGAGGGGTCACATGCCATAACTTGCCAAGTCACATAGCTGGTAGCTGACAGAGCTAGGATGTAGACCTGGCAGTTAGGCTGCTGTTGCCATTTCATGCATTTGAGTCAGCACTGTGTATCTTTTATCACACAGAGGGCAGCATCCTAGAACAGAGAAGTGATGTGCCACAGCCCTGGAACTCCACCAAAGAGGCCCCTTTTGTGGGACTTGCCCTCAATTTACTAGTGGAGGGTGGAGCAGTGACTGGGAGGCAAAAGATCCGGTTCTTAACCTCTTTTTTCTCACTCACCCTGTGACCTCAGTCAGGTCTGAGCAACTCTGTTGGCCTGAGGACTCCCAGGCAGTCCTTTAGGTTCACCTAGGTTTACCATGGAAGAGAGTAGGACACTGTTCCTGCCCAGGCTCACTTTACTGATAAGAGCAAAATCAGAGAGATGAAATACTTCCTAAATTGGCAGTGAATAGCACCCAGAGTGCAAAAAGGCCTTGACAACTAACATGGAGAAATTATTATCACATGGTCCTACCACAAAGGCCTGATCTAAACTTCCACTGCCCAGGAGGAATTTAATTTCACAACCAGACTATAAAAAGCCTGTGGTTACCCCTTTGGTCGAGTCTTATGGAATTACCACTTTTGAGAGTAAAAGATGGTTGAACATGGGCAATCCCATGCAGCTCAACCCCCACGTGGCCTTTTCTATATCAGGTCTCCCTCTCCCAACCACCACAGGGGGGAAAACTGGTTTTCTGGGATGACAGGACCAGGGCTGTGCAGGCAGCGGCCGGTAAAGAACAATGGCTTAATGACGTAAGAGCCATCGCAAATCCTGAGGATAAAGGTTAATAGGATGGGCTTCAGAGAGTTTATTAGGGAAAAACACACCACCCAAAACAAAACAAAACCCTGCTCCCCAAACCAGTTACTCTCTCAGCTTAAAAAAAAACAACACACACAGTTTTGCTAATGAATCGAGAGTGATTCTTGGCAAGAGCCTATTTTCCTTAATCTCTGCAGCTAAATTATCTGGTGGAGTCAGCATGTGTCTGGACCGATGCTGTTTACTTGTATTAAGTCAGCTTTTAAAAAAAATTCCCAGCAGTACTAAGTGACCGTGCAATATTCATAGTCTTTAAAAAGTCCATTTAATGATGTCTCACTTAATCAAAAGCACAGAGGTAACAAACAGAGTATAAGTACAAAAAGACACATATGTGTTCTATTATTGCTAAGCCATTTTGCAAATTCAAGACTGGCTGTTTTTTGTGTTTTGATCACACTGTCACCCCCATCAGGCCTGGCTAAAATAACAGGAGCACTGGAAGTACTGTTCAGATTCCTTCAACTTAGACGGAAGTTTCAAAATTTCAATCCCTTAGGGCCAGTGATGAGTTATTTTAGAATGAGAAACTGGAGAAGTAAATGAGATTAGGAACTTCTTCTGTGGAATGTGACAGTTTAAAATTACACTAGCTCCTAAACAGAAAATGATGCCTGTAGCTATCTGGATTAAAAAAAAAAAAAAAAAGACCACCATTTTCTGAAAAGTAGATTGAGGGAAAATAAAATAACTAATCCAAATGTAGGAAGAAAGGTCAGAGACCAACTCACCAACTCCTGCCCTTTCTTCAACTAACCAAAACATGCCATGTCTCCCAGGACTTGTGCCCTCAATGTGCTGTTGAGGTGTCCCCTCCTCCGTGATGTGGAACAGACTGTGATGTGACAACAGACTTTGAAACCTAAAGAACCACACTCCCTTGGAGCAACTCCGAGACACGCTTGCCTGTGGAATTTTCTTCTAAAGTAAAGCAGAATGGTGAAGTCTCAGAATGTCTCATTAAGGTATTTTAGAACTCTTTGTTCTAGATGCAACTTCTTTTCATTGTTCAAGTATGTGTGCTTGTGCTTAGTCGTGTCCAACTCTTTGCCACCCCATGGACTGTAGCCCACGGGGCTCCTCTGTCCGTGGGATTTTCCAGGCAAGATTACTGCAGTGGGTTGCCATCTCCTCCTCCAGGGGATCTTCCTGACCCAGGGATAGAACCCTCGGCTCTTGTGTCTCCTGCATTGCAAGTGGATTCTTTACCACTGCACCACCTGGGGATCCATTCAAGTATGACATTTCTATAATTCAAAACTGTCTTTGGGGGAATTTGTCTTCATTTCTCAGAAGCCCACTGAAAACTTTCCTAGAAACCAGCATTAGAGATTGAGGCTCAGTTCCACTGGTTTGCTTAATGCTTCCAGGCTGGTACCATCTTACAAAGAACCAAACTCTTTTAAAGATGCCCCAAGGGGCAGATGCCCAAGCCCTGTAATGGGAGGGCCAGAATAATGAGACCTATCCTGTGGAGGTGGTGGAATCAGTGGTTGCTCAGTGAAGTAGGGGGTGAAAGTTCTTCATAGCAGACAACCGAATCTATTTTCTGTGAAGTCTGGTTTTTTACCTAGTTCCCATAAAGTATGCTAAGTAAAAATAAGTTTGCCTGCCTTTAGAGCCATGCCTGCTGCTGTTCCCAAAGGGATGCTATAATTATGTAT
This sequence comes from Dama dama, assembly GCF_033118175.1. Classification (NCBI taxonomy): domain Eukaryota; kingdom Metazoa; phylum Chordata; class Mammalia; order Artiodactyla; family Cervidae; genus Dama; species Dama dama. The sequence goes on along the minus strand of NC_083692.1, from coordinate 64,561,757 downwards.
ACAGTCTGAGCACACCATACTAAGTGACTCTCTTCTTTATGCCAGTACTAGGTAAAATAGCAGCACTGTCATGTATACATACAACTTAATCAGGCTATTTACTCTTAAATACACTATTAATTTCCAGGGGGTACATCCATGACAGGTTTCTCAGGTAACTCAGTGATAAAGAATCTGCCTGCCAATGCAAGAGATGCAAGAGACTCGGGTTCAATTCCTGGTTCAGGAAGATCCCCTGGAGGAGGAAATGGCAACCCACTCCAATATTCTTGCTGGGACAATCCCAATAACAGAAGTGCCTGGTGGGTTATAGTCCAGAGTTGGACACAACTGAGTGGCTGAGCATACACACACATCCCTGACATGTGAGCCTCATGTATACATAGCCACCAGGTGGCTAGAAGGACAGAAACTCGTCTTTGCTGGTGTTTTGTGAGGTGCAGGGTGGTAGACAAAAGGGAAGAGGGAACCTGAATTCTAGCCCTGTCTCTGCCTTTTCTTGAGCAAGTCATTTTACTTCTTTACTCTCAATTTTCTCACCTGTAAAATGGCCCCAGTATCATCCATTTTATTAGCCATGAAAAGAAGGTGTATGTGAAATTATTAATCAATGATTTTGGGTCCCTGAATATTCATTGGAAGGACTGATGTTGAAGCTCCAATACTTTGGCCACCTGATGCAAAGACCCAACTGATTGGAAACGACCCCAGTGCTGGGAAAGATTGAAGCTGGAGGAGAAGGAGGCAACAGAGGATGAGATGGTTGGATGGCATCACCGACTTAATGGACATGAGTCTGAGCAAACTCTGAGAGATAGTGAAGGACAGGAAAGCCTGGCGTGCTGCAGTCCAAGGGGTTGCAAAGAGTCGGACACAACTTAGTGACTGAACAACACATTTGGGACATTGTTATTATAATCGTTATCATTGTTGGTGGGCTATATAAAGGACAGCCTTGAATGTTAGATAGAGGAGAGAAGACAGTGATTCTCGGATCAATGTCCTCCCGTTTGGCTGCTGAGCACAGTGGTCACTAGCAGGCCTCGGCCAGACGGCTTGGGTTCCAATCCCAGAACTGCCACTTATCAGTCAAGTGGCCCCGTGGAAGCTAAATGGGCCTCTATGTCTCAATTTCTTCTCTTTACATTGGGGAAAATAGCCGCAGCTATGTCACAGGATTTTTGTGAGAATTTAGAGCTAATTCACCAGTAAAGTTTAGACAGATAGTAAATGCCATATAATTATTCGCTATTCTTTTTCTGTGTATTCTGAATTCAATTAACACTTGATGGGTGGATTATGTTCAGCAAGTTTTAAATTCTGAGATAAAGAATCTTGTCATTCAGAATCTTTCCTGAAAGCTTCTTTTCCATACTCATCTGCTATACACTTGTGATTTGAGAAAAAATAAATATGTTAGGGAAGTAAATCATCTGCCAAAATAAAGCCAACAGCCATTCTCCCTTGTTTTTCCCTTGTGAATAGAGACTTTATAAAATGGGAATTTGAAAAAGGTGGCAGCTTATTTCTTTCTTAAGTCTTTGTCAGGCAAAAAGAGAGTAAGACTAAGGACAGTAGCAATGGAACCAAAGGATTCCAGGTAGACTTTCACGGAGAAGGATCCTGTGCCCCGCACTTGTCAGGGCCTCTGGAATCTTCCAGGGCCAGTTCTGGGACAGGAAACCTGGCTGTTGCCTGCCCCGAGACCATGGCCCCTGGGAGGCCCTGCTGGGGGAGCTTCTAGTCCCACTCCCCCGCAGCTGTGATCCACTCGTCCTGAGAGACCCCTGGGGTTCTCCCTCCACGGCTCAACCCCTACTTTTCCTACAAGGAGACAGGGTGGTGCCAAGCAAGGTTGCTCTGGGGTTGAGAAGCGTTCTTCTTCTAGAGGAGAAACTCTTAAAGTGGAAAAAATCATCTGGAGAGTGTTCTGTCAGTCACCGTCAGCAACAAGATGGAATTTCTCTGTGACTCCATCTACATCATCTGTATATTTCTATTTAATCTGCTGCCAAGTTCTCTTGCTGCCACTTGGACGCCTTCTTCGATTTGCTCTGGGAGCATAAATTAGCTCTTAGGGGAGAGTACCGATCCCCAGAGAGTTGAGTTTTTCACAGAGGGCACCTGTGGAGGTTGCCTGGGCCACTCTTGGCAGAGCCACCGCACAGCACTCTGGCACATCATTCATTCCATGGTCCTTGTGAATGGCACTCCCTGGAGTTGTGCAATCAGGCGCAACTCTCAGCCTCTGGGAGAACAGCTGTCAGCTGGGAGGATCTTTTCCGCTTTTTTTTTTTTAATCTAAAAAGCAGAAGTGTAGTTTCAAGTCTTTCATCTGTCATCTCTAGTTCCATGTCTCCCTAAAGGCGTTTGGAAGACCACTCCCTGGTTCTGAACCTCCCATAGCCCACTCCCTGCAACTAAAGAGACTCAGGTGGTAGACTCATAAAAGAGGGAAATGGGGGAGTGAGGGGAACTCAAGAAAGAAGAAAGAGAAACGGGTTTTAAAAAAATAGGCTTGGAGTGACAAAAAGGAAGAAGGAGGGGGTGGTAGGAGCAGATGGTGCCTGAAAGTGCAGAGCTGTGTCCCAGAGAACCCGCTGGCTTGTCCTCGGTCCTGGACCTCACTGCGTCTTGGGAACTCTGGAGAAAGGCAGTACAAATACAACACTGCTGCAATCCAGACAGAGCCTCAGCTATCCTACAACCTCACCTCTGCGAAATAATGACCATGCAACAAACGTAATGTTGGGCTGTTCTGCCTCTGTTTCCCCTGCCTGGCTCTAATGAATGAGGATGCAGCTCAAAGCACGGGACTGAGAAGCCAAAGAGACACCCAGCGAGGTGGGGTGACTGGTCCTGGAATAACCAGGATTAAATCTGGGTGTCAGGAGAACGTCAGTGGCCCTCTGGGCTTAGTTCTCTGTGTAGGAGGTCCTGGCACACAATGCCTGAGAGTTAGCCATCCAGCCACCATGTAATGTGGCCAGCACAGGCAGCTCACTACCCCACAAGGCAACCTGATCCTTTCCCGTGAGGTTCAGATTATTAGAAATTTGTTCCTTATACTGTGCGGCCCTGTAATGTCCAATCCTGGGCCTTGGCTCTGCCCTCTGAAGCCACCCAGGGTAGGTATAAATGATCACTTCCTAAGAGAATCTCCCCAATATTTGAATATGATAAGCGTATTTTCTTATAACTTCTCTCTTTCAGAATACACATATTCTGTTTTTCTGGTTTTGAACTTTTACACATAACTGACAAGGATTCAAAGAACAGCTTTAAACAACTGGTCCAAAGATGGCAGTCTGCCGGTCCTTACCGATTGAGGAAGGCATTTCCAAAGCGACCAAGCTTTCGAAAGGGCTTTTTGGGGTCCACGACTAAAGCGTTCCCTGGGGTGTTGCCCTCGGTTTCCCCATACATCACAGCGATGAAGGAGTCAGTGGTGGGCTCTGGCCCAATCCTCATGCCTGGGAAGTCTTGCTCCAGTAAGTATCTGAGAGAGGAGGGAAAAAAAAGAAAACAAACTTAGCATGGTGTGACACAGCAGTGGGCTAAAAAGCTTGCTGGGGCCACTAACTTGGAACATAATCATTTAAAAACCCAGAATATAACCCCCAAGGAAAAACAGAATGATTGGCATTGTACTCTTTTGCAAATAATGAATTTTCAAAGTTTAAAATCTGCAGACCTACTTTCTCTCCAGTGTAAGGAGCCTAGTGATAGAGGCAGATGTGCTGCAGACTTGCTGGGCTTCTCAAAGTGGACCTTAGCTCGGCATAGCAATTTCCGGTCAGGTTCCATTGGCACAATAGCTACTACTCCAGAGAAGAGGACCCAGTCAGCTCCTATGCATCCTGGAAGACCCTGCTCAGGTCCACCTCCTTTAGGGAAGTGTTCCTGTCCCTCGAGCATGTTGGGGTCACCTGCTCTGTGGGCCCTGGGCACCCTGCGCCTGCAGCCATTACTATGGATGCTGCACTTCTCTGTACGTGGGTCTTGAAGGCAAGCCCATGTCTATGGCTGGATGTATTAATATTAATACATTCCCAGCACCCAGCACCACGCCTGCCCACAGAGGGCACCCAATGCAGCAAATGAAATAAGGAACCACCTCCTTCCTGGTCCCTGGCAATCAATGTGGCCCCACATCCTCTCTTGAGTATTTTACAGCTCCCATGGGATCCTGGAGGTGGTAACCATGGAAGACAATCTCTAAAGAATTCAGTAGCAACCCAGAGGCTGATAAGAGGAGGGCTCGGATTAGGTATCCGGATTAGGTATCAGTCCTAGCTCTCTGTGCAAATTGGAAAAAGATGCCCCTTCCTTTAGGCAGACCCAGCCCTGCACCACGGCTCACAGCTTAGTGAGCAGAACTCTAAGCTGGATTTTACCCTCACATACACTGTTGCCCAGGCACCCGCATGCAGTTTAACCAGTATACTGCAGCCTTGGCAGATGCCATTGAGAGGTCTCCTTCAGGGGCTGAGGAGACAAATTGGTGTGCTACAGCAGCAGTCTCCAACCTTTTTGGCACCAGAAAGCAATTTCGTGGAAGACAATTTTTCCATGGAAGGTGGTGGGGAGGGAGGATGGTTTTGGGATGATTCAAGTGCATTACATTTATCACACTTTATTTCTATGATTAGTACATTAGCTGCACCTCGGATCATCAGGCATTAGATATTGGAGGCTGGGGATCCCTGTGCTAGAGTGACATGGCTGGGGTGGAGCAAGGGAGCCAGAGGTAGAGTGATGGGGAAAGTGCACTTTCTGTGGGAAATGGTTGTGTCCCAGTACGGTTCCTCCCCACCCCCACCAGCACATCATTCAGCGGCAGCCATACAGAGCCCCTCCCTTCCTCCCCACCAAGACTTCCTTTCCATGATGGAGGAACACATTTAGGTGTGTTTATCATATATGGAATGGTGGGGGTAGGGGTGGGGACCACTCCCTCCTTCCTTTGCAACCAAGGAGAACATAAAGGAGGAAGGTTTTGGAATACTTTTTACTCATTATCAAGCAACAAGTAGAAACACAACACCTTCAGAGGACACTTGGCAGGGACAGTGAATGGGGACCAGGGGCGGGGACAGTGAAAGAGAGTCCCTGCTTGAGGTAACAGAGCTGTGTCCCTGCCCTGCAAGGGAGATGACCCTTCCCCCTGGGAGGAGGCTTAAGGGCAGAAACCCGTACAACATTTTCCAGCTCCCCATTCCTATATCTCACAGTCTACTTGGTCCTAAATCATTTTGTTTCTAAAATGTCTTGATCAAATTGAGGTCCAGAACCTGTGATTTTATCCCCAGGGATAGAGGGAAAGAAGGGAACTACCAAACATCCAACACCATCCTGCCATTTTTCTAAGAATAAGGAATTAAGTCACCCTTTAGACTCATGTTTTCTTTGTAAACAAAACTGAAATTGTTTAGCACTCTCATCAGACTGTACTTGAAATATTTCATTGATTAATTTTTTTTACATCAAAGTTTCAACATTTCCATGAACTTGTGGAGCACCAGAATAGATACATCATTTAAATACATCCCTTAAATTTAGAATAAATGTGAAAAAAATCAGATAATAGCACCCAGCATTTATGAAGTACAGTCAACCCTTGAATTACATGGGTTTGAGCTGCGCAGGTCCACTTACACATGGCTCTTTTTTCAGTAGTAAATACTGTAGTACTTAGTACATGAATGAGGAGATGAGGTTCAAACCCAGCAGCCTTGAAAGGAAAAATTTGAGCAGACCCTGAGGTGTGATGCACCGAGACAAGTTACCCATCCAGCCACACGCACGAGGCTGAAAACTGTGACACTTTTTTTTTGAACACCACAGAGGCATTCCCAAGCTACAAGTTTAAGGGGCTTTGTGGTGTTTTCTGCCACAGCAAGAATTCAAAGGAACAAGAGGCCACAGGAAGACTACAGAAAAGACTCTACCACAGCCCCCTGCATGGGCATCCTGTGCGCTGGGCTGGGTTTTGTCCCCAGTTCCACCTCGCTCTCCTTTTCCTGTGTTCTCAAAGAGGGCTGCCAGCTCTAGAGGTAACTGCTCTAGGAATCTCCAGCCAAGTCATCAACGAAAAACAAGATAGACATTTGGATTCCAAGCAGCTGATAGAAGGGGTGGTGGGGAAGACAGGCAGGAGACCTGATATCACTTTGTCCCTGTCTGCTGAGGGTCATGGTTCAGCCTTGTCCAACTGGCTCCTGGCACCCTGCTCAACCTGTGTCAAGGAGTAGTTTTCATGCAAGGATATAGGTAGACAGTGTCTTTCTTCTTCCATTGCTGAGGTTTGACAATTTCTCTTTGACTTCATAGAAAAAATTGTTATTTGTGACACGGGGAAGAAAAACATCTTCAAGACAATAAAAAGTCCCTCAACATCCCCAAGCACCATCTTCTCAAAGATGGGCTTAAGAATAACTAAAAAATAAGCAAATAAACTAAAAAAGGCACATTATTCAATGACAGATATCTAAAATTCGAGCCACAAACTCCATCTCCCCTGAGTATTCACCCATGCATTCTGTCTGGGTTTTGTCTGAAACACTTGGGCTTGGAATAGTGGAAAAGGCATTCATCATTTTAGTAAAAACACCTAATGTTTGAGAACTTGTTATGTACTAAAGTCTTTATATGAATGTAACCTTATTTCATTGTAAGTTCCTTATGGGGTAGGTACTATTTTTATGCCCCTCCCCCCATTTTACAGATGAGAAAACAAAGGCTCAAATAGATTTAATAGTTGATTAGAACCTAGGATTTCTTATTGGTCCTATGAGAGCACTACCTGTCTTAAATCAGACTTGAGAGGCTAGAAGTCTCCAACAGGCACATTTGTAGGAATGGGTTCTGTGAATCATAACAAATACACAAATCTAAGACTTTTTAGTTGGTATTTAATCATTGAGTAAGCACTCCAAAAAGCAACAAGGCACATATATTTGGGGTGTTTTATGAACATTATTATTGATATTATTTACTTGCTTATTTGGCTACACCGGCTCTGAGTTGCAGCACATGGGATCTAGTTCTCTGATCAGGGATTGAACCTGGGTCCCCTGAATTGGGAGCTCAGAGTCTTAGCCACTGGACCACCAAGGAAGTCCCATGAGCATTACATTTTCATTCTCAAGCCAAATTCTAGAGAAATGGCCTGTGTCATGCTAAACAAGATTTTAAAATGTTTGTGCATACATTGGCATCTGTGCAGAGAGTTTTGAGGCTCAATTCATTGCTGTGTCTGGGACATTTTTCAAAAGCGCATTTAACTCCAACAATTGTTCCTTTCAGTATTACTAAGGTTTTAAACCATATATGAAGTACGGCTTTTGAGTTCAGCAGAGAAACAGTTTTATTTCCTGATTTCTAAATCCAGGTCTGTGAGTTAAAATGCATAACAATTTTTAACGTGTTGGAGGGTTTTACACAGTGTATTTTCTATTGATAATACCTGATCCACCATTTCACTAGGAGAGGGACTGAAAAGAAAAAGTTTGTTTTTCAACTCTGATTTGTCCTAAATCTAGAAATGATGCTTTTAAAGCAATTTCCTTTGTCTATCTTCATTTTTAATACCAAGAAATGGAAATGGGAGAAGAATCAAACATTATCATAAAACTCTTATTAAAATGGTACAGAATATATAATTATTTCCTAGCAATGAGTTCTACCACCACCACTGCTTACGATACCACCAAACAATGGATGAAATTACGTCGTACAGTTTATAAGGCAATTTACACATAGGCTTTATCACTTCACCCTCATTGTTGCTGCAGGAGGTATTTTTATCCCTAGCTTATAGAAGAAAAAAAACTGTGTTTATGACAAGCTAAGCAGCTTTCACAGAACATTAATATAGGATAATGATTAATTCTTAACATTTTGATATATTTCCATCCCATCATTTTCTGCAAGTATTATTTTTCATTATAAAATTGAGATCAAAGCATTTAAACTTTGCATCTAGACTTTTCACCATTAGTTATTCCTCATGCCATTAAAAATTGGAAGAAAAAATTTTTAATGGCTGCATACTATTCTGAGGTGAGTATGTATCAATTTAGTTTGCCATTTCCTTAGAGTTGTGTATTGAAACAACTTCTTATTTCTTGCTATTATAAATAATGTTGATAGAAAACAAACTTACAGTTACCAAAAGGAAAGGGTAGGGGGGAGGGTAAATCAGGAGCTTGGGATTAACAGATACATACTGCTATATATAAATACATAAACAACAGGTGCTATGGTACACCACAGATAACTATAGTCAGTGGCGTATAAAAACATATAATGGAAAAGAATCTTAAAAAGAATTTGCGTGTGCACATGTGCATGTGCATGCGTGTGCACACTCACACACACACACATATACATAAGGTCTTCCCAGGTGGCTCAGTGGTCAAGAATCCTCCTGTCAATGCAGGAGATGCAGGTTTGATCCTCTGGTTGAGAAGATCCCCTAGAGAAGGAAATGGCAACTCACTTCAGTATTCTTGCCTGGAAATTTCCATGGACAGAGAAGCCTGGAGGGCTGCAGACCACGGGGTCACAGAGAGTCAGATGCAACTGAACATGTACACATACACATATAAATATATATGGGAATCACTGCTGTACAGTAGCAAGTAACACAACATTGTAACTTAACTATACTTCAAATAAATAAAGCTGAGATAAGTATCTCTGGGCAAATATCCACTTAAAAATTTTGCTGTTGTTGTTCAGTTTCTAAGTCATGTCCAACTGTTTGCGGCCTCATGGACTACAGTATGTCAGACTTCCCAGTCCTTCACGATCTCCAGGAGTCTGCTCAAATTCAGGTCCATTGTATCAATGATGCCATCCAACTATCTCATCCTCTGTTGCCCCCTTCTTCTCCTGCCCTCAATCTTTCCCAACATTAGGGTCTTTCCCCAAAACAATTTTAGCCTATTTATTTATTTTTATTAAAGTATAGCCGATTTACAACATTATATCAGTTTCACGTGTACAGCATAGTGACTTAGTATTTTTACATATTATACTTCATTAAGCTCAGTTCAGTCACTCAGTTGTGTCTGACTCTTTGCAACCCCATTGACTGCAGCACGCCAGGCTTCCCTGTCCATCACCAACTCCAAGAGCTTGCCCAAACTCGTGTCCATCAAGTTGGTGATGCCATCCAACCATCTCATCCTCTGTCACCCCTTTCTCCTCCTGCCTTCAATCTTTCCCAGCATCAGGGTTTTTTCCAGTGAGTCAGTTCTTCACATCAGGTGGCCAAAGTATTGGAGCTTCAGCTTCAGCCCTTTCAACAAATATCCAGGACTGATTTCCTTTACGGTGGACTGGTTTGATCTCCTTGCAGTCCAAGGGACTCTCAAGAATCTTCTCCAACACCACAGTTCAAAACCATCAATTCTTCAGCGCCCAGCTTTTTTTTTGTGGCCCTTAATACTTCATGAAAGGTTATTACAAGATAACTTTAAATATTTAATCTTCTTTGAGTTACTGAAAAACTAAGTCAGGCCAGACTTCACTTCCATTTTATTTTTTTTTTAATTTTTATTTATTTATTTTTAAATTTTTTTTTCACTTCCATTTTAAAACTCTATGTCTTCCTTAAGTGTGAAACCTAAGTTTTCATTTCATTTCTGTCTTTGCCTTAACTAAAGCATTGACTTATTATTACCAAGACTGCTTGTTCAGATGACATCACCCTTGTAACTAATCTACCTACTAAGAGAGTGGAGCAAGAAACTGGAATGGCCTGTTGGACCAAGAATCTGGAATTTGCTAGGTAAAGCCTTTTACAACTCTATTTTCCCAGCTATGAGTGGAATTTAAATTCCTTGGGGTTGGGATGTGCTGAAAGCACGCTGATATCTAGTCTGTGCCATAATCTGGAACTATTCCTCTCCACCTTCCATGCTGCTCTGGAAGGAGGGTGGGAAAGGGAAAGGAAGGAAAGGAGAAAAAAGGGAAAGGAAGTCTACTGGAATCAAACATGCTTCCACGAGGAGGGCCCACATCTGCATCTACACTCCCTGTCAAGGGGATAACAGCCAACACATGCCAAGGAAAGGGAAGGCAAGCACCCAAACCAAAAACAGTCCTCACACCAAAAATATATTAAACCCACACAAGTTATGCAGGGATGCTCCCTCATATAAATAGCCCTCCAAGACTACGGAAAATAACTGCTTCTCCTAAACTCATGGAGTAAGAGAAATATAAGCACAATGAAGAAGCAGAGGAACCACTCCCAGTTAATACACTACTGACCAGAGGATTTCTCCAGAAACTAATGCCTGTGGCCAGTGATTTGTTATGTGAACACTGAAACATCTCTGGTCAATAATGTTCGGGTAACAAAAGACATATTAGTATGTCTCTGGTCAATAAGTTTTTAAAGACCAGGAGAATGCCCCTGTAGGAACACACAATAAAACAGACTTCTTCAGTCTAGTAGACACTGGGTTCAAAAAAGAAATAATGAAAATACTTAAGGAATTAAGAACAGCTATCTTCAAATTTCTTAAGGAATTAAGAAATGACGATTGCTGTACAAAGGACCTAGAAACTACAAGGAGATGACAAGAAAAATTAAATAATTAATTTTCTGAGACAAAAGCTGAGCTAAAGGCACTGAGCAGCAGAATGAATAATGCAGAAGACCAAATAAGTGATCTGGAAGATAGAATAACAGAAATTACTCAATCAAAAGAGCAGACAGAAAGCCAGATGAAAAAAAACTGAAAGCACTATAAGAGACCTATGGGATAACATAAAGGGGGCTAGTCTGCACATGATAGGAATTCAGAAGGAGAAGAAAGAGAAAGGGGGATTGCAAATGTATTTGAAGAAATCATGGCTGAAAACTTCCCAAACCTAAAGAAGGAAACAGATGTCCAGATACAGAAAGCACAGAGGTCCCAAGCAAGACAAACCCAAACAGACCTACACTAAAACATATTATATTAACAATGGCAAAAATTAAAGATAGAGAATTCTAAAGGCAGCAAGAGAGAAAGAAAAGTTAATTACAAGGGAACCCCCATAAGGCTATCAGCTGATTTCTCTATAGAAACACTGCAGGCCAGAAAGTGGAAAAATATATTCAAAGTCTTGAAAGGGAAAAATCTGCAACCTAGACTACTCTACCCAGCAAGACAATAATTTAGAATAGGAGGAGAAACAAAGAATCTCCCAGACAAGCAAAAACTAAAAGAATATAGCAATACTAAACCTGTCCTAAAAGAAATATTGGAAGGTCTTCTCTAACTAGAAAAGAAGCAGAAAGATATAGGAAGGAGGAAATCACAATTGGAAAGTAAATCACTTAAATTAGCCAGTATTCAGATCAAAAAGAGAAAAAAAAAAACTATTTGTAGAAGCAATGATAAACACAAGTAATAGCAAAAAGATAAACATGAAGATGTACAAAAGGGGATCAACATCATAAAATGTGGGGGAGGAGAGAAAGAGAAAACAGATTTTCTTTTTAGAACATGTTTGAGCCTATATGACTATCAATCTAAAGCAAGCAGATATAGGAAAGGGTTAATATACTTGAAAAACAGGACAACCACAAATCAAAAATATAAGATAGATTCACAAAAACTAAAGAGAACAGAAGCATAAAAGGAAATCAAACCACAAAAAGAAAAAAAAGAAAGGAACAAAGAAGAAACAAGAAATCAACTGGAAAAGAAGGTTTAAAAATGAGAATAAATACATACGCATCAAAAATTACCTTCAACGCCAATGAACAGAATGCTCCAATCAAAAGACATGGAATGGTAGACTAAATAAAAAACAAGGGCCTACAAACACTGCCTACAAGAGACCCACTTTAGGACAAAGGACACACATAGATTTAAAGTGACAGGATGGAAAAAGAAATTTCATACAAACAGAAATGACAAGAAAGCAGGAGTTACAATACTAATATCAGACAAAATATACTTTAAAGCAAAGACTATAAAGAAAGATAAAGAAAGACTATTTAACGATAAAAAGATTAATACAAGAAGAGGATTTTACACTTATTAACATATATGTACCTAATATAGGAGCACCCAAATATATAAAACAAATACTAACAGACACAAAGGGAGAAATTGATAAGAATACAATAATAGTAGACTGTAACACCCCACTCACATCAATGGACAGATCTTCTAGACAGAAAATCAATAAAGCAAAGAGATTCTAAGTGATACAGTTAGACTAAACATATTTTTAGGACATTATATCTCCCCCAGAACACAATACACATTCTTTTCAAGTGCACATGGAACATTCTTTAGGACTGACCACATACTAAGGCACAGAACTAACCACAAATAACTTAAGAGTACAGAAATGATTTCAAGCATCTTCTCTGACCACAACAACATGAACTAGAAATTAACCACGGGAAAATGAGAAACAAACAATAAATGGAGACTAAACAACATGCTACTAAGAAAACAAGGTGTCAACAAAGAAATCAAAAAGGAAATTAAAAAATACCTGAGACAAATGACAAAACACAGCTATACAAAATCAATGGGACACTGCAAAAGCAGTTCTTAGTAGACAGTTCATAGCAATATAGCCTTTCTTCAAAAAACAAGAAAAATCTCAAATAAACAACTTAACCTAACACTTTAAAAGAACCAGACAGAGAAGAACAAACAAAACCTAAAGTCAGCAGGAGGAGGAAATAATAAACAATGGGAAGAAAAAAATAAAATAGAAATTAAAAAAAGAACAAAAAATCAATAAATCAAAAAGGGTAAACAAAATTGACAAGTCTCTGGCCAGACTTACCAAGGAGAGAGAGAGAACCCAAATAAAATAAGAAACGAAAAAGGAGAAATCTCAACTAATACCACAGAAATACAAAAAACGTAAAAGAATACTATGAACAATTATACGCCAACAAATTCAATAACCTAAAAGAAATGGACAACTTTATAGAAACATACAGCCCACCAAAACCCAATCAAGAAGAAACAGATAATTTAAATAGACCAAATAGATTCTAAAATAAACTCGCTACAAAAGTCCAAGACCAGATAGCTTCACAAGTGAGTTCTACCAAATAAACAAAGAACTTACATTGATTCTTCTCAAAGCTCTTCCAAAAGACTGAAGACTAGAGAACACTCACAAAGACATTCTATGAAGCCATAACACCCTGATAGTAAAACCAGACAAAAATACCACCATAAAAGAAAATTACAGGCCAAAGTCTTTGATGAACATAGATGTAAAAATTCTCAACAAAATACTAGAAAACTGAATCCAACAACACATAAAGAAAGGTCATACACCATGACCAAGTAGGATTCATCCCAAGTTCACAAGAATGGTTCAACATACACAAATCAATCAATGTAATACATCACATTAATAAAAGTAAAAAACCACATGATCATCTCAATATATACAGAAAAAGCATTTGACAAATTGTTTTTTGCAAATTCAACATCAATTCATGATAAAAACTCTCACCAAAGTGGGTAAAGAGGGACTACACCTCAACATAATAAAACCCATTTTTGATAAACTTACAACCAATATGATATTCAATGATAACAAGCTAAGAATCTTTCCAATAAAATCTGGAACAAGACAAGAATGCCCACTTTCATGTCTGTTCAACATAGTATTGGCAGTCCCAGCTACAGCAATCAGACAAGAAAAAGAAATAAAACACATCCAAATTGGAAGAGAACAGGTAAAATTGTCACTATGTGCAGATGACATGATATTATATATAGAAAGTCCTAAGGACTCCACACAAAAACTACTGCTCTAATAAATGAATTCAGCAAAGTAGCAGGATAAAAGGTTAGCATTCAGAAACTGACTGCATTTCTTTACACTAACAATGAAATATCAGAAAGGAAGTATGCATACACACACACACACACACACACACACACATACGCACCTAGGAATAAACCTGACTAAACAGGTAAAGAATTATATGTTGAGAACTATAAAACATTAATACAAGAAATTAAAAAGGATTCAAAGAAATGGAAAGATAGTATCACGCTCTTAGAAGAATTAGCATTGTTAAAATGGCCATACTACCCAAAGCAATCTACAGATTTAATACAATCCATATCAAATTACCCATGAGATTTTTCACAGAACTAGAACAAATAATCCCAAAATTTATTTGTTGTTGTTTAGTTGCAAAGTTGTGTCCAACTCTTTTGTGACCCCACGGACTATAGCCCACCAGGCTCCCCTGCTCATGGGATTTCCCAGGCAAGAATACTAGAGTGGGTTGCCATTTCTTTCTCCAGGGGATCTTCCTGACCCAGGGATTGAACATGTGTCTCCTGCTTGGCAGGCAGATTCTTTACCATTGAGTCACCTGGGAAGCCCCCCATGGCACCATAAAAGACCCAGAATTGCCAAAGCAATCCTGAGGGAACTCTCCCATATCTCAGACAATACTACAAAGCCACAGTAATCAAAACACTGGTGGAACAAAAACAGCCACACAGATCACGGGACAGAACAGAGAGCACACAAACCCACACACCTATAGTCAATTAATCTTTGACAGTCTCTTCAGGAAGTGGTGCTGGGAAAGATGGACAAATGCATGTAAATCAATGAAGCTGATTTACAACATGCACAAAAATAAACTCAAAATGGCTTAAAGATCTAAACATCAGACATGATATCATAAAACTCCTAGAAATGGGTATAGGCAAAACAGTGTCTGACATAATTCAGACCAATGTTTTCTTAGGCAATAGAAATAAAAACAAAAATAAACAAGTGGGACTTAATCAAACTTACAAGATTTGCATAGCCAAAGGAAACTATAAAAAACAAAAACAACCAAATGAACAACAACAACAAAAATATGGAAAGACAACCTATGGAAAGGGAAGAAATATTTGCAAATAATGTGACTGACAAGGGCTTAATCTCCAAAATATACAGACAGCTCATACAACTCACCAACAACAAAATACCCAACCCAATAAAAAAATAGACATTTCTCCTAAGAAAACAAACAAATGGCCAGTGGGCACATGAAAATATGCTCAACATCGCTAACTATTAGAGAAAAGGAAATTAAAACCACAATGAGGTACCAATTCACACCAGTCAAAATGTCCATCATTAAAAATAAGTGCTGTCTACAAATAAATGCTGGAGGGAATACAAATACTATTAGTGGGATAGCTGTGAAAAGAAGAGAAGCAAAAAACAAAGGAGAAAAGGAAGGATATTCCCATTTGAATGTAGAGTTCCAAAGAATAGCAAGGAGAGATAAGAAAGCCTTCCTCAGTGATCAGTGCAAAGAAATAGAGGAAAACAATAGAATGGGAAAGACTAGAGATCTCTTCAAGAAAATTAGAGATACCAAGGGAACATTTCATGCAAAGATGAGCTCAATAAAGGACAGAAATGGTATGGACCTAACAGAAGCAGAAGATATTAAGAAGAGGTGGCAAGAATACACAGAACTGTACAAAGAAGATCTTCACAACCCAGATAATCATGATGGTGTGATCACTCACCTAGAGCCAGACATCCTGGAAAGTGAAGTCAAGTGGGCCTTAGGAAGCATCACTACAAAGCAAGCTAGTGGATGTGATGGAATTCCAGTTGAGCTATTTCAAATCCTAAAAGATGATGCTGTGAAAGTGCTGCATTCAATATGTCAGCAAATTTGGAAAACTCAGCAGTGGCCACAGGACTGGAAAAGGTCAGTTTGCATTCCAGTCCTAAAGAAAGGCAATCCCAAAGAATGTTCAAACTACCGCACAATTGCACTCATCTCACAAGCTAGTAAAGCAATGCTCAAAATTCTCCAAGCCAGGTTTCAGCAATATGTGAACCGTGAACTTCCAGACGTTCAAGCTGGTTTTAGAAAAGGCAGAGGAACCAGAGATCAAATTGCCAACATCTGCGGGATCATCAAAAAAGCGAGAGAGTTCCAGAAAAACATCTGTTTCTGCTTTATTGACTATGCTAAAGCCTTTGACTGTGTGGATCACAATAAACTGTGAAAAATTCTGAAAGAGATGGGAATACCAGACCACCTGACCTGCCTCTTGAGAAATCTGTATGCAGGTCAGGAAGCAACAGTTAGAACTGGGCATAGAACAACAGGCTGTTTCCAAATAGGAAAAAGAGTACGTCAAGGCTGTATATTGTTATCCTGCTTATTTAACTTATATGCGAAGTACATCATGAGAAACGCTGGGCTGGATGAAGCACAAGCTTGTATCAAGATTGCAGGGAGAAATATCAATAACTTCAGATATGCAGGTGACACCACCCTTATGGCAGACAGTGAAGAAGAACTAAAGACCCTCTTGATGAAAGTGAAAGAGGAGAGTGAAAAAGTTGGCTTAAAGCTCAACATTCAGAAAACTAAGATCATGGCATCCAGCCCCATCACTTCATGGCAAATAGATGAGGAAACAGCAGCTGACTTTATTTTTGGGGGGCTCCAAAATCACTGAAGATGGTGATTGCACCCATGAAATTAAAAGACGCTTATTCCTTGGAAGGAAAGTTATGACCAACCTAGACAGCATATTAAAAAGCAGAGACATACTTTTGCCAACAAAGGTTCATCTAGTCAAGGCTATGGTTTTTCCAGTAGTCATGTATAGATATGAGAGTTGGACTATAAAGAAAGTTGAGGGTCGAAGAACTGATGCTTTTGAGAAGACTCTTAAGAGTCCTTTGGACTGCAAGGAGATCCAACCAGTTGATCTTAAAGGAAATCAGTCCTGAGTGCTCATTGGAAGGACTGATGTTGAACCTGAAACCCCAATACTTTGGCCACCTGATGCGCAGGACTGACTCATTGGAAAGGACCCTGATGCTGGGAGGGATTGGGGGCAGGAGGAGAAGGGGACGACAGAGGATGAGATGGTTGGATGGCATCACCGATTCAATGCACGTGAGTGTGAGTAAACTCTGGGAGTTGGTGATGGATAGGGAGGCCTGGCGCGCTGCTGTTCATGGGGTCGCAAAGAGTCGGACACAACTGAGCAACTGAACTGAACTGAAACTGAAGTTCATACAGCCACTTTGGAAAACAGTATGAAGGTTCCTCAGATAAATAAAAATAGAATTATCATATGATCCAGCAATTCTACTCCTGGGCATATACCTGGACAAAACTATAACTCAAAAAGATACACACACCCCTATGCTCATAGCAGCACTATTCATAATAGCCAAGATACGTTAACAACCTAAATGTCCATCGGCAGATGAATGGAGGAGAGGATGTGGTACGTATATAGAATGGAATACTACTCAGCCATAAAAATGAAATCATGCCATTTGCAGCAACATGGATGCAACTAGAGATGATCATACTAAGTCAAAGAAAGAAAAATACCATATGATATCATAAGTGGAATCTATAATACAACACAAATGAATCTATGTACAAAACAGAAACAGACTTGCAGACGTAGAGAAGAGACTTGTGGTTGCCAAGGGGGAAGGGGTTGGAGAAAGAATGGAGTGGGAGGTTGGGGTTAGCAGATGTAAGCTATTACATACGAAATGGATAAACAACAAGGTCCTACTGTATAGCACAGAGAACCATATTCAGTATCCTATGATAAACCATAATGGAAAGGAATATAAAAAGAATGTGTGCGTTATAACTGAATCACTTTGCTCTACAGCAGAAATTAACACAACACTGTAAACAAATTGTTTCAATTTAAAAAATGGGGAAAAATTAAAAACAACGTTCCAAGCTGTACAACAGAATATGATGTAGACATTAGCTATTTTTGAAGATGACTTAATAATATAAGAAACAGTTCATTATATCATCTTAAGTGAAAAACGCTGTTTATTAAATTGCATTTATTGCATAATCCCCAGTTTTATAATCATGACTTCTATGTCTTCATCTATGTCATCTGTTAAAAATGTGAACAGAGTTTGGACCACATGCCATGGAAGGTCCACCAGAGTGAGCCTCTCTTCAGGCTTGATGGTTCCAGTGTCATAGATTTCACCAACTGAACATTCATCCAGCAATAGTTCCCAAACATTTCTTGGGAGAGGCTGCCTAAAAATCATCATGAGAGGTAGTTTATAATAATAAAAACAGATTTTTTCAGTCTGACCCACAGAGGTTCCACTTCACAAGGTCTGGGGTGAGCCCCTGGAATCTGTTTCAGAAGGTCTTCTGGGGATTCTGACCCCCAGACAGATTCAGGACCCACAACTTTCTAGTTCAAAATTCTCCAAGGTTTTGAAATGTGTTTTGAATGTCGTTTAGAAGTAAGTGTCTAGATGTCACTTCTAATCCTCGGGGACTGCTGCCCTTTGTCAGGTAGATAATGTAATCAGTGGACAAGAGGCCAACAGACAGCATCGCCCAAGCAGGGACTGCTGCCGCCAACGCCACACTCAACCTGTCCTGCACCAGCCCCATCCCTCAGAACCCTTGCTCCAAGTCCTGCCTCCGCCTGGGCTTCTGAACCACCAGCTGCTCCCCCTCCACACACCCCTTCTATCAACTTCTGACTCTGGAGGATCATGATCATTAACCAAACCTCCAGAATGCCTGTGACCAGGGCATGGTTCCTTGCCTTCAGTGCCCAGCTGCTGAGAGTTTTCTATATTTGATGCTTCACCTCCCACTCATTCTTCAACCCACTGTCACCTGGCTTCCATCAGCACCACTTACTGACTCTTGTCAAGGTCACCCTGGCTTCTGATCGCTAATCCACTGGTTCTGTTTCTTCAAGGCAGCTGACGCTGCTGACCACTCCCTCTCTTTCCCTGGCTTTTGTGGGGACCACCTGCTGTTTCACCTGTCTAGCATCCATTTCCCCGTTTCAATAATTGTATTTTGAGGAGTCACCTCTCCCCACCATCAAGCCATGTGGTGTGGGGGCTGATCACCCCACTCCAGACACGGATACTCATTCCCCCCAGCTTGAGGGGCTGGCTCAAGGATGGGCAGATGGCCAAAGCCGATCCAATGAAACTCGAGCCAATGAAACTCAAACTTGAGACTTGTTGCTCAAACTATGGGGGGAGGGGTTCTCTTCTTTCCCACTGGGGTTGCTGAGTTGGCAGAACGTGAGTCTGGAATTGGAGAGGGTCTGCCTGCCCCATGAGTAAGTGCCTGAGAAGGAAGCCAATGTGAGAAGACAGCAGAGCTGAGAGACCAAGTCCTGGGACCATGGGGTCCCAGGCTGGGTCTGAAGCCAGCACACTCTGGTCCAATTAATTTCAAGAGAAAAAGTGTATCTTTTTACTTAAGGCTTTTTAAGTTGAGTTGCTGTCACTTGCAACCAAGAGAGTCCCAAGATGGCTCTGAACCACCATCTTTCCCTAGCATCACCTCCACCTCTGTGGTGATATTTTCCCCAGCACCTCCCCAAGGTCCTCTTCCTCTCATTCCAGACCCACATGTCCGACCTCTCTTGGACTCTACACCTGGGTGTCCACTTATGCACAGGCTTAAACCTAAACTTATAAGTATGCCCCTATTCTTCCTTGCCTCAGTGGACAGCTCCATCACCCACCTGGTTAACCAAACTTGGGCCTCACCATGGATACTTTCTCACTTTCACTTCCCTATCTCCTTGGGGCTGTGAATTTTTGCTCTTTCCGCAGGGTTTGGCTTCCAAGTTGTATCCCCAGATGCCTCTTCCAATCTCCAAACCCGCGTGAAGTGTCCCAGCCCACCCTATGCTTTGCGTCACAGCTCTTGTCACCCAGAGCCCTGAGGGCTCGATTCTTTTCCACAGTCTGTGATAGCTGGGCCCACCCCTGATATCAATACTATCTGAGGAAAGGAACACTAGGCTGTGTAGGTATGAGCTTACACTGTATACGGTAAATACAGTCTATACAGTGAAAATTAAATATTTCAGTATTTCAGAATGAACTGCAAAAGGCATGGTATCTGGCACAAAAGACTATGATTTTTGGGATCTAGCACTTGAATGAAGGTAAGAACCACCCAACTGGGCCCCCAGTACTTCCCTAAAGGAATTTTTCTTTTTTAATGGGTGAACCAGCCTGCCTTCTACTGAGTATCTTCACTTCTCTTTAATAGCTGAGTCTAGAGCTTATCAAAGGAACAGAGTAGAGCTTTGTCCTTAAGATCTATTTCTTCCCTTTTTAGAAAACCGGAACATTTGCCTGCTTCCAACTTTCTGATACTTTTCATATTCTTCATTATTTCTTACAAATCACAGAACACAGTTTTCTTTGAGCACAACTGCAAGCTCTTCCTACAAGGACCTCCCATCCATCTATCCATCTGGGTATTTCCTGGGTCTTGCCTGTGGCAGGCCCTAGAGAGCTCCTCGTTGTCTGGTTTGAGTCCCTCTCAAACACGCGTGGGCTCCCTTCTACCATCTCTGGAGCACTTTCTTTGAGAGAAAAGGAGGAAGCAAAATAATAGCTGAGTAGTTCTGCTTTTTGTTGACGTTCCAACAAGAGTCCCAGGCTTGAGCCTATCGCTTCCTGATTCTTTTTTCTTGTTCTGATCATACCTAAAAAGGCCTTTTTTTTTTTTTTTTTTTAACTGTCTGAGGCATTTTTTTAAAATTGTCTGAGGGGGCATATTGTCTCAGCCCCCTAACTTCAGCTTCTTAATGCTTTGTGCTATCCACCAACCTTGTTTTCATCCTTGTCCATGGAAACCCTGCCCCCCTTTTCCCTATTAATGCTATATTTAATATTTAAAGGTTTAAAACATAACTGCTTTATCAAGTATTTTATAGGAAAACATCACACCGTGATTTTACTAAACTGAGCATTATGAAGAATGAACGTTTATACACTGACAAGGATATACAAAGAAAAAAACAAATAGGAATTGCACGGTAGCTATTTGTACACTGCTTTTTCTCAGGTCTACTTGGTTCCTTTTGTCCTTGGTTTTCTTTTAGCTTATTTCCACTTTTTGTTTTTTGTTTTCTTTCTGGCATCCATTTTCATTTTAAATTATTGCACACAGATGCAGAAATTACTTGATGGGCACTAATTGTAGAATTTATGGAAATTAAATCATAGGATGCTTAATACTGAAAGACTGAATTGTTTCATGTTTTTATTGAGATATAATTCATATACCATAAAACTCACCCTTTTAAAGGGCACAATTCTGTGGTTTTTAGAATCCTCACAAAGTTGTACAACTAAATACCTCTATCTAATTTCAGAACATTTTTATCACCCAAAAAGGAAACCCTGTACCCATTAGAAGTCACTTTCTATTCTTCTTGCAATGTGGATATCCAATTGTCCCACTATCATTTGTTGAAAAGTATATTTCCCCCCACTGAATTGTCTTAGAACCTTGTAAAAACAAATTTATCAAACATGTATTGGCTTATTTCTGAATTCTCAATTCTATTCAATTGACTTATATGTCTCTCCTTATTGTCACACTAGTATCACACTGTCCTGTTTCCTGTAGCTTTGTGGTGAGTTTTGAAATCAGAAGTATGAGAAATTGAATATTGTTGTTTTTTCCCCCAAGATTGTTTTGGCTATTCTGGACCCCTTACAAATCCACATGAATTTTTAGGATCAGCTTGTCAGTTTCTACAAAGAAGGCAGTTGGGATTTTGCTAGGGATTACAGTGACTCTAAAGACCACTTGGAGTATTACTGCCATTCTAAAAATATTGACGGAGCTCCTCTAGTGGTCCAGTGGTTAAGAATCTGCCTGCCAATGCAGGGGACACAGGTTTGATTTCTGGTGCAGGAATATTCCACATGCTGTAGGGCAACTAAGCCCATACACCACAAATACTGAAGCTCATGAGCTCTAGAGTCCATGCCTCCAGACAAGAGGCCACTGCAGTGAGAATCCCTCGAACCATAACTAGAGAAAGCCCTTGAACAATATCAAAGACCCAGCACAGCCAATAAATAAATAAGTAAAAAATACACTGTCATTCAACCCATGAACATGGAATGTCTTTCCTTTTTTTAAAGTTTTTTAATTTCTTTCAAAGTTTTACAGTTTTGCATTACTTTTGTTAAATTTATTCCTAAAGTATTTTATTTTTTAAGGTGCTATTATAAATGGAATTGTTTTCTTAATTTCATTTTCAGATTGTTCATTGATAGTGAATAGAAATATAACTGATTTTGTATATTAATCATGTATCCTGACAGCTTAGTGAACTTGTTTTAAGAGTTCTTGAAGGCTTTTCCTAATCCTTAGGATTTTTTCTATATACAAGATCATGTTCTCTGTGAATAGAGATGTTTTTACTTCTTTCCAATCTACATGCCTTCTATCCATTTTTCTTGCCTTATTGCCTTATTCTCTACCCTTTAAAAACCTATAGTGACTTCCTTCTTTTTCCTCATTAGAATAATTTTTTTTTGAGAGAACAGGACAAGAGTGTAGGAAGGAGAAAGTGGAGCTCTTAAAAATCAGAAGTTGCAATTGTGTGGCTTGAATTGATTTTTGGTGAACCTCACATTCTCTCACGGGAAATGTCTTCCCTCAAAGCATCTGGACCCAGGGATTTTCTGGGGGAATCTCTGAAATCTGTTTTCCTCAGGTTTTGGACACAAGTCTGGCTGAGCCCAATATTCAGCCTTCATTGGCTGTTAAACAGTCTACCATGACTTGGCCACTTTTCCCATGCCCATCTCTTCTTCTCCTTTGGCCAATTCTTTCTTGCTGCCCAGAGGCAGAGCACCACCAGTTCCTCCCATTGCATCCTCAGTCTTCTGAGAAATAAAACTGTCAATGAGACAATAGACTGTTTTGCTTCCATCCCAAAAGGACTTTGACAAACATCTCCTGAAGTTCTGGGCCAGCTTTGTGACCCATGTGAGGAAAGTCTATTAAAACTCTCCTATCTCTCCTCTTCCTTGCACTTGGGCCCCTCATGGTCATCTTCCATAGCAAGCAGAGCTTCTTGACACTCAAGACTCTCCATCCACTCTATTTAGGAGGTTTTTTTTTTTTTTTTGGCCCATCTTCATGGCAAGCAGGATCTTAGTTCCCTCACCAGAGATCGAACCCACACCCCCTGTAGTGGAAGTGCACAGTCTTAACCACTGGACCACTAGGGAAGCCCCTAGGAGACCTTTTAATTAGAACACAGCACACACTTAAAATGCCTCACTCCTGGTGAAAGTCCTGGCTCACCGTGTTTCAATGGGGCTCTTAATTCTTCCCAGTTATGGGACAAAAGGAAGGAAGAGTAAGGTTTCATCAAAGGTGGAATGTATATCAAAGGCTTTGCTGAGTGACTTCACAAGGAGAGAAGTTTCCCTCCATATTAGTGTAGGCTCTGTGTAACCAGTGACCTCTGCAGGAAGCCAGGTGGATAAGAATCTCTGACTATGCAGACAGGTGCATCCTATAGCCAATTATGAGCTTCCAATGCTTACTGGCTAGAAACAAAACACCCAGGCACCAACCAGCCTCAGAGAACAGACAGCCACAGATGCAGGCAGGTTCCAGGATGGTCAGCACCTGGGTCAACACTTCCAGCTCCCAGTACAGTGTAGGACTCTAGAGGGCAGCTGCCCTTTGCTTGGGTCTTTCCTTCCAGAAGCTGAATCTTTTCCTCCTAGCCCCACTCTGAAATCAAACTCAGGTCTCTGGTGCCTCACCAACCTTCTGGTATACCCTGAGTTTCTTCCGCCCTCACAGGTCCACTTTTGTGTCTGGTGCCTAACAACCAAGTCACTTAGGCCAGGGAAGGTCTCAAGAGCAAGTGACTTCCTGATAGGATGACTCCTCTCTCACTGTGGTGTTGCACGTGGGGGCTCCAGGGCCTCCTGAGAAGTGGTTCATTTGGATGGAGTCATTGTTTAGTCGCTAAGTCGTGTCTGACTCTGCGACCCTATGGACTGTAACCTACCCAGCTCCTCTGTCCATGGGATTTCCCAGGTAAGAATACTGGAGTGACCCAGGGATTGAACCCGCGTCTTCTGCTTGGCAGGTGAATTCTTTACCACTGAGCCACCTGGGAAGTCCCTGGATAGAGTTACCAAATCCTTCAAACTATGCTGAGCTATTCCACAAAGTTCCCCCAAATGATGAAACAGAAAAACAGTAAGCTGAAAAAAAGATGGATACATGTTTCTGTGGGTTTGTTCTCCTTCCTTAGGTTTGCTTATTATCCAGGCTGTGGGAGCAGAGAGAGGACCAAATCATATTCAGGCTGACACAGTATTAACAGAGGCTCCCTAAGCACATAATAAAGCTCTCAAGGCAAGGACAGATGGGAGGAACTACCCAGGGTGCTCTGAACAGGCCATCACCAATGCTGAGACTATTTTAATTATAACAATGCTTACCTTCTTATCCTTCATCTGTATATTTCAAAAGGTCTACCTCCTACTCTTGTGCTACATAATGCTTCACAGCCCTATATACTTAAATTGGTTAGTATTACTGAGCCCTGAAGTGTGTTTTATAACATCTTTCAAGGTACAGTTTAAGTGATATTTCTAGGTTCATTTTGAGTGTCTTAGGTATTTAATACTATTTTCAGCTTACTAATAAGCACCAAATAAAGCAATTTAAAATTATTTTCTTCCATCCTCCTTTACATTCAACTTACTTTTGAGAACTATATTTCAATATAGTGTATCAGCTTTGCTGAATTAATTCATCATGTACCTGCAGGTTTGGATTGAACATATTTTCTGTAGTGACAACTACTCTATTTGTAGGAACTATTTAGGTCACTGGAACCCAGAAAAAGAGGCCACTACTTAATAGAAATGGCATGTATCCAAATATAGAAGCAGTTTTCTGAACACCTGTTGATCATCAATGATGAAGAAACTTAAGGATTTCCAAAACCCTGGCCCAAAACCTAAAATGATCACTTTGTTTCAATGGACACACAGTTTAAGCCAGGAAAACAAGTCTCCTAACCATAGAGAGTCTTAATATGCCAGCTGCTTTAAAAGTAAAATAGCCTCTTCAAAAAGCAATCTGTTACAATGTAAATTATTTCCCATTAAAAACCACTTCCGAGGGACCTATATGATTTGAATGTCAAGGCATCCACAGTAATTGTTTGCTTTTGGAGACGCGGCAAGCATGACAAATATTTTCAGTTGTCAAGGGTGACGGAGAAGGGAATGACCCACCTAAGAAATGGAAACTAACCAGTAGTAATATGACACTCCCCCTGAGCTCCACTGGGCGCTGGCTGGTTCGGCGGCTACACACAGCTAACTTCCTATGGCAGGATAAAGAGAGGCTGTGCACCAGCTGAATGAAGGCGGCCTCTCTGCCCCGTCCCCCTGAACCCAGTGTTGGGGGCGGGATGCAGGGCCGCAATGGGAGGGGGCGTGGGCAATACCGTCTACTGTTGCCATTCTTTCAGTAAGCAGTTATACGCCGGGCACTGTGCTAGGGCTTAACTTTCCAACTTGACTCAATAATCCATTCTGATACCCCACACTTTTGTCCCCATTTCCAGCCCTTGGTCTCACTCGCTCGTCAAGAAGGTGCTTATTATAGCCTTGCTTTTCCTCCCATCCCGGGGCTCCCAGGCTAGGGTGACAAGATAAAGCCAGCCAGAGGAGTGCCTTTCCAAACGCAAGGAAGGAGGGCTCGTAGTACGCAGAGAAGGGGCGGGGGGCCGTTCTGAGGACCCTCTAGGCCGCGTAGGGAGAGCCTGCCCTCACTTCGGCGGCCGGTCCCGGGGCGGGGCTTCAGACACCCGGGCACCGCGCTCGGACGGGGAACCTGAGGCCGCGCCGATGCCGGAGAAAGCGGCAGAGAGGGGATTCCTCGAAGGAGAAGGGGGCGCTGCAGGAAGCCGGCGGGAGGCTGGTGACAACAGGCGCGCACGTGGGGAGGAGGACCGCCTCCACCTAGGTGACGGGGACAGGTGGGCAGGCAGGAGGGCGGAGGGGGCGGGGAGGGTTACCTGATGAAGGTGGTCTTGCCGGTGCTGTACTGGCCCACCAGCAGGATCATGGGCTTGTTCTCAAAGTCGGCGTCCTCCAGCGCTGGCGAGTGGAACTCGTGGAAGCGATACGCCTCTTCCAGCGGCAGCACCTTGCGCTGGTAGAGCGAGCGCAGGCCACCCGTCACCGTCTGCACCGGGTCCGCGCCCGTGCCTCCGCGCCCGCCCGCCTGCCGCCCTAACCAGCTGAACATCCTGCCGCCGGCCCGCTCGTCTGTGCCCCGCGTTCGCCCTCTCAGTGCCGGTCCCGAGCTCCGACCCCACTCCGGGCTCGACCCTCCCCAGTTGGCACTGAGCAGCCCCAACAGCCCTCGCCGCCGCCCGAGCTGGCCCCGCCTCGCGCCATCTCAGCCAGTCTCCGGCCTCCACGTCACGGGAGTGTGTTCATTATTCAGAAGGGCTCTCTCAAGTCCTTTCTCATTGGACCGCTGCCGGCGCGAGTGGAGGCGCCAGCCAATGGAGACAAGCGTCTTAATGAATTATTGATGACGGAGTCTTTCTGGAGGACTGGGCGAAGAAGAGGGTGTTTCTCCAACTTGCCAGTGCAGACCGGCGAACCGAGCGGCGGGGTGTGGTTGGTAGCCCGCGCCCCACCTTTAGCCAGGTGGCGTAGATTTCCGGGCAAATCTGAGCTGGCAAAGAAACACACACCCGCGCGCCACTGGAAGCTGCTTAGTCTCCTGGGATGTTTTTTTCATCCCAGCCCTACGATGCTGGGGACAAAAGTTAAAAAGGTTAACAGGCGGGTTCTTTCTACCTACTGGCAGCTTATTATTACTCTGACTTTATCTGTGACGAAACCCTGACTCAAGGACGTAATTGACCAAATTTGAAGTTGGGATGGTAGACTTCAGTCTACTTGGGTAAATGTTTCTCCAGGCTGCCTCCACTTACTTCTGGATCGAGTGAAGGCTTTTTGCCCTTAGTTTAATTCATGTGATTTTCTGTAAATTTGAAGGTTTAGTTATCCTCATTATTACAACCTCATTGCCACATATTGACATAAAAAGAGTTACTGTTAGCCTGTAACAGTGTCTTTTTCAGATGATGAGAATACATCATTGGAGAAGACTCTAGAGAGTCCCTTGGACTGCAAGGAGATCAAACCAGTCAGTCCTAAAGGAGATCAGTCCTGGGTGTTCATTGGAAGGACTGATGTTGAAGCTGAAACTCCAATACTTTGGCCACCTCATGTGAAGAGTTGACTCATTGGAAAAGACCCTGATGCTGGGAGGGATTGGGGGCAGGAGGAGAAGGGGACGACAGAGGAGATGGTTGGATGGCATCACCGACTCAGTGGACCTGAGTTTGAGCAAGCTTGGGGAGTTGGATGGACAGGGAAGCCTGGCGTGCTGCAGTCCATAGGGTTGCAAAGAGTCAGATGCTACTGAGTGACTGAACTGAACTGAACTGAAGGATGCATCTAAACTGAGATAGGGAGAAATAATCAGCCATCACTTTCGGTGTCCTACATTACAGTTTTAGAACGTCTCAATGGTTTCAGTGCAAGAGAAGCAATATTGTAACAAAGTCAATGAAGACTTTTGAAACAGTCCACATTAAAAAAAAATCCATAAGCCAAAGTAAAGGTCAAAAGATAAATAGGGTAAAATATTAAAGACATATTATATAATATATATTTAATTAAGGAATTAAAACCTTAAAAATCTATATGAAATTATTAAGAAAGAAAATACTCAATTAGACCAATGAGCAAAGGACATAGACAACTAGAAAAACTAATATAGTTGGCCAATAAACTAAATGATGCTGATCTCCATTAACAATCAAATAAATTTAAAATGAACAGGTAACATTAAGAATTACAGACTTCTTTTTCTAAGATGATGTCTAATGTTAGCCAGGGTGTAGGAAAAGGTACCTTCTCATACATTGCTGGAGATGGTATAAATTGGCACTTTTCTGGAGTCCATACTTACCAAAAATCTTGAAAATGCACATTCAAGACTTCTGCTTCTCAACATCAAACTTAAGATGAAATGACTGTGTGTGCTTTCCTTCTAAGATCAGAAACGGGGCAAAGATGTCTGCTTTTACCACTTCTATTTAACATCCTGTGCTGTGCCTGTGCTTAGCTGCTCTGTCTTGTCTCACTCTGCAACTCTATGGACTGCAGCCCTCCAGGCTCCTCTGTCCATGCGGCTTCTCCAGGCAAGAATACTGTAATGGATTATCAGACCCTCTCCTCCAGGGGATCTTCCCAACCCAGGGGTTGAACCCAGGTCTCCTGCATTTCGGGCAGATTCTTTACCAGCTGAGCTACCAGGGAAGCCCATTTAGCATCCTACTAAGATTCTAGTCAGTACAATAAGGCAAGTAAAAGAAAAGGTATCTAGATGGGATAGGAAAAAGTAAAACCATCTTTATTTGCAGAAAATATGACCATCTATTTAGAAAATTCTAAGGAATCTACCAAAAAAGCTGGGGCTTCCCTTGTGGCTCAGCTAGTAAAGAATCCGCCAGCAATGCAGGAGACCTGGGTTCGATCCCTGGGTTGGGAAAATTCCCTGGAGAAGGGAAAGGCTACCCACTCCAGTATTCTGGCCTGGAGAATTCCACAGACTGTATAGTCCATGGGGTCGCAAACAGTTGGATACAACAGACTTTCACACACTTACTTCACCAAAAAAGCTAGTAGAACTAATGAGTTTAGCAGGATTGCTAGGTATAAGACAAAAACCTCTATTTTTATACACTAGCAATGAATAATTGGACAATGAAGTAAAAAATCAATATAATTTGCAATGTATTAAATATATTAAATACTTAGGGGTAAATCTGATTAAAATATACAAGGTCTATACACGGATAGCTACAGAGCATTTCTGAGAGAAACAAAGAAGGTCTAAATAAATGGAAATATATACTTGTGGGTATGTATATATGCTTGTGGATCAGAAGACTCAATATTAAGATGTCAATTTTCTTCAAACTTATAAACATATTCAGTTCAATCCTAGCATGTTTTTATTTTTGTTAATTGACAAGTTGATTCTAAATTCACATGTCAATGCAAAGAATCTAAAATAGCCAGAACAATTTGGAAAAAAAAAAAAGTTGGAACACTTACACTATCTAATTTCAAAACTCATTGTAAAGATACAGAAATCAAGGCAACATGATATTGGTATAAAGATAGACTAATATATCAAAAGAACAAATAGAGTCTAAAAATAGACCCACACATACTGGTTAATTGCCTTTTGACACAGTGCAAATGCAATTCAATGGATAAGGAAAGTCTTTTCAACTAATAATGCTAGTTGGACATCCATATGTGAAAAGATGAACTTTGATCTATACCTTCCACCATATGTAAAAGTGATCTCAAAATGATTATAAATGTAGATGTAAAGAACAAAACAAAGCAGAAAACCTTTGTGAACTTGTGTAGGAAAAGGTTTCTTAGATGATACTAAAAGAATGATCCATAAAAGAAAAAAATTGATAAATTAGATGATCAAAATTAAGAACTCCTGACCTTTGATAGATATGTAAACAAAATGAAAAGAAATCACAGACTAGGAGACTATATTTTCAGATATCTGATAAGGACTTGTATCCAAAACATATAAAGACTTCTTAAAGCTTAATATTAAGAAAACAGGGAGTTCCCTGGCAGTCCAGTGGTTAGGACTTGAGCTTTCACTGCCATGGCCTGGGTTCAGTCTCTGGTTGGAGAACTAAGATCCTGCAAGCTATGTGACATGGCCAAAAAAAAAGTGACTTAAAAAAAAAACAAAAACAAACCACACCAAGATACCATTATACATCTATTAGAATGTCTGAATCATACCAGTTGTTGGTAAGGATGTGGAACAACTAGAACTCTCATGCATTGTCAGTGGAATGTAAGCTAGTAACAATCACTTTGGAAATAGTTTGGCAGTTTCTTAAAAAGTGAAGCATGCACCTACCACATGACCCAGCAGGGGAGGAGCAAAGGGAAGGATACAAAGGGCATGAGAAGGCTTGTTGGGGTGAAGGGTTTACTCATTACCTTGACTGTTGTGATGGTTCACAGTAGTACACCTCTGCTGAAACTCATCAAACTGTGTACTTTAATTATGCACAGTCTATGATATGTCAATTATACCTTTCCTAATTGTTAGAAATGCTCACACTTCTCAGGAATTTTATCCTGAAGGAATAATGAATATAAAGCTCTATCTAAGGAATGTCTAACAGTGTATCATTGTAACAGTGAAAAGCTGTGACTAGTTGTTCTCCCATGAAAAGACTAGTTAAGCAGATGATGGGTTCCTATGTAGTCTCTGAAAATCGTGTTATATGAGAAGAGTATTAATCACCTGAGAAAATGCTCAGAATATATTTTTAAGTGGAAAAAAGCAGATGACAGAAATGAATCCATGCAATTGCTATGGAAAACAGTATGGCAGTTCTTCCAACAAAGATAGAACTAACCATAGTATCTACCAATCCTATTTCTGGGTATATATCCAAAAGAATTGAAGGTAGGGTCTCTAGGAAATATTTGCACATTCATGTTCATAGCAGCTCCACTCACAATAGTCAAGAGGTTAAAGCAACCTAAGTGTTGATTGATAGATGAATGGATAAACATTTAAACAAAATGTGTATATATACATACAATGAAATGTTATTCAGCCTTAAAAAAGGAAAGAAATCCTGTCACTTGCCACAATCTGGATGAAACCTGAAAACATTATGCTACATGATGTATGCTCCAAATCCTTTATCCTTTCTGCTGCCTAGAATGCGGGTAGAGATGCAACAGCCATATTGGACCAGAAGGAAAACTTGAGGATGGCAGAAGCAACAGCTGAAAGGAGCCTGGGTTCCTGATTAGAAATAGAGATCTTTTAGATCTTTAGATCTTTAAGCCTCTTTAGATTGTGTAGCAAAAGCAATGTTAACTGATACAGAATTTGAATACATGAATCAAGAACTCAGGACATTACTTTGGCTAGAAATAAAGGTTTGAGAGTTTTCAAAATAGAAGCAGTAGTAGAAATTCTGGGTGTGGATGAGATTGCTTTAAGGAGGGTATAGTGATAAGGGGGCAGAACTGAGGAGAGAGCCTCAAGTAATAGCAGCACTTAAAGGAGAGAGGGGAGGGGATGCCAGGGAAGGGATCTGAAAGTGGGAATAAATCCAGGACAGAAGGTGTCCAGCACATTAGGCCCCTCTCCTCGAGGGCTGGGTTGGCAGTCCCTGATGTGTGCCCCTTGTGTACACAGCTCATATGGAACTTCCTCTGCGTAGTGCAAGCCCGTGTTTCCGTGTAGGCCTCCTGTGTGGGACCAGAAGGAAGCTCCTTGAAGTGCGGGGTCAATTGTTCATCCTTTTTATTGTCCCCCAGTGCCTACAGCAGTGACTGGCACGTTGTTGGGAAGGCAATAAATATTTGCAAGCGGAACTGAACTGAACTGCTGTTGGCAAGGAAGTCTCGGGAAGGGAGGGTTTCAGGAAGGAGTGAGTGGTCTGCAGGGCCAAATGTGGAGAACAATCGAGTAAGATAAGGCCTGTAAAGAGCCGGTGCCTTTTGGCTCAGCGTATCTGGCAGTTATCTGACGACATTGGTGACCTTGGGGAGAAGTGTTTTCATGGGGACAGAGGGGCAGAAAGCATCTGTGGGGCAGGGTGCCTGGGCTGCATGGCAGTGTGGAATAATGGCTGCTCTTGGGAAGACTGGGGGAGAGAGGAGTTTTATTTAATTTTTCTATTAAATCGAATTGCAGCTACTGAGACCATGTGACTAGAACCCGTGCGCTGCAACAAGAGAAGCCCCCACAGCGAGAAGCCCACGCACCACAACTAGAGAAAAGCCGAGCACATCAATGAAGACCCAGTGCACCCAAAAATAAAATAAAATTTAAAAAAATGTGTTCTAGGTGGAGAGCAGGGAACCTTAGGAGAGAGCCTCCTTGTCCTCCCCAGGACCCTAGGCCCTCACCCTTCTCGGAGCTGATGACACAGGTCCTTATCCTTTGTGTGGTCCTTAGCTCCAGCTCTATGACATCGCCAGCATTGTTTCAGAAGCTAAGTCACTATTTAACTTCTCACATCTGTTGACAACATAAAAAAGCATCAACTATGTTTTCATGTTTTCTCCTGAACCCAAATCTAAGTTTCTAGGAAGCAGAGGCTGCTCGTGGATCGTAGTGTATGGGGTAGGTGCTTGGCTGATACTGGCTGCCCTTCTTTCCTCTCCATCAGTGCTTCATGAAAACCATCTGAGCTTCAAACAGCACATATCAGCAAGGGCTGGTTCTCCGCTGGCCACTGACACAGCTTCATAACAACAGAGGGGCACCCCACCACAAGAAAGGAGGGACCCCTGAAAGTAGGAGGGCTCGCATGGCTTTCTCACGCCTCTGGCAGCACATGCGGGAAGCCCAGGCAGGGATGAGGGCAGGAGTTATGCATAGATTGCAGCATCATGAATGAAAAGCCAGTGAGTTGACAGCATTCACCCACAAGGCCAGTTTATTCCAGGTTCAAATAACACAATGATTTTATAAACCTTGTTTTACATATTTTGATGAATCCAAGGCAGGGCTGCCTTCACCTTACAATAAACACACAGGTCTTTTGATAAACACAGGTTTTCTGGCTCACTCTGATAATTTGAGGAGAACCTGTCTTGGCAGATGGAAAGAAAAGACGGCGGAGTGGAGGCAGCTGGCTGCTCTGGTGGAGGCGAGGCTGGGGTCCCAAGTCAGCAGGACCAGGTCCAGTTTATCAAGGGCTCGAGGGAGGTGATGGACTCATGCTTTCCGGCTTATGGGAGAGTACAGCTGAATTCACTTCTCTCAGAATTCAGTATGCATAAGTATCACCTGGAGGCAGGGGAGAGGAGGTGAAAAATCTTCCTAAAATGTAGATTCTGAGTCAGTATGGCTGGGGTGTGGCCTGAGACTCTGCATTTCTAATCGGACCCCCTTGAGTAGCAAGGATATAAATCAGAGGACGATTCTGGTAAATTTTGGCACCTGTCACCACGCATCTCCTAACATCCAAAGGACTGCTCAGGGAGCATAGTGGCCGTGTCTTCCAGATGTGCTGGGCTTCATGGGGGCCACACGCCTTTCTGGTCACATCTCCCATGGCCCTGGCTTCTCAATGGCTCAGGTTACACATTTCTTCACTTAAGTTCCTGGCCTGATTGGAGACCTGGATACTGTGAGCTTCTGTGTCCCGGGGCTTTGCCAGTGACTCATCTGGAAACCAACTCCACGGATGAGTGTCTTCCTCAGGGTTAACCTGGTCCTTTCTGGGTTGATCCTTTCCAGTTTTGTTATCTCAGAGTGTCTCTTCAGTAGCTGGGATGCACTGGCCATGGTGCTTACATAATAAATAAGAGGAATGCAATTCAGAAATAAATAATCCCATCTGGGAACCAGACAGGAGGTGGTAAGAGGATGGGGATATGCTCAGGGAGCAGGCTGGTCAGTGAGTGGCGGCCACACTCACCTGATGCCTGATGTACCTGCCCAGACCTTGCTGAGCTGTATCCCAGATCCTTGTTCGGGGGCCTGAGCTACAGACATGGACTCAGCCTGGCATAACACTGGAGCTGGCTGCTCAGCAAGGCTGCCCAGTACAGATCACAGGGTGCATCCTCAGCCCTGGGGCTCTGAGCAGCTGCAGAGGGGCTGCTGAGACCCCACCAGTTTTTCGTGTTTGTTGCTGAACAGACCAGAATGTCTCTAGTGTTCCATCTAGATCTTCGAGCATTACACTTCCTATTAATATGAGGCTTCATAAAAATAAGTCACAAAATACAATTGTCTATGAATATCACAATACAATTGCCTTCACTTAAAAAAAAAACATTTTTCCAGAGAACGCAGAATGCTTCTCAAGTCCTCTGGTGCATTCCCCAAGCAGAGTGGAGTAGTAAGGGGAGGGTTTTGAGTTCCCGCTGTGAGTTCGAGATTACTGGAGAACCAGCCTGTTATATAAAGTCAGGCCATGCTCTTATTATCTATTCTTTAGGTGTATGTGGGCGCCTGTGGCTTTTGGAACCCCGTCCCTGCAGGGAAGGTTTTAAAAAATTCCAGTGGATATAAGGCCCCCATACATCCCTTTATTATTTTCCTTTATCTCTGTCTCTCTCAACTTTCCTTTTTAATTTTTTTGATAGAAAGCCCAAGCCAGCCATGCTAGAGAGCAGAGCCGGCTGTGTGGCTGGTCAGCCCTGGTGGGTTCTACACCTCTGATGCTAGAAGCAGACACAGGATCGGTGAGGTGCCCTGGGACTTTAGAGGGGACACTGGCTCTTCTGGCGTTTCCTCTCTACCGCCAGTCGCAAGGCCTGAAGAAGCTTGTCCTTGTTATTCAGGATGTTATACTCGGAGAGCTTCACCAGCTTGTCGAAGGCGGCCTCAGTGTATGTCAGCTCCTTGGTGGCGTAGGGAGTTTTGGGACCGTAGATGTCAACCTGGCCCTGCTCCAGCTCCTCGGGGCTTCGTTCCACACCTGGAGGAGCAGAAGGAATCACTGTAGCCCTTTATGTGTGAACTTGTAATGGCTTGTTTCTGGCCCTCTCTGCAAGGCCCACCCCAGCACATTCAGAGGAAATCAGGCACATGTTGCACACTCACACACGCACATGCGCACACACATCTCCCAGTCCCCCAGGGCAGGGACACAGCTTGCCCATCTCAGGATCGCCATGGTATTAGCACAACTCCAGGCTGTGAATGACTGCAAGAGTGGAACTGGACATCGCTGGGGCCTGGGGCCTGGGGGGTTGTCCTTCCTCACCAAAGCCAAGGTTGGCTCAGACTGGAGCTAAGCCAGGCTCCCTCTGTTAGTGCTCTCGGAAGACCGCACACATCTAAGAGCTCGCCGTCCAAGGTCGGGGGCGGGTGGGACCTGAGCTCACCGCGGCTTACCTGGGGCCTTGTAATTTTGGAAGGTGTCGCAGATGAGAGGGAAAAAGGTCACGACGGGGGTGTCGGGCTCCTGGGAGTTCTCCAGCAGGTAGCACTCCTTGAGGTTCTCCTCCTCCTGCTGCAGCTCGTATTTGAGGAAGGGGATGTTCTGCACAGCGCAGTACTCACAGGTTTGCTTCATGGGCTAGAACATCACAGGAGGACACTGTGTGAGTATCAGAAGGGGTGAGGGCAGACCAGAAACACAGAGTCCTTAGCTCCAGCTTCCTGATTTCCCCAGCTAACAACTCAGGTCTCCCACTGCTTTGCCTATCTGTGCTATTTTTAGGACAAAGCTGGGTCAGGATGAAGAGCCTGAGGCAGTAGGTTGGCGTGTATCCAACCACAAGCTCCTGCCCCAAGTGAAATGGACAGAAGCCCTTTTGATGATGCTTCACCCAAACACAGACCTGGAGATGTGGGTGCCCCCGGAGAGGATGACAGCCACGGCCGGCCAGGCTCCTGCGGGACATGCATGGGATTTGAAACTGACAAAGTGCCACAGGGCCAGAGAGAACTCTGAAAGGGCGTCTTTATAAACATGATGTAACAAGAACGGCAGACTTTAACTCAGAGCAGTATCCCTTTCATTCTACTCCCTGTTCTATGTTCACCAGCTGTATGATCTTAAGCAAGCCACTGACTCTCTCTGTGCGTCACCTCCCTCTCCTATAACATGGGAAGAACAGCAGTTACCATCTACCTCCAACAGCTGGCACAACGATCAAGTAAGCTTTGTTTACAAACTTTAGTCATTATCACTGGTGTCATCCTTGTCATCTGTCTACATGCCCCTTTCCCTGGCCTCAGGATAGGACTGTATTAAGGTAGACCCAAAACAGTGTCTTTCCCTTGAAAATCCAGAAATTTTCAAAAGGAAATAAAATTTTAAAAAGTCTCTGGTCCTAACTCTTTGGTGTAATTACGTGGAGGCTCATACTCTGGGGTTGGAGGAATCGTGTGATCATTTTGAAACTAGGATATTACAAACTCCTGGGGTGGTACAATTCTTTAGAATTGACTGGGCTCTATTAAGGTTATTTTTGAAAACTCTTTTTTTCTCTTTGCAGCTGGAAGAATTTCCAAATATGGGAAATACTTCAATGTAAGAATACAATTGGAATTAGCTTGGGGAATCTAGTAAACCTGGGTCCCATCCCATGAGGGCCAGTGGGCTGCCCCTGAGGTTTGGATGTCTAGCCTGCATCATAACCTCCACCTAACCCCCTGCATAGTGGCTTGAGCGACTCTGATGCTAAGTGTAGGAGCCTGTGGGGAGTGGGGCGGGAGCCTTTCTCTGCTGCACTCACCTTTGTCTGGGACCCAGCACAGTAATTAAGGTGGATGATGAGGTCAGCTTTTCTCTCGGGCCTGAGGAGGGGCGCATAGCTGGAGTTGACAAAGAATGCGGTGTCCAGCAGGCACAAGTGTTTCACAGATGTTGTCAGCTGGTTTGGGAAGCCATCCAGCACAGTGTCTGAAAGTCAGGCTTCCAGTTATCCTCACTCCTCACCTCCTGATCTCCGCCGGTAGTCAAAGGCACCTGGTGCCCTGCCCGGAGCCCCTCTACTTCAGCCTGGCCTCCCACCCTCCCTCCTCCAGGGTGCCCCGTGAGTCCCAGTGCTCCCACTGGGTGGCCTGAGGAAGAACAGCCTTATCCATGGGCTTTTAGGGAAAAAAAGCTATGGTTTTTCCAGTAGTCATGTATGGATGTGAGAGTTGGACCATAAAGAAAGCTGAGTGCCGAAGAATTGATGCTTTTGAACTGTGGTGTTGGAGAAGACTCTTGAGAGGCCCTTGGACTGCAATGATATCAAACCAGTCAATCCTAAAGGAAATCAGTCTTGAATATTCATCAGAAGGACTGATGCAGAAGCTGAAGCTCCAATACTTTGGCCACCTGATGTGAAGAACTGACTCATTGGAAAAGACCCTGATGCTGGGAAAGATTGAAGGCAAGAAGAGAAGGGGATGACAGAGGATGAGATGATTGGATGGCATCACCAACTCAATGGACATGAGTTTGAGCAAGCTCCGGGAGTTGGTGATGGACAGGGAAGCCTGGCGTGCTGCAATCCATGGGGTTGCAAAGAGTTGGACACAACTGAGTGACTGAACTGAACTGAACTGAAAGGGTTTAGCAAGTCTTTTATGGAACATGCACAGAAAGCCCACAAAGCCTCAGCCACAGAGCTTGTGAGGAGCAGGCGCTTAGGAGGATCCTATAAATGAGTGCAGACTGTGGACCAGGAGCCAGCTGCCCTTCCTGCGCCAGACAGGACAAAGATTATTAGGGCAGGCTCAAGCAGTCATATGCGGACCATGGCCAAGTAAAATACCAAAGATGGTGGAACATCAACCTTAGAGCCTTGGCAGGGTGGAATGGGGCCTGGAGTGGAAGCTGCCAGACCACAGTTTAAGATCCAGCTCTGCACTCACCATTAGGAGGATCTTGCACTGGGCCATCACCGCCCAACTCTGGGGGCCATACCCACATAAAAGGGGCCCCCAGAACACAGCTGTAGAAAGTCAGAACCCATGCACTCCCCACCTGTAAAATGGGGCCAATTTCTACCTGCTGGGGTTCTTATATAGATGCTATATAGAGATATAGCATAGATTCAATTAATTAAATAGGCCACTACTCCACCCACTGTTCAAAGCTTCACCAAATTCAGAATACGCCATGGGGAGAGCCTGCCACTTGGCCGGATGAACGTGGGCAGACGTGTTTTCTCATCCTTTCTCCCCGGCAGCCTCCATACCCACTCCTTCTTTCTCCAGACAGAGGCAGCAGGTAGGGATACCTTTCCACATGGAGAACTGGCTGTTCTGGAGGTAGTCGGCATGCGGCTGCAGCCCCAGCAGGAAATTGTGGAACTTGGAGACAAAGGCCCTGTGGGTGAGGATGTCGCGGAAAGTGTTGGACAGCCAGGATGCTGGCGTCACCACTGTGGTGTCCAGGACGTTGGCATCACATTTGGGGATTTCAGGCAGGAGTGGCTCATCTTCTGCAGGGGAGGGGGAGATGGAGGTCACAGGGCTGGAGTCCTCAGGCTTCCCAGGTGAAGCACTGCCTGGGTGCCCGGCACCCAGAGGTCCATCTGTAAGTGCAGTGCACACCTTTCTTGCTTAGTTCTCAAGGCTTTGGCATTAGAGCTAGGAGGACCCAGGGGAGAGACATGCAACAGGAATAAGGTAGTGGAGAGGGAGCCAGGGTGATTGGCAAGGAGGTGTTCCCGAGAGGACAGAGTCCAGAAGGGCAGCCTTTAACAGCATTCATATATCCCCATACTCTTCAGCTTTCCTGGGTGCCGTGAAGCTCTGCCAAGCCTACTACGCGGTGCGTCCCCTTACCCCCTGCCCCAGCCAGGCCAGAGCTGGCACAAGTGTATCCACCTACAGTCACCTGCCTCTCCAGGCAGGGAAGACTCTTTAGTCCTAGCTGCCTGATGGTAAAACATGTGGCAGGTGGTCTGGTCCTCAGTTTGTGACCCACCTCCCCACCCCTATGTCTCCCAACCAAGAGAGGAGGCCGGCAGATCACCCACCAATATCATGCACTCTATCCCTTGTCCACTTGTGAAAAAACTCCTCCGAGGTGTGGGATAGGTTCCAGGCGTCAAGCAGGTTCAGAGAGAAGATGCTACTCCACAAACCTAGGGGCAGGACCAGTCATGAGCAGCTCTGTCCAAGAACCTCCAGGCCCACCCGAACTTTGGCTTTGATGACTCTCCAAGTCAGGATGCTTGGGGAGAGGGACAGGCTTTGACTTCCCTCTCCTTGCGGAGCAGCTCGACATAAGTGACTCAGCTCTTTTCCCCTCTCCTCTTGGAACTGGGAGAGGGCAGTTGGGGCTTCCCAGGTGGTCCAGTGGGTAAAGAATCCACCTGCCAACTCAGGAGACATGGATTAGATCCCTGGGTTGGAAAGATCCCCTGGAGGAGGGCATAGCAACCCACTCCAGTATACTTGCCTGGAGAATCCCCATGGACAGAGGAGCCTGGAGGGCTGCAGTCCATGGGGTCGCAAAGAGTCAGCCACAACTGAACAACTGAACTGAACTGATAAGGTTGGTTTTACTCTTAAGCTCAATTTACAGATGAGAAAACTGAAGCTCAGGAAGGTTAGGTAAATTGGCCAACTTTGAGCAGCTAATAAATGAGAAACCAGAGTTCATGCCCCAGTGTCCTACCTACAGACCTCTGAGCCACATACTGGATAGCAAAGGTGTTCAGAGAAAGGAGAGGCTGCTGGGGGCTGCGGGCTTCAGGGCGGACTTCCCTTAAGAAACAGGGCTTAAGTGGGACTTTCCAAGAGGGCTGGGTTTGGGGTAGATGGAAGGGAGGGGGAGGCAGACAACCAGCCTAAATAAGGGTGTAACTCTTGTTGAGGCTGTAGAGATGGGTCTGTTTTCTGCAGTCTCCCTTTGATGCACATAGTTCAGGCTCTGAAGGGGATGGTTCTATAAGTGGACGTCACAGTCAGGCCCATGCACTCAATGGGCCTGCCTTCTGGAGGACCTGGGCACATAGTGAAACTGGGCAAGGCTTCCCCAGAGACTCTGTCTTCACCCTAAGGTCCTGTCTGGCCTCTTAGATCCCAGGGGCTGAGTCAACGCCAGGAAACAGGCACATTGCTGCCTGGAGATGGAGATGGAGGAAAGGGGCAGAAGTTCCAGAAACTTCCATCTCAGCCTGCCACTCCCAGTCTGGTTCTGAACAGACACCAGGGAGACAACGGAGACAAAGACATTGGGAGAGTCCCCTTTGGTCCCCAGTGACCCAGGGACCCTGTTAGGTCCTTCTGGGCTCAAAGGGTCACAGGCAGATCAGGGCAGTCTGGGAGGCTAGTCTCAGGGTAGGTCAGGAGCCTCTCTTGGGATGAGGGGATGCTGACAGATGCCAGGAGGGTCATATGTCCAAGGAATAACCCACACTAGCCCCCGCACCTGGCACAAGATCCTAGGGGAGACAGAGTGTTTGTTAGTCCTCTAACCAAGGCCGAGCCTGTTCAGCACGGGGCGGGGATCCCAGGGGCCTCCCCCAGCCAGGAGTCACCTAGCATGTAGCACATCCGCGACTCTGGGATCCTCTTCATCAGCCGCCCCATGAAGAACTCGGAGCCGAAGAGCTCTGTGGGGATGAAGGCTCCAAACTTCTGCATGCCCACCTCGTAGGGGGAGAACTCGAACCACTCTGCGCACGAAGAAGGGCAGATGTCAGTCTCCTGCCGGGACGGCCCCGCCCACCCTGCTTCGAGGAGCCTGGGACCTGGAGGCCGCAGTTCTCCTGCACGACACAAGGGGGCGCCCGTGGCAGGCTTCTGAGGGCCGGTAAGACAGTTTTGCAACCTGTACAGGCTCATTTGCTCCTCAAAATAGGATAAACCAGGACCAAAAACGGACCCGGAAGCAGGGCAGGTCCCTAGAGTCCCTCCATCCCGGCAGCTTAAGAAATATCTAGAATTCTTTCCCTTGACGACTTTTATTTCCTCTGTCCCATCAAATCTCTGCTCAGGGAAGCCCCAGGACCCTACCACCCATCCCCTACATGCATCTGAGCAGAAGCAGGGAGCAAAGTGGACTTCTTCAGCTGTCAGCACAGTATTTTGGTGCGGAGGTTGGCAAAGGTGTGGTGGAGAGGTGTGTGCTGGGGGTACTGAGTGCCTTTGCCTGCTGAGAAGGGACCCCTTTGTAAAATTGCTAGTCACCAGTGTTACCTCTGAAATCCTGGTTGCTTACATCATCCTTGACATTGATGGTGAGGTAGATGGGCAGGGGGTTCTGGCCCTGGCACAAAGCAGCACGCTGATCTGACAGTTTACATTCATTTCTCTGTGGGGAAAAATAATGGTTAAGGGGAAGAAGACGACCAGCTGCCTGGAAGCAGTGCAAAATAGAGAACAGTCTGGACCTCCAGCAGCCCATTCCCTGGCTCCTGAGCCCACCAGGCTTCTGTGGAGGTCTCAGCTGACACCAGCCAAACCTGCTCTGAAAATGCACCCGGAGAATGCTCACTAGTCCTTGGGCTGTTCACCACCCCAGACACACAGACCCGGTGGGACTGGGTCTGCAGTTTAAGGCTGACCCTCAGAGTCCCCGGGTTCTCCTCATGTGTCAGGGACCACAGAATGAAAGGGTAGGGGTAGAGGAGGCCACCACTGCCCCCTTTCATCCTCATCATCTTCCACCCCACTCAAACTAGACCAGCTCCATTAAAAACAAGAAATCTGAAGAAAAAAAAAAAAAGCCTACAAAAAAAAAAAAAAAAAGAAATCTGCTTTGCATGTTGGGATCTCAAATTTGTTTGAGAAGAAAAAAAGACTTTTCTTTTTTAAAAACAAAAGGCTTGGAAACTGGGCACCAGATGGCAGTCAAGTTCCAAGTCCCCAAAGCACAGTGCAGTCTGATCAGAGTGGGTGTCCTGCAGATCCTCCTAGACCATAGGCCACCTCCCAAAGTGAATCAGCCTGTGTAGACAAGGCCAGGCTCTAACCCCAGACCAAGCAGCTGCCTGGTGGCTGACATCCATGGTTGTTCAAGTGTGTGAAGACCATGGAACCTGTATGGGATGGTAAACACACGTGTGGGTCAAACAACTGTTGTTCAATCACTCAGATCCCATGGACTGCAACATGCAAGGCTTCCCTGTCCTTCACTATCTCCCAGAGTTTGTTCAAACTCATGTCCATTGAGTCGGTAATGCCATCCAACCATCTCATCCTCTGTCACCCCCTTCTATTCCTGCCTTCAATTTTTCCTAGCATAAGGGTCTTTCCCAATGAGTCGGCTCTTTGCATCAGGTGACCAAAGTATTGGAACTTCAGCTTCAGCCTCAGTCCTTCCAATGAATATTCAGGGTTGATTGGAAGGACTGATGAAAGCCTCCTTTGAAAGGCCAACAGGATACCTATCACAACTGGGCCCAGAGATGCAGGTACCACGGAGCTGACCATCCTGGAAGGAGAAGACATTGCAGACTCAGGGAAGAGCCCAGTCCACACTCACTGTCAAGGGGTCCTGAGGGAAAGGGGCCCCTGCCTTGGACAGAGTGGAAGAGCAGAGGCCTCCTCCCTTCAGCCCTAGACTTGCTTTCCTGGAAACCTCGGCTCCTTCCCACACCAAACCCTGGACGATGCTCAGACTTCTAATGTCAAAGGCCTCGGCACGTTCCTCCTCAACACATGGGACAGTAACCACTGTTAGAAATACTAACTACCACTTAGTGATGAAATCCCCATTCAAGGAATAGCACAGAGCAGAGCTAGAATTCAAAC
This sequence comes from Dama dama, assembly GCF_033118175.1. Lineage (NCBI taxonomy): Eukaryota > Metazoa > Chordata > Mammalia > Artiodactyla > Cervidae > Dama > Dama dama. The sequence continues at coordinate 64,519,588 of NC_083692.1, read as the reverse complement.
CCTGTCCTGCTGGAAACCAAAAGCCGACACCCTCAGCCTCTGCCTGCCCTTTTCCATCATGGGGACAGAGTAGATGGTGGGTTATCAAAAGGGGCAGGGATCCACTGAAAGCTGTAAGGGCCCCAGTTGCAGGAGGTTCTTAATTTTGTTGAAAGAATGAATGAGGGAATGAATGAATGTTGAAGATGAGATCTGGGCCATCCTTGGTTGCTCAAATTTTCTGTGTTTTAGGGAAGAGGGGGTCTACTAGAAAATAATTTGCTGTCCCTCTTCCTTCTGGCAAGTTCTTATTTGAATTCAGAACTCTTCAGACACCTTCGGGAATGGGGCAGACAGTCCTAGGCCTGAATAGAAATTAGGTGGGAAGCCCTATTTTGGCGTCAAGCAACAGCCAAAATTGGTTCCTCCCTGGGGCCCATGCTGTCAGAAGTGTCCAGGTGGTAGCTGAGCTCACTGCAATGTCTGGGTCCACAGCATCCCATGGGCATCCCACTGCCCCACCATGGCAGACATGGCTCTCATAGCAACTGGGTCTTAGTCCAAGTAGGTTCTCTTCATGAGCACACATTGCTCAGATCATTGGGTAGCAGAGCTGGAAGGAACCTCCCTGAGCTCATCCTCTGTGTGGTAGCCACGAGAAGGGGCCCAGGCCATGACCGAGTGCAGCAGGGATCCTGAGTCAGGCCCATTCTGAGTCAGGACTCTCCAAGGGACCACATAGTGGGCTAGGATGCTTCCACCCAGCCTTTCTTCCCTCTCTCTTCCACTTGGGGTCAGGCTTGTATCACAGTCTGACAGCTCCCTCCCCATTTTCTCTCACAGGTTCTCAGAGGAAAGCTGCCTCTCTGCAGGGTTGCACCAAAGCCACCCCCAGGGGAGGGCCTGTCATATTTAAAAGGATGTGGGAAGACAATCCCACCGTCTTCCTCCATCATGCTTTCTGATGCCTCAAGCTTCTTACAGCCCAAGGATGCACCCACACGCAGGTCTAACTCCCTCACACTGTGACACATCTCCCGATGCCCTGATGAAGGCAGAAGGCTGGGCATCAGCCCCGGGCAGGTTGGGCCCCCAGGGAAGCTGAGCACCTACCTCATCCCCCAGACAGGCCTCAATCAGCAGGCCCCAGAAGTCTGTGAAGGTGACCTTGTAGCCTTCCTGCCTGCGCTGCTGGAGCTCCTCCTGGAATTTGAGGAGCTGGTCTGGGAACAAGGCAGGCATCTTGTCCTTGACCGCGTGCCTCCGTGCCTCAAAGATGGCGTGCTCCAGGTTTTTGGAGGACCAGTCAGGGTCACGGTACAAGGTGGCCATGGTCCTGGAGAGAGACAGGCATGGCTGATAGAGCTGAGCCAGGCCTGGTCTGTTGGACCCTGGGCTCTGGGAGGAAAGAAGGTGTGCAGGTCATGGGAAACCCTCACCTGCCAGGAGAGGAGTCTGGAGGACAGGGGGTGAGGCTTGGCGGGGAAGGGGAGAACAGTCTCTTACTCAGCGTCACAACTGCTGCCGTTTCTTGACTACCTGTCTTGTGCCAGGTGAAGTACATTGCTTAACAGTGAGGATTCTGGGCCCAGGTCTGCCTGGGTTCAAAACTAGATTCTGCCACTCACCAGCTGTGTGATCTGGGCAAGTTACCTACTTGCTCCTCACGTCAGTTTCCCCATCTGTGTGGACTTGGGGAGAATGATGATAACTGTACCTACCTCACAGTGTTACTATGAGGATGACATGAATTAATGTAAAATGGTGACGACAGTACCTGGCCCGAAGTAAGTGGTGGGCCATAGAGTGGTGGGGCCAACATTTGGCCTTGGGTTTGTATGTGCTAAGTCGCTTCAGTTGTGTCTGACTCTTTGCAACCCTGTGAACTATAGTCCACCAGGCTCCTCTGTCCATGGGATTCTCCAGGCAAGAATACTGGAGTGGGTTGCCATGCCCTCCTCCAGGGGATCTTCCCAACCCAGGGATCAAACCTGCATCTCTTACATCTCCTGCATTGATGGACAAGTTCTTTACCACTAGCACAACTGACCCCAGGGTTGGCAGATTCCAAGTTCTAGACTCTTCCTACGCTGTCACATTAATTTCTATAATTATGATGCCAGCTAAAGATTCATTTCCCCTTTTTCTTCTTCTATGTGGGCAGTGGGGAGGAGTAGAACAAAGATAGAGATCCCCCAGCCCTGGGGCTTTGCCTCTGTCTGCCTCTGCTTGGCCCGGACACAGCTCTCTTCAGCCTAGGTCAGGACAGCACCCAGATCCCTCTCCCCATGGGGATCTGGCCCACAGCTGCCCAACTGTCTGAGCTGTGGCCTCTGCCTTCAGGAGATTTCTTCAATAAAAAAGTACCCTGTTCTCCATTAATTTCACGCAGTTACTTTTATACTTTTAAAAAGCTTTCAAAGATGTTGCAAAGGATTGATTTTGTTTTTTAAAAACTCCTTCCCAGCGCTTTCCCAGGCCAGGAGACACCCCACCCCTACCCCAGCACGGCCTGGGTTCCTCCGGGTTTCCTGCCTGATCCAGAGGTAGGCCAGGAGGAGGCAGACACTCCTCTACTTCGATGCAAGCAGGTCTATCTCCTTAGCTCACTTCCCATGGGCAGCAGTTTATCAGTGAGGATTGAGAATGTAGGCCCTGGACCTAACCTGGGTTGAAATCCCAGCTCAACCACTCATTAGCTGAGTGACCTTGGGGCAATCCCTTCCTTTCTCCAGCTGTAAAATGAGCATAATGGCAACATCTTCCTCACAGTCTTCTTGCTAAGAAGAAATGAGAAGGTTCATGGGAAACAGTCTCCCCGGGACTCTGTGTAGAGGCAATGCTGGTAATTGTCAGCTATCCTCTGTCCCCTCTGGGCTGAAGCCTCAGGGCCTCTGGTGTACTAGGAACCCTTAGCTTTCCTCACATCTGTCCACTCAAATGAAAGCTACCCAGAGTCCTCCAGGATGAGGGGCACAGTTTAGGGCCTGGAAGGTTCTGGGGCTTACTAGTTCCCACAGAATAAGACACAACCTTGGCTGAGAGGTTCTGGGCTGTCATGAGGCCTGGGTCACCCTAGACCAGGGCTGCATCATGACTTTGGTGGGCCCCTTCCACCATAAAAAATAGTAAAAAAAATTACCTTTTATAACTGTTGTGTAAAGACAAATATAGTAATATTATTTATTAAAACGTTTTCTTCAACCTAGAGCTTCTTTTTATTTTTCCTGATTTTAAAAGAAATTCAAACATTTTTATGCCCCGCTCCCCGCCACAGGCATCTGTGGAGAAGCTGTCCTCGTGTTGGCCTCTCCTGTGGCAGAGCTGAGGGCTCACATTACTGCTCACCGGCAAGAGTGAGGAGCCGGGACCCAAGGCGGCCCACGGGGCAGAGGGAGCACATACGGGCGGGCTGGGCCGCAATGTGGGCAGCCAGAGCAGCGGGGCGAGCTCCACCCACCCCAGGAGACTTGCACGGTCGGTCTGAAAGAGGACAGCTGCCTCTCCCCGGCAGGATGGGGTCGGTGGCAGCATCGGTTCACTCATTGTTGGCCACCACACTCCTGGGCCCCTGCTGTAGCAAATGGAGCCATGGCCAACACATGTCCTTTGTGTACCCAGTCCTGGGAGAGCATCTCGCAACAACCCCACGAGGTCAGAGCTGTTACTATCCCCACTTTACAGCTACAGAAAATGAGACTCGGAGAAGTTAAGCTGTATGCCCAAGGTCACGCAGCTGTTAGTGGTGACAGGTGTCATGAGTCACTCTATCTTGGGGTGGAGGAGCTTCACCAGAGACCCCCTCCTCCTGGCCAACCTGTTGGCTGCTTGCTCTGGGCTTCACCAGACACTGGTCCCCGGCTCCTTACCAGGTGGCCCCAGATAGGCCGGTGATATAGCTGGCGCAGTTCAGGATGTTCAGCTTCTGCAGCGCCAGCAGGTGGCCATACATGGCGGTCATAGATCTTGTTCCACCCCCAGTGGCCATGATGGCTATCAGCGGGACCTGGGGGCACATGGAAGCAGGCTGTTGGGATGAGGCTGCACAGGAGAAGACTTGGAGTGACAGGAGCTTAGAAAGAACAGTGGAGGAGGAAAAGCAGGCTATAGAGAGCAGGGGCAGGGGGAATTGAGTAAACTGAAAACTGTTTTCACAGAGTGTCAGGCTACTTGGTAGGTTTAGAGCTGGACCTTAGCTCTAAACCCAATGGTTGGTGTTAGGCTTAGTAAATCAGAAAGTCACATAGGAGCTCTTAGCACTGTGAATCTAGCCCTCAGTTAACAGAGGATGAACTGGGGCCAGAGGGCTGGGTGACTTGCTCAAAAATCCAACCAGTGTGTGATTCTTTAATGGCTGTAAATCAGTATCTGCTATAACGGGACTTGATGTTAGAACACCAAGGCCAGGCTCGGCACATGATATGTGCTCAGAATTAAACAGTATGTGTAGGAGCAGGAATCGATGGATTTTTGATATGGGAAGGAGCAAGGTTGTCACCTGTAGGCTTACATAGGTTTAAGATGCCCTTGGTGTGTTTCCCTACAGATGGGAGAGGGAGGTGTGGGGTCTTTACCAAGACTCGCTTTGTTTTCATTTGAGGGGGGACTGTGAGAACAACTGTCAGCCGAAGCCCCGTCACAGCTGTCCTAAGTGACGAGGTCTCTGTCCACACCAGTGGTTAGCCTCAGAAGGGGAAGTCTCAGAGGGCTGACTGCTGCTCAGGGGAGTGTGGGCCTCAGCCCACACCAGATTGCAGAGGGCACAGAGGCACTGTCGTCTGCTGTGTGCACAGAAGCTGGCCCTCCACGCGAAAGCTGCTTCTCTTCAGTCCCCGACTGCGGTTCATTCTCTGTGTGTGTGCGCATATGCACACACGTTTGGGAGAAGGGAGAATTAAAGAATGAAGGGCCTACAGCTTATGGAGGAGGTGTGTGGCATGTGTGAGCTAGGGGAGCTCTCAAGGTTTCCCTGGCTGGGAAAAGGAGGCCACATGGCCCCGTGTAGCTAGGACATCACTCATTGTCTCGGGAGGTCAGTGCAGGGGAGGAGCTGCTGGGCTCCTTCCTTTCCTTCTACTCTACCCTCCCTGCCCCTGTGAATGCACAACTGAATCACATCCTACAGTAATGAAGCACAGCCCTCACTTGGGCACCTGGAACCTTGGCACTAAGGACCACGGGAAAGGCAGTGCCGCCCCGGGGCATGGGAGGGACTGCAGAGCGCAGCTGGCAGGCATTGTTTGGAAGGACAGGTTTGACTTGGAGTGGACCTCCGCTCACCCACCTCATCTGCCCGCAGATCCTCCTCCAGCTGCAGCACCTCCTTCAGCGCCTGGGCCACCACCACCCTTCGTTTCTGTAGGAACTCCAGTTCTGCCTGGCACAGGCTGAAGCCCAGCCGCACGTCCAGCGCCTGGGAACTATGGGGAAAGAGGACCTTGGCTGAGCAGGCCTGTAGATTCCATCTTCATGGAGAAGACATGGCTTTAGGGTCAGTTGGACCTAGGCTTGAGGCCTGGTTCTGCCAGGTGTCACCTCTGTGACCTTGGGCCTCTGCTTTCTCATCTGTAAAATGGGGCTAATCGTGCTTGACTCCCGACACTTAATGAGCCACCAAATGTAAAGCACTCAAAACCTTAACTGGTGCTCTGTGAGCAGGTACTTAACACTATTAGATATTCATTGAACCCTATGCTTTCTCAATGAGTTCTGGAAAGTGCTGGAAGGCGTTCCCCAGGCACCTTCTAGAGCCTGAGGCCAGACATGGTGACAAGGGTCCTTGAGACCCTTTTGGCCAATCCCTCTGAATAAGGCAAGGGCTTCCCATGTGGTCAGTGGTAAAGAACCTGCCAATGCAGAAAATCCAAGAGATGTGGGTTCAATCCCTGGGTCAGGAAGATCCCCTGGAGGAGGAAATGGTAACTCACTCTAGTATTCTTGCCTGAGAAATCCCATGGACAGAGGAGCCTGGAGGACTGCAGTCCTTGGGGTTTCAAAGAGTCAGACATGACTGAGCATACACATACATACTCACACACACACTTCTGAATAAGGCTGTACCATAAGGGCTCTCCTGAGCTGGATAAACAAGGCCCTGTTCTCATGGCGCTCATATTCCTTTCTGCTCCCAGAGTAAGACTCCTCCGTCACACTCTTGCTGTAATCCTGTCACCCCTACAGGTCTGCAAGGCGGGTGGGGCCGAAGAAGCATGTCCAAACACTTGTCCTCTTTTTATCATATCCCTGACCTGAGCAAGTCCAGGCTTATGGCCTGGCATCCAAGCCCCACCTGATCTGTCCAGCCTCACCTCCTGCTACTTTCTCGAAGGGTCTGTTGGCTCCCAGAGCCCAGGAGCAGTGTGGGTCCTGAGCCTCCTTCCTCTGTCCACCAACATCCCTTGCATCCTCCAAGTCCCCAGGCTAATGAACCTTGACAATTTCTGACCTGAGTCTTAGTGACCTGCGTAATTAACAAGGTCATATCTCCTTGAAGGCAGAATCTGGGGACTGTCCCATCCATTCCGTCTGTGTCTAGTACAGGCCTGCAGACACAGCTGTCAGGAAATTTTCCCTTGGTCTCAACAAGGAATGAATAATCAAACAGCAATAATAATAACATTAGTTGATATTTTCGGACTGTCCCACTTCTCAGATCACTGATTTCCTCACATGTGTTATCTCACTGGATCCTCAAATCAACCCAACCATGGACTGTGCCCTTGGTATTGCTGTAATTTGCAGATGAAAAAAAAAAGGAGAGACTTAGAGGGGCTTAATAACTTGACTGAGGACAAAATAGCTGTCAGACTGTAACTGGAAGCAACAGTCACGTGATCTTCAACAAGGGTGCCAAGACAATTCAAAAGGGAAAGAATCATCTTTTCACCAAATGATGCTGGGACAATGGATATCCACATGCCAGGAGTCCAAGAGTGAAGTTGGACCCCTATTTCACAATATATACATATATATTCACATATATACAAGTTAACTCAAAATCAATCATAGACTCACATGTGAGAGCTAAGACTATAAAACTCTTAAAAGAAAACATGGGAGTGAATCTTCATCCTTAGATTAGGCAATGGTGTTTTAAATATGACACCAAGAGCACAGGTGACAAAGGAAAAACATACATACACTGAAATTCACCAAAACTGAAATTTTCTGTGCTTCAAAGAACACTATGAAGAATGTGAAAGACAATCTTCAGAATAGGAAAAAATAGGCTAAAAAATATCTGACAAGGGGCTTGTATCTAGAATATACAAAGAAATTTTACAAGTCAACAATAAAAGGCAAATCGCTCACTTTAAAATGGGCAAAAGATTTGAATAAATATTTCTCTGAAGAAGATACACGAATGGCCTATAAGCCTATGAAAAGATGCTCAACATCACTGGCCATCACTGAAATGCAAGTCAAAACCAGAAGATACCACATCCTTAAAGAGAAATGAGTCAGAGGGACAGACAGAAAGAGGGTACTTTACCAGGGTGTAGACTTCATGTGTAATTCACAGTTCTCATTCTGGGAAGTGAAAGATGAAAATTTTGTCAGGGATGACCAGTTTAGAGCCAAGAGTTTCCAACCAAAGAAGTAGAGACTCACCACATTGTCCACCCCGACCTGCCTCCGGACATATGCGTGTGCTTGTGGGTACACACACGTGTTCTCTTCTGGACATGACCCTCCCCACCACCCTGGACTCAGCCTCCACACACTGTCTTTGGCTCCACACTGCAGCCCAGCAGTCTCCTACCCCACAAGACTCCTCTACCCCACCAGGAATCGTCCTCCTCCACGGCCCCCCAGGCTCTCCCCCTCTCCTTGTCGCAGGAGCTTCAGACTAAGCTGGGCTGCTGCCCAGACCCAGGCGCTCACCACAGGCAAGGTCACTGCCTCGCCGTCGGGGAGGCAATGGAGCGACTGGCACACAGGGTCCTTCTGGCGCGTGCAGCAGCAGAGCTGGGAGGAGGGCAGGTGTGTGAGGGAAGGGATTCCTCCCGCTGCCCACCCCTCCCAGTCCCCTACACCCCACACCTCTCCCAGCCCCCTACCCCCCACACCTCTCCCAGCCCCCTACCCCCCACACCTCTCCCAGTCCCCTATATCCCACACCTCTCCCAGTCCCCTAGTTCCCACACCTCTCCCAGCCCCCTACCCCCCCACACCTCTCCCAGTCCCCTATACCCCACACCTCTCCCAGCCCCCTATACCCCACACCTCTCCCAGCCCCCTATCCCCCACACCTCTCCCAGCCCCCTATCCCCCACACCTCTCCCAGCCCCCTACGCCCTACACCTCTCCCAGTCCCCTACCCCCCACACCTCTCCCAGTCCCCTACATCCCACACCTCTCCCAGTCCCCAATACCCCACACCTCTCCCAGTCCCCTATGTCCCACACCTCTCCCAGTCCCCTATGTCCCACACCTCTCCCAGTCCCCTATACCCCACACCTCTCCCAGCCCCCTATACCCCACACCTCTCCCAGCCCCCTACCCCCCACACCTCTCCCAGTCCCCTATATCCCACACCTCTCCCAGTCCCCTACCCCCCACACCTCTCCCAGTCCCCTACCCCCCACACCTCTCCAGTCCCCTATATCCCACACCTCTCCCAGTCCCCTACCCCCCACACCTCTCCCAGTCCCCGATACCCCACACCTCTCCCAGCCCCCTACCCCCTACACCTCTCCCAGCCCCCTACCCCCCACACCTCTCCCAGCCCCCTATACCCCACACCTCTCCCAGCCCCCTACCCCCCACACCTCTCCCAGCCCCCTACCCCCTACACCTCTCCCAGCCCCCTACCCCCCACACCTCTCCCAGTCCCCTACCCCCCACACCTCTCCCAGTCCCCTACCCCCCACACCTCTCCCAGTCCCCGATACCCCACACCTCTCCCAGCCCCGTACCCCCCACACCTCTCCCAGCCCCCTACCCCCTACACCTCTCCCAGCCCCCTACCCACTACACCTCTCCCAGCCCCCTACCCCCCACACCTCTCCCAGCCCCCTACCCCCCACACCTCTCCCAGTCCCCTACCCCCCACACCTCTCCCAGTCCCCTACCCCCCACACCTCTCCCAGTCCCCGATACCCCACACCTCTCCCAGTCCCCGATACCCCACACCACTCCCAGCCCCCTACCCCCTACACCTATCCCAGCCCCCTACCCCCCACACCTCTCCCAGTCCCCTACCCCCCACACCTCTCCCAGTCCCCGATACCCCACACCTCTCCCAGCCCCCTACCCCCCACACCTCTCCCAGTCCCCGATACCCCACACCTCTCCCAGTCCCCTACCCCCCACACCTCTCCCAGTCCCCGATACCCCACACCTCTCCCAGCCCCCTACCCCCCACACCTCTCCCAGCCCCCTACCCCCTACACCTCTCCCAGCCCCCTACCCCCCACACCTCTCCCAGTCGCCTACCCCCCACACCTCTCCCAGTCCCCTACCCCCCACACCTCTCCCAGTCCCCGATACCCCACACCTCTCCCAGCCCCCTACCCCCCACACCTCTCCCAGTCCCCGATACCCCACACCTCTCCCAGTCCCCTACCCCCCACACCTCTCCCAGTCCCCGATACCCCACACCTCTCCCAGTCCCCGATACCCCACACCAGTCCCCGATACCCCACACCTCTCCCAGTCCCCGATACCCCACACCTCTCCCAGTCCCCGATACCCCACACCACTCCCAGCCCCCTACCCCCTACACCTCTCCCAGCCCCCTACCCCCCACACCTCTCCCAGCCCCCTACCCCCCACACCTCTCCCAGCCCCCTACCCCCTACACCTCTCCCAGCCCCCTACACCTCACACCTCTCCCAGCCCCCTACCCCCCACACCTCTCCCAGTCCCCGATACCCCACACCTCTCCCAGTCCCCGATACCCCACACCTCTCCCAGTCCCCGATACCCCACACCTCTGCCAGTCCCCTATACCCCACACCTCTCCCAGTCCCCTATACCCCACACCTCTCCCAGTCCCCGATACCCCACACCTCTCCCAGTCCCTGATACCCCACACCTCTCCCAGTCCCCGATACCCCACACCTCTCCCAGTCCCCGATACCCCACACCTCTCCCAGTCCCCTATACCCAACACCTCTCCCAGGCCCCGATACCCCACACCTCTCCCAGTCCCCGATACCCCACACCTCTCCCAGTCCCCGATACCCCACACCTCTCCCAGTCCCTGATACCCCACACCTCTCCCAGTCCCCTATACCCCACACCTCTCCCAGTCCCCGATACCCCACACCTCTCCCAGTCCCCTATACCCCACACCTCTCCCAGTCCCCTATACCCCACACCTCTCCCAGTCCCCGATACCCCACACCTCTCCCAGTCCCTGATACCCCACACCTCTCCCAGTCCCCTATACCCCACACCTCTCCCAGTCCCCGATACCCCACACCTCTCCCAGTCCCCTATACCCCACACCTCTCCCAGTCCCCGACCCCACACCTCTCCCAGTCCCCAATACCCCACACCTCTCCCAGTCCCTGATACCCCACACCTCTCCCAGTCCCCTACCCCCCACACCTCTCCCAGTCCCCGATACCCCACACCTCTGCCAGTCCCCTATACCCCACACCTCTCCCAGTCCCCTATACCCCACACCTCTCCCAGCCCCCTATACCCCACACCTCTCCCAGCCCCCTATACCCCACACCTCTCCCAGTCCCCTATACCCCACACCTCTCCCAGTCCCTGATACCCCACACCTCTCCCAGTCCCCTACCCCCCACACCTCTCCCAGTCCCGGATACCCCACTCCTCTCCCAGTCCCCATACCCCACACCTCTCCCAGTCCCTGATACCCCACACCTCTCCCAGTCCCCTACCCCCCACACCTCTCCCAGTCCCCGATACCCCACACCTCTGCCAGTCCCCGATACCCCACACCTCTCCCAGTCCCCGATACCCCACACCTCTCCCAGTCCCCTATACCCCACACCTCTCCCAGTCCCCGATACCCGACACCTCTCCCAGTCCCCTATACCCCACACCTCTCCCAGTCCCCGATACCCCACACCTCTCCCAGTCCCCGATACCCCACACCTCTCCCAGTCCCCGATACCCCACACCTCTCCCAGTCCCCGATACCCCACACCTCTCCGAGTCCCCGATACCCCACACCTCTCCCAGTCCCCTATATCCCACACCTCTCCCAGTCCCCGATACCCCACACCTCTCCCAGTCCCCTATACCCCACACCTCTCCCAGTCCCCGATACCCCACACCTCTCCCAGTCCCCTATACCCCACACCTCTCCCAGTCCCCTATGTCCCACACCTCTCCCAGTCCCCGATACCCCACACCTCTCCCAGTCCCCGATACCCCACACCTCTCCCAGTCCCCTACCCCCCACACCTCTCCCAGTCCCCGATACCCCACACCTCTCCCAGTCCCCGATACCCCACACCTCTCCCAGTCCCCGATACCCCACACCTCTCCCAGTCCCCGATACCCCACACCTCTCCCAGTCCCCGATACCCCACACCTCTCCCAGTCCCCGATACCCCACACCTCTCCCAGTCCCCGATACCCCACACCTCTCCCAGTCCCCTACCCCCTACACCTCTGCCAGTCCCCTACCCCCCACCCCTCTCCCAGCCCCCTACCCCCCACACCTCTCCCAGCCCCCTACCCCCTACACCTCTCCCAGCCGCCTACACCCCACACCTCTCCCAGCCGCCTACACCCCACACCTCTCCCAGTCCCCGATACCCCACACCTCTCCCAGTCCCCGATACCCCACACCTCTCCCAGTCCCCTACCCCCTACACCTCTCCCAGTCCCCTACCCCCCACCCCTCTCCCAGCCCCCTACCCCCCACCCCTCTCCCAGCCCCCTACCCCCCACACCTCTCCCAGCCCCCTACCCCCCACACCTCTCCCAGCCCCCTACCCCCCACACCTCTCCCAGCCCCCTACACCCCACACCTCTCCCAGTCCCCGATAACCCACACCTCTCCCAGTCCCCGATACCCCACACCTCTCCCAGTCTCCTATACCCCACACCTCTACCAGTCCCCGATACCCCACACCTCTCCCAGTCCCCGATACCCCACACCTCTCCCAGTCCCCGATACCCCACACCTCTCCCAGTCCCCTATACCCCACACCTCTCCCAGTCCCCGATACCCCACACCTCTCCCAGTCCCCGATACCCCACACCTCTCCCAGTCCCCTATACCCCACACCTCTCCCAGTCCCCTATGTCCCACACCTCTCCCAGTCCCCTATGTCCCACACCTCTCCCAGTCCCCGATACCCCACACCTCTCCCAGTCCCCGATACCCCAGACCTCTCCCAGTCCCCTATGTCCCACACCTCTCCCAGTCCCCTATACCCCACACCTCTCCCAGCCCCCTACCCCCCACACCTCTCCCAGTCCCCGATACCCCACACCTCTCCCAGTCCCCGATACCCCACACCTCTCCCAGTCCCCTACCCCCCACACCTCTCCCAGTCCCCGATACCCCACACCTCTCCCAGTCCCCGATACCCCACACCTCTCCCAGTCCCCGATACCCCACACCTCTCCCAGTCCCCTACCCCCCACACCTCTCCCAGTCCCCGATACCCCACACCTCTCCCAGTCCCCGATACCCCACACCTCTCCCAGTCCCCGATACCCCACACCTCTCCCAGCCCCCTACCCCACACCTCTCCCAGTCCCCTATACCCCACACCTCTCCCAGTCCCCGATACCCCACACCTCTCCCAGTCCCCTATGTCCCACACCTCTCCCAGTCCCCGATACCCCACACCTCTCCCAGCCCCCTACCCCCCACACCTCTCCCAGTCCCCTACCCCCCACACCTCTCCCAGTCCCCTACCCCCCACACCTCTCCCAGTCCCCTACCCCCCACACCTCTCCCAGTCCCCTACCCCCCACACCTCTCCCAGTCCCCGATACCCCACACCTCTCCCAGCCCCCTACCCCACACCTCTCCCAGTCCCCTATACCCCACACCTCTCCCAGTCCCCGATACCCCACACCTCTCCCAGTCCCCTATGTCCCACACCTCTCCCAGTCCCCGATACCCCACACCTCTCCCAGCCCCCTACCCCCCACACCTCTCCCAGTCCCCTACCCCCCACACCTCTCCCAGTCCCCTACCCCCCACACCTCTCCCAGTCCCCGATACCCCACACCTCTCCCAGTCCCCGATACCCCACACCTCTCCCAGTCCCCTACCCCCCACACCTCTCCCAGTCCCCGATACCCCACACCTCTCCCAGCCCCCTACCCCCCACACCTCTCCCAGTCCCCTACCCCCCACACCTCTCCCAGTCCCCTACCCCCCACACCTCTCCCAGTCCCCGATACCCCACACCTCTCCCAGTCCCCTATGTCCCACACCTCTCCCAGTCCCCGATACCCCACACCTCTCCCAGCCCCCTACCCCACACCTCTCCCAGTCCCCGATACTCCACACCTCTCCCAGTCCCCTATGTCCCACACCTCTCCCAGTCCCCTACCCCCCACACCTCTCCCAGTCCCCTACCCCCCACACCTCTCCCAGCCCCCTACCCCCCACACCTCTCCCAGTCCCCTACCCCCCACACCTCTCCCAGTCCCCTACCCCCCACACCTCTCCCAGCCCCCTACCCCCCACACCTCTCCCAGTCCCCGATACCCCACACCTCTCCCAGTCCCCGATACCCCACACCTCTCCCAGTCCCCGATACCCCACACCTCTCCCAGCCCCCTACCCCCCACACCTCTCCCAGTCCCCGATACCCCACACCTCTCCCAGTCCCCGATACCCCACACCTCTCCCAGCCCCCTACCCCCCACACCTCTCCCAGTCCCGATACCCCACACCTCTCCCAGTCCCCGATACCCCACACCTCTCCCAGTCCCCGATACCCCACACCTCTCCCAGTCCCCGATACCCCACACCTCTCCCAGCCCCCTACCCCCCACACCTCTCCCAGTCCCCGATACCCCACACCTCTCCCAGTCCCCGATACCCCACACCTCTCCCAGCCCCCTACCCCCCACACCTCTCCCAGTCCCGATACCCCACACCTCTCCCAGTCCCCGATACCCCACACCTCTCCCAGTCCCGATACCCCACACCTCTCCCAGTCCCGATACCCCACACCTCTCCCAGTCCCCGATACCCCACACCTCTCCCAGTCCCCGATACCCCACACCTCTCCCAGCCCCCTACCCCCCACACCTCTCCCAGTCCCCGATACCCCACACCTCTCCCAGTCCCCGATACCCCACACCTCTCCCAGTCCCCGATACCCCACACCTCTCCCAGTCCCCTATACCCCACACCTCTCCCAGTCCCGATACCCCACACCTCTCCCAGCCCCCTACCCCCCACACCTCTCCCAGTCCCCGATACCCCACACCTCTCCCAGTCCCCGATACCCCACACCTCTCCCAGTCCCCGATACCCCACACCTCTCCCAGTCCCCGATACCCCACACCTCTCCCAGTCCCCGATACCCCACACCTCTCCCAGTCCCCGATACCCCACACCTCTCCCAGTCCCCTATACCCCACACCTCTCCCAGTCCCCGATACCCCACACCTCTCCCAGTCCCCGATACCCCACACCTCTCCCAGTCCCCGATACCCCACACCTCTCCCAGCCCCCTACCCCCCACACCTCTCCCAGTCCCCGATACCCCACACCTCTCCCAGTCCCCGATACCCCACACCTCTCCCAGTCCCCGATACCCCACACCTCTCCCAGTCCCCTATACCCCACACCTCTCCCAGTCCCGATACCCCACACCTCTCCCAGTCCCCTATACCCCACACCTCTCCCAGTCCCCGATACCCCACACCTCTCCCAGTCCCCTATACCCCACACCTCTCCCAGTCCCCGATACCCCACACCTCTCCCAGTCCCCGATACCCCACACCTCTCCCAGTCCCCGATACCCCACACCTCTCCCAGCCCCCTACCCCCCACACCTCTCCCAGTCCCCGATACCCCACACCTCTCCCAGTCCCCGATACCCCACACCTCTCCCAGTCCCCGATACCCCACACCTCTCCCAGTCCCCTATACCCCACACCTCTCCCAGTCCCGATACCCCACACCTCTCCCAGTCCCCTATACCCCACACCTCTCCCAGTCCCCGATACCCCACACCTCTCCCAGTCCCCTATGTCCCACACCTCTCCCAGTCCCCGATACCCCACACCTCTCCCAGTCCCCGATACCCCACACCTCTCCCAGTCCCCGATACCCCACACCTCTCCCAGCCCCCTACCCCCCACACCTCTCCCAGTCCCCGATACCCCACACCTCTCCCAGTCCCCGATACCCCACACCTCTCCCAGTCCCCGATACCCCACACCTCTCCCAGTCCCCTATACCCCACACCTCTCCCAGTCCCGATACCCCACACCTCTCCCAGTCCCCTATACCCCACACCTCTCCCAGTCCCCGATACCCCACACCTCTCCCAGTCCCCTATATCCCACACCTCTCCCAGTCCCCGATACCCCACACCTCTCCCAGTCCCCTTTACCCCACACCTCTCCCAGTCCCGATACCCCACACCTCTCCCAGCCCCCTATACCCCACACCTCTCCCAGTCCCCGATACCCCACACCTCTCCCAGCCCCCTACCCCCCACACCTCTCCCAGTCCCCGATACCCCACACCTCTCCCAGTCCCCGATACCCCACACCTCTCCCAGTCCCCGATACCCCACACCTCTCCCAGTCCCCTATACCCCACACCTCTCCCAGTCCCGATACCCCACACCTCTCCCAGTCCCCTATACCCCACACCTCTCCCAGTCCCCGATACCCCACACCTCTCCCAGTCCCCTATATCCCACACCTCTCCCAGTCCCCGATACCCCACACCTCTCCCAGTCCCCTTTACCCCACACCTCTCCCAGTCCCGATACCCCACACCTCTCCCAGTCCCCTATACCCCACACCTCTCCCAGTCCCCGATACCCCACACCTCTCCCAGTCCCCTATATCCCACACCTCTCCCAGTCCCGATACCCCACACTTCTCCCAGTCCCCTATACCCCACACCTCTCCCAGTCCCCGATACCCCACACCTCTCCCAGTCCCCTATACCCCACACCTCTCCCAGCCCCCTATACCCCACCCCTCTCCCAGTCCCCGATACCCCACACCTCTCCCAGCCCCCGATACCCCACACCTCTCCCAGCCCCCTACCCCCTACACCTCTCCCAGTCCCCTATACCCCACACCTCTCCCAGCCCCCGATACCCCACACCTCTCCCAGTCCCCTATATCCCACACCTCTCCCAGTCCCCGATACCCCACACCTCTCCCAGTCCCCGATACCCCACACCTCTCCCAGTCCCCGATACCCCACACCTCTCCCAGTCCCCGATACCCCACACCTCTCCCAGTCCCCTATACCCCACACCTCTCCCAGCCCCCTACCCCCTACACCTCTCCCAGTCCCCTATACCCCACACCTCTCCCAGTCCCCGATACCCCACACCTCTCCCAGTCCCCGATACCCCACACCTCTCCCAGTCCCCGATACCCCACACCTCTCCCAGTCCCCTATACCCCACACCTCTCCCAGTCCCCGATACCCCACACCTCTCCCAGTCCCCGATACCCCACACCTCTCCCAGTCCCCGATACCCCACACCTCTCCCAGTCCCCGATACCCCACACCTCTCCCAGTCCCCTATACCCCACACCTCTCCCAGTCCCCGATACCCCACACCTCTCCCAGTCCCCGATACCCCACACCTCTCCCAGTCCCCTATGTCCCACACCTCTCCCAGTCCCCGATACCCCACACCTCTCCCAGTCCCCTATACCCCACACCTCTCCCAGTCCCCTATGTCCCACACCTCTCCCAGTCCCGATACCCCACACCTCTCCCAGCCCCCCACCCCCAACATACTTCTGCAGCCCCTACCTCACAGATCCACGGGCTCTTGGGCAACTCCACGTGCACCTCAGGCTGGAAGTGCTTGGGGTACTGGAAGTAGGCGAGGTTTGTGCCACAGGGTTCCAGGCCGGGTGAGATGCGCTGGGTGTGCTCGAAGGACTCCGTCACTGTCACCAGGAGGTCCTTCTCTGGAAGAGAGGACGAGAGGGCTGAGACCCCCAGGAAGCCTCTTGCTCCCCACCCTCACGTGGCCCACTAAAAGGCCTAGCTGGAGGCACCCAGGATAGGGGTTTAGAATGACCAAGGCACTGGTTAAAATGCCCCAGGGCCTTGTTCTGAAGGGCGGGGCAGGGCCCTGGAACCTACACTTCACCAGGCTTGTGCGTGAGATCTGAGATGCTGAGTCCTCTGGACTAATCCTCCTTCTTCTCTGCAAGGTGCCCCCAAATCACCCTTCCACTGCACTGGAAGCAGCCCCCTTTCTGCCGGTTGGGGGTAGAGCCTCTTCCTCCCCCCCACCCCCCGCCTGTGGGGCTCTGAGGCTCTCCTCTTTCCAAGCAGGGCTTGAGTGGGGGGATGCGATGGAGCGCTGAACTGGAGGGTCTCGCAGTTGTGGATGTTAGGTCTCTGTCAGCTATAAGATGCTAGAACTCTATGAACTGGAGTCTGATGAGAGGAAGCGGTGCATCTAGAGGGGCCCTGCCTGCCTTGGGTGCTGACCACCACGATAGACCCAGGGAATCCCCGGTCTGACAGGCTGCAGCGCAGATCAGTATGGGCAAATAGGCAGTGCTGTGCCCTTGATCCCTGGCCCAGGGCGCTGGCCAGGCTGGGAAGCTCTGAGGGTCACCTGGGGGCCTGGAAGAGCAGCCTCCTTTTAGGGCAGTGGAGGGGGACAGGGGTTCATGACCCCTGAGGGTAAGATGATCCCGAGGACTCAGCCTAGCTTTGGGTTCCCCATCAAGCTTAGGGCGGCCATGGAGCGGCCACTCTGATGTTGACAGAGTCAGAAAACAGCACTGCTCCTCCCTCCCACCCCCCAGCAGGCAGAAGCGGTGGAAGGGCTCACTTTTCCTCTTCTTTGGCCTCCTGGATTCTGCACAAACCTCCAGGCAGGACATTTGTCGAGACTGAAACAAAGGAAGGGGGGTCATTTTGAGCCCAAGCTGCCTGGGATGCTCTACCAGGCTACACATTCCCAGAGACTGATCTTGAGGGGAGAGAGCTCCTTGAATCCTGACGCTTTAGCTGCATTGAATTAAAATGGCTGTACTAACAGCCTAATTATGGGAAACTTCTAACTTCTGAACTTATGCTTTTAGGGATTGAAGTTGGGGGGAAATGGGACAAGACTGATTCTGGGAGGAGGCTGCAGGCTAGTGGGTGCTTTTATTGGGGGGTTCTTAGGACATGGTTGTGGGAGATGGGGTGATGGCCCAGATATTTTCTCCCACCATGACCTGGCTCCCTTTGTCTGGCTTCAGTTAGCCTGCCTCCTAGTGGGCTCTGGGGCAAGGGTCCCAGTTGGGCCTGGTTTTCCTTCCCACAGTTCTGTTCTCTAAGAGCAGCAGCCACAGGTGGCCCTAGAGCCACAGGAGACTGGAAGGACAGTTACCACCAGCACGCCATTCGTGATGAGGCTCTCTGGTGGAGAGGGGCTGAAAAACAAAATGAGAACTCCTGGTCAGTCTTGTCATTCTTTTTTTTTTCTTTTTCAAAACCTATTTTATTGAACTATAGCTGAGTTACAACATTGTGTTAATTTCCACTGTATAGCAAAGTGATTCAGTTATACACACACATATGTATATATTCTTTTTCAAATCAGTTCAGTTGTCGTTCAGTCGTGTCCAATTCTTTGCAACCCCATGGACTGCTGCATGCCATCACCAACTCCATCCTGTCCATCACCAACTCTATCACCAACTCCATCATCATCACCAATTCCATCCTGTCCATCATCAACTTCCAGAGCTTGCTCAAACTCATGTCCATTGAGTCGGTGATGCCATCCAACCATCTCATCCTCTGTCATCCCCTTCTCCTCCCACCTTCAATTTTCATAGCATCAGGGTCTTTTCCAACGAGTCAGTTTTTCACATCAGGTGGCCAAAGGATTGGAGTTTCAGCTTCAGCATCAGTCCTTCCAATGAATATTCAGGACTGATTTCCTTTAAGATCAATTGGTTGGATCTCCTTGCAGTCAAAGGGACTCTCAAGAGTCTTCTCCAACACCACAGTTCAAAAGCATTAATTCTTTGGCCCTCAGCTTTCTTTATAGTCCAATTCTCACATCCATACATGACTACTGGAAAAATCATAGCTCTGACTAGAGAGAGCTTTGTTGACAAAATAATGTCTCTGCTTTTTAATATGCTGTCTAGGTTGGTCATAGCTTTTCTTCCAAGGAGTGTTTTTTAATTTCATGGCTGCAGTCACCATCTGCAGTGACTTTGGAGCCCCCCAAAATAAAGCCTGTCACTGTTTCTACTGTTTTCCCATCTATTTGCCATGAAGTGATGGGACTGGATGCCATGATCTTAGTTTTTTGAATGCTGAGTTTTAAGCCAACTTTTTCACTCTCCTCTTTTACTTTCATCAAGAGGCTCTTTAGTTCTTCTTCACTTTCTGCCATAAGGGTGGTGTCATCTGCATATCTGAAGTTATTGATATTTCTCCCAGCAATCTTGATTCCAGCTTGTGCTTCATCCAGCCTGGCATTTCTCATGATGTACTCTGCATAGAAGTTAAATAAGCGAGTGACAATACACAGCCTTGACATACTCCTTTCCCAATTTGGTACCAGTCCCTTCTTCCATGTACGGTTCTAACTGTTGCTTCTTGACCTGCATATGGATTTCTCAGGAGGCAGGTAAGGTGGTCTGGTATATACCATCTCTTTAAGAATTTTCCACAATTTGTTGTTATTCACACAGTCAAAGGCTTTGGCATAGTCAATAAAGCAGAAATAGATGTTTTTCTGGAACTCTCTTGTTTTTTTGATGATCCAGCAGATGTTGGCAATTTGATCTCTGGTTCCTCTGCCTTTTCTAAATCCAGCTTGAACATCTGGAAGTTCACGGTTCACGTACTGTTGAAGCCTGGCTTCGAGATCTTGAGCATTACTTTGCTAGCGTGTGAGATGACTGCAATTGTGCGGTAGTTTGAGCATTCTTCGACATTGCCTTTCTTTGGGATTGGAATGAAAACTGACCTTTTCCAGTCCTATGGCCACTGCTGAGTTTTCCAAATTTGCTGACATATTGAGTGAGGCACTTTCACAGCATCATCTTTTAGGGTTTAAAAAAGTTCAGCTGGAATTCCATCACCTCCACTAGCTTTGTTCGTAGTGATGCTTCCTAAGGCCCACTTGACTTCACATTCCAGGATGTCTGGCTCTAGGTGAGTGATCACACCATCATGGTTATCTGGGTCATGAAGATCTTCTTTGTATAGTTCTTCTGTGTATTCTTGCCACTTCTTCTTAATATCTTCTGCTTCTGTTAGGTCCACACCATTTCTGTCCTTCATTGTGCCCATATTTGCAGGAAATGTTCCCTTGGTATCTCTAATTTTCTTGAGGAGATCTCTAGTCTTTCCCATTCTATTGTTTTCCTCTATTTCTTTGCACTGATCACTGAGGAAGGCTTTCTTATCTCTCCTTGCTATTCTTTGGAACTCTACATTCAAATAGGTATATCTTTCCTTTTCTCCTTTGCTTTTCACTTTTCTTCTTTTCTCAGCTATTTGTAAGCCTCCTCAGACAACCATTTTGCCTTTTTGCATTTATTTTTCTTAGGGATAGTCTTGTTCACTGTCTCCTGTACAATGTCACGCACCTCCATCCATAGTTCATCAAGCACTCTGTCTATCAGATCTAATCCCCTGCATCTATTTGTCATTTCCACTGTATAATCGTAAGGGATTTTATTTAGATCATACGTGAATGGTCTAGTGGTTTTCCCTACTTTCTTCAATTTCAGTCTGAATTTGGCAATAAGGAGTTCATGATCTGAGCCACAGTCAGCTACCATTCTTGTTTTTGCTTCTGTATAGAGCTTCTCCATCTTTGGCTGCAAAGAATATCATCAATCTGATTTCGGTATTGACCATCTGGTGATGTCTATGTGTAGAGTCGTTTGCTGTGTTGTTGGAAGAGGGTGTTTGCTATGACTAGTGTGTTCTCTTGGCAAAACTCTGTTAGACTTTGCCCCGCTCCATTTTGTACTTCAAGGCCAAACTTGCCTGTTACTCCAGGTATCTCTTGACTTCATACTTTTGCATTCTAGTCCCCCACGATGAAAAGGACATCTTTTTTTGGGTATTAGTTCTAGAAGGTCTTGTAGGTCTTCATAGAACTGTTCAATTTCAGCTTCTTCAGTGTTACTGGTTGGGGCATAGACTTGAATTACTGTGGTATTGAATGGTTTGCCTTGGAAACAGATAGAGATCATTCTATTGTTTTTGAGATTGCACCCAAGTACTGCATTTGTTGACTATGAGGGCTACTCCATTTCTTCTAAGGGATTCTTGCCCACAGTAGTAGATATAATGGTCATCTGAATTAAAGTCACCCATTCCAGTCCACTTTAGTTCACTGATTCCTAAAATGTCGATGTTCAGTCTTACCACCTCCTGTTTGACCACTTCCAATTTACCTTGATTCATGGACCTAACATTCTAGATTCCTATGCAATATTGTTCTTTACAGCATCGGATTTGACTTCTATCACCAGTTGTATCCACAACTGGGTGTTGTTTTCACTTTGGCTCCATCTCTTCATTCTTTCTCCACTTTTCTCCAGTAGCATACTGGGCACCTACTGACCTGAGGAGTTCATCTTTCAGTGTCATATCTTTTTACCTTTTCATACTGTTTATGAGGTTCTCAAAGCAAGAATGCTAAAGTGGTTTGCCATATACTGAAGTATATGCTATTCTTTTTCATATACTTTCCCATTATGGTTTATCATAGGATATTTAATTCCCTAAGCTATACAGTAGGACTTTGTTGTTTATCCATTCTAAACATACTAGTTTTCATTGACAAATCCCAAATTTCCAATCCAACCCTCCCCCAGTCTCCCAGCCACCCTTGGCAACCACAAGTCTGTTCTCTAAATCATATCATTCTTGACTGATTTCTCACAAAGGGGACAAAGAGCCTATATAGGGCCAATAAGGAGATAGCAGAATCTTCTTAGTGGTTGTGAAAAATGCTGGCTTAAGAAGCCTTAGGAATTGGCAAGGAGAAAACTGGCATACATTTTAAATAAAATATCCAGAAATAAAGATTTATAGGATAGAGGGAGTAGAAGAGTTTCCTTTTTTTTCTCATTTAAAGGATAACTGTTCTTTGTGTCCAACCAGACGCAACTGCACAGAGTTATAAGGATAAACAGGTTGCAAGAAAAGGCTGGAGCCCGCCACCTAGAACAGATGTGAACAGTTCTGGTAGCAAAACGGACCTCTCCTCCCTTCTGTGCTTTAATGTGTGCATTAACAAATAGTTCTGACTCAGCCAGAGAGGGGCCTAGTGAGTGTGAAATGTCCGTGTGTTACAAATCTGAGACAGCTTCATGGTTACAGTTAGTCTAGGGAAGTCCACAGCCTCCCTTATCAACCTAAGCCCCAAAGGACTGTGTCTCCATGTCAACCCTTATTCTGACGTAGTTCCTCCACTTGCTAATTCACCCAAGGAATGCATTTTCCCCTAAAAGTCCTATTAAACCAAGAACCAAAGGAGAGAGCTCAGATTTTCTTTAGTGTGAAACAAATGAACTTGATTTTAACTTGCCAAATTAAATTTTAATTTTAAGTTGATTTTAATGAGGCACTTCAGTCCCAAGACCCCCTACACATAGGATTCTCTGGTTGGGAACAGAGGGAACAAGCCCTCTGTTCTAATTCCTGCCTCTCATTGTCTCCCTGTTCCTGGGCTGATTGTAAGTCCAGGGGACTCAGTCCTGCCAAGGCTAAGAAGCCAGCCACCCAATCACGAGGCACCCTGCTGTCCCAGGGCAGGCTTGTCCCCTCCAGGAAGGGGCCCTCCCTCACTGTCCCTTCCCTTCCTTCCTCTGTCTTCATCCCCTTCTTCCCACATTCCAACTCTGTGACCCAGGTCCATGTGAGTCCACAGCATAGTCATACCCCTAGGAGCCTGGATCTTTTTCTTAGTTGGAAGTGATGAGAAATAATCCCACACCTTGGCCCTGAGCTTCCCCTTGACTTGGTTCCAGAGTTGGAGTTGGCTGCAGAGGGGCACAGTTTCTGCTTCAGCCCCAGGTTTGGGGGGAGTTTGTTCTAACAGTTCTGGGTCCAGGAGGAGACACCTTAGTCCTGATGTCTTTCTTAGCCTGACCTCGGGAAAGCCCCATCCTCATGGTGACAGGAAGTCTTCCCAGGAGCCACTCTCAGAAATGCTGGGGAGCTAGCTGCTGAGGCAGATGAATTGGCCAGAGTACTAGATCTTTAAAACAGCACTGACATCAGCAGACCTGGATGAGAAGGGGTGGAGCCCAGGCACCTACACTATTTCGGAATTCCCAAGTGATTCCGATGCATTTGAGGGGCGTCAGGGGTGGAAGTGGAAGAGGGGGGACTGCAGGAAGAAGGTGCAATGCCTGTGCGCAGAAGCTGCTTTGGGGTTCAGACCTTGGTGGAAGCCTGGGGGCTGGGTCCTACTCACCTCTCCTCCAGCAGGAACTCCACTTCCAGCTCCTCCATGCCCTGCAGGGGGAGGAAGAGACTGCAGTTGTGAGCTGTGTCTGCACTTCTCTCTAAACCAGGATCCTTGCTACCCGAGGAGACCCTGCGGACATGTCCATGTCCATCCCATTTGGTGGTCCTGCTGTCTTAGAGTGGGGGCAGCTGCTCTTGACTCTTTTTGTCCCCCTTTTCTCTCTCTGTCCCCAAGTCTTTTTATCATGAACATCACTGACCGCCCAGAGGAGGTCAGGATATGGAGCTGACCCTCAGCCCCAGGAGGTAAATCCCTTTGCCTTTCATCTTCTCCCTCCAGCTTCCATCGCTCTCCGGCTTTCCCAACAGGCTCACTGTTTGGAGCAAGGGAGAGCTGAGATGCTGCCCCCGGCAAGCCCAACTCTGAAGGCTAGGGGCCCCTGCTTTCATCTTCTGCTTTGCATCTCTTGCTGGGTAACTTCAGGAAGTCATGATCTCATGGGACCTTAATTTCCTCCATGGAGCACAAGCCAGGCGAGCTCAGGGATGCTCGTCCCCTGAAGTGTCCAGGTGCCTGGAACAGTGCCTGCCCTGTGTGTGTGTGTGTGTGTGTGTGTGTGTGTGTGTTAGTCACTTAGTCATGTCTGACTATTTGTGACCCCATGGACTGCAGCCCACCAGGCTCCCCTCTCCCATAGGGCACTCAAATGTTTGTTGGGTGAATCAATAACATCCTGGGCCTTTCTGCAGATTTGCCCTCATTTGCCTTGTCTGTCCTTTGTCCCCTGGGGCCATCCCAGCAGCAGGGCTCTGAGTGAAGAAGGGAACCAACATTTACTACATCTCCATTTAGTACTCTGAATCGGGCTTGTTGTTGTTTTAGCTGCTCAGTTGTGTCTGACCCTTTGTGATGCAAACCCATGGACTGTAGCCCACCAGGCTCCTCTGTCCATAGGATTTTTCAGGCAAGAATACTGGAGTGGGTTGCCATTTACTTCTCCAGGGGATCTTCCCAACCCAGGGATCAAACCTGTATTTCCTGCATTGACAGGTGGATTCTTTACCACTGAGCCACCTAGCCACTGAACAGTGCTAGGTGCCTTAATTATGTATTCCCGTTTAAGCCTCACAGTGACCCTGTATGGTAGATATTATTATCGGAAGAGATAAGGAAATAGAACTCGGAGGAATTAAATCTACAGGTTGCACAGCCAGCAAGCCAAAGCGCTGGGATTTGCACAGTAGCACTATCTTCTCTCCACTTGGCTACAGAGAGAAGATCCCGTAAAACATCATCTTAGGAATAACCAGCTTCCCCTCGCGAGGCAGGAGGCTGAGGGCCAGGGCACCCACACCCACCTCTGTGTTGAGCGGGAACTTCACATGGGTTTTCTTTCGGAAGCAGAGCTTGGTGAGGTCATAGAGAACTGTCAAGAGATGGTCATCAGGTGTCACTGTGTCTTCATCACAGACGCTCAGCTCTAGAACATTCTAGGGGAGAAGGGAGGGTGTGAGTCTGGTCACCGAGGCTACAACCACCCATTCTCAGGATGAGGGGCCTGACCTCAGTCCTGGTGAGTAGGTGGGTCTGAGGGATGGGGGCGAGCATAGCTCAGGTGTGAGGGACATTTGTAGGGACATGAATAAAGGGAAAAATGAAAGTGTTAGTTGTGTCTGACCCTTCGGACTGTACCCCGCCAGGTTCTTCTATCCATGTGATTTCCCAGGCAAGAATACTGGAGAATTCGTCATTCAGTCATTCATTCCCTTCTCTAGGGGATCTTCCCGACCCAGGGACTGAACCCAGGTCTCCCACATTGCGAGCAGATTCTTTACCATCTGAGCCACCAAGGAAGCCCTGGATTAAGGGAGAAACGTGTCTATTTCCTCCTTTGCAACTGTCTGAGGCCTTCCTGCCCTTCTTCTCTGATTCTCCTACTGGGGAATTATGCTCTTTTGTAAGCTTGGCAGGGGCCTGTGAAGTGTGAGGGATTTCATTTCACATGGGGGAAGGATGGAAGGACACAGCAAGCAAGATATTTGCCAAGATATAGCATGTATCCAGTGCTGGGACCCAGGAGCTGAAGACAGTCCCTTTGGTACAGAAAACCCAGTTCAGGGACGCCATTACATTTTCACACTCCAGGTGGAGTGGTGTGGCAAAGATTACAGAGGCTTTGATTGGGTTGGGGTGAAGTGTTGGAGCTCTATCCTTTGGCTCATCAGTCCCTAAGTGAGGTCTCATGGGTGGTCTCAAAGCAGAAGGTCAAGGGTGGAGCAGCTTACCCTGTCATCTGACTGAACTCTGAGATGACTTAGGTAACTAAGATTAGCCTCTGGATTAGCCTCTGAGGCCTCTTGTTCCAAGGATCCTGGGAGATGTAGGTTGGGGCTGGATTTGCCTCTTTGGTCCCTATCTAGTGGACCTGAGATGGTTCTGGGGCTTCCCAATGAGTGGGATCTGTTGACTTTGTAATTGCTAGATACCAGGTGAGGGATGTCACTGGTGGTTCAGTGGTTAAGACTTGGTGCTCCCAATTCAGGGGGCGTGAGTTCAATTCGTGGTCAGGGAGCTAAGATGCTACATGCCACATGGTGTGGCCAAAAAAAAAAAAAAGAAGAAGAAAAGGAAGCCAGGTGTGACCTAGAACCAACCCAGCGGCTCCAAAGATCTACAGAAAAAAAAAAAAACAAATTCTGGTTTCAAGATTGCATAGCTCATACTGAAACTCCCCCTTTCTCACCAAAAATATTATATATGATAGAAAAGGCATTTTTAAAACAATAAATATAAAACTCTACTTGAAAACAAAATGGATATATCATGAGCTAAAAAAGGAGATGCATCCCTAAAATATGAAAGTGGTAACCTGGATGGAGCTGTCAAGCCTCAGATGCCTCAGGACTGGCTCTTGATGCCTCCATGATAAGGGTAAATTTATCTGAAGGGCACCCTGGGGCAGCTGTCACAACTCAGGATGTTCAGGACAGGACTCTCCCATAGGAGATGTGAACTCCATGTAGAGTCACATATATCTGAAGAAGGCCTGTACCGTGAATCAGCAACTCAACAAATGAAAGAGCACACAACCAAGGCATTAGAAGTAAATTAGCCATCCAAAAAGGATTTACAACAGTGAAAGCCCTCTGTTTGGGATTAGACTGGCCTTGGACCTACTGAGTAGATTGGCTCTTTGTATCCTTCTGCTTGGCGTATGTTCTGGAAACACACTCTATTTGGGGGCAGGAGACAGTTCCAGTGACAATTAGGGAGAGGGACAGAGAAATAGGAAAGACGGTAGAAGGATAAGTATGCCCAGAGGGACAAGAATGAGACAGGCAGAAGAAAGGAGTGGGTGAGTGGGGAGACATAGGACAAGAAGTCGGTAGAAAGAAAGACAAATAGGCGTGAGAAGGCCGCACGAACAAAGAGGACAAGCAGGCAAGGAGGGAACAGACCTGCAGTCAGGGCGGGCAGGTGCTGTCCCCACGTCTCACCTTCACTTGGCTCTGGATCTGGAAGCTGAAGGTTTCATTCCATTCTGGGTTTCGGCAGTTGGAGATGGTCCTAGTCCTCAGCCTCTTTTGACTGGCGGTGGGCAGCCAGAGGCTCACGAAGCAGTCTGTCAGGCTCACTGTCCGAGGAAGACAAGGGTGAGGGGGTGAGGAGCCAACCCAGGTCTGAGGAGGAGAGAGTGTGGAGGCAGAAGCCAGAGTGAGGCCTCGTCTCAGGTTCAGGTCCCCTCTTGACTCACGGCCCTAACTCTCCAGAGACCTTTGTCCCAGAACCCTGAGAAAGTCATGGACTACAGGCTAGAGGTTCAGAGGGGACACAGGCCCCCCTGCCTGTTCTTAAGAATGGAGATGGCCTCTGGCTCTTCTCAGAAGCACCCTGGCTCTTGTTGGTTTGGGACAAGGTATGGCTGTGACTGTGCAGTTTTTTTTGGCTTTCGTGGTGGCTCAAACAGTAAAAGATCTGCTTGCAATGCAGGAGACCTGGGTTCAATCTCTGGATCAGGAGAATCCCCTGGAGAAAGAAATAGCTACCCACTCTAGTATTTTGCCTAGAGAATCCCATGGACAGAGGAGCCTGGCGGGCTATAGTCGATGGGGTCACAAAGAGTCAGACACGACTGAGCAAATAACATACACACACACATCACTGGGCAGTTGTCTCTCTGCCAGGGGGTGATCTGAAGGACTAGCCACCCAGAGGTCAAGTTTATCTCTTGCCTTAGCCCAGGGCACCAGGGAAGCCAAAGTAAGGCTCAGCTCTGGGCTGCAGAGAAGCAAGGATTAGAAGGGACACCATCTGCTGGGAGTCAGCCCCAAGGCCCAGTGGGGACAGCCTGGAGCAGAACAGGCTATTCAGCAGGATCTGGGGACAGGGAATGCAAACTTTACGTGACTGAACATCTCAGATGCACCCATCTGGGTTCTTTGTATCTATACTGGTCTCCCCACATGGACTGTGTGGCCCAAGAAACCCTCATATCTAAGACCACATACTTTATTTTTCATTCAAAAGAACAACCTGAACGTGGTGATGCTGTGTGTGCTTGGGAGAAGGACAAAGGCTCTGACCCCAACAGGCTCTCCTAAAGTTAAAGGTCTCCTGGGTTTTCTCTTTGGAGCAGTGGCAGGCATAGGGCGAAAAATGGCACAGAGATAGGAATAGGGTGAAAACCCAGCGTCTTGACACCATTCCACCTGGGAGGAGGGAGGAAGAGGTTCCACAATGGCCCTTGTCACTCTTCTGGCAATCTGCTGGGGGTAATTCCCAGGACACCCACCAGATACATAGAGAATGGGAAAAGTCAATACAGTTTCCAGTGTTAGAGAAGCTTCTTCTAGATGATAAAGCAGGGCAGGGATGGGAGTTCTGTACTGATAGGACTGATCCAAACTAGTTCCTAATTATAACTAATAATGTCCTGTGAGAATGGAACCAGGGGTGACCCCTCCCCACCAGACTGACTTAGTCCTACATTGTTACTGCACTGAGAATTTCGTCAGACCTAATAACCATGGCTTGCATCATGAGCATCCCTGGTTTCTGATTTCATCCCCTCTGTCTGGTTAATCTTTCAGGCTAATCTTTCACCATTCAATGAACTGGAATTCATGGCCTTCCGCCCATCAAATAGAGGTGAGATAACACTGTCTTTAAATGTCATAATCATCATTAATCCAAACACAGCAGAATCAAAAGAAAATGATGACATCATCCTACCATTCCTTCCATGCCCAACTTGTTCCTCCTCACTGTGAACTCAGGTGTCCTGACTAGACTCACATTGAGTCAATTTAACTCCTTGGTGCTCTCCAGCCTGTCCACTTCTCCCTACTTGCATGGCCACTGCCTTGGTGCAGGCCATCTTCATCTCTGCCATCTCTTCATCACTGCTCCACTGGGAACCCTGTCTTCTGTCCTGCCCCACCCTCTTCTTTTCTCTCTAGAGAAACCAAAGGGCTCTTTTCCTGTCTGTCACTCCACAGTTTAAGATCCTTCAGTGGCTCCCTGCTTTCAAGAAGTCCCACCCACTCAGCACGGCTACCCCCTCCCACTTCCCCAGCCTCACATCCTTCTCCCTATCATCCCAGCCCCGCCCTGTCCGCAAACACACACACACACACACACACACACACAGAGGCATTCACACATGCATGCACACACACACTCTTACATGCATGTGCTCACACTCACACTCTAAAACTCCAGCCAAACCCAGTGCCCTGTAGGTCTCAGAAGGCCATGCCGTCTTGCCATGAACACCCTCCTCTTCCTCTTTCACACTACCCTGCCTCCACCCTTTCAGGTTACAGAAGGCTGGAAGCCTTGCCTAAGCCCCCAAGTCTGGGCCAGGTGCCCCTCATAGCCCAGAGCCTTCTGCTCTTCTCCTGATGGAGCACTGGACAGTCTGTACCACAGTGACAGGTTGGTGCATGTGTCTCCACCACCGCCTGAACCCCGGGAAGCTCAGTGTTGGCACCGCTGGATATTTGTGACTAAATGAATGAGAGAAAACCCCAACTTTCCGCTATTGGGCTACATCAGTAAACCCAGAAATTCTGGGCTGAGTCACCACAGATATAGATAGATAAGTTGGCATGTCTAATGGCTCTGTTCAGAGGGAGACTCCCTGGGGACCTGCTCAGCCCTCCTGGGCCCTCCCTTCACTTTTCCTGGACTCCAAGGCCCCTCCTCTTGGCCTGTCTCCTATGCAGGGGGAGCCTGCAGGCAGGGACCCCACAACCCTACACCCACTTGCTTAGCACGATTTCACAAACCCTGGAAAGGCCCCTTTTCCTCTAAGATTCCTTTTCTATAACCAGTCAATGCCTAAAATTGTCCCATTAAATCCACTGGGCTTCCCTGGTGGCTCAGATGGTAAAAAATCTGCCTGCACTGCAGGAAACCCAGTTTTGATCCCTGGGTTGGGAAGATGCCCTGGAGAAGGAAATGGCAACCCACTCTAGTATTCTTGTCTGGAGAATCCCTTCGACAGATGAGCCTGGTAGCTTACAGTCCATGGGGTTGCAGAGTTGGACTCGACTGAATGACTAACATACACAAATCCACTGAAGTCTCATAATTTTTGACCTAAGGCTTAAATCTCTAATTAAGATTAAAAAAAAAAAAAAACTCGTGGAAGAGCCAGCATTGGTCAGACACCCACATGTCAACCATAAATTTCTGCCTGTCCCCCCTAAGGTTGGGAAGGGGAGTGCAGCCCAAGAGAGGATAATCCTGGGGAGGGAGGATGGTGGAGGGAGGCTGCCAAGCCCAGATGACAAGCTGCGGCATCATGAGCTGACTCTAAGGTAGTGGCAATTAAGAGTGCTTAAGCAAGGATGACCCAATTCTGAAAACTTTGGGGAATTTCCTAAGCACACATTGGTTCTAACCTTTGTTCCTCATGAAGTGAAAAAGGGCTTGGTTGTCGGAATGACATATCTCTTTTTCCGGAATGTGGGTGGCCAAGATGACTTAACCATCTCTACTGATATCAAGAACATTATCTTCCTTAGAGACACCCACCTCCCACCTCTTGGGCAGCTGGTTTGAATTTTAATTTATTGTCCCGAGAGGAATAAAAACTCTGGACAGCTGCAAGATTTCCAGGCCAATTCTCTTGCAGCCCTGACCCAGCTCCTTGATGAGGGATCCACCCCCGAATCTCATCCCTTTGGGGCTCCTGGAAATCTTAGAAACTTAGGCGCCTCTTACAGGACTGAACCAGAGAGGAGCTCATTTTTTATCTAAGCCAGGAGAAATGATTTGGGGCGAAGGTGACCCAGGACCTGCAAGATGTCAGGATAGTCTCAACCCAGGCGAGGCAGAAACAGAACCCAGCCCATGACAACTGTGAAACCAGATACAGCGTGACCTGGGCTGACACCCCCAGACACCATGACTGCCCCCAATTCTGTTCCTCAGGGAAATGAGGAAAACACAGACATGTTCCAAAGGGGACCAGCTACCCCCAAAGGGCAGCCTGTGTACCAGAGGCATGTGTGGGAAGAGAGAGAGGAGGTGGTGGGCCAGACCTTAGTCCGTGTCTCTGGCTGCCTGCTCCCTACCTCACCTCCACCCCTGGGGCCCGCAGGTGATGGGTGTAACAGGAAGGGCCCTGGATGGTGGGAGGGTCTGAGAGCACAGGTATAGGCCTGCCCAAGAGTGTGAGGCCCACATGACACGCAGGGCGGGGACAGAGCCACCTCAAGAGGAGCCAAGGCAGGTGAGGCCACTGCAGGCATGTGAAAGTTGTGACTTGTCCCCAAGGGGTGTGGGGTGAGGTGTCTGATGACCCACCCTGGCGTGGAAATGAAGGCAAGAGGCAACCAGGCTCCAGATCCAGGGGACATTTCCGGCTCCTCACATCACTTACTGGTGGCCTGGGAGGCCCCAAGAAGCCCAAGAAGTCCCTGGCCCCCTGGCTGACCTGGGAATGGAGCCATGCTGGCTGCAATTGATGACATGGGCTCTGGACACTCACCCTGCCAGGGACGGGGTCTGAATCCTGCCTGGTCCCTTTGTTCTCTCCCGGGATGTAGGGCCCTCCCTTCCCCACCTCCGCACTCATCCTGGCATTGCAGTGTTGCGGCGACAGCTTTGCAGCAGGCTGTCAGCCTTTCCCCAACACTCCTATGCCATCTGCACAGAAGCCCTCGGGAGGTCATACAGTCCCTGCCTCAAGGACTAGGGTGCCATTAGATTCTCATCCATCCTCTGAATAGCCCGGGCTCCTTCTCCTGGCTTGTCCTTCCTACCCCTCAGCAGGCCAGACCTGGGATCAAACACTGATTCTGCTTTAGGCAGTTAATCCTCATATACAAATGGGTCCCACAGCACTGCCCTCAGGTTGGGGAGGATGAGTGGCATCTGGCACCAGGCAGGCCCCCAGCAAGTGCTGGGGGTGAAACGCAGGAGGAGCCTTCCCCCAGATTGGGCTCCCAGACCTCTGGATGCTCACAGCTTGTCCCCTCAGACCTCAGGCTCTCGAAGCAGCCTTCCTTAGCTACTCCCAGGTTTCAGTGTCCTTTAAATCCTGTGGTGACAAGATCAGAATGCCATCTTCTATTAAAGAAAGTGAGAGTGTTAGGTGCTCAGTCATGTTCCACTTCTGCAGCCCCATGGACTGGTAGCCTGCCAGGCTCCTCTGTCCTTGGAATTCTCCAGTCAAGAACACTGGAATGGGTAGCCATTCCCTTCTTGAGGGGATCTCCCTGACCCAGGGGTCAAACCCAGGTCTGTTGCACTGCAGGTGGATTCTTTACCGTCTGAGCCCCCAGGGAAGCCCGCCACCCTCTATTTCCGCTCCATGATTGCTTTGCATATAGATGCCTCCCCTCGTGTCCGGCTCTCCCAGCACAGCCGAGCCCAAGGTGAGGGCAACATAAGGGAGCTTTGGGGAACCTGAAGCCCTTGGGCCATTCCTGTGTGGTTGCCAGTACGTGGGGACCCCCTCAGTCAAGGGCCCTGACACAGAGCTTTCTCCTCCTTGAGGGCCAGGCTTCCTCCCTGGATGGTGGGGAGATGAGGGCAGCATAGGGAGGGGCTTCTGTTCTACCCACCCAGATGCCTACATTTCTTCCTGAAACCAGAGACTTCCCTGGGCCCCCGTGGCCTGGGAATGCAGCAGGGCCCAGGATGGAAGGGAAATTAAAGTAGCAAGAAGACCCTGCACAAAGAGCCCTGGCGAGTCAACCACATCCCCGGGCTGAACTGCAGAACTGGGGCCCCTGGCATGCACTGTCGGGCCCATTTGGGATCCAGGTCCTGAGAAGAGCACTGGGGCTGACTGGCTCCATGGTCCCCAAGGGCCTCCCCTTCCCTTCCATCCCAACAGCCCCTACACCCATGCCCAGGGTGGGGGAAGCTGACTCCTGGAAGGGTCCCAGGGAGGGGAAAGTGGGGAGGAGACAGTGAGGTGGATAGCTGAGCGAGGACTGCAGGAACTGCTTGTGCCAAGGATGCAGCTACAGGGAGGGGCCTGGAAAAATGATACAAACCTCAAAGTCTGAAATACAACTTGAATACAGAACACACAGAGATACACATATGCACACACACACACACACACACACACAGAGCGACCCCTGACCATTTCCCCTCTAGGCCTGTCTCCATCCTGGCCCCAGAAGTAGAGAGGAGGAAGGGAAGAAGGAGGGGGTAGACTCACCCACGTCGGCCTGTCGGACGTTCTTCATGCGGATGACCCTCACTGTCAGCAGGTGGCATGGAGACAGCCCCTCCTGTGGAAGGAGAGCACACGGGACTCACTCTTCATGCAGTGGTGGCAGGTGGCCTTGGCGGAGAGAGCAGGTCAATCTGGCACAGGCTCCCACTGCCCAGACTCCAGTAACCTCTCCCCTCGGACCATCTGCAGTCTGGAGAACGCTTCTGGTCCCCAGGGAGTCCAAGGCTCTGGAGGTGAGGGGCCTTGTCCTCGGTCCTCTGAGCCAACACACCCCAGAGGAAGGACAGTTTCACGCCTCTTCTTTCCTTGTCTTTCCTATTTGGATCTTGGAGTTGGAAGCCCTTTTCCTGAGCATTTTACCAAGTCTTAGAGGAGTCTTTTTTCTTTTTTTTAACTGGAGGATAATTACAATCTTGTGATGATTTTTGCCACATATCAACATGAACCATCCCTAGGTATACATATGTCCCCTCCCTCTTAAACCTCCTTCCCCATCCCATCCTTCTGGGTTGTGATGAAGTACCGCCTTTGGGTTCCCTATGTCATATGGCAAATTCCTACCGGCTATCTATTTTACATACAGTAATGTATATGTTCCAATGCTACTCTCTCAAATCATCCCACTCTCTGCTTCCCTCACTGTGTCCGAAAGTCTGTCCATGTCTGCGTTACACGAGTCTTTTTACTGTCAACTTACAGCCCGTGCCCATGGCAGACACCATCAGACTCCTCCAACCCACCCAATGATGTTTATAAAGGCCTCTGAACTGGAACCCTTTACACTCTGAGTCACCCACTCCATGTTACAAGAGTCACCTTCTACTCTTTTGAGAAAATGCAATTCTTCCCTGTTTAAAATAATATTAGGGTTTAGGGGAAACCATGAGAGTGTGAAGAAAAAAAAGAGTCCCCAAAATGCCAATACTCAGAGAAGATCACTATGTATAAATACTTTTATTTTAAACTCAGACTGTCCACAGTAGTTCATCTACCTTGGCTATTGTCAGATAATATTTGTAATATAATCTACTGAACACGTACTCTAATAGGGGCAGGGTGGGTACAGCAGGAGACTTTGATCTTGGCCGGTGAGACGTCCCCCTTAGTTGGCCTTGCAGGGGTCCCTGGGCAGAGAGTGCAGTGCAGGCTGATCATGGCCTTCTCCCCAGGGCCCTCCAGCCTCAGGCCGGTGGGTGATCTGGGGGCTGGGGACAGTCAGGTTCAGTCCTTAAAGCAGCAGCAAACCTCTCCCTGATCCCCCCCTCCAAGCCCTAATGGTGGTAGCTCTCTCCATCGGTCACAGTCCAGGGGACCTGCCTTCATTTGGGTGTGCTGAGGAGCCAGAGGCCCAGCTGGGTCCTGGGTGCCTGGCTCCCTGAGTGATGTCACCTGGATGGTGTCTGGGGACCTGGCCCTGGGAGGGCCACCAGCTGAGATCTGCCTCCTCAATTGAGCCTTGCACTGTGGGAGGACCTAGCCTGGGCGCTGGACAAATGCTCCCAAGCAGGGTAACTGGCCTGCCTAGGGAGCTTCCACCTCTTAGCAGAGTCCGGACCTCAGAGAGGAAAAGATGAGCCTTGAGACCTTGCCCTTTCTTGTCAGGATGGAGGATAATATTTGTTTTTAACACCAAAAACATTTTGTACTGGGGTATAGCCAATAGGATAACATTTGGTTTGGTGGAGATTTACAGGAACACTGTGACCTGACCATGACCTGACCTCAAGAACAAAGGCACATATATACAATGGAATATTACTCGGCCATGAAAAAAGAATGAAATTGTGCCATTTGCAGAGATGTGGATGGACCTAGAAACTGTCATACAGAGTGAAGTCAGAAAGAAAAAACAAATATCATATATTTATGCATATATATAGAATCTAGAAAATGGTACAGATTTTGGTCTCTATTTTGCAAAGCAGAAATAGAGACACAGACGTAGAGAACAAATGTACGGACACCAAGGAGGGCAGAGGGGGTGGGATGAATTTGGAAATTGGGGTTGACATATATACCCTACTAGGTTTAAAACAGATAACTGATGAGAACCTACTGTGAGCACAGGGAACTCTACTCACTGCTCTGTGGTGACCTAACTGGGAAGGAAATCCAAAAAAGAGGGGAGATATACGAACAGCTGACTCACTTTTCTGCATGGCAGAGACTAACAGCATTGAAACACAAGTAAGCCCCAATTTAAAAAGAGGATCCGACACTAAAAAGTTTGCAACAACTAACCACTCTCCTTCCTCATCTTTCCTAGGAAAGGGCTTTGCTGAAAGCTTTTGGGGAGCTCAGGAGTTTTTAAGGCATGACCCATCTCCTTGCACGGCCCTGCAACAAACCTTTCTCTGTTCCAGACTCCAGCATTTTGGTTTTGTTTGGCCTCACATCAGGTGCACATTCATGCATCAGGTACACAGATTTGCATTTGGTAACATTACTATTTTCCAGACACTTCTCTTACAGTTTCTAATTTCATAAAACCTTTATAATAGCAGTATTGCTGTCTTTTTAAAAATTAAATAATTGACATATAACATTGCATGAGTTTGAGGTATACAACATAATGTATTTGATGATATATGTGTTTAGAATTGTCATATGGTTACCACAAGAAGTTTAGTTATCCATCATCACAGGTAATTAAAATTTTTTTTCTTGTCATGAGAACTGCTATTTTGAT
Source organism: Dama dama (assembly GCF_033118175.1). NCBI lineage: Eukaryota > Metazoa > Chordata > Mammalia > Artiodactyla > Cervidae > Dama > Dama dama. Next base: position 64,483,638 of record NC_083692.1, on the reverse strand, counting down.
GTCTGTCCTTCCAGCCTCTACTGAGGCTTAATTTGTTCTTTTTTTCTTTTTATTTTTTAATTGAAGGATAACTGCTTTATGGAATTGTGTTGGTTTCTGCCAAACATCAACATGAATCAGCCATAGATATACATATGTCCCCGTCCTCTCTCTCTCTCTCTCTCTTTTTGATATGGACCATTTTTAAAGACTTTTATTGAATTTGTTACAATGTTGTTTCTGTTTTGTGTTTTGGTTTTTTGACCAGGAGGCACGGGGGGATTTTAGCTCCCTGACCAAGGATCGAGCCTGCACCGCTTGCACTGGAAGGCAAAATCCTAACCACTGGACCACTAGGGAATTTCCTGAGGCTTTATTCTAACCAAGAACAATAGGACAATGACTGGGAAGGCTGTTGCTTGGTCCCTGAGATCCACATATAAGTCAGCTTTAGGGCCTTTTCCTCCTCTTTCCCCAAAAGCTGCCTCAAAGTTTGAACAAAGCCATACTGACAGTCACATACAGGTCTGAGGATTCTTTTTGTGAGATTAACTCTGAAACACTGAATATTTTCGTGTCAATCCCTTGCTCTAATGGGATTGCCTTTTGAGCTTTGTCACTTGGACCAAAGGCTGCACATAGCACTTCTTTTCTGGTTCTGGAAATAAGACTGTGCCTTTGGGCAGACCCCTTCCAGGCACGCGGGTCCTCACGTGGGCAGAGCATGCGTCCTGGTCTGATCTGGAGAGGAGGCGGGAGTCAGCTTTCATCCAGGAGAGCAGCTCCGGTAAAGCCTGACCCACTTCTTCAGAGCACAGTTAGAAGACTCCAAGCCAAGGCCTCGGCCCAGGCAGGGGTCACTCCCCACGTCTCTGAACCCAGGAGCCCGGTCCTCTCAGCCACTACAGCCCTTTTCCTGCCTCCAGGAGGGGCTGTCCTTGGCCCTGCCCAGCTCCCTTGTGTCTTCCCTGGGAGGGAATGAGCATCCACAGCTTCCTGTAGGACCTCACTCGGGGTCTCCCTGCCTTCCAGGAAAAGCTGTCTGCTGTCATCTAACCCTGTACCTTCCGACGAAGTTGACCATTTCTTCTACTCTAATTCAGCACCGCTAATCCTTACAGCACCCCAAAAGCAGTTATTATTAGCCTCGCTTTACAGATGAAGATTCTGAGCCTAAGTCCTTTGTTTCAGGCACTCAGCTCGAATCAAAGGAAATTGAGTTTGCATCCAGTTCTGATTTTTGTGTGTGTGTGTGTGTGATGTGGACCACTGCTGTTTTATATTTTGGCTTTTTGGCTATGAGGCATGTGGGATCTGAGCTTCCCAACCAGAGACTGAAGCCATGTCCCTTGCATTGGAAGGCGAAGTTAAAACTTCCAATGAGCTTTGTCACTGGTGGACCACTGGACCACCAGGGAAGTCCCCTAGCTCTAATTCTTAAGCCTGTGTTCATAACTACGATTATATTGTCGCCTTAAACTTGAAAGTGACCCTCGACAAACATGAAGACAGATGCTGCTTGCCCCAATCTTCTCTGAAAGTCTGTTTTCCTCGCAGGTTTTTTGTCTCACCTTGAGTTATCCCAAAGCCCCCAAATAACCCCCACACACTGGCAGTCCTTCTACTTTCAGTATTCTTCTGACACATTCCATCATCTCTCCCTTTATCAAACAACCAGAGCATGTCAGAACTGTAAGAGCTCTTAAGAGAAGTTCCCATTTTCTAGCAGCCACAGAGGGCTGCTTTGTGGTCTGGAGCCTCAGCTTACACCTTTAGCCCAGGAATTTTCAGGAGACTCCCAGTTGCAAAGTACCCTGCAAAGCACTCATCCATCTGCCAGCAGGGAGACAGAGCCTTGAGGGTGTGAGAGAGAGCCCAGAGGGGCCGTGCTGGGAGGAAGGCAGCGGGAACATGGGACTCAGGTCTTAGGGCCAGATGATTCCAGGAATTAAGTCTATGAAAAATGACCTTCTGGGATTAAAGTGAGTGTACATATTTTGCTCCTGATATAATTAGCTCAATTGGAGTGATGCTAGGCATAGGCAAAACTTCATGGTCCCAGAGCTAATGAAACACACTAGAAAGATGTGATAGATCAAAGGATAGTGTCTGTGACTATGGGAACTAGAAACGGGTGGGTTTATGGAACCCAAGTGTATGGGGTGGCTTATGGGATCCGGGTAAGAACTTCAGGGGCTTGGACAAGCTCATCCCTCTGATAGGATGTGCTAGCTGGGTATCAGAGTGAACGTTTAACAGCAGATTTGGCCAAGCACCAGCTAGTCTGCAGCCCAGGATCAGGGATGGATGGTAATCCTCCAGCTCATGAGGGCACTGGAGGGTCCAGGGACAAGGACCACAGAGCACTCAGGAGGTTGGAGCTCAAGGCAGGGACGATTTGGCAACCAGTGGAGAAGTGTATTTAGAGACTTTAACAACCAGGACTGCTGTGTAGGGATGGGGAGGCGGGGACGGGACTGGATGGCAGGTTTCTGGGACACCATGGCTCAGGCTGTAGGCACACCTGGCTCCAGCCTCCTCCTGGCCTTGGTCCTTGGGGTTGGTTTTGCCAGGACTCTATTTCTCCTGAAACCTCCTTAAGGACAGGGGCATCTTGCCAGTTCATGTGGAAAAAACCTTGACTCTCAGGATTGATTATTTTGCAATCCAATATTACCCCTTCCCAGCCCCTTACTTTATAGACAGGGCTTTGGTGGGGAGGTTGGGAACACAATTCATTACCCTTCTCTCGTGTGCCAGGCTCTGCTCCACCTGGGGGCACTGTATCTGTTCTCATCTAGGGCCCCTGCCCCAACGAGACTCTGAGGAAGGCACTACTCTTCCTCTTTGCAGAGAAGAAGACCAAGGTCAAAGAGCTTGCATCTCAAACCGGGTCATACAGCCCAGAAGGGGCGGGGCCAGGACTCAGGTGTAGATGTACTTGGCTGCAGGGCAGGGCCCATTCCCCCCACTTGGAGGCTGGCCCTCACTGCGAATTAACCAACTCAGTTAATAGCTTGCTCCAGGTCATGCACTAGAGTAGTTAACAGCAGAGGCAGGAGTAAAATCCTCAGCTCCCATTTGGGGGCTATCCTAACACCCCAGAAAACTAGCTGTCACCACACATTAGAAGAATATTTAGTTACAGGTTGGCTCCCAGGGTCTGGCTCCCAGGTAGGGGTGAGAGTTGGGAGGAGGGTATGACAACCATATTTCAGAAGTAGTAAGGATCAAGCCTACCCTAACCAACCAGCCCACGAGGTCTGGGTGCTAATGAGGGAAGACAGCTCCCTGGAAGCCTGTGGGAGCTCCCCTCTGCAGGGCTTCTCAGGTCAGGGCTGGCTGGTGATGCCACCTCCTTGCTGGAGAGCTGGTTGTATCCATCAGTTTCCTGCAACACTTGTGTCATAGTTCAGAACAGCCTGGTGGTAGCTTCCAGGAGGCAAGGACCCTCCCTAAAAGGAGAGCATGTGGATGGGGACTCTATGGGCCCCTAGAATGTTTCCCTGCTAGTCTGAGCAGCTCCCCAGACCACGTTCCTTTTTATCACTCAGACTAGGTGAGGAGTTAGGGCAAGAAGTCCTAGCTCTGAGTTATGGACCCCCCAGGACCTGAGAGGGAAGAGTGCAGCTCTCTGTCCTTTCTGTGGAGGTTTCTCCTCACTCAAGCTCCTGGAGGCTCAATGAGACAACGGAGACAGGAGCACGTGTGGACTAGAGGTTCTTTGAGCACCCCAGGGGCTGTATAGAAACAGCCCAGAAGGTGACATCCATCCTGGACCGGTCACCGGGGCACTGGGCACCACACAGCCTGGAACTTCCCTCCTGGGATCCTTGGAGACTGAGCAGGGTCTCCACCTCCCACCCCAAGACAAAACACTTCCAGGGCATCGTTCATCTTGTTCCATGATCTAGTGTGGGCCGGGGGAAGGTCAACAGGAAGATGCCACTGCTGACAGTGCTTGCCATGGCATGCTGGTAGCAAACTGGGAGTCTGAGATGAGGTGGGAAAGCCCAGACAGAACTGGTCCAGAGCCCTGGAGGTTTGACCCATGAACCTGGGGTCTCCCTGAGAGCTGTTACATGGACCCAGGGGTCTCGACCACAAAACTAGGAGGGGCACTTCATGGCCAGTGGGAACAGGTCGACAATGGCTCTGGTCTTCACCTGACACCACACCACACACTCATGGCAGGCAGTTCAGCAGGTCCACAGGGTGAAAGCCTGCTCGCTGCTAGGAGTGGCCAAATGTGACCCATCCCCGGCAATGCTGAGCACTTCCTGGGTGCTGCTGGCCCCAGGACAGCCCTGAGTCACTCCCATGCATCTTGTCAAGTTTGTGGGTATCTGAAGCTGGGCCAGACTGTGTCCCCAGTGCCAAGCAGGGGCTGCCCTAGCCAAGGTGCTCCGTGTCTCTGGAGTCTGCCGTGACCCCAGCCCTCTCTGAGTGTGTCTCCTGCCCTCGGCTCCTGGCCCACCCACCCAGCCCTTTTCCCTCACCTCCAAGGCACAGGTGGCCGCGGGCCTGTCCCCGTCCTCTTGGCATGAGTCTGGCGGGTAGTGGGAGACCCAGACGGGCATCTGCTTCTGGAGCATCATGTGGCTCTGTAGCTGGCTGGTGAGATGGGGAATTTATACTCTGACTCAGAGCTCCGCCCTCCAAAGGATTCTCGGCAGTGGCTGGATTGCTCTGGGAGGGGCTCAAGTTGGTAGACGGGTTGAGTCCTGGACCCAGGCCTCTTCGTGTCAAGGGACCCTCAGGGCTTCAGATCCTGAAAATGCAGGGACTGGTAGGGTCAACAGTCTGCTGCCCCCAGGAGAACAATCAGGCTGTCCAGTGGGCCAGGGAGTGGCAGGAAGAGGCTGATGGACCCTGCGGACCCCAGGATTAGCCCAGCCGCGATTGGGGGATGCTCTGTCTCTGCAGCTTGTGAGGGTCCTGGCTCAGAGTTGCCGTCTGGGGGATGTGTCCTCTCTCCTAACTCTACTTAGTCCCATGGCTCAGTACCTCAGAAGCTGTGGGCAGGGACCTCAGGAGAGGCAGGGACTGTGACCAGGACTCCAAAGTTAGAGGATGAGGAAAAGAAAGTAACTGCTCTAATCCTTGGTGATGAGCAGTTAAGGGCAAGTGCTCCCTGCCCTCCCTCACGGGAGGCCAGCGGAGGGAGGGAGAGCCCAGCCCCTGTCTGGGCTCAGGGCAGCTTCAAGGATGCTCCCACCCCACCCGGCTGATCCTTATCTCTGTCCTGGTGGTTGGCTTACTTGGGGGACCTGTGAGGTGGCTTCGCTTGCTCGGCTGCCCAGCTGGGTACACTGGGAGTTTCCTGCCTGAGCTATCGCCTAGGGCCCCACAACCGGCTTTTCTGGCTCATGGATTAAAGTGATTGTATGAAACTCAGGGTGAATCTGAATGCAGGGCTGACTAGACTCCAATGCAGAGAGGGAACCTGGTTGGTGGTATCTGTGGAGCCTTTTCCTGTGCAGGAGGTGGACGTCCCCTCCCTGCTCCTCTCTGCCTGCCAGGCCCTCCAGAGGGGGATGGCGCCTTAGCTTGGACCCCTCCCAGCTTGCATCCTTGTCTGTTTTTGCCATCCCCCTCTGCCGAGGACACAAACTCACCATTCACACCCCTTGGTGAACTCTTGCTTTTTAGTCGTTAGGTCATGTCCAACTCTTTTGTGACCCTATGGACTATTCCCTATCAGATTCCTCTGCCCATGGGATTCTCCAGGTAAGAATACTTGAGTGGGTTGCCATGCCCTTCTCCAGGGATATCTTCCCAACCCAGGGATCGAACATGCGGCTCCTGCATTGGTGGGTGGATTTTTACCACCGAGCCACCAGACAAGTCCTTGGTAGATTCTACTATATTAGATTTAGTTCACAACATTTATTGAGCACCTACTGCATACACACTACTAAGAGAGGAAATCCCAGGCTTGAAGCTGCTGACAGTCCAGCCAGGGAGCCCAATGCTTTCAACCCCTCAGAAGTTCAGACCTCTGAATCTGTTATGCTAAAAGGGGGTATCCTAGAAGGAGTAGTATAAACCCTTTCCATTTGTAAACATCTGTGGTTTACAGAGCACAGAAGCTGGAAAATGAGTGTCAGCTGGGAAGGGAAAGACTGGGTGTGAGATGGCTTCATGGAGGAGGTGGCACCTGTTGAGTCTTGGAGGATGGACAGGATTGCAATAGCTAATGATAGGTGAGAAAGACATGCTGGGAGAAGGAACAGCATGAGGAGGAGGAGGAGGGAGGCCAGAAATCAGGGTAAGCTCAGGAATGTATGTGGTCTGGTATCAGAGTAGTGAGCTGTGTGGGAGGAGGTATAGGGGGTGAGTGGGATATGAAGGGTGGTGGGGGTTGGGCAGAGAGAAAGGAGGCTCTGTGGAGGAACAATCTGGAAAGATATATTAGGGCCCCATAGCTGTGACCTTTAAAATCTGTCCTTTAAGTTTGAACTTATTCTCTAGGTAATGGGGAGCCATAATGGTTTTTGAGCAAGAGAGTGACGTGATCAGAGCTGAACTTTGGGAAAGCAATGCTGATTGATGTTGTGGACTATCCAGCCCACAGCACTGCAGTGTCCTGAACTTGATAAAGTGAGGGTTGTGGTGACGGAAGGGCGACTTTTCCTCTTGAGGAGTCCATGTGCTGCCCATTCCCTCCACCAACCCCTTTACCATCAAACAGGCCCAGGGCAAGCCCCAGACTCCTAAGCATTCCTCAATGTCCAGAACTTGAAGGAGCCTAGCCACCACTCCCCTTGCCCTCCCCCAACTCCATCCAGCCTAGGCAGTATATGCAAAATCTGGCTCTCTAATCCTTGTATTTCTTCATTTGTCCATTAACTCCTCAAGAGCAGGGCCTCACTTAGGTTGAATGAAATAAAACTTAATAGGAGGCTAACAGGAGGGAGGGTGGAAGTTTCTTCCTCTGTACACTCTACACAGTCTCTGACCCAGGTGGGAGCTGTTACAACAGCAAAGAGAGCAGACCCACCTGCCAGCATGTACTGTCCGGCTCTGTGCTGACGGGGTGTGGTCAGGAAGGAAACAGTGAAGAATCTGTGATCTACTAAGAGGACAAGAGAGGGCTGAGCTAAGCAGTAAATCGACCGTGTGGACTCTCAGTCGAGCAGGAGGGGGCAGAGGCCTGGGTGGGAATGGTGGGAGTGGGCTGGAAAGGCAAGCAGTGCCAGGCACAAGGCACAAGGCAACGTCCACACTATGGGTGAAGGGTGCCTAACTGCCTTCTCCAATCCAGGGTGTCTCTGAATGAGCATAAAGTTTAAGCTATGACAGTTTTCTTGGTACACTGCTGATGCTCCAGATCAATGCCCCTGCCCCCAGAGTTCGTTCCTGTGGAAAGTCTGACGCCATCTCCGCACAAAGTGGAGGGGACTCAGTCTCTTTCCCCAGAGACCCCCAACCTGCTCCTCTGAACCCTACCTCTGTCTATATCTGGGGTTCTTGTTAATTGACTCTTATTGATTGGGGTGACCAGGATCTGTCTTCACCGGCAGCCTCTTAGCTTCAGGTAACCCAGCATTGAAAAGTACATTCCTCCCCAGTGGCCCAGCTAACATCTCTCCCAGGAGAACTGGCAAGGATGAATTCTTCACTTTCCCTCTTTCAAGACACCTGGGAGCCTGTCCCTTCCTTCCCACCCCATCTGCAGCATTTGATTCTCAGCCTTCTGCCTCTCATGAGTTCCTCCCCCACACACCTGGCTGACCAGTGACCTTTATAACTACCCCCCTCCACCTGCCATTCTACTGCTTAACTCATCTAATGCTCTTGCATTCTTGTCAAAAATTCTGGATTCCAGTACTTTCCATAAGCCAAGTAGAGCCTAGAAACAACCCTAGGTATGTATGAAATTTCATTATATGATGAAGGAAGTATTTTAAATCAGTGAGAAAAGGATGGACTATTCATTATTGGAAAAGTTAGCTGACCATTTGGAATAAAATAAAGTTAGTTATAAAGTTAAACATCATAGCCACACAAAAATGAATTCCAGACAGATTAAATAGCCACACATTAAAACAACACTATAGAAGATTTAAAATAAAATATTAACATTAGAGAATGAGGAAGATGAGGAGGATTTTTCTAAACAAGGTATGAAAACTAGAAACCAGTAGGGAAATGTGGTTGAATTTAAATAAAGAGAAATGTAAAACTGGGGAAAAGCAAAAGAAGCCACAAGCACAGTTCTACCTCCAAAACGAATCCCAAATTTCTTCCTCTTAAGAAATATCTGTGGGTAACAAACTCACTTCTAAAAAACAATAGTCAAGAGAAAAGTCTCAGCCTGCTTGATACTAAAATAAACTATGAAGTCACACTAACACAAACAGTAGGTTGTTGTTGTAAGAACAGAACCAATGGAACAAAATAGAGGAGTCAGACCCTGATGTTTAAGGGAACTTAACGTAGGAGGAAATTGGCACCACAAGTCAGGGGGAAAAGAACAGATTAAGAGATGACATGGTCATGAATGGCTCTGTGTGTAATATAAAATAAAACAGCATCCCCACCCATCCCCATATAAAAAGATGGGCTGTAAATGGGTATGTTCTTATAACATAAGAAATGGAAAACTATGAAGTTAACAGAAGACAACATAGGAGAATCTATCTATGGTCCTGGGGATGAAGATTTCTTAAACATCACTTTGAATCCATGAACCACAAGGGAAAACATTTCTAAATTGGATTACATAAGAAGTAAGGGTTTCTCTCAACTAAGAACACAGAGAAATAGTTAATAGATAGCTGACAGAATAACAGAAGATGTTCTCAATGCAGTTGCAAATCACAAAAGGATTCGTGTCTAGTATATACAAAGAATTCTTACATACTTCACAAGAAAAAGACGGCCATGCCAACACAAAAAGGGAGTCAGAAACTTTCCTGACGGTCCAGTGGCTAAGACTCCGTGCTCCCAGTGCAGGGGGCTAGGTTGAATCCCTGGTCAGGGAACTGGATCTCACATGCCCAACTAGGCCCCAGCACAGCCAACTAAATAAATAAATATATTTTTAAAAAGTGAATCAGGTTTGAACCTGCAATTTATAGGAGGGGAAAACCCAGAAAACAAACAAGCATTTAAAGAGATGTTCAAAATCATTGGTAACCAGAGAAATTAAAACAACAATGAAATTTCACTGCAGCAATTATTCAACACTGAGAATGCTGAATAAAGATTGCTTTCTTTGGAGAGAGAGGATGGGAAAGGATTTGTGGGCTCAGGGAAGTAACAATCAAAAATACAACCTTGGGGGACTTCCCTGGTGGTCCAGTGGCTAAGACCTTGTGCTCCCAATGCAGGGGTCCTGGTTTGATCCCTGGTGGAGGAACTATATCCCACATATCCCAACTAAGACTTGGTACAGCCAAGTAAATAAATATTTTTTAAAAAAGACAAACTCGGGGCTCACAGGCACCAAGGGTGATAGCAGGCCATGTCCTCAGCCCTCTGCACTCGGGGAAAATTTTTTTCCCTCCAGCCTTTCCCCAGGGTCACTATCACTGCTCTGGCCTGAGTAATTATCTCCCTCATCTCAACTACAGCTTCAGTCTAACTGGTCTGCCCGCTTGCACTTTTGCCTTACTATAAGCCGTTCTCTACAGAATCTCCCCCAAACATTAAACTAGGTTATTTGACAGCCCTGATTAGAACCCTCCCACAGCTTCTGGTGGCTTTTACTTCTTGCCATGGTTCCTCACCTTCTACTCCTTCTTCTGAACAGTTTAGCTTGTGAAGTGGAGTTGCTGCTTTCTTTCACCCTACATAGGGAGCCACTTGTGACCATGTCATCTATTACTGTGTTCTTTTTCTATTAACGTGTGGTTCCAATTTTATTACATATATTGTTGTTGCTGTTTAGTCGCTAAGTCGTGTCTGTCTCTCTGCAACCCCATAGACTGTGGCAGGCCAGGCTCTCCTTTCCTTCACTGTCTCCTGGAGTTTGCTCAGATTCATGTCCATTGAGTCAGTGATGTTATTCAACCATCTCATCCTCTGTCGTCCCGTTTTGCCTTCAATCTTTCCCAGCATCAGGGTCTTTTCCAATGAGTCAGCTTTTTGCATCAGGTGGCCAAAGTGTTGGAGCTTCAGCTTCAGCATCAGTCCTTCCAATGAATACTCAAGGTTGATTTCCTTCAGGAAGGACTGGTTCGATCTTGCAGTCCAAGGGACTCTCAAGAGTCTTTTCCAGCACCACAATTTGAAAGCATCAGTTCTTCAGTGCTCAGCCTTCTTTGGGCTTTCCTGGTGGCTCAGAGGGTAAAGAATCTGCCAGCAATGTAGGAGACCTAGGTTGGGTCCCTGTGTCAGGAAGGTACCCTGGAGAAGGGAATGGCTACCCACTCCAGTGTTCTTGCCTGGAGAATTCCATGGACAGAGGAACCTGGAGGGCTACAGTCCATGGGGTGGCAAAGAGTCAGACAGCCTTCTTCATGGTTCAAGTCTTACATCAGTACGTGACTACTGGAAAAACCATAGCTTTGACTATTCAGACCTTTGTCAGCAAACTGACGTCTCTGCTTTTTAATATGCTGTCTAGATTTGTCATAACTTTCCTCCCAAGGAGCAACTCTCTCTTAATTTCACAGCTGTTGTCACTGTCCACAGTGGTTTTGGAGCCCAAGAAAATAAAATCTGTCACTGCTTACACTTTTCCCCCTTCTATTTGCCATGAAGTGCTGAGACCAGATACCATGACCTTAGTTTTTATCATATATTAAGCTTCCTTAAATATCAGGGTCTGTCTCATGGCCCTCTATGCCCTGAACATGCTAAATTCTTTCCCACCTCAGGGACTTTGCGCTTGCCATTGCCTTGCCTGAAGTCCTTGACTTCCGCTCTGTGCATAGCTGGCTCTTTCTCCTCTGTCATGGTTCTGCTCAAATATCATTTTCTCCAGGAGCCCTGCCCTATCCACCCTTCATAACTCGTGTGCCTTTCACTTATCTACTTGCTTCTGTGTTGCTCTGGCTATTAATTAAGTTAAATTAAATCAAATTCAATAAAGCATATCTTGATTATCTTGTTCATCTATTCTTTTTGCCTCATTCCACCAGACCATTAACCCTTTTCAGGGCAGGAACATTGCTTATCTTTTTCATCAACTGGAAACACCTAAAGCCCATCAGTTTCTTACTGGTGGCTAGTTATGGCATGTTAACCACTGGACCATCACACAGATGTCAACAGGAACAAAGTGGTTACCATCTATTGAATGCTTACAAAGTGACAGGGACTACTTTTCATGTCTTGTATTACCTGTGATGTAGACACTATTATTATCTCATTTTAAAGAAGAATTGAGACATGGAGAGGATAAGCCACTTGTTCAAAGTCACCATGGTAAGAGACAGGTGTTAGTTGCTCAGTTGTGTCTGAGTCTTTGGACTCCATAGACTGTAGCCCAGCAGGTTCCCCTGTCCGTGGAATTTTCCAGGCAAGAATATTAGAGTGGGTAGTCATTCCCTTATCCAGGGGATCTTCCTGACAGAGGGATTGAACCCTGGTCTCCCACAATGCAGGCAGATTCTTTACTGCCTGAGCCACCAGTGATGGGGCTGTGATGCGAATCAGTCTGTCCCAGAACTTCTGGCTTTAACCATCATACACTCAGCCTTTCACAAGATGCTACTGGCCTTAAAAATTGAGATTCTCCGTTACATTTGTAAAAGGCCTCTTTATGTTCCTGTGTTCATTGAGAAAGCTCAGTTTCCTAAAACAAACATGTAACAAGTAACACAGACATAGAAGACAAATTTATGGTTACCAAACAGGGAAAGGGGGTGGAGAAGGGATAAATTAAGAGTTTGGGATACAAACTACCGTATATAAAACAGATAAACAGCAAGGTCCTATTGTATAGCACAGGGTACTATATTCAATATACTATAAGAGACCATGATGGAAAATAATATGATAATATATATGTATGTAAAACTGAATCACTGGGCTGTTTAGCAGAAGCTAACACAACATACAATGAGTAAATAAATTTTGGGCAACATAAAGTAAAGCAAATATTATATCCTTCAAGTAACGGGAGGTAAAAAAAAAAATAATCAGCCATTGAAGTTAATACATTAAGATGTCTCAGAACTTCTGGCCAACAAATCAGACATGACTATTTCATGATAACAAGATATAAAATAAGGATAAATATGACAAGAAAAGATCTTCATTTCAACATGGGTAGTAATTATGCTCCTAGTGTTGTCAACAGATCCTGCCCTTCTTTATTCTCATAAGAAGATGTTAAGGTCCAACTTAGTGTTTTGAATTCTCAAAGCACCTATATCCATAGCTCAACATTTGTCAATCTTGTGACATTCCTGCTACTAAAACTTGTGTCTCTGGTTTCAACTGGATGATAGGTTTTATCTTCCTGCTCCTGACTCTCTCTCACACATAGTAAGACTGTCTAGAGCCTTCTGTACACTGAACTTGCTCTTTGTCAACTGTCACCACTGTGAGGATGACACTGTCATTGTCTCAAACTTGACTGAACATAGTTCAGTTCGTTCATGGTCTAGACCCTGAAGTTTCATAGTCTTGGATTTGAACCACTGGTTCTGTCACTTGTTAGCTGCATAAACTTGAATAAATTTATCCCTCTATGCCTGGGTTTCTCCATCTGTAAAACGGTAAGCATAATAATTCCTACCTCTAGGGTGGCTGTGATGACTAGATGAGCTAAATCTTAGCACATGGCTTGCCCTTACTTAGCGATGGATTCAATACAAGTGCTGTGATCCACCAGACAACAACCTCAGACACTAAGATGTCATCTGCCCAAGGAGCTCACAGCCTATGCTGGATGAGACAGGAAGGTCACACAAATGGTCTCAGGATGATTGGGTCACATAAGAGGAAAAATATGCTGCTCGGGGATCAGAGCCACTTGGGACTGGGAAAGTCAGTGGAAGCTGCATGGAACAGGAAAAACTTGTACTTGTCTTTGAAGGAAAGAGAAGGATCCAGGAAAAGGCATTTTTTGGTCAGGTGAAACAGCATGAAGAAAGGTAGGAAGACTCAGAAAGGAAATTAAATAAGGTCCCAGATGCCAAGTAGAAGAATCATGATGATTCTTTTGTCGGCAGTGGTGACTCATGAGCAGAGAATGTTTAAGAAAGAGAGCAAAGCGCACTCCTACAGGCAGAACAGGTGGCCATCAGCACTGTGTTTGGGTGAGCTGGAAGGCAGGCGTGCCTCCCTCATCAGCCCAGGGTAGCTGTTTGGGGCAAGCCGTGGCCTGCAGAAGGCCCCTGGTAAATAAATGCCTCTCCCTCTTCACCAGTGAGGAGTGGCCATGGGTCTCATCCTATCCAAATGCCCTGCAGGCTCCCAGTGCCCCCAGTTCCAGGCAGACTCTGTCTCAGCTTCTCAAGCTGTCACTCTGGGCCTGAGGGGACAGTGCCCAGGAAAGGCAAACCTGCAGGTCTGAGGAGGAGGAAGAGAAATCCAGAGCAGGGCCTCTGAGTGTCAGAGAAAGGTGATGGGAGGTGAGATTACAGGCTCCATTCATTCTTCACTGTCTCTGGTCACTTGGCCTGGCCAGAGCAGAGTCTTGTCCACCTGCATTTAGGTCAGGCTAGGTCTACACAGGCAGACACTTCCTTCCTGTCGAGTCAATTTACAGAGATGGAAGGGCTTTCTTCTGGCCATGAGGCCAGATGTCGGCAGAGGCCAAGTAGGGCAGGAGTCACCTGGCTATGGCTCCCACACTGTGCCAGGTGTCAGGGCAGGTGACGTTGCTAAACAGAGGAGTCAGCTGCTGTGACATCGGTGGAGAACATTCGCTGGGCAGGCAGGAGGTGGCCCTAATTCTGGAGAAACCAATTTCAAACACAGACTTCCTGTAAGTTAGGAACTCACTGTTGAGCCTCTCCTGGGAATCAGAGATTTACCAAAGAGATTTTTAAAAAGGATGAAAGTGAATATTTTAACCTGTGTGGTTTTGTTTTTTGTTTTTGTCTTTGTGATCCCTGTGGTCCTTTCTCCCCTCAAACTGGCCTCTGGCTTCTGCTGCCCTGAGGTAGGAGACTGTCTTCAAAATACAGAGAGAATCAGAAGTTAAATCTTGGTTTCTGAATTTCTCTAGGACTCAGCTTTCCTATAGGTAAGAGACATGGAGAAATACATAGGCGGTCATTTATGTTATTGTGTGCCCCCACCTCCATCATCTGACAGCTGGTGTAATGATGAGAGAGTCTCTGGAACTGAGCTGAGAGCACGTCTGACCTCTGGGAGAAGCAGCCTTACAGATGTGTCCTTTCCACCCAGAGAACAGATGGAAGAGGCTGGAGAAGGTTCACAGAAACTCTGCAAGGCTGCCTGAGGGGCCCTGAAAGTTATGAGAGTTGTGGGCCCCAACCGTGAGAACTGCTTGGCTGGTGTTGCTGGATCCTAAGCACCCAGCTCAGTAAACACCATGTGAGGGGGGCCTTTGTGGATGACCTAGTAGAAAAGGTTATATTTTTGGTAAACTCATCATTTGGTGAATTGACTTTTTTTTTTTACTTCAGAAATAAACTTAATTGAGGTATAGTTTAGCACAATAAAGTGTATTCATTTGATAGATTTTGACAAACACATACAAATGTATAATAACCACCACCACATTCAAATCATAGATCACTTTCATTGCTCCCTGAAGTTGCCTCACAGTCCTTTGTGGTCAACGACTACCCTTCCCTCTGGGCCTCCGGGAACCACTGATCGGCTCTTTGCAGCTATTGACTAGATGTGTCACTTCTGGAGCTTAATATAAGTGGAATCATAGTGTTGTCTTTTGTTTGGCCAAACTTTGAGATTTGTCCATGCCATTGTATGAGTTCTTTCTTTTTCATTGCTATAGTATTCCAGTGTAAAAATTACAATTTGTTACTCAATTATCAGTTGAAGGACAAAAGTGTTTCCCATTTTCAGCAATTATGAATAAAGCTGCTCTAAATACATGCAGAGGTGTTTGTGTATATATGAGTCATCATTTCTCTTGAGAAAATAACTTTGACTGGAATGACTAGGTCTGATTGATTTTTACCTAGTGACCTGGAGGTAGTGTGATGTCACATCTAGGCTCATTCGACAATCCAAGCCTCCTGTCCTGGCACTTCTCCACTCTCCCTCCTTTCTCTCATTTTCTTCTCTTCCTCTCCCCTCACCTTCTTCTGCTCTTCTTTCTTCGGTTGGCTTCCTTTTTTGTTCCTCATCCAACTAAGCTTGAGGGAGCCCACTGGCAGATGGGAGCAGGGAGCCAAGCTCCTGGCTCCTCCCACAGAGGGGCAGTTGTAATAAGCAGCCCTTACTTTTCATGGTCCAAAGCCAGCTGACCAAACATGCCCACCACCCTGCATGTCTCCTGATGTCAGCTCCTCATTCAGGGAACGTGGTGTGGGGCAGCGGGGGGAACTCCCAGATTCCACAGGGAGAGGGTAATGGGGGTCTTCTAGCATTTTCAGCTTAGGGCTGACCTGACAGGGCCAGGTTTTCCTGGTGCTGTTGTTTTAAGAACTGTATCTGATGGCTCTTGTCTACGCCATTCTCTGGTGCTGTGTCTTTAGACTGAATTTGGTTCCAGCCAGGTTCTAGCAGAGGAACAGAATTCCCCACTGATTCCATCTGGTTCAAGCCCCTGAGCCAAGGTTCTGCAGTCATTTCCTGAGAGCTCTTCCCCACTATCTCTCAGGACAGGGGAGATGAGGATTGGGCAATTGGCAGGAGAGGCCCTCACATCTAGTCATGGGTTTGACAGAGACCAGCAGAGCCAAGGAATGCCTTGGCTCCCTTGGTTTCAAGGTCAGGGTCCATTCGTGTTTGGGAAGGCACCATGGTGTGGTGGGCAGAGCATTGCCCTGGAAGCCAGGAATCGTGGGCTCCGGTTACAGCTCTGCCGTGTGATACAAAACAAATGGCTCCCTCTCTCTGGGCCCCACTTTCCTCTTCTGTAAAATGGGAGGTTGGACTAAGTCAGTCCAGAATCCCAGGAGTGGGGCCTGGCATCCATACACTTCCATCATCTCAGGTGAGTCTGGGATACAACAATGGTAAGACCATAGAACCAGGCAGCCTCGGGGCCCTTTCCTGTTTCTGACTTTTGCTGCCCACTGAGGCCACGCCTTGCTCGGGCATCAGCTCAGTATGAGAATAAATAGGAGATTCACAGGGTCCTTCTGAATATAATATGATGGACACCAAACTGTCGAAGCAGCGTGCTGAGTGCTAGAAAACCAAGTTAACGGTCAGGAAGAGCAAAAATGACTAAAACAGGCTGATATTTGGTGAGGGGGATGGGAGACCCTGTGAGGAGGGCATTGGGGGTGAGGGGTGAAAACAGACCTTGTAGCCTGTCCTCAGCAGGATCCAGGGCTGCCAACTCCTCTCCCCCACCCCCACACCACATGTGTGAGAGAGTGTGTGTGTGTGTACTTGGGAGCGGGATGCACATGTGCTCTTTCTTGTCAGGGGAAGAAGGACCATGATCCCTCACTGGAGAAGGAAGTTGCTTTGTACCAAACTGGTTTAGCATCCTCAGCCCCTGGGGCTCCTACAATAGAACCCTAAAGACTCATTTCCAACTGTCCCCACAAGCTTCAGCCCTGCTTGTCCTGCCAGACATTTTTTAAATATTTTTTAGTGATATTTGGTTGGTCTTAAGGTAGTGATGAGGATTGGAGTTAGAGAAAGTGCGCCCAGGAAGTGGAGAGTGATGAGCTGGCTGTCTGACACTGTGTGACCTCCGGGAGGCTCACTCCTGCCTGGTTGCCTGCCCGCCTCCTACTGGCTCTGTCTGGTTGGCAGCAGGTGGGCTCCAGGGCCTGGGAAAGCCGAGCAGCAGCGGGAAGGAGGCAGTGGGGCAGAGGGCATCCACGGTGACAGGGTGGGTGGGGCCACCCTTGGGCTGACTCTGCAGTCCTACTGCGGTAATCCAGGCAGCCTGGGTGAGGCTTAGGATGCAGGTGAGCCAAGCATAGCTGGCAGACAGGGGGCAGGAGCTGAGAGCGGCAGGAGCCGCAAGTAATTCAGGAAAACTGGATTCTCCAGCTCCTTCCGGACAGGACCCGGTGGAGGGTGGGGTGGGGAACTGGGCTCAGGCCCTGTGTCACATGTGTAGGAGTATTGCAGCTATCTCCTGCGAAGTAGGAGCGACACCGCCCTCCTCCCACTGTGCGTGTGTCGTAGGGGTGTGGTGGGGTGAGAATGTGGAACCTGTCCGCTTTCTGGTGATGCAGAACTTCATCACCACACCAGGGGGGAGGACTCCGGATTCCAACAGTGCAGAGCTGGCCCCTGTTGCCCCTGGTCTGGAGCCGTGAGCTCTTGTTTGCTGCAAACAATAGCTGAAACTGAAGGCTCATTTGAGAGTGATCAGCCAGCATGGTTGGCCCAAGACTGTAGGTTTCCTGGGGTAAGGCACTTTCAGTGCTGAAAGCAAAGTCCTGGACAAACTAGCAAGACTGGCTACCCTATTTCTAACTTCCCTTGGAAGTATTTTCTGAAGCAGAGTCATACCTGGTATGCCAGACATGGAGTTTATAATTACTTATATTTATAATTATTCCTAGGCTTTATAATTATTTGAGGCAAAATAATTTGATTATTTTCTGACTTTATTATGGAGTATATGGACAAGATCTACATGGGACAATTCCAAGTTTTCAGGCTAATTCTGAGGTTAAGGCATGATTGAGTCTGTCTGTGGGACTCTGATACCGTGGACATAATGACCTCCAGTGTCCCTTTCCACTTATTTCCACCAATAAGAGAAAATCCTGTTCCTTTGGGATTTTATGGAACTGCCAATTGTGGGGAATCTACCTACCCTTTGAAATGTGGGCCCCTGGCCAATGTGGCCATTTGGCATTCCCATCCCTTAGACTTGGTGATTTGTTAAGGAACTATTAGACCTCCTCCTCATTCTTATTTTTCTTTTCAGGATTATATGGGGGAGAAGAAAGTATGAGAGAAAGAGTGAGAGAGTGAGGGGAGTGGGAGAGGGAGAGGGAACTTCTTTTATCTGGGTTATGAACTCTAAGGAAGATGTAACCTTTGAGGTACTTTTGGTCATCTTTGCCACATATGGAAGGACTCAGCCTTAGAAATGAAGCTGACATGGAAAAAAGCAAAGCTGGGATGCGGAGATAAAATTCTGAGGACAGAGTCTAGACCACTAGATTCAGCTGTACCTGAAGCCTACTTGCTGCAAAGCCCATGAGCTTTCTAGTTACTCCTGTAACTTTCTAGTTACAGGAGACAATAAAGGCACTTTTCCCCCTCAAGTGTCTTTGAACTCACTTTAGTTACTCTGCCACTTTTGACTGAAAGAGCTCTGACTAAGATGCCCGGCCACCATATCTGGCAGGTCTCCACTCGGCGGTCTCCAGTAGGAAGAGGGGGAGGGGAGGATTAGTTGGGGCTTTGTCCTTTTCAATCTCCTGAACCAAATCCTTTATGCCTTTATGAAAACGGAAGTGTTAGTTGCTCAATCATGTTCGACTCTTTGTAACCCCATGGACTATAGCCTGCTAGGCTCCTCTGTCCCTGGGAATCTCCAGGCAAGAATACTGGAGTGGGTTGCCATTCCCTTCTCTAGGGGATCTGTTGCAGGAAGTGGGCTCTTGTCTAACACTAGGAAATGAATTGTCCGTGGGGACACAGGTGCTGACAAAGCAAGAGATTTTATTGGGAAGGGGAGTGTTTTAAACTTTGTATGTGGTGTCATATAAGGGATATGTATTCTGCAGTAAACATTTTTCTTTCATTTGGTATTATAAGATTTGCCTACATTAATAGGTTTAGATCTGGCTCATTAATTTTCATAGCTGTAAACTATACCACAACTTATTTATCCATTTTTTGTGCCATGGACACTTAAGCTGCCTTTAAGTTTTTGCTCTTACCGTATTTTATCAGTGGTTTTTTTTTCCATTTTGAAATATTTGAGTTATGGGATACTTTTTAAAAATGATGATATGTAACACTGGATGGTATTTTCCTTTAGTGAAAGATGTGTCTTAGATTCAATGAAGAATGGTATAAACAATCCTACTGTGAGCTTTCTTGTACATGTTGTGTTTCTTTAATGTATATACCCCAAGAGTAAAAACTGCTGGCTTAAATTGGCTAGATATTGCCAGATTGTTTTCTAAAGTAATTTTTACTAATATCTCTTCCACTGCTATGTAAGAAAACTCCCACTGGGGGAATACCAAGGGGGTATCATCTAACTTTTTACTTTTGCCAATCCAACATGTATGAAATTGTCTCTTTTTCTGTGTTCTTAAAAAATTTATGTATTTATGACTGTGCTGGTTCTTTATTGCTGAGCATGGGCTTTCTCTAGTTGTGGCAAGTGGGGGCTCCTCTCTAGTTGTGGGGCACAGGCTTCTTGCTGTGGTGGCTTCTCTTGTTGTGGAGCACAGGCTCTAGGGCCTGCAGGCTTTGGTAGTTGTGGCATATGGGCTCAGTAGTTGTGGCACACAGCCTTAGTTGCCCCACGGCATGTGGGATCTTCCCAGACCAGGGATCAAACCTGTGTGCCCTGTATTGGCAGGTGGATTCTTAACTACTGGACCACCAAGGAAGCCCCTCTCATTGTAGTTTTAATGTGCATTTCCCTGGTTATTAGTAGTTTTGGGTATCTTTTCAAGATTGTTCCTTTCTCTAATCCATATACTTGAGACTCTTCATCAACTCTCCAGCTTCAAGCCTCTGGAACCTGCTTTACCATAGTCAAATCCAACCGCCTTCAATACTTATCAATGTATAGCAGTAGTTACCAAAAAAAAGCTATAAAGCTACTTCTGCCCAAGTAATTTCCACGCTTGGGAACTTATCCTGAAGGAAAAAAGGCTACATGCTTAAAAACATTAATTGCATCTAAATTTTTATGCTAAAGAATTGAAAATCACCCAAATGCTCAATACTAGCAGTGCATATGTGCATGCAAAGTCACTTCAGTCATGTCTAACTCTCTGCAACCCGATGGACTGTAGCCCACCAGCCTCCTGTCCATGCAATTCTCCAGGCAAGAATACGGGAGTGGCTTGCTGTGCCCTCCTCCAGGGGGTCTTCCCAACCCAGGGATGAAAACTGAGTCTCCTGCGGCTCCTGCATTGCAGGCAGATTCTTTATTGCTGAGCCACCAGAAAGCCCCAATGCTAGTAGATATAACATTAAATTATGGCATATTCCTATGGCTGAATTCTATGCAGGCATTGAAAGGAGAACTATAAAGAATGTATCAGTATAAAAATATATATGGATATGTATATTTGAATTTAGGGTTTAATAAAAAAGGCTCATAATGAAAATAAATATGCAAAAATTATATATTTTCCTATAAAGACCATAACCACAAGGGAAAGCAAGATCATATTCACAATAGCAATGAAAAATAAAACAAATAAACCTGGGGAAAATAAGCAAGAAATTTCCATGTGAAAATGATGTCATTACAAATTAATAGGGAAAAGTGGGTTATTTAATATTATGTTGGAAAAGCAACCATTTTATGAAAAAAATAACCATTTTGCCATCTGGAGAAAAAATAAGCTTGTTCCATACCTAACTCTTTATATTAAAATAAATTGCAGATGCTAATATAATCTAGCCAGTTATTGTTTTTTCTTCATTAGTGAGGAAGTAAAATACAAGATGCAATGAAGGAAAACAAGTGGATAATTCTGACTATATACATATTAAATTTCTCCAGGTCAAAACAACCACAGATAATAATAAAAGACAAATTTGTAATAATATTTGCCAAACTTAGGAAGGGCTAAATTCCTGATAAAACAAAATTCTTTCAAATAGATACTAAAGTATAAACAAGTCAGTAGAAAAATTGACAAAAGCTACAAAGAGGTAATTCACGGTAGGACTGTTTATGTTAGTGGTTCCCCAGTTTCGCTGAACATTGGAAACACCTGGAGATCCTTCAACAAATATTGATGCCTGGCTCTCAGATATTCTGATATAATTCATATGGTATGTGACTTGGGCACTGGTATTTTTAGAAGCGCCTCTGATAATTTGAGCATTCAACAAAGTTTGGAAATCACTGGAATATGCAATAAGCCTATAAAGGATTACCACTAATAATAAGAATATAAATTAAGCAATGAAATGCCATTTTTCATCTATCAGATTGGCAAGGATGAAAAGCTGGTAAGACTCAGTGTTGGGCAGGGTTGGGGGAAGAGTCAACAAGGTTTTGTTGTGAAGAGGTACACTGGCACAAATTTTTGGAGGGTAATTTGGTAATACCTGTGAACATGTAAAACTTGCAGGATCTTTAGCCAGGGATTGTGTTTTTAGAAATTTATTGCGCATAAACTCTTGCACGAATACCCAAAGATGTTCGATTTCACATTGTTCCTGTAACTGCTTTTTGTTGTTGTTGCTCCTTGTTTGTTTGGCTTAACGAGGGTTATGCCTTAGTGTTACCAAAAGAGGAGGGGTCAAGCTGCTTGCTGCTCAAAAGCCAATAGGCCAGGTTGGTGGAAAGTTTGCTTTATTTCAGATGCTGGCAACTGGGAGTGGAGGGAGGACATCTGTCCAAAGGCCAACTCCCCCTCCTCCCCACCCCGCCCCCCCAACACACACACTGGCAACCAGTGTGTTGTATAAAAGCAAGAGCTTTTATAGACAGAAAGAAGGGGCTTTATGCAGAAACAGCAGTCAGTTCTGACAGTCATCTTCAAACTGGTCATCGGTGCTCTGACCAGCATCATCTTGGTTGTTGCAGATACACTTAATCTTCAGTTCTAGGGTCCATTTGTTCCCATTTTTTTGAAGCCAGTTCTTAGAATTGTGGCAACTTATGTTGTGGGTGCAGGCTGGCCATCATATAGTTAGCTTCTTCACCCTGGTGTTTTAGTATCTTATAAGACAGATCACAGGATGTGGCTCAGAACATTATCTATCTATCTATCTAGCATTATCTAGAAAGAACTAAATGTCCTTGACTACACTTAATGACTACATTATTATTATTTGGTCTCCTTTGACTGCTTTCCTTTGTTTCTGAATTTCTCATTTCTCTGATTAAATGTATTCTTTGACCAAAGTTTTTCACAGACAAATGGCAGGCAGAGGACATGGTGGGGGCAGAGAGGCAAGGACCATAGGGTCCTGTTCCGTATCATTAGGAATCACTGAGGGACTGGGGTAGAAATCATCCCCTCTCCCTCATATATCATGGCATTTGGCTCTTGGATATTGCTGACTGGTGCTAGATAGCACTCTCCATAGATTTATGTAAAAGTAGAGAAGGCTCTTGGGGGAGGAAAAAGAGGTTGGGGCCCTGACCTCTTCCCAATGGGGATTCAAGTTATCGAAATGTATACAGTGATGGGTCCCCAATAGCTCCCAGAGACAGTATGGTGGTTGTACTCTGTATTGTGAAATATTTATGATGAACTGATGACAGTATGGTGGTTGTACTCTGTATTGTGAAATATTTATGATGAACTGAAGGATTCTTTGAAGTCAGATGGCAAGGAAGGACAATGGGAGAGAGGCAAGGCACCAGAAGGATGAGGGAACATTGGACCAGTATCTTGGGCTCGGTATGAGAAATTAGCTTATTGGAAACTAAGGCACAGGGATAATGCTGAAACTCCTTTGTACATTCATCTTGCTACCATGAGTCTATTTGCAGGGAACTGGCTCCCTGTGTGGACTGAGCCTCATCACACCAAATGATACTTGATAACCAAGGAATTTTGCTAGGGGAACTCTCCTCATTGATCCTGACAGGGCAGGTGCATCCCTTAACCTGGGCACAGCAGCAGAGATGCTTTTGTAGAGAAGTCTAGTGCCAACAGATGAATGATGGGGGAAATGCTTTATGGACAAAGACAATAGTCTGGGAGTTCTTGGGACTAATTGGAGGGAAATCTTGAGAATATATTGAATTCTCTGCCAACTTGGCAAGGAGGAAAGTAATTTGTATATTAATAACATGTTTTCTGGGCAATATTCATGGCACCAAAAATTGGAAATGGGCTTCCCTGGTGGTACAGTGGATGAGAGTCCACCTGCCAATGCAAGGGACATGGGTTCAATCTTTGGTCCAGGGAATGGACCACATGCTGTGTGGGAACCAAGCCCGTGTGCCATAACTACTGAGCCTGTGCTCTAGAGTCCAGGAGCTGCAACTGCTGAAGCCTACGCACCTAGAGCCCCTGCTCCATAACAAGAGAAGCCCCTGCTTGCCACAACTAGAGAAAGCCCATGCAGCAATGAAGACCCAGCACAGCCAAAAATAAATAAATAAATCCTTTCTTTAGAAAAAAATTGGGATTTGAGACAGAGGAGAACAAGATGGTGGAGGAGTAGGTGGAGGTGGAGTACATCTCTCTCCATGGATACATTAGGAATACACCTTCAGACACAGAAGTGCATGCAGAACACCAGCTGAGGGTGGACAGGAGGACCTGACCAGGGGAAAAGAATATACAGAATCATGCAAAACTTGGTAGGATGAAGGAACTAGGGGGTAAAACAGGAGTGGTAGTAGGACTGGACCTACTCTCAGCGGGTGGGGGAACTGAAGCAGGGGTCCGATCCCCACAGCAGGGCAATGTCTGAGTCAGAGGAGAGACATTTAAGGCTGAGAGTGAAACAACTGATCCATGGCAGCCTAGATGGAATGAGAATCAGACAGTCCTTACCACAGCCATACATATGCCGGGCAGGAACGCAGGTCTCCTGGAAGGTGCAGCAACTGGGACCTGGAGTTTAGGGATTGTGGAGCAATCCCAGTGTGAGGGCTACTGTTGACTGTGGAGAGACAGATGGAGGGTATGTGAGGGAGGATATCCTGGTGGGAAATGCCTGTGGAGAAAAGCCAGGCAGCTATGGAAGCAAGGTGATACTGCTGAGTCATGCATAGGGGGTGGAGCCATCACCATAACCTCTCTCTCCCCACATGAACAATAGAGAGGCTGGCCCATCAAATGCCTGAGTCACTGAACTACACAGTAGGACCCCAGCCAGGGGGGCCCCTTTATGTGCCTGACGCTGGGAACAGCAGAGAAGGACCCCAGACAAGGGATCCCTCTAAGTGCCTGAACGGGCGAACCTACAGAGAAAGACTGGCCAAAGAGGCCTTCTGATCACCAGCTACAAGAGGCTTGAAAGAAAGACTCTGATAGGGCCATAACTCCTGCCACGGAGGCAGTCTGTGTCCCTGAACACTTGGTGCCACCAGGGTCCCTGCAAGCCAAGCAGCTGCACCACCTTCATGCTCAACTCTCATTGGGGCAGAGCTGCCACAGGCAAAAAAAAAAAAAAAGAAGAAGAAGAAGTCTCGTGTTTATGCGCGCAGGATCCCTTCGGTCCTGTCTGACTCTTTGCAGTCCTGTAGACTGTGGCCTGTGGGCTTCTCTGTTAAAGAGGGGGTTCTCCAGGCAAAAATACTGGAGCGTATCGGCCAATATTTGTTGCCATACCCTTCTAGAATATTTCCTGCTGCCCTAGCTGCAAACCCCTGAGTACCTGGTGCTGCCTGAACCCCTGTGACCCAAGCAGCTGTACCACTTCCACATCTGGCCCTCACAGGGGCAAACCCAAGCCCTCCAGGGCAGCCTCAGGAGCTAAGCTCCAGCGGTGACCCACGTGTCGAGGTGGAAATAAAACCACAATTGAAACCCAGGGGCAGTGTGGCTAAGGAAGAAGACCCAAAACCTTCCCACCAGCTGTACAAGCTGCAGATTAATTCCACACAATCAACTAGGCAGACTCTGTGTCTATGGAATATATAAAAGGACATTGAGAGTTCCCACAAAAGAAAACGCACCAGCTATGATAGCTGTGGACATTGGAGGCAAGAACACACAGGAGTAGGACCAGATTAGAATCAGCAGCCCCACAGCAGGTCCAAATATCAGCACAGTATTGGAGGGCATCTTAGGGAGGTAAGGTGGACTGTGATTCCCAGCAAGGGAAAGGACTCCGACAGCAGACTCAAGAAAAACATTTGTTATTCTTATTTTTTGACTTGTTCTGTAGATTCTTTTGGATTTTTCTTTTTTTATCTACCTCTATTTAACTTTGCATATCTATTCTTTCTTTCTTTTCTTTCTCCTTTCTTCTCAACATATTTTTAGTTTTATTCTCATTGATTTATTCCCCAATTGGCAACTTGCTTTAGCTTTTTTTTTCAGTTTGTGCTTTAATTAGTTTTGTTCTGGTAGATTTAGTTTTTGGTTTCCTTTTTTCACTGGGTCAATCTATTGTACTTAATTTTTGTTGGACTGTTTTGATTTTGCTCATGGGTGTATATATATGTATATATGTGTATATTCAGTCACACTTTCCATTGTTATAAACCTCTGCCTCTACATTGGGCTCTTGTAGTTCTGTGGAGTTTTCCTTTTTTCCCCCTTTTTTCTTTCTTCTTCCTTTTTTCCTCTTTCTTCTTTTTTTATAATTAAAAAAAATTTTTAAACCTATTATATTTTTTCTACATTTATTCCTTTGTTTGCCTTTCCTACTGTTCTTTTCCCCTTGCAGTTAATCTTTAATGTACACAAATCTTCTTCATCTAACTCTATTTAACTTTGCATATCTATTCTTTCTTTTCTTTCTCTCCTTTCCTCTGAACATATTTGTTAGTTTTGTTTTCATTGCATAGTTTTGTTTCCGCACTTGACACCTTGCTTTAGTTTTGTTTTCCAGTTTGTGCTTAAGTTAGTTTCATTCTTAACTGGTAAATATAATTTTTTATTTCCTTTGTTTGCCAGATCAGTCTACTGTACTTTATCTTTGTTGGACTGTTTTCATTTTCCTCATGGGTGTATATATATATATATATATATATATATATGTGTGTGTGTGTGTGTGTGTATTTCATTATTTTAATTATTATTTGACTGATTTTGTAACTGCCATTTGTCTGGGATTCATCTTTGGTTTCTCATTTTTGGACATTTGTTTTATTCTCCCTTAATGCCATAACAAACCACCTGCGGAATCTTCATTCCTGACCAGAGATCAAACCCTGAGCCTTTGGAGTGGGAGCACTGACTCCTAGACCCTAGACTACCAGAGAACTAACCCTAGGGAGTATCAAATAGTGAGAACTCACACAAAGGAAACCACTTGAATACAAGACCTGGCATCACCCAACCACCAGTAGCACCCTGGTGCAGGACACCTCATCTAAACAACAAACAAAACAAAAATACAAGCCCAATCATCAGCAGACAGGAATACCACCTCACTCAGCCTTGCCTATTAGAGGAAAAAACAAACAAACAAAAACTCAGCACAAATCTCACCCTATATGAAACTCACACAAACCACTGGACCAACCTTAGGAGGGCAGAAACCAAAAGGAAGAAAGAATTCAAACTTCTTCAAGGAAAGAATTCAACTTTCCTTGAAGCCTGGAAAAAGGAGACCTCAAACACAATAACTTAAAAAAAAAAAAGAAAGAAAGAAAAGGCAGAGAAATACTGCACAAATGAAGGAACAAACTAGAAACACAGAAGTCCAAATAAACGAAGAGGAAATAGGGAAATTAACCTGAAAAATAAAAATAATGATAGTAAAGATGATAAAAAACCTTGAAAACAAAATGGAGAAAATGCAAGAATCAGTTAACAAAGACCTAGAAGAATTAAAGAATAAGCATACAAAGACAAACAATACAATTACTGAAATTAAAAATACTCTAGAAGGAATCAATAGCAGAATATCTGAAGCAGAAGAACGAATCAGTGAGCTGGAAGATAAAATGGTGGAAATAACTTCTGAAGAGCAGAATAAAGTGAAAAGAATGAAAAGAGCTGAGGACAGTCTCAGAGACCTCTGGGACCATATCAAACATACCAACGTTCAAATTATAGGGGTCCCAGAAGAGGAAGAGAAAAAGAAAGGATATGAGAAAAATTTTCAAGAGATTATAGTTGAAAATTTCCCCAACATGGAAAAGGAAGTAGCCAATCAAGTTCAAGAGGCACAAAGAGTCCCATAAAGGATAAACCCAAGGAGAAACATGCCAAGACACATACTTATCAAACTAACAAAGACTAAACACAAAGAAAGAATATTAAAAGCAGCAAGAGAGAAGTAACAAGTAACATACAAGGGAAACACCAAACACTTAACAGCTGATCTTTCAGCAGAAACTCTGCAGGCCAGAAGGGAATGGCAGGATATATTTAAAGTACTGAAAGGGAAAAATCTACAACCAAGATTACTGTACCCAGCAAGGATCTCATTCAAAATTGATGGAGAAATAAAAAGCTTTTCAGACAAGCAAAAGTTAAGAGAATTCAATACCACCAAACCAGCTTTACAACAAATGATAAACAGACTTATATAGTCAAGAAATACAACAGATGAAAAAAGACCTACAAAATCAACCCCAAACAATTATAAAATGGCAATAGGAACATATATATCAATAAATTAAATGTAAATGGATTAAATGCTCCAACCATAAGACAAAGACTGGCTGAATGGATACAAAAACAAGACCCATATATATGTTGTCTACAAGAAACCCACTTTAGACCTAAAGACACATATAGACTGAAAGAGATAGGATGGAAAAATACATTCCATGCAAATGGCAAGCAAAAGAAAGCTGGAGTAGCAATCCTCATATAGACAAAATAGACCTTAAAATAAAGAAGATTACAAGAGATAAGGAAGGACACTACATAGTGATAAAGGGATCAAGCCAAGAGGAAGACATAACAATTGTAAATATCTATGCACCCAACATAGAAGCACCTCAATACATAAGACAGACACTAACAGACATAAAAGGAGAAACTGAAAGTAATGCAATAATAGTAGGAGACACCCCACTCACACCAATGAACATATCATCAAAACATAAAATTAATAAGGAAACACAAGCCTTAAATGATACATTAGATGAGATGGATCTCATTGATATCTTCAGAACATTCCATCCAAATGAAGAAGAATATACCTTCTTCTCAAGTGCACATGGAACATTCTCCAGGATAGACCACATCTTGGGTCACAAATAAAACCTCAATAAATTTAAGAAAATTGAAACTGTATCAAGCATCTTCTCCAACCACAATGCTATGAGACTAGATATCAATTACAAGAAAAAAACTGTAAGAAACTCAAACACATGGAGATTAAACAACACATGTCTAAATAACAAACGGGTTACTGAAGAAATCAAAAGGGAAATAAAAAAATTTCTAGAAACAAATGACAATGAAAACACAACTCAAAACCTATGGGATGCAACAAAAGCAGTTCTAAGAGGGAAGTTTATAGTAATACAGTCCTACCTCAAGAAACAAGAAAAACATCAACTAGACAACCTAATTTTACACCTAAAGCAACTGGAAAAAAAAAAAAAAGAAAACCCCAAAATTAGTAGAAGGAAAGAAATCAGAAAGATCCAACAGAAATAAATGAAAAAGAAATGAAAGAAACAATAGTGAAGATTAATAAAACTAAAAGCTGTCTCTTTGAGAAGATAAACAAAATTGACAAACCCTTAGTCCCTGACTCATCAATAAAAAAGAGAGAATAATCAAACCCACAAAATTAGAAATGAAAAAGGAGAAGTTACAACAGACAGTGCAGAAATACAAAGGATTATAAGAGACTATTATAAACAGCTATATGACAATAAAAGAGATAACCTGAAAGAAATGGACAGATACTTAGAAAAGTTCAATCTTCCAAGACTGAACCAGGATGAAACAGAAATTATGAACAACTCAATTACAAGCACTGAAGTTGAAGCTGTGATCAAAAATTTCCCAAAAAAACAAAAGCCCAGGGCCAGATGGCTTCCCAGGAGAATTCTATCAAACATTTAGAGAAGAGCTAATGCTTATTCTTCTGAAACTCGTTCAAAAAATTGCAGAGGAAGGAACACTTCCAAACTCATTCTACGAGGCCACCATCACCCTGATACCGAAACCAGACAAAGACAAAAAAAAGAAAACTACAGGCCAATATCACTGATGAACATAGATGCAAAAATTCTCAACAAAATTTTAGCAAACAGAATTCAGCAACACATGAAAAAGCTCAGTTCAGTCACTCAGTCATGTCCGACTCTTTGCAACCCCGTGAACCACAGCACGCCAGGCCTCCCTGTCCATCACCAACTCCCAGAGATCACCCAAACCCATGTCCACTGAGTCAGTGATGCCATCTAACCATCTCATCCTCTGTTGTCCCCTTCTCCTCCTTCCCTCAATCTTTCCCAGCATCAGGGTCTTTTCCAGTGAGTCAGCTCTTAGCATCAGGTGGCCAAAGGACTGGAGTTTCAGCTTCAGCATCAGTCCTTCCAATGAACACTCAGCATTGATCTCCTTTAGGATGGACTGGTTGGATCTCCTTGCAGTCTAAGGGACTCTCAAGAGTCTCCTCCAATACCATAGTTCAAAAGCATCAATTCTTTGGTGCTCAGCTTTCTTCATAGTCCAACTCTCACATCCACACATGACCACTGGAAAAACCATAGCCTTGACTAGCTGGACCTTTGTTGGCAAAGTAATGTCTCTGCTTTTTCAGACCATGATCAAGTTGGGTTTATTCCAGGGATGCAAGGTTTCTTCCATATATGGAAATCAATCAATGTGATACATCATATTAACAAATTGAAAGATAAAAACCATATGGTCATCTCAATAGATGCAGAAAAAGCCTTTGACAAAACTCAGCACCTATTTATGATTAAACTCTTCAAAAAATTAGCATAGAAGGAACCTACCTCAACATAGTAAAGGCCATATATGATAAGCCTACAGCAAACATTATTGTCAATGGTGAAAAACTGAAAGCATTCCCCCTAATATCAGGAACAAGACAAGGGTGTCCACTTTCACCACTATTTTTCAACATAGTTCTGGAAGTCTTAGCTACAGCAGAGAAGAGAAAGAAATAAAAGGAATCCAGATTGGAAAAGAAGAAGTAAAGCTCTCACTGTTTGCAGATGACATATACTGTATGTAGAAAACCCTAAAGATATTATCAGAAAATTACTAGAGCTAATCAGTGAATTTAGCAAAGTTGCAGGATACAAAATCAACACACAGAAATCACTTGCATTTCTATATACTAACAATGAAAAATCAGAAAGAGAAATTAAGGAATCAATCCCATTCACCATTGCAATAAAAAGAATTAAATATCTAGGAATAAACTTACCTTAGGAGACAAAAGAACTGCACACAGAAAATTGTAAGACACTAATGAAAGAAATCAAAGATGACATAAACAGATGGAGAGATATTCCATGTTCCTGGGTAGGAAGAATAAATGTTGTGAAAATGACTATACTACCAAATACAATCTACAGATTTAATGCAATCCCTATCAAATTACCAATGGCATTTTTCACAAAACTAGAACAAAAAATTTCACAATTCATATGGAAACACAAAAGACCCCAAATAGCCAAAGCAGTCTAGAGAAAGAAGAATTGAGATGGAGGAATCAACCTTCCTGACTTCAGGTTATACTACAAAGCTGCAGTCATCAAGACAGTATGGTACTGGCACAAAAACAGAAATATAGACCAATGGAATGAGATAGAAAGCCCAGAAATAAACCCATGCACCTGTGGGTACCTTATTTTTGACAAAGGAGGCAAGAATATACAATGGGGCAAAGACAGCCTCTTCAATAAATGGTTCTGGGAAAACTGGTCAGCTACAAGTAAAAGAATGAAATTAGAACACTTCCTAACACCATACACAAAAATAAACTCAAAATGGATTGAAAGCCTAAATGTAAGACCAGAAACTATAAAACTCTTAGAGGAAAACATAGGCAGAACACTTGATGACATAAATCAAAGCGAGATATTTTACGACTCACCTCCTAGAGTAACGGAAATAAAAACAAAAGTAAACAAGTGGGATCCAATTAAACTTAAAAGCTTTTGCACAGCAAAGAAAACTATAAGCAAGGTGAAAAGACAAACCTCAGAATGGGAGAAAATAATAGCAAATGAAACAACTGACAAAGGATTAATTTCTAAAATATACAAGCAGCTCACACAACTCAATGCCAGAGAAACAAACAAACCAATCAAAAAGTGGGAAAAAGACCTAAACAGACATTTCTCCAAAGAAGACATACAGGTGGCTAACAAACAACATGAAAAGATGCTCAACATTGCTCATCATTAGAGAAATGCAAATCAAAATTACAGTGAGATATCACTTTACACTGGTCAGAACGGCCCTCATCAAAAAGTCTACAAACAATAAATGCTGGAAAGGGTGTGGAGAAAAGGGAACACTCTTGCACTGTTGGTGGGAATGTAAATTGAGGCAGCCACTATGGAAGATGGTATGGAGATTCCTTAAAAAACTAAGAATAAAACCACCATATGACCCAGCAAGCCTAGTCATATACCCTAAGGAAACCAAAATTGAAGGAGACATATGTATCCCATTGTTCATTTCAGCATCACTTACAATAGCTAGAACATGGAAGCAACCTAGATGTCCACTGACAGATGAATGGATAAAGAAGTTATGGTATATATACACAATGGACTATTACTCAGCCATAAAAAGGAACACATTTGAGTCAGTTCTAATGAGGTGGATGAACCTAGAACCTGTTATATAGAGTGAAGTGAGTCAGAAAGAGAAAGAGAAATACTGTATTCTAACACATATATACAGAATCTAGAAAAATGGTACTGAAGAATTTACTTACAGAGCAACAGTGGAGAGACAGACATAGAGAATAGACTTGTGCACATGGGGAAAGGGGAGGAGAGGGTGAGATGTATGGAAAGAGTAACATGGAAACTTACATTTCCATATGTAAAATAGACAGACAACGGGAATTTGCCATGGGGCTCAGGAAACTCAAACAGGGTCTCTGTATCAACCTAGAGGGGTGGGATGGGGAGGGAGATGGGAGGTAGCTTCAAAAGGGAGGGGATTTATATATGCCTATGGCTGATTCATGTTGAGGTTTGACAGAAAACAGCAAAATTCTGTAAAGCAATTATCCTTCAATAAAAAATTAATTAATTAAAAAAATTGGAAACAACATAGATGATATGTTGGTATATTATAGCCATTTAAAAAAATCTTTTTTTAATGGCAGAGGAAAATAATTACTAATTGCTGTTAGGTGGAAAGGACACAGTTTTAAATATGAGCTCAATTTTACATGTACAAATATATGTCTATATAAATAAAACTGATTTCTGTGTATATTTGTGTCTAGAAAGAAGACTGAAAGGAAATACATTAAGGGTTTGAGAGCTTATCTCGATGATGATATTGGTTGGGAATGTTTATTTTCTTGAGTAAACTTTTCAAATTTTCTCATGTCTATACTGAACATATATTACATGTTCTTTTTAGTTGGAACTTTTAAAAGAGCAGATTTTAAAAGAGCAAATCCGTTTAATAAATGGATTATTATTATTATATGTTAAATAGATAGAATATGATAAATAAAGAGGGAAATAAAACTAACATTTCTTTTGTGCCTCCATGTGCCAGGCCATCATGCCAGATATAGTTACTTACTACATCAATTCTGTAAAAAGTACATGGGCATATTCTCTCTTGCCCATGTTCTGAGGGGAGCAGAAAGCCTTGAGTGAGGACAGGGTCAGGCAGCCCACCCAGGAGAGAAAATCTTTCTTAGGTGCTGGGAGGCCCTTTCCTCCTCCCACAAGCAGTTGGTCCAGTGCTCACCATTTGGATCCTCCTCTTTGCCCAACTGAAACATCCACATGGCGGGCCTGGAAGGGGGCAAAGTAATAGCTCACCTAGCGTGTGCCTGAAGACGATTGTGGAGGCCAGGACACCAGGGCCTTGAAACTGCTGAATGTGGAAGCTGGCTTTGGGAACAAGAAGAGCTATCAAGCACAGTGAAAGATTAGACCCATGTTGTGTCACACCTGTTGGTAGAAATGGGGCCTTTGTGGGTGGATAGTCTTGACTTCAGTTAAGAAAGAACTTGGTCATTTGATGGGTAATAAGCTTCTATTGGGGTTTCTCAGGTATGTTAGCAGTAAAGAGCCCACTTGCCAATGGGGGAGACATAAGAGACAAAGGTTCAATCTCTGAGTCGAGAAGATTCCCTGGAGGAGGGCATGGAAACCAACTCCAGTATTCTTGCCTGGAGAATCCCATGGACAGAGGAGCCTGGTGAGCTACAGTCCATAGAGTCCCTAACAGTTGGACATGACTGAAGTGACTTGGCATGCACACACGCAAGCTTCTATTGCTGGAGTTACGCAGCAGTTCCTGCCTGGCAGATTCCTCTTCTGGGCAGAAGGTTGCTCTAGAATCCAGATGATTAGCAAACTAGTTTGCTAATACCGACAGCTGCTTGAATCACCTGTGGGTTAGGCTTTCTGCAGGCCTCTGTTGCTTAATATGTAAGTGACACCATTGGCAGGAAATCCACTGGGCAGGGAGGAGAGGACAGGGCAGGGTTAACCTGGCCTGACGGAGATATTTGGGAAAGTGGGCTTTTGGGCCCCTGGAATGCATCCACTCTACCTTCTTAGATTCAGCCTGGGACCTTACAGGGCAACTTTGACAGATACATGGAATGTTTTGTTCCACTTGGCTCTCATCTGCATGCTGACACAACTCACAAAGGGCAGGCGATTAGGGAGCACCTGCTGTATACAGACGATCAAACAACCTCCCACCCCAAACCAAAGAGGCCATCGACACAGTGTTTACAAACAACAAAATGTCACAGGCCAGTTGAGACAACACCCATATAGAAAAATATAGAGAAAGAAATAAGAGCTTTGGAGTCAAAGAGGTCTGCATTCCTATCTTGGCTGAGGCACTGACTAGCTAGGCAGCATTAAGCAATTGCTGTATCTCTTACTTTATCTCTCTGAGACTTATTTTCCTAATATGCAAAATTGGGTTACTGGCATCTATTTCACAAGATTAGTATAAAGATTAAAGAAAAATATATATAAGAGAATATATATAACAGCAAATGTGGGCTTTGCTGGCGGCTCAGAGGGTAAAGAATCTGTGTGCACGAATGGATAAGAAAACTGAGGCACATATACACAATGGAATATTACTCATCTATTAAAAAGAACACATTTGAATCAGTTCTAATGAGGTGTTTGAAACTGGAGCCTATTATACAGAGTGAAGTAAGTCAGAAAGAAAAACACCAATACAGTTTATTAACGCATATATATGGAATTTAGAAAGATGGTAACGATGACCCTATACGTGAGATAGCAAAAGAGACACAGATATAAAGAACAGACTTCTGGACCCTCTGGGAGAAGGCGAGGGTGGGATGGTTTGAGAGAATAGCACTGAAACATGTATATTACTATATGTGAAACAGATGACCAGTCCAAGTTCGACACATGAAACAGGGCACTCAAAGCCGGTGCACTGGGACAACCCAGAGGGATGAAATGGGGAGGGAAAGCCCAAATGGGGTTTGGGATGGGGGACACATGTACACCTGTGGCTGAGTCATGTCTATATATGGCAAAAACCACCACAACATTGTAAAATAATTAGGCTCCAATTAAAACAAATCAATAAATTTATAAAAAAGAATCTGTCTGCAATGCAGGAGACCTGAGTTCGATCCCTGGCTTGGGAAGATCTCCTGGAGATGGGAATAGCTACCTACTCCAGTATTCTTGCCTGGAGAATTCCATGGACAGAGGAGGCTGGAGGGCTACAGTCCACGTGGTCACAGAGTCGGACATGACTGAAGTGACTGAGCATATAAATAAATACATATGTATATATGTAACTGGCACACAGAAGCTGGCATATAATAAACCTTAAGAAATTGCAGCTATTGCTGTTTTTATTATTTTTGCTATAGGACAAATAAATTGAGAAGAACCAAGTGGCCGGCAAAGAACCTAAAGGCTAGTATGGGCTGGAGAAGTGAGGGAAAGCTTTGTTCATTGATGACAATGATCTTTGAGCACCTACTAAGTGCCAGGCACAAGGTTATGGTTCTGGGTGTCAAACAAGATGTGGCACCTTCACTTTTGGAGGTAGGGATGAGCTTGCCTCACACCATGTAGACAACACAGCATAGGGTGAGTCCTTCCAGGAGGCAAGTGGGGGCCCCAGTCCACAGGGTGTGTGGCAGGAATCAAGAAGGAGCTGGGGGTGGGGTCCGATTTCACCAGGTCTCTGGAGCCAGGCAGAGGTATCAGCCTTGATGCCAGAGATAATGGGAAACTTAATGGGCCCTGGAGCCCACAGCCAGACACTCGTCACTCAGCGTTCCAGGTCTGCACCAGTGGCTGCAAAGCCACTAACAAGCAGTCACAAAGTTTATGCTTCCTTATGTTTACTGACAACCTACTCTGATAAAAGTATGGGATGTTTATAGATAAAGTCTCTTGGCTTCCTTGGTTTCTTCCAACCTCATTGGCTATTCTGTCTCAGTCACCTTGACGGCTCTTCTGTCTCCACCAGGCAGCTAGTAAGTGAGGAGCAGAAGGCACAATCTTCTGCCTCTTCCCTTTTGTCTCCTCCTCCCATTTTTGGGAGACTCATCCAGCTTCATGGCTTGAAAATCTGTCTATATTCTGCTTCATGTAGTCAACCCAATTACCTCCCTGACCTATCGCCCTAATTCCCGACATGACATCTCTGCTTGGATAAATGTATATAAAACATCTCAAATATAAAATGTCCAATACAGGGGATTTTCCTGGTGGTCCAGTGGTTGAGAATCTGCCTTCCAATGCAGGAGATGGGATTTGATTCCTGGTCAGGGAATTAAAATTCCAATATGACACAGGGTAACTTAGCCCGTGTGTCCCAGCTAGAGAAAGCTCGCATGCCACACCATGAAGAGACTTTGTGCCACAACGAAGACCAAGTGCAGCTGAAAAATTAAAAAAATAATAAAACTGCCAGCACAGAAACCCCCGGTCTCCTCCATCACAACACATTTGGGTTTGGGAAACCCTACCCTGAGGCTCACGGTACTTCCCTGTTATTAAGGCAAAAACCTAGGAAGCATCTTTGAGTTCACATTCCAGATCTGATTTATCAGCAAGTCCTGGAAGTTCTACCTCCAGAAAAATCCAAAATCTGTCCACTTGTATTTAAGCTATGGCTGTTTCCTCCTGGACTACAGCAAGAACCTCCTCATTTGTCTCCCTATTTCCTCTCAGGCAGTCCATTCCCCAGACCAGCCACAGTGATTGGTGTAAAACATAAACAAAGTCTGTCCTCAGATTAGAACCTTCTAGTGGCTCCCTCTGATGCTTCAGAACCACCCCAGCACTGCCACCTGCAGCACTGGGCCAGCCTAAGTCTCTGACTCTTTCCTCTCTTCGCCTGCTCTTTGCTCTCCAGACACACTGGTCTTCTCTCTGTTTCTAGAACAGACCAACCTTTACTCACCTGCCGGCCTTTGCACTTAGAATTTGCTCTCTGTGTAACGTTTTTCCTCATTGTTCTTGGTTCAAATGTCACCATCTACCTCACATCCCCTCCCTGTTGACAGTCACACTCTAGCATGTTTTGTTCCAAAATCTTTGACATAGAAAGAGTCATGTATTTATCTATTGTAGGTCTCCCTCATTAGACTGTAGGTTTCGAGAGAACTGGATCCTGTCTAACCTGCTCTGTGCTTAGTCTCCACTGCTAGAACAACACTGGGTGAACAGTGGGAACTTGGTAAATATTTGTTCAATGAATGAATCCATGCTTCAGATGTGGTTCCTGGTCTTCTTGAGATGGAAGATGTGTAGCAAGCCACAGGAGGGGTTGCCTAAGAATACAGTGCAGGGAATGGTAACCCTGAAAACAAATCTGATAAACTAATTTTCACTTAAGTATTGCTGGATGACAATATGCTATCCAGTAATGCCAGCCTCTAAGGGGTTCTAGAAAGACAAAGGCATCATCTACAGGGTGGACCTGGAAGGAAACCATTCAAGGACCAAAATGGAGAGCAGATGAGGAACTATTTGAAGATTGATGGGTTCTTGTGGTTCCCTCAAAATTTTCCATCTTGAGGATTCTTCTGTCACCAAATGTACACACATTCTCCCCAGTCATACACACCACCCCCCCACCACATTCCCCTCCGTAACATTATTCCTCCTCTTCAAAGCTGACTCTGATTCTTCTTGTCTTGTTCCAATATTTCATACGGGTCTTAGGGAAGAACCAACTGACAAGTTTCTGAGAAATCCAATGGAAATTTGCAAAAAATAAAGCACCTCTTTCTTCTAACATTTCATCTTAAATCTTAACTACTATAGTACAGACACACAATGGAATATTATTCTGCCACTAAGGTGACAATTATAAAGTTTAAGTACCAACCAAGAAAACATTCTTGGCTATGATTTTAGGTTAAGACCAAAACAAACAAACAAACTGGGCTTAGATCTATTATAAGCACAACTATATCAACATTATCTAAGGAGAAAAAAAACTGAAAGGGAATAGCTATTATATTGAGTTAATGGGATTTACAGTGGGTTTTTCCTTTAGGTTTCCAGACATTTTTTGAAATTACTTTTATATACATAAAATGAAAATATTAAGATTAAGCACAGTGGTTAAGTCCCCCACCAGGGACTTCCCTGGTGGTTCAGTGGTTGGAAGTTAGCCGGCCAACATGGAGGAAACAGGTTTGATTCCTCGTTCAGGAAGATTCCACATGCCGCACGGCAACTGAGCTTGTGAGCCACAACTACTGAGCCCGCATGCTGCAACTACTGAAGCCCCTGCACCTAGAACCTGTGCTCCGCAACGAGAAAAGCCACCTCAACGTGAAAGCCATGCACCGTAAGGAAGAGTAGCCCCCGCTCACAGCAACTAGAGAAAGCTTGCACACAGCAGTGAAGACCCAGTGCAGCCAAAAATAAAGATAAACTTTTACAAGTCTAGAGAAAAAAAAAAAAAAATAAGATTAAACACAGTGTCTCTGTGTGGTTGCCTCTGTCTCAGACCTGCGTCACTTCTGCTCTTCCCCCAAACAGCTGAAACAAGACAAGGGGCACAGCCTCATTCCTGAATCATGTCCGGAGAGGGGATGATGGGTGGAAGGGGAGAGGTCATCGTAAAGTCACAACAACTACAACAGCGGTCAACGTGGTTCCAGCTTCGTGTGCTCCAGAGACTCCGCTATCTACTCCTGACTGGACTTTTCCCTAGAGGTGAAAAAACTTGGAGGTGAAGGAGCTGGTCTGAGGTTCCAGGGCTGGGAGCTGGCAGAGAAAGTTAGAGAAGCTGGTCTGATCTCACAGGCCCTGCTCTCAACCACTCTAACGAGGACGGTGCTCTTCCACATACTGAGCACTTGTGTTTCAAGGGCTCTTGCAGCCTTTGGGGGGTCACTTCTGAGTCAGGAGGCTCCTGATGCCAGGGCAGGGGGCAGTCAGGGGCCAGAGGTCAGTCCCCTGACCTCTCAGCGGGACTGCAGCTGGGGCCTTTTCCCCTGCAGCACATTAGGAGCAGGCCTGGCCTACTGGACCACAGGGACTCCTGGAAGGAGGCAGAGCAGGAAAGGAAGGTGAGGAAAGCCTGCCCCTTCGGGGGCAGGGCACAGCAGGAAGAGCAGGAAGGGGTGGGGCAGGCAGGGGGCAGATCAGACACTCCTCACCGGTGACTCTGAGAGGCGTCACTGGCAGGACCCTGGCACTTCCTTGGAGCAGTCAGCTTGGTCAAGGGGATGGTCTTGGGGGACTGATCATCCACCCAGCTGCCCTCAGGTATCTTGGGGGTAGACACTGGGTTGACAGTTGCAGCTATGAAGTAGGACCTACCAGGGCCAGGCAAGGTGACCCCATGGTGGAGGCCCAGGTGGACTCACCGAGTCAGGGTCCAGACAGACAGTGTGGTGGAAACAGAGGGGTCCGCAGGAGGTGAAGGGGCTGTGGCCCAGTGCTTCTTGTGAGCAAGACCCACACAGGGAAGTAAGGCTGCCCCGCAGCCAAGCTTCCCCTGGTACTGCTGCTGAGACCAGAGCAGCCAGAGGGGCATAAGAGCACTGCCCCCTCCCTGTTGTTGGGAGCCTGCAGGAAGCCCAGAGGAGAAGCTGGGGAGGCAGGTCTAGATCATGGGTCATTACCCAAAGCCACTGTTTGGTTTTTGCAGTCCACTCAGTTTACCAGGTGGGACTGACTGAGTCATGATTTTCTCTTCACTGGCCCACAGGTGGGATCTGTAAGGAAGGTCAAATCAGTCCCAGACCCCCAGAGGTGCGTGTGGTTACAGCTATGACCCTGCCCTGCCACCAGGCCAGATGGCACAGGGTTAGAATCTATAATGTGCCAGGAGGTCTGCCAGACCCTTCACCTACAGGATCTCAAACCCTCTTCTCAGTATTATATCAATAGAAACACCCTCCAT
The DNA here is from genome assembly GCF_033118175.1 of Dama dama. Taxonomy (NCBI): domain Eukaryota; kingdom Metazoa; phylum Chordata; class Mammalia; order Artiodactyla; family Cervidae; genus Dama; species Dama dama. The sequence continues at coordinate 64,444,279 of NC_083692.1, read as the reverse complement.
GTCCGCTCTCCCATCCACTAGCTGTGTGACTTTAACCCTTCTGTGACGGGTTGGATACCATCACGGATTCAATGGACATGAACTTGGGTGAACTCTGGGAGATGGTGAGGGACAGGGAGGCCTGGCATGCTGCAGATCATGGGGTCACAAAGAGTCAGACACAACTTAGCGACTGAACACCACCACCACCAACTCCTCTGAGCTTCAGTTTCTTCATCAATACTATTAATAATCCCTCCCAAGCACGCAGACTGAACGCAATATAAGGACAGCACTGTCAGGGTAGCAGCTCTTAGGGGCTTCCCTCATAGCTCAATTGGTAAAGAATCTGTCTGCAATGCAGGAGACCCCAGTTTGATTCCTGGGTCAGGAAGATCCACTGGAGAAGGGATAGGCTACCCACTCCAGTATTCTTGGGCTTCCCTGGTGGCTCAGCTGGTAACGAATCCGCCCGCAATGCGGGAGACCTGCGTTCGATCCCTGGGTTGCAAAGATCCCCTGGAGAAAGGAAAGACTACCCACTCCAGTGTTCTAGCCTGGAGAATTCCGTGGACTGTATAGTCCATGGGGTCACAAAGAGCTGGACACAGCTGAGCAACCTTCACTTTCACTTTTGGGACACAGAAACAGGGCCCAGGTAAGGACAGGTAGGTGACGGGGTGGGGCGGAAGGGACTCATCCCAGAAAGCAAAATGAATAAAAACCCAACGTCTTAACTCTGCAGCGATGCAGATGATCTTATTCAGAGTCAGGACAGCGGGAGTAAAATTTAAGGGGCTAGAGACCCTCTCCCCAAGAATACAGACATACCTGAGAGCCATCAGGGGCCACGGGAAGTAGAGATGTGAGATGGGGAGTTTCCAGGACCTGTATCTGCTCCGACTCACAGACACTCCTTCCTGCCATGCTGCCTTCTTCATCCCACTGTAGGCTCTGAGGGACAAACACATCCGTTCCCAAGCCAGGATGGCCTTCCGAGGTTTGGAGAGTCATTCCAGCCACGTCCACCTCTCTGGGGCTCAGAATAGGCTGAGTGGAGCTGGAGCTAGTCCTTAATGGCGAGGCAAATGGTGAATATCCTTGGGAAATTTCAAGGGAGTTTTGCAAAAAAGCAAAAGCAATGTCATCAGATTTCTCCTGAAGATATATGAGCCTGATGAATAATTAAGGAGGTGAAGGCAGTCAGGGCTTAGCTAAAAGAGTCCCACGTTTCTGTGAACACTTCACACAGTCTGATGGAGAGAACGTTCTTGTGCTGCATAGAAAGTCTACAGGAAGCTACAATTACACTTACCTGGAGCAGCTCTCCTTAGGGGAGGCCTGCATTGCAGAGCTGGAATCCAGGCTTGGAGATGGCGCCTCACTGCTCGGGGATATTTTTAGAAGTGTGACACTCAATATGTCCGTGGGGAGGAGAGAGGGAGCCGGGGTGGGTGGAGGTGCTGAGGGTCAGGTAGACTCCCTGGATCTTAGCTGACACCCCCATCTCTCTCTTTTGAGCCCTGAAAATAAATCCCTAACCTGGTGTTCAGCACTGAGGGAGAGCCACAGGCCAGAAGGGAGTTTAATCATTTACTCTGTCTCAGTCTCAGTCCTTTCTTTGGTGTGGCAGATGCTGTGTCTGGCAGCTTCAAGACAGTGTGACATAGCTCCATGGTAAAAACAAACCCTCTTCATGTTTGCTCATAAGCATTTTAAAATAGACATTCAAAATGTGCATCCTTCTGTTTCTCGGCTCTGAGTGATCCAGCATCCTCTCTAGTTAGAGATACCCCATGATCCCTCTGTCACCCTTTTGAGACTCTGAGGCTGTGGTTTTCCAGTGGGGACTCTGCCTCTGGCCTCAACAGAAACCAAGGAGCAGCCAGACTTCCAGTCTGACTGACCAGAGTCATGTATTTGGGACAGAGGTGGAGGGGGGAAGACGTGTATAAAGTTTTAATCGAAAGTGGGGGTCCAGCTGCTAGCCACTCAAAAGCCAGTAAAGAGGCTGGATTGGTAGAAAGGAAAGCTTGCTTTATTTTGGATGCCAGCAACCCAGGGTGGGGGGAGGGTGGACACCTGTCCAGAACCCATCTCTCTCCCCGTCCATGATAATCAGTGGGCTTTTACAGTGGGCTTTTACAGTGGGCTTTTACAGACGGATGGAGGAGGCTTCGTGTAGAAACAGCAGTCAGCTCTGACAGTCATCTTGAAATTGGTCATCTGACCATTGTCATCTTGATTGTTTTAAGGAGAGTTCATCTTCAGTTCCAGGATCGGTTTGTTCCCATTTCTTGAGCCCAGATCTCAGAACTGTGGCAGCTTCTGTCATGGCTATAGTCCGGTCATCGTGTAGTTAATTTCTTACATCTGGCGGTGGCTTCAGTATAAGACAGCTCATGGGATATGGCTCAGAATATTATCTATAGCCCTTGAGAAGGAACTAAAGGTCCTTGACTATGATGCTCAGTTGTGTCCGATTCTTTGTAACCTCATGTACCATAGCCTGCCAGGCTCCTCTGTCCATGGGATTTTCCCAGCAAGAACACTGGAGTGGGTTGCCATGCCTTCCTCCAGCAGATGCTTGATGACTTTATTATTTAGTCTTCTTTGACTGTTTTCCTTTGTTTTTGCATTTTCTCACTTCTCTGGTTAAAATTATTATTTGGCTAAAGTTTTTTCACAGACAAAAGGCTCGTGGAGGACATGGTGGTGGGCAAGGGCCATAGGGTCCTGCTTCGTTTCAAAATGTCGTTTTTCTGTTTGCACTAAGAGACGGCAGAATTTGCAAACTCTACTCCCAATTATGGCACTTAGCAGTAAGGATCATTTTCAACTGAAAGCAATTAAGAAGCAACTACAAGGAAACCTTTTTGCTCTCCTGCTATTTGCCTAAAAGCAGGACATACGTTTTCTCCCCTCTTCACCATGAAGAACAGAACATCATCAGCAAAAACAGTGCCAGGCCTTTATTAGCCCTGAGAAGCACCAGAGCTAGGTCTTTCAGGAATGGAAAAGTAATAGGACATAACTTAGCAACTGAACAACAGCGAATAGGAAGCTAAGAGTTAGTTTAACCCTGTCTGTGTATGCCTCAATTCCTTATCTTTAGTGATAAGAATGTTTCTTTCCTCCTGGTATAGCTTCCACGTGGGAGTTTTATGTCCAGCTTTTAGGAAGAAAAAGAAAGGTCAGAATACTCTTATACATCTACTATTTAATTGCCGTTAGCTCAAAATTATCAATATACAGAGCACCATATTTGAGGGCCAATCTGTTTTCCATCAATAACTTCACTTTTGTGAGTTCTTCTTTTGTGGCCAGTATTTCTTGACAAGTCTAATTTTTGCCAGGTCATTTTTTTTTAATTCCCAAAGACATAATTCTTTAAAAGCTTACCATTGAAAATTTAGCTATTCCTGGTTTTATTTCTCACTGATTCATCCTAAAAATAACATTCACTGGAAATTGGATGAAAGACTGATTTTTAAATATCTAATTATATTTTTTTCTGCCCAGTTTTACTGAGATAGAATTGACAAACAGCAGTGTATAAGTTTTAAGGTGCACTGCTTTTCTTTTTTATTGTAAAAAGCATCAATAAAAGGCACTTCCATGGTATGGCTAAAATGTCAAGGTGCCTTTTTAGGTTAAATAATCATGTAGTTGTGGCACAACTATTGAACCTGTGCTCTAGGGCTCCTGAGCTACAACTACCGAAGCCTGCTCATCCTAGAGACTGTGGTCTGCAACAAGAGAAGCCAGCACCATGAGAAGCCCGGGCACCACAGCTAGAGAGTAAGCCCCACTCGCCGCAACTAGAGAAAAGCCCACGCAGCAAGGAAAATCCAGCACAGCCAAAAATAAATTTAAAAATGTATTTTTTTAATTGTGTAGAACGTGGTAAGTACAACAGGCTTTTTTTTTTTAAAGGCACCTGCAGTTTCCAGGGTCAGGTTCTTTAAGGAAGTTTTCTGACAAGAAACCCACCCCCCTTACTGAGAAATAGAGGAAGAAAATCATGCAGAGAAAGGGGTTGTCAAATAGACCAGCAATACCAAGGCATTCCATACTAATTGTCTCATCGGTTTTAACAGTAAATTACATTCAGGGACTTCCCTAGTGGTCCAGTGGCTAAGATGCTACGCTTCCAATTCAGAGGACCCAGGTTCAATCCCGGGTCAGGGAACTAGATCCCACGTGCTACAACTGAGAGTTCACATGCAGCAGCTAAAACCTGGAGCAGCCAAGTAAATGAATGAATAAATAAATATTAAAAGTACATTCTAGAACTGGCTCCTGGCACAGTGAACTAATTAACTGTGTAGGGCAACATTGTGTCTTGAGGTTTTGGAAGCTAAGGGTTTAGTAAGGATTCCATGCACCTATAAGCCTTCAATTTTAGGAAATGAAAGAGAAAAAATTTACAAACACAAACATGAGTCCAAATGTGTGTTTAAATGAATGGTGGTTCTGGTCTCATTGTTAGGAAGACTGTCTTTGCTCAAATATCTGTATCTACAGGAAAGGAAGATTTGACAGAGTAGAGCTGGGGAGAGTTATTACCTGGAAAAAATAACATTGTTCCATATTTATCTCAGGAACTGGGTCCAGTGGCGCCTGGCAAGCCCCCAGGGCACAGTGGCTGTCACCCGCCATCTGTGGGCAGGCTTTTCTGAAGTCACTTTGGTTTCAGGCAACAAAAACCCACTTCATTTTGCTCCAAAGAAAGGGAGGTGGACTTTATCAAAAGGAACTGAATACAGGGAGGTAATAATCAATTAGAATATCTCCTTACAGGTCTGGGGAGAAAGTTTCAGGTGACACAGGGAGACATACAAAAGCCAGGTGCCCTCCTACAGCCTGGACCCCATTCTGGATAGAGCAAGCCCGCCAAGGACCCGGCTTGAGCTTGCGAGGTGGGAAGGGGTTCCCCAAGCTCCAGAGCAAATTAGTGACAAGTTACTCAACCTTTCTGAGCCTTGGTTTCTTCATTGGTAAAACAGGGATAATGATGATGATGCTGACCTCGCATGAGTGTGAGATTTAACACCCAGCAAACAGTGGGCTGCAGTCAATATTAGTTCCTTTCCTGCTCAATCCCCATAACAGAAAGTGTGGCTTCAATAACCCAGCTTAATATCGGAACTGATTTAAGCATAGATCTGTTGGAATTCCTAAAATGATCACAATAATACAACGATTTTTTTTTTTTTTTTTCGGAAAAAAAACTTGTCTTTTTTTGGTCTTATACCATGAAGGGGAGGATGAGCATTTTCCTAATTTTTCCTTCAAAAACTAGCTTTAAGGGGCTGGGGGTGTGCCCTGGCAGTCTAGCAGTTAAGACCCTGGGCTTCTAATGCAGGGGGCTCAGGTTCAATCCCTGATCAGGGAACTATGACCAACATGCTGCATGGCACAGCCAAATAAATAGTTTTAAGGAAGGGTGCACATAGCACCCCCACCCCCATCTCCATCTTCTCCACCCCCTCCCCACAGGAATTCTTCATCACAGAGCAGGAAATGGGACAGGGCTCAGCTCAAGTTAAAATCTCCCTTATTCCAAGGGCCAGAATGCAGAAATAGGGAAAAGATGGTAGCTGAGAGCCAATGAGGGACTGAAGCTGCCACGTAGAAACCCTTTTGGACCCTGCCACCCTGGCACATCAGGCCCTGGGGAAAGTGGCTGTGAGATTGTGCAGGCCTCATGAGCTGAGGAACCCAGGGTGGGGCCGAGCCAGGAAAATGGCAGATAAGCCAAAGCCCCAGGGGGGTGCATAGAGCCTGTGGGTGTGTGCCCTGCAAAGTCGTCTCACCTTCACTCCCCGAGAGAAGTGCAGGGGCAAACCAGGCCACAGACCTGGTGGGGGCCCTTGTCAGCCTAGCCAGCTTGTCCAGTTGTGAGCAAAGAGGACAAACCCAGCGTAATTGGAGCTCCTGTCTTTCATCATCAATGCTTCATGACAAGAGCAGGGCAGGGGCAGGTACTATACTGCCGTGTGCTTCAACAGCCACCCCAAGTGGCACTATGTATAAAGTAAAGATCAAGGACCTACTGAATAACACAGGAAACGATATTCAATATCTTGTAACAACCCAAATGGAAAAGAATCTGTGAGGAGAGATAAATTAGGAGGTTAGGATTAACATATATACACTTTTATGCATATAAAACTGATAACCAACAGGGACCTACCGTATACCATAGTGAACTCTACTCAATATTTTGTAAAAACCTATAAGGGGAAAGAATTTGAAAAACTGTATGTATAACTGAGTCACTGTGCTGAACACCTGAAACTATCATAATATTGTGAATCAACCATACTTCAATAAAAAAAGAAATAGCTGAAAATCTTGGCTGAAGGAAGGCTTCCCAGTTTCCTCTCCTCAGGATTTTAATGGTCTGGACCACCTCTCTGGACTAGTAAGCAACCCCTGGGTGTTTTGTGGCTATCACTGACAGGAGAAATCCAGAAAGGAAAAACATATTTCTAAGCTCAACTAGTTGGAAGCTCGAAGTCAATTAGATTGATAATTTAAAAGAAAATAATCTCAATCTGAACCCCCAGCTAGAGGTGTGATTACATATTGTTATCTTGGAGGTTAATCATCACACCTGGAGTAGACAAAGATCACGTAAAACACCATTATCAGCTTGTGAAACTTCCGAGATCCGGGAGGTCCTCACCCCCTTCCAGGATGAGGTGGACTCACAGTGCTCACACTTCCTCCAGAAGAGGATTCCCTTCCTCCTCCTGTCGCTTACATCAGTAGGTGGCCCTCCGACCACACAGTTGCTCAGCAAATTACTCAAGACTTTCAGTCGTAGGTTCCAGGAGCAAGCTTAACCATCATCAGCAATCTGTTGCCTCATCTTGCTGGGAAAGATGAAGATCCCGGGAAGTTGAGAAAGAAGAGAATCTGGGATTTGAAGCAGCAGGACTCTTTCTCGGTCCTGCTCCCATCCCCTCTTCCTCTGCTTCTCTTTGCCCGGGACCTCCATCTCTCCTATGTAGACAGTCCCTCTCCACCTACAGGGGATATAGTCATTAGCAGCCCAAGCTTCGCCAGCCCATCAAGAGTGTTTTCTCACTGTTTTTTTTTTTTTTTTTTTCTGGCTGAGTGGCATGTGGGATCTTAGTTCTCCAACCAGGGCTCAAACCCTCTCCCCCTGTAGTGGAAGTGCACGGGACAGCCAGGGACGTCCATTTACCAGGCACCTTTATCCTCGGGAAGGGCTCTGATTGGCCTGTTTGAAGTCAGTTTCCACCCCTGGGCCACCCCCAGTGCCAACGAGACGACATATTGTGATAAACCAGTACTGGTCACACGCTCTCACATGAGTCCACCAGGCAGAGAAGAATGATGGGAAATTTCACTTGCTGGGAACAAATTGAAGACTCCTACAGTCCACCCTGTAGATGCTGGTGTCCCCAGCATTTTAAAATAAACTCCCAATTGGACCTTAACATACGTTCAGAAAGTGCATGAATTGTTAAGTGTGCAGTTCAATGAATTTTCACTATTGAACACACCCATAGAACGAATGCCTTGATCAGGAGACAGAACACTTCCAATACCCTAGAAATCTACGTTATGCTTCCTTCCAATCACCACTCTCCTGACCACCCCCATCCTGAAAAGGTAAAACTGTCTTGACTTCTAATACAATTCATTTGATCAATTTGGGAACTTAATATAAGTGCTGTCATTCATTATCATTCCTTTATGCCTTATACTCAATATTATGTTTATGAAATCTATCCACATTGTTGCATGTAGACACAAAGCATTCACTTCATAGCTGTGTAGCATGAATATACCAAAATTTGTTTATCCACCTTACAGGCTTTACATAGGCATTTATATCTTTGAATTTTTCCATGAATTGCCTTTCTTTGAATATATGTGTAAACGCTGGTTACTAATTAATATTCAAGGTTGAGCTTAAAAGCACATTTTGTTGAAAGGTTTATACAAAGGTAAGAATGCCCTGTGCACTTGGGGTCGGTCCACCTTTCCTCGCCTCTATGTGTCCTGGCAACAATCATTTGGCAACACCGTCCTCTGGTGGTGACTGTCTGAACTGCAACCATGGCTCAGACGTTAAATACTGAACAGACTTTTCAAAGCATTACATAAAGTACCCAATGATCATTTGTGCAAACAAAAGTGTTCCATCTCCATCTCACAATAAGGATACAGGTCCATATTCAAAATAATAATGAAAGTTTAAAATATCAACTACCATTTCTCAAGTACCTTCTATGTGTCAGATAATATGTCAACCTCAACACGTATAGTATTCCGTGTCATCCTTACAGCAAGGCTGTGAAGTGGTTATTGTTGTCTTTTTTCTGCGGTGAGAGAACAGACTTAAGCAAGTTCAATAATCATCTCAATGTATGCTTGCGGTATAAGCCTCACTGTTCAGGATTCCACTCAAGGTTCACTCCACCAGACCCCTCCCTGAGGAGGACTGGGGCTGGAGAAGAGCTTGTGCCCCTCCTGGGGCTCTCTGCTGGAAGGCAAGTGCTTCTAGCTCCTCTTCTCACATCTCCATCTTTGCCCAAGAGGAAGGGACATGCACTCCTGCTTCCCCCCAGCCCCCTGTTCCCATAAGGGGACTTGTTGTTTTTGCGATCAGCAGAAGCCTGAGATTTGACTGGGTCATGCTGAACTTGAGGATGGCTTAATACACCTAAAGGTTAAGAGTGTTTCTTAACTTAACATGTGGGTGTTACTCCATCTTTCTGCACCTGTGTAGCATCAGGTCAGCCTCTTCTCTGTCCTTGCTAACTGCTGCAGACGAGGTGTTAGGGAAGATGACAAGCCTTTCCTGCTTTGCTAGGGACTCCCCCTTTTTACACTGAAATTCCTGAGTCACAGAAACCGCGTCAGTCCCCAAGCGAGTTGACTTCCCTTCTCAATTGTGGGCAGGTTGGGCCCAAGTTGCACCACAGACACAGCTGTTCTAGATTCACTAAGAGAATGAGACATTCTTTAGGCTTCCTGGTTGGTGACACATGAGCTAATCAACAATCAGTAAGCACCAATAGGGACTTCCCAGGTGGCTCAGTGGTATCAAATCCACACGCAATGCTGGAGATGCAGGTTTTGATTCCCAAGTTGGAAAGATGACCTGGAGAAGGAAATGGCAACCCACTCCAGTTTTCTTCCCTAGGAAATCCCATGGATAGAACAGCCTGGCGGGCTACAGTCCATGGGGTCGCAAAAGAGTCTGACACAACTTAGGGGAAACCCAGATAGAGTGGGGCTGATGGGGTGTCTGGGTAGTCAAGGGGTCTGGGGCTATAGTTTCACCTCTCTCACTCTGACTAGCTGCTGGGGGAGGTGAAACAGACAAATATACTCACAAACGCACTCTCCTGCATCAGGTAAGGCCCTGAGCCTCAGCCCAGTCCATTCTAAGGACTGTGGTACTTCTTGGCTTTCTTTGTGTTTATTGAAAGCAACTTTAAAAAGATGCACAATGTGAGAGTTGTGAGTTAAGTTTTATTTAGGGCAAGACGAGTGCTGCAGCCAGGGAGATGGCACCTAAGATAGCTCTGAGAGACTGCTTCAAAGCTGTGGGGGAGGTCACTATGAATGATTTTAGTGAAGGAGTGTGTTGTGTTGTGCTAAGTCACTTCAATTGTGTCCAACTCTTCGAGACACTATGGACTGTAGGCCACCAGGCTCCTCTGTCCTTGGGTTTCTCCAGACAAGAATAGTGAAGTGGGTTGCCATTTCATACTCCAGGGGATCTTCCCAACCCAGGGATTGAACCTGTGTCTCTTACACGGGCAGGTGGGTTCTTTACCACTAGAACCACCTGAAGGGGGAGTTTATGAAAGCAAGCATGTGTCGGCTTTCTGCTAGTCATGAGGAGCTGATGTCACCATGAAGGAATTTAGTACTTTTCCAGGTATGAAGAGATACAAGGATTGGCATCAGGAAATCCATTCCTAAAAATATCTAGCCATCTAAAGACTTGTTCCACCAGTTTCCCTGGAGCACAGACTGCCTCATTCTCCACCTGGACTCCCTTCAGGGCATGTTGAAGGTCAATAACTGCAGCAGCACAGGATTCATCCTTCACAGAGGCAGATGCAAATGCCCTTTGTGGTGGTTGTTCAGTCGTTAAGTCATGTCCGACTCTTGCGACCCCATGGACGGCAGCACGCCAGGCTTCCCTGTCCTTCACCATCTCCTGGAGTTTGCTCAAACTCATGTACATTGAGTCAGTGATGCCATCCAAACATCTCATCCTCTGTCACCTCTTTCTCCTCCTGTCCTCAGTAGTCTTTCTCAGCATTATGGTCTTTTCCAATGAGTCAGCTCTTTGTATCAGGTGGCCAAAGTATTGGAGCTTCAGCTTTAGCATCAGTTTTTCTAATGAATATTCAGGGTTGATTTCCTTTAGGATTAACTGGTTTAATCTCCTTGCTGTCCAAGGGAGTCTCAAGAGTCTTCTCCAGCACCACAATTCGAAAGCATCACTTCTTCGACGCTCAGTCTTCTTTATGGTCCAACTCTCACATTCGTACATGACTATTGGAGAAAACAACTCTGACGATAGGGACCTTTGTTGGCAAAGTAATGTCTCTGTTTTTTAATAACTCTGTCTAGGTTTATTGTAGCTTTCTTTTCAAGAAGCCAGCATCTTTTAATTTCATGGCTGCAGTCACAGTCTGCAGTGATTTTGGAGCCCAAGAAAATAAAATCTGCCACTGTTTCCACTTTTTCCCCATCCATTTGCCATGAAGTGATGAGACTGGATGTCATATCTTAGTTTTTTGAATGTTGAGTTTTAAGCCAGCCTTTTCACTCTCCATCTTTCGCCCTCATCAAGAAGCTCTTTAGTTCCTCTTTGCTTCCTGCCATCATCTGCATATCTGTTGATATTTTTCCCAGAAATCTTGATTCCAGCTTGTGATTCACCCAGCCCAGAATTTTGCATGATGTACTCTTTATAGAAGTTAAACAAGCTAGGTGACAATATACAGCCTTGACGTTCTCCTTTCCCAATTTTGAACCAGTCCATTGTTCCATGTCTGGTTCTAACTGTTGCTTCTTGACCTGCATACAGGTTTCACAGGAGGGAGGTAAGGTGGTCTGGTACTCCCATCTCTTTAAGAATTTTCCACAGTTTGTTGTGACACACACAAAGACTTTAGCACAGTCAACAAAGCAGAAGTAGATGTTTTTCTGGAATTCCCTTGCTTTTTCTATAATCCAATGGATGTCAAATTCGATCTCTGGTACCTCTGCCTTTTCTAATCCAGTTTGTACATCTGGAAGTTCTTGGTTCACGTACTGTTGAAGCCTAGCTTTAAGGATTTTGAGCATTACCTTGCTAGCATGTGAAATGAGCACAAATGCCCTTGCATGCATATGTGCTAAGTTGCTTCCGTTGTGTCTGACTCTGTGTGACCCTATGGACTGTAGCCTGCCAGGCTCCTTTGTCCCTGGGATTCTCCAGGTGAATACTGGAGTGGACTACTGTGCCCTCCTCCAGGGCATCTTTCTGACCAAGGAATTGAACCCATATCTCTTAGGTGGATTCTTTACAATTAGCAACACCTGGGAAGCCCACAAATGCCCTTGGCAAGTGCCAATTTGTGGTAGAGTGTCAACATTTTTTCTTTCTTTGTGCCCCTTCTCACTCTCCAGAGCATAGGTCCTGAATCAGCCAGACTGCAAGGTGGGGGACACAGTCCTCCAGACTGCCAGGCTTTGTGACCCTACTTGGAGAGGCGCTGACCCCACTATGTAGTCTCAGGGAGCAACCCCCCCAAGACTGCCCTCACATTAGACACCAGCAGCAAGTTCAGGGGTCCCCAGAGCCACCCTCACTTTAGACCAGCTGGCTACAAATTCGAGGGTTCCCAGGAACACCCGCAGGTTTGATAGTTTGCTAAGACCACTTACAGAATCCAGGAAAGCTCTACACTGTTTTCTTTTTTTTTTTTTTAATAGTGAAAGGATACAAATTGAAACCAGCCAGAGAGAAAGACCACAGGGCAGAGACTGCAAGGGGCTAAACAGGAACTTCCCACTGTCCCCTCTCCATGGAGACACAAACAGCATTACGTCCTCCTGGACAGTGTGTAACAATATGCCCAGAGTACTCCCAACTAGGGGGCTTGAGGCTTTGGTGTCCAGTGTTTACTGGGGCTCCATCACTTACTGACCACATGGCTGACCTTTAGTCTCCAAGCTCCTTTGTCCTTCTTTTGCTGTTTAGTCACTCAGTCATATCTGACTCTTTATGACCCCATGGACTGTAGCATGCCGGGCTTCCCTGTCCTTCACCATCTCCCAGAGTTTGCTCAAATTCCTGTCCATAGAGTTGGTGATGCCATCTAAGCATCTCATCCTCTGTTGCCTCCTTCTCCTCCTGCCTTCAATCTTTCCCAGCATCAGGGTCTTTTCCAAGGAGTCGGCTCTTCGCAGCAGGTGGCCCAAGTATTGGAGCTTCAGCTTCAGTCTTTCCAATGAATGTTCAGGGCTGATTTCTTTTAGGCTTGACTTGTTTGATTTCCTTGCTGTCCAAGGGACTCTCAAGAGTCTTCTCTAGCACCACAGTTTGAAAGCATCAGTCCTTCAGCACTCAGCCTTCTTTATGGTCCAACTCTCACATCCATTTAGGCCAAGTTAATTCTTCACAATACAACAGAGAAAGTTCCAAAATAAGTGCCTAAAGATGCAGGGTGGTGTGGCTGTTATGAGCCTGGCATTGATTTTAAAGCCCTGAGTTTCAGCTCTGGCTTTGCCACTTCTGAGTTTAGTGATCTGAGCAAGTTGCTTAACTCTGGTAGATGCCCACCAACCAAAGACCCCCAGGAACATCACTGTAGTTGAACATATTTGAGTTTATTGGTACTTGTTGCAACCAATGAGATCACACTCTATGGGGAACCATGGAGTGTCTCAGTAAGTGAGAAGTAGGAGGGCTTTATTGTAGGATTTGGGCTTATGTGAGGTGATTTACAGTGTAAAATACTGATAAACAGAAACCTCAGAGTCAGGAGGCCAGAGGGAGGGAGCTTTCAGACTCTCTAGTAATAGCAGAGCCCAACAGGAAGAAGAAAGACTCTTTTCTGGAAAAGACTTAGCCAATGAAAAGTCATGGACTCTGTCTACTCAAGACTTCCCACCTTCCTTTTCCTCTCTGTAAAAGCAGTCTCCTTCCCTTCCATTAAAATGTCAGCCATTTGCTTTGCACAAATTGACAAGCTAATCCTAATATTCATATGGAAATTCAAGGGACCCTGAATAACCAGTACAATCTTGAAAAGGAAGAACCAAGTTATAGGACTCATAAAAGACTTGCTACAAAACTATGGTAATCAAGGCAGTATGATATCAGCATAAGGATAGACAAACAAATCCATGAAATAAAATCAGAATCCAGAAATAGACCGTCACATTTATAGCTAATTTATTTTCAACAAAGGTGTCAAGACAATACAATGGGAAAAGAACAGCCTTTCCAACAAATGGTTTTGGAAGAATTGGATATCCACTGGATATGCAAAGGAATGGAAATTGAACTACTACTTCACACATATATAAATATTAACTCAAAATGGATCAAAGACCTAACCCTAAAACTATAAAACCATTAGAAGAAAACATAGATGTAAATCTTCATGACCTTGGATTAGGCAATGGCTTTTTAAATATGACACCAAAAGCACAAGCAGTAAAAGAAAATAAAGATAAACTGGGAATCACCAAAATCCAAACCTTCTGTGCTTCAGAGGATAGCTTCAAGAAAGTGAAAAGACAACCCACGGACTGGGAGAAAAACTTTGCAAATCCTACATCAAATGAGAGAACACATAAAGAATTTTCCCAGTCCAACAAAGAGACAAATAATCCAATTAAAATAGGAAAAAGATCCAAATAGATACTTCTCTAAAGAAGATATATAAAAGGCCAAAAAGTATGTGAAAAACTTCTTAACATCGACATTACAAAAATGCATACAAGATACCACTTGACACTCACCAAGATAGTTATAATAATAAATAAAAGACAGACAATGACAAGAGTTGGCAAAGGTGTGGAGAAAGCAGAACCCTCATACAATGCTGACAGGAATGCAAAATGGTGCAGCTACTTTGGAAAATGGTCTGGCAGTTCCTCAAAAGATTAAGCAGAAAATTACCATATGACCCAATTTCACTCCTAGGTATATATGCAGGAGAATTAAAAACATTGTCCACACAAAAAATCTGTATATGAATGTTCATGGCAGCATTATTTATAATAACCAAAAAAAGAAGAAGCAATCCAAATGTCCATCAACCCATGAATAAAGTGTGGTATACCTACACAATGGAGTATTATACAACCGCAAAAGGGATGAAGTTCTGACACCTGCTACAACATGGACAAATCTTGAAAATATTATGCTTAAAGAAAATTGACACAAAAGGCCACATATGTGTGACTGTATGATTCATATTGTATGATTCCATTATATTGTACGATTCCACACATACTGTATGATTCCACTTACATGAAGTGTTTAAGCAAATCTAAAGAAACAGAGAACAGATTAGGGGTTGCCTAGGGCTAGAGTGCAGGTGGTTTGAGGTTGACAGTTAAGGGGTAATGGGTTTCTTTGGGGTTAATGAAAATGTTCTCAAATTGATTGCAGTTTCTTAATATTGGGGTGGCCAAAATGTTTGGGGTTTTCCATGAGATGTTATAGAAAAATTTGAATGAACTTTTTGGTCAATCCAGTATATAGTAAAAGCCATTGCATGCATACTTCAGACGAATGAATTATATGGCATGTGGATCGTATCTCAATAATGGTGCTTTGAAATAGCAGAAACTGAGGAGGAGGAGGAACAAAGGCAGTAAGAGAAGCCTTTCAGGATGGACTGTGACTCCTGATACCTAGAGCCACCTCTCAGGCAGGCCCTTGCCCTGCCCGTCTGGTACCTCCAGCTTACACTGCAAATTCATGCTCTTCAGGCATGAGAAGGACTGCATGTGAATGTCTGGTTGGACCAGCTGTTTTCACACTGGCCTGGTGAGGAGTTTGTTTTCAGGTCCTCTCAAACCAGCTTTAAAGGTGAGGGAGAACTCTGGGTGGGACGCAGGCCCGAGAGAGCCCGGAAACTTCAGCCCCACAAGGGCTGTGCCCACTGTAGGTGGGCTGAGCCCCTGGCCCCTGGAGGGGTCAGTGAGGCCCTCAAAGCCCGGGGCCCCTGAGAAGTCTCAAGTCTGCACCCTTGGAGGCCTGGCCTCTGGGGCCCGGTTCTTCAGAACGGTCCTCAAGGCCTGCAGGATGGTGTCCTGGCTGCTCCGTACATTGTAGTCACAGAGCTGCACCAGGCGGTCGAAGTCTTCCTCCTTGTAGGTCATGTTGAACATGGAATAGGGTGAAGAGACTCCAGTGAGATCTATCTGGCCGGCCGACAGATCTGCGGGGCCACGCTGGACACCTGCCCGGGGATGGGAGGGGGTTAGGCACAGGGCCCGGGGCTCCGGGGCCTCCACAGCTGGCAGGACTGTTCCTGGCGGCTGGGCACAGGGCTGAGCTGCTTCCCACTGAAGGGGCTCCATGCTTCCCTCCCAGCCCTGTGTCCTCTGCCCAGAACTCTAACTGTGACTGGCAGGACGCTATGTGGAGATATGAAGCGTGCACTGCTCCCCATACTTCCTCGCAGCGTTGCATGTCTTCCACCTCCTGATACCCATCTCAGCCTCAGGGATAAGGTGGAAGCAGCAGATAAAGTCCATTAGGTTAGTGAATGGTTTCTTAGAATTCATGATGGAAACAAACATCTGAAAACCAAAGAGTTTTTGCTTTGCAAGAAACAGTCTTTGTTGAGAAAGAAAGAGAATTCCAAGATACAGACTGAGCACATTAAGAGTAAAGCTGGGGCTTCCCTCCTGGCTCAGTGGTAAAGAATCTGCCTGCTAATGTAGTGGACATGGGTTCGATTCCGGGGCAGGGAAGATTCCACATGCTTTTGAGTAACTAAGCCCATGTACCACAACTACTGAAAGGCCCATGCTTCAAAACAAAAGAAACCACTGCAATGAGAGGCCCGAGCACTGCAACTAGAGAGTAGCAGCTCCTGTTGGCCACAACTAGAGAAAAGCCTGTGCAGCAATGAAGACCCAGTCCCCTGGGTCAAAAATAAATAAAAATTATAAAAAACAAAACAAAAAGAGTAAAGTTGGAGGACTTCCTTGGCTTCCAGTGGCTAAGATTCCTTGCTCCTAATGCAGAGGGCACAGGTTTAATCCCTGGTCAGAGAACTAGATTCCACAAGCTACAACTGAGATCTGGCACAGCCAAATAAATAGAAAATGTTTTTAAAAAAGAGTAAAGCTGGAAGTTTCAGAATTATGGCGGGAACTGTTAATAGAAAGCCAAAAATATGTACAAAGGCAGAATTTGACATTCCCATCAAAAGGTCATAAAACTCTGACCAGTTGGTGGGAGGCAAGGGTTAGAGGGAATGTGATGAGAGTTCAGATTTCAGGCACCCTGGAGTAGAGACCCAGTTCCCTCAGAAAGGACCCCAGAATGGGCTGCAGCAGAATGATAGAGAGGCCAACTGTGAGCCCAGGCAGGCTTAGGGGAATCTAAGAGAGAGGGGACTGGGGTCTCTCTCTCCTAACTGTCCAACCTGGGGAGCCATTAGAAAATCCTTCAACTGGTAGCAATTATGGAGGTGACAGTGTGGGGATTCCCACTTTCCGCTCCCGCCCCTCCCCACCGGCCCACAGAGTAGGGAGCAGAGCCCAGCTGTAGTGAGCGGCATCAGGCTAGGGGAGGCCAGCGGAGCCTGGGGTCATGACAGAGACTTTGCAGGGATCTGGGCATGCGCCACAGGCCAGGGTTCTGCCACGTCCCACGCTGGGTCGTACAAGCTTAAGGCTCTCCTCCCTCTGCTGGCCACAGGGGCACGGGAGAGCCCAAATCAGTGCCTGTGAGGAGCAGACTGCCAGGCTCTTAGTAAGGGGAGGTGGGGCTGCCTCACCGGGGGCTGAGTGGTCCTTGAAGGAGGCGTTGACCAGTGGGAAGTGCAGCACGACAGGCGCGTCGGGGCAGGCGGGGTCTGAGAAGAGATGGCACTCCCGGGGCTGGCGTCGGTCCTTGGGGCTGGGCTCCACGCGGGGGAACGGCAGCCCCCGGGCCCGGAAGTCCAGCTCCGTCTGCTGCAGCACCTGGTGGGGCGGGGGGACCCAGAGAGAGCACCGACTACTTCCGGGTCATCCTGTGTCAGCACTCTAGAAAATGCTAGTACAGCTCCAGCCCAAACGGACTGCTCAGGGCAACCTGGTTTTGTCCTCCTCATGGCCCAGTCAAGCTAAGTGGTGCCTCAGAGGGAGGCGAAGGATCCAGGCGGTCTGCAGTATTGTTTGACTAGAATATTTAGGTGGGGTACAGTCCTAGCACCCCCATCCCCATTTGGGATTGCTGTTCTGGCTTATTCACTCTCAGAGCCTCAAGTAAGCCCCCGTAAAGGACCCACTTCTGTCTCTTGGCCCTACCCACCCCTTTCCCCAGAGTCCCCAGGGAGGCCCCAGGAGGATGGATGCAGACAGGCCAGGCTTTCCTCTCACCTCCTTCCAGCACTTCCTCTTGGGGCGGGCATGATGAGCTTCCTCCCACCCACACCCCCTGTCTACCGTTCCTGGGAGCCCAGGGCCCCAACTCCTCCGCAGCCCTTCCCAACCCTGGCAGGAGCCTGTGAGTCAGAGCCTGTCACTTCTCCCTCTCCTTGGCAACATAGAAAGTCTGGGTCAGTGGCCCTTTGCTCTCCCCTGGAGTGTAGCCTGGCTGGAGAGAGGGTCTGGGTTTCCCATGGGACAACCAGCAGTACCTCAAAGGGCGAGGATAGAGAGTAGTCGAAGGAGATTATGAGGTCCAGCCTGCGGCCTGGCCGGAACATGGCAGGACAGCTGGTGTTGATGAAGTAGCCGGCATCCACCAGGCAGAGCTGAGGCTCCTGCGGGGTCAGCTGGTTGGGAGAGGAGTCTGACTGGCAGTCTGATGGGGGCGGCAGCAATAGTCAGGGGCAGCCACTCAGACACAGACCAACCACTCTCCCACTTCATCCTTCATTTGCCTCCACATCTCCTTCTTACCTCTGTGTCAGTCCCTGAATGCATGTCATTCCGAGCCTTTGGCAAGACCTTCTCTAAGCCACACCCCAGAGGTGGATGCTGGGACCTCCCCAAGATCTCTGGCAGCCCCAGCCATGTCCATTTCCACCCAGGAGCCAAACCTTGTTACCTGGAGACACATGGCATTGGCCCTTACCTGCCCAGGTGGTGAAGGCTTTCTGGGCACAATAGTCCTTATGCATCTGGAGGCCCCGGAGGAAGTTGGAGCTGTGCTGATAGAGTGGTCGGCTGGTCAAGAAGCCTTTAAACATCTGGGCCAGTGCTGTTCCAGGCTGCATCCACAAGGTCTCTGGCCATGAGGAGGTCCCCGAGGAGGCAGGGGGCACCTCTGAGTCTAGAGAAACAGATATTGGTCCAGTGAGGGGCTTGGAAATGCCTGGCCCTGCCTGATCCCGACTGTGCTCCCATCCCGACCCTGCAGCATCAGAAGGGGAAGCAGTCTCACTCCAGGCTCCTTACCCAGGTCCCTGATCTTGTCCCGGATGTGCTGCCTCCAGGTGTCACCAGAGCTGCTGAAGTCGTACCAGGCGTCCAGCAAGTTCAGGGAGAAAATGTTGCTCCAGATACCTGCAGGCCAAAACCCCAAGAGAGTCAGCCTCAGCACTCTGCCCCACAGTGGTCCCCACCCTTGAGTATGGATGGAGGAGAGGGGGAGCAGGCTGCCCCCACAAGGCCCTTCCCCACAACCCAATATCCGCCCTCACTAGGGGCTCTGCCCTGGACTGGGCACAGGGGTCACGATCAGAGAGGCCTGGCCAAGGGACATCCGGGGCCTTCAGAGTGACAACCCCTCACCTTCCAGAAAGCAGATCCGGGACTCAGGGAGCCTCTTCATCAGCCGCCCCATGAAGAACTCAGAGCCGAAGAGCTCAGGAGGGATAAAGGCTCCATACTTCAGGAACCCGACCTCGTAGGGGGAGAACTCGACCCACTCTGAGGGGGCAGGAGGGAGAGGCAGGAATGAGAGGACAGTCAGTTTGGGAGGAGGGGTAGATCTGACAAGGGCCAAAGACACAGCCCCCCAGTAGGTCTCAGCCTCCTGCCGGCCTGACTGACTCTTGTGCTGACCCCTTCCCCACTCAGCCTTTTGTCTACATCCTCAACCACCACAGCCCTTGCCCCAGACGGAGAGCCCTGCTGCCTGGCCCATCAGCCCATCCACACCACCGTCCTTCCAGGAGGTGGGCCACCTGTGCATCATGAGTGTGTGTGGTGGTGGTGGGGGGGACGCAATGAACAGGACTGAGAATGGTACCCTTGAAGTCCAGTGTCTGCAGATCGTTCTGTTTGACACTCAGGCTCAAGAAGAGAGGCAGAGGGTTCTGGCCCCGCTCCAGCGCAGCTCTCTGTCCTGACAGCTTCTGATCCACCACCTGGGATGCAGGCATGAGGGCCAAAGTGAGGTTGGGAGTACCCTGGCGACAGGGTGGGGGTACAGGCTGGGGGGAAGAGCCTGAGGGTCTGGGTGGCATGGGTGGGCACATGATGCAATTCCCACTCCTGCCCCTATGTTTGACCAGCCCCACATGCAGGGTTGCCATGTAGGGCCTTGCAGGTTGTGAGCTGCATATCTGCAGACCTCCGTTCACAAGGACCACAGTGCCAACAGTGACAGCCACCCCTGCATCCTATGGTGCCAGTGACCCATCTTCATGAGTTAAAGGGTGGAGGGGCCGTGGATCCTCTGTCTCTCACCCCCACACACACACCCCCCCCACACACAGAGCTTTCTGGAAAGGACTCAGGAATCCCCCTTCAGTGTGCATTGTTAGCTTTGCCAGGGGCTGTCCCTTCTAGGTAAACCTGGACACAGTTCAACCTTTAGCACCTCCCAAACACTCTCCTGACATCCTCCCCTCCCCTCATCTCCTCTGTCCCGGTTTTGCACAGTATAAGCTGTACCCCACTCTTTATCCTTGCCTTCTATTTCCAGTTTTCCCTCCAATAGAACTCTGGCAAGGATTGTGGCTTGCCTTTTGGGGAAGCCTCCAATGAGCCTCACTGAATTCTACTGGAACAGAAGGGTCTCCTTCTATCCTGGACCGTGATGCAAATATGGCTCATCTCAAGCTTCGGCAAGGGTATTGGTGGTGGCTGCCTGGAGCCGCACCTGGGGAGGGATCCTGCCGCCACAGGCCCTGGGCTGTTTCTTGTGGATTGGTACGTGTACCATGAATGCACCATCTCTCTCAGGCTCTCAGAGCTGTAAGGCTGAAGGTTGTCCCACTCAGCAGCTAGACCTAAGAGGTTCCTACCCTGCTGTATCAACCTCTATCATCAGATTTACTCAAAATGTGTGAGAAATACAGATAACTGGGTCTCTTCTGAGAATTAGCAGAAGCCACTTAGGAATCTGGCTTTTGTAAATCTTCCCAGGTGATTCTGATGATCAGCCAGGTGTGTATCTAGCCCAGCCCAATCAACGAGCAGTCCTGGTCTTGCACCGATGACAAAGCCTCAGCACACCCCATGTGCTTCCCTATCCCCACAGCCCTCTGACTGAAGCCCATGGGCTCTGGGGCCGTAATTACTGAACCTGTGTACCTCAACTACTGAAGCCCCCACATCTAGAGCATGTGCTCCGCAATAAGAGAAGCCACTGCAAGGAGAAGCCTGTACGTTGCAACAAAGAGTGGCCCCCCTCGCCACACATAGAGAAAGCCCACACAAAGCAATGAAGACCCAGTGCAGTCACAAATAAAAATAAATAAAATAATAAAAAAAGAATTATTTTAAAAAGCACACAATCAAGGTGAGCTTTAAGAGCTAAAGCATGATGACTAAGGAAAAAAAGAAGATATTTGAAAAACATTCATATTGGGACAAGATTTTTAAAACTGCACGGGTGCTCATTCTAAGGGATGTGCTGTCATTCAATAATACCACAAGCATTTTTATTCTTGTGAGCAATAATAAAGACCAATTAAGTTTGTCCTTTTAAAAATGACTACAAACTACATAACACCATGCATTAAGTCATTACTGGAGGATCAAATGGTAATTAAATATGTCTTCTTTATAGCCTAGGATCAAAATGCACTTTCTAGTACCTCAAAAAGTGAGCTGTTAAAACAAGCTTTCCCTACCTATAGTAATTAATTGTTGCCACCAGGCAGAAAAGTCAGTTAATAAAACACTGCACCCTCAAAACCAAACATGAACTTAAACAGTAGAGCCAAAGAATACATAGGATATAGTAATAAAATAAAAATGTTTCAAGTAATTATGTTGATTTTATAAATTCCGTGCAATTTCAACAAAAATCCCAACAATATATATCATGAGACTGGGCTGGCTGATTCTATTATGTATGTAGAAGGGCAAAGCACCAAAAGTAGCCAAGATAATTCTGAGATCCAAGGTGGGGATAAATTTGCCCAGTCAGAAACTGAGATTAATCACAAAGGTAGTTACTAAACCAGTGCAGGATGGGCACCAGAATCAAGATCGAGCCCCATTAGAATGGAATAAAGTGCTCAGGAAAAGTCCCATGAATGTATGAGTTACTGTAGATTCATGCTGACACATGACAGAAGTAGCAATGTAGATCATTGGGGATAATAAGTGATATTGGGGAAGTCTGCTATCCATGTGGAAAAAAATAAAATTGAATTCCTACTCACATAATACCTGAAGATAAATTCTGGGTAGATTAAAGCCCTAACTGTGAAAAAGAAAGATATAAATCTCATGTAAGAATATACATAAAGATATTTCATAACTAGGGGAGGAAAAGATTTCTCAAGGAAAGTCTAAAAGTACAAACCATAAAGGAAAAGAATGATACATTGGACTATATTGAAACCATGCATCAAAGTCTGTTAGAACTGGTAATGATTAATATCCTGAATTTATAAGGAATTCCTATAATATAATATTTAAAAGGTGAATTAACTAGAAAAGGATTTGAGTAGATAATCAATGTAAGAGCAAGCCCCAATGACAAATATACTTGAAAATGTCGCCTCATTAAAAATCAAAGAAATGGAAAGGTACAATAAAATTTCCTTTCACGCCCATAAAATGGACAAACATTTAAAAGTGAGAAGAGCATGTAGAGAAAAAGAAACTATAATACACTGGTAGTGAGAGTGTGAATTAACACAACCCTTTTGGAGAACAATTTGGCAATAAATAGCTTAGGAAAGTTGAAGATACACTACCCAATGGCCTAACAATTCCACTACTGGGTATGTATTTTCAAGGCTTAGAGAATCTTGAACACATGGGCACAAGGAGACTTGTATAAAACCATTGTGCAATTAATATTACATTTTCCTTAAGGATATATATATTTTAATAAAAGTATATGTAATAAAGGTGGATCTAAGAAAGTAGAAAGGTTTGTAAGATATTATGTTATGTATAATATAAAGTATACAGGTTACAGATATGTGTGTGATAATAAATAACTCTGGGGGTTGGAGGAAAATGGGGCTAGAGGGGGACAGGGAGCTTTGGCTCTTTCTGTAACATTTCATGTCTTAGGCTGATTAGTGAGATCCTGCATATTCCTTATATTATTCTTTATGCTTTATGTATTTTCTTAGGTCTGAAAATTATTGTAAAAAACACTTATTAGGATTTTATAATAAATATTTTTACCTAATAAAAAATAAGAATGGTTGGTAATTTCCAAATAGCATTTTGCTTGCCAACAAGAACAAAATTTAAAGAAAAAATTTAAAACAAATTCACTTTTTGGTCCTTTACATGATAATCATTTTTGGTCAAATGCCTGATATCCAAAGATAAGAAAGGTAAGAATCTTTCCTCTGCTAGTATATTTGATAGTACTTTTTTGTTACACATATTAAAATACTTTTTGTGTTTTAGTCACTTCAAAAGCTTTAAGAGGAACTATAAGGGGTAAAACAACAAAAAACAATTTCACAATTTTTTTGTGAAAAAAAAAAAAAAGAAAACAATCCTGATTTTCATCATTGTATCAGTTAATGTAAGATCCAGAAGTTGACTTACTAAGCTTTTTTTTTTTCTTTTTTTAAAGAAGTAAGATATAAAAAAAATTTATATGCTCAGTTTTGTCTTAATGGTGTTAGGATCACAGTAAAGAAATAGACTTGCTGACACTTGATGCTTACCCTGTGCCAAGGCACCAGCAGTGCTCAGAACAATCCTGTGAGGTAAGTACTATTTTCATTCTCATTGTACATTTGAGAAAACTGAGGCACAGAGAGGTTAAGTAACTTGCCTAAGGACACGTAGCTAGTAAGAGGCCCTAGAATTAGAATCCAGGAAATATGGCTCCACAGTCTATGCTTTTAACACTACCATGAAGTGAAGAAGAATACATTTCATGTTACAGTATAAATAAAAAGCTGTTCCAAAAATCTCACTGACTCAAACACAATGCTTAACTGACTTTGGCACTAACTGGTCCCAAGCTCTTGGGAGATCCAGAAATTTCTGTTTCATGGGTAATTAATTGAAGAATAACCTGACTCAAAAAGTCAGCATTCCAGAGTTGGCAGGCACTGAGGAACAGAGGTATGGCTGTTCCCATATCCTTGAACAGTGTACTGGCCTTTCTTTCCCGACAGGAAAGGCACACGGGCCTCAGCCAGCTGCAGGGCTACCCCGCCCCACCAGTGCACACGCCCCCCACCTCACACGCACAGGTGCCCTACCCGACCGTGCAGCATGAACTCCAGCACCAGACCCCACAGGTCCACGAAAGTCGTGGTGTGGCCCTGCTCAGCCCGCTGCGCCAGCTCCCGGTGGTAGCTCGCCAGGCACTCAGGAGAGAAGGCCTCCAGCTTACTCTTGGCCAGGTGCTCCCGGACATGACTGATGGGTCCCTCGAGGTCCTTCTGCGACCACTCAGGGTCCCCATACAGATGGGCCATTGTCCTGAGAAAACAAAGGAACATTACAGTAGGGGACCAAGGCTCAGCATGGTTGCTGCAACTCCAATTTCCATTCTCTGACCTCCCAGCTTGTGGTTCCTGCCACCAAACCCTGCCTGTCTGGGAGCTGTCTCAGGGTTTTCTCTCCTTGGTTGGTACCGTCCAATATAGAGTGTGAGCCACATATGTAATTTACATTTTCCTAGTGACCACATTTTCAAAAAGTAAAAAGAGACCCCAAAAAATTAATTTTAACAGTATATTTCATTTAATTCAGTATCTAAACATTATCATTACAGCATGTAATCAATATTTAAATTAATATAAATTTATATTTTTTCAAACTGTTTTTCAAAATTTGCTGCACATTTAATAACGCATCTCAATTTGGACTAGCCCCATTTCATGTGATCAGCAACCACATGTAGCTGGTGGCTACTGTACAGCTATAGGCCCTACTCCCATTTCTATATGTCCTGAAGTCCTTTAAGACACTGCTTGTCACCTAAACCCCTCTGAGGAGTTTACTCATCTTTTACTCCTTAAAGTCACATTTCAATAAGACTCAAAGGAATGAATCTCCAACAGTGAGAAGTCTCACTTCATCATAGGCAGAGTGGGGTACCAGGAGGCAATGCTACCTTTAGGTAAAATAACATCTTGTGACCTACATTTTCTCATCTATACTATAGGGTTGTGAGAGCTGCATGATTAAAAAGGCTGAGCACCAAAGAATTGATGCCTTCAAGATGTGGTGCTGGAGAAGACTCTTGAGAGTCCCTTGGACAGCAAGGAGATCAAACCAGTCAGTCCTAAGGGAAATCAACGCTGAATATTCATTGGAAGGACTGATGCTGAAGATAAAGTTCCAATACTTTGGCCACCTGGCTCGAAGAGCCGACTCATTAGAAAAGACCCTGATGCTGGGAAAGATTGAAGGCAGGAGGAGGAGGAGATGACAGAGGATGGGATGGTTGGATGACATCACAGACTCAATGGACATGAGTTTGAGCAAACTCCAGGAAATAGTGAAGGACAGGGAGCCTGGCGTGCTGCAGTTCATGGGGTCCAAATAGTCGGACACGACTGAGCGACTGAACCACAATAGGGACAATAAGGGAGACTACCGCAGAGAGTGTTGTGAGGATACAATGAGGTAACAACCATTAAAGAAAAAAGAGCTACCAATTTGGAGTTCCTGATATGTGTCAGATATGTTAAGTGCTTCACTTGGGCTGTCCCACTCTAATCCTATGGGGTATGTGCTGTTATTACCCCCATTTTGGAGATGAGTCAACTGAGAATCAGAGGAAATAAGTTGCTCAGAGTCACTTAGTCAGTAAATAGTGTTGCCGAAACTCAAAGCCAGCTCTTTCCAGATCAGCCAACCTATGCCTATTCAGTAGCATGGAAAGGATATCCTGCCATGCCTGACTCATGGCAGGACCTCTGATTATCTATTTCCTCCCTTTTGAGAAAGCCATTTGGCATCCATCAGCCCATACCACTTGGCTTCCCCACAAAAAGGGTCCCATTGATGTCCTCTCCGTTTCCCCCTGGAGCCTGATCATCTCTGCTCTTCCAAGTCCCAAGGCCCCTCACCATGTAGAGCCTGAGATGCCACTGAAGTAGGTCACACAGTCCAGAAGGCCCAGCTTCTGCAGGGCCAACAGGTGGCCATAGAGAGAGGTCATGGCCCGGGCGCCTCCTCCTGTGGCCATGATGCCTACGACAGGGACCTGGGTTACACACAGACACAGGTTGGCTTAACAAGGACAGGGGTGGAGTGGCCCCCTGCCCCCAGGGATGGGACCTAGTGGGCAGGGCCTAAAGGGTTCAGGATTAGAGCCAGCACCTGCTTCTCCCCAGCAAGTAACAGCTCTCAGCCCTGGACAGGTCCCCAAAGAGAGTGTCCCCAAAGAGAGCTTCCCCATGCCCAATATCTCTCCCCCACATGCCCATCCCCCAGCCTCTGCGACTCAAGTATCTGGAGAGGGCATAGCAGTCAGGAAGTCCCTTAGGGCCATGCAAGGTATCTGCACCCACGTCCCCCTACCCCCACAAACCTCATCTTCCTGCAGGTCTCTATCCAGCTGTAGGGCCTGCTTCAGGGCCTTCGCCACCACCTGCTTCCTCCTGCTCAGGAAGGCTCTTTCCTCCGCACACAGATCAAAGCCCAGATGTACGGCCAGCTCCTCAGGGCTGGGGCAGTATAGGAGTCAAGGGTCAGGGGGCACCTGCATAGCTCAGCCACTGGTTGGTGAAGCCCACAATGACTGCCGAATAAACTCCCTGCTCCCAACTCCCAAGACTATTCTTTATACCACTCTCCCCGACCCCTGTGACTACCCCTGTCTTCCACAGATATGGATGGCCCTTACCAGCTCTCAGCCTTGAGCTGCAGCTTCACTCCTGGGGCCTGAAATCAGAGCAAGAGACCCTACTCAGGATGTCCTAGACCCTGAGGGGAGTGTGGGTATCCCCTGGGGGCCTTCGGCTCCCCCATCTTTGTTCTCACTGACACTTCCCATCTAGCTGAGGCCACTTACGTTTGTAGCAGGAACATCAATGGTCACCTCCTTCCCCATGGCCAAGGACCTCAGGGGCACAGTGAGGTGCCCAGCTGAGTTGCCTGAGTCCCAGCCACTGCTTTTAGAGCTCTGGAAGAAAACTTTTGTTCACTCATTCATTTACTCAACAAATCCTTACTGTGTATCTAGACAGTGATCCAGACAGATATAAGCCCCCCTCTGATAATAAAAAAAATAATTACAATATTTATAATTATTGTAGTTATAATAATTACACAAATAACAGCTAACTGAATTATTTTGCTATATACCTGAAACTAGCACAATACTGTAAACCAACTATACTTCAATTATTATTCAATTAATAATAATTATAATAGCTTATATTTTTTAGTATATCAATGGCTAAGAATTATTTATTATTCTAACTGAATCATATGCATGAATCTACAAAAGAACAGGTAACAAACTGATGTTAGTAAGTATTGTAAAGGAAATAAGCAATGTGATGTGACAAAGTAACCAAAGGGCTCTATGAAGTCTACTTAAGATGGGAGGATCAAAGAGGACCTCTGGAGAGATGCCATTTGAGCTGAGATCTAACAGAGCAGGAAGAGGAGGAAGAAGAGGAGTAGGCAGCCTTGGAAAGAGACAGGGGGACAAGAAAGCACTTGGGGTGCTGGAAAGGCAAGAAGAGACAATCATGGCTGGAGCATCATGAATGAGGGACACATGGAAGAAAATGAGTCAGCAGAGGTGTGTAGGGGTCAGGTATGTAAGGCCTGTGGACACAGACATGGGATTTTATTCTAAGAGCATTGTTGGAGGAGCCATTAGAGACTTTAAACAAAGACTGACATGACACACCCCCATGCCCAACCTAGGCCCTTGGCCATCCTCCGTATGTGCCAAGGGCATAGTGCCTAACTGGGGGAGGCCGATAAGGCCACAGGTACCTCACCTTGGCAGGGGGATGGCCAGAGAGAGGCCTGCAGCAGCTAGAGCTGGCCCAAGGCTGGGGTTGGCAGATAGCTCCAGAGCCAAGACCTACCTTCAGGCACCCACTCAGCTCGGCCTCTTGCGCCGCCATGTAGTGGAAGCAGAAGGCAGAGGCTGTACCCAGGGCAGATGTCTGCGTGTCCTCATAAGAGCCCTTCAGCACCAGCTCCAGCTCGTCCTGGTCTAGGGAGAGAGAGGGCAGACTAGCACAAGGAAACAAAAACCCAGAACCCCAGCTAGGATCCAGGAAACCAGCAGTATTGCCCAAGACGTGGGGAGGCCGAGTGGCTGGACCACGGCAGACAGCATTCTGGAAAGAGCTCTGCCACAACCCCCGTGGGACTCCCACCTCCCGTGACGTGCCTTCCCCCAGTTCAGCGGGACTCTAATGCCCAGAGGAGCTCCGTTGCCCTTGTGCTGTGTGGGCAACCTCCCGCTGTGCAGGTTCCCCAGCCACCCCCGTCCACCCCCCACATTCCAGGCAGAGGCCAGACCTTGTCCTGAGCAGGTCTCACCTGCAGCCACAGCCTTGCTGATGACATGGACATCCAGGCGCGACAGCTCTCGGGCCTGGGGCAGACCACATTGTGGACAGGGGACTCTGCATGGGAAGCTGAGGTCCCCTCAACCTCACCCCCGGAGTCCCACTATCCCAAATCCACTGCACCCAGAACCAGAAGTGGAACTGGATGCAGAGACCTCTCACCCTACCTCTGGTCCCGGAGCAGCCAGGAAAGCCCCGTCTCCACCCAGCCTCCTACATTTGCCAAACTTCTGACATCTCTGAAAGCCCCCCAGCCCTCAGGCCCAGTCCTTTCTTCTCTTTCTCTGCAGACTCAACCTGGAGGAGGCATTCTATTATAACTGCTCCCAAATAGTATTATGCAACCTGCCAGTCCACAGGATGATGGACTAGGTCAGAGAAACAAAGCCTTAACATTTTAGCCACTGAAACACCTGACTGCCGTCCAGTCGACTGCCCTGCCAAGGGAGTCTGCTGCGTTCTCTCTGTAACGCTTGCCAGCTGGAGCCCACAGCCCACTGTCCTCTCTTGTAGAACTGCTACATTCACAGCATGCCACTGGGCTCCATCACCTCGTGAAAGACAGCTGCCACAGGTGTGGCTCTTTTCAGGGTATTTGAAAAAGTAATACTAGCCCATCAAACAGACACTCGTAGGACCCCAAGGGTGGGTGCTCACTTCAGTTCTAAACTCCAGTGGCCTGACTCACCACAGGCAGGACCTGGCCTGGCTCCCAGGTCAGGGCTGTATTGCCGATTGGGAGCTTTGCTTTGAGTAGAAAGTTTCTCATCATCGCTCACCACCCATCCCTGTCCACTGCAGCTCTGTGAGCTTGCTGTGTTTCAGGAGAGGGGAGGAGTCAGGGGTCAACCAGAGTTGGTTGACCCCTGACTCTATCTCAGGGCTCCCAGCTTGGAAGCATACCACACTGGAAAGGCCCTCTGAGGTTCATTACCTGAATTTTCGCAGCCTGAGCCTACTGGCCTGGCCTGCCAGTCTTCGTCGCCACCTTCAGGGCGAATAACTATGAACTCATTACACATGACTAAGCACCATCAGCCTAAAATTCCCCGAAAGCTCCCTCAGAACTCCTCTCAGTAGAGCCTCGGCCTCCCCTCTCTCCAAGTGCCCTTGAGGCCCTTCCAAGCCCTGCAGCCCAGGTGACCACTTAGCAGGAAGGCCAGGAAGTCTTACTGCAAAGTCCTGTCCTCGCCTCACCCCTTCTGGCCCACCCCCTAACCCCTACCCTCCACCTCTACCCTGGTGTCTGTTTTGGGTCCCTCCCTCAACCTCCTTGCTTCCTGTTGCCACACAGGTGTGGGGAAGGTGGTTACCACAAGCACGTTGTTGGTGATGAGGTTTTCCAGGCGGTCTGACCTGGAAAAATCAAACCATCCAGAGTGCGGTCTTGCAAAGGCCAATGTTTCCTGTGCTGACATCCCCCTCCCAGCTCGGGCTGCACCCAGATGGGGCCTCCTTGAGTGACAAGGAGTGTTCTCTGAGTCCTGGATATGATTCTTCGGGGTGTGGGGAGATGCTTCTGAAGAGCGGAAGGTGGGGAGGGAGGGGGAGAGTGGAGCAGAGAAAATACCACCTTCCTCATTTCATTTCTCTAATAGGGTCCCCTCACCCTGACTGGCAGGGGTGGGAGATGAGGAACAACACATCTGTACTGGACAGACCAATGGGAAGATCTGGATCAAGGATATTTTCCTCAGGAGAGCCTTGTACTGAGACACTCCCTGGGCTGGGTGGTAGCACTCACATTTTCTCAATCAGGAACTCCACGTCCAGCTCCTCCGGTCCCTGAAATTAAAGATGAACCAGTTGCCAACATGCCCACGTGTCTTTGGAGTTGGCACAGCTCCAGTACGTGTGTCATCTCATCATCTCAAGCCACCTCCAAGGGAGGCACGGTGTTACAACAGCTCCATTTTACAGATGAGGAAATCGAGTCTTAGGGGAAAATGGGCTACCTGCCCAGGTTACCCACAGCTGGCAAGGCTGAAGGGTAAGACGAGGGACACAAGCCTAAAGAGGCTTGAAGATGCCAAGGGTCCATTTCATCTTCCTCTCAAGGGGGACCAACCCCAGAACTCTGCTTTCAACGCCCCCAGGCTTTGCCTGCTGCAGAAAGAGGACAGACCATCACGCAGGCCTGGGGAGGGTCAGAGTGGTGAGCAGGAGTGATGAGCCCGCACCCCCTGAAGAGCTGGGCACACCCAGCTGTATTTGTGGCACATGAGGAAGTTTTCACATCATTCCAAACCTTCCTTCCCTATAGAAGACTAGAATCCTTCATTAAGTGATTCAGCTGATAATAGTCAAGTTAAGCCTCCTCCTTTCCTATTAAATGTGAAAATCTCTGGGAAGGGCCTGGCAGCATCTCAATAGACAGGAGAAACTACGCAACTTCCTCAACCTGGAGCTGAGAGGTGGGGCCGGCAGGGACCCCCACCCACCTGGGCACGCAGGGAGAAGGTCTTCCAGAGCAGCCTTCCAGGGAGGAGATCAGAGACATCATAGAGAACCTTGAACCAGGCGTCATCCTGCGTGACTGTGTCCTCATCATAGAGGGTCAGCTCCAGAATGTTCTAGGGACCCGAGAACAACAACTTAGCACGTTATTAACTCATAGTGTGGCTCACAACTGTTGAGCCCTCACTTGATGCCGAGGGCAAGAAAAGATTATTATGCCTTCACGCTTTTTACTTCAAAATAAAAATAAAGGTAAAGCCTGAAAGTGGTTAAAGGAAATCAGCAAAGTTCTTAACTTACCCCTGTTAATTTTTGTTTTTATAAGAAATTAAATTCTTTCAAAGAGTTTCCCCCATCCCAGTTCCATGCCTGCTTTGCTGGTTCCCTAAGGCACGGTAGGTCCCAGGCACTTACTGGGAGTCTTCCATGCATGATCTCATTTAACCTCAAACAACCCAGTCAGGAGGGCTCTTATGCTTCCACTCCATGGACTGGCTTAGGGAGGACCATCACCTTGTCATTCACGTATCCTCTCGCATACAGCGCATCTAGGCTGGAGCACACAGACACCCCATTCCCCAGGGTCTCTGCCTGAGCCCCACAGAAAGGTATGCTCCACCCCAAAACATTCGTGTGTGTGGTACAACCTGTCCCCAGGTGGGTGGCCAGGGATACCCTGACCTTTACCTTGACCTGACTCTGGATCAGGAAAGTGAAGGTCTCGTTCCACACAGGATGACTGGAGTTGGTAACGGTTTTGGTCTTAAACTTTGTTCCAGGTGCGGTTGGCAGCTGTAGGACCACATAGGGGTCTGCCTCGCTCACTGCCAACATCAAGGGAACCATTGTGAGAGAGAATTCCTCACATCACTCTCCAGGGGCCTCACCAGGTTCCTCCCAAGATCCCTGCAGCCACTCTGGGCAGCCCGGCCCAGCCCAGCCCCTAGGCACTTGCCTGGGCCTTTCCCATAGGACCCGGCAACCCCACCTCCCCAGAGCCCAATTCACAGTTACTCACACAGGTCAGCCCAGCCCAGGCCCCGTGCCTCCAGGACCCTCACGGTGAGCCGCCAGCAGGTAGAGGCCTCCCTCTGGAGAGAAATAGACCTTTGAGTCCCTCCTGCTCAGGCACAAGCCCCACTGATCAGTACCTGAGATGCTTACTGATGCTGCCAGGCGTTGTAGGGCCAAACAGCCTTTGCCTACCACTGCCCTTGGGGCCATGGCTGTCAGAATGGCAGACCTCAAAGGGGGTAGAATTTGAGAGAACCCTTCCCTTCAGGGGCAGGATTGCACAGTATAGGGAAGAATGCAGGAAATGAAGGGCCAGGGGATGCCCACCTTACTGGACATGTCAGTTTGGGGTCAATCACCCCCAGAGCTCCCAGGAGGGCAGCCCCTTGGTGAAGCATGTGACCCGGCTGCCCAGTGTCCCCCCAGCCCTCTGGAAAGGAAGTGGACATGTGACTCCAGAAGGCTGAATCCCAGGGGCCCAGTGCTCCCTCATGGCCTCGGGTACCAACCCTTTCTTGGGTGTGAATTGGGAAATTCCAAGAGCATCAGGCTGTTACCGTGTGCAGGGGGCAAAATGTATTAAGACGACATGTGTTAGTCACTCAGTTGTGTCTGTTTGTGACCCCATGGACCTTAGCCCACCAGTCTCCTCTCTTCATGAAATTCTCCAGACAAGAATACTGGAGTGGGTTGCCAGTTCCTGTTCCAGTTAAGATGATTGTGAGGCCATATCAGCCCACAGACAAGCCCAATGAGTTGGGAAAAGAAACTGAAAGGGCAGAAGCTCCGAGGGGCCAAGAAGATGAGCAGAAGGAGGTGGCAGGAAGAAAAGCAGAGGGCAGGTGGGGTGTGACTGAGTCCTGCCCAGGGACAGGGCCCTTTTGGGAGGGTGGGGGGCGGGTATCCTCAAACCCCTACTGCTGAGGTCCTTGGCACTGCTGGGATCTAGGGGGCCACCAGGTTTTTGTTCTTCCTGAGGCCCCGCTGGGTAGTTTTTCCTGGGCACCCTGCACACGCTTCTTATGATAAGACCCTGCCATCTGAGGCAGAGGTGACACCGTGCTTGCAGGGTCAGGAGACAGCACTGTGATGAAACCAAAGCTCTTTCCTGTGCTGCATCCTCCCACCGCCAGTCCTGCTTCTGTGCATGAGATCCGAAAGTCTTGGCTCCTGCCAGGAATCATCTCTGCCCTGCATAGGTGCTCCCTGCCCAGGGCTGGCTCAGCGTCCACAGGACAGGCTCTCCACGCCCCACAGAGAGGCTTAAAGGACAATGGGCCACAGCAAAGTCAATCAGGCTTGTGCCCCTGGGTCCTCAATCCTCCCCTGTGGCTTCTGGCTGAATGTCTTTGTCACCCCAGTCAGTTCTCTGGCAGAGCACACGTGACCCTCCCAGCAAGGTAGACTGGTTTCTCCCTTCTTGGGGATTAGTGGCAGCAGTGACATCCACAGGCCATAAGCCAGAGGTTGTAATTGACAGGGATTTAGTGACTTTTTAGACACCTGGCTCCATTTCCTCCCCACACGAATCCCATCACCATCCACCATGGAGAAGGTGCAGGTTGGGACCTTGGTTCCTGTGAGGAGTTGTGCTCCAATGCCCACTCCACCCTGGGGAGAGGCAGGGGCAGCCCCAACCCCCCCGATTCTCAGGGCCACAGTCTGTGGGCTGCTCTAAAGCCACTTGGGGCCACTAAGAAGCATCCCAATTGCTTGCTTTCCAGCCAGCCACCCTGCCCAATTTGGATGTTGCTGCCCATTTTCCCCTCTGGTCATTGAGAACCTCTCAACCTCAGAAAGCCCACCATTCCTTGGAGCATCTCTTTCCTAGGGTGAAACTCCATTCTCTTCTCCTCTAAGAGTGTCACTAATACAGCATCTGGAGGATGGGCTGTGACAGTCACTACAATGACTGGTCATTGCTGGGGTAGGAGAACAGAGTGGTCAACGCAGGTGTCCAGCTAGATTATCTGGATCCAAACTGCTTACTTGCTGTGTGACCCAGGACAAGTTACTAAACTTCTCGGTGCCTCTGTTTCCTCATTGTAGTGGGACTAACAGTATCAACCTGACACAGTGTTTTCAGGCTGAATGTGTTAATGCCTGTAGAATGCTTAGCAAAAAAGTAAGCAGTTTCTAGACAATTGTTCTTATTACTATTAATATTTACTAAGTACTTGTTATGTTCATGTTTCTAGGTGCTATACCAAGCATACTACATGTTCAAATTCAGTTTATTCTCCTGACAGTTTGTAAGATAGTTCTCTCATTTCACAGATAAGAGGATTGAGACTCAGCAAGGATGACTTGCTCTAGGTCACAGAGATAGTAGGTGACATGGTGATTTTGTCACTAAGTCATGTCTGATTCTTGTGACCCCATGGACTGTAGGTAGCCCGCTAAGCTCCTCTGTCCATGGGGTTCTCCAGGCAAGAATACTGGAGTGGGTTGCTATTTCCTTCTCTAAGGGATCTTCGTGACCCAGGAATTGAACCTGGGTCTCCTACACTGCAGGCAGTTTCTTTACCAACCGAGCTACCGGGGAATCCCCTGGTAAGTAAGTGACATAGTTAGGATTCAAACCCAGGCCTTCAAGACCAAAGCTCACAATCCATAAGAAGGTTCTTATGGATTTGCTTCTTTGTAAAACCATGCAGATTTCCCTGTCTGCCCTGTGGATATCTCAACATTAGAATTTTATAAATGCGTTTTAGACAAATAGGGTTATTGAGCCAACTAATATGTTAATTAATAGAAGTCTTTTCTCTCAAGAGTTCTGGGGCTTCACCTTCCCTGTTGAAAGACCCTCCCTCCTGGACTACTTCATTCACTAAAGACTGACAATGGATGTTTGTGGAGGATCTCCTGAAAGGCCTCCTGGCCCAGATTCCTGTAGCATCCTGGGAGTGCCTCCTTACTGAAAGTCCTAGACACCCTCTCTCCCCCTGCACGGTGACCCCAGGGCCTCCTCCATGGCTCAGTGCTGGCCCTGCTCAAGGGAGAATGAGGGGCTCTGGAGTCCCCAGATTGGGGTACAGAGGACCTATGACAATGAGGTCTTCAGTTGGGAGAGACAAATGAGCAAGCTGCCTTTTCTCCCTGCCAGCACCCAGTAACCTGCCTATGGGAGGCTGGGGAGACCGGGAGTGGGAGCTGCAGGCACAGCTTCCAGCCCTGAACCTCCTGAATCAGGCTGAGATGATGCTCCCGAACCACACAATTGGCCCATCCCAGAGCAAGTCCTGGATGCCCCGGCCTGCCCCACCAGCCACACTTCTGCTGCCAAGGCAGGCTCCAGTTTCCCCTTCCAGCAGGTGAGAGGTGGGGTGAGGCTGCTGCTGAGGCTTGTCTGCCCCTGGAGCCAACTTGAAGGCCTTGGGGATTCAGCCAGTCCCAGGACCGTCAAATAAGACGCTTCCCAGGTATGTTGGTAGAATCAGGCTCCCAGGGCCTCTGAGCCAATTTTGCCCCTGGGCCGGGCCTAGAGAAGGCAAGGGTGGAAGCGAATGATGTCCAGCCTTCTCCAGGGAGATGAAGAGGAAAGTGGATGCTTCGGACACCTCCACAGCTGGGTCCTGGGGCTCAGGCTCCTATTGGAGCCCAGCCCCTCCACCTTCCTGATCCTGCAGCCTTGAGTTCCCCTTAGCCCACATCAGGGCATTTCCACTAATGTCTGCCTTGGGAAGGGTCCTCCAGATCTCAGGCTGACATGGGCTGGGACAGCAGGTGTCCTGTGATAGAAGGGTCCCCCCTCTGTCTTCTCCAGGAGTCCCTGGTGCCTGGCCTGCTCCAAATAAATCTTCAGAAGCATCAGGCTGGAACTGCTTACCTAGCTGCCACTCAGGCCTGGATCTCAGGGCCAAGCTCCAGAAGCCTGGCCAGCTCTTAAGTGAGATAAATGCCCCCGGACAGTGAGCTTGGCATCCTTCATGGCCACTGGCTGGGGCAGCAAGGGAGACCTGAGGAGCCAGTCCTTCTGGCCTGGGTCTGTGGCCAAGACTGAAGAGTCTGGGCTGAGGGAAAGCACCAGTGGGGTGAGAGCAAGCAGTCTGTAGGCCTCTTTGGCCTGGTTGCAGCTTCATAACTCTAGGGCCTGGAAAATAATTTGAGGGTGGGGATTTGAGATGGCATATCTCCTGAGATGCACAGGGTGGTTCCTGGGTTCTAGCCGGATCCAGGAATTCCACTGCCTGCAGTAGTAGGCTGTGGACCTGGTGGGGTCTCCTTCTGTGACACACAGCCAACGCGTTCTCTGATGTGGTGTGTGAGCCTTCGGAGGAAGGAAGGGGTGGGGCTCTAAGGGGCTGCCTGGTCGTTCACGGTGGACTCTGGTCTCCTGGGGCTTACTTCTATGGCTGTTAATCACCCATCCCACCCACTCATTATCCCTAAACACAGATTCCCTCACCTTCTGCCTTCCTCCTTCAGTCTCTGCCTAGGTAGAGACCCCAGGTCTAGGACCCTGCCCCTCCCCAGAGACCAGAATCACCTTGGTTTCAGCTGTGTCAAGCTTTTAGATGCACCCTGGCTCCAAGCCCTGCCCTGAGTGATGCCAACAGGCTCGGTGGCGTTATTACCTGGTGAGGATGGCCAGGTGGTCCCCTAGGTGTCAGTCTCTCCATGCCGACCCTTTGGCTCCACTCCAGGCCCAGCCAGGATGCCAGCTCCCTGGCTGGCTGGCAGCGACTGCTCCAGTGGGATGGGACTGACTGTGAACCTACCAGCCTTGAGGAGCAATGATCCTATAGGGAGACCGGGCCCCACCTCCAGGTCACTCCCTCAGCCCAGCACCTTCTCCTCTTCCTCTGCAGCCTGAGTCAACTCTCTTCTCCAGAAACTTCTGGCAGGGCTCCAGAACCTGCAGGTGAAGCATCCCTTCCAGACCTGGGGTGTCAGGATACCAGAGAGGGGGCAGGCAAGCAGCCAGGAGGCTAGGAAAAAGGGCAGCCCCAGAGGCAGGCGCTGAGCAGACTCTGGCAACCTAGCTGCAGGGGGCTCTGGACTCTGGTCCTAGACCTCTTATCCCTTCCATGCAGCTGGTTCTAGCGACAGTTCACTCCTCTCAGGGACTGTAAGTAGACAAAATATGGGAGACCCCTGTAGATTAAAGATTACTCAAGAAAGCAGATCTGCTTAACCACAAAACCAAGCAGGCTTGCTTAGCAACAAAACCAGGCGGCAGAAGCACAAGGCAGGCCCCCAAGCAATAAAACAATGGTGGCTTGAGACCTGCATCCTGCCCAGTGAGCTCAGTAAGTTAATGACCCCTAGGACATGCTTTCTGTTCTGCACGCATAAAAAACAATAACTTGGGCACCTAGCTAGGGACAGGAAAGGGAGGGACAAGAAAACTAACAGGTAGGGACAAGAAAACTCCCCTGCTCAACCTGGAGGAGCAGCTGATGATGAAAGCATGGCATCTATTCAAGAATGAGGAATAAAATGGTGTTCTCTCCCTTCCCACTTTTCCTTTGGATGTGAAACTGTAGCCCACTAAGTTCTCCAGGGCATCACCTCTCAACCATTTGCTTGTAAGCCTTGTAAGTGTCCTGTTCCAACACGTGCATGCACGCTCAGTCATGTCTGACTCTTTGTGACCCCACGGACTGTAGCCCACCAGGCTCCTCTGTCCATGGGATTTCCCAGGCAAGAATACTGGAGTGGGTTGCCATTTCCTTCTCCAGGGGATGTTCCTGACCCAGGGATTGAAGCCGTGTCTCTTATGTCTCTGCATTGGCAAGAAGATTCTTTAACCACTGAGCCACCTGGGAAGCCCCTCTTCTAATAAATTGTTCTTATCTATCACTTTCTCTCCTGCTGAATTCTTCTCTACTCTGAGACATAAAGGACTATGGTACTAGAGTTCTTGGGAGCTCCCTAAAGGACACCAAATGGTTTCACTAGGAGTTTAGAGGAATTTCTGTTAAAATTCAATGGCAAGCTTTGTAGTAAAGGTAAGAGACCAATCAGAAAACTCTTAGATTATGAATATGATAGAATAAAGCTTTGTGAAGTACCTGTTAAACTATTCATTATACACACGCTGACTTAAAAAATAGGCACACCATGGGAGTTTTGAGTTAAGTTTTATTGGGAGCAAAATGAGGACTACAGCTCAGGAGACAGCATTCCAGACAGCTCTGAGAACTTGCTCTGAAGAGGCAAAGGGGGAGCTGGGACATACAGGAATTTTGCAACAAAATGAAGGTGGC
The DNA here is from genome assembly GCF_033118175.1 of Dama dama. NCBI lineage: Eukaryota > Metazoa > Chordata > Mammalia > Artiodactyla > Cervidae > Dama > Dama dama. The sequence goes on along the minus strand of NC_083692.1, from coordinate 64,406,499 downwards.
TAGGAACATCAAATGATTACTGTTAATTAAAGAAACCAGATATATTAAGTTAAGAAATTTAGTGCTTTTCTATGTATGGGAAGATGCAAGGGCCTGGGCTCACCAAAATCATTTTTTGATATGCACCTCAGCTATCTGGGGCCAGTATCCTGTTTTCTCACATCCTGAGTTTCCTCAGGGTTCATGATACAGAGAGGCTGCAGTCTTATGACTGCTAGGTGGCAGGTTTTTTTTTCTTCCTAAGTTCCTTCAGGACTCACCAGCTCACCATCCATGGTGGTTGCAATCCTCAATGACTGTTACATCCTTTTTTTTAATGATATGGCAGAAGATATTGCATTTGTCTCATGACATGATGTGTTCTCCTGAAATATCATGAACTTAGTCCATCCTAAAGGAGATCAGTCCTGGGTGTTCATTGGAAGGACTGATGTTGAAGCTGAAACTCCAATCCTTTGGCCACCTGATGCGAAGAGCTGACTCATTGGAAAAGACCCTGATGCTGGGAAAGATTGAGGGCAGGAGGAGAAGAGGACGACAGAGGATGAGATGATTGGATGGCATCACCAACACAATGGACATGAGTTTGGGTAGGCTCCGGGAGTTGGTGATGGACAGGGAGGCCTGGCATGCTGTAGTCCATAGGGTCACAGAGTTGGACACAACTGAGCGACTGAACTGAACTGACTGAGTCATTTTACTGTCAATTCATTATATAACTGAACAATAATGATTTTTTTTTGAGGCAAGTGAAACTGAATTAATGTTAACCTATTGAAAGTAGATTGAAAATATATTATTACAGAATCAGCCAGAAAAGAAAATTAATAATGGTTCCATGAAAAAGCAAAACATAATTTGAATGAGAAATCATTCTAAATTTGCATGAACCAGGTATAAACTGTAATGAAAAAGTAAAGGTAAAATGTTGAGAACTACAAAGAACAACTTATTTATTCCGATTTTGTCACAGATGAAGCAATGCACAAAGTCACTGGCTGGTGAATGGCAGAGTTTAAGATTATACTCTCTAGACTGAAAGCCCCGCCTCCACCCCAGACTGGGCTCAGACCCTCAAGGGTCATTGGTGCCCTCCATGGGCAGGGCCAGTCCCACAGCAATCCCAGGACCACAGGAGTCCTGAGGAAATACATCCCTCTTGAGAGTGAATTTACATCTACCTGAACTGATTCAGGCCTCATCCAGAACCACCTGTGGGCATTTCAGAGGCAATAGGTTCTTGTGACCATTCGTATGTGTTAGTAAAATCTGCAAAAGTAAACTACATTAGCTATAACTGTGAAGAACACTGTCTTCCCACTCTTTTATCTCCTCTGTCAGCATTGATGTAACAGTGGTATTTTTAGGATCTGACTAAGGAGAATTCAGGTTAGAGACATGCACATAAATTTCAGTTCAGTGGGACATAGCTACGTGGTTTCATGTATAGTGATGTGACTGTCAGCCATTCTGGTTTAGAAATAGTTTCCAAAATATTCCTACCACGCACTATACCAGCTTGTCTGGCATTGTGACACAGGTACAAGGCAGACATTGTCCCACAATACAAGGAGAATAGGATGGAGGGAAAGAAATAAGGTCCGAAACATACAGACCAAAACTAGTCTGTGGAAAATTCATCCACTCAGAAATAGGAATCCCTAAATGGAAGATATAGGTTTTGTAGAAACATGGTCAAAACAGAAGTTCTCTCCCGAAAGAGATGTTTTCAATCATGTCTTAAATGCACTTTTTCCCCTTTATTTGGTGGGGGTTTCAAGAAACAGGCATTATCCTACCCCTGTACCACAAGTAGCTAGCACATCTACAATTGCTCAGATATGGGAGAAATTTGATAAAGGTTGTAGCAGATTTTATTTTTCTAAAGATGGCCACAGCAATGTCTCTTGTCCTCATGATCTCCTGGAACCTTACCTCTCCCTTATCAAGAGGTGAAGGCAGGACTTCTCTGGTGGTCCAGTGGTTAAGAATCTGCCTTCAAAGGCAGGGGACACAGGTTCAATCCCTGGTCTGGGAAGATTCCACATGCTGCAGGGCAACCGCTGAGCCTGCCTGCCCGTGCTCTGCAACAAGAGAAGACACCAAAATGAGACACCTTCGCACCACAACTAGAGAAAGCCTGCAGGCAGCAAGGAAGACCAAGCACAGTCAAAAAAAAAAACAAAAAAAAAAAACAGAGGTGGAGGCAGATTCCCCTTCTCTTGAATCTTCTGGGCTGGAGGCACTAACTAATACATTTTGAGGAACTTGACACTGCTTAATTCCATGGTTAGATCATAAAAGACCATGCAGCTTCTCCTTGACAGCTGGCACGCTCCCACTGAGAGCCACCATGACAGATGTCTGAGTCATTGAGCTTCCGTGCTTTAAGGAAGCCAGGGCACGTGGAGAAGCCAGGTGTCCTTGTCCCCAGGTCCTCCCAGCCCAGGTCCAGGCATGGGGACGCATGAGCCTTCAGATGATTCCAGCCCAGCTATTGAATCATCCCCAGCCTGTGCTCTTTCTGAATTTTTGACTCATGAAATCTATGAACCTAATGAAGTGGTTGCTGTGTTATGTCACTAAGTTTGGGATGGTCTGTTCCTTAGCCATAGTAACTAAATCAGAGCTTTTTCTCAAATTTGCTAAACATCCTCAAGTTTTACATGGCATTGTCAATGAGCTGTGAGGCAGAAAGAAAGTGACTAATTAACTATTGCTATCAATAATTTAAAGACAGAATTTTGTTCTACCAGGCTAGGGGAAGATTGCTTTCTATTTGCTCTAAAGAAAATGATTTTACAAAATTGTGGTTGAATAAAGAGGCTACCAAGGAGTATGAAACCAAACGATGAAGGAAAAGGTATACAGGTTAATTAATAAAAATATTATGTTGGCTTCCAAATTTTTGTGATGTTTTGGCATTTGTCAACCTTACAATTTGTATTTTTTAAATAAGTTTACTTATTTTTGGCTGCACTGGGTCTTTGTTGCTATGCAGACTTTTCTCTAGTTGTGGCGAGTAGGAGCTGCTCTCTAGTTGGAGTGCATGAGCTTCTCATTGCAGTGGCTTCTCTTATTGCAGAGCACAAACCCTAGGGTGCACAGGCTTCAGTAGTTGCGACACATGGACTCAGTTGTTGCAGCTCTGAGGCTACAGAGGACAGGCTCAATAGTTGTGACGTACAGGATTTGTTGCTCCATGGCATGTGGTATCTTCCCAGATCAGGGGTTGAACCCATGTCTCCTGCATTGACAGGTTAAATAAATTCTTTACCACTGAGCCACAAGGAAGCCCTACAATTTGTATTTTGTGTGCTATTACTTTATCTAATTTTGTATCAACTTGTAAACTTTGGGCTCCATAAAACATGGATCTAGTCTGTGTGTCACATTGTTCAAAGCACTTCACTTATATATCGTATTTATTGATTCCTCAAATCCTATGAGGCAGGTATTATTATTATCCTCACATTACAAATGGGAAAACTGGGGCAGGAATTAGTTGAGGAACTGCCCCAGGTCAACCCAAGTATCTAGCCCAGAAATAGTGCTCTTAACCACCGCCTTTGCAAAATGGTCCCTCTGCAGCAAAAATGTAGGCAAGAGGGAAGACCAGAGAGTCCTTGGACCCAGCCTTGCCTGAAGGAGTGAATGTAGTTCTGGGCTTCTCATTTGGGTCTCATCCCTTCCACATCTACCTCAACTCCAGGAAGGAAGGGTTCAGTCTCGCCCCCTTCCTTTACCTCTCCCCAGAGTAGTGCTCAGTGACAATGTCGCAGGGGAAAGGAAGTATCTGACAGGGTGGAGGAGGAGATGGAATTGATGCCCAGCTGAGTCTCAGTCCGGGAAAAGCCCTGAAGCAGGTGGTGGGATAGCAGCAAGATGTTGAGTGGGATGGAGATGACACACACTTCAGGCTTCAGCACTGATTACCATACCAAGATCAAGACTCAGGCAGGTCTGTGCTCTTGTTTCACAACTGGTTATTCACTCAGTTGGCAAGAGAGAAAGGACCATTTCCTGTCCATGACTGCTGAAGACCAAGCAGGAGAGGAGAACCAGCCCCTGTTCTCATTGCAGGATTATTGGAAAGGCTGAGCCCCTCTCCACCCAGGCAGTCCATTCATTCATCCAACAGATGTTTACTGAGTGTCTTCCACGTCTCAGAGGGCCAGGTGAGTAAAACAGGTTTAATTCCCATCTGAGGAAGCTCTGTCCCATACAATCTGCCTTCCTCTCTGTCTCTCAGCCAACAGAGCACATCACTGGCTTAGAACCCCGGATGTTACCCTGACGTCCTAGAGTGCTAGAGCAGGTATCTAACCCAGAAAGGAGCCTCTGGAATTTCAAGATAAACAGAGCCAACAATATCATCATAAACACATATTACCTGGCTAACGAATTTTGTCTGGGGGCAGTGGTGGCAGGTACATGAGTTTCAGGTAAGTTAAGAAATAGGAGCGTGTCTCCAGAACTGTTGATGCACCTGGACCAACCTCCCTTTAGGACACCTCTGCCTCCCCCAACCTAGCTTTCTGCAACTCTGGGGCTCTCCCTGGCCCCCACCCTGCCCTCTTGGTTCTTCTCTCTCTGATTCCTTTTATTCATAAAACCTCTACACATTAGAGATGTGTGTGAACATTTAAAATTTATTGTGTTTATAACTTTTATACTCTATCTCATCACTTTAAAAAATTAAGCCTTTTATACAATTTCAAAACAGAAACCCCAGCTAAACTGTTTTAAGCAGTGGGTTTATTTCTGTGGGTTACTTTATCTCAAAAAAATCTTTCTCTAAACTCTGGTGGTGACCTCCTCCTTCACCACCAGATTTCACAGGAGAACTCCATCTGGACCCTGTGTCCAGAGTTTCAGGGATCCTGCTCTGTTGCCAGGAGTCCATGTGAAATTTACGCTTTGCTTTCCACACAGCATTGACTCATCTGAAATGTGTTTCCTGTAAACATCCAACAACTCACACCCCCTACCCAGGAAAGGACCACGAGGCAATGATCTGCGTTCTGGGGTTAGGAGGGGTATGGGTTATACCTTTGTCAAACTGCCCCTTCCTGCAGCTGAGAAAGCAGCACCCAAGGCTCCCCTCTAAGAGCCAAGGAGACTTCCCTCCTTCTGGGCTCCACAGAAGGGCCACATGAGTGACTTGAGCTAGAGATGGGTCCTGGGGACCAGGCCAGGCCAGGCCCTCATCACACTCCTCAGCAACAGCTGGGGTAGATTTCTTATCTCAGGAAACAGGGATTAAAATACATATGTAAATGTGCTTCTACTGTTTTGATAATAAAGGCTGGAGAAAGTGTGAGCAAAAGGGAACTCTCCCACTCTGTTAGTGGGAATCTAGATTGGTGTAGCCACTATGGAGAACAATATGGAGGCTAAAAAACTAGAAACAGAGTTACCATATGATCCAGCAATCCTACTCCTGGGCGTATGTCCAGAGAAAAGCCTAATTTGAAAAGATAATGCACCACAATGTTCACTGCAGATCTATTTATGATAGCTAAAACACTTTGGAGAAGGAAATGGCAACCCACTCCAGTGTTCTTGCCTGGAGAATCCCAGGGACAGAGGAGCCTAGTGGGCTGCCGTCTATGGGGTCGCACAGAGTCGGACACGACTGAAGCGACTTAGCAGCAGCAGCAGCGGCAGCAAGACATGGAAGCAACCTAAATGTCCATTGACAGATGAATGGATAAAGATTTGGTACATACATATAATGGAATATTACTCAGCCATAATGGCAGTTGCTCTTGGCTTATTCTCATTCCTGCATTCTTGCTGCCCTTAAGAATTTTTTATGAAACTTAGACCAAAACTCTAAATTGAAAAGATTCATGGCTCCAATGTTCATAGCAGCAATATTTACAATAGCCAAGACATGGAAGCAACCTAAGTGTCCATTGAGAGATGAATGGAGAAAGAAGGTATGATATATATACACAATGAAATACTACTCAGGCATAAAAGAGAGTGAAATAATGCCATTTGCAGTAACATGGGTGCAACTAGAGATTATCGGAGTAAGTGAAGTCAGACAAGAAAGACAAATATCATATGATATTACTTATATGAGGAATCTAAGAAAATGATACAAAGGAATTTACTTACAAAACAGAAGCAGTCTCACAGACTTAGGAAAAAACCCAAGGTTACCAAAGGGGAATGGTAGGAAGGAGGGATAAATCAGGAAGTTGGGATTAACATATGTACACTTCTATATACAAAACAGATAACCAACAAGGAGCTACTGTATAGCACAGGGAACTCTTCTCAATACTTGGTAATAACCTATAGGGGAAAATAATCTGAAAAATAATAGATACATGTATATGTAAAACTGAATCACTTTGCTGTGTACTTGAAACTAACACAAAATGATAAATCAATGGTACTCCAATATAAAATTTAAAAAATAACTTTTTAAAGCATTTTCCAAAGGAACTTGAGTTTACCCAAAACTGAACCTAGGGTTAGTTTAGAGAAACTGGTGATTTTCAATTCCTCTAGCCCTTGGCAACCTTCCCCTTACACAACACTCCAGAGGCTTGAAGACTGGAAAATAAGATGATATGAGCTATAAGATGAAAAGAAATCTAAAAGGCACTCCTGGGGAAAGATTCACAGAGAAGACATTCCTTACTTGGAAACTTGGAACTGGGTTTGGTATTTATGATTATTGCAACACCAATTTATGGTATTTTGTGCTATTTAAAAGTGACACAAAAACATATTTATTGGTAAAGATGTTATTTCAGAGGTCACCCAGCAGCTGTGCTTAGCATTTTGGGCTGTCTGTGACCCCTCCCCATTTCCCAGCCTAGCTCCTCCCAGACCCTCTCACCACAGTCCCTCCTGAGTCCTCTTTAGGAGCCTAACTCAGATCAAAGGAAGCACCTATGAAAGAGCTGAGAATTCAGACCAGGCTCTCTCACACACATACACAGACACACTCTTTCACATACACCATTTGTTAATAGCTTCCAGAACAAGGAGTCCATGTTTGCGTGGGGTGGCAGTTGTACGCTGGCCCAAGTTCAAAGAGCCGACTGCGGAGATTAGGGAGGAGACTGTGCACACCCACCAGCAGGCAGCCTTGCCTGCATGGACCCGTCACCCCACAGCCTTCAGGAGGCTGAGCAGAGGAAGGAGCTGAGTTGTGAGGAGGGACAGGAGAGGCTGAAGAGTGAGGAGGAAGAGGAGACAAAAGGATGATGAATCAGAAAGTACTGGTACAGACAGAATGTTGGATGAAAGAAGCCAGACACAGAAGAGTACTCTCTGCATGATTCCTGTGTGTATGCCAGGATCTGGAAAAGAAAAAGGTGGTTTATGGTGATGAAAGTTAACATGTGGTTACCTTCGACTTGGTTATTTTCTGGGAGGGAAGCATAACAGACTCTTCAGAAGTGATGAAAATGTTCTATATCTAGATCCAGGTAGTAGTTACTCCAGATATACACTTATGTAGATATTCACCCAGTGGTACATCTATGATCATGCAACTTACTATATAAGTTATACTCAATTAAAAGGTTTTAAAAACAGCTAGGGCTTGACAACTGGGGGTGAGGCCAGAGAGCTAAAAAGTTAACTGATTGATAGTTCAAACCCCTAGAAAAGCTGTGTTACCTCTAAGGGTGAAAGTGATTGGTTTGAAGCTGGTAGAAGAATCCTAGTTCCACAGATAATCTGCTCAATTCCAGCAAAAGATTACAGATTTACTCTCTAGAGACGAGAAGGATTGAAGGACAAGAGGCACATCTGGGGACAGGTAGATTGAGGGGGAGTCTATGTACTGAAATGTGAGTCACCAATCCTAGACTTCTTTCCCTATTCAGCCCTACGAATGCTGGCAGCCAGCCTTAGAGCACCCCCTGTCAGCACCATTGCCACCTCTACCAGGCAAGAGAACAAAGATTCCATTCCAGGGAAATGATCCAATAAAAGAGGAAAAAACTACAAATGCTCCAGGTAAGGGTTGTACTATACAGCTCATCTGATCAACCTATAGTGAAGCTACCACTCAACTAGGTCAGACTATACACATAAAGCTTTCAGGGATCTTTATTGCTTCACTCTTAAATGTGAACAAACAGCTGAGAATCACCAATATTTGAAGAAATTCTCCAACCTGTAACTAAAGATCACCAACTACAAACCAAAGAAAGAGATTCAGAGGAAACAGATCATGCAGATAGCAGGAAAAAAGTTTAAAAAAATATTATTAATAAAGATTATGCATCTATATAAGAAAAAAATGCAATGCCAAAAAATGGAACACTCAGAAAATACAAAGAATTCCTGTATGTTAAAAATCTGATGGCAGAAATAACTGAAATTAACAAAACAATGAGTCAATAAAATTGAAGAAATCCCCCTAGACGCAAAACTAAGCAAATGAAAGTGGCAACTATTAACTCTAAAGAAAACTAGAATTTGAAAATAAAAGAAATGTAATCATATACTACACAATCACAATAATGTAAACAATAAATACTGACTAAAAATTGTAACAATATTGGGAAATTGAGGGAAGGCAGGATAGAAGAACTGGGCCCTCATCTACCATTTATTTGTGTGTGCTCAGTCATGCCCCACTCTTTGTGACCCCATGGACTGTAGCTCACTAGGCTCCTTTATCCATGGAATTTTCCAGGCAAGAATACTGGAGTGGGTTGCCATTTCCTTCTCCAGGGGCTCTTCCTGGTCTTTCTTATGACCCAGGAAGTCATAAAAAAAATCAAGAAATAATAGTATAAGCATGTTGCTTAGGTATATGGAGGTGAATACCTTAAGAAACAACTAGAAAAGTTCAAAGCAGTTGCCTGCTGAGTAGGTAGGAGTGGGGTAAGGAATTAATACTTTTTCATTGTAAGTTCTTTAAAACTGTTGTTTTTTAAAACTAGGTACATTGATGACTTTGATCAAAATAAAAAGGTTATTTGAAAACATGGACACTTTGTCATTAATAATAAACCATTTAAAATACGCATCACAACTGACTACCACTCCCCAGTGCTTCAGAACCCCCTGTTGCGAACCACAGCTCAGAAGCAGTCATTCCTTTTAGATGCTCAGTTCCAGGAGAGGCCACATGGGCAGCAGATTTTTGTAGGTATAGCAATATGTGGCTTTGAAACTTCCTGTCATCCAGGAGTATGCCCAACAGGTTCCTCAGTAAAACAACACTATGCTGGGCCCACTTTTCCCCAAACAGAAACTTTTACCTCTGGGATTTCTCATTTCAGTAAGTAGCCACAATGTCCACCGAGTTGTCCAATGGATTAATCAGGACTTTTTTTTTCAGTTGCTAGTATGAGAACCCAAACTTAAACTCATTTAAGCAGAAGAGTAATTCTTGGAGTCCCAGGAAGCCCATAGGAAGCCCTGGGAAAAGCCTGGTCTCCAATTTGGCCTTCAACATTCATCATTGTGCAACTTGGACAAGATACTTAAATCACGTATAAAACGGGGGTAATAATAGTACTGTTTTGAATATGAAATGAGTTAACATTTTAAGCACTTTGGATAGTACCTGGCACACAGCTAAGGCTCAGTAGATATTCACTATGACTATTTTAAGCTATTATGCAGGAATCACAACAAATCTGGGAGACAAATAAAAATATTCATCCTGGACATATCATAAAGTAATTGCAGAACACCAAAAATAAAGAACAAAAAATAAAAGCCCTCAGGGAAGGGAGATCAGTTGTCTACAAAGGACTGGCAATTAGGGGCTTTCCTGGTGGCTCAGTGGTCAAGAATCTGCCAGCTAATGCAGGAGATCCCTGATCTGGGATGATCCCACATGCTGCAGAGCAACTAAGCCTGTGTGCCACAATTATTGAGCCTGTGCTCTAGAGCCTGGGACCCCCAACTACTGAGCCCACTCACCACAGCTACTGAAGCTCGCAGGCCCTAGAGCCTGTGCTCTGCAATAAGGGAGGCCACCACAGTGAGAAACCCTTGCACTGTAACTAGAGAGTGGCCACCAGTCACCACAACTGGAGAAAAGCCCAAGCAGCAACAAAGACCCAGCACAGCCAAAAATGAAATAAATAAATAAACAAAAAATTTTAAAAAATTGGCAGTTAGGCTGGAGTGGGCTTTTCAATAGTAGTAATAGAAGTCAGAAGAAAGTAAAATTCCTTCAGACTGCTGAGAGAAAAAAACTGCCAGATGAGAATTTTAACTCTACCAAACTATTATTTGAGACTTGGTATTAAATAAAGAACTTATCAGATCAAAAACAACTGAACCACCAGCAACCAAACCCTTCTAAATATTTACTCCAGGAAGAAGGAAATAGAAAAAGGATGAAATGCAAGAAGGATTGGTGAGAAAATAAGTTAGTAAACATATGGTAAACCAAAATATTGACTATGCAAATAATAATAATGATGATGACTAATGTAGGGAATAAAAAAAGTAAAACATAGCATATTGACAAGGGAAATAGGAAGATGTGACTGGAACTAAAACATTCTGAGGAACTTGGTATTGTTCTGGAGGAGAATAAAGAAATTAAACTTTGTGAATTTAAGTAATCAGGTTGAAATTTGGGGGTACTTACAAAAAGAATTCTTGGCTCAGACAGTAAAGAATCCATCTGCAATGCGGGAGACCTGAGTTCGATCCCCTGGGTTGGGAAGATCCCCTGGAGGAGAGCAGGCAACCCACTCCAGTAGTCTTATCTGGAGAATCCCCATGAACAGAGGAGCCTGGCAGGCTGCAGTCCATGGTGTTGCAAAGAGCTGGACACGACTGAGCAACTAAGAACAGCATAGGACAAAATAATAGACATAGAGATGTCAATTCTTTCCAAAAATAATCTATACATTTAATGCCATTCCAAATGAAATCCCAGAAAAGGTTTCAGTGAAATTTGACAAGCTGAATCTAAAATACATAGAGAAGGTAAAAAAACAAACAAACAAACAATAATAGTCAAAATAATTCTAAAGAAGATCAGGAATGAGGTTTGCTATACCATAAATTAACTATAGCCACGTGTTAGTGCAGGAGTAGACAAATACAACAGAATATGGAGCCTAGAAGCAGATCCACACATATTTGGAAAATTATTAGGTGAAAAAAGTGGCAGTGTAGATCAGAGGGGAGAGAACTGTTCCCTAAATGGTGCTGGGGAAAACATAATTTAGACCTTATATTTAAAATTAAAGAGTTTGATATTTACAATATCAGAATAAAGAACATTTCTTAAACAAGAACAAAAAACACAAACCATAAAGGAAAACAATCATATACTCAGTTATGCACGTGTGCTAATTTGCTTCAGTCGTGTCAGATTCTTTGGGTCCCTGAGGACTATAGCCCACCAGGCTCTTCTGTCCATAGCATTCTCCAGGCAAGAATACTGGAGTGGGTTGCCATGCTCTCCTCCAGCAGATCTTCCCAACCCAAGGATTGAATCCATGTCTCTTATGTCTCCTGCATTGGCAGGTGGGTTCTTTGCCACTCACGCCACCTGGGAAGCCGATACTCAATTATATTAAAATGTAATTAAAATACAAAAGTTTTTAATGAAAGACACTTTCCAAAGTTGAAAAACCAAGCCACAGACTGAGGAAAGATATTTGTAACACATTTATCCAAAAAAAGTTTTAGAATCAAAAATATCTTCATGCATTTACAAATCAGTCACAAAAAAACAAAGAACTGAATATAAAAAAATGTTCAAATTTATAATCAGGCAAACCAGGACAACAAGAAACACACAAATAATATGTTCAACCTCACTAGTATTCAGGGAAATGCAAATTAAAATCACAGTAAGATATGACTTCATGCACATCAGATTTGTAAACACTCAAAAATTCTACAAGATTTTTAAATGAAGAAGCAAATTAAGCATTTTTCCTTCTCTTAGAAGTTCTCCAAAAGCAACATTGGAAAATAACAGAAGAAACACAAACTCCACCTTTGATGAAACTAAAAGATATTTGAATCCCAACCCACAAAATATGTGGAAGGACTGCCAAAAGCAGCAAAGATCAAGCCATAGAGGCAGGAAGAGGAGCAGGGATGCAGGCGATGCCTGAGCTCAGAGACAGTTCAGAGTGTACACAACAGGGTGTGGAACACACCCTGAATTGCAAAGCCAAAATAAGGAATGGCGTGTATGGGCTTGTGGCAGGAACTTCCCAGGAATTGGTTTAGTTATGAGAAATATAGGAGGTAGTGCTGATTAATATCCCAGAGACAAGCCCTTTGAACATGAAGCTGAGTATTCCAATACATGAGCTTGGCTGAGTAATGGAACTCATACACCCTTCCTAAGACATAAAGATGGTTTCTGTTGGGGTACTAGAGACCCAGGCCTCTCCTTAGCCTTGAGATGCACTTTCTGTAACAGTTTGTATCTGTATTAGGGTTCCCCAGGGGGGGGAAAAAAAACAGAACTAATAGGTTGTATATATATAAAGAGATTTATTATAAGGAACTGGCTCATGCAATTATGGAGGCTGGCAAGTCCACATTTGCAGAATGAAGACCCAAGAGAGCCAGGGGTGCTCATGAAGTCTGAGGCAGCCATCTGGAGAATTCCCTGTCACTTGTGGAAGCCAGTCTTTTTTGTTCTAGTCAGACCTTCAACTGATTGGATGAGGCCCACCCACATTATGAAGGGTAGGGCACCAATAGCATTCACTACAGACCACATTCTGTACCACTCAGATCCACTTGCTTCCCATATTCAATTTACTCTATTCAGGAACATCTTTTCCAGGATTCTGGTTGGACACAATTTCTGGGGACACATACAAGAGAAGAATGAGCAGAATGAACTACAGCTTGTGCTGCTACAACTAGTCCCAAACCTGTAACTGATGCTGTCACCTCCCCCAGCACCACCACCCCAGCCTCAATCCTAGGTTCTCCTTCCCCTGAATCAGCATTTCTGCTGGTCCAAGTGGCTCCCATGGTGGGATGTCCCAGACTTTCATTTCTGAGAGATCTGGAGTTCAGGTCACCATACTGTTAACAGACCATGGTTGCTATAGTTGCCTATCTTATAGTTAAAAGTTTGTGTGAGAACATCAAGGATCATCTGATGCCAAACATATTCCTTCCTGCTCTCGTCCTAGAGAAGCTGCTCTAGCTCCCAATGATCAGAATCATCAGGATGGTAGGTAATTCCTTCCTTTGCCTGAGGAGGAGGAGCCCCAAATGACAAAGCAATAGCCATAGTTTTATTGTGTCTCCAAATAGAAGCTCCCAGGCCTGGGAGGGCAACCCAGGGAGGGGTGTGGCTGTGCCCAGCACAGATTGGGTTTAATCTCCAGTCCTTGGGGGGATAGAATGTGGCCCCCAAAGCCTTTGGTGGTCTCCTTCACCCTTAACCCCCACTGTATTAGGGAGACCTTGCGGTCTGCAGCATGGCGCTGTGACCTCATCGTACAAGTGGTCCAAGTCTTTACTGCCCTGGACACCAGCCTTGGGACGGGGGGCAGGTGGGGGGAAAGGAGAGGAGGTTAGGAGCAGGTCACAGAAACCCCCATGAGGCCTCTAGGTTGGGCAGAGTCTGGCCTTCATGTTTGGAACTGGAAATACCCAGAGGCTAGTCCCCATGTGAAAATCCATGGGGTTCATTGCTATTTATCTTCCTTTCCCAGAAATGAGAAGAAAGTCGCCAGTTCTATGTTTCATCATTATATTCATGCACTGACACCCATTCTTAACCCATTTGTCCATCTCTTGCTTCATTACGCTCTGTGGGTAACACTCAGTCCTAGTGAATCCAACTCTTGGACCACTTGGCACCTGCACTCACTTTAACTCCGTGACCAGGAACCTCAGGTGGGTCCTTGTGTTACCCAGCAGGCCTGGTCTATGTCCCTAGTCCATTTCCTCTGCCACTCCAATAACTCAGTCATCCTTTCTCCACTATCTAGAAACCTCTAAAACCTCCAGACTCTCAGCTGATAACCTCAATTCCTATTTCACTGAGAAATAGAAGCAATTAGAAATAAATTCACCAAGTTCAAGCAACCATTTACAACTACGCCATGTCCCCAGCCTTCCCTTCTGCAGCTAGGAGCCAGTTGTCCGTCTCTGATCTAAAGCCAAACCACTGACTCGTCCACTAGGTCCCATCCTCTTTCCCCTACTCAAGGACATTGGTCTAGAAATTTTTCTTTCTCCCTCCTGCATTCTCTGCTCTTCCTCTCTTGGATCATACCCATGAATGACTACACATGCAATAATTCTTCACTCTCCAAGCAAAAACTATTTTGCGCCCCCCCCCCCCAATCACATCCCTTTAGCTACTTACCCATTTCTCTGTTCTTCTACACTGCTTAGCCCCTCAAGAGCTTTACCTACACTGTCTCCAATTTTTCTCCTCCAATTTCCTTGAACCAGTCGGGTTTCTCTCTCACTGCTCTACCAAACTGCTGTTGTCCAGGCCCCCAGTCAGCACCCATGGCTAGTCCAGTGATGAATTCTCAGTCCTCACCTCACTTGACCTCTCAACAGCATGTGACACAGGTGATGGAGCTCTTCTTGAAATGCTTTCATCCCTGGCTTCCTGGACACCACACTAACCTGGTATTTCTGCTACCGCACCAGCCTGCTCCCTCTCAGTCACCCTTGCGGCTTCTTTCCACCTTCCTGACTTCCCAAAACCTGCATCAGTTCACACAGCCAACAGGTTCTAGAAGAGTCCCGGACATGCAGCTTGCTCTCCAGCTGCTATTTCTTCCCACCTACCCCATTCCTGCAGCCTTGGGCTCTCCCAGTCTACAGTAGGGTACTTCCAGCTGCTAAAGGGTGATGTTCTCTGGGGCAGCTGGATACACCAGGACTTTAGGCTGGTACAGGCTTGGCAGCAGGTCCCTGGCCACACTGTCCCTAGTGAAAGGGGATCTTAGGTCTTGGACCCCCACGCTGCCTCTTATTCCTGGATTTCCTGGGGTCAGCCTGATCCCACAGCAAGCCTTCTCTGATGGGAAGCTGTTTGTCTAGACACAGCTCAGGACTAGATTCCCGAAGCTGGGCCTAGTCTGGGAATGAGAGACCCCTATCTGTGTCCAGATAGGGACCCCGTCACATGCAGGTCCCCTCGGGAGCTGGCACATGGGACATCAGCAGGGACCCGAGAAAGCAGACTGCATGTAGTGTCTTGCTCAGAGGAAGGCACAGGTGAAGAAAGCAGGGTGATGAGAGAGGCATCTAGGCTAATGTCCATCAGGGGCTTCCTCTGGGCATGAAACTGCAGGTACACCTGGGAACCACACGCCAGTCTTGCAAAATCAAGGAAAGGGGCCTGTGTGAAGGCTTTGTCCTCAGTGTTAATTCCAGCAGGTGACACAAGAATGCCATAGATGAGGAAGGCCAGGTGTTCCCTTAAGCCTGCACTTCCCACCCCTTCATGTTACAATACTCCTCAACAGTGATGTCATTTGCCTGGCGCAGAAGGGTAAATGGGCCGGTCTTCAGGGAGCTGAAGGAAGTGGCTAAGAGGGCTGCTAACTCCCCAGGCCCTGACAGCCACCTTGAGGACTGAGGAACTTGATGTCTCATTCAGGAACCTCAGAGAACCGCAGCCACTGGCTGGCTCACCCTGCCCTTAACTGCTGGCTGTCTCTGCTCTCCCCCTTCCACCCCTCCACCCCGGCTCCAGCTCACTCCAAGCCCAGCTCTAGCCAGAGAGGCCTGCTCCCTGGGTGGTGGCAGCAGCAACCCCACAGGGATGGGGCCTCGAATCTGCCCAGCTCAGCAAGGCAAGGACCTGGGAGGACATCAGGGCTCCACCCTTGGGTGGCTTCCACGCTGAGGGCTTTTTCTTCACCTCTTGGATGTCAGCCAGCACCACCAGGAACTTCTGCTACAGCTGATAAAACAAAGAGAAAGCACACACGTGTGTGCATTCAGGAACACATGAAGATGGACCGCCTTCTCCCGGGCCGGGAAGGAAGAAGAAGAAGAGGAAGATTCATGGAGCAAAGACAAGGGATGAGTCCTGGCAAATGTCCCCAGATGGCTAGATCCTCCCCGCAGCCTAGGGGAGGGTTGGGGCTGGGGACAGGTCACTCTGGTCAGCATCACCAGCCTTACCTCCAGCCATGTGGCAACAGCAAGTCCAGGTCTGAGCTAGGTTGCTCTGAATGTACCTGGCAGGATGTGGGGAGCAATGAGGACCGAGTAATTTAGGACCAGCCAAGAGACCACTTCTCTGCAGCGCAGAGTGATTAACACCTCTTAGAAAAGAGCAATCAGCAGTGCTGCGAGCAGACAGCCTTCCAGCTGCTGTGCTCAGCATATCACACACCTCGTCTCATTTCACCCTCACGGCGCCTTCTAAGTGGCCCGTGAGAACCTTAGTGAGGCCGGCAACTCTCAGACCAAGAGGTTCCTTACCCTTTTGTGTGTCAGAGTTGACTGGTCCTATGGAAGTGATGGACGTCATCTCAGATTGATGGTGCCTTTGGGGACTAAAAAATACCATGGAGATCAAAAAATAAACTCAGGTATTATTCATAGAATAGAACTTTATGCAACAATAACACTTAACTTTTAAATTTTTATTTATTTTTAATTGGAGGATAATTGCTTTACAATGTGCTGGTTTCTGCCATACATCGACATGAATCAGCTCTAAGTATACACATGTCCCCCTCTTCTTGAACCTCCCTCCCATCTTCTATCCCATCCCACCCCTCTAGGTTGTAACAGAGCCCTGGTTTGAGCTCCCTGCATCATGCAGCAAATTCCCACCGCCTATCTATTTTACATATGGTAATGTATACGTTTCAATGCTACTCTCTCAATTTGTCTCAGCCTTTCCTTCCCACACTGTGTCCACAAGTCTGTTCTCTATGTCAACATCTCCATTGCTTCCCTGAAAATAGAATATCTAACTTTTTATTTTTTAGGGTGTACAATTGCTGATTTAACCTCAATTTTTTCTTAAAAAAAAAACAAATTCAGAAAATTTACTGGGTAACTGAAAATTGTTAATTTTTAAAAAAATGCTGGGGAGTGATCTCAGCCTGTCCTCTGTCTTTCATCTTGAAACTGGAATTCTCCATTGTAATATTTTACATATCCCTTGCAACACCAAACCCATCAGATATAAACATAGATTAAAAAACTCATAACGTCTCTTCAAGGCTCTGCTGGTCAGTCTGTAGAACTGCATCTTTTCCACCTCCTCCCTGAGTCCCACACTGCCACCTGAAGGCCACCATTGCCATTGCATGGCCAGTGACCTGACCAAGAGCCATCACAGCTGGGAGCTTGTACATAAAACCCTCTTAGTGATGAAATGACAACCAAGAATTAGCAAATATATAAAGAAGGCAAAGCCCATGAAGGGTAGGCAACAGAGATTCTGCCCCAAGGAAACTGTTCACATAACAATCAGAAAACTTCCATCAAATGTACATATTAACACCATCTGAGGTAAGTGGTCAAGCATTTCCATGCAATGAAAACAGGTAGTTTCATAAGATCCTATTTGGGAATTTAAGCAGGGAAATGTGACAGTCAAAAATTAAACCCATCCCCCAGAAGATGGATAGAGGAGCAGACTGTCCACAGGTGGAGAACGTATTTATGAACCAAAAAATCATGCAAAGAAAAGTTCCAGAATGCCACACAAATGAAAAAATTGAGTGTATAAAAGGAAGTTTAGGGATACGGAGGATCCATTCATACATTTCAGTATCCATTTAATTGGAATCCAGAAAGAGAGAATGAAGAGGAGTAGTGTTTTGATAAAATTGGTAGAAAATTTCTTAGAGCTTCAAAAAGACATGAATCTCAAACTAGGAAAGAGCTTGCTCATATTTTCAAGTTGTAACTTTAGAAAAATCATAGTGAAACTTTTGAAAATTAAAGACAAAGAGAAAACCCTAAAAGCTAGGTAAAGATAAATTACCTACAATGGGATAAGAATGCATTTGACATCAAGCTGCCCAGCAGCAATATCCAACACAAGGAAAATAAAAATCTGAGTAAATGTAAATCTGAACCAAGAATTCTTCCCTCCTCTAGACTGTTATAAGTCAGGGCAAGAAAAGCCAAGTCTAGATATATCAGGACTCAGAAGATTTATATTCCACAGATCCTCCACTATCAGTTCAGTTCAGTTTAGTCACTCAGTCATGTCCAACTCTTTGCGACCCCATGAACTGCAGCACAACAGACCACCCTGTCCATCACCACTCCTGGAGTTTACCCAAACTCATGTCCATTGAGTTGGTGATGTCATCCAATCATCTCATCCTCTGTCATCCCATTCTCCTCCCACCTTCAATCTTTCCCAGCATCGGAGTCTTTTCAAATGAGTCAGTCCTTTGCATCAGGTGGCCAAAGGATTGGAGTTTCAGCTTCAGCATCAGTCCTTCCAATGAATATTTAGGACTGATTTCCTTTAGGATGGACTGTTTGGATCTCCTTGCTGTCCAAGGGACCCTCAAGAGTCTTCTCCAACAACACAGTTCAAAAGCATCAATTCTTCAGTGCTCAACTTTCTTTATAGTCCAACTCTCACATCCATACATGACTACTGGAAAAACCATAGCTTTGACTAGATGGACCTTTGTAGGCAAAGTAATGTCTCTGCTTTTTAATAAGCTGTCTAGGTTGGTCATAGTTTTTCTCCCAAGGAGCAAGCCTCTTTTAATTTCATGGCTGCAGTCACCATCTGCAGTGATTTTGGAGCCCAGAAAAATAAAGTCTGTCACTGTTTCCACTATCTCCCCATCTACTTCCCATGAAGTGATGGGACTAGACGCCATGATTTTAGTTTTCTGAATGTTGAGCCTTAAGCCAACTTTTTACTCTCCTCTTTCACTTTCATCAAGAGGCTCTTTTGTTCTTCTTCACTTTCTGCCATAAGGGTGGTGTCATCTGCATATCTGAGGTTATTGATATTTCTCCCAGCAATCTTTATTCTAGCTTGTGCTTCCTCCAGCCCAGCATTTCTCAAGATGTACTCTGCATATAAGTTAAATAAGCAGGGTGACAATATACAGCCTTGATGTACTCCTTTCCCGATTTGGAACCAGTCAGAACAAGACCCAGTTTCCCCCTTAGTCAGCCTCTCCCATCCAGAAGCTTCCATAAGCCTTTTATCCTTCTCCATCAAAGGGCAGACAGACTGAAAACCACAATCACAGAAAACTAGCCAATCTGATTACATGGACCACAGTCCTGTCTAACTCAGTGAAACTATGAGCCATGCCGTGTAGGGCCACCCAAGACGGACAGGTCATGATGGAGAGATCTGACAAAACGTGGTCCACTGGAGAAGGGAATGGCAAACCACTTCAGGATTCTTGCCTTGAGAACCCCACGAACAGTATGAAAAGGCAAAAGGATAGGACACTGAAAGATGAACTCCTCCACTATAGAACTATTCAATTTTGCACTCCAACAAAAAGAAAGATAAAACCAAAAGAAAGACAGGAGGTCAAAGGAGAAAGTCATAAAAGATGTGTAAACACCAGCTCATCAGATGGCCTATCTGAGGAGCAATGGTCTCTAGGGAGGGGGCAGGAGAGACTCAAGCTGCCCCACCCCACACCAGCAAAAAACAATGGCCCTTTTGAGGCCCAGCTCCCCCAGCCCTCCTGGTTCCCATCCAGCTAGAGGCTCAGATCCCAGGCCAGGCTAGGGACACACACTGGGATCTAGACTCCTTCCTCCCAGCTGGAAACCAGAACCAGGGTCTTCTTCCCAGAGTCGGGACAGATGAGGCTTTGTCACATAGGTTCCCTGATTAAAAGAGGAATAGTGACTTGGGCCATGGACAGCATGTATGTGTGATTGAGGGAGAGAGAGAGAAGGGAAGAGAGAGAGACAGATCTAGGCAGAGGCGATACCCAAAGTGAGCACTCCTGGCAGCAGGGGAGTGTTGAATGAGCAGTGAGTACACTAAGTCCCCAGCGTACAAACCAGTTCCATTCCGAGAACATGTTTGTAAGTCCAATTTGTACACTAAATCCAACAGAGTTAGCCTAAGATATCCATCTATCACAATTGGCTATATAGTACTGTACTATAATAGGTTTATAATATTTTTCACACAAATAATACATAAAAAACATAAAAAATAAATGAAACCTTTTTAATCTTACAATACAGTACCTTAAATAGTACATGACAAAAGCTGGCATACAGAGGTGGGCATTGAGTGAACAGGCAAAAAGAGTTACTGACTGGATGAGGAAAAGGAGGTGGGAGATGCTTGAGGGATGGTCAGCACTAGGAGATGGAAGGCAAGCCGCAGTTTCACTAGGGCCTGATGCTGATGGAATGCACATTTGTATCTTTGAAAGTTCACAACTTGAAAGTTCAAGTGTCAGGGACTTACTATATGGCAGCTGGACCATGGAAGGGCCCCAGGCAGTTCAGCGTTGGGTGGGGCAGCGGGAGGAGAAAGAGGCTACAGAGGCCCTGGCCAGAGGGAGAGGGCCTGAAGACCCCCACACCAAGCCCAGTCATTGCGGATCTCCTCTTCACAGACCGGAAATCTGCCAATGCTGGAGAGGCTTCAGATGTTTGGAGGGTCCCTTGTGGGTCAGAAGAAATGATAAGCAGAGGAAGAGGGAAGTAGATGGCCCAGATGGCAGGACACACCTGTGAAAAAGGCGGGAACCCAGGCTCTGAGTTCCCAGCTAGGCTCTCTCTACCCCTGCCCATCCCTGGCAGCTGACAGGCGCTCAAAGGCCAGCGCCACTGGGAACACACACACACATGCAGATTCATGTTTGCTCTGCGCCAATAAATGGATATGCCCTCTAGACATACTCATTTAACTTCTGGGAATGGTGAGGCTATTTGCTCAAGGTAGCAGAAGTACACCTGATAAGAGGATGTGACCCAAGTTTAAAGAACAAAGATGGGTAATTAGCATGGGGAACCTCCAGCTGGAGCCCAGCCAGGAGGGGAGATCATCCCACAGCCTTCAGGAGGCTGAGCACAGAAGGGTGGGGAGCCATGAGGCAGGCAGGGGAGGCCAGAGGTGAAGAGGAATTAACAGGCGGGACCTTGGGGTTAGTGACCCAGATGGGCAACCGATGTAGTCCCCCTTTATCCTGGATGCCTTTAGCATGCAGATGCAGTGGGGAGTGGAGGGATGGTCAGGGCTGGGGCTGTTTGCAGGAAGTGTGGATTGGATGGACGCATCTTTGCTTCTGGTATCAGCTCAGGGCAGTAGCCTGCACTCAGCTCTCACAGCGCCCCTTCTGTTGAGGGTCTGACGACCTGGTCCCTCTGAAGTCCTTCTGTGTTTGGCGTGGGCCCTGGGCCATGACGGTCGCCTGAGTCCCTCCACACACTCCAGTGTCAGATGAGAACTGCTCATGTCTGCCACATACCCCTTCCCCAACACACTACCTCCTCCCAGAAACAGGGGAAAGGGGACCCAAGTCCACACACCCCCAGAGACACACAACCTCCTCTGGAAACACAGGGGAGAAGGAACCCCAAAAAGTCCAGGCTGCACCCTGGAGGAATATCCCCAGGGCCTGGGGACCTCAGTGCAGGTTCCAAAGAAATGAGAAGCAGAAGCCCTGCAGGGTCCGCTGCCCCTCCCCCTACCCAGCTCTGGTCTGGAGCCCAGGATCCCTCCTCTGTCCCAGTCCCCCAACTCCAGCCTGGGTCAGCCTCCAGTCCTGTCCCCAGTCTGTCGCCGGTCGAGAGCCAGCTGGAGGGCCTTGCGCACAGTCTCCACATTGTTCAGGACGTTGTATCGACTCAGGGCCACCAGCTGCTCAAACTCTTGGGGCTCGTAGGTGAAGTTCATCATGCCATAGGGAGTGTCTGGCCCGTTGATGACAAAGTCCCCACCAGCCTTCTCCTCAGCCGTTTTTCGCTCCACACCTGTGATGGGACATGGAGAGAGGCTGGGCTAGGGTACTCTGTGGCTAGGAGTTGCCAATTCAAAAGCCCACCTCCCCAGGACATCCAGCTGGTTCCATGGGTTCTGCTTGGGCCCCCATCTCAGCTCTCTCCCCCTCCAGGAGGAGCCGGGCCAATGTGCATGCTGAGTCCCGGAAGGAGAGGCCGGCTGGGGCCTCCAAGAGGAAGGCTTTCATACATCATCCTGGGGACAGCACCCTCCTCACCAGCCCAGGGCTCTGTGGACCAGACCCAGACCCCAGGCTCCCCTCACCTGGGGCCAGGTGTGTGCGGAAGGTACGGTTGACCAGGGGGAAGTGCAGTATGATGGGTGAGCTTGGGTCCTCAGCCTTGGCAAAGAGGTAGCACTCGTGGGGTTCCTTCATGTCCTCCGGGGACACCTCAATCCTGGGGAAGGAGATGCCTCGGTCCAGGCAGTACTTCTCTGTCATCTGTAAGACCTGAGTAGGGATGCTGACTTGTGCACTTCTGACCCTACCTGAGGCTCCCTGGACTCACACAGGCCCAGGCTTCTACGCCAGCTCTGCCTCCCACCAGCCAAGTGACTTCAGGCAACACAAACAGATCCCACCTCCAAAACCCCACATGGCTGGAGGGAGCCGCTGACTGAGACCCCCTGGGGGGGCCCTGCTGGCTCTGTGGTTACCACTGTAACCAAGGGACAGCAGACCTAGACTTAGGCCCAGACAGGAGCAAGGAATCCACCAGAAACAGCACAGTCCAGAACAGCAGTCTTCTCTTCGCCCAGATAAAGGTTCCTGAGGACTCTCTTTGGCCTCCTCTCCTGACTCCCACTCTCCCCCATCACCTTCCAGATGGGGAGACCAGAACTCCTAACAGTGTTCACAAGGTGCTCACCCACAGCTCAGAACCCAGGCCCTCCTCAATGGGTGATTCCTCAATGCCCAGCCAGGCTGCTGTAGCAAAGACCTATCCCCCACCTGCCCTGCACCTTACCTCAAAAGGGGCATGCAGGGAATAGTCGAAGGACAGAATGAGGTCCACAGCTCTTTGTGGCTGCAGGCTCAGCGGGAATGGGGAGTTGATGGCAAAGCCTCCGTCCACCAGGTTTAGACAGTCCCGCATGGGAGTGAGCTCGTTGGGGAAGGCGTCTGGATGCAAATCTGCACAAAGACAAATGCTTGTGCTTTGCAGCACCCCTCTTCTCTTCGCCCCTCTCTGTCGAGAGCTCTCCTCCTGTCTCTGACAGCCACAGGGTCTCCCATCTCAGCTCCCAGCCCTGCCTCTCAGCACAGTCATCACAGTTCTTCCCCCGCCGGCCTCCCAGGGCAGCCGGAGCTCCACCCCAACTCCCATCATGGTCAAAAGGCAGAACTGGCCTCAGTGAGCCACAGGCACAGGCAGTAGGTGGGACCCTGCCCAGAGCAGCACCCACCTTTCCAGGCCACAAATTCCCTGCCAGACACATAGTCCTCGTGCAGGAGGAGGCCCCGGGTGAAGTTGGAGTTCTCAGCTGAGGTCAGCCGGGAGGTGCATATGTCCTGTACAACCTGATAGAAGGGTCCCTGAGGGGTGAACAGCCTGGTTCTCAGGCGCGCTGCATCGTGAAGCTGGAGCTCTTGGCAGTCATCTAGGTGGAGGTGGGAGGGTGAAATTCAGTGAGAAGTGGTGCCCTCCTTTGCCCAGTGGTCCTTATGCTTCATAGAAGCCCACTTCATCTCCCCATACCCCTCCTCTTCCCCAACCCCAACTCCCAGGCCTCTGACCACTGCTTCCCAAACTTAAATGACTTTCTTTCATGGTCCCCATATTTTGAAAGTTGCCTATGACATAGCATGTATTAAATACCACCTACCCTTAAAGCTTCATAGGCAACTTCCAGTTAGAATTTCACCCATTAAACACCTGCTGAGCAATTATCACGTGTCATGCTGGCCACTGTGCTGGGCACGGGATTGCAGAGGTGGACAGGCCCGGCCCTGGCCCTCCAAGGCTCACAGCATACCAGGGGAGAGTCACATAAAGAGGTCATAATGATGACAATGCCCTAGGGTCAGGACCACATGGGATGTGCATACAGTTCTACTGGAATTTGGCGGTCAGACCCTCGATCAACCTGGGGGGATGGAGTGGAACAGAGATGCCTCCTGACAAAATGATGTCTGAGCTGAACTTTTAGAACAGGGCAAAAGTTACCCAGGGAAGAAAGGTGGGGAAGGTATTCTACGTAGCAGGAAGCTCATGGGCCATTTAAGGAGTGGGCTGAAGGGGAGCCCTGAGGTGGGTGGGCAGAGGATCAGCCAGCTGCCCAGTAGCCCCAAATTGATCTAATTGAAGCTCAAATGGAGAATTAAAGGCATAGGCTTATCACAGAGCACTCACAGCTCCCACTCCATTTTCTGACATGGGTCCCCCATCCTCCAGCCTCTTTGTAGACCTCTGGGCATCCAGAGACCCTAAGCCAGAAGATATCTTCTCAGTACATCTCTGAACCGAATGGGACATCCAAGTCCTTTGCCCTCATTCCTTAGGCCTCTGCCAGGGTCCTATTGCTGGGAAGAGGTATTGGGGGCTGGGGGTGGGCTTGGTTGGGGGATCTCTGCTCTCACCTGTGATTTTCACACTGTCTCTGCACCAGTCTAGGAAGCTGAGGCCCCGGCCAGCGGTCTTCAGGAAGATCTCATCCAGGCTGGCTGCAAAGGCGCTGCCCCACATACCTAGGGAAAAAGGCAAGGCCTCAGGCCTTCACAACCCCTCCACCCACTTCACGGAGCCTGCCCTGTCCCCAGCCCTCCCACCTAGACGTACCCTGCAGGTAGCAGATCCGGGACTCGGGCCGGAGCTGCAGCAGTCGCCCCATGAAGAAGTCTGAGCCAAAGAGCTCGGTGGGAACATACGCGCCGTACTTGGGGAAGCCGACCTCATGGGGGGTGAACTCGCACCACTCTGGAAGCCAAAGTGAAGGGAATGTCGCCGGCTTCTGACCAGGAGCCCATGGTTCCCCACCCACCACCCTTGTGCCTGAGCAGGAATCTTTGTCTTGTCCAGAGCAGGATGCAGCAGGTCCGCTGTGCTGCTCCAAGGCGCCCACCTGTACCCTGAAAACCCTGGCCTCTTACACCCGCCCCCACCATTGCCTCTACCTGCTCCCTAGGTCCCCACACCCTGGCACCTGCAAAGTCCTCCCCACTGACGTTGCTGCGGACGTTGACGCTGGCGTAGATGGGGTAAGGGTTCTGGCCCTGGCTGACTGCCTCCTTCTGGTCAGACAGCTTGGCAGGATTTTCCTGGTCAGGAAAGAAGGGAGACCACTTGGCCTTCTGGGAGTTCCCTTCCCACAGCCCCGTGCCACCCTGCGTGGTGTGGTGTTTCCCCAAGACTTCGGTTGCTAAGGGCTGCAATCTAGAGACAGCTCTGGAGAGGACAGGCTTTGGGCTGCAGCAGAGCAGAGGCCACTGTGGGCTTTGTGCAGCCCCAGGGCCTTTGGGAACACCCTCTCCCTTTCTTCCCATTCAAGAAAGCATATCAGAACCCAAGAGAGTCAAGTGACATTTTTAAAGGAATAACTGAAAATCCAATCTACTTTCTTTTAAAAAGTAAATCACTAGAAAACATGTATTCTTTTCTTAGAAATAATATCACTTTCACAACTAACAGCCACACAGGGTCCCCAGGGTCCTAGGAACTTCACTTAGCTCTCATCTCATTTCCTAATGCCTGCTGGGTCTGCAGTTCCCGGAGAAGACACCAGGTGAAGTGCATCATGCCTGTTTGGCCAGTGGGCTGGAGTGGTATTCTTCCTCAAGAGCAGGTTGGAATACTTTGGTGCACTTTCAAAGCAGACCCGAACTAGGGCTTGACAACTCACCAACCACAACCAGCATCTCTGGCAGTGAGGCCTAAGCACTAAGGTTTTGGAAAGCTTTAGTGGAACTAAGTGCTGACGGGGTAAGGTGGACTGGAGCCACATTCATTCATTACCGACTCATCTCTTACCTCCTGGTACAGGAAATATTCAACGAGAAGGCCCCAGAGGTCAACGAGGGAACTACTGTGGCCGCTGCTTTCCCGGATCCCCAGTTCCTGGGCGTAGTACTGCAGACGCTCCGTGGACATTGCCCCCATCTTACTGCTGCACACTCGAGCCTGGGCACGCTCAATAGGGCCCTGCAAGGCCACCTGGGACCAGGCTGGGTCCTTGTAGAGTGTGGAGATGCACCTGGGTATGGAGGGAATTAGGGACAGGGAGGCACAGCAAGAGGATAGAGAGATGCAGGTGTCTGTGAGTCACCCCTCCTCCCCCATCCGTTGCTCTGACCTGCACCACCTACTCAGAGGGCCCTGTGGACTCTGTCCCTTCCTGGCCCTCCTCACCAGATCACCAGTTCACACCCCTGCCCCTTCAGAGCTCTCCTTTATTTTGTCCTGCCCCTACCTCACTTACCAGGTGGACCCAGAGACGCCGCTCAGGTAGGTCACAGTGTCCAAGAGGCCGAGCTCCTGTAGCCCAGCCAGGCTGCCATACAAAGAAGACATGGCTCGGGTTCCACCTCCGGAGCCCAGCACGGCTACCACCGGCACCTGGGCACAATGATAGTCATGATACCTTCTACTCCCACTGTTGCTCATCTGCTGTTTCTCAGCCTATCAGACACTGGTCTAAGAGTCTTGTGTTATCTCACAGAATCTTCAAAGCAACCCAATGGCATCCCCACTTTACAGATGAGGAAACTTAGGTTCAGGGTGTTTAGATACTGTGTCCACACTCATACCAATAATAAGTACTAGGCTCTCAAACTGATGCAGCAGAGCCTCAGAGATGGCTCTTAACATTATACCAGGAAAGTATGTACCTGGGAGGTATATTGGATTTGCTCAAAACAGTGAAATCCAGGTTTCTCAACCTTGGCACTGTTGGTGATTTGGGACCAGATCATTCTTTGTTGTAAGGAACTTATTCTGTGTGTTATAGGACGTTGAGCAACATTTCTGGCCATTACCCAACAGACACCAGTAGCATCCCCCTCCCCTCCCCCAGTGGTGGTGACAAATGTCCCCTAGATGGGTGGGGCATGAAGTTACCCCCAGCTGAGAACAAGAAGTGAAGTGACAAAGGCCAGCATGCAGCTTGGACCTGCCCCAGACACAAGAGGTGCCCAGATGTCTTTTTAGGATCAGAGGAGCCAGGTGGGATCAGACTAGAAACATTTTGGCTCCTCAAATTTTCCAGGAAGGTCTGCTTCATTCCACCCCAGGCTTCTGGTTCCTTTCCCTGTTTTTCCTTTCTTCTCCTGTCTTGAAAAAAATGCTCTGTGGCCACATCTCAACAAGGTCACTGTGCCTTCAGAGGGCTAGAGAAGGCAGAGTGCCTGTTAGCAGGCCTGTGCCCTTTCTACCCTCTGCCCACAGAAAGGAGACCAGGCGCAAGGCAGGCATTACCAAACCAGAAGTCTAGGCTGGCTCAGCTGGTCAGCACCAGGCACAGGAGGAAGCCACTGCTTGTTCCTGATTTACCCCAGGTCTCCCCCTCAGCACTGCCTTTCCCCCTGCCTCCCAGACACAGGCTCCCATGGAGCCTCCACTTCCAAATCTCTTTGTCTACTCTTAAAGACTGCATTGCGTCCTTGCCCCTGCAGCCTCCTGCGGACATGGGCGGGAGGGCCAATAAGGAGGTAATATAGATTATGTGAGGTGATAAGGGTGGGACCTTCATCCCATAGGACTGGTGTCCTTGTAAGAAGAGGAAGGGAGAGAGACTCCCCCAAACATTTGCACATGCACAGGGGAAAGGCCATGTGAGGGCCCAGCCAGAAGGTGGCCGTCTACAGTCAGCAAGAGCAGCCTCATCAGATGTTAACCCTGATGGCTCCTTGATCTGGAACTTCCAGCCTCCAGGATAGATAATAAATGTCCATTTTTTGAGCCACCAGTCTGGGGTGTTCTGTTATAGCAGCTGGAGCAGACTAAGAGAGCTCCCTCAGCTGAGGCTGCTCAGCCTGCATTATGTATGGGGTCCTGACTGTCCCGAGCATGCCCGTCAGCTCAGGCAAACAGGCTGGCTGCCTTCCTCCACTGGTGCCCACGCTTCCTCAACACTTCCTGTCACCTCCTAGCCACACAGTCAGTCCTCTCAAGGAAGAAGTTGGATTTGGTCCCAGCCACTCTGGGGCCCAGCTCATCCATTCCATACCTGGCTACTGTCGGGAGCCTGGCTCAACCCCAAAGCTTGCTGAAGGGCCTTGGACACGAGCCGCTTCCTCTTCTCCAGAAACTCCTTCTCCCCATCACAGAGGTCGAAGCCAAGACGCAGGTCAAGGTCCCCAGAGCTGCCTCAGATGAGGTTGGGGGTGGGGTACTGGGTGACGGTTCACTGGAGGAGAGCCTCCAGCCAAACCCATTTTCACAGGAGCAGACAGATGCACACTCCAGGGGACCCCTCAGGAAGACCCCATGGGAACCAGACACCCCCAGCCTCCAGCTGAGCTGAGTCAGCAGAACAGCACCCCCAATGCCTCACCTCATCTCTGCCTTCACACTCATGGCCACCTCCTGGCCCTGGAAGAGACAATAGCCCATCACCAGAGCACCGAGTGGGACTCACAGCACTGGTTGCTCTGGTGACTCTGGCCCGGATGTGGACATTGTGACTGAGCTCCAGGCTGGCCTTATCTTGACCTCCTCCCCCTGACCCTTTTTGGTGGTGACAGAGCAGGCAGGGATCCCTCAGGCACCTGGACAGGGCCTTACCTCCCCCAGGGCCACGACACACTGCTGCTCCTGGCCTAGGGCCAGAGAGGAGAGCAGGATGCCAGGCTTGCTGGTCTGGGCCTCCTCCTTGGCCCTCGGGTCGCCCTGTGGAGAAGAAAACACTCAGAGGAGAGGGAAAGGGGCCTTGTCCAGACTGGACTGATTCTGTCATTTGCTCCTTCCCAGGCCACGTCACTCACCTGGACCATGAGCTTCTCTCCTGGGTCCACCTCCAGCCTGGAGCTGAGTACTGGGTTCACATGGAAGGTGAACGTGGCTGGGACGCCCGTCTCCATGGGAGGCTGCAAGGGCAAGAGCTGGGGCTTCTCGTAGGCTCCAGGCACTGCCAGCTGAATCTGCCTAGGGCCTGAGAGCAGAGCGCCCAGGTGAGTGCTGGGTGAGGGGGTGAGCGTGGGGTGTGTGTGGCTCATGATGGTGGCACCCCAGCTGCAACTCCCCTTTTCTTCCCCTTGGAAATGTCAGCTCGTCACCCTGCTCACTCTCTGACACCGTGTTCCACAGGCAAGGTATCACGAAAGACACTCAGGGTCCTATAACCTGTCCTGGTCAGAACTGGGAGCTGTTATTGAGCAAAGAGCTCCTGCTCAGGGCTTATGGGGCTGATGATTTTGAGTTTATTGTATTAAGTATATAACACAAGTGCATGCTAAGTTACTTCAGTCGTGTCCGACTCTTTTGCAACCTCATGGACTGTAGCCCACCAGACTCCTCTCTCCATGGATTTCTCCAGGAAAGGATACTGGAGTGGGTTGCCAATTCCTTCTCCAAGGAATCTTCCTGACTCAGGGATTGATCCCAGGTCTCTACGTGTCCTGCATTGGCAGGTGACTTCCTTACCACTAGTGCCACCTCGGAAGCCTGGTATAAAACATATATTTTTTAATATATATATAGGATCATATTATAATGCTGCTGCTGCTGCCAAGTCGCTTCAGTCATGTCCGACTCTGTGCGACCCCATAGACAGCAGCCCACCAGGCTCCACCGTCCCTGGGATTCTCCAGGCAAGAGTACTGGAGTGGGTTGCTATTGCCTTCTCCGTATATTATAATGATCCTATATTAATTATTATATTAATTACCAGTTTTCAACAGGTACTTCCCCTCTGGTGCCCTATTCAAGCCCTGTGCTGACTGCCTTGGGGCAGGTTTGTGGCCAGAGAGAAAGCAAGTAAGCTGCACATTGTTTCTGAAGCATAAGACCTTGTGAGAACAGAGAGGGTTTGCAGGGGAGGTCGAAGGAGGACGTGGATTCGTGGCACAGAGAGGACAGGCTTGGGGAATTGGAGGAGAGCTGGCCCTGCCTGGGTGAGTCCAGCCTGGGAGGAGGCAGGAAGAGGCCTGGGGCCCAGGAGCAGCAGGGCCTGCCCTTGACTCTGCAGCTTTCTGGACAGCAAGCAAGACCCCAGACAGAAAGAGCTACAAATGACACCCACAAAGAGGGGACCAGACAGACCCACAAAAGAGCCCCAGATCCCAAACACTCAGAAGCAGAGGTCCAAATGGAATCCCTTTCCCTATATGCCTTCTTTGGCACCAAATGAGACCTGGAACTTGACATGAGCAGGGGTGGAAGGAAATTTAAAAATAAGTGATACTTCTACTTACACCACAGTTTTCAGGCTGAGACTAATATGGACTATTCATAGAAAGAAACAATAAAAGCTGTGGTGGGGGGAGCAAACAGGTCTGGGTGTCACAGACCTGGGCCTGGATCTGCTCCGTCACTTATTGATTGTGTGACTTTAAGCAAACTTCTTCTTTGAGCCTCTGTCTCATGAATTAAAAGAGAGTAACGACTGTACCTATTTTACGAGGTTGTTCTGAGGGTTCAAAAATAAAACACTATAAAATGCTTAGCCCAGTGCCTGACTCATAGAAAGTGCCTGATGTTACCTGGGTAGCACTTGGCCCGGAGGCCCAGACTCCCAGCATCAGAGTGACCTTAGCTGCCACACAGCCTCCACTCCCCTCCCACACCTGGGCCCCCTCCTGAGTGCCTGCCTTCCGCAACAGACCGCAATGGCCCCAGTTCTTCACTTCTGGAGGTCTCTTTGTCACATGACCTCAATTCCTTCCACTAAAGAAGCCGCTGTATTCCTCACCCTCCAACTTAGAGTCAGCCTTGTGCTTGTTTTGGCTAACAAAATGTTAGTGAGTGGCGGTGATGTAACCAAAGACTCGAAAAGCTCTTGCTCATCTGGACTTGCTCTCTTACACCTCTGCAGATGTCTTCAACATATGCCCGGGCTTGTCCGCTGGTCACAGCAGGTAGACGAGGGACATGGGAGCCAAGCCAGGTCACCCCACCAAGCCCAGCCTAGATCAGCCCTGCCCCAGCTGACCTCCAGATGTGTCTGCCACTGACAGTGGGTATTTTTTGTACATCAGTAGTCGAACTGACACAGCCACTGTGCTAGAATACTTCCAGAGACAGAAATTCACTACTTTCAGAGGCAATCCATTTCATCCTCGGTCAGCTTTAAGCAATGAAAAATTAAGAATTTTCTGCCTAAGACCCATCTTCTTGAAACCAGCAGCCTCCAACCCCCCAGGAGAGAAGGCAAGACCCCAGGCCCCTGGCCAGACTCACCGTGCTCTAGACATGGGGCTGTCCCATCGCCCCCGAGGGTGCCCTGGATTCTCAAACATGGCTGAACCTGAGGAAAGCAGAGGGCTGTGGGAGCCAGGGCATCCTTGGGGCCCTGAACAGGGCCTGAACCAGGAGAGAGGGAGGGAGGGCTCTCTGGGGAAAGGTTGAGCTGACATCCTTCCCAGGGCCTGTGCCTTTATGAGCAAGAGTTTTCTGTCATAGACCCCTCCCAGACTCAGAGGCAGTGTCCCCTGGAAGGAAAGGGGAAGGAGAGGAGGGGCCCTGGCCAGTGGCTCCTTGGCAGTCTCAGAACCCAGGGGCCTGAGTGAGCAGAGTGCTGTGCCCAGGAGGGAAGGCTGGCTTCTGGGCTATTCCCTCAGGTGGAGGCAAGGTGCCCCCTTGTCCTTGGAGATGCATCCCCCACATGTCTCCCCTTGAGTGCCCTTCAGGCAAGTGGGCGTGATGGGCTCAGTCTGGACTCCTCAAAGCCCCCCCAAGCCCTGAAGATCCCCCAACTGGTCTCCCCTACTCACCACCAGGACCCCATTACTGATGACTTCAGACGCGGGCACCTGGCTGCAAGGGACACATGAATCCCTCAAGATGGCTGTTATTATAATAATGTAACCAAAGCAGTTGAAGAACTTGGGAAGCAGGGCAGGTTTGGGGTTAGAGTGAGTGTCAGGATCAGGACCTCCCCTCTCAGACCAGGTTAGTGCAGGACCTAGTGATTGGGAGCTGGTAGGATCTCAGCATAAATGGGAGGGTACGGGCTCCACTGGAACTCACCTCTTCTCCAAAACAAATTCCACCTGCAGCTCGCGTGAATCCTACATGGAGGGAGCAAGGGAGCACCAGTTTTCGAAGTACTCCCACAGTTTCAGGACCTTCCCTCCACCCCCAATCCTACTCAGCTCCAGGGACTAGAAGGGAGACCACTGTCGTGGCTGCTCATGGGCCCGGGATGGGGTAGCGGCATCGCCACCAGGAGCTCCATCCATTCAAGGCTGTGGGCAGGTATGTTCTAGACACTGAGGATTAATGACTGACAGAGACACAGAGCCCGTGCCCTCAAGGAGCCCACGTGTTGGCTTCACTCAGGGAAGGCGTGTTTGCAGGAAAGCTTTGTGGGACCAGGGCTGCAGGATGGAGGACATTTGTCCTGGAGGTCTGGCCCATGCTGACCGGGAGACCCCTGTGCCCACTGCCTCGTCTCCTCAGGCTGAGCCCACTGCAGGCGCAGGTGGGGCAGCTCACCTGCTGGCTGAGGGGGAAGGTGTGTCTGTGTGGTTGGCCTGGCTTGAGGCTCCTCAGATCAAAGAGCAGCAGGGAGAGCTGGTCATTCTCCAGGATGTCCTTGTCATAGAGGGTGAGCTCCAGGACATTCTGGGGACAGTGTCGAAAGGGGGGACCTGAGAAGGGGCAGGAGGCAAGCATCTGGGAAGAGACCTCCCCCTCCGCAGTCCAGCCCCCACCTTCACGGCACCATGGATCCGGTAGTGGAAGGTCTCGTTCCACTCGGGGTCCCTGCAGTTGGCCACCACCCTGGTCCGGGCGGGGCTGGGGGATGCTGAGGGCAGCCACAGTTGCACATAGCAGTCAGCTTTGGACACTGTAGGTAGGATGGACAGGTCCTCAGCCTCTAGCTTATGACTGGAAAGGTTGCCTGGAAGAAGTTGGGGCTGGGTGGGAAGGGCAGAGAGGGGAGGGGAGGCTGCCCACGGAGCAGGCTGGGGTAGGGAGATGGGGAGAGCCCATGTCTTCGACTTTGAGTCCATCTCCACCAGGGAGACTCCTCCCATTGAAAAGGATGGAAATTCTGTGGTGACCAGTTGAAGAGATTATGTGACAGCACAGCCCATGAGGTAATTCCCAGAAACAGCCTGATCCAGAGAACGAGCTCTAAGCTCCCGCCCAGTGTGAGCCTTGCAATGGAAACCCCTAGAGATCAGACAGTGACTTCTGGCAGCGGCAGGCCTCATGCACTCACCCAGGCTGGCACTGCTCCATGCGCCAGACTCAGGAAGGAGTCAGTGGTCTGCATATTCCCCTCCCCTCCAGCTCCTGCCTGCCTGGCCCTTGGGCTCCCTCACCAGACAGACCTCCATCCACTAGACTCTAAATACACATGTGCACTTCTGACCAGCCCCTGTTGAGCTCTGGGGAGGCCCCAGGGAGAGGAAGGGAGAAAGCGTGGCATTAGGGGAGACTCACGCAGGTCTGTGCCCTGGATATTTTTGGCTCTCAGCACCTTCACCTGGAGGTCATAGTAGGGGTGGGTCTCCCGCTGAAAGGACAGAAAGACTCGGTTCCAGTAAGCCAGCTGTGGGGCCTGACCTCCCTGCCGTGGGGCCCACCTCGGGTTTCCCTCGTCCCATCACAGAGCGTCAGGCAGCCTGGCCCAGGGTCACTGATGTCCCTGCGCCAGGAACCCAGGAGGCCTTGGCAGGTGAAGCACTGGGAGGTGAGCACATTGGTGATGAATGTGACCTTGAAATCAGTCGGGCCAGGATCAAATCAAAGCTGCACCGTGGACTAGCTAAATGACCTTGGGCAAGTAACTTCATTTCCCTGTGCTTTAGTTTCCCTGTCTCTAAGGTGGGTGTTAAGATGATAATCTCACAGGGTTATAGTGAGTCTTAAATGAGAAATCATACAAAGTGCCCAGCATAAGTACTTAATACATTAACTAATTATGTTTAGTAATTATGTTTATTGTGCACCACAAACGTGCAGCTCTCCTGACTATAGTACCGCTGCTATAGCTGAACAGCTGAAGTGAAACCTCAAGTAAGCTGTTTAGGAGATTATCAAAAGAGAAAACTGTGATGAGCTGCACCCACCAGCTCCTGACAAAGGCTAAAAGATGGCCCAAGACGGGGCAGGCAGGTGAAGGGAAACCTAGAGTCATGCAGCTGGTACTGGTCTGGCAAGTCGCTAAGGAGACGGCAGCTTGGGCTCAGGAGAGCAGACTGCAGCCTCCCAGGGGTGCGACTGTCTCCTCCAGACCCCAGCGAGCCCCTCACTCTCACCACCCCCTCAACCACCAACCCCCCAACTCTACCGCTAGGCTAACCCAACCAGCTGCAAGTGTCACACACCACCTCGCCCTCCACTTCCTAACTGGGTGGGATTATTTTTAAGATTATTGTTTGGCCAGATTCTCTAAACTCTGCCAAGTAATCTGGAGTGAATTGGTCCTGGCCCAGATCCAAATGCATTCCCAGGGTTGGCCCCAGTCTCCACAGCAGACTGGGCTCCCGCTCCCAGAACTTCTCCTGTCCACACCCCCGGGGAAGATCAGGTACTTTACCCGCCACTGCCTCCACTGAGGTCCCCTCTTCTCTCGCTTCTGTAGCTGCACCACACCCAGGAGGGGCAGCCCCCTGCTTGCCAGCCACCTGGGCCAGAGCGCCCAGAGCATGGCCAGGCAGCCCAATTCCTGGCAGGAAACCCTGCCTGCACTCTGGCCACACTGACTGCTGGCTCAGGTCTGACAGGTAACTGGGGTGGGGAGGGTGGAGCTGGCCGCTCCACTGAGCACTCTCAACTGGGGCTGGAGGTGGGGTTTGACATGCTCCAGGAAGTGCCTGGAGCCCAGTTTCCTCTGTCAGGAGGGACTTCAGACCCTTTCCAAGAGGATGCAGAATGGGCACTCTGGTTCCCAGTCCCAGCCCCTGGTTTTCAGTGGGCTGCTTATGGAAAATAGATGCCTGAGGCCTAGCCACAGATTATTTGATTTAGTGGGTATGGATAGAACCCAGGTGTTTGTATTTCCAACAAGCTTTTGAGATGATGCCAACACATGTGGTCCAGGGAAGAGCAGCCAGAAAGTGTTGTATTAGGGGCCTAGTCTCCCCCAAACTACCAGAAAATCCTAAAACCAACACCTTTCAAGTCCCACCTTCCCCAAGACTCCTAAGCAGAAACTTGGAAATCTCTGGTGTCCAGTGTTTCATCTGAACTCAAAGGTATTTCTAATCTCTCAAGGTCTCCCTCACTTGTTCTTCAAATCCTGAGGGAGCACTGCCCTAGGCCCTGGTCCAAAGGTGAAGAGGGCCCAACGTCATCCTGAAGAAATTCAGACTCCTGATTGCCCATGGCTTCTGCCCAGGGGCTCTTCTTGAATCAGTGGAAATGCCTGGATGGTCCAGGGACAGAAGTAGGCATATGGCCAGGTGGTATGGATAAGGGCAGGCCAAAACCAGTCCGCTTGTCCTTAAGCTACTGGAGATAAAGGCTTCAGAGTCCCCTCTGACCATCGTGAGCCTGAGGCTGCAGATGGTGTGTGATGTCCCCATTTCCGTGGACCACAACCACGTGTCCAAGATAGGCACTGTTCCTGGAAGAAAGGATGTCTAGGGCAGTGAGTTGTTGAGAGATACATTTCTTTTCCTCAACCAAGACCCAGTCATCTCCACTCTCTTTCCTGTGGCCCAAGTTGGAGACTGAAAAAATGACATTCCAAATGAAGTGATTCAACTCCAAAATGAAACCCACAGGCAAGTGCAGACCAGAAACTCCCAGAACTGCTGTTGGCCAGGTCCCAAAGGGGAGTGCCTGTTTTTGCTCAGTTTGGAGCATGAGGTCAAGAACCTATGCTGGGATCTCAGAAATGGGGTCCCACCTTCTTGGTGATCTGTACACAGCAGGGGAGATCGAAGGGGGCAGGGGCACGGAGCTAGCTGGGGGCAGTCAGCCAGGCCTGGCGTCCAGGGCTCCTGACAGATTGTTTTCTAGGCTGTACCTCACCCTCTCCTGGAAGCCATCAGTCTCATGCCTCAACAAAGTCAAACCTCTTAGTCCCAGATGTTTTTCATTTCCAGAGAGAACTCAGGATGGCCAGAGATGGCTCTTGAGAAGGACACAGAAAGAACAGACTGCTGTTTTGGAGCTGGCCAAAGTGGACCCACATTTCTTCACTTCTCAAACATCCCTCAGTTCCTTACTCCCATCAATTCCACACCCACCATGCACCTCCCGGTCATTCTCAGCTGCAGGAAGAGGCATGTGGCCCTAACATGTGAAGGGGAAACAGTCTGGATCAGCTAGAGCTGCAGTGTGTCTACTGACGCGTTGCGATGAGATGTTCTCCATGTGTGCTGTCAATACAGCACTACACACTAGCTGACCTGGACAACACAGATCAAGACAGTGTTATAATGAGTTTTTTTCCCTTAGTCACTAATTGGATTAGTCTTTTCAATTCTTTTTAAAATAATTTTTTAAGCTATAGTTTTTTTAATTTAAAAAATAAGTTATTTATGGCTGCACTGGGTCTTCACTGCTACTCTCTAGCTGTGGTGTGTGGGCTTCTCTTGTTGCAACGCTCAGGCTTCAGTAGTTGCAGCACGTGGGCTTAGCAGTTTTGGCACATGGGCTTAGTTTCATGCTCCACAGCATGTGGGATCTTCTTAGACCAGAGATCAAACCCATGTTCCTTGCACTGGCAGGCGGGTTCTTAACTACTGGACCACCAAGATCTTGATTCTTAAATGGGCATCTCATTGTTATTTTTACCAAATTCCACAGGAAAGTGGGGGGGGGGGGGGGGGGGCGGGGAAAAAGAGACCCAGACAGGCTTGGTTTCTTACTTCATGATGTTTATTATGAGAGCTTTGCCAGTCCTCACCATAGTGCATTCATCTCCAGCCTTCGCCACACCTCCGTGGAGGGCAGAGAGTCTATGGCAGGAGAATGG
This sequence comes from Dama dama, assembly GCF_033118175.1. Classification (NCBI taxonomy): domain Eukaryota; kingdom Metazoa; phylum Chordata; class Mammalia; order Artiodactyla; family Cervidae; genus Dama; species Dama dama. The sequence goes on along the minus strand of NC_083692.1, from coordinate 64,369,562 downwards.
AGTTCGGGAAAACTGGGTCGTTTATACATTCCAGCAGGGAAGGAAACACACATTTTTTATTCTATTGCTTCAAACACGTGTGCCACACAGGTGGTGGGAACGGGAGGTGCACACATGGAGGCCAGGAAGGCAGGGCGTGTGGGCTGGGGCCAGTTTCGGCTGCTGCTCCAAAGGAAACTCAGCCTGGTGCTCAGAACTGGTGCAAATGGGGCCCACGGCGGCCCTGCTTCTTAGCAGGGGCATGGCCAGTGGGATGTGGATCTTGGGATGTGCTGTTCGGCCTCCCAAAACTGAGCAGGGTCCCCCATCTCTGTGAACAACGTTGATGGCTCTTGTCCCTCCATGGAGGGTGTGCCTGGGAGGAGCCTCGTGTACATCACCAGCGAGTCAGGCTACAACACAGGCCCCAAACAGCACGATGCTGCGGTTTAAAAAGGATCTCGGCATGTCAAGGACAGGCCAACCAGAGCAGTGTCAGTATCGGGCGCTGTCACCTACCCTCAAAGCTGTTAGACTCTGGGGTCAGGTGAGTCTGAAAGCCCCCAGGGAGGACAGGATACAGGGCGCTCTCCCTGTGTGTCTTCAGCCTGCAGTGCTGGGGACTCCGCCTGTGGGCTCTGGGGCCCTATGGGAGACGGGGTCTCCCCTGAACAAGGGCTCCCCCAAGTTTGGCGGTGAGTTTTGTCACGAGCTCCTGCGCCCCACCAGCATTCTCGGCTGTCCCCGAGCCCCGCACAAGCACACCCAACATCGTCATTGTCAGTTTCTGATCGTTTCCCGTGTGCAGCAGGGATCCCCCTACCACCCACGTCCCAGCGCAATCCTCCAACTCTTGCAAAAGAAAGCTGGAGAACGATGGCCAGGCCAAAGTGGGTGCACGACATGGGCTGGAAAGAGAAAGGCGCCCCAAGCACGAAGCACTCTGCTCAGCAAGCCTAAACCAACCTGCTCTGGGGGGCTGGAGGATGAACCTGGAGCAGGAGCCTCTGCAGACATCTGCCAAGAGGTCACATACCCAGGGCAGCCCACCCTGAGAGCTACTGTCACACTCGGCCCTGAGAACGATGCTCTTCTAAGCTTCTGGGCATGGAGTGTACAGTCCAAGGAGGTTCTATTTACAACACACGTGACAGTCAGTTATCAATGTATTCCTAGAAATCAGGACTTCCTCTTGCTTCTCATTTTACCTTGTTCAAAATTCCTGGTGTCAGGAAAATGGGAGAGAAAGCCTGGGTGGAGCAGTGAGGGGACAGATAAGAAAATAAATAGAGAAGGAGACTGAAAAATCAAGAGTTGATTGGGGACACGGGTGAGGGGATGCAGGGTCAGCAACTATGAAGTGACCAGCGTTACCTAGAGGGCGGACCCGTCCAGCCTCTGCAGTCAGAGGGGCTCTGGGGCTTCTCTGCTCAAGGGACTCCAGGCAGCCGAGCTGAAGGCTCCTGTGAAGTCCTATGTGCATCCTAATAGAAAACTGAATAAACAACCCCCAGGAGGGTTTCAAACACTTGAGATAGTTTCCATATTTGGGTGACTGGAATGCAAAGGCAGGATGGTGCCCTTCCTATCTCTTTCTGCCCAAGCAGGTATCCAATTCTCCGAAACTGCCTGCAACATAATGGTATAAAAGGTGTAACTAATTTCTTTTCCTATCAAAAATCTGGCAACGTCAGAACACAAGTCTGAATAATTCAGAAATGTTCCAGGGCTCAAGGGAGCCAGTGTCCAAACGGGGAGACACCCGGTGGTGGCAGCAGTCCCGATCCCCGAGGCCAGGGCTCTCCCCTCTGGGGTGGCCGAGCTGTCCGCCGCTCAGTCCTCGGCCTGCTGGGCTCAGGTGTCAGCCGGGTTGACCTCTTTGGAGCAGAAGTAATGCACGACCACCCCATTGGGGTATCTTGCAAATGCACTGCAGGGAAGGAAAATGACCTGGGAGTGAGGACTGCCTCTAAGAGAAGACAAGTTCTTACTGGAAAAGGCACCTTACCAGGAGCCACCCCAGAAGCTACCTACTCTAACCATAAAGGGCAGTGTGGCCACCACCTCGGTCACATATCCAAACAGAGGATGAGGTCCGTGCCATTCAATTGCATGGGGAATTTTTTTTACTGAAATATAGTTGATTTATAATGTACCCATCTCTGCTGTATAGCAAAGTGACTGAGCTATGCACATATACACCTTCTTCTTTTATATTCTTTTCCATTATGGTTTATGCCAGGAAATTGGATACAGCTCACTGTGCCATACACTAGGACCTTGTTTATCCATTCTAAATATAATAGTTTGCATTTATCAACCCTAAACTCCCAGTCCATCTCACTCACTCCCCCACCGCCCTCTGGTAACCACAAATCTGCTCTCTATGTCTGTAGGTCTATTTCTGTCTTGTAGATAAGTTCATCTGTGCCAGATTTTAGATTCCCCATTGAAGTGGTACTTGTCTTTCTCTTTCTGACTTACTCCACTTGGTATGATAGTCTCTAGTAGCAGGGGATATTTCCTACTGTCAGCAGAGTGTAACACACAACCAGACAGGGCAATCCAGCCTGGCTCAGCAGCGGTTTACTGAGCGCCAACTGCTCATCAGAACAAATTCTGGGCTAACTCTAACAAAGGGCAGTGGGTCTTTCTGAAGGAAAGCATTCTTCCAGCCATAGAAGTAAAAGGACAAATCACTTCCTTGGAGGAAGTGGCACTAACTGGAGTATATGCCTTAAAACAGAATGATGCTGCTTCAGGATTTTACCCAGGAGGCAGCAGGCTGAAAGACCTTTTTCTTCTTTCAGAGGTGTATCTTTAAAAGATAAGGACCTCCTGCTCACATACAGCTCTCAAACACCCCGTGGTACATGTCAATGTTGAGCAACCAGAGGAGAAGGGCTTTATGAGCAAAAAGTCAAGAGACCCCTGCTACACATTTCAGGCCTTTAAATTCTCAAAGCACCCCCACCCCACAGACACACCAGAAAACACGGCCTGACCTCTGGAGGCTCAAGCACTAAAAGCGGCCCAGATAGCCCTCAGCTGCTCTTTCCTCTTGGGTTAAGGGGCTGACATCTACCCCGAGCAAGCTATGGGTGAGGCTCACCTGTTCCCAATCTTCTTCTTACACACCATGCACACCTTCTCCTCTGTGATGATGCACTTCACCTGCTGGTGTAGAATGCGCTCTTCCTGGACCTGGGAGCAGAGAGAGTTGGGGGGAGGTCCCGCTGTCTGGCAGGCGGAACAGAGGAGGGGCCGGCACTGTCTCACCTCCCAGCCCACAGGGGCTCCCTAACTCAAACACCCGTGGCTACATGCCCAGCTGGTTACCGATCAGTTTGAGCCACAGAGTTACAAAGCACCCAGCTCTGCCTCTGTCTCAGGGGACGTGGCAATGGTCTCGCATGGGAAAGGACAAGCCTTCACTCGCATCAGGAAGGTGCGTACCCTCAGGAACTCTGCATGGAGAAGGTTCTTGAGCACTTGGTTGAACCTTTTCTTCTGGGCATTCTCTTCTAAGACCTTCTCCAGAAAGATGCGTATGTCGTTAATCTGAGTGTTCGCGGGCAGCAGGTTGATGGCCTGAGGACAGGAAGAGAGACGGGAACAAAGAGAGGTGGGACAGGAGTGAGACGGAGGAAACACCTGACGTCACGGAGCCTTCAGACCCCCTCCCTCCTGCCAGCCCCTCCTGTGGTTCCACGCTCCCCACTTGCGCCCTCCACCTCTGCGAGGAGAGCTGCTGACCTTGGTGGTGTCCAGCTTGCTGTGGTGTAGCTCCAGGACCTGCAGGGCGGCCTGGAGGTTGGCTTGTGGCTCCAGCAGTTCCAGCTTGATCGGACCCAGGCAGTGCACGCTGGGGGGTGACAGGTACATCCGGAGCAGGGACAGATACACCTGTCTCATACACAACAAGCCACGCACGCGTCAGGCCGGCAGCAACCCTCCCCTAACCCTCAGCATGACCACACCTAAAGGCAAGAGGGCTGGTCTGGAGGAACTTTAAAACGCAGCATTTTTCACCTTTTAATAAATTTTGTAAAGTCCGTTGACTGAAGATGTCAAAAATTAAAGATTGTGTGGGACTTCCTGGGTAGTCCAGTGGCTAAGACGCCACACTCCCAATGCAGAGCGCCCAAGTTTGATCCCTGGTCAGGGAACTAGATCACACATGCTGCAACTAAGAGTTCATAAGCCACAACAAAAGATCCTGCACGCTGCAGTGAAGATCAACGATCCCAAGTGCAGCAACTAATACCCGGTGCAGTCAAATAAGTAGAAATAAATTATTAAAAAAAATTAAAGATCATGTTCTTTCCGAGAGAAAAAAAAAAAATCAAATGCATTGTATTGTTTAGCATTATACTGTTAACAAAATGACTCCAAGAGACCCCTCATTTCCTTTGGCTTTGAAGGCTGAGACTCTGCCACGTATAAGCCGGTAAGGATGAGCCTAAGATGAGATGCTGCATCTCCTGGACCCACAACACCACAGTGTTTCTCAGCCTCTCACTCCATATTCTGGGCTGTGCTGTGCATCGATAAGCAGCAACTCTGGCCTCTACCTCCTAGATTTGGGGAGCAAACCCCACCCCCCCCACCAGTGGCCATGTAAAATATCTCTACACATTGACAGATCCACATGGAATTTATGCAGAGCACACGTGGGCACCTTGTAAGAACCATCAGATGTTCCTTCTCAACAGGCTGACCAGGAAATTTATTGTACAAGTTGAGACTGTTTTAAGAGTAAAGCAGCAGGGGCACTACAAATAATCACACGGAGGACAACAGACTACGCCAGAGCCACCCCGAGCAAACCAAGACTGTGGTCACTGTGCCGCTCTCTCAGCACGGGTGCGCAAAATCAATCAGTGCCCTAACCCATGCCCTGTCATGTCAGCAATTCCTGCCAGTGTCACCTGTGGCCCAAACCAGAGGGTGCTAGCTATGCTAAGAGGGGCAGTGCAGTGCGTATGTGCTCCCTGGGGCCAACTACTTACATCTTTGTTGCCATCTTTGTTTTGGTCATAATGCTTGTGGCAGTACCTGTAAGGGAGAGAGTGATCAGACAAGGTCACATGTAGAGAAAGGGCATGGATGCTGCCTGAGTGAGCAGCCTAATGACAGCACAATCGGGGGCCCGGACACGAGGTGACCTTGCTTCAGCTGCAAGTGCAGGGGTGGCTTTCTCAGCCTCTCATCTCTCTGCAGGGCCTCTTTTAGACCCTTGGGAGGTGGGACGGCAGGGTTGACGTACTCTTCAGCCATCCTTGTGTCTTTCAGGATGTGGACGTAGATGAAGAGAGCTTGTTCGTGTTTCCCCATGCGTCCCAGCAGGAGAGCACGTTCTTCCAAGAGGCCTGGGGGCGGGGGGGAAAAAGTGTAAGAAACCATCACCATGACCAGGCAAGCCCAAGGCCAGGGGCTAAGCTATTAGAGGAATGGATATTGGGGAAAAATATTTTTATTACTTGGGATTTTTTTCAAGGAGAAAATTACTAAAATTTTTAAAAGGGAGGAAGGAGGGGACTAGTTTAGGTAGTATTTTATCTCATCTTTTTCTGTGACCATTTGTAAATGGAAGAACAATACTTGATGATCAGCTAAATGCATAATAAGCACTGACAATGTGCTAGGCGCTTCAGCCAAGGGAAGCAGACACCTGGTCTCTGCTCTCATGGAGCTTATACATCAGCCAGATATACGTCTTTTTCAGACAAATTATTCCAGATTACAGAAACTGCTAAACAAGGAACTTGGGCAAGAACAAGTACTGAAGCAACAAACAGGTTTCAACCTGGTTAACAATTAGCATGTGGTTCACACCCAAAAGAGACTTCTCTTAATTATGGTTCAAAAGTGAGTCTTCAGAGAGGACAGAATAGGAGCACAGGCCTGAAACACATGGTTTTTCCCAGGCCCAACTTTTGGGAGGGCTGGGGAACTGGTATAAGGGAAGGATCCATTTTTGCATTAGCTTCTGCTAAAGTGGCTCTGGACCTAAGCCAGACACCCACCATCAAAAGGAAAATCACAGATGAGCCGGCCTGGGTCATAGTAGCTGGAAATTTCCAAGAACATAAGGAGCTTCCGTCGGTATTCTCCCAGCTCTCCTTCCTCCTCACCAGCAGGGACTGGAGCTTTGCCTTTAAAAGAAACCACGCTCAACATGAAAGGATGCTGTTAGGCAGCAGCGTGTGGTGTCATCAAGAAAAAATGAAGGGGACGGGGTTCAGTGATGTCACCATCATGATTAGAGAGCGCCTCCATGATGCTTTCCAGTAGGCCTTCTCTTAGTTTATGGTCTCAGTACGGCCCCAAAACATCAGCTTGAGAAAACAAGCCCACCAAGCTGCTTAGAGAAGCACGCTGGTAGACAAACCTGCTCCTTATCAGCACGGCTGTCACTGTGCACACAGATCTATTCCTCCTCCTCCATAGGTGATGCCCAGGGAGGCTCAGAGATGCCCAGATCCAGACACCAGCCCCCAGGTCTCACCTGTGGGGTCACTTAGCTGCCTTGGGGCCTCCGAGGCTCTTCCTGCCCACCCGGGCCTGCAGAGAAAGTCTGCTTCTCCACCCCACCCATGGTCCCCTCGGGTCCCAGCTCACCTCTAAGGCCTGGGGCCACCCCACGTGCCGAGAACTGGTACCTGCAGGGAAGGACAGGAGATACTCCTTCATCAGGCCTTGCACCTTCTCACAGTACAGCTGGATCAGGCAGTTGTGGAACCGAGAGCCGGTCTCCTCCCAAACGTGGATGACGTGCTCCTGGGGCGAGATACAGGTCTGCCTGGTACCCTCCGTGCTGCGGCGTGGCCCAGCCCACTCGCCCAGGCTCCCTCACATTTTTAAGGCCCAAAAGGTCCCATCCAGATTGTCCCCTAATTAAGATTACCATGGGATAGTTCTCCTACAACCCAGCAATATCAGGAATTAGTGTCTCAATTTCCAATCTAAGCTCCTTTATTAATTGTCTCATAATCATCCAAATCAGCCCATGTAATTAAGGTTAAATATTTACATTTTGGTACTTAGGACTGATTTGGTCATCCTGCGGTCACAGTCAAGTCTGGGTGTACAAATGTGGTCCTGATATGTTTTTCTCCAACAGTTTCTCTCCTTCTCTTTTATCTCTCTGTACGTCACCTAGGTTTAGAAGGTAGCATGAAAAAGTGCCATCTCCAGCTTGGTCCACTGGGCTGTCTTCAGAGAAGACTAAAAGAACCCTCTTCTTTTACAGTCCTTCCAATCCCCAAGGAACACAAACCCTAATCTGAACTAGCTAATCACTGTCTCTTACAGTCATAGATCCTGGGTTTGACTGAAACTTTTTAGTTCAGATCAAAAAATATCTTACCAGGTAAGGAATAGCCAGACCCTTAAAATTCTCCACTAAGAAGCCCAGCACTCGGTCTCGTGGCAGAGCCTCCACCTCTGGGAGGTCCTCAGTAAATATCTGTTGGAATAAAACCTGAGTTCCAGCAGCAGAACCACCTGATGGCAATCCTTCCAAACACACATGCACACAAGCATAGGGTCACACGGACAGACACTGAGGCGGGAAGGGCATCTGTGGCCAGTCGGTGTGGGGCAGACTAGGTCTCCTGGCGTCTGCACCAGGCTCTTTCTACTGCACTCCACCACTGTCCCATGTGTCCCGGTCTTGGAAACACCAGAGAACTGCACAAACCCTTCCTTCCCCTCCACCCACAACTGTCGAAAATAAAATCAGAACCAACCATGGTAACCAATAAATCCAAGGGACTCTGTGATCCTACCTTCAGGCCATCCTCTGGAAAGTCTCTCAGCACCCACACTGAGTAGGAAAAAATTAAATGCAGATTTTCTGTGCCTAGAGGGAAAAGGAAGACTTGTCAGCAGGTGAAGTCCACACACTCTGCCCACAGGACCAGGAAGGCAGGTGCCCAGGTTGCCCAGGATTTATCATCCAGAGAAGTTAGCTCTGTCCAGTCACTCAGGGATGCTTGGACCTAACAGACTGGCTACACACCAAGGGGCTGTTGTGGTCCCACCACTGGGGGACTTTCATCCCCAGAGGAACCCAGCTGGGTGAACACAAGGGAGGGCGGGGACTGACCAGCCAGAGTCAGGAAGGGAGAGAGGTCAGGTTCACTTAACGCAATCCCCTCCCCTTGCTCCTTCCACGGGCTGGACTCACCCAGATGTTGCAGGTACTGCACTGTCCGCTCATGGCCTTTCAGGGGTGAATTTGCTTTCTTGGACTGGTCCACCAGCACCTGCAGAGCTGGCCAGGAAGCCCAAGAATAAGGTCATGAGCCCCTTCCAGAAGGCCTATCTCCTTGGAGAGTCACCACACTGCACACAGCTTTCAGCGGCAAAGAGGTCTTTGCAGCAGGCCCCTTTGTCTTGCCTCTAATGTTAAACCAGGCACCTATACACTTACTCATCTCCAGCTCTCACCCACCTTTCAGATCTTGTGATCACAAAGTACTTTGCCTAGCTTGTTGTTTCTTTCAAAGAAGTAGAAATGCAGACTAAGTAAAAACCGATGACCAGATCGCCTCCCTAGCTTCCCCTTCAGTGATCCTGTGAACAAGATAGTGGCTAAAGAAAAATCACAAGGAGTCGACAAGCCCACACACAGTGGGGGGTGGGGGACTCTGACTCTCTATCCCCAAAGCTTTCATGGCTGAGCTTTGAAAATCTTCAGATGGGGTTTTTGGGGGACTCTGGGTCTACCATCTCCCCAGATTGCCAGCATTCTCATTAAAATCAACTTTCCTTTGTAACATTTGCCTCTCTCTTGTGTATTGATTTTCAAGCGGTGAGCAGCCGGACGTGATTCAGTAACAAACACCTCAGTAGGTTTCCCCGTGTCAAAATACAAGAGACCCTCTAATCACAGGTGACCCCTGCCCCGGTTACCTTTCTCGTGGAGCCCCTTCTTCTCGTACAGGATGATCAGCTCACTGTACTTGTGAGCCTTCTTCAGCACGTGCTCGCTCTCTTCGATGTGGCAGTGATTGTTCTCCAGACGGAGCAAGGGGGCCACTAGGGCCACGTTCGTCTGCAAGAGAGGCAGGACTTCAGCAGGAACTACTTCCTGGGGAGGCCCATCCTCTCTCAGCCCAGGCCTGCTTCAAGCTGAAACACCAGGCACGTTACACAAGCAAGAGAGAGCAATCAACCCTTTCCAGGACTACAGGTAGGAGCTTTCATAGCATTTATGCTCTTTCACACAACATTTTTTAAGTGTGTGTGTGTGTGTAGGGGGAAAGAGGGTAAAGAAAGGGGAAATTTTCTTTGGGGAGCTGTCCCTATTCACCTTGTAGCACCAACCCCAGTCTTGGGAGAGAAGACCAGCCCATTCTAAGATTCTGGGTCAACATCTCGTCTTAACCCCTCAATTCTAAGAAGTTCACAGATGTCAGGTCAAGAGTAGGTGGTTCCGAAGATCAAATACTTCACTCTTACTAGTGGCAGGGATCCCAGGCTAGGGAAGAGGGAGGATGGCAGGGAGCCAAGTGCTGGGGAAACTCACATGAAGGTAGCACTTGAGCAGGGTGGTGTCAATGATCTGCAGCAGCTTTTTCTTGGATTTGATGGTAGGAGTCCCTTCCATGAGAGGGGAGGTGCTAGACTGGTGATCAGAGTCATTCAGCTTCTTTACCAATTGGCTTCGTTTCTGCCAAGGGCAAAAATGCAGGGTCAAGGCCAGGCTTAAAGCTTCCTTTATCATCTGAGCTACCGGGCAATTCCAAATACCTTCAAATCAGCTCACACCTATCCACCCTGATCCCACATTGGCATTTATCAGGGATCAAAAATACATGCCTACCAAATCACCAGATACAGTAACGATGATCTACTGAGTATTTACTACACACCAGGCACTGTGTCATGCAATTTATAGATTTATCCTATTTTACATTTGAAACAAATACAGGTCTTATTAGCCCCATTTTATAAGTGAAGAACCCAAGGCACAGATGTCAGCTACCTCATTAGTTAACAGAGGCCGACTTCAAATTAGGGTCAGATACCAAAGGGCATGCTTTTATTTTTTTTTAATCAACTTTATTGAGGTATGAGTTACATACAATAAAATGTACCCCTGAAAAGTATACTATCAGATGCACTTTGACAGATAGATACATGCATGTAGCCGCCACCCCAATCAAGGAACAAAACATTTCTATTACCCTTTAAAGTTCCCTTGTGCTCCTCCCAAACAATCTCACCCATTCCCTACACAACTGATCTGACTTCTATCACTGATGATTACTCTTTCCCTATTTTAGAACTTCAAATGGGATTTCCAGGTGACTCAGTGGTAAAGAATCCACCTGCCAATGCAGGAGACACAGGTTTGATCTCTGGGTTGGGAAGATCCCCTGAAGGAGGGCCCACTCCAGTATTCTTGCCTGGAAAATCCCATGGGCAAAGGAACCTGGTGAGCCACAGTCCATGGGGTGGCAAAGAGTCAGACTGACTTAGCAACTGAGAACGCATGCTTTCTAGAACTGCATATAAATGGAATCATTCAATTTGTACTATTTTGTGTCTGGAATGCCCATGGTCTTATTTGTTCTACCATCTCTCTGGCACAAGGCTGGTGTCAGTTACCTCCACACATTCCAAACTCAATGGGGAAGGTCAGGGAAGACTTGTGCTCGGGGTCCTAAAGCTAAGATATTGGAGCTAGAGGGTCTTCTGTGATGCCGCATGCTTGGGATGCTTTCTGCCCCGGGAGCCTTTTCACTTGGCTCATGGACTGTGCAGTGTGCAGACAGAGGCAAGCTGGTGCGCTCTGTGCAGGCTGCCAGCCAACCATGGAGCCTGATGTCAAGCAAGTGCCAAGACGACAGATGCCTGAGTGGACTTGTGGGACCCGCTGACCCAGAAGCAGGTGGTGGGTAGCTGGCTTACAATTTTCCTAGCAATACTATGCCCCTCCAGGACACCCCTTACAAGTCTGCAGAACACTTATGGGAAAAAATTTTAATAAGTTCTCTGACTCTGAGTCAGAAAGGATGACATGGCTAGACAGCATCACCAACTCAATGGACATGAATCTGAGCAAACTCCAGGAGATAGTGAAGGACAGGGAAGCCTGCTGTGCTGCAGTCCACACAGGTGCAAAGAGTAGGACATGACTTAGCGACTGAACAACAACTGACTCTAAATGGGTGCCCGGGAAATAAATAATAGCCTTAAGCACAGAAATTTAGGGTTCAGAGACGCCAATGGAGATATCAGTTTTAGTGCTGATCTGAAAATTTCACTTATCTGTCTGTAACAGTAAACTGGAAATAATTTAAATACTCCCTCTAAAAAAACATGTTATAGAAGAATACTTAATGACAGGGAAGGACTTTCCTAATATATGGCTAAATGCTTTAAAAGTAAGCTATAAAACAGTATATATCTTGACATCCATTTGCAATTTAAAAAATCCGATAGATAAATAAACAAAAATTATTCACAAGTACATATAAAACTCTGGAAGGACAACACTAAAATGTTAGTTACTTTTCTCTGGGTGGTAGAGCAATAAGCGATTTTTTTATTTTATTTTATACTTTTCTGTGTTTTCCAAGTTTTCTGTGTAGAGCGGGTATTTTTTTCCCACAAGTATAACTGTTCCCCAAAAGTTCTTTAAAATGCTTATTCTTTTCAATGAACCAAACTTTTCTCTTTTTAGTTCCTATAAGAGCTTAGTGTGAATCTACCAGGAACAGAGTATGCTTCGTGGTACCAGGATTTGGCAAAAAAGAGCTCTATTCTATTGTTATAACCCAACAGCAAATGCAGGAGACCTAAGAGACATGGGTTCAATTCCTGGGTTGGAAAGATCTGTGGAGGAAGAAATGGCAACCCAGTCCAGTATTCTTGCCTGGAGAATTCTATGGACAGAGGAGCCTGGCGGGCTACAGTCCTTGTGGCCGCAAAGACTGAAGTGACTTAGCAAAATATGCTTCTACTGTTAAGCAAGGAGGTGAAACAGAAAAAATGTGCCCCCCTCAGACTTCTACAGTGTTCACTTATGGAACATCTGTGGCATTACAGAAGCCTCCCCCTTCCCTGCCACAGAGAAGCAGGTACTGAAACTCCCAGGCGAACTCTTCCATATACTTTGGTATCACACCTACCTGGGTCAGGTAGTCAATCAGAGCTAAGTGAGCCTTCTCCAGCTCAGCCCCAGACAGCACAGGCAGTGGGTTAGGGTACTGCAGCTGCTTCCTGTAGTCTGTGGGCAGCAGGTCTGGGTACAGGCCCATCACATGGGTAGGATCTACATGGAAGGTGAACACGATTCCCCAGATAGAAGTACAGCAATTTAAAGATAAACTAAAACGAGACTATCACTACAAATAAGTTCCAGATTGACTTTTTTTTTTAAAATGACTCTTAAGTTCATAAAAACTCAAGCTATACACATATATTTTGAACACTAAAACATTACAATGATTGCATGACTCTATTCTAAGACATATATAGAATTAAAAATGAAAATTCATTAACTCACTGAAAGTAAAGAAGAAAAAGGAAAACCTGGTAAGACAGTGAAGTTGAAAAGATCACTAGACTTAAAAAATAAAAAGTGTGTGTGTCCATGTGTGTGTGCGTGTAAAGGAATATTAGTAAAACAAAAACACCAGGCAACAGGCTATGGAATACACTGGTAGCATATATGGCAGAAGCTAACAGGCTGATTATATAAAATTAATTCACACAGATTGGTTTAAAAAAACATAGGATTTCATTTGATTAATGGACAACAGACATGAATAACTGACAAGAGAATAATACAAATAAGGGGGAAAATCTAATCCTGGCCAACCAGATTACTTTGATCTTGAGAAACAGATTTAAGGATGACAAGCAGTATGGCACACACCAACATGTCCCCAATCTGACACGCTTCTTTTACGTAATGTTGACACCCCGCACCATGAAGAGTGTGTGTTCCCTTGCCCCAACTTGGAAAGCCCTTGTAAATCAACAGAACATGGGGAGAAGTGATCACCCTAAACGGCACTAAGGCTTCCGGCTAGGTCTCTTGGATCACCAACTCCAGGAAAAGCCAGTCACTCTATATAAGGACATTCAAGCAAGCCTAGAGAAGCCTGTGTGCTGCAACCAGAAGAAGCCCGCACTCCACAACAAAGACCCAGAGTAGCCAAAAAAACAAACAAACAAACAACCCTACTGTTGTATCCTACTAGGCTCAAGTCAGTGACTTTTGTCTAGAACTGCAGTCAATAATCTGATCACTAGATGATAAAACACATGTCTGTTGTCTTGAATGACTTTCTGTTACCTTCCTCTAATGGCAAGGGCAAACTGGAAGTCTGTGTATGTGGATGAGACCAGAGTCACAAGATCAGGGCTGTAAATAGATAGTCACATGGCCACCCACAGGATCCTGTTAAGTACAAGGATCAATCTACATGAGGTTAACTTTCCCCATTCTCGGAAGTCTGGTATCATTTCTCCCCATTCTTTCCAGCTTCCCCTCCCTCTGTTTAGTTCCTCATCCCGAGGCCATACCCCCTTGTTACCTGTGCCAAGTTTAGCAAAGACCTGCATGGACTCATCGAAACGCTTCTGGCAGAAGAGGTTGAAGGCATACAAGTTCTTGATGTGATGGATCTGTTGCTGCTTTTCACTGTCGGAATCATCTTTCATTTCCTGAAAAGAGAGTAGAATAGGTAGGCGCTCACTCACTCGTCCAATATCTACCAGGTATCAGACGATATCCTGGAACATGTATATGCCACAGGGTACAAAGCAGTCACATGGCTCTGACCTCACAGACTGCCCTTACAGTCTAATCATAAGTAACTATGCAATTAAAACACAACAGGACTTCTACAAAATACCTGACCAGTACTCCTGAAAACCATCAGGATCATGAAAAACAAGGGAAGACTAAGAAATTTCCACAGGTCAGAGGACACTATGAATGTGTGCCACCTAAACACCTTGTGATTTCTGGATTTGAACCTGAAACAGAAAAAGGGACAATTAATGGGAAAACTTAGTGAAATCCGAATAAAGTTTAGGGTTTAAAGAAAAAAAATCAAAACAAAGCAGAGTGAGTGATGACAGAACCACGTGGGTGGAGTGTTCAGGTCAGCCCAGTGTGAACAGTGGGTCCAGGAAGGTTCCCAGGAGGAATGTAAGCTGAGACACAAAGGTGAGTTGGAGCTGGCCAGGTGAGGTTGGCAGGTGACAGATGGGGGAGGGGAGGACATCTGAGGCCAAGAGGACAGCACTGTGCAAGACCCTAAAGTGACAGACAGAGAGCATGGCGTGCTCAAAGGATGGAAGATGTTTAACATAGCTGGCATGATTGGGAAAGGTCCTGTTCACAGTATAAGCCAAATATCTGTTTCTTCCTTTAACCTTCCCCCTCTTATATCCTTCTTAGCCAATCTTTACCACATTTAACTTCTTCCTTCAAAATGCCTCTCCACGTTTCCCCTTCCTTTCTTTTCCTCTTCTGTTGCTATCACCCCAATCCAGGCCACCATCAGCACGTGGCTGCGCTTGGGCTAAGCGTTCCTGTTTGGTGCTTTAAAGGCTCTCAAAGCCTGGCACAGTCTCCTTACCTAGGTTATACCCACACATCCACGCCACACCCACCATGCCAGTCAGAATGGGCCCCAAGTGTCCTGGAAATACTCGTTTCCACACTTGTTTTCACTTCTAACTTCCCCAGGCTCTGTAACTCTCCGTTTCAAGCTCCTGGTCTGACCTATCTTTAAAGAGTCCAACCTTAGGATTCTTTTTCTGGCCTAATAGCAAAGTTCAGTATGTAACTGCCCTCTGAAAGTTTCGTGTGTGTCCTCTGGTTAATTTAAATGAGAGACAGGTTCCTCAAGAGCCAAGATGATATCAAGCAACCTTCTTCTGTCATAGAGCAGAATACCTAGTAAGTACAGGCCTAGAGAAGAGAAGGGAAAAAAGGAAACCCACTTTTTTCTTCTCTATCGAAGATGAAACAGACAACCAGCAGCAGAAAGAACACCAAAAAGCCATTCCTGTTAAGAAAAACGGATGCTAAAAAAGCCATGTGCTACATAATACCCTTTTCATAAAGCTCAAAAACTAGACACATATTCAAGCACACAAATATATGTAAAACACTATCAAAGAACATTTGAGGGCATGATAAACACAAAGGTTCATTTAAGAAGACTTTCTTCTCTCTCCTTGCTGTTCTCTGGAACTCTGCATTCTGTTGGGTATATCTTTCCCTTTCTCCTTTGCCTTTTGCGTCTCTTCTTTTCTCAGCTACTCGTAAGCCTTCCTGAGACAACCACTTTGCCTTCTCACATTTCTTTTTCTTGGGAATGGTTTTGGTCACCACCTCCTGTACAATGTCGAACCCCCGTCCATAGTTCTTCAGGCACTCTGTCTACCAGATCTAGTCCCTTAAATCTATTCATCATCTCTACTATATAATCATAAGGAATTTGATTTAGGTCATACATAAATGGCCTAGTCGTTTTCCCTACTTTCTTCAATTTGAGTCTGAATTTTGCAATAAGGAGAAATGATCTGAGCCACAGTCAGCTCCAGGTCTTGTTTTTGCTGACTGTATGGAGTTTCTCCATCTCTGGATGCAAAGAGTATAATCAATCTGATTTTGGTATGGACCATCTTGATGATGTCCATGTGTAGAGTCGTCGCTTGTGTTGTTGAAAGAGGATGTTTGCTATGACCATTTTGCATTCTCTTGGCAAAATTCTGTCAGCCTTTGCCCTGCTTCATTTTATACTCCAAGGTCAAACTTGCCTGTTACTCCAGGTATCTCTTGACTTCCTACTTTTGCATTCCAGTCCCCTATGATAAAAGGGACATCTTTTTTGATGTTAGTTCTAGGAGGTCTTGTAGGTCTTCATAGAACCGTTCAACTTCATCTTCTTCAGTATTAGTGGTTGGGGCATAGACTTGGATTACTGTGATATTGAATGGTTTGCTTTGGAAGCGAGCCTAGATCATTCTGTCATTTTTGAGACTGCAATCAAGTACTGTATTTCGGATTCTTTTGTTGACCACGAGGGCTACTCCACTTCTTCTAAGGGATTCCTGCCCACAGTAGTAGATATAATGGCCATCTGAATTAAATTCGCCCATTCCCGTTGTCTGACACAACTGAGCAACTAACATTCCTGTCCATTTTAGTTCACTGATTCCTAAAATGTCGATGTTCACTCTTGCCATCTCCTGTTTGACCACATCCAATTTACTTTGATATATGGACATAACATTCCAGGTTCCTATGTAATACTGCTCTTTACAGGATTGGACTTTACTTTCAACAAGAGATATAACCACAACTGGGCATCATTTCCACTTTGGCTCAGCCTCTTCATTCTTTCTGGAGCAATTTCTCCACTCTTCCTCAGTAGTATATTGGACATCTACTGACTTGGGGGATTCATCTTTCAGTGTCATATCTTTTTGCCTTTTCATACTGTTCATGGGGTTTTCAAGGCAAGAATACTGAAGTGGTTTGCCATTCCCTTCTCCATTAGTCATGTATGGAAGTGAGAGTTGGACCATAAAGAAGGTTGAGCACCCAAGAATTGATGCTTTCGAACTGTGGTGCTGTAGAAGACTCTTGAGAATTCCTTGGACAGCAAGGAAATCAATCAATCCTAAAGGAAATCAACCCTGAATATTCACTGGAAGCACTGGTACTAAAACTAAAGCTCCAATACTTTGGTCACCTGATATGAAGAGCCAACTCATTGGAAAAGACCCTGATGCTTGGAAAGACTGAGGGCAAGAGAACAGGGGATGACAGGATGAGGTGGTTGGATGGCATCACTGACTCAATGGACATGAATTTGAGCCAACTCAGGGAGATGGTGAAGGACAGGGAAGCCTGGCATGCTGCAGTTCATGGGGTCTCAAAGAGTCTGACACGACTTAGCAATAGAACAACAACAAAACACAAAGTTAGGATAATGGCTGTGTCTGGAGCATAGGCAGAGGGATGGGATGGGGAGGGATGTACCGGTTACAGAAGTTATTTTTGGGGGGGTTAGGTGGTGGGTTTATGGGTACTCATTATTTTAAAAATGAAAATAATAATAGCCAGGACATGGAAGCAACCTAGATGCCCATCAGCAGATGAATGGATAAGGAAGCTGTGGTACATATACACCATGGAATATTACTCAGCCGTTAAAAAGAATTCATTTGAATCAGTTCTAATGAGATGGATGAAACTGGAGCCCATTATACAGAGTGAAGTAAGCCAGAAAGATAAAGAACATTACAGCATACTACCACATATATATGGGATTTAGAAAGATGGTAACGATAACCCTATATGCAAAACAGAAAAAGAGACACAGAAGTACAGAACAGACTTTTGAACTCTGTGGGAGAAGGTGAGGGTGGGATGTTTCAAAAGAACAGCATGTATACTATCTATGGTGAAACAGATCACCAGCCCAGGTGGGATGCATGAGACAAGTGCTCGGGCCTGGTGCACTGGGAAGACCCAGAGGAATCGGGTGGAGAGGGAGGTGGGAGGGGGGATCGGGATGGGGAATACATGTAAATCCATGGCTGATTCATATCAATGTATGACAAAACCCACTGGGAAAAAAAAGATAAATAAAGGAGAAATTGAAAAAAAAAATAAAAATAAAGAGAAACGGAAAAAAAAAAAAAAAGAAAAGAAAATAATTTAGGGCAATACACGAGTGGGGAAAAAAACAGTAAGATGCTAAAATTAAATGGCCCAAGAAAGAAACAATCTATGGGATAGTAAATGTGTCTAACTAATTAAGACTGGATTTTTGTTTTCAGTCTAGAACTTATACACCCAAAATAAAAGTTCTTCTTCAAAAGTATCCACCACATTTGATTATAATCATTTGTACTCCAAAATTTATGATCACTGTTTCCCTTTCAGAAATAATTTATAAGATACTCTAAAAACCAAATTTTCCTACTATTACCTACATAACAATCGCTTCTCTTACTAAATTAGCACTGTCTGGTTTTAATGAGTAAGTGAGGCTCGGGATGACTTTCAGTTGTTTCATAAATTCAAATCCACTCTTTCAAGATGACAATAGTCACCACTAGGGATGTTTAAAAGAATAAGGCAAGACTTGAAAGTCAATCTTCCAGAAGCATGTTGGCAATAAGAGCATCACTGCAACAAGAGCATGGTCACTACTCAGCCAAGAGTGTGAGTAACGTCCCATGCAAACATTCAAGGAGAGTGACAGTCTGAAGACTGGGGCCCTGCTGAAGGCAGCAACCTGAGGTGTGTTCAAAGTACCTAAAGAAGGCCTGCTTATCCAAGCCCAGGAGCCTACTTGTGAAAGGGACTCTGAGAGGCTTTGGAGCTGTTGCATTCAACCAAACTATAACCTTGACAATGACGCTTGTTATTTTGCTATTTGCATTGTCTTTAATTTTTCAAGGCCATATCATATCTATTCAATTATTTTACTGTCCTATTAATTCAATGAAATACTATTAGTATAACTGGCATTCCTTCTACATTTGACAGAGACAGTGAGATTACTTAAGAGTAACACAGATACTTTTATGGCAGGGTCTGATCCTGAATCCAAGCCCTTCGACTTTCAGTTCTGTGCTTAGTCCTCCAGTCCAAGCAAAACATGAACAGCTAAACCAAAATCACCTGCCTTGAAGAAGAACGAGGAAGGCAAACTCACACCCACATATCAGAAACAAAGACTTACTGCGAGCTGCAAAGCCAATTCAAACTGCTTGTCCTGGAGAAGCTGCTGGATTTGTGTTGCCATGGGGACTGGAATGAGTCTCCAGACAAAGTGATTGCTGGCCACATAGATAATGTTTGATCTGGAGACAGGGGTAAGAGAATTAGCAAGAGAGGGCCAGCTTTATGATGACCCAGATGACTTTAAAGTTTTGGAATAAGATGGCAGCTACAGTAAAGAAAGAAATTCCTTACCCGCCCGAGGTAATGAAACGGGGTCTTTGCAGTTCAATGCTCTGGACCAGAAGCCTCGGCTCAAATGTTCGGATTTCCACATATCGAGGCAACACTGCAATGATGTAGGGAGGCTGGTGCTCTGTGCGAGAGAGAACATGTTGAGTTGAGGTTCTCTCTAAGGCTTTAGGTTTACAGACGTTTCAGCTTCTCATTTCTAAGCTGCACTTGGATCTCCAAATGGTCCACTAGTCAAATACCAAGCCAGGATCCTATACTGTGATATACAAAAAAAAAAAAAAATTGCCTGTCTCAGTGATGCTAAGAGAAATCTTAAGGATGCATCTTAGCTTTGCTCAGAGTGACCGGACTCCATTCCTACTGTTTTGCTGAGAGGACTGGGTGAAAGAGTCAGCAGCTCCTTTCTCATCAGTCACAAAGCCAGGCCAAACCAAGGCCAGTGGCAGCTCCCCTAACGAGTCAGTCAGAGAACAAGGTGACATAATTTCTTTCATCCTCTTAGGAAAGGCAAGAGGAGGGCAACTTCTTTTTATTTTTTCCTGAAAATTATTCTGAAGAGAGAAATCCACATTTCTGGTCTATGCTATCTCTGCTTGAGATCATCACATTGAAAAGATGCAAAACTCCACGTGATGCTCAATGGTTCACAGAGAAGGCAGATGGATGGCATTCTCAGCGTAACCATTTTCTTACAGGAGGTAATGGTGTCAAATTCATAGGAACAGAAAGTGCTGGGGCAGGGGGAGGGGACATGGGTTGTTGTTTAATAGGTATAGAGTTTTCCTTTCACGAGAGGAAAAGGTTTTGAAATCTGCATAACAATGTAAATACACGTAATACTACTGAACTGTGCACTTAAAAATGGTTAAGGTGATAGATTTTATGCCATATGCTTTTTTTAGCCACAATTAAAAATAATTTTAAATTAGTAAAAAAAAAAATGAACCACTAGATGGCATAATTATTATATAAAAATTTAACTTCAAAGGATATATCTATAAGAATAGTTTCTTGGTGTGATTAACTTGCTATAAATTTATTTTCTTGTCATTTACTTTCAGCTAAAAGGCTTTTCATATTATACATGCTATTTATACTCTAAATGAATTGTACAATAAAAGTTCAAAACCAGAAAGGAACACAGAAATGAGGGAACTGAGGCCTTAGTAATTCCTTCATCAGTTGAAATGCTACTGTTGTTATTATGTTGATATCTTTCATCTTACCAAAAAACAGAATTAAATAACATATTTTCCTTTTTTAACACCGGCCTCATTTTAAAAAGCTCTTACAATTTTCAGCAATTATCCTTCAAATAAAAAATAAATAAAAATTTTTAAAAAGCTATTATAATTTTCTTTCATGTTAATTTATGTAACTATGTAAAACTTCTGTCCTTTTAAAATCTGGCCTACTTTAATAGGGTCTAATTTAACAAAAGAAGAAATCTATCATAGAAACTCTTTCGGTTGTCACATTTTATGATTCATTCAGAGATGGTCTGGATCTCTCTGAGTCGTCAAACATGGCAGACTGGTTGGCATCCAGAAGGCACGTAATGAAGGGCGGACAACAACAGTGATTCTTCTAACAGCAAGCATTTACTAAGAGGCTAGGATGTTTCAGGCACTGCTCAAAGGGAACTAAGACATGAGCGCAGAGCTCACAGAGCTCCCACATGAACAGAGGAGACAGACAACTCATTGGGACATGCAGCTCGCATGACAGAGAAACTCCAAGGGATGGTGGGAGCACCCAGGGGGAAGTGACTAATTCTGCCTGTGGGTCAGAGAAGACCTCTGAGAGGAAGTGCCACTGAACAGGGGACTTGGCATATGAGCAGGATGCTGCTGGGGAAAGAAAGGAAAAGGCAACAGCCGTACGAAAGCACAGGAATGGGGAGTCTTTTCCAAATGACTGGAGCAATTAGGAAGGAAATCCAAAAAGCAGGGGATATATGTATATATATGTGATTCGAGTTGGGAAAGAATCTGCCTGCAATGCAGGAGACCTGGGTTCAATTACAGGGTTGGGAAGATCCCCTGGAGAAGGAAATGGCAACCCACTCCAGTACTCTTGCTTCTTGCCTGGAGAACCTCATAAACAAAGGAGCCTGGCAGGCTACAGTCCATGGGTTACAAGAGCCGGACACGACTTAGCGACTAAACCACCACCACTGCTGATTCACTCACTGTACAGCAGAAACTAACACAACACTGAACAGCAGCTAAATGCCAATAAAAATTAAAATTAATTAATAAGATAGTACGATAAAAAAGAATGACTGGAGCCTGGGTACAGTAGTGAAGAGGAAAGCTGAAATATAATCCAAGTTTAAAATGGACTCCATTCAGGATGAACAGAGAAATATATACATCAACATATATACACTATCAGGTGTAAGATGGATGATAGCTGGTGAGAAGTTGCTGCGTAGCACAGGGAAGCCAGTCTGGCACTCTGTGATGACCTGGAGGAAGGGATGGGGGGAAGGGAGGGAGGGAATATATGTATAATTATGGCTGATTTGCCTTGTGTATGGCAGAAATCAATACAAAAATTAAAAAGAAACAAAAAAACATGTACTCTATTCAGGAAGCTAAGTCTTCTTCCTGTTGAAGGGTATTCTCTCACCCTACCTAGGAAGAATGCCCCCTCCCTTACCACGTTAAGCCCCTAAACTTGTGAATATACATAACCTTTCTGTTGTTTGGTCACTAAGTCGTGTCTGACTCTTTGGGACCTCATGAACTGCAGCATGCCAGGCTTCCCTGTCCGTCACCATCTCCCAGAGTTACTCTAACTCATGTCCATTGAGTCAGTGATGCTACCAACCATCTCATCCTCTGTTTTCCCCTTCTCTTCTTTGCCCTTGATCTTTACCAGCATCAGGGTCTTTTCAAACGAGTTGGCTCTTTGCATCAGGTGGCCAATGTGTTGAAGCTTCAGCATCAGTCCTTTCAGTGAGCCCCATAAAATACTGACCTTTTGCTTTATCTTCCTTCTGGTCTGTTCATCTCTAGTCACCACCAGAATAACCGCTAACACTTTTATGAATTCTACCATTTAGAAATCTACTGGCCTCCTGGACCTGCATGTGGACCCCTAACAAGTGGCCCCCTCCCCATCCCTTCATAATCCATACCACCTCTTCAATCAGGTCAGTCTCTGGATGCCTGCTCACAAACTAGCATGTCTTCTGCACTGCTGCTCATTTTTTTCTGCTTAAAATGAAAGAAATTTTTCTTCAGACCTTAAACTAGACCTTAAACTCCCTGCCTGGTCTAGTCCAATTTTAACAAAACTTCTTACTGACTAATTGAACAGTGAACTTCCCCTTTCTCAACTACCGAATCTCAACTCATCAGATTTAATACCTGAAGCAGGGTCTCATTTCGTCTCTTTACCCAAGATGTAATCCTTGACTCCCAAGCTAGGGCCCTTAAAGACAGCAGGCTGCTATGCCCCTCCACAGAAGTAACTAAAATATTTAATATTCACTCTCCCAACTAAAAATGAATTGCTGCGAGCGTGGTCATGGGCTTCCAGGTAACATCACTGCAAAGTGCTGGGAGCCTGAGGCAGGCGTAGGAGCAGAAACACCTGATGTGTGGGGCAGACATACTTTGAATACAATCTGCAACCTCTAAGCTACAAAAACAAAAGCAGCAATAACCACCACATCAAAAACCTTTTAACGCTGTTACACATACCATAGGACTAAATAATTTCCAAGCTTAGTCTATTTGGCAGAGGATAAAATAAAACCATTAAAAAAGAAGGCAGGGCTTCCCTGGGGTCTTCCCTGTTTGCCAATGCAGGAGACATGGGTTCAATCCCTGGTCCAGGAAGATCCGACATGTTGTGAAGCAAATACACCCATGTGTCACAACTATTGACCCTGTGCTGTAGAGCCTGGGAACCACAACTACTGAAGCCTTTGTACTTAGAGACCCTGCTCTGCAATGAGAGAAGCCATGGCAATGAGAAGCCCACGCACAACTAGAGGATAGCTCCCGCTCGCTGCAATTAGAGAAAAAAAAGCCTGCATAGCAGAGAAGCCCCAGCATGACCAAAAATAAAAAATATATTAAAAAAATTTTTAAACAAATGTAAAAGAAAAGGAAGTAAAAGATAAAAATAGCAGCAGACAATCACTTCCTAAAACATGAGACTCTGTTTACATTTTCCCCCGTTTAGTCGGAAGCTGGCAAAACCTAACTTCCTACAAAAGTCAAAATATTCTCCTTTTTTTGTGGGTGGGCCGCACTGTGTAGCATGTGGGATCTAAGCTCTCCGACCGGAGATCAAACCTGTGTCCCCTGCAGCAGAAGCATGGAAGTCCCCAGAATATCCCATCTTTTATAACCCAGAAACACTTTTCTACTTACAAGAAGGGGAACTGAGAGTAAGTGATGCTGGAAACCAGTCTGCTAAAGCTCTGAGTGGAGCCCCATTCTATGAGAGTGGCATGGCCCCAGCCCAAAGTGGGAAAGAGCAGCTTTGCAGGTCTTACCCATGGCCACTGGGATGTCTGTCCAGTTCAGGGCACACTTCTGTGTGCAGATCCCCTCCTCATTGAGCACCACGGTGAGATCATCCTGACCCACGGCTACTTTTCCATCCGCCAGAGGTGCAACTAAGGGCTCCAGCTGTTTTCCTGTTGGGAAGAGCTCTTTGTTGGCCCCCTTTCCATCCACCTACAGGAAGACACAAAGTGAGTCACCTAGCTTTCTCCAGCCAATGGCATGAACTGAGGGATGGCCTAGAAAAATCAAGTTAAAACCCCAAGCCTACAGAGGCCAATAATATTCCTTATCTGGCATAAAGAAATATTAATAGTCTGTTATGACAATTTTTGAACCAGTTCTTATTTTCTCTAACATGGAGACAGGCATCTAGCTTGGCAGCTAACAGTCAAGTGCTAAAGTAATTGGAATTCTCATACAATGCTGGTGAGAACACAAAATGGTATAGTAGCTTTGGCTATTGGCTTCTTATAAAATTAAATATACACTTACCACGGGACCCGACAATCCCATTCCTAGGCATTTGCCCAGGAGAAATGAAAAATCTGTGTTTACATAAAAATCTGTGTGCAAATGTTTATAGTGGCTAAAAATTGTAAACAACTTTGTCCTTCCATATAATGGAAGTCATAAGAATATACTGACCCACACACAACATAGATGGATGTCAACTGCATTATGCTAAGTGAAAGAAGTCAGGCTCAAAAGGCTATATACTGTATGATACTATTTATAGACATCTGGAAAAGGCAAACTATAAGAGAAGAAGAACAGATCAGTGGTGACTAGAGGTGGGGCTGTGGGAGGAAGGCTGACGTCAGAGGGAGAGCATGAGGGAATTTCTTGGGGTGATGGAACTGTTCTGAATCTTTATTTTTCTGGCCTCAAGGTATGCAGGATCTTAGTCACTCCCTCGATCAGGGACTGAACCTGAACCCCCTGCAGTGGAAGCGTGACGCCCTAACCACTGGGCCACCAGGGAAGTCCCCAGTTCTGAACCTTGATTGTGCTGGTAGTTATACAACTCTAGGCATCTGCCAAAACTCTGAACCACATGTCCAAAAGAATGTTGCTGTACATAAATAAAGGAAGTAGTTTTGAATAAACTAGTCCTAAAGCAAGATTCCTCACCCTCAAAACACTCCACTCTCAAGAAGGTGACAGCACACCTAAGGCAGGCAGGGCAATGAGAGCCCTCCTCCAAGCTTGGCGCTGTCCCCCCAGCGCTCACAGACTCCTCTCAGGTACCTGTCTGCCGAGCTGCTATATAGTGAGTTACAAAGCAGTAACTCAGCTGGCGGTGGTGGTGTAGTCACTAAGTCACGTCTGACTCTTGCAAGCCCGTGGACTGTAGCCTGACAGGCTTCTCTGTCCATGGGACTTCCCAGGCAAGAATACTGGAGTAGGTGCTCATTCCCTTCTCCAGGGCCTCTTCCCAACCCAGGGGTAGAACCCACATCTCCTGTGTTGCAGGCAGATTCTTTCCCATCTGAGCCACCAGAGAAGCCCAGTAACTACCTAGGAGCTTGCAGTTCTGATGCTGATAAAACGAGGCCAGCCCAAGAACATAAATATGGAATGAATATATTCACTAGAAAAACAATGAAGAGCAAACAGAGCAGGAAGGAGGGAAGTAGGAGGTGGGGAGAAAGACTTCTAGGACTGATTGCCAAGTCTAGATTACGAGAGGGGTATGAAGATAAGGAATTTATATTATCCTATAAAATGAATGGTATACCAACCTTGTCTACATACATATGCACACTGGAGGAAAAAAACCAATGCTGTGGATATTGGATATTTACCACTTAGGTTAAGAGAAAAAGCAGGTTACAAAACAATGTGTATAACATTATATTTTTCGTAAATAGGGCAGATGCACATTACTAAAAGGTTAACAGTGAGTGGAAAAATTATAGATGACTTGCACTTCCTTTACTCTCCTTATCTATATTTTCTTATTTTCTATAATAAAAACAAAAGGCTTTCAAAATTTAAAAAAAATGAAAACAATTTTTACAACAAATATACTATAAGGTTCAGGGAGGCAAGAAACTCAAAGTCTCAAAAATACTTAAGTTACTACTAAAATCAGGGTGTTTCCTGGTGGTCTGGTCGTTAGGATTCAGTGCTTTCACTGCCTGGCTGGGGTTCAATCACTGGTTGGGGAACTGAGATCCTGCAAACCAGGCAGCGCAGCCGAAGTTTAAAAAAAAAATACTAAAATTAGTATATAATTCCTGAACACCGAAGCCTCAAGATAGCAGCCCATGATAATGCTACTGGACAGAGCCAAGCAGTCCTAATTATCTAGATACAGCATGTGGATAATTCATTATGTAGAGAACTGAGAGATGACGCTGTCTGGCTTAAGATACAGAGACATCTTATTTGCAAAAGATGTTTAGAGCATGAAAAAGAACCCAACATACAAACACAAACTCTGTTATGCCAAAACTCTACCTAATGCAGTCTCTTGACCTGCAGTTCAGAAGCATATAATCATCTCTCCCAGGTAAACTCACAGTCAACTTCCCCAAGGTAAACTGATGATATTTGCAAAAAAGGTAAACCTTACCCTTATTAGGTAGTAGTCTCTCTTGAAGCCCACACAGATAGAATTTTCACACCATGCCATGGACTTGGGCACATCTGGTACACTAAAGTCCCCCTGGAGAAAAAGAGCAAGTGTTTAACTGGAAAGATGTTAAAGGGGGAAAAAAAAATAAGTGACCTTCCTGTTATTCTACTCCCATCCGGCAAAATCACCCTCACCCTCCTGTAAATACAATTCTATTAGCACAAGACCACGAAAGCACCCATAATAAAATATGAAACCCATGAAATGGACAAGGTGCATTTAAAAAAGGTGAAAACCCATTTTGATATAAATCAATCTGTGGAGATGTAGGGCTGTGCTTCCCTTGCCTCTGAAGACCAGGAGACTCTGACAAATGTGCATGAGTAACTCTTAGGTATTCAGAGCGGAACACTCATCTGGGGAAAACACTGGGGTCCTGGGCTTCAAAGGAATTGAACAGCCAATCTTTCAAGCTGTGGGTCAACTTAGCAGCAGCTCCCACCCAACCCACGGATTAGGTAACCGTGGACTTTACCTGCAATTCGTGAAATTCCCTGTCTTTCCAGAAATAGAGCTGCAGCTTCTTTTTCACAGCCACACACATCCGCAACACCTCCTCCCCAGTCTCTGTGTGCTGGGAAGAGACACGCAGAGCAAATGAGGATGTGTATACTGATGACTCCAGAAGTGGGTGACAGCTAATTCAGAGATTTTCTACCTGAAATGGCTACTCATCTGAACATTCCTGTCATATAAAGACATGCTACCAGAGAAGCTGAGCACAACACACACCATTCTCTCAAGATGGACTCACACCCAACGTGCTGAGGAGCGTGTCCTCCCCATGGGCTGCTAGTCAGAGACACTGGCCCCAGCAAACCTCACAGACGGAAGTAGTTTAGAGAGGAAAATCTAGACAACTGCTTCCTCCTTTTTTCCTTAAATGTTTCTTGCTCATGGCTGTCAATACCTGCAGGGGCAGGGATCAGCCTGTGTCAGTGACAGTAGGCCCACTTTCAATCCTTTAAAGGAGTGGGGGGGATAGAAAATGTCTAAGCATAAAACAAACAGTGCAGTGTCAATGTAAACCCTAAGTGCTAATAAGTGATCAAAGCTGAGTTAGAGGGGTGAGGCAGATTGTGAAGAAGCTAAGGATGATGAGCTGGCAAAAATCAGGAGAAGTGTCTTTTCTAAACTACGAAAACTCCCTAATGACGAAGACCACAATGATACGTTTAAAACATGAGTCAATTAATGCCACAGAGCTATGTTCATTTACTATCACAGTCCTGATTCCTCACTAACAGTTTGTCCATGGCAAGCGTTTTCATTTTTAGCTAGCTGCCTCCTGAAATACAGTGGTCCGGTGCTCTAATTAGCACACAACCAGGGAATGCAAATATTCTAGCTTCGGGTCACGTACTAAGGGGGAGGTTTCTCTAATATGATCCAAAATCAAATAGTCTCTTTGGAGCCTCTGCTGAGTTTGGATATCAATATTACATTCTTCCAATCTACTGGGAGGGATGGTGAGGAAAGGCTGTACTGATCAAAGCACAAAGTCAAATTTTATCTTCCTTGGACTTACCTGGAGGTCACATGTGAACAACGATGCTCCCTTTGCCTTGGAAACCGTAGTGATTTGTTGAAATGTCAACAGGTCATGGACGTAAATATTATTTTCTGTTTGGTAGGAGATAAAAACACCACTATAAATTATCACAATTCTCTAGGATAGCCAACTTCAAGACAAAAAAAAAAAAAAAAAAATGGCAAATGCTGGTTCAAGACATTATCTTCAGTTTCACTAGCAATGACTTATACTGGTCCATGAACCAGTAAAAAAAAAATAAGTAAGAGGTCACTTAATCTTCTAAACTTGGATATTTTGTTTCTTTCAATCTGGGCTAGCTTGAGTAAAAGAGCTCTTTCACTTCCAAACAGCACTCTTAAACTTGGTCTTTCTCAAATCTGGAAACTCCTGATGTAATACTTGTACAAGAAATTCCTTGTAAAACTACTCATGTTAGGAGGCTCCAATAAGAGAAAGGAAACACCCTATGGATTCTGTAAAAACACATGGCGAGAATTTTTCTTCCTAGCAAAGCAAGCACAACAATTTCACCTGGACCCTCTAGCTTGTTTTAGGTACTTTAAATGTTTCTCTCTTAACTAGAAACTTAAGTTTAAAAGGATTCTACTATTCGGGCCCTGGGCTGAACATACAGAGCATGATGCAAGTTTCTTCTGCTTGTCAAGAAAAGGCCTTACTGGCCACCTCCCATGAAACTGTGGCTTTTCAAACAAGGCCTTGAATAGTCTGGCCCTGATCTCTCACCTGTTTATAGCCACTCTCCACCATATACCTGAAGTTTGGCCACATCTCAGGGCCTTTGCTGAAGCTGTCTCCTCTGCCTTTAATGCTCTGCCGACCTCTTGTCTTCCTGCTGAAATTCTAATCACCCACTAGACACTACTGTCCCTCCTGTTATTAAGACCCTGCACTTTTTATAAATTTTCACTGGAACTTGTGTGTCTGCATGCTCAGTTGCTTAATCGTGTCTGACTCTTTGTGACCCTATGGACTATAGAATGCCAGACTCCTCTGTCCATGGGATTCTCCAGGCAAGAATACTGGAGTGGGTTGCCACCTCCTCCAGGGGATCTTCCCAACCCAGAGATCAAACCCGGGTCTCCTGCATCACAGGTAGACTCCTTCCACTAAGCCCCTGGGAAGCTCCACTGTGACTTATCCCACTATAATATGAGTACTTTCTGTCATTTTGGTCTTCAGAATCAGAACTTAAGTTTTAAAAATGGAAACCATGTCTCATTCAACTTGGTATCTCCAATGTCTAGAGTAAGGCACAATATATATTGAATGAATGAAATGACACTTCTTGGAGAACAGAGCTCAAGATATGGGGGATGTACCTTTATTACCTTGTGTACCCTGCTGTATCTGGTGTGGAATGTGTCAGTTTCACTGTTAAATAACAACTGTCAAATTAACCATGAAAAGGTTAATCAGATCACAGTTTCTGTTTCTGTTGATACATGAAATACAAATGCAACCCCTTTTCTTACCTAACAAGCTGACCAGAATCTTAAACTGGGAGACCACGTGGATCTGGAAAAGAGCAAATTGTTAGATTCAGTTAAACATTTCTGACAAGGTTCAGCAAATGTTCATTTTAACTAAAAATAAAAAGGGACTAAAAAGCCAACATCAATGGCAAGGATCTGACTTAAATGCAATCACAATTTCTGCTCATGAAAGAGGATTTCAGGTATGTGATGGACGGACAGATATCCCTGCAGAAATAGGAGGACAGACAGCAGAGGATTCAAAGACGAGTAAATAATTTTACCAAAGTTCTAGCTTTGATCAGGTCTCTTAGACGTCAATTTCATGGCTTACCTGCTGAATCTTTTTGGAGAAGTTCTTATTGGATTTCTCTAATGTCACTTCAAACCTGTTGCAACCTATGGAAAAGAAATAAACACATTTCCAAACACAGGAATACCTATAAAAAGAACCATGACAAAAAAATGCTGCTCCATACCGCTCTCCTACATGAATCATTAAAAAAAAAAAAAAAAAAATCCTGAAAGAACAGAAGTTGGAGATCTAAAAGAGACAGTTGTCTTTACTAAAGATAGTAAGTTGCTTTCAGCTCCAATTTTGGAACAAAGGGTTTCATGCACCTCTTCCTGGCATTAGTAGAAAGGACCACACCACAGTTTACTGAAGCTGCAAGGTACTTATGAGGATTTTATCCCACATAATAGTACCTTGGCAAAGTATTTCATCAAAAGAGTGTAAAAAGTAACAGTCAAATATGGGAGCCCAAGCAATGAATCCCAGCCCAAAGCATTCTTAGATCTAACTAACTCCCAGCAGCTACCATATGTCCTGCATCACAGGACAGAGCAAACACCAGCCCCGGAGCTAAAGCAGTTTAATGCATCTACACTTACTGCCACTCTTGGATGATGCTACACCTGCTGACACTGTTGCAAAAAAAGGGGGAAGAAAGTTATAGGCCTTAAAAACACCTGAAGCCCATCTTGCTCGGGTGACCAAAATATTTAGCATCAAAAACCACCAAAGGGTCAAAAAGAATAAATATCACAGCAATAATAGCAGTTATGATTAACTAAGCAACAACTAAGTGCCAGGCTCTGGATTTTTAAATTTGTGTGTATTCTCTGTGACTTCACTACCACCCCAAGAAGGAGGGTGGTTATTATTCCAATTTCATCTCTGAGAGAACTGACAGGTCAAGCAGTTAGAGAGCAGCCAGGACAGACAGGCCAGAGGCAAACTCAGGGCTGACTTTACATGGAGCCTGGATAAAGCCTGCACCCTGCCACCTGCCTCCCAGCTAGAGGAGAGACTATGTACATTGCTGACCATGCAAGTCAAGTCGGTGGAGATTCTCCGAGCAGCCACAAAGGCCCACGTCACCAAAGTTGGTCTTACTTCCACCACATGTCCCTAAGAAGAGGAGATGAAGATGGGGCCCTGAGGTTGTGGGTGATTCAGAAACCTACTCTGTATTATGTCATTACATTTCACAAGGGAAAAAAAATATCAGCCATTATTGCTTGATAAAGAGTTCTATATTTGAAAAGGACATTATTACCTCTAACAATTCTCTTTCTAGGCAGAATTATCTAGGACAGAGATTGTCACACGTTTTGATCTCTGGACCCATTCATCCTAAAAATTACTGAGGATCAAACCTCTACATGGATTACAGCTATCAATGTTTACCATATCAGAAACCAAAACTGAGAAATTTTAAAAACGTGTATTTTGGTGGGGAGGGGTGCTATCCTGCGTCTTTGTAGCTGCACAGGTTTTTCCCTAGTTGTGGTGAGTAGGGGCAATTCTCTAGTTGTGGTGTGCTGGCTTCTCATTGTGGTGGCTTCTCTTCTTGCTGAGTACGGGCTCTAGGTAGGTGGGCTTCAGTAGTCACGATTTCCAGGCTCTAGAGCACAGGCTCAATAGTTGCAAGGGCTTAGCTGCTCCCCAGCATGTGGGATCTTCCCGGATCAGGGATTCAATCTGTGTCTCCTGCACTGGCAGGCGGATTCTTTACCACTGAAACACCGAGGGACGCCCCTTAAAAACATGCATTAACTGACTTATAACAGTAATAAGCTCATTACATATTAGCATAAATATTTTTATCAATAATAACTATTTTCTCCAAATTTAAAAGAAAAGCATTGTTTTACACTTTTGTAAATCTCTTTTAAGGTCTGGCAGGAGACCCCGGTTCAATGGCTGGGTTGGGAAGATCTACTGGAGAAGGGATAGGCTACCCACTCCAGTATTCTTGGGCTTCCTTGGTGGCTCACCTGGTAAAGAATCCACCTGCAATGTGGGAGACCTGGGTTCGATCCCTGGGTTGGGAAGATCCCCTAGGGAAGGGAAAGGCTACCCACTCCAGTATTCTGGCCTCAAGAATTCCATGGACTGTATAGTCCATGGAATAGCAAAGAGTTGGACATGACTGAGTGACTTTCACTTCACTAACAGAAGATAGCTGGCTCTCATATTTGTTTCTGCATTTAATCTGTTTTGATACACTGTATGGCTGAGGTATATGACAAACATCTGTCCTCATGTGGACATGTAGTTGAAAAAGGGAGGAATAGCTTTTTAATAGCTTTTTCAGATAATTGTGGATCTTTGATGCTAGACCAAAACTTGACAAAGGGAGTTTCTTGCAATCTGGAATCTGAAACCTATTAATGAACTTTTCTGTTAAAGTCCATTGGTGTATCTTACATTTTGAGTGGCTCTTTTATTTATGCTTTGTTTAGAAAATATTGGTTCATATAGTTATGCAGATTTTCCAAATGTTGACACATTTTGTTATACGATTGAGAAAAAAAAAAATCATGCTCATTATCACCCCAGTCTCATCAGAAAAAGCTTTCAGTGCTGAGAAGCTGTCAAGTTCATGGGGTTGGATACAATTTTTCCACAATTCTGATTTTCTCTTGAAAGCTCTAACTTTATCAGTTAACTGGCAGTAACACTACTGCCAGTTGTTTTCTTTGAAGTGAGAGACTCTATTCATTTTTGAGAAAACATCTACCAAACACCCAAATGCTCTGAAAAATGACAATCTATCTGTTAGTCATTCTCTCAAGCAGAAATGATGCTCCATTAATAAATGGTCAGCTCAGCTCATTACTCCCAACAATCACATGAGAGCTTTCCCCTGAGATGGTCACTGGGCTGCATACCTTGCACACAGCAGAAGTGCTTTACGTGTACTTCCCATTATAACACAGAGATTACTGAAGAGGTGTTCTCAACGGTCAAGACATAAGAAAACTAATACTTTTTACTGCCCCACAAAGAACATGTATGCTTAGTTGCTCAGTCATGTTTGACTCTTTGCAACCTCATGGACTGCAGCCCGCCAGGCTCCTCTGCCCATGGGGATTCTCCAGGCAAGAATACTGGAGTGGGTTGCCATGCCCTCCTCCAGGGGATCTTCCCAACCCAGGGATCAAACCCAGGTCTCCCACATTGCAGGCGGATTCTTAACCATCTGAGTTACCAGAGGTGAAACTGGCAAAAGAAAAAAAACACTGTGAGCATACACTGGGAAAAAAATACAACTGCTAGGTCAGTGTGGTGCCAAAGTTTTTTTTGACACATTGTCATGAACTTGTTTTAAGGGGCAGCAGTTTTAGCTGCCACTATTTTTAGACCATCAGTGCAAATGTCGATATATGTCAATGAAAAAATGATAATGTTTTAGTGTTACGGTGTGAACTTAAGTTTTGATGTTGTGGATCCTCTGAAAGGATTGTGTGTTACCTCCTGGGGTCTAGAAACTGTCGACTGAAAAAAATGCACAACCTAAAAGTTGAGAATTATATTTTATTCTGTAGACTTGCTGAGTACCTCAGGAAGAGCCAGGATATATAGGAGTTCAGACCAAAAACAAAACAAAACCAGGTGGTCAAACATCAAAAGATAACTGCTATTCAAGAAAACTAGACTTCTCAAGTTTAGTGCTTTTCTATGTATGGGAAGATATGAGTCTGGACTCACTGAAATCATTCCTCTGATACGCACCTTAACCATTTAAGGCCAGTATACTGTTTTTCAGGCTTCCCAAGTGGTGCTAGTGGTAAAGAACTCACCTGCCAATGCAGGAGACATAAGAGATGCAGGTTCAATCCCTGGGTTGGGAAGATCCCCTGGAGGAGGGCATGGCAACCC
Source organism: Dama dama (assembly GCF_033118175.1). NCBI lineage: Eukaryota > Metazoa > Chordata > Mammalia > Artiodactyla > Cervidae > Dama > Dama dama. The sequence continues at coordinate 64,336,236 of NC_083692.1, read as the reverse complement.
ACTCCAGTATCCTTGCCTGGAGAATCCCATAGACGGAGCAGCCTGGCAGGCTACAGTCCATGGGGTTGCAAAGAGTCAGAAACGACACAACCGAAGCGATTGAGCACACAAACACATATACAGTTTTTCTCCCTTCTGAATCCCCTCAGGGTACACAGCTTGAGCCTGCAGTGGTTGATGGCTTGAGGGTCACACATCCTTTGTTCACTGATATGGCACGTAACATTTTTCCTCCACAAGACCAGACTTTGCAAACCATTGCTCTAGGGTGAAGCATCACTGAAGTAAACATAAAATTGTTAAGACCTAAGATGAGAAGCAATCTAAAGCTTCCGTTTAAGATACCAGCAGACTGAAGTTTCTAAGTAAACTGAAGCCGAGAGATGTTTGTGAACTCACAGGAGTGAGACGGCTCAGATCAGATTGGAATCCAGGTCCCGTTCATCCCAGTCTTTCCAAGAAATCTTATTACCCACTCTGTCCCTTTCCTCAGAAAGACAGTCTAGTCGAAAACTTATCAAGGTTTTAATAGGGAGAGAGTAAAGAGACAAACTAGGTAATTCAATAGTTAATCCCAGTAGGGGATTGTCAGTAAGGAAAAAAGTATGGGAGACCCCTGTGTAAATCAATGACCAAGCAAGAAAGCAGGTTTGCTTAAGCACATGTGTGTTAAGCCACCTCAGTCATGTCTAACTCTTTGCAACCCCATGACTGTAGCCTGCCAGGCTCCTCTGTCCAAGGGATTTTCCAGGCAAGAATACTGGAATGGGTTGCAATGTCCTCCTCCAGGGGATCTTCCTGACCCAGGGATAGAATCCTGGTCTCTTATGTCTCCTGCATCTGCAGGTGGGTTTTTTTACCACTAGCACCACCTGGGAACCACAAAATGACCCAAGAGAAGCATGAGACGTGCCTCCAAACAATAAAACAATTGTGCATGAGACACACATCCTGCCCAGTGAGCTCAATGAATTAATGATTCCTAGGTCACACTCCTCTGCACACACTAAAAACAAAAATATGAGGAAAAAGTGACATTATATTGAAACCTCAGATAATTTATCATTTTTAGCATATGTTATTGCCTATTTTGTTCACTTCTATTGTGCCATGATAGTCCCAGTTTGACCATGTAGGACAAGAAAACTCCCCCACCTGGCATGGAGGAAGAACTGATGACGGAAGCATGACATCTGCTCAAGAATGAGGAAGAAGGCGGTTTTTTCCCCCTCTCCCAACTTTTCCTTTGATTATAAAACTGTAGCCCACTAAGTTCTCAAGGTGTAGCATCCTCTTGCCCATCCACTTGTTCGTCTCACAGGCGTCCTATTTTAATAAATCTCTGCCTATCTATCACGGTGCTTCTTGCTGAATTCTTTCTGTGCTGAGACATAAAGGACCGGAACTCCCAAAAAATGCCACCTAGTGGTTTCAGTTTGGAATATCTCAAATGTGGAAACTCAGTTCCATGGCTGATTCATAGAGGCCCAAGTCTATTTCTGGCTGATAAACACAACAGAAAGTGGCTTAGAACTGAACTGTTCTCTAAGGGTATATGGAGAAGTGAGGCTTCTAATTAGAGTTTGATTTCCTAACTGTCTAAGGTAAGTTAATACTGCTATCCCAGTGACCTGTGGGGAAACAGGGAAAGTAACTAACCTGTCAAGGGTTACATGATGAATTGGGTGGGGAAGGAACAATCACCACCAGGGTTCCAAGTCAGAGTAACATTAACATTACCAGTTTGAGGCTATACTATGTTGAAAAGTTTACTTTAAGAGTCCAGTTTTCAACTCCTCATCACTTATACAGAAATGATATATTAAACAAGTTACTTTATCAGAGTATTCAGTATTTGATGGTACAAAGAAGTGATTATCTTTTGGGATAAGAATATTAGGTTCTCTTAACTCGATGCCTTGTACATCATCTGAGCCCACAGTAAAGGGTCAAAACAGAGTTGCTTAATGTTGAATAAAATCAAAGGCAGGTTTAATTTTTAAATTATAGACTGGGTTGATATCACAGAATACAAATATTCTGGCTTTGAAAAATTTAAAGCAAGGGCCAATAAAGTACCGACTGGGGGTAAAACCCAGTCCTCCACATGTTTCTATAAATAAAGCTTTACTGGCACACAGCCACATCCATGCTCTTTTGCTACAGTAGCAGAATAACCATGACAGACATCTTATGACCTGAAAAGCCCCAAATATTTACTATTTCCGTAAGTAGATAAGATAGGGGCTCCCCAGAGAGAGAGAATCAGTCGTGGTTTTCTTGACACAAAAGAAGCCATTTTCGTTCCCCTAAGCCGTTCCGTGATCTAAACCTGACCACAGTGCTCGTCCCTGCCAGGTCTCAGTAATAATGATCTTCAGGGAACAAAAGAACAAACCTTTATCAGGCAAGAGAAGTCACAACAGCAAACACATCAGGTATCAAGACCCCCAGTTCTGTTTCATTGGTAAAGATGAGCCTACTTTCTTAAGATTTTGCAGAATTTAACACCTGTCTGCCCACCCTTGCTGAAGGAATAATGATGTTGATCTTTTCAGACCCTCTTGACTTCACTCAACTAAAGTTTCAGCTCTCAACTACCCAAGTCTCTTAATTTAAAAACTTTCCCAATTTTGCTGCTTGGGGACACGCTGCTTTGGGAAAGATCTCCAATGTTCTCCTTAGTTGCAACAAGTAATAAATCCTTCTTCCACTCTCTTTCTTGCTTGTGTCTTTTTGCTCAACACCCACCAAGAGGCGAATCCAGTTTTGGGGTAACATTTAGTTCTTTTTTGGGAACAAGTTAGCAGACTATTGATTTAAAGTTAAAAAACTTAGAAATGAAATATAGTAAGTCTCCTACATACTAACGTTCAAATTGCGAACTTTCAAAGATGCAAACACGCGTTCCATCAACATCAGGTGTGACTGAAATTGCCGGCTGTGCCCTCCGATTGTGTTAGTTGGGTATCCAGGCTAACTTTGTTGGTCTTACAAACAAACAGGACTTACGAACGTGCTCTCGGAAAAGAACTCGTTCATGTGTAGGGGACTTACTGTAAAGCCTATTTTGATCCTCTGGTTTCCTTTCCTACCCCATCACTGAACTTGACTAGGTACCATTCTCCTCCCCTATTACACCAGTGAAGGGAAGCAAAATATACCACCCTCACATCCGCTTCTCTGACACAAAGATTATTCTGAACTGAAGGTAACTGAGGAGCAGCAGATACAAGAAAAGCTCTCTACCCTCCCCCATCTACCAAAGAGCAAGACATAAATTTACAAAGGTACCTTCTCTCCCCTCTCTACCAAGGACAATATTTAACTTAGAGACAACTCTAGACCCTTATCAGCCCAGAGACTACACCAGAGCAATCTACGCAACAAATTTATCTTATCTCCAGCTAGTTTCCCCATATATTTGCCACTCTAGAAACTCAAAGTCCTCTTCCTTTGTCTTGGTGCTTCTCTGATTTACAGCTCCTCATCCAGTCAACCTCAGATGGGTAAGAGTAAAAAAGAATTCTTTCCTCCCTTACACCCGGTAAGATGCTCTTTTTTCCCCAATATGTTACCCTTGTTACGAGCTCCAAAGAGAATGCTCTATTTCCACTCTTACAGAAACCTATTTACTATGGAAAGTTACATACCAGGTTGAAAGTCATATAATTCTGTTTTTTCTAATATAGCCAAATAATGACAATTTTATATGGTTCAACCTACTTTGGCATTAACAGCTTATTCCTATAGTATGTATCTCCAGGATATAATATACAAACACATCAATGTTCTACAAAGGGAACACAGAAATAAAATTAGGAAAAGGGAGTGAGGAACTTTTTCCCCACTAGAGGGCACTCTAACAGAGTAAACTTCAAATATTTTTAGAGGCTTCGTTGGTAACAGAATCCTCAGGCAATGCAGGAGACCCTGGTTCAATTCCTGGGTCGGGAAGATCCCCTGGAGAGGGGATAGGCTACCCACTCCAGTATTCTTGGGCTTCCCTTGTGGCTCAGCTGGTAAAGAATCTGCCTGCAATGTGGGAGACCTTGGTTCAGTCCCTGGGTTGGGAAGATCCCCTGGAGAAGGGATACCCACTCCAGTATTCTGGCCTGGAGAATTCCGTGGACTGTATAGTCCGTGGGGTTGCAAAGAGCTGGACACAACTGAGCAACTTTCACTTTCTACATTTTTACTGACAGAAATATTTGATTAAAGTTTTAGTTTTCCAAGTCCTTGCATCTGACCCCAACAATTTTGTGAGATACTTTATAGAAGAGGAAACAGACACTGGAAAGGACCTACTCAGAGTCACATGTCGGAGAAGTATAAAGCCTGACTCAAACCCAGGTCCTCTCTGCCCTAGCCCACCCTGCAGAAGTTTAACACGATCTTTAAAATCAATAGCTCCTAACTTTTCTTCCCTTTCTATCGCACCATTTACACAAGAATTTTATTCCTGTAATATTTCTTTTTTCTGGCCTGAGTCTCCAAGAAGTGAGAAGGGAAAACACATCCAGCCCCACCTCCCAGAAGGTGATATGGGAACACAGTCTGAAAAAAAGAGAAAACCCTTGAGAGAGTCTCACAAGTTTCTCCTTACTCCCCGCTCTTCCACTGTGCTACCACCAATCCCCACTCACCTTTTTAATGGTCCAGTAATCATTGATTTCACAGCTGTATACCAGTTGACTACCAATTTTTTAACTTGAGTGGTAAGCCACTTCTTACTTGGTTCTGAAAAGTTGCCACTTACCAACATCTTTCCGAATCCTATAGAGAAGAAGATGACCTTGTTTTGTTCCAACAAGCAGCCATTCCTCTGAAAAACAAAAGGACCATCAGCTTTAGTAAGACCCTGTTTCTTTAGTTGGGGCTTATAATCAGAAATCAAAGGGTTGAGAAAATGAGTTGGCTTTGATAATATGTGTTTTGTAAAACTAAGAAATATTTATATTCAAGAAATGTTTGAGAATCAAATAATTGAAAACAATATTTATCGAACTAGGTAAGACATATCAGAGAATGAAAAATGCCCCCAGCTTCACTGTTTCAAAATGAAACCGACCAAAAATATGATAGAAGTTTATAAAATCATAAAATGGGTAGCATAAACATAAGACTAGGCATGTTTCCATGTGATATAGCACATGAAGCTTACAGAACTATCTCAAAAGATGGTCTAACAGATAGTATCAAGTGTGACAAAGATGTGAAGAAACTAGAATGCTCATACATTGTTTGCAGGAAAATAAAATTGCAGCCCTATGAAAAACAATCTCACAGTTTCATAAAAGACTAAACACAGAGTTACTGTATGACCCAGCAATTCCAAAACCCATGGGTATACATATAATGAAACATGTGTTCCCACAAAAAATTGTACATAAATGTTCACAGTAGTGTTATTCACAATAGCCAAAAGGTGGAAACAACATAAGTATCTACCAACAGATGGGTGGATAAACAAAATGTGGTATATCCATTCAATGGAATATTCCAGTCATTAAAAGAAATGAAGTGGTGACATATGCTACCATGCGGATGGATCTGAAATATTATACTAAACGAAAGAAGCTAGACAAAAAAGGCTACATATTGCATGATTCTATTATATTACATGAAATGTCCAGGATAGGCAAATCTAGAGACAGTAAGATTAGTGGTTGCCTAGAGCTGGTGGGCTTAAGGAGAATGGGGCTAGTGGGCTTGGGGAAAAAGAAATGGGATTTCTTTTCAGGGTTACGAAAATGTTTTGAAACTGACTGTGGTGATATTTGCACAACTCTGTGAATGTACTGACAACCATCAAATTGTACACTTTAAATGGGTGAGTTTTACGGTATATGAATTATATCTCACTAAAGCTCTTACTTGAAAAAAAAAGAAAAGATGTTCTTGGTTACTGGTTCTTTAATTTTGATGTGCATCAGAATTATTTGAGAATTTATTAAAATAGATTAGTAGGCCTTGCCCTCAGTTTCTGATTCAGTAGGTCTGGAAGTGGGCCTGGGAATCTGCATTTCTAATAAGCCCCCAGGCAATGCTTATGCTGTTTGTCTAGAGATAGCATTTTGGGAGACACTGCTCTTGGCTAAAAGTCAAAAGGTTCTGAAAGGACTTAAATAATTACCCTAATAGATTTATATCAAATAATTAAGCTAAATTAAGCATGTACAGATATTTCCCTGGCTTTTTGATGCTGTAACATAAAGGTCACTCATTCCCTTCATAAACTTCCAGATCCTCTGCAAAATAAAATATTGGATAATGACATAAACAAACTTTACTGAGGATGCAGTAAAGTATTCCTGGAAATGCTAAGCACTTATCACATGCTATAACAACTATCCTTTGAAGTATGTCTTTTTCTTTTTTAAAAGAACTTTTGGCCATACCACATGCGGGATCTTAGTTCCCCAACTAGGGATTGAACCCATGCCCCCTGCAGTAGAAGCATGGAGTCTTAACCATTGGACCGCCAGGGAAGTTCCAGTATGCCCTTAACTTAAATCTCTATTTTATAGATGAGGAAGTTGAGGCCTAGGGAATAAGTAACTTGTCCAGAGTCACGCATTTAGTAAGACATGTGTAGCAGAGACAGGATCCCAACCCCAATTTGTCTTACCCTTAGCCACATGCTGAAAGTGAAAGTCACTCAGTCATGTCCAACTCTTTGCAACCTCATGGACTGTTCATGGAATTTTCCAGGCCAGAATACTGGAGTGTGTAGCTTTTCCCTTTTCCAGGGGATCTTCCCAACCCAGGGATCAAACCCAGGTCTCCCACATTGCAGGCAGACTCTTTATCAGCTGAGCCACAAGCAAAGTCCAAGAGCACTGGAGTGGGTAGCCTATCCCTTCTCCAGGGGATCCTCCCGACCCAGGAATTGAACCAGGGTCTCCCACATTACAGGCAGATTCTTTACCAACTGAGCTATCAGGGAAGCCCTGATATGAAGCACATGTTATGATGCACTTATTAAGGCATCTCATCTCAAAACAATGGGTGTTAGCCACAGGCTATCTGAAAGGTACGGTTATGTTTATAAAACAGGTCGGGAACAACACCAGAAATATTTCTCCAGGTTGATGTCCGTAGTCTTCCAGAAAAAGATAATGACTCTGTTCTCTTTTAGGTTTTAAAGTAAAGGCAGCAATGAGGTACCATTACACGCCAGCCAGGATGGCTGCCATCCAAAAGTCTACAAGCAATAAATGCTGGAGAGGGTGTGGAGAAAAGGGAACCCTCTTACACTGTTGGTGGGAATGCAAACTAGTACAGCCGCTATGGAAAACAGTGTGGAGATTTCTTAAAAAACTGGACATAGAACTGCCATATGACCCAGCAATCCCACTTCTGGGCATACACACTGAGGAAACCAGATCTGAAAGAGACACGTGCACCCCAATGTTCATCGCAGCACTGTTTATAATAGCCAGGACATGGAAGCAACCTAGATGCCCATCAGCAGATGAATGGATAAGGAAGCTGTGGTACATATACACCATGGAATATTACTCAGCCATTAAAAAGAATTCATTTGAACCAGTCCTAATGAGATGGATGAAGCTGGAGCCCATTATACAGAGTGAAGTAAGCCAGAAAGATAAAGAACATTACAGCATACTGACACATGTATACGGAATTTAGAAAGGTGATAACGATAACCCTATATGCAGAACAGAAAAAGAGACACAGAAATACAGAACAGACTTTTGAACTTTGTGGGAGAATGTGAGGGTGGGATATTTCAAAAGAACAGCATGTATACTATCTATGGTGAAACAGATCACCAGCCCAGGTGGGATGCACGAGACAAGTGCTCCGGCCTCGTGCACTGGGAAGACCCAGAGGAATCGGGTGGAGAGGGAGGTGGGAGGGGGGATCGGGATTGGGAATACATGTAAATCCATGGCTGATTCATATCAATGTATGACAAAACCCACTGGAAAAAAATAATAAAAGGAAAAAAAAAATAAATAAATTAAAAAAAAAAAAAATAAAAAAATAAAGTAAAGGCAGGACACAGAAAGTAATGTACTCTCAATGACATAAGTGGAAATGAGAAATAACACTAGCTCCAGTAGAACACTGGTGATTTATGTCAGAGCAGAACATGGGGGAACAAAAAAGAATGCAGTTCACAAGGCTTGCTTTGAAAAATATATTATGTTTAGAACTTTACTTATATTAATAGATATCACTGTACTGAGCAATTGGTAATATTAAGGTTGATTTTCAGGACACCCACTAATATTTCAAATACAAATAAAACAAAATTTTTTAAAAATTCACTTACACATAAAAACCTACAGCAAAAAGGCCAACATAATGTTCACCATCTTCCCCATCCTCTCCACCATGACCCCCAAACACCTGCCAGTTCCTGTTTTTCTTTACCTCTTTCAACAGGTTCATCAACTACCCAGATCTGCAAGGCCTATCAACTTTACCTCTACAAGGTACCTGGCAACAGCCCTCTCCGAGTCCCTGGGGACCCCTCAGCTGGTCTCACGTTATGTGTCCTTCCATGTTTGCTGGCTGTTACCTTAAAGCACATCTCCAATGCTGTCCAATTGGGGTTTAAAAAATCCTCATGAAGCTGGACTGCCAAAACATGAAGCCAAACTCCTAATCATGACTGTCAAGGGTGTGCTTTCCATTTTTATTGACATGTTTATTTGCCAATAGACATTTCTATCAAATGTCTACTGGTGATAAAATGGAATCAAATAAATTTAATGAAAATTTAAAAAAAAATTTTAATTGAGGGACTTCCTTGGTGGTCCAGGGGTTAAGAATCTGCTTTGCAAGGCAGAGGACAAGGGTTTGATCCCTGGATGAGGAACTAAGACCCCACATGCCTTGGAGCCTGAGAGCTGCAACATGTAGCAAGTAAGACCCAATGCAGCCAAATAAAACAAACAAACATTAAAAGAAAAAACTTCTTAAAAAATTTTTAATTGAAATTTTATTTGACCCTTCTCAATTATTCCTCTGGAGATGCTGACGAAAATGCACTTATCATACATGCAACATATTGAAACAGCTTTCTTTTAACGAGTAAAAGCACCACACACATATTCATTTCTAATACTCAAAGTCAAGGAAAAAGAGAGCATCATCCAGACATAACAATGGCACAGAGCTCTGACGAGGCCTGATTTGGTTACAGAAGTCAACGAGGGTTCAGGTGGCCTGAGAACCAACCCAGGGACCAGAGGACCAACCCAGGGACCAGAGGACCAACCCAGGGACCAGAGGACCACCCCATGCATGCTCTATGTCACCAGACAACATAGCCGTGCATGCAAAACACCGGAAATGAAAAGCCTGCAGAGTGGGCAGAGCACGGGGTAGGTGGACAGTCTCTCTGGGACTCAACACTGCACGTCAGAAAGTGGAACATACTACACAAACGGGTAACACAGGCAAAAACAAAGGAGAGTCAGCCCTAGAAAACTCCCAGTGGCCTAATCCTGAGCCACAAGATCATAGACACAATTCCTCCAGGGAAGGAAGGTGGAGCCCTCTAGCTCACAATTACCCTAGCGAAGCTCCATCCAACAGTGCAGCTCAGTCCAAATGGACGTGATAAACCCCCACTGCTGAACATGGCAGTGAGTACAGATGAACAGGATAGTGGTCACTTCCCTTCTTTGAGTCACAGGGCAAAGAACAGTGTTTCTCAAAGCATCAGCCCCTGATTAGCTGTGTCAGAATCACTTGGACTTATTAAAAATGCCCGTTCCTTAAAAAAAAAAAAAAAAATGCCCATTCTTGAGCCTAGCTCCCAGAGATTCTGATACAGTGATTCTGCAGTGGTGCCCTGAAATTTGCATTTTTAAATTTTTTCATTATATGAGACATTTACCTAATTCCAAAGCTAAAACTATGAGAAGTCCATCCTTTTCACTTCACCTTGTTCTCTTCCTTCTGCTGTAAGTAACCATTTTAATCATTCTTGATTTATTTTTCCATTGTTTCTTTGGAAAACAAATAAAAATGATTTGGTATACACACATACAGATACACACACATATACCTATATATATATATATATATTTTTTTTTACCTATATTTTTTTTATAGGCTCTGAATATACATTAAAGTTTGAGAACCAAGCTCTAGAATCAGATGATTCACTGGATTTACATTGGAAAACCTACTTAAATTTTCAGGTTCTTCCTCTGGAAAATGGAGTTGTTATTATTGCATAAATGCTTACTACATCTAAGTACTCAACAATGAAAGCCCTTACTATTAGTCAATTAAACAAATATTTAATAAGTATCCATTATGAGTCAGGAACTGTTCTAGGCACAGTAAATAAACCTATGGACAAAACAAAGTTGTTGCTCTGAAGGAACTTATACTCTAATATGGAATGACAGAGACAATAATAACATATAAAATAGCAGTAAGAGGCTTCTATGATAAGAAGATAAGGCTGAGTAAAAGAGTAGCACATTGGTGGATGTGGCGTTTTCTTTTACACAGAATAGCTCGCGAAAGTCTTGCTGATTTATGTGATATTTCAGCAAACAAAATGAGGAATGAGCCGTATATCTAGGACAAGAGACTGTCAGGCAGAGGAAACAGCAAGTGGAAAGGCCCTGAGATTAGTTACATGAGTTACATGCTTTGTGTGTTCATGAAACAAGAACGACCATGTAACTAGTAGCAGAGAGGAGCAAGGGATAAGACCATAGGGAAAAACAAGGAACATAACTAGAGGCCTGGTCATGACAGGTGTTGCCAGTCATGTTAAGGACTTTGGAACTTATTCCAGTTGTGATGTGAAGTTACTGGAGGGTTCTGAGCAGAGGAGAGATGCAAATATATGACATTTTCAAAGGATCTCTCTACCTCTATGTGGATAAAATACTGCAAATGGCACAATGGCAAACCCAGGGTGATGAGTCAGAAGACTATTATAGTCATTCAGATGGGAGAGACTGGTGCCTTCATCAACAGCAGTAAACAGTAGAGATGGAGAGAAGTGGCTGGATTGCAGAATTTTTCAGGAGGTGGAGCAGATAAGATTTGCTGATGGACTGGATATGGTGTATAAGAGAATAAGAGAAGTCAAGGATAATTCCAAGGCTTTGGGGTTTAGCCAAATGGGTAAACAGAAATGCCATTTCTGTTTGCAGAGATAATGGGATACAGGGGGATGGGCACATTTTGAAATCAGGAACTGTTCTGGCCATGCAACCGGATATCCAAATGAAGATGCTGAAGAGGCAACTGGATTCTACAACTCTGGAATTTTGGGAGAAGTCCTCCTCCTCCTCATCACCATCAGTATCTTCCTCACTTCCATGTCCCAGAAGATGGGATTATGGTGGCTCTATGGCATCTTCCAGCTCAAATACTGTCTGGCCCTCCAGAGGCCTGGAGGTTCCTGGATGAACTTTCCACCTAGGGTCACAATGTAGACAGAAGGGGTAAAAACTACAAACAGCAACATTTACTGCTGCTAAAGCCTGAAAATAAAGTAGTTTTGAGGCACAAGGCAGTAAATGGCCTCTCATAGCCCAATACCTAGTGCAGCAATCTCATAGGCAACAGGTGTTTCTCCTGTTTTGCTGGAGTTTAGACAGGCCAAAAGCTACCTACCATTTCAAAAACTGTTTCTGGAAAGCACAGGTACAGAAAATCTTTATGGTAACAAACTGCAGTTGGTGAAAGAGCCTGAAGTATGTGGACTACTAGTCCCACAGGGTATCAGGGTCAAGGATTTTGACAAGTTAAGTGGAGTGTGGCAAGTGGCTGCATCCATCCTTTTCAGAAACATATGTCCGAGGCTGAGTGGATTAGCCTTCCCTCCATGTTCACATATGAGGCAGCATAAGTCTCTGTTATCATTTATCTTGTATTGTAATCTGTTCACATTTCTTTGTCTTCCACTGTGTGTCCCAGGAGCACAGGCACTGTTTCTTACTCATCTTTGAGTTCCTGTTTCTAGCAGAGAGACTGGCCCATGCAGGCACTTAATACACACTTGAGAAAGAAACAGGGGAGTGATCCCCTTTGTGCTGAGTGGCAGATCTTTCATTTTTTCAATTTCTTTTTTTTTCTTCTCTATTTATTTTAAATTTTTACTGAGAGCATTTAATGACAGAAAAGTGGAGGTTTTCTTGAGATACTTGGAGGAAGTAGGATTCTCTCCTTAACCCTAGGACAGATTGCTGTGGAGGTGTGACTTTAAAAGTCCCAGAGCTAAACAACTACACTGTTACTGTATAGCACAGGGGCCTGTATTCAGTATCTTGTGAAAACCATAATGGAAAAGAAGATGAAAAATAATGTATGATATATGTAAAACTGAATCATTTGCTATACAGTAGAAATTAACACAATGCTGTAAATCAACTATATTTCAACAAAATAAAATTTTAAAAAGAGGTTCATGGCAGCTGGGGGAGAATGGGGGGTGCACACATTAATAAGATATGTAGTGAAGGTACCTTACTAAAAAGGATATGAAGAACTCTGAGTGGCACTGTCCATGACAATGAATAGAATGCCAGCTACCCACCAAGATTCCACCAGGCCCATCATGATACTCAGCTCAGTATAAGATCTGATAAAGGTTCTGAGCCACCTTGATTTCTAGGACCTGGACATTAACAGGAAAGACTGAAATTACTTCTGTTTGGTCTTTGGTTATCAGACACACAAACACTCGTGGATAGGAGCATAATGTTCACAGGAGTCAAGGTTTATTTCAGAAACAATTTGTATTCTAGAACAGAGACACCTGATCTTGCTTTCTGTACTGGCTAATTCCAAGTGGATCATGCAAAGTTTTATGGGTTAGGTTTCCTGACAGCCTGAAATGACCCTCTTCTCCTTCTAGGAGTTAGGTAACTTGGGCATTTTGATTATGAGACAATCAACCACTTGGCTAGATTAAAAGTGGAGAGTAACAAGTTAGCTACAGTAATTAGAAGTAAGTGATGAGTGACCATTAAGGGGGAAAAGACATAGCTGCTTACTTGTTCAATGCAAAACAAGCAAACAAAAAGCAAAACAATGTTGTCTTTCACCTGGAAAACAATCTGGACAAGTTCAAGCTCCTAGCCGTCTGAGAACTTCTGTGGAACTTTGTTACCCAAACTAAAGACTTACTGGGAACAGAAATGAGCCAAAACTGAGTAGTTAATAAGGAAAGTTCCACCCCCACTCCCTACCGAGGGCAAGGGCAGGTGAACAACCCTAAAATGCCTGGATCCCCGGAGATCGCCTAAACAGCTTCACCGCCCTCACTGTCAACAGTGCTCTGCTTCCCCTCATCCTAGGCCCCTCTTGGAGGATGCCCGACCAGAGTTCACACAGCCAGAGGCCGTCCATTTCCCTAGCCTCGTGAAAGGTCTCAGTCGCTCCCGCGCTGACCCCACCTGGCCCCTCGTCTCACCCCAGGCAGCCAGACAGTCGATCTGCAGAGGCAGCTTTTCTAGGATCGGCACCGGCTCGAAGGCGTCGTGCATGGCGGCAGGTGCAGTCGCCGCCACAGCCTCAACCGGACTGTGCCGGCTCGGGTGTGAGGCCGGAATCACGACCAGAGAAGAGTGGGGACCTCGACTACTGGCTCCCGGGCAATAGAGCAATCAACAACACCGGACTTCCTGCAGAGTTAAGCCCGCCCCTTCCGCAGCCGAAGCTCCGCCCCTTCCGCCCCGGTCCCTAGAGTAATCTCCAGGCGTGATCTGGTACCTGGGATAGCGTTTTTCGCTGGACCATTGTGTAGCCCGAGTGGTCATTGGCTTAACAAGGTGGAAAAGGGATCTTAATCTTTGAACTGTTTTGGGCATCAGAGCCTGATGAAGAATTCAGGCTTTGGAGTTAGACTTGGGATGGAGACCTGTTATTTAGAAAATGAGCTCAGTAGCTGTGGCGTTTAAGAAACAATCTCTAGAAGCCTTAGTTCTGTATCTGCAAAGTGATGGTAGTGTTGTGTACCTAACCTTGTGAGCTCTTAACAACAGCTGACATTCTAAGCACTCAATCAATGGTAGTTTTAGTATTACCATTATAAACCCAACTAATTCGCAGTAACTTTCCCTTGTATTTTATTTTAGGGGCTTATCGAGGCCAGTGGTTCTCAAAGTATGGTCCCTAGGTCAGCATCACCTAGGAACTTGTTAGAAAGGCAGTCCCAGACCTCATCCAGCCCTACTGACTCAAACACTGAAGGTGGGGAGGGGTGGGTGGTGGTCCAACTGTGTTTTAGTAAGTCCCCAAGGTGAGTCCATGAACTTTTAAGTTTTAGAACCAAAGCAAGAATGATCTGTATCTGGCAGTTTACCCCCAAGAAAACAGCTAATATGCCATGAAGGGAAGCATTTGGTTTAAAGCAAAATGTAAAAGAAAAAAGGAGTTAGTCTTTGATATAATCGTATTAAAAAAAAACAAAAACAAAAAACGTTCAGCTCAGGTCACTTTTAGTTTCATCTGTAAATGAGTTTCTTCATCTGTAAATCTGTCCCATTTAATCAAATACTGTTTCTGATAATCAAATGAAGTATTTTCAAGTAGTAAGAAACGCAAAAATTGCTAAAGAAATCTTGGGGCTAATTTTCCCCATAGAAAGAAACTGAACACCTTGAAAATTTAGAATTACCAGCTGTTCCGCTAGAAGGCCTGCTACCTTGTAGTTCAAGACCAAAATAAACCATGTAGACTCTTAAGTTGGTTACAGGTCAATGTGATAATATAAATTACTTCTGAACCTAGTCTAAGAACTGATACACTACAGCCAGTCACATTAACACAAGAAGCCAAGAGAAAACAGAATTACCAGGCTGTAGAATTTGTGCTATATACCCCTGCTTTTAACAGTAGGTTTCTGGGAATTTCCAGGTGGTCTGGTGCTTAGGACTTGGCACTTTCACTGTTGGTGGGGGGACTAAGATCCTGCAAGCCATGTGGTGTTTAAAAAAAAAAATATATATATATATATATATATATGGGTTTTTGCCTAGTTTCAAATTAATATCTAACCAGTCTCAAAATATATGACCAACTATCCTGCTGCATTATGACCACTATTCACTTGCTGAGTTTTGGTGTGGAAGAACAGAAGCACACAAAGTTAATACCAGCCCTTTGCAAATGGGTTAACCTGAGAATAGGCAGTTCGTGTTGTTTCTTAAGAGATACTATCTAGGTGATTTTTGTTGTTAATCACCATACCAAACAGCTAGAGAAATGTTACATAAACACTTTAGTGAAGATTGTAGTCACATGGTCACTGATTTTAACAGAAAATAAGACAACATAGAATAAAACCCATGTAAGGAAAATTCAATAACAGTGTGAAGAAAGAATGGTCTTCAGAGAAAGTCTTGGAAAAAAAGTGACAAAAACATGAATTTTGTTAAAACTTTTTAATATTAAAAAGTGGCATGAACTTTCTATGTAGAACAAAAAATCTTGGGAAGGCAAAATTGGACAAAATCATTCGAACAAATAATAGTGCTTCAAATGAATCCCATCACCTTGTGATGTTTCTTATAAACCATCCCTAAGCCAACACCAGATACAAGTACAGTCAATCCTAAAAAATGAGCAGCAGTCCAGGGCCTCCACATTATTTCATGCAGAAAAAACTGTTCAAGAAAGAAGGACCTGTTTCCTTTATATTAGCTCCTTCTTCTGAAGCATTATAATCCCTTTAGCAGGGTGCTCACTCACATGCACTTATGATGGAGTGCCTTTCTGCATCTAGTGCAACACCCAGTGAAAGGCATGAAGGCAAACAAAGCACTGCCCAGGACTCCACAATGCTGCCCTTGAAGGCTTACAAAACAGTAGTTAAAAGTTCTGGAGTGTGCACCACATTGCCAGCAATGGGATGTGTCACAATAGCAGATGTCAAAAGAGTTAAGCTAATATTTCTCTCTAAAGTACATCTGAAATAGAAAAATCTTTAATATACACCATTTGTAAACAAAATTGCACTTGATTTTGCTTCTTCAAATGATCTAAATCACACTGTAACAGTCTCTCTCTCTCCCTTTGTTGTTGTTGTTTTAATCACTGATAGAACTGTGGCTCCTTAACGCAGGACTTTTTTTTTTTTTTTCCTCTAAACTACCTCTGCAAGATTTAACCTTGGCTTCCCAGGAAATGCAAAGATAATTAACAATTTCACCCATCACCTACGTAATTCCCTAAATAAATAAAAATTACAGGCAGTTGCTCCTGGATATTACGTATTACGGCGTTGATGTCACAGTTCTTCAGAGGATGTTAAATTTTTTAGTTTGACAGATTAAACAATTTAAACATTATAGAAGGTTTAGGAACAACATACACAAGTTGCATAAACATCCATGTCAGGGTGTGGGAGGGAAAGGGGCATCAATGCTGCAAATAGAAAACTTGTAGATTCTTTTCATCCTATGAACTTGTTTTCAAGAGTGTGTTCTCCTTGTTCCAACACCTCTCGCCAGCTCCAATGCACAAAGATCAAGGAACAGATCAATATGTCATTGCCTCCTTTAATCCCATGGAGCAGTGCAGTGACTAACATAGAAGCTGATCTCTTTCCAGGTACTAGCCATCCTCAGTTGCATTCTCAGAATCTTCCCATTCTTTACTCCATTTTGGACCTTTCGAAGTGCGTGATCATTCGTTCCTAGGGAGGAAAAAGTTATTTTAAGTATATTAATTTTAAATGGTCTACATTCCAAACATCTTTTACAAAAATGATCACAGGTTTTCTTAATTACCTAAGTTCATTAGCTATTTAGAGTAATAGTTCCTAATCATCTATGAAGATTTTGAAACATACAGATGTCCAAGTCCAAAGATTAACTGAAGCAAAATCTCTAGGCTTCTGGGCAACAAGTCACAAATCAAAAGGAACTGTGTATTTTAGAGTCACTTAAGTTTAATAAAAATGTCTACCTCCTGTGATCCAGGAATTTAACTTAATGAAAGAGTCAAGGATATGGGCAAAGATTTAGCTTCTACCATCTCTACCACTGCTAACAGAATACTAGAAAGAATTGTGTCCAAAAATATAAGACTGTATAGACAAACTACAGTATATCCTGATTAAAATTACATCTGATGAAAAAGTTCTAGACATCTGTTGCACAACAATGCACATATAAATTAACACTTTGCACTTGAGAAAGGTTAGAATGGTAATTTTATGTGTTTTCCATAATTTTTTAAAATCATGTAAAAAATTACATTTGATTATAAAACAGTATTTATAATATGCTGTTTCAATTGAAAAAATTAATGTAATACTATTAAATTTCACAGTAACTACACAGGAATTTTACTTTAGAATGTTCTTCATTTTTCCCAAACTTGCACAGAACTGTAAATCCCTTTGCAATATGATCAATTACATCAGAAAATCTATCCTTTTCACATTTTCTCTTAGAAATACCCCTCCCTGAAGCTCTCTGTTCTCTTCCATTCTGGACTAAATGCTCTCCAAACCTGTTGCTCAGCTGTCACTGAGAATTTCTTACATCATCATCCTAGGAATTTATCCCTGCCTCTGTGTCAGATCCTTGATTTCCTGGATCCAAAGTCTTTCTCTTTACAGCTCTCTCATATTCATATATTTTATGAATAAACATCTACATAGTAATTTTACTTTAGAATACTTTCTAATTTTATTCTAGAATACACTTCCTGAGAAAGCACACATAGGATGTCAATTACTTTATTTTTTGCATGAATGAAAACATCTTTATTTTACCCTCAATTGATAATTGAGTATAGAATTCTAGTTTGAAAATAATTTTTCTCAGAATTCAAATACATTGTTCTATTATCTTCTAGTTTCCAATGTTGTTGAAGAGTCTGATGTTGCTGAAGAGTCAGATTCTTCAACTCTAGTCCTTTATCTGTTTCTCTTGTAATTCATTTAAGTTCTTGAACCATTTTTTCATACAGGACAATATAAAACCATGAAGTCTGCCACCAAAAGTACTACAATAAACACATATTCCCCTGAACAGCACAACTGGGTTTCACATACTCAGCCCTCTCTGGTTGAAATATGGATGTCTGGAAAGCTGAAGCCAAAAGGCAAATCCTGAAGGCCAACCCAATTATAAGCAGAAGGTGGTGCCCAAGAGAAAGAACTGAGAATACACCACAAAAAGCCAAGTGTTCTGTAAACAGGCTTGTCTGAAAGGTCCAGTTCTCAGTTAATTCAATGCATTGAACAGCTAAGGAATCTGACACTGTGTGCTGTACCACACAGCAGGTCAGTGGGAAGTGAAGAAACCAATTTTTAACAGTCAATCCAATACAGTAAGTCACAATTGGGCAAAGGCTTTTAAAGGCTTTCTGAAATCAAGATAACCTAAACATTCAGAACATGTCTAGAAGAGGTTTCCATGAACTCAGACTACAAGTCTGATATAAGACTTCATGAGAAACCTTCTAGATGAAGTGTATGGAGCCAACTAAAAATCAACATAAATATTTTGTTGTTGTTCAGTCTTCAAGTTGTGTCCGACTCTTCATGACCCCGTGGACTGCAACAACATAAACATTAGAATTATACTAATTATCCTTATTATCTGTAAGATAGCGACACAGACAGTACTGATAGTAGGTAACAAAATCAGGCCATTAGAGTCAAATAAATCAGTGTTCTTAAACAAAAGACTGATGACTGCCTATTAAGCCACCAGACACAAAGTTTATGTGTATATTATTTGATCACTAACCTCATCTGAATCCAGAAGGGCAGGAAGTGCTCTACAGAGAGAAAAACAAACTGATAAATGTAAAATAAAGCCATAAATGGTTCATAAAGGATAGTGGAATAATGAGTACAATTTAATGACATTTCAGGAAAAGACCAAAAAACCCACAAGAATCAGTTACTAAAATTGTATGGACTTTAACAGGACCAATGTTTAATTAACATTATAGACATCAAAAGGAACTCAAAAATTCCATAAGGATTATCCCACTGATTTTAGGAAGACCTATAGCTAAATCTTTCTGAGCAGAAATGTCATCTGAATAAACAATCTGGATTACTTTCATTTGTATTAATATATCATTCCTAGTTTTTAGTTTCTAACATATTTTAGTGTTTTTAATACTTTAAATTATTTCCAATAATTTAATTTTTTACTTCCAGAGTTAACCACAAGCATTCTCATTACTATGTTCTTCAGCTCAACTCATTTAAAATAATAAAATACTACTTTGAAAAAGTATTCTTGTGGTAATGATTAAAAAACTTACACATCTGTCACAGAAGAAGGAACATTTTCTTCTACCCACTTTAAATCATCTTCCTGCTGAGAACATATAAATGCCAGATGTTACTAAAATGCACTAAAATATACATCTCAAGTAAAAATCTAAAGAGGTCTCAACTTAATCTTTTGTCACTCTGAATTAGTATATTCACATAACAGGACTGAAAACACAGAAGTCAAATAATTTAATTTGAAAAACTAAACTATATATACGAAATGTAAAATGGTATCTTATATACCTAAGTGCTTTCTTTTCAATAGTGTAATACCTAGAGTTCTTACTTCATGTAAGCTTTGAGTCTTAAAAATAAAATAAATTCTAAAGCCCTTTTAAATGTAGAGTGAATGCACAGTTCTGAAGGAAAAAAAAAGCTGACTGAAAAAAATCTTGATCTTTTTTCCTTTAAAAAAAAATCAAAGTATAGTTGATTTACAATGCTGTGTTAATTTCTGCTATATGGCAAAGTGTTCAGTTATATATATATATATATATATTCTTTCTCATATTCTCTCCATTATGGTTTATCAGAGGATTTTTTTTTTAAAGTTATATTGGAGTATAGTTGAATTTCAATGTTGTGTTAGTTTCAGATGTACAGCAAAGTGAACCAGTGATATATATATCCACTTGTTTTTAGATTCTTTTCCCTTATAGGCCATTGAAGACTAGTAAGTAGAGTTCCCTGTGCTATATAGTAGGTCCTTGCTGTTTATCCATCCTATATATAATAGCTTGCATTTGCTAATCCCAAACTCCCAATCCTTCCCTCCCCCCACCCTTCCAACCATAAGTCTGTTCTCTATGAGTCTTTTCTTTTTCATAGACAGGCTAATTTGTATCATATTTTAGATTCCACATTTAAGTGACATAATATGGTATTTGTCTTTCCCTTTCTGACTTAGTATGGTAATCTGTTCATCCATGTTGCTACAAATGGTGTTATTTCATTCTTTTTTATGGCTGAGTAGTATTCAATTGCGTATATGTACCACATCATCTTTAGTCATTCATCTGTTGATGAGTATTTAGGTTGTTTCCATGTCTTGGCTACTGTGAATAGTGCTGCTATGGACATGGAAGGGGTGGTGGGTGCCTGCATCTTTTTGAATTATGTTTGGTCTGAAAATATGCCCAAAGGTAAGATCCTGGATCATACGGCAACTCCTTCAGGAGCCTCCATACTATACTGTTCTCCATAGTGGCTGTACCAATTTACACTCTCAACAACAATGCAGGAGGGTTCACTTTTCTCCACACCCTTTCCAGCATTTGTTATTTGCAGACTTTTTAATGATGGCCATTCTGACCAGTATAAAGTAATATCTCATTGTAGTTCTGAAAAAATCTTTATCTTTACTACAAAAAAGACCACCTTAGGTTATTAATGAGGCTATGACTACATTGATGAAAACCATTACACAGAACCATCAGTATAGCCTGGAACTTTTTTAGGACATAGCAGCAAACCATCTAGTTAAAGATTACTAGGTCCCAGACAGAATCTCTTGCTATCTCTGTTTTAAAAAATGTTAATTATACAACAGGTTAAAAAAAAAATCACTAAGACCTATACATAACTGCTGAATCCACCAAGGGCTAGAGGACAGGGCAAAAAGAAAAGATGTCATACTTACTGCTTTATTTACTTTACTATTTCCATTTGGTTCTTGTTTAGTACTTCTCATTTTCATTCCTTCTGTAGAAGAAAAAAAAAAAGTAGATATGGTTAGCTGTCAGTGACCACACTGACAGCAAAAATAGATCCAGAGCTTCATTTTAAGCTTACTGACACTAAATTATACTACAGGTAGGTTTCTTCATCTTTACATTTTTGCTGGAAAGTTCAAAGTAAAATTTTCAGCTCATCTATAGCAAGTAAACTGGACATTTAATGTGCCATTATTCACTGAACATGGTTTCATCTAAAGACTGATACCCTTACTTTTGCTTTCCTTTAACTTTACCAAAACCAGAAAAGACTATTTAAAGCACAAATAAAAGGTGAATTTTATCACTACCAAAGCTTTCTTTCAGCATAGGTTCCTTTTGTTCATCCTCCTCCTCTTCCTCAGACAATGGTGAAAAGGCAAACCTGACAGAACAAAGGTAGAACAGAAGGAAAAAATTAGAAAAGGAAAAACATTACTCCACTATCTGGATTTTACAGGACTAATTATTGAAACTTCAATTACAGTCATTCATAATATCAGTTTCAAGAATAACACAACAGTTCCTCCCCTTCAGAAAGCTCTCAACTGCTGCTCTGAACAAGAGAGAAGTAGGACGGTATCATAGTTATGAGTGCAGGCTCAGCCACAGACTACTTGTGGCTTTAGACAAGTTCCCTATTCTTCTCTGTGCCCCAGGTTCCTCATCTGTAGATGGGGATAATCATAGAACATTACTGTAATAAAGAAAGCAGGTAAGTTAATTCAAATAAAGGCTTAGAACAATACTTCACAGTAAGCACTCAATAAATGTCCATTTATTAGCATATGTACCACACAGGGGTAAGCATATAATTCAAAATTTCAGCCTTCAAACTGGTAGTTATGATTTGGAAAGTCTGACTGTGTTGTGTTCCAAGTAATTTATCTCTCCTTTGCAACTTGCAAGAGGTTCAGCAAAGCTTCTACTGGATAGGTAATTCTCAGAATGCTTAGCTGTGAACTCATTCTGCACTTTTCATCTTACTGTTGCTTATTATTTTTATTTTCCTGTTTTAAAGTCTCCCTTACAAGATAAACTCTTTATTAAGCTAGGAATAATAGGGAACACCTATAACAGCTGTGAACTCATTCTGCACTTTTCATCTTACTGTTGCTTATTATTTTTATTTTCCTGTTTTAAAGTCTCCCTTACAAGATAAACTCTTTATTAAGCTAGGAATAATAGTGAACACCTATAACCTGTTAAAGGGTAACTAACAAAAATGCACAAGCCCGGCAATCCCAAGGCACTCACTAGTACTGAGAATATGCTATGTGCCAGTGTGTTCTTAAAAATTCACCTTGTATACACAGAGAGACCTAGTCTTTGCCCCTGACTAATAGGAGGTGATCTTTATCTCCCTGGCATGTCCTGCCTGATATGAGTGTCACTGGTTACCCACTCTGGCTTTGGCCACAGGATAGTCTAATAATGTGATTTGTGTTAAGCTCTCTGACAGTCAAGAATCCACCTGCAATGCGGGAGACCTGGGTTTGATCCCTGAGTTCGGAAGATCCCCTAGAGGAGGGCATGGCAACCCACTCCAGTATTCTTGCCTGGAGAATCCCCACGAACAGAAGAACCTGGCAGGCTACAGTCCATGGGGTTGCAAAGAGGCGAACACAACTGAGTGACTAAACACAGAACATACTCTGGGGCACACAATATCACTTCCAATCTCCAGAGGAACCAGCAACTAAAGATTACAAGCCTGACCTCCAGGCCCCCTTGGAGACTGAAGGTTAGCCATACAGGCAGCAGGCAATCAAACCCCAGTAGTGTCCCACAGGCCCGGGGGAGCTTCCCTCAGTGGGCAGTATCAGCATGTACTGTCACTGTCATATACACAGTGCAGCCAGGAGGAAGGAACACCGTCTGTGACTCCATGGGGAGCCGACAACTGGGAGAGATGCCTTTGGACCCCTCCTGGACTCTGTATTGTAAGTCTCTCCTCCAAGCTGATTTTAATGTTTACCCCTTTTCTGTAATAAACTATAGCCATGAATGCAACAGCTTTCAGTGAGTTCTGAGTCCTTTTAGTGAATTATCAAATCTGAACTGGTTCTGCAAATCCTTGAACTTGCAATTGTGTGTCAAAAGTGGAGACAGTCTTATAGGGACCATTCCCTCAGATTTTGCAGCTTGGCTAACTCCAGGTAGCCAGGAACATTTCTTGGTCTTTGTGAAATGTACTTCTGGTTTGAGGGATGGGGGATGGAAAGAGAAGGTAGATAGTTCACAATAAATAAACTATATACATTTTAGAAGATAATAAGTGCACTGAAAGAAAAAAATGGGGCACTGAAAAAAAATAAATGTATATAACTGAGCAGGACCCTCTACGATCTTCCTGGGATAATTCCTCCCCCCACTGCCTCCCTCCTCCCTGGCTCCAAACCCTCTGCTGGCCTTTTGTTTGTAGAAAAACTTTAGCTTCCTAGGCCTTCCCCGAGTTCCAAGGAAAAAATTCAATCAGAGAAATGAGAAAATGCGGAAGCAAAGGAAAACAGTCAAGCAAGACAAAACAATAATATTTCAGCCATTTAACAAAGTCAAAGACACTTAAGTTCCTCCTTATGGGCTACATATAATAGTCTAAGCCACATCCTTTGAGCTGTTTTTCAGATACTGAAACCCCCACCAGGCAGAACTATGTGCTGCCAAAAGTCGATAGATCCCAGACTGGTTGGAACCAGAAGGTTGATGGGTACCGATTCCCAATTATCTCACCTCTAACCAATCAGAAGAATGTCCATGAGCTGATCATGCACCCATACCCCTACCCCCTATCTTTAAAAACCTTTCTCTGCTCTGGAGTAGGAAACGGCAACACACTCCAATATTCTTAGCTAGAAAATCCCAGAGACAGAGGAGCCTGGCGAGTTAAAAAAAAAAAAAACCAAAAACCTTTCTCTGAAAACCACAGGGGAGTTTGGGTCTTTTAGCCTAGCTGCCCGGACTCGTTGCTTGTGTTCTGCAATAAACACTGTTCTTTGCTTCACAACCCAGGGTCAGCAGATGGGCCTTATTGTGCACAGGCAACAAGCCCAAGTTTGGGTCGGTAAAATGTACAAGGGTATTTAAAACATTCTTATAGCTTATTCCTATTTTTAATGTTCCTGTGCATAAAAGGTATTTATTTATAGTTAATATTTACTATTACAGTAATACAGTAATATTTATTATTTATTTACAAGCCATTATTTATTTAGATTGAAGCTGGATTTTTTTTAAAGTAACCACAATTTTTATTTTTCTTTTATCAAATATAGATTACAATGTTGTATTAATATCTTCTGTAAAGAAAAGTGATACAGTTATACATACATATACATCTTTTTTTATATCCTTCTCCATTATAGTTTATTACAGAATATAGAATATAGTACCCTGTGCTATTCAATAGGAACTTGCTTATCCATTCTACATATAATAGTTTGCATTCACAGCAGGCCTTTAGAAGGACCTACTTACAATGATGCTCCGTGGCTGATGTCCAGTAACTTGGTACTTGAACTGTTCCCTAGGTTAAGGGTGGGCCACTGTACCTAGGCTGTCTGTACAATGCAATCTATAATAAAATTTGCTTTACTTCTGGGCTTTTGGAATTTTGGTGCATATTAGGTATAAAGTGGGGCTTCCCAGGTGCCACTAGTGGTAAAGAACCCACCTGTCAAGGCAGGAGACATAAGAGACACGGGTTCGACCCACGGGTTGGGAAGACCCCCTAGAGGAGGGCATAACAACCCGCTCCAGTATTCTTGCCTGGAGAATCTCATGGACAGAGGAGCCTGACAGGCTACAGTCCATAGGGTTGCACAGAGTTGGATATGACTGAAGACACTTGGCAGGCATGAAGATACAAGGTGCTTACATGGCCAGGCCCCAGTAATAACCTGAGTGCTGAGTCTCTAATGGTCTTCCATGGGCAGAAACATTACTGTATTTTTTGTGTTGGGAAAAGAAGCATGCATGATGTATAAATACTTCCTTAGAGGAGGTGAAGAACATCAGCAAACAAGGATTTTTCTATACTCTATCTGTGTCTCTCTTGCTGATCTCACCATTTTGCTGTAACAAACTTTGCTCTGGGATTTTCCTGGTGGTCCAGTTGTTAAGAATACCCCTGCAAATGCAGGGAACATGGGTTCCGAACACTGTTCTGGGAGGATTCCACATGCTGCAAGGCAACTAAGCCTGTGCTTCCACAACTACTGAACTCACACCCTAGAGCCCACAAGATGCAACTGAGCCTGCGCACTCTAGAACCTGTGCTCTTCAACAAAAGAAGCCACCGCAATGAGAAGTCCATACACCACAATTAGAGAAAGTCCTTGTGCAGCAGTGAAGACCCAGTGCAGCCAAAAATAAATAACAATTAATCATTTTTTTAAAAAAAGTACAACTGTATACTGAGTCTCATGAGTCCTTTTAAACATATGTGGCCTTGGAAACCCTGAAACACCCTAAGTGGAAATAGTCCAAATGCCTATCAATATGAAACAAGTTAATTAACTGTAGTACATCTGTACCATGTAATATATATAATGCCATCCATGAAAATAGATGGTTTAATTTAAACCAGTTGTCTTGTGCATTCAACAGGGCACTGTTGAGTGAGTAAAAGAAGATTCCACATGTGAACAAGGAATAGAATGTGGAAGAATACATCACATTAGGCTATTAACACTGCAGTTACAGGGAGTGTGCACAATGTACTTTTAAAAAAGGAGAAAGGAAGAGAGGTAAAGCAAACATTTTTTTTAAAAGACTGAAGAAAGAGAAAATTCTTGTGTATAGATATAGCCAGCAAATGAGCAGAAGATCAATAGATCAATTTGTAGAGGGAGGTGGCAGCGAAGACTGAGAAGCTGCCAGAAATGATAAGAGCAGTGGCCCTGCGCAGTACACTGGAAGACAAAGCTTCCAAGCTAGTGGCCTGCAGAGTCTGACCCAGAGTATGAGGAGGCAGTCGGCAGGAGGCCCTGGTCTCTGGGCAGCCTCATTAAGAAAGGAGGCAGAGCCACAAGGAAGTTTAACACTTCCTGAGCCCAGGTCCCTTCAGCTCAGTGCAGCCACGAGTGCGGAGATAAACGTGACAAGGGAGAACCAAGAGCAATTTCTGCTCCTGGCCAAGTCAGTCAGGGGGGCAGCACCGGCCACATTCATCCACCAGGTGCTGACGTCTACATGTCTGGGGAACTGCTGGGTGTGCCTAACGTTAGAGAGCTGGTCAAGGGGAACTTTGCTTCCACATTGCAGCTGTTGATGGCGTTTGCTTGCGGGACATATGCTGACCACTGAGATGAAGCCCAGAATCTTCCCCTACTCACTGAGGCTCAGAAGGATAAGTTTTGACACCTATCAATCGTCAGCCTGGCTGCCAAAGGCAAGTATATCCTACATGCAATACTGTGGAGGCCTGTGTCCTGCAGAACGTGTGGCATCTGGAAGGCCCTGTATGTGGACATGCTTCACATTCCAGCACAACCAGAGGCTGGAGGCTGACATCCAGACACCAGGACCTCAATATCCAAATATAACCATGTTATTTTGAATTCAAATAAATTTCTATATTGACGATAAAAAAAGAGTATACATACATATATCAATACATAACATGACACAGAAATAAATCTATGAGATGTCTATCTATTAAAAACTAATGTAAAGCAGGGTCACCAGACCTTTGGTTATACCATTTCAATCTTTTCCTTCTTTGGTGGTGCAGTTGTATAATATAAACTCACAACTGTCTAAAGCACGAGAAGAAAGGAGAAAAACAAGGAAAACAAAGGTATGGCTAATAACAAAATAAAGACAGCCAACTCCTAAATAATTGAGATTTGCCTACAAATAAAGCAAATTCACATATTAATTTTTATTCCACAGTCACTTAAGTTCTCATTTTACCCTTTCTGTTGTTACAGTAAGCTGAGCTAACAACTATACAAATTGTTCTTTCCTCCTGGAAAGTAGATAGATGATACTCTCATTACAATTGTCACAATCTACTTCCCTTTTACTTATCCGTACAAATATTAACAGAAGATGTCAGAACTGACAAGGACCTCATATCAATAGGTATCAATTTCCCACCACATTATACGAAAAGGAAACTAAGGCTCAGAGAGATGAAGAGAGGCAGCATGTTGAAAATCACAACTCAAATTAATAGTACATGAGCCCAATTTCCTAAATATGGACCCATAAAGTATTACTTCCATTATATGACACAGTCCTAACAGTGTCACTCACTGAACCACGCCTAATTGATAACACATCCATTTAGTGGTTATCAGCTTGAATAAGAAGTGTCCCCAAACCTTTGGTTATTCGCGGATGGTCGCCAGAGAACCATGATGACAAAGAGGATCATGGAGAACAGCAACCGCCAGATGGCATCATCCACCCACAGCTCCCGCCAATCCTACCAAAAGGGGAGCAAAAATTTATATATTAATATACCATCTTAACCAGCTGTTCACAAAGCCCTTTGCATAGAACAAGAACCACTTATTTATTCATTCAACTTGTATTTACTAAGGGCCTGTTATGTGCTAATAAGCACTGTGCAATGTGCTTAGGAAACAAAGTAAATGAACCTAATTTCTTTCCTTGTAGTGTTTACTAAAGAAAAGGCTCTAAGCAGACAGAGTACCTGTCAGTGCTTCATTGTAGCTGAAAATCTTTAGGGAAGGGTTTTTATACAAGGTAAGAGAAAATAATATCAGGTTTTTAAATTTTCACTTCTATTTATTTAACTTTACCATACTAGAGCTTGAGCTCCCTCCAAAGAAATGTTATTGGCCATATTCTTTGTGCTCAGATCTTAAGGACGTGGTTTTTACTCAGATCAGGATTATTTACACAAACTTAATGTTTAAGACTCTGGATTTCTTGTTTGAGAATCTTCAGTTAAGGCAAGATTGGGTTATGACAGTCTGTGGTTATCATTTATAAAATTCTCTTGAACTACTGGCATATATCATATATGGTATATATAAAATACTCAGGAGGAAAGAAGCATTCTAACTCCCAGAATGAAGACCTAACCCTAATTTTTTATAAAATGCAAACCTTACCACTGTCATCAACATAATTGTCTGTGTACAACAAACAGTACACTATTCCTAAATGTATGTTGTTTGTTAACTCACCGACTGACAAGTCACTATCCTGAACTTCATGGTTGTCCAGATGATAAACACAATAGATGCTAAGAGGAAATAGAAAAAACAAACATGGTCAGTGTGAATACTGGTTTACATCCCCCATTACATCATTCAATTCTGGTTAAGTGGCATCTCACACATCCCTAACCCCCAAACATGATCACTACACTTTCTGTTATTTTATACACTTACTCAATACAAAACTACTTAACTACTCGATACAAGGTCCACGATATGTACTCTTGTCAAAAATTTCTGTACTTAAAAGAGTAGTTTTGTTTACTATCTGACTACTTCAGTAACCCTGAGAACTGGAAAAGACAGTATTGAAAATATGGCTTTTACCAGCAATATCAATAATTTTTTCCCTTCCTTTACCCTTAATATTGTAAATGTTAATTTTTTGTTAGCCAGTCAAATGGGGGGAAAGGGCTGATAAAAAGACTGTAAAACAAACACAACTGTTGGTTCCAGTCATAGGTCAGACCTCACTATACTGGTTACAAGAGCCAAAAGGCAAAAAATAAACCTGCTTTGGCTGTGGTCTACCTAATGCCTGTATTTTACACATGCTTAGTAACAGA
The DNA here is from genome assembly GCF_033118175.1 of Dama dama. Classification (NCBI taxonomy): domain Eukaryota; kingdom Metazoa; phylum Chordata; class Mammalia; order Artiodactyla; family Cervidae; genus Dama; species Dama dama. The sequence goes on along the minus strand of NC_083692.1, from coordinate 64,307,498 downwards.
CGTGGAAGGAATATAAAGGCAACATATCCTGACCTAAAACTCTATAGCAAGGAAGTATTAATTAATGTCTTCTAAAATAAATACGAATGCTGTATGACACTGAAACTAACTTGCCTCAAGAAAAAAAAATGAATACAGGATAGAGATATACTAAGAACTGAAAGTAAATGCAATTATTCTTCATCTATTATACTTAAATGATTCTCAATCTCTTCTGAACCACAGACACCTTGGAGAATAACAAAAGCTAAAGACCCCTTTCCCAAGAAAAATGCACAAAACTTTTCTATGTAATTTTAAAGAGTCCACCTGTGATCTCTTGGGTTAAGAATCTCTACTCTAAAAGGATCCCATTTAAACATCAGGAAGACTTACCTGCCACTGCTAAGATAAGTGTGTTGGTGAAATGTCGATACAAAGAGAGTTTTACGATGTTCCTCCTAAGTTTTAATAGCTTCATTGTTTGAGTCAGGCTAATAAATATGTGTTTGAAGGTCAAGGAAATCAACATTCAGAAAAAAACAATAAGCTAGTAAATTAATTCTCAAGTTTCTCTGAAGATATTATCTTAATGATAAGAGGTCTTACAGCTTGCTTATTCTCAATCTCACAAACACTCCCAGGCCTCAACATGATTAATAAGAAAGTCTTCATTTTCAGTGAGATACTGAAGAGAAGATAGAACCAGGATATGAGAATGGAAAAAGAAAAAAAGAGAAAAATTATTAAAAATTGAGAAATTAAGACAGGAAGCAGCTTTCTAGAGAAACAAAAATGAAAAAGAAAATGAAGACAAATGGAAGAAAATGAAAATGAGTAACAGGCAAGGGAATAGGAGTCGGCATTATCTTTTCTCTTCCTCTAAGGTTAAGTAGCTCTGTTCTCACTGTCCCAGCTAACCCAGCCTAGGGTCATAAATACTTATGTGTATAACCTTCTACAGTTCTACACTTAGATCCCTCGTGTGACATTAAGAAAACTACCATCCGCAGCTAAATTGATCCTGAATTAAAAGGATGGTACAACTACAATTGGCTGAGTATTCCAGGCAGTTAGCCTCTGAAAGTAATGACTCTCCATTTTCAGAACATTATTCCCAAGGAGAAGTTGCCACAGAAGACAGAAGGGGAACTGATGACTACTAAAGAGGATATCTGCCCTCATATCCAACTTTCAGAATGAGCAGACACAAAAATGAGTGAGCTGGAGCTTGTTCTGTGCTTTGACAAATATCCAGCTGCTACCTAAACACTGGGTTATCTCTCTGTTTGGTCTTGTCCCACTTTCCTCTTCATTCTTCCCTGTATTTACAGAGGTTCACAAAGCACACTTGAAAGATACTGATGTAGGAAAGCTTGATCATTTGAACCAAAAACATTTTAATTTCAAAGATCTTTGATAAATGACAATCTACTCAAACTCATAAACTTATTTTGTTTACATTCAGCTTTTTACACCATTAGTTTATCAAGACAATAATATTGCATGATTATACCTAGAAGCATATACATAAAACCAAAAAAAAAAAAAAAAGACAGAAATCCCAAAACTCAAATCCTTTATTCAATAGGCCAAATCTCTAATAAACAGTATTTAATTTTAAGAAGCAGGAGAAAAAGAAATTTGTCTGTTGTGTGCTGGCTAACTTCACCTGCAAATGAATCAAAATTTACTTCAAAGAGTGGAAGCCTTCAGACAATTCCAAGTCACCTTCTGAAAAGGGGTTCAAAACATTTGACCTGTAAGGACTTAAATCTGCTAAACTCATATAGAATTTTAAGAGTCAAATAACCTTATGAAGTCTTGAAACCATATTTTAAGAATCAAAATTTTTTCACAGTTTTCAAAGCATTTAATAAATCTTAGAGGCTGAAAGAAATGGCAGAGCAGCCAGTGACTCTAACACTAAGTGGGATGGACAAATAAGTCCAAAGTCAAAGTTCATTTTTAAAAAAAGGAGGAGAGGTAGGTGTAAAAAGTAAATAAATAAAAGGAAAGCCAGAAGTTTGTATTTTGTGCTCAGACACAGTCACTAATTTCTGATGCAATTTGAAAAATTAAAAACAAAAAGGAAAACTGCTTACCTCAGGCCTCAGGTTTTTAGACTGAAAATTCCCTAATTCCAGACTAAGGAGTTATCAACAAATTAAAAAAAAAAAAAAATCCTTTACAGAAAGATCATTTTCTCCAAAAGGAGAGAATGGATGGCCATCAAACTAGCCAATGAGAAGGATATCCACCAGCAAAGGGCAGTGTCTAGGAAAGCCAAGGGGATAAAGGCCAAGGAAGCAAGATCAGTCTGGGCCTGCAGACAAAGAAAAAGAGATGGTGAAAAAAGAGATGTCCAGAGAGGCGCAGAGAAGAAATCAGCACATGATTCTGCATTTATATAATCAACTGGAGTGATTTTTGCATTTTAACTTATAAGATCCAAATTAAGAAGTGACTATACCAAAAACGTTATGGCAGTACACGCTCCCATCCCAACCTATCATTTTTCATCATTTTGATTTTGAGTCAAAGACTCTTTTCACATTCAAAATTTTCTGCATCATTTTTATACTAAGAATTACTGATTTCTAGAATGTATACAACATATTTTACGAAAAAAGCTCATCTCAAAATAAGATGTAAGGCAAGTAAGTATCTGTCCCCAAAATTATGCTGCTTGTTTTCCTAAGTTTAAGATACTATTTATTTATTCAATCCTAATTACTCAATCACCAGGGCATTATTGAAAGGATATCCATAAAATAATACAGGCATCAATTGCTGAGAGGGCCAGGTTTACTATCAAAGTCAAGGGATAAGAAAAATACTACAGTAGTAGGAGAAAGAAAACGAAATTGACAGGGTTACAGTTGCTGAAAGTCTAAGAAAATTACACACAGAGGACAGTGCAACTTGAAAACCAAATGTGCATCCATAAAGTGTTTCACTTAAGCGGCAATTTGTTGCAAACTTACTGAGCTCAGTTTAATTGAGAGAAAAGTTTACAGCATCTATCATCTTTAATCTGATAATTGATTACAGAGAGTAATGAGCTAGGGAGGCCCACTTCTTCAAATTAAACCAGCTCTAACATAAATTTCTTTATCATATATCTCAGTGCTTTGGTTTTCATCCCTGATAAAGGCATAATTATGTAATTCTCAATAATTATATAAAATATAATTAGTTCAATTTTAAGAAACCTCTGAAATTCCAGTCCTGGTTAACCAAAGAGCACTGTCACTTTAAAACAAAAATTAGATTAACCAGAAAATGCTTGTCACTTATGCAAGAATGGAGCCCACTGCTCCATTGTTGCTTTCCACTGAGGAACTAGTAAATAAGCAGTAATTTGGGGACAGGTGGGAAAGCATTCACTCCTCATCACACATTAAATTTATAAAGCTCTAAGAGATTAAAAAGAAAAATAAATTATACATACGTTTTGGAAACAAGAGCCCAAAGGTGACTTAGAGGAAAACAGTAAAGAAGCCCACAGACACTTCTAATTAACTTCAAGACAAAAACAAAATGATCACAAAATGGAGAAGGACTACAAAAACTCAGATTGAGCAGTACTGACCCCAGTAACTCTGAGGACCCCTTCCATGCCAGAGAACAAAAGATAAAGGGCCCCTGCTACCACAACCTTGTGAAGAGTGACTCCAAGGCGAGGCCTAAAGAGGAAGAAAAGAGATAGCTGAGTACAAATGCAACAAACCCCAAGACAAGTTAAGTAACAGAAACTCATGTTGACTAACACAGGCTAACAACTTAACAGAGATAAGCCAGACATACTTGATCTACCTGAAAAAAAAACTCAAATAGATGTATGGTTTTAACTCAAGACAGTAAATACTAGAACTTGAGATCCAATCCATTATTACTAAATTTTTCAAAACCTTTTCATTACAGAGAATCCTGAAATATATTCAATAGTAAAATGAACCCCTATACACCCATTATCCAGTCCCAAAAGCCATCAACCTACAACTACTCCTGCCTCATGCACATCTCATCCACTTTCCAACCCCCATATTATCCTGATACAATTCCTAGACATCTTACCTTTTATATATATGTATTTCTGTATATTGTAAACAGATATGGACTTTGAGAAAACATAACCACGATATCATTATCAAATCTAAAAATTTTAACAGTTCTTTAATACAGTCAAAATCTTATTAAAACTCATTAAAGAGACTGTTATTATGCTCAAAATTCAACAAAAATGAAAAGTCCGAGTAGCTTCAGTGTCATCCGAGGAAAAATCTTAGACCCTTGAAATTCAAATACCTTTGAATCAAAATATACATTTTAACAAGCCCCCAAGATGATTCATTAGAGCATTATAGTGTGAGATGCACTGCCTTAAATCATGTCTACCTAAGCCTTACCAATGCCTGTTCTTACATTTTGTTATACACTAGAGAAACTACAAATGGACAGTTTGGTATTATCTGGTATTATCTTAGAAACCCAGAATATTTCCTGGCCTACAGGAAGCAACCACACACATTAAATGAATAAATAAATTGCAAAAGTGAGAACCCCAATCCCATTTAAAGCAAAACTCTCTTAAATAAACGAACAAATTTTAAAAATTAAGGTCTCCCATTTCTTTAATTCCACTTAAAGCAAAACACCTTGAAAATAACTGCCTATACCTAACTCCTAATTCCTCTCCCCTACTTAAGAAAATTCCTCCTATTTTCTCTTAAACTCACTCCAATCAAGCTTTTTGTTCTGCCCCTCACCAAAACCACTCTTATTTAAGGTCACTAATATCATTCATGTAGTTATAGCCCTGTTCACATCTCAATCCTCTTACTTGACACAATTAATCACTCCCTTCTTAAAACAGTCTTCAGCTTGTCTCCCACTTCACTAATCACTTCGCAATTTCCTCTGCCCTAAAAAGACCCTGAAGCTAGGGAAGATTGAAAGCTGGAGGAGGAGGAGACGAAAGAGGATGAGATGGCTGGATGGCATCATCGACTCAATGGACCTGAGTCTGAGCAAACTCTGGGAGATGGTGAAGGACAGAGAAGCCTGCTGTGCTGCAGTCCATGGGGTTGCAAAAAGTTGGACATGACTGAGCAACTGAACTACAACAATTTTACTTCACTTCGTTGACTTATAAATAATAATAGTTCAAGGGATCAATCCTTTGACCTCTTCTTTATATACATTCACTTCCTTGATGGTCAAATCCTAATTAAGGCTTTAAATAAATAACATCTATGCCCTGATGACTCCCAAGTTTATATCTCTGCCCTAATTTCTTCCTCCTACTTCCCTTGTTCGGATATCTGAACTCTTAATCCTGGCTCTACTCCCAATTATTCCACCTAAGATCTTCCTGAACTCAGTTAATGTCACTTCCATCCTTCTATTTGCTTAGGTCAAAACATTAATCGTTGGCATCATCCCTGATTCGTTTTTTTTTTTCTTTCATATCATATATTTGCTCTATCGGCGAAGTCCATTGTCTCCATCTTCAAAATATAAAAGAATCTGACCACATCTTAGCATCTCTTCCCCTGGGTGTATATATAGTTCTTTCACTAACTTGGATCTTTTCTTAAATGTCACTAAGTGAAGCTTTCCTTGACCACCATAATTATAACTTCAAGTTCCCCCTTCTGGTTAGAACTCTCTATACCCTGTCCCTGCTTTATCTGCTGACACATTAGACTTTTCACTCACATACCTTTGTCTGTGCACCAGCCCACCCATAAATGTAAACTCCAAGTCTTCTGTTTTCTTGCTGTAGCCCTAGGACCTAGAACAATGTCTAATATATAGAAGGCACCCAAGAACACTCTTCCTATTTAAAAAATCTGATTTGCAAGAATATTTTGGAAGAGTAAAGACAACAAATTTACTCTAAAAGTTTGATGTTTCAATGTCATTTGCTACATTGCAGGTTTCCTGTAGATGCTCCCTGAATTCTAACCAGTGAAATCAAACCCTAATGTTTTTCCAACTTCTGCAAATCTACAAAATTTCAGATGTTTTTGACTTCATAACTATCTCTTATATAAACTCTTTCAGAACGACATTGGGAACCTGAAACACTGTTTCAATTTAATCAGCATTTTAATCTGCTCTTCCATTTAGGAAGACAATACTTAAAGACAATACTTACTTGACTATGCCATATCCCAGACTGACTATGATGACCAGGGTTCGAGCCAGTGAGCGTTTAACTGCAGAAAGCAGCTCTGCAAGGATTAGGGCACCCTGGACTGTGAGAAAGAAAAAAACGGAAAAACAGTGCTTGGGAAAAGGTACAATTCTAGACCCAAAATGTAGATTTCTAACATCCTTCAGAATAAACACTGATATCAGTCCTACTTGAAAAGAATACCCGATTCTGCCAATGTTTACAAGTAGAAGCTGATATCATTTAGGATCTTCCTCATGTGGAGGGTAATCTGGGTGTGTCAATTTACTTTCCCTCTCCACCCACTTCACTAAAACCTCAGAATACCCTGAAGTGAAGTGAAGTGACTCAATCATGTCCGACTCTTTGCGACCCCCATGGACTGTAGCCAACCAGGCTCCTCCGTCCATGGGATTATCCAAGCAAGAATACTGGAGTGGGTTGCCATTTCCTTCTCCAGGGGATCTAATTTATAGCATCTAAGGAGAATTCTTCCCATTTTAAAAAAAACTGTGAAATATAGCACAGAAAAGCACAAAACACAAACGGAATTTTCAGCTCTTTCTTACATCTATTATTTTCAAGTCATTTCAAAGACTAGAGAAAGTTCTAATTAGTATATCTTACAATAATAGTTACTAATAATTAAATAAAAAAAATAATTATATGGTCTGATGAGAGAACTGAAGCTATCAAAAAACACTTCAGTACAAAACAATTTCTATCATTATCTGTTCACCTTACTAAACCACAAATACTCTTTTATTTTCATGGTATTACTATATTTTACCAAATAGATACAACCCCCACACCTCTAAGGTAGCTCTGAAATCAAGGTGTGTCTTACAATCAATGGCATCTTACAATTAAATTGGTAGTATTTACTTTCTTATTTCTTAGATGCATGTAATAATGGTACCTTAAAAATCAATAGCAACCAAGATTCAATAATGGTGAAAATATTCCCAAAATGGCCACTACTATTGCAACTTTTGAGAGTATATTTCAACAAAATTATTCTTAAATCTTCCCTGGTGGCTCAGACAATAAAGTGTCTGCCTACAATGCAGGAGACCTGGGTTCGATCGCTAGGTCGGGAAGATCCTTTGGAGAAGGAAATGGCAACCCACTCCAGTACTCTTGCCTGGAAAATCCCACAGACGGAGGAGCCTGGTAGGCTACAGTCGATGGGGTCGCAAAGAGTTGGACATGACTGAGCGACTTCAGTACCGTACCTTATTCTTTTTTTTTTTTTCCATACCTTATTCTTAAATCACTGACACCACAAGTTAAGAGATTAAAAACAATTTCACAATCACAGTGATTCTGCTTAAGTTGTTCTTATAATCAAGTAACTAAAAAGCTACACCTACTTAATGACTGCTGACCTTGGGAAAATTGTTCTTAAGTCTCACCTACCAATCACTCACAAACTGGCATACATTTTTTGGTACATACCAGACTCTCCTTTGTATCGGATGTTTTGAAATTCTGCATAGAAGACAGCTTTTTCAAGCATTCCCAGAAAGATGACAGCACCAATCCAAAACTGAATTCTCAGGAGATCTCTCCAATAGCAAGCAGACCACGCCAGCCATAGAACACCAAACAGGACATATACAATACACATCACCATGAAAAACTGTCATCAAAGTGGGTAAAAGAAAAAAAGGATTAGGGCCAAGAGCCAATTTAGAATCTATACATAGTCTTAACATATTATAAAAAATATACATATTACGCATTCTATTTAAAAAATTATTCTTTATTTCTGTGAAGTTCAATATTAAGATGAAAAAATTGTCTCCTCTTGGGCAGAGGGAGACTGCCTAAGGACCTGTCATCAAGAGTGACCACTCTTCTGTATTAAAAGGTTTTTTTTTAGCTCACAATCAAAAATTATTTAAATGAAGACAACACAGAGAGGAAAAAAGGCAAGGCAGGGTTAGGATACAGGTGAAGGCTATGAAATACCAGAAAGTAGGAAAACTCTAAAAGTACGAGGGAAAAAAGAAAAAGAAAGGAACAACAACAATCATAAACAAAAAGAAACCTGAAAATAGATTAAGGATGTTTTCAGACAGACACAGACTGAAAAGGAGAAACCATCATCATTTAGTCATACTAAGTGGGATCAGAAACTACAGAGTTTTAAGTACCCCATTTTGGATCCAAGAGATGTCAAAAGTGTATCAGGTATTCTCCAACTCTAAAATTCTACAAGTCATTGAATTCTTCATTTTATAAATGAGAAAATGAGGCATGGAGGGGTTCACTGATATGCCCAAGATCATATTCTAGTAAGAAGTAAGTACAGAACCACAGCAGCATTTTCTAAACTGTTCAGGAACAAGTCTTTAATACTGCCTCAAAACAAGTTAAACACATTTAATGTTGAGGTTAAAGAATTTAAGTTCACTTACAATCATCAGTGGGTATTCTTCAAGTGTGAGGTATTCATAGGGACCTTTCACTTCAACAGTCACTGCCAAAACACAGTCCTCAGAATTAATGTAAAGGACAAAAAAATTAAACAGAAACATCAACTGATATTTGTTTGATGGAATTAATGAAAATTCCATCGGGTAATTTACTTTTAACCACTTCAACCATGAAGTGTTCTGATGGTTCATGCTGTATTCTGCATAGGTCTCTGGCTCCATCACCATTTTTGGTAGAGAAGTCCTCTCTTCCCATACTCATGTCCTTTAAAGACCAAGCTGAATGTATTTCATCCATAAAGCCTGGTGAGCTGCCCAACTGGAGCTATTCCTCATCTCCTCTAAACTCCAAATATACTTCACATACGCTTTTTCTCACGTCACTAACATGCTTTGCAAAGTACAGGGCTTCATTTCTTCATTCTGTCACCCTCTTTGCCTCTTCTCTCTCCTGACCTGTTTTCCTATTGCTTTATTTCTTTTTTACCTACTTCAATTTTACCTAACTTTCCTACTATTAATATATCCTTTTCAGGGGACTGCCCTGGTAGTCAGGTGGTTAGAACTCGGTGCTCCCAACGCCGAGGCCACAGGTTCATTCCCTGGTCAGGGAACTAAGATCCCATATGCCAAAAAAATAAAAATTATTAAAAAAGCATAATTTCATTAAAAATATATATATATATATCCTTTTCAGAAAATGCTTAAAAACAACAAAGTGTTTAATGAAGCAAAACAAATGACAGTAACAACAAGAATGTGAAAGACAGATCTGCCTTACTGAAGTAATCCTATGACTATTTTTAAATTGTAACTGATAAAAACTACCTGGATAAATTTTAGGTATGATTAATAAATAAACTGCTTTATCTGAAAAGTGACATCTATCTCCAGATACAGACTATGCAACAAATATTTCTTACTAATTTTTATCAAGCAAAAAGGACATACCATTATTAAAAGTAAGACCCAATACTTACATGAAGAAAAGGAGCATCCCATATTAGCAATCACAAAACTTTCATAGTCAAACTGGTTAGTAATCTAAACCTTCTTAATTTAATGAAAGAGTAAATATAAATACTTTGTAAATATTTGTCATATTCTCTGTTTACTCTACAGAAGAAGTCAGCAAAATACAGTACATGGGCCAAATTGAGCCAACCATTCCAAAGTTTTATTGGAAAACAGTCACATCCACTTACTTATATACTGTCAATGGCTATATTTACACCAAAGGGGAGAGCTGGGTAGTTGTAGCAGAGAGAACATTTACTATCTGGCACTCTAAAGCTAATCCCTGCCCGATGCTAAAATATAACACACATTTTCTGAGCACTTACCATGTGACACACATTATGGAAAATATAGGAGATGGAAAGATGCATGTTTTCTGCCACCAAGTGGATTACCATCCCCAGATGAGAGGGAGTTGGAAAGCAACAGAGAACTCTCCCCCCGAGCCAGCCCCAGAAGGATGTATATTTTCTAAGACAAAGTAAAAAGCCATCTAGGCAGAGGACATTACATGATCAAAGAAAATGATCATGGTTGTGAAAATGCAGGATACATTTAAAGGACATGTAGTTCTGAGACAGCACATGGTACTATATAGTAGCATTTTGACACAAGGCAGAAGAAGGTAAACTTGAATAATCTGTGAAGTTTTCTAAGTCTTGCTGCAGAATTGAACATTTTATAGGTAACAGAAGATACCAAAGGTTTTAATGAAGGGAAGAAAGAAGATAAAACTGTCTTAAGAGAATTTTAGGGCTTCCACAAGGTGTAGTTAAGGTTTGAGTATCACCTTCTTAGTTCCAAATGACAGATGGATAAAGCAAAAGCAAAAAAAGAGAGAGGAAACAAATTGGACATGAGCTTGAAAAAATAAACAGCTCCATATATCAAAACAGAATAAAAATGTAGAACAGTGCCTGAGACTGAACCTGTGGTCAAGGTGGACTCTGGGTCCCCAAGCTGCAGTAGTTGAGCATGCAGCTTCTATTAGATCACTGAAAATAGCAGGTGTTCAAGATAAAGGGGGAACAGAGTCATTTGATGAATGAAGAGGCTGAACTGGAGGGAGCAGGGTTTCTTCTCCATCCTTTTCAAAGAAAGAAGGTTCAAAGTAAACACTAGCAACTGTTCAATGAGGGTATTGCCCATTAGAAAGCCATGGATCTGGAGGATATACATATGCCTTGGGTCCAGAAACTGCCAGGTCACCTCTGGTTTGCCTAGATCTGCTATATTCCATATTATTATGGAGACTAAGACCCATCTCTGGTCTTGGGAATTAGACATTCAATACAAAAATCCATAAAACAAAAGTTTAAAATTAAGTCAAATGAAATAAAGAATAAAAATTAATGAAAAGACAATGAAATAGGAAAATTAACAAAGCAAAAAACTGGTTAATTGGAATAAAAATATAGTAAAACAGAATTCTAGAAAGATTTTGCAAGTTAAAAAGAGAAGGCATAAAAGCAATGTTAAGAATAAAAAACAATTTTTTTGGTAAAAGAAATATCATTACTAACTTTATGCCAACAAATTCAAAATCCTGAATGAAATGGAAAATTTCTCAGGGGGAAGAAAAAAAGAAAAACTCCAATTCAAGGAAAAATAAAAAAACTAAAATTTTTATTACTATTAAAGAAAAAAAATCAGTTGTCTAAAATCTTCATGGGGGGAAAAAGAAGATCAGGCCAAACTCACTATCATAAGTGAGTTCTATCAAACCATTTAAGCAATGGATAATTCCATCCTTACCAAAACTGTTCAACAGAATATAAAAACAGGGAACATTCTTTGATTCATTGCATGAGATTAGCAATAACCTGAACATCAAAACCCATAGAAGACACACAAGAAATGAAAATATTAGGCCAATTTTACTTTGAACATAGACAAAAAACTCTAAATAATATTCTGGAAAATAGAATCCAGCTGTGTGTGTGTGTGTGTGTGTGTGTGTGTGTGTGTCAAGGCGAATCCAGCTGTGTGTGTGTGTGTGTGTGTGTGTGTCAAGGCGAATCCAGCTGTGTGTGTGTGTGTGTGAAGGCCAAACAAATCCAGCTCTGTGTGTGTGTGTGTGTGTCAAGGCCAAACAAATCCAGCTCTCTGTGTGTGTGTGTGTGTGTGTGTGTGTGTGTGTGTCAAGGCCAAACAAATCCAGCTCTGTGTGTGTGCGTGTGTGTGTGTGTGTGTGTCAAGGCCAAACAAATCCAGCTCTGTGTGTGTGTGTGTGTGTGTGTGTGTGTGTGTGTGTGTGTGTGTCAAGGCCAAACAATGGCATCTCAGAAATTCAAGAACAGTTTAACACTAAAAAATCAGTTAATAAAATGCATCACAGTAACAAATTAAATGAGGAATCTATATGATCAATTTAATAAACTTGATTAAAACATTCCATAAAACTGAGTATTCATTCTTAAAAAAAATCTTGAAACAAAGAATATTTTGAAAAATCTACAGTAAATATCATACTCAATGGTGAAATGTGCCAATACTGCCAATAAAGTCAGAAGCAACATAAGGATGGCCACCATCATTGCTTCTATTCAATATTCTACTTGAAAAGGCAGGGCAGGGAAGAAAACTGCAAAGAAGGAAGAAACAAAAAAAAGAAACTACAGAAAACAAGACTAATTAATAAGTTATTGTAAAATTCCAGGTGATGATTCCCTGAAATGGGTGGCAAAAGTAGAAAGGAGAATAGTAAGAAAAACTGAGACATTAAAAAATAATACAAGTCAATTAATTTAAAAATGTCCAAGTCTTGACTTAGTAACTAAATTTTAACTAATCTATTGAGAACATGATACTAACTGAAAAAGTTAAAAGCAGGAGTATCAAATAAAGGGAAATGAAATCTAATATCTATAATACATAGTAATAAAATATAAGTAGAGTACCTAAAACTGTATCTTGTTCACACTGGATGCAGAAAAATGTTAATTTCTCTCCCTCAATTTTTCTACTTGACAACATTCTTCATTTATTCCCTCTTTAAAGCAATTTGACACTACCCACCATGCAACATAACCAGATAGTAGTAATACAAATGATAAAAAGAAACAAAATATACTTACTGGTAAAAAGATTACTTCGTGAATTTTCCTTTGATGATTCCTTGGAGGATGATATGCCAACATGTACAATAAAAATGTATGGTGCATCTTGCCAAGTTTTCAATGGATCATGCATTACCTACAGTGGAAAGAAGACATCAAATCTTTCAATCTTAAGAACTGGGAACATGGGTTAATTACAAAATATATTATTATTCCAAAATATTCCAGACTGTGCCTAGAAACATGGTCGATTCCTTCACTTTTACTTATTAATACAGTAGGCAAAACAGGCTTACAGTGCATATATAATAAAGTAGGTTAGATAATAAATTATTCACATATGACTTTTTTAAATGAGGGAAACCTAAGCTTAAATCACTAAATTGAGTCTCTGTTATAGCTCAGCTGGTAAAGAATCTGCCAGCAATGCGGGAGACCTGGGTTCGATTCCTGGGTTGAGAAGATGCCCTGGGGAAGGTAAAGGCTACCCAGACCAGTATTCTGGCCTGGAGAATTCCATGGACTGTGTAGTCCTTGGGGTCACAGAGTCGGACAAGACTGAGCAACTTTCACTTCACTTCACTTCACTTTTAACCAAGTCATGAGAGGATGCCAGGTTGTATTTTACAGAGATATCCCAAACAAACTAAAGAAATTTAGTTTAAATCACCTGGAAAAAACCACCAATGATGACATCAGTAACTTATAAACACCAATTCCTGAAACTAATTCCCTTCGTTCAATGCGCTTCTCAGGACCACCAGTTTCTGCTAACAAGGTCTTACATTTATATAAAATATTTGATCTTAGCTAGGCTATATGAAAAGCCAAGAGTCACTGTCCCCCAAAGTCAAGGAAGTAGAATTAATAGCCACCATGCTTGCTGAACTGGTTATCTGTTCCAAGGCCAGTTAGCCTGTGCACAGCATTAGCAAAAATCCACCAAAGGATTTGTTGCCTTACACACCAGAGAGACTATGGACCTTCAGAAAAGCAAAACTATAACAGAAAGACAAGATAAACACAAAAAATGCTTGGCTACTTCTTCCTCATGTCTGAAAGGAAGCACCACTACTTAGACTTGCAATTTATTATTTTCGGGTCTTAAAAGGAAAATTAAGATTTTTACTTTTAAGTTATTGAAGCAAATGTTCACCAACACAGAATTCTTCTGAAACCAGAAAAAAAGATCTAAAAACAAATACATCTACAAGAATATTCACTACAGCACTGTTTCCAACTGCAGGATAATGAAACATAAAAATGTCCAAAAACAGATGATCTAACAAATTGCAACATATTCATATAATAAAATTCTATGCAGTCATTGAAATAACAATGCCATACAATATTTACTGAACTGGAAGGCTGTCTTATATTGCTAAAATTTTTAAAAAGCTGCAATACAGTACATAAGATTCTCATTTTTAATGCAAACAGACAAAATACTAGAAGATAAATGTTTATAATCTATCAGTGTGTGGTAGTATTACAGAAGATTATTTTCTTCTTTTTACTGATGTATATTTTCTAAATATCTGACAGTGAACAAGAAAAAGCCCAAAGGATGCTGTTTAAAAAAAAAAAAACAATTTAATGAAGCTTGGCATGCCAAACTTATTTTTAGGTTAAAATTCTGTACAGCTAAAATCAGGGTAGGGAGAGTGGGGACAATTCCAGAACGGCAGAATAAAGACCCCTGAAAATACACTCACCAGTAAAAGCAACAAGAATATGGGCAAAAATTATCAAAATCAACTGAAAACTTGCAACCCATCTGAGATCTGTTTCCTCAAGAAAAAGCACCTGAATTTCAGCAAGAAAAGCAAGCCTGTAGTGTTTTTGTTCACCGTAACTTCTTGACCTTTTATCTAAGCTCCTTAAAACCAAAGTTTTCACAATTTTAACAGCTGTGAAAAACAGCAGTTTGGCAGCCAGTGAAAAAGTCTGGTGGTCCCCTAAAGCCCATTCACCAGAGCTGTCTGTTAGGTGATGAAAAGCTCCAATCTCAGGGTGTATCTTTTACATGATCTGATTTCAGAGCTCATTCAGTGGGAAAGACCCTGTACTCAGGGAGTTTTCAAAATACTCAGCAGCAACTGTGAAAGATCACAGCTGCCTGAAGTGACATTACCAGATGAGGCTATCAAGAGGCTGACTAAAAACTTAAAAGGAAAATTTGGAAATAAGATGTCCATAGGCGTTTTGAAAACCTTCAAGATATTCCTGGAAATCTAGAAGGCTCCAAGTACACTTAGGGCTGGGCACATATGTGCCAGATGGTGCACACGTGCCCAATCAGACCTGAGTAGGCCCTAATTACTCACCCCCACTGATCTCGAGGCTCTATACAAGAAGCAAGTAAAAGTTAAGACAGAGTTTTAAATTGTCAAAGAAGCCAGACATAGGTCACAAATTGCGAGAGAGAGAACAGTGGTTGCCTAGAGCTGGTGGAAAAGAGGAATGAGGAGTGACGGCTAATGACTACATGGTTACTTTCTGGGGTGATGATGTTTAGAATTAAATAGTGATGGGTGGTCACATAACTAAAAACCTCTTAACTGTGCATTTTTAAAGGGTAAATTTTGAGATAACACTCTTCCAATTATATTCTATCACAAGATAATTTTAGATGGAGTTCTGGAGTTCAAGGTTCTTTCTTAAAAGTTTCTTACAGTATATCTACCTAAAGAAACAGAAGACCTGTACATAGAAAACTATAAAACACTGATGAAAGAAATCAAAGAGGACACAAACAGATGGAGAAACATACCGTGTTCATGGATTGGAAGAATCAATATTGTCAAAATGGCTATTCTACCCAAAGCAATCTATAGATTCAATGCAATCCCTATCAAGCTACCAACGGTATTTTTCACAGAACTAGACCAAAGACTTTCACAATTTGTATGGAAATACAAAAAACCTCGAATAGCCAAAGTAATCTTGAGAAAGACGAATGGAACTGGAGGAATCAACCTGCCTGACTTCAGACTCTACTACAAAGCCACAGTCATCAAGACAGTCTGGTACTGGCACAAAGACAGAAATATAGATCAATGGAACAGAATAGAAAGCCCAGAGATAAATCCACGAACCTATGGACACCTTATCTTTGACAAAAGAGGCAAGGATATACAATGGAAAAAAGACAACCTCTTTAACAAGTGGTGCTGGGAAAACTGGTCAACCACTTGTAAAAGAATGAAACTAGAACACTTTGTAACACCATACACAAAAATAAACTCAAAATGGATTAAAGATCTAAATGTAAGACCAGAAACTATAAAACTCCTAGAGGAGAACATAGGCAAAACATTCTCCGACATAAATCACAGCAAGATCCTCTATGACCCACCTCCCAGAATATTGGAAATAAAAGCAAAACTAAACAAATGGGACCTAATGAAACTTAAAAGCTTTTGCACTACAAAGGAAACTATAAGTAAGGTGAAAAGACAGCCCTCAGATTGGGAGAAAATAATAGCAAATGAAGAAACAGACAAAGGATTAATCTCAAAAATATACAAGCAACTCCTGCAGCTCAATTCCAGAAAAATAAATGACCCAATCAAAAAATGGGCCAAAGAACTAAACAGACATTTCTCCAAAGAAGACATACAGATGGCTAACAAACACATGAAAAGATGCTCAACATCACTCATTATTAGAGAAATGCAAATCAAAACCACAATGAGGTACCATTACACGCCAGTCAGGATGGCTGCTATCCAAAAGTCTACAAGCAATAAATGCTGGAGAGGGTGTGGAGAAAAGGGAAACCTCTTACACTGTTGGTGGGAATGCAAACTAGTACAGCTGCTATGGAGAACAGTGTGGAGATTTCTTAAAAAACTGGACATAGAACTGCCATATGACCCAGCAATCCCACTTCTGGGCATACACACTGAGGAAACCAGATCTGAAAGAGACACGTGCACCCCAATGTTCATCGCAGCACTGTTTATAATAGCCAGGACATGGAAGCAACCTAGATGCCCATCAGCAGACGAATGGATAAGGAAGCTGTGGTACATATACACCATGGAATATTACTCAGCCATTAAAAAGAATTCATTTGAATCAGTCCTAATGAGATGGATGAAACTGGAGCCCCTTATACAGAGTGAAGTAAGCCAGAAAGATAAAGAACATTACAGCATACTAACACATATATATGGAATTTAGAAAGATGGTAACGATAACCCTATATGCAAAACAGAAAAAGAGACACAGAAATACAGAACAGACTTTTGAACTCTGTGGGAGAATGTGAGGGTGGGATATTTCAAAAGAACAGCATGTATACTATCTATGGTGAAACAGATCACCAGCCCAGGTGGGATGCATGAGACAAGTGCTCGGGCCTGGTGCACTGGGAAGACCCAGAGGAATCGGGTGGAGAGGGAGGTGGGAGGGGGGATCGGGATGGGGAATATGTATAAATCTATGGCTGATTCATATCAATGTATGACAAAACCCACTGAAATGTTGTGAAGTAATTAGCCTCCAACTAATAAAAAAAATAAAATAAAATTAAATTAAATTTAAAAAAAAAGAAAGAAAAATAAATAAATAAATAAAAATAATACCAAAAAAAAAAAAGTTTCTTACTATTTACAAATAATATTTATAGGGTGGTAATTACAAAGCAATATAGACTGATTGTAGTAAACATAGAAAATACAGAAAACACAAAGAAAATAAAAATCACTCACAATATCATCCAGAGATAACCATTATTAACATTTTGGTATATAGCTTCCATTCTTAAGTTTCTTTTTAAAAGTAAGCATAAGATAAGAATTTAAAGTAAACAAACATAAGAACACAAAAATGTGTTCGATGCCCTAAATTCCCTACCACACTTACAGTTTTGTCTCCAGTAAAGGTAAGATTTGTTCCATTCTCCTTAGCCTGAAACAGGAAAAAAGAAAAAAAATTAATTTATTAATTAATTCAGAATTTCTACTTCACTCTCAGAAATACATAACAAGAAAAACAATTACCTCCTGTCTTTCTCCTAAAAGAGGCAATCGATGCACAATATCTCCAGAAAAGCTCTATGAAAGATGAATATAAATTAAACATGTATAATAGCAAAACAAAAGCACAGCTTAAAATCCACAGAAACAGTTAAAGCAAAACATAGTATAAAAGTAAACAAAATAAAAAAAAGAAGTAAACAAAATAGTATGACATTAACAGACAAAATATTTCCAATTAACCACAAACAAGTGAATAAAACCTTGCTGGGAACTAAATAATAACAGCAAACCAAACTGGCCACTCAATTTTTCTATAAGATTATAGATACTGTCATTCTTGACAAAACCTTAGATGGAAGATACATAAATAGGAAAATGGATGTCACAGTTCCCCTCTATTTCCAAGGGTGGGGAAACTGTGACTCAAAGCTATAAAGCTTTAGATACAGAAATGGGATCTGAACCTAAGACTCTCAACCCTAGGATCCATTGCTCCTTCCATCACAACACATGACATGCCTGTTAAAAAACCTCCACTAATTACCTTTCTTTCCAGTTATCAGCTGAGGAAGCATTATCCTTCCTGAGTAATTAGGTCATGTTACATTAGACTGGAGGAAGAAACCTTATGAACAAGGATTTATGCCAAAATCCTGGAAAGCTTATAGCAGATATAAAGTAGCGAACCTTGGGAAACAGTATATAATAGGTAACTTTCACAATTAAATCCAAGAAAGGCCAACCAATCCTCCTAGCCTAAAGGATAAATTTGAAAAACCAGAAGAAAATCCCCTACTCAACATCATATTGTGACTAGCTTTCTTTTTCTACCTTACTTCTACTATTCTAAAGCTATTTTCTTTTTCCTTCAAGACTGTAAAATCTATACTATGGCAAGAAAGCAACCCATGTATTGACAGTTCAAATTATCAATTACTTCATTTGCTCATCAATTATTAAGTAAAAGAGTTCTTATCAATAATCTTTATTTGCAGTAGCTAGAGAGAAAGCCTAACTTTCCATGAACTCCTTGCCTCTTCAAGGCAAGCTGCTAAATAATTTGAAGCAGCATTTAAATGTAGTAAGAACAAAGCAAAGGCTATAGCTAAAATAACTATTTTCAAACCTATAAAATGTATAAATTTATCCTATCAAAAAACTGGGGTCAGATCCTACTTCTAAGAAAAGACAATCTTTTAATAAACTCCATTTATATGATTACATACATGTAAGCATACACGACATTGGCAATTCCCTGGTGCTCCAATGATTAGGACTAAGTGGTTTCAAAAGCAGGGGTCAGGTTCAATCCCTGCTCAAGGAACTAAGATCCCACAATCACAAGGTAAGGTGAAAAAGTAAAATAATAAATAGAATAAAATACACAGTATAATTCACCTCTTCCCCTTTATGTGAAAAAGGTGTAAAATTCAATCCTTTGATTTCAGGTCTATAGTAGTAAAATCTAAAAATGTTGATTTTTCTGAGGACATATCAACTAGATGAGATAAGAAGAGAATTTAAAAAAATGAAAGTTTCAAAAGTCCATCAATGGATGAATGGATAATATAGTATAAACGTACAATGCAATATTATTCAGCCTTTAAAAAGAAATGAAATTCTGATACATGCTATATGGATGAACCCTGAAAACTTTTTAAGTTAAAGAAGCCAAAAAACAGTGTATGATTTTACTTCTCTGAGATATCTATAACAGTCAGATTCATGGAGAAAGAAAGCAGAATAGCTATTACCAGGGAAGTGAGAGTAGGGGGTTGGTGCTATTATTAATTGTTACAAAGTAACCACTTAAGATGATGAAAAAGTTCTGGAAATGGCTAGTGGTGACAGTTGTACAATAATGTGAATGTATTTATGTAACTGAAAGGCACATTTAAAAATGGTTAAACTGGTAAATTTTATGTTATGTATATTTTACTGCATTTTTTAAAAAGTGGGGCTTTGCTTTTCACACACAAAGGAAAGCGCATCCTCTCTTTGATGAGAATATTTAAGTAGCTGACTATGTACCAATCAGAACGTGCTTCTAACCTATTTCTGTCAGAAGAAAGAACTGAGGAGAAATGGAATTCACCAAAAATACATGTATCATATTTCTCACCTCTTCTATTTCCCTTGAACAACTATCAAATATTACCTGTGCTTTAAAGAGTTCACTGCAGTTCTGGAACAATTTTGATGATGTTTCATATTTCCCAGACAAGTCTTTTTTTTCCTTAAGGTTTTCCAAGTATGTGTCCACTTCTTCCAACTGGAAAATAGAGAAAATACCAAGTATTTAACTTAGTTTTTACATGAAATATTTAAAAGATAACAAATAGATTGTCTTCAGTACAAAGATAGTTTTGGATTTGCTATTTTTAAAATTAATATCAGATAAAGACTATATATTAGTATTCAAGAATCTTAACAGTACTCAAGTACAGAATTCTAGTCTATGACTCAAGAAGGGTAGGTCCTCTAAAAATTCCAGGAAGATTTGGGAAACTGTCAGTCTAGAGGGTTTTGTTATAAGAAAATATATTTACAAGAGTTCCTTGACTAAATTAACAATACCAACAACAAAACTTGTGCTTATAAGCTAGATAAGCCAGAGCATAAAACTACTGCAGCCATTCACAGCCCACTATTAATACTCTGAAAAAGTTCATCATTTCTGTGGCTTCATCAGTTCTCTGATTTTTCTCCCATACCAAGATCTCTAATATCACTCTCTTTTTTCCTAAGCTTCAATTTCACACTTCTAACTATCTGCTTATTATTTCCATAATTCTGTCCTGTGGCAATTCAAAATAATTTTTACATTCTTAACTCTACTACCCATGAGGACTGAATCTGCTAAGGTCTTGACCAGTTTTTATCACAAGCTTCATCTGTATGAACTTTTTAACTATAAATTTAACTAGTGATCGATTGATTAGGAGAAAAGGATCAATGATATTTCAAACCATACTCTAGAAATACTTCTCTCTAAATTTTTCAATCCTTTTGGTCCTCATCATGGGGCTTCCCAGGTGGTGCTAGTGGTAAAGAACATGCCTGCCAATGCAGGAGATGCAGAAGACCCAGGTTCAATCCCTGGGTGGGAAGATCCCCTGGAGAAGGGAATGGCAAACCACTCCAGTATTCTTGCCTGGGGAATTCCAAGGACAGGGGAACGTGGCTGGCTAAATTCATGGGGTCACAAAGAGTCAGACATGACTGAACGACTAATATACACAGTCCTCATCATATCAACCTTACCTAATGTTCTAGAACAAAAACAAAACAGTCACCAACAAAACCCTAATACTGGGTAGAAATTCAAAATGCTTAAGGTTTTAAAACCAACTGGATGGTAGATACTTTTTAAAGACTAGTACTTTATTTTTCAAAAGAAACCTCAAGAATGTAGGGGAAATGTAAAAAATGAAATGATACAAACAGCTGGATAAAAACAGAATGAAAAATCTATCCAGGAGCTGTATATCTTCAATGCTCATGTACATTGTACTATAGCAATTCTGAAAGTGTGGTCCATGGACACTTCCATGCATCTAAGAGGGCAAAAATACTATTAAAATACCATTCCTTTTCCAACTACATATCTGTGTGAGGCCACATTCTGTGCATACACTTCAACCAAAATAACACATCACAACAGACTGAGTGAAGAAGATATAAGAATCTAGCTATCTTCTATTACACTAGACATTAAATAAGAAGTGAAAAAGTGAAGTCGCTCAGTCGTGTCCAACTCTTTGCAACCCCATGACTATAGCCTACCAGGTTCCTCTGTCCATGGGATTTTCCAGGCAAGAATACTGGAGTGGGTTGCCATTTCCTTCTCCAGGGGATCTTCCCAACCCAGGGATTGAACCCAGGTCTCCTGCATTGTAGGCAGACACTTTACTGTCTGAGCCACCAGGGAAGTTCAGACATTAAATAAAGAGATCTGCAAAAATACAAAACAACACCACTGTACCCAGTTTTTTGAAAATTAATTATTTTTCATTAAAAAATGTGCTTTTTATATTAACATGCAATGAGTCTATCATTGCTATTTTAAAATATATATATTTATGTATTTTTGCTTTAATTTCTAATATAGTAACCCACATGAATAAAGGCTTTTGAGGTATCTACAGCAATTTTTAGGAATGTAGCAAAGTTCTGAGACCAAGAAGTTTGAGAACTGATAGTACAAGTATGCCTGCAAATTGGAAAGTATAATTCCAGTTCCAGTTCTTCTCCTCCATAGCTACATGACACTCTCTCCACTACCAGGTGGGGATCCAATGATCTCTAAATAAACTCAAAGAAAAGTCTGTAATTATATGTTCCATACCTTGAAGTTGTAGATTTCATTGTAACAGTCAGCACTTTTCAGATACCATGTTACATTCAAAGATGCATCACAAGGTTCTCCATCAACTATAAAAGAAGAAATCTCTACGAATAAAAGATAATTTGATTGCCAAACAAAGTATGTTTCCTAAATTATTACCCCATATCCCACTTCCTGCTAAACCAGGATACTTAAAGACCATCCTTTCTCCAAACAGAAGGTAATGAAGTATTAAATTTCAGTTGTCTATTATCATTTAAATATTTACTAAGCAAAGCACTTAAGTACACAAAGATACATGGCACTGTGTTAGGCCAAATAGGGGAACAGAAGGGAACAAATTACTGAAGACTCTTAAGAAAAGTATTTAAAAAGATTCTAGCTGAAGACTCAAGGAATAACCACATTGGAAATGTCACAAGACAAGAATCAAAATAATTTCATTGAGGGAAAACTTCAAAGTGTAAACCCTGAGAGACCTTAAATGGATACAAAAGAACTATCAACAAAAAGCAAACCTGGCTGAGGAAGGCAGGAATAGCAAAAGCAAAGATAAAAGAATACTAGATCCTTTTTAAAATTCACCTTAAGTGCAGGGGTCCAGCCCCTGCAGGATCCAGGGGAACCCTCAGGATGAACGGGGTTGGCGAGAGAGAGACACAGTGAGACAAAGCTCGGGGGCTAAGTCTGAAGTTTATTTTTGCACAGCTCCTTTATGCCCTTAACAACATCTCTTTTGAGGGAAGTGCATATTGCTTACACACAGGTTATCTCAAAACATTATAGCAACTTGACCTTCAACAGAAACAGGATGTCACCCACAAACTTTTAGTTCACAAGAGTCTTTCTTATCATTTGGCCTTCAGGCCTGCTAACATTTTATGGCTTGCACCTGGTGTGACTTAAGCAACTTCAGTAGCCGACCCTGTTTTTCTTGTGATTAATCTATTTTCTTTCTAATAGACGTCATCTCCATGGGAACTAGATAGGATTACATTATTATGGAACAGAAATGCGAAGGACTGCAAAAACAGCAGATATAGCACAAAACAGGCTCTTAGTCTAAAAGTTAACTACCTGCAAGAAGTTGCTAGCTAATCTCTATCTAACATATTTTCTATTAGGCACATTTGTGACTATTATTTGTGGAGCTTTTCTCACCCCGTGGAGGGACCTATGCTTAATAGTTTCTTTTGTTAGCATACTGTGCTTAGGATGTTCAGAACAATCATGAGCATTTTTTGCAATAGGAGGATACATTTATCAAACAAGCCGGAATGCCAGCAAAAGGGTTTGAATTGGTACCCCTTCATAGGGTATCAGCGTCTAGGAGATTTATTAATTAGGGTTTTAAGTTGGTCTTTAATCAGTGAAAGAGGAGCAGGAGAGCTCTCAGCAGGCAACACAAGAATCTGCAGCAGGGCAAACAAGAACAACAGCAGAAAAGAGGGGAGGATACAGGGTGGGGTAGAGGCCGAGGCCAACCTGGAGGGTCCCTTGTATCCTAACAGCCTTGCGTGTCAGGTATTTCCTTCATGACCTCGTCATGGGTGGGATCTCCCATAATGGCTCCCAGCACTTAAGAGAAGCCCCAAGGAACCTCATGAAATCACGTAAGTCTCACATAACTTATTAAACATAATTTGGCGAACAATATCCTAATGAACCAAAGCATAAGTCTGAAGACTTGGGAGTCTATTAGATTGTCAACCTGGGGGAAGTCAGTATTCCCTTTTATCTTCGTTCCAGCAGAAAATGAAAAAACATACTAACCATACCTACTTTGTGCAAATGTGACAAAGGTAAACACAACTATACCTAGGAACCTACTTTTGGTTCTTAAGAAGCACACCTAAAATTACAGTTTTCTCCTTTTCTCTGTTTGAAGTGGTCTTCTCAAACTAATTTTTAAGTGGCACAGTTTTATAAGGCTCAACTAAAATACACAAAAAATCTGATGTGTTGAATAGAATTTATGGAAATGCTAAAAAGGATACTGCAATCTTGTTATGAACTACACAGAAGAATTAGAGAAGGAATTAATTAAATAAAAACCAGTAAGAAAAATCCCCTAAAAAGGAGATTTGCAGGGAAATATAACTGCAAAAATACTACTATTTATGTTAGAAGACATAGAATTTTAGGGGGACCATGCCGCAAGGCTTGTGGGATCTTAGTTTCCCAACCAGGGATTCAACCCTGGCCCTTGGCAGTGAAAGCTCAGAGTCCTAAACACTGGACCACCAGGGAATTCCCAAGACAGAACTTTAAATGAATGGCTTTAAGAGACACTGAAAATGGTCCTGCCAATTTCAAGGAAATCTATAGTATACCATACCCACAAAAGCATAAAATCAGAGACAAGATTAAGTATAAGAAAACACAGAAGTAATAAAGTGAAAGACAATTTTAAGCCTCAACTCCTCTAAAAACAAAGAAGCATCAACATTTCAAAATATGCAGCTTGGCTAAAAACCACTACAAAAACCATTAGATCAGAACACAGGGAAAAAGAAACCGTGCACAACAAAAGGACAGACTAGCATACAGGCTGTCAGGCTATTCCCAAAGACAAAACACTGCTATCCCCAAAAGCTCTTCTTTTCTAATAAGAAAACCTCACAAGAAAGACCAGCGTGTCACAGTAGATTTGATTTAAATCAAACTTAAGTCATTAGCCAAGAGACTACATTTTCATGAAAACAGTATATTCTTCACAGAAATTCTACCTGACCCCTCCATCCCACTAGATTGTAAGCTCACTATCTAACACTTCCTTTCTAAAACAGTGCCTGGCACATAATATGTGTTCAATAACTACTTACTAAATGATTAAAAGAATAAAATCATCCAACTATGATGTAACTTTGCACTTTCACAAGGAGAAATATGCAGAGGAACATACATGGACGATCTGGAGTTTTAGTCCTGATCTTGAAATGGAGCTGCCCATGATCATGCATTCTCTAAAAA
The DNA here is from genome assembly GCF_033118175.1 of Dama dama. Lineage (NCBI taxonomy): Eukaryota > Metazoa > Chordata > Mammalia > Artiodactyla > Cervidae > Dama > Dama dama. The sequence goes on along the minus strand of NC_083692.1, from coordinate 64,282,509 downwards.
TAAAGCCAGTTTCAGAAACAAAAGGAAGCTTTTCTTTAATAAACAATGGGGTATTCTGGATTCAGATACAGCGGCTTTCCCACTGGACAGACTGGTTTTGTTCTAAATAATCCCTATTTCCTGGTAATTATCGTTGGGCTTCCTCTTCCAAAGATACAAGTGGTAAAATACTCCTTCTGCAAACAAAAGCTTTACTGAACATATTTGTGCAGAGCCAATGGTCTGACAAACCTAGGTCATGTGTCCAATAAACTTCTAACAAGCACACAAAAGCAAAATCAGCAGTTATCCCTATGACTCGGAACCGATTAAAACCCATGCAGTCAACCAAAACAACTTGTCTACTATATACTGCAAACACCAGAAAAACAAGAGAAGAAAATAAAGTTCACAGAAGTAAGTATTCTGAAGATTATTCAGTGAAGGACCTTAGTTACACTATATAAGTTTATACCTAGGTAGTGCTGAACTATTAAATTTCAGAATTTATGTTGAGTGTCAATTATCAGAGGTAGAAAATAGGTAATTTAAAATTAAAAGTTTAAAGATCACGCAAAAACTAGAATAAAAACTTCATGAAATGCAAAAACTCACATTTCAGGAAGATAGTGGTATTTTTGAAGAGGATCTTTCCAAAACTAAAATAATTTTTCGCCTGCAAAGATAAAGGAGAGATAATTAGCATAAGAATCACTTTAATTCCAAAGGCAGAATATAACTGAAACAAAAACATAAACTTATAAAATGTTGAAGTTAGTTTTCTTAACACACACACACAAGGCATCAATATCCTTCCGTTTAGTAAAATCCAATCATAACAAAACTGCAGGATTTTGCTGCTTAGTGCAGAGACATGATTTTTTTCCCCACAGGCCATGAAGCAAGGACTCTAGAAGGAAGGCTGCTACAAATCCTAACCTAACTTCAGTCTTCCCGGAAGGTATTTCTTATCAGTTAATTCCCTTTACTCACTAATCACCATCCAAAATAACCCTTCAGTGCTTCAGATAAACTATTCTATATGCAGAGAGCCAGATTTAACTATCAACCATTTTACAAATAACATGTAAATACCTAAAACTGAGAGCCTGAAGATGACAAAATGACCAAAAGCTGTAATTCTTGCCATATCAAAAACTCAAATAAGATTTAGGTACTATGACCAGTGAGCAGAGCAGAACAAAAAGGCCACTGTGGTTTTAATAAGACTAATGCTTTTTGGCATTTCCAACCAGCACCTGATTTGTCCGCTCACAGGACTACAGTTCTTACTCAAACGGGGTTTCGAAAGGGTGATAAAAGGCAGGTAAGGATCAACCAATCTAGTCAGTTGTCCTTAAGAAAGACTAACTTACCATAAGAAATTTTAGCATACTGTTTATTCCGTTTTGAACATTCTCATGTTAGAATACATCATTTTAAATGCCTAGGCTTCCCAATTACATGGCAAAGCTTATATTAAGCATTTCAAAGTCCAAACGAAATCAACCAACTTCGTAAGTAGAACTATCCATTAACAAAAAAGTGAAGAGAAAAAAACAGAAAGATGTCTATTTACATATACCTCTCATCCAACCCGAGGTCACAAGATTCTGCAAAACTTCAGCTGAAAGAGAAACCATTCTCCACCTACACATCAAGTTTACACGTCTCTAGTTTGTCAATGTAAAGTTCTCTGACTCTGCTAACAAGAAACCGATCCACAGCCACTCTCCGCTCCAGAAATAACCCTGACATTCCTGCATCTACCCACAGAAGCGCACGGCTTCCCGCTCCAGGAAGGTGAATCCCCGTTAAGGCAGCTACACCGACGCTACAGGCAATCCCACCCCTTTGGAAGCGGACTTTTGTGGAACCTTCATGGACCCCTTGGGCCGCCGTAGCCCCACCCCTCGTTCCTCCAGTCTCAGTTGCTCCTGAAGTGAACACTCACCGACGGTATCGGAATGTGCCACTTGGATCGCCCGGCAGCAGCGACAGGTGCCGGCCCTACACTGAAAAGCGACAATGGGGACGTTCGAGCGCCTAGGAGGAGAAGAATGACAGGCACCACCTGAAGCCACGCAGCCACCGCCATCTTCACAGCCGTGGAGTGCCTATCGAGAGCATTTCGCCTTCTTCCGGTTCGTCTCGCCCTCTTCCGGCTCCGCTCTGGGGGCGGGATCATCCGGGTCCTCACAACCCCTGGGGGCTTGTTTGTTTTGCGACTCAGTGGCCCCGCCCTCAGGCAGTCGTCCCGGCTTAGTGTGAGGCTTAGGACCTACTGCGCATGTGTCGTCCTGTCATACCCTAGTCACCTTGGATTGTTAGGATGATCGCCAAAAGCTGCCACTGAGTCTGTCGGCCCTTTTCTGTCCTAGCCCTTAAAGGGTTTGGGGACCAGGGAGGAACAGTGTGGCGTTTGGCTTTCTCCTCCTTCCGTTCGTCCCAGTCCTCGTCCCTTCTGAGTCACAATCAGCCGCTGGGGCCAGAAGCCTGGGAAAGCCGTAAGTCTGGCTGCTTATTTAGCGCGTAGTAGTGAGTTCTTGGTTGCCAGAAGTATTTAAGCAAACACTGGAGTTTGGCAGTAGTGGAGTATAACCGATTCCTAAAATAGATGGTGTAGTCGATAACCCCTTTTAAAAGCCCCTTCTAGTCCAGAAGAATATGATGTAGCGTTTGGCAGGAAAACATCAACCTCCAGCAACAACCGGCCGGCACTTCCTACTCAAAACTAAAAGTCAGGAGAGGTCAGGTCAGTTTTCAGTATCTGTGGCGTGACCCTCACTGAGGCAGATGTGCGGAAGCCTCGCTGCAATCCCGCAGGCCAGCTCCATTTCCAGGTTCTCACGCTCTTGATTTTCGTCCTCTAGGGTTCTTTGAGTACACGCCTCCTCCGATGCAAAAACCTTTTTCGGTTCCTAAGGAAGGGAGCTCGTCACCAACCACTCATAACCAAGAAAAAATTGCCAAATAAATCTCTGTAGAAACGCTAGTTGGAGTCTAGAAATCCCAGGAGAAAGTGTCGATTTGTCACTCCTTAAGGACCTGCAAGTCCCAGAAACTTGGTGGTGAAGCGCTGGTTATTTAGAAAGACTGACAGTCTAAAAGACCGCCTGAAACCCGAGACCCTGTGAGGTGACTGGGAAGCCATGGAATCAGCTGAGAAAGATGAAATCAGGTAAAGGTCCAGTGGTCCAGCAGGGACTGACTCCAGGGTCTGCAGAGGCAGGGGATAGATAGTACCTGAAAACAGCATTCTGGATTTGAAGATTTTACTGATTGATTGATTGCATATCTTATTTGCCTGTTTTATGTTTGTGTACTTAATTTCTATCTTTCTCATTTCCCCAGGGAGTGCTCGCTTTGGCAGCACATATACCAAAATCGATTCCCCAGGGAATTAATTGATATTAATAGCCCCTTATGAAATACTTGCAGGATGGTTAACAAAACTGTGATCGGAACTCTTAATACATGAATTTCAAACATGCTGCTTTCCAAGTTCAGCTAAATAACCTCTTCCTATATCATTGCAGAGTTCATTCTTCAAAACTGAAAAGAGATTACAAATTTCTCTAATATTTACACACTTGATTAAAAGAAATGGTGACAGAGATTGAGTCAGTGAACAATTTGATTACTTCCGTGATAAACCATGGCCAAGGGTATTGTCTGTGCTCATTTTCATAATATTTTGAAGTTGGTGTTCAGTCATAGCTTCCTACACAATCATATACATGCTTATTACAGATGTGTTCATTATGTGTCTCCATGAAAAATCACTGTGGTTTTATTTCTTTACTTAGAGCCAGTAGGTGTTTTAATTGGTATATATTAAATACATATACTGAAGTATATATACATCTTGATCATGTTCTCTTCCAGAAACAGCTTTTTTGGAAACTCAGTTTTAAAAAACAGTGGCCCCTAAATTGTCAGCATCATCTTAAAAAGCAAACGATTTTCCTTCTTCATCTGTTTGTATGCTTATTCTAGCACCTTACACACGTGTCTGTTACAGCATTTGTCAGATTGATTTATGATATTGGTTAGGATCTCAAAGAAAGCTTGAATACCGTCCTTCATATGTTCCTCACAGCCCAACACTAAAAAAGAATATTCTGAAAGTACTTTGTTGAATAAATAGGTGGGAGGGTTGTTTTTATTGGTTTGGTTTGAGGTTTTTTGTTTTTACTTCTTCAGATTTTATTGTATTAATCATAGCCTTCAGTCATTATTTTTTAAAGAACCCTTTCTCATAAGTGACAGTGCTCTTTTTCTTTTGCTTTCAAAGCAATCCCAGAGCTTCATGTTTTGTTGTCTACCTTGGGTGGTTTACAAAACAATATTGTTCTGCAGCAAACACATTATCGTGTTATGTTATGGCCTTGACACAATTTGGTATCACAGTGATTTATGTCCCATGTTTATATTATAGTTAGAAAAGGTACAAAAATTGGATTCACACACCCAGTGTAAAACAGATTTCTTAAAATGTCTTTTTATTTAGTGTTGAAGATGAAGCTGTGGATAAAAACATTTTCAAAGACTGCAGCAAGATTGCTTTCTACAGGTAAGGAGAGGAAGTGTATGACCTAGGCAAAACAGTTCTGAAAATATTTTGAAATTGATGTTTATTAAATTTTTGAGAACTGATAGATTTTCTGAGGAAAGAGTCAATTAGGAAATTCAGTGATCAAAGAGTTTATTGACAGGAGACTTTGACTTTTACTACTTTAACTTACCCTTGTATTATTTTATAATTAATATGTTACTACTAATTATAAGTAATTATATTGTATAGTTATATGTTATAATTAACATTACTATGTTAATAAATCCACTATTTTATTTTTAAAATCAGTGTTTTTAAACTAATATTAAATTTTTGAATCTTTGAAGAAATAATACTTTTACATGGTTCAAAAATCAAATACTATGAAAAGAAACACGTTGAAGAGTTACTCATTCCTGTCTCCTTTCATGCCACTCCACACCTTCCCTGTAAGTAACCAGGTTTATTCATTTCTTATTTCTCTTTCCAGTATTTCTTTTAGTGAATGCATATATTCTTTTATCACAACTATGCTTACACCATATAGCTTTCTATCTACGCATGTATGATCAGTCACTGAGTTGTGTCTGACTCTTTGAGACCCCATGAACTGTAGCTCACCAGGCTTTTTTGTCCGTGGAATTTTCCAGGCAATCCAACTAGAATGGGTTGCCATGTCATACTCCAGGGGATCTTCCTGACCCAGGGATCGAATCCATGTCTCCTACCTCTTTTTTTCCCCTGTTTAATAATTTATTCTGAAGAGCTCTGCAAGAATACATGGAGTTTGTCCTTTTCACAGCTGTATAGTATTCCACTGGGTAAATTATATTATAATTTATTCCGTCTCTTTCCTCTTGCTAGACTTTGGGTTGTTTTCAGTCTTTTGCTATAATGTCACTGCCACAGTGAAAAGCTATACATATCTCAGGACTTCCCTGGTGGTCCAACGGTTAAGACTCTATGCTCCCAATGCAGGGGGCATGGATTCAATCCCTGCCCAGGTGATCCCACGTGCCACATGGTATGGTGTGGCCAAAAAAAAAAAAAAAAAGAAAGCTATGCATATGTCATTTCCTACACATGCAGGTCTATTTATAGGATGAATTTCCAGAAGTGGGAATTCTAGGTCAAAGAATAAATGTGTTTGAAATTTTAACTATTACTAGGTATCCCTCCATAGAGATTATGTCATTTTGTACTCCCATCACCAATATATGATTGCCTGTTTCCCCAGAGTCTCAACAAATATTTCTTTAAAATCTTTTTTTGTGTGTGTGTCTACCCCTATGTGATCCTAACACTGAAGTCACCAAACATATCATACAACTCTTCAATTTATTCACACTACTCTAGAGGCAGAAAAATCATATCATTTTAATTCTAAACAGGTACCTTAGAAGGAATTCTATAGTGAACTCCTGGTCACCTTGTGAAACCACTAGATTATATTGGATTTCCACTAGAATTTATTAATAAGTTTCTATTAAAGTGTACATTTCATGGAAAGAGGGAGAGAAATCAATGAGCTAACAAATGTCACCTATGAAAACTGCCCCTTGGGATTTCCATGGTAGGCCAGTGGTTAAGACTTCATGTTCCCAAAGCAGGGAACACTGGTTCAATCCCTGGTTGGGGAACTAAGATCCCACCAAAAAAAAACTGCCCCACCTTCTCAATAAAGGGGACAAAATACCATACTTGAGCAGTGTTATGGTGAACAATTTTACTAGTACTCTTTTATTTTGTTAATTGTATTAGCATGCTTATTAATTTTATTAGCTCTCTAAAGTACTTCTGTTAGTGCTTTATTGAGGTACTAATATATTGCCTGTGCCCAATTGGCTTATTATTGAAGTGAATTTTATTTTATTTTTTGAATATTCAGAACTGATTTCTTTTATTTTTTTTTTCCAGTGGGTTTTGTCATACATTGATATGAATCAGCCATAGATTTACACATATTCCCCATCCGGATCCCCGCTCCCACCTCCCTCTCCACCCGATTCCGCTGGGTCTTCCCAGTGCACCAGGCCCGAGCACTTGTCTCATGCATCCCACCTGGGCTGGTGATCTGTTTCACCATAGATAATATACATGCTGTTCTTTTGAAACATCCCACCCTCACCTTCTCCCACAGAGTTCAAAAGTCTGTTCTGTACTTCTGTGTCTCTTTTTCTGCTTTGCATATAGGGTTATCATTACCATCTTTCTAAATTCCATATATATGTGTTAGTATGCTGTAATGTTCTTTATCTTTCTGGCTTATTGAAGTGAATTCTAATAACTTCCACATGGTGATATAGTCTTTTGGAGGCTGAGTCACAGATCATTCTCAGGCATCTGTATACTTCCTATCTGCAGGCGTCAGAAACAGCTGCTCTCCAAGAAGTCTACCTATCGAGCATTACTGGACTCAGTCACAACAGGCAAAGACAGTGCCAGGTTCCAAATCATCAATGAACCAGCAAAGGTGAGAAAAAATATTTTCTACAGAGAATTCTTTGTTTCTATATTTATTTGGGTTGAATGAAGTGAATTTCTACAAAGCATAGTTAAACTATGTTTGCTTCAAAAATAAACTTTGTGAGAGAAGTCATGCTATCTCTTTACTATCTACACAATGTTATTTTAAAAGTAATATGACTGTCAACATACAGATTGCCTTGTATCAGATGCTTTCTTAGATGTTTTACAAATATTATTTCCTTTTAATTAATCTTTAGAAATTATCTAAGAGGTACATTGCATTGTCCCCAATTTTTAGATAAGGAAATTGAAGTCTAAAAGACCACCTGCCCAGAGCCATAGTTAGTAACCAGAATTTTCACCTGTGACTGTAGACTCTGTCACATACCTGTGCTCTTTCTATCACTGTTAACACAATTTATACTTAAGCAAGGTCCGGATTCAGTGAATGTCCAAACCTCAAAATGTGATTGAACAAGAGGAACGATGGTATCTGCCGTTGAATAAGTCTCAAATGTTCCCTTACCCAAGCTGCTTCACTCACAGATCACCACAGTTCTTACATACTGAAACATCAGAACAGTGTCCTAAGTGCTTTTTCTCATCTGTCGGGCTTTCACACTACTTCCCATGGGCCAGTCACAGAGGAAGTGCTGTGGGCTGAGCTCAGAAGTGTGGTTTTGCACAAGTAGCTGATGATTCCAACTTGACCCTCACTTCAGATCTTTCCCCATCTTCTAAAGGTGTCCTAAGCTTCTAAGGCCTCCCAGACCAATCTGGTTTAATTGGTAATTCACTGAAGAACATAGGTAAAGACATGCAGTCTCGGTGCCATGACAGCGTAGATAGTAACTCCATCAGCTCACTAACAAATCCCAGTTCTGCGGAGCAGACTGAGAAGACATCCCCACTTGCACTGCAGCATTGTGAGCAAGCTCCCTGTGGTGCTGTCACATGTTGTATAGCATTACACCAAGGAATCCCCTCAGAGAAGACAGAACCAAAACTGCCCCACAACATCAGGGCATTCCCTGTCACATTTAACTTACCCTTCCCTTGTAGCTCAGTTGGTAAATAATCTGCCTTCAGTACAGCAGACCCGGGTTCGATCCCTGGATCGGGAAGATCCCCTGGAGAAGGAAATGGCAACCCACTCCAGTATCCTTGCCTGGAAAAATCTCATGGACATAGGAGCCTGGTGGGCTGCAGTCCATGGGTTTGCAAAGAGTCGGGCACAACTGAGCGACTAACACTTACTTACACTTAACTTAGCCAGTGAAGTGAAGTGAAAGTGTTAGTCACCCAGTCGTGCCCAACTCTTTGTGACCCCATGGACTATAGCCTGCCAGACTCCTCTGTGCGTGGGATTCTCCAGGCAAGAATACTGGAGTGGGTTGCCATTCCCTTCTCCAGGGGATTTTCCCAACCCAGGAATTGAACCCAGGTCTCCTGCATTGCAGGCATATTCTTTACTGTCTGAGCCGCCAGGGGCAGGAGGAGCAGTGGCACAGCGAGGAAGACTACTTTCCATATGAAGTTATAGCGATTTTAGTCATTTCAAAGATGTAGAATCTTCTGACATAACTTTCTTGCCTGAATTCAAAACAGGGGCTGGAGTCATATCAACAGTTCTGTGTTCTCTGTCACCATTCCCTGTTCCCACCTTCTGGTTATGTAAGGATGCATTTGTGGTAACAGCACACTTTGTTCATTTCTCCTAACTACACTGATGGGATGGTTAGCCTTTCTTCAAAACCTAGTGCTGCTTCTTATACCACTCATCTCCTTCTAGAGGAATTTCCCCCCACCCCACTTGGCATCTGTGAGACCTTTGAGTTCACAGCTCATGGTACCCTCAAAATCATAGTTCCTTGACTACTGATCCAAGTATCCCAAACTTGGCATCCTTTTGTAGCCAGGTTTTAAAGCTTTTCATGGGAAAACATGGGATAGCATTAATTTACTTCCTAGAGAACCAGCCACCATGTGCATGTGGTTTAATAGCCAGTACCCGGCCAGAACCCTGTATTCAGCATCAGCAGAAGCAGCTGGATCCAGGAAATGCAAGGAGTCCACAAGAGACCTTCCAGGAGTCAGTAGCCCTAATACCATCAGCCAGGTTGCTTCCTTTCACATTTTTCCTGTCACTTGCTCTTTTTCCTACTTGTCTCCAATGTGTGTGGCCCCAGAGAGCTGCAGCTGTCCTGAGGTCAGGGCAGGAATCCCTTTCCATTCTCGGGGAGGTTCAGTCTGCTGAGCACCTTAACAATCCATGTCTAGGTGACACATGCTGAGGCAGAGTATATTAAGGCACTCAGAATACCAATGTGGGCCAAAGCGCAGCTTCTCAATGCAGCTCCATGCCAATGAAGTGAGTGGTGGACCCTCTTACATGGCTTCTTAGAAGACTATCAATGAGTTTCTTTGTACACACCTCTTTTTGGATCCTGAGCATGAGGGACAGTGCCATTCAGGTCAGGTGCTAGAACCAGAGCCCACCAGATCTGTATGCCTTCAAAGGAAAAGAAGCTGTAATCCAGGAAGACCCACGGGAGCTTAGCACAAGACAGCATGTGATTCAAAAGGGAGCTGAGGAGTCGGACAAGCAAGGGCAAGTGATCTGGGATGTCAACATCATGGCTCCCAAGACTAAGAACTTTGAGGACCTCGTGGAACAGACTCCACGTTCAGTTATTGGAATTAACAGGGCTGTGCAGGAAATCCACACACTCTGATCTCAGGCAAATGCATGCAAGTGTATGTTTGGGGAGATCACCCTCAAATCCTGAGCTGGACTTCATTTTAATGTATTTTTAATGTCCTCCTTGTCACTTAGAATTGAGATGACTAATAGGAACTTAAGGTTTTGTACCCTCTGTTTGTTAGAGACAACAAGGATTCTGATAGTAATTTCTAAAGTCTGAACCTTGTGTCCTGCTCACTGCATAGTCAGGGAGCCACCACTAGTGGTTGTTTCTGGGACGAGATGGATGTTTCACAGGAGATTTCAATTAGGATATGGTATGGCTATAGTCTGGAGATTTTTTTAAAAGCTGCATACATCCACTTGTTCAAAATGATAGCTTTTTACTTCAGGTTCAGAGAGACAGAACCCCAAGTCTAGGAGGATCATATTCAGCTCACAGCTGCAGTTCTCAGATTTCACTGATGAGGCAAACGCAGCCCTCTTAGTGCCTGCCTACCCCACCCTATTAAAACTCTTAAAGCAATAACTTTGTTGTCAATGTCTGTTGTTAATTTTTGAAATTTTTCTTCTCAATTCCTTTCCCCAACCTGCCCCTTTATAAGCAACCAGGAGACAGAACAAAGGTTCATTCAACCTTTTCAGCTCACACTGTCATAACACTGGGTGTCTCAACAGACATTTCTTTCTCACAGTTGTGGAGTCTGGAAATCCCAAGATCAAGGTTCCACTTCTGGGTGCCACCTCCTTTCTGTACAGTTGACCCTTGAACATATAGGGCTTAGTGGTGCCGACATCCCCATGCAGTGGAAAATCCAAGTATAATTTCACAGATGGCCCTTAATATACATAATTTTGCATCTGCAGGTTCAACCAACCAACGACCACATGGTACTACAGTTTTGTTGTTGTTGGCCTCCTCACTCAGCATGTGGGCTGTGGGGTCTAAATTACCTGACCAGGGATTGAACCTGCACCCCCTGCAATGGTAGCATGAAGTTTCAACCACTGGACTTCCAGGGAAGTCCCTGTAGTATTTATTATTGAAAAACCATTATTGAAAAAAAAATCCATGTATAAGTAGACTCACACAGTTCAAATCTCTGTTGCAGGGTCAGCTGTATATTCACATGGTGGTGGTGGTTGTCATTCAGTTGCTTAGTCATGTCTGACTCTGCACCTCCATGAACTGCAGCACGCCAAGCTTCCCTGTCCTTCTCTATCTCCTAGAGTTTGTTCAAACTCATGTCCATTGAGTCAGTGATGCCATCCAACCATCTCATCCTCTGTCGCTTCCTTCTCCTCCTGCCCTCAATCTTTCCCAGAATCAGGATCTTTTCCAATAAGTCAGCTCTTCCCATTAGGTGGCCAAAGTATTGGCTCTTTAGCTTCAACGTCAGTCCTTCCAATGACTACTATTCAGGGATGTTTTCCTTTAGGATTGACTGGTTTGATCTCCTTGCCGTCCAAGGGATTCTTACCTCAGCACCACAGTTAGAAAGCATCAGTTCTTCGGCTCTCAGCCTTCTTTATGGTCCAGCTCTCACATCCATACATGATTACTGGAGAAGCCATAGCTTTGACTATACAGACCATTGTCAGAAAAGTGATATCTCTGCTTTTTCATAAGCTGTCTAGGTTTGTCAAAGCTTTTCTTCCAAGGAGTAAGCATCTTTTAATTCCATGGCTGGTGGAGAGAGAGCTTATTCTCTGGTCTCTTCCTATAAAGGCAGTAATCCCATCATGACTTCACCCTCATGACCTCATCAAAACCTAGTCACCTCCCAAGACTTCATCTCCAAATGCCATCACATTGAGGATTAAGGCTTCAGCATATGAATTGGAGGGCTGGATGAGGCAGGGGTGGGTTGGGAGAAGGGAGAAGATGACACAATTCAGTCCTTAGCAAACATCAAGTTCCTGGGACCATAATATTACAAAGCGAACTGAAGTGTCACCAGTGTGTTGCTTCTAAGTCAAGAGCCCTAGGTCTTTAAGAAAAGCTGGTTGCAGGTTCAAATGCCTAAGTTTTCACATAGGGTCTTATTTCTTATGATATAATAATCAGTATTTGACAAAGAAGCTTCCAGAAGAAAATCTTAAAGGTGTTATCAGTAAAGCGTTGACTACTTTTTTAGAACTCCTTTTTCCCTGCTATTATTGATTTTTTACTTTCAGTCAAAATTTGACCTGGATTGAGAAACAGAGAATATCTACTCTTGTGACATCAGAGAAGGGAAATTTATGTTGTCTTCTGAAAGTGAAAGTGAAGTCACTCAGTTGTGTCTGACTCTTTGTGACCCCATGGACTATAGCCTACCAGGCTCCTCTGTTCGTGGAATATTCCAGGCAAGAGTATTGGAGTGGGTTGTCTTCTGAGTATACCTAAAAAGCACTGTTAGCAAGGCTATTTGGAACCGACCTATGTCTTTGACCTATTTTATGTTGCTAATTTTTTCTCTTTTATGACATAAATGACCATTTGGCAAAATGTTTGCTTTGCAGTCTATTTGCAAATTTTCACCAGAGACAACACTTCTAGCAGCTTTTACAAGAATGCGAGGAAATCTCTGAGCACCTCCATGAAATTACCCCTTGACTCTTCATCTAAGCCTCATGAAAATGAGACTTTGCCTAACCAGCCACCTCCTCAGCTGATGAGGAACAACTGCCACTTGTTATCCAGGATTATTTCTGCAGAAATGGCCAGGAACAGGCAAAATAGTTTGGAATCTATCTAAGCAATCAGAAACACACCTGGACAGGCTAATTGTCCTTGGAGACAGACTAATATCCAGTTTAACTTGCCAGTGTTCTCTGTAGAAGATCAGTGCTTACAATAAACCAATTGGCTGCAACTGAGGAAGGAGCAATAAGTCCCCTACAGCTATTTTAATGTACTCTTAAACCATTCTCTGAATCCTGGGAGGTCTTGACCAATAGCTGAGAAAGGTCCATGCTCACTCTTCTAGGCCTTTTACGTTAGCTTTCCTTACAGTGTAGTAGAGAGACCTAGTGCCAGAGGAAAAGCAAGATCTACCCGTCAAGGAGTAGTTGATGAGGTCACAATTTCCCTTGTTAATACCCACCACCATTTAAATACGTCTTCTAGGCCTCTTCTGTTAACTCAGTCACAGTCTCTGCTATTTTTTATTTTTTAAATTTAATATAAAGTTTATATTTTTTTAAAATTTAATATAATTGTGATAAATCTGCTGCTTGAATATACAAACAAAGCTGTTTTTACCAGTGATTTTTTATAATTTGTCTATTTTTTTTCTTATAACCAAAGAAATAAAAACTAGACTTATGGATTGCAAACTACCAGGTTTTATTTTTATTGACTATGGGAGAAATAAGATAGGAAATGGGAATTTATACTCTCCAAACTACAGAGGTGAGCCTCAGTGAAAAAACCAAGTAGAGACTTGGAGTACTAAAATGAACTTCCAAAATGTATTCCTTTCTCTGATAATTTATTTCACTTTCTCTGGTAGGAGAGATTTACATATCTTAAATGTTTCTAAGGGAGCAAAACCCATGCTGTCTCACCTTATTTAAAATGTTTAAAAGTTTTATGTTTCTTATTTTCCATAAATCCATCTTGCTGCAATTTTTATTGCTGTTATCTATGTATTAACACTAAATAATTCTGAGTTTAAGCAATCTAACTTCTGTAACAATGTATTTTTCATCATTTTAAATCATTAATAGAGATTCAATAATTTATTTGGATATTATTTTAAAATAAGTGTCCAAACAAGTCTCTATAGAGCAGGAATATTTAGAAATTCTCAATGTTTTAGATAGAAGGATATAACATTCACACCCAGACTTTTTGATAGCCAAGTTTTGGTGGAAGAATTGGGCAATACCTGGCAGTTAAGAAGCCCTGGAAAGTGGTTTATAAACTGTCATCCACAGAGCCCTGAGGTTTCCGTGGAGGTGTCTCAGGACTCAATGCAGGGAGGGGAGCAGGCTCAAAGGTAGAGGCTCTGAGCTTCTTTCTGCTGTCTTCAACCCAAGTAGATTTACTTATTGGACTTCTGAGAGTCCACTACTGTTAATTTTTTTAAGCCAGTAAAAACAGATTTAAGGTTTAAGGAAATGAATCTATGTTGATGATAATAAGGAACATGTTGATGATAATAAGAGATAAGAATGAACCTGGATATTGACCTTGAAAAGGGTTACCTATTGGCAAAATTGGTTTGCTTAAGTTAAAATGAAAACAAAATGGGGCTTTAACACTGAAAAATGGGTTTGCTTGCATAAGATCATATGGGAAAAGCAGGGTTATTGCTATTTTTTCTCATATAGTTAGGATTCTTTCCTAAGCTGTAGCCTCAAGAACAGAACATACCAGAAAAGTCTCTGGTTTAAAACATAAATTTTTAAAAGAAAGTTATTTTACTAAAAATTGGAGGATCTCTGAGTGCATAAACTGGATTCAATATTTGTTAATCACACATAGGCAGACAACCTGTGTGCCCTCTGCTTAGGATGTTCTTGCCCCATTTTTGCCTACTCAGAGTCCTGCTAATTTCTGAAGGCCCTGGTCAAGTCCTTCTTCCTCCAGAGAGATGCCCCTGACCCCTCTCCTTACAGTCATCAATATTCCCCTTTCTTGTCCTGGCACAGCACTGTCCTTGTCCTGACTCAGTACTTATTATAAAATACTTTATAGTTACTACATACGTGTTCCATCTCCTCTAAATTGCACTCTCTCTATGAGTTTAGCCATCCTTTTCACAGCATTCAGCACACTGCAATATTAGATTCCAAATAAATGTTAGCTGAATTAAATTTGAGAGACTAGTGGAAATATATGTCTAATTTGGGAAGGAATACATAATCTAATAGGATTTCAGTCTTACATTTGGACACATTTTCAAATCTTAGAATCCTGATGGCACACTTCAAGTAGATCAGATATACAAAAGAACATTAAGCATATAAGCAGTATTACGTATGATTGGGGGTGGAAGAAAGGGGGAGGTATTGGTCAAAGTGTACAAACTTCCAACTATAATATGATGGATAACTTCTGGAGATTTAATGTACAGCCTAGTGATTGTAGCTAATAGTATTCTATTATATACTTGAAAGTTGCAAAGAGAGTAGATCTTAAATGTTTTCACCACAAAAAGGAAATGGTAATTATGTGACTTGGTGCAGATGTTAGCTAATGCTATGGTGGTGATCAGTTTTGCAATTTATAAGTAACAAATCAAGGAGTTGAACAACAAACGTACACATGTCAATTGTTTCTCAATAAAGCTGGGGGAAATAATTACTGATAACTACTGCATCATAACCCTATTTTATAATACGAATGTCTGTAAAAGAACTCACAGCCTATTTACCACTTATACCTGGTCACTCCTCAGTGTCCTATTACTGCTTAGGTGCCCTGACTATTTCCTATACTCTGAAGAGGCAAGGTTCCAGTAACATCATTTGGGGGATTTTGTTTTGCTTTGTTTTTGGTTTTTGATGCTGATTTAATATTCTCCCGGTTTCCTATATCTTACTTGCACCACATCGTACCTGTTCTGCATTACCTCATGCAGCCTACCCTTCTTAGCTTTTCATTTAACAGACATTATAGTAACAATACATGGGGCTTCCCAGGTGGCTCAGTGGTGAAGGATCCACCTGCCAATGCAGGAGAGTTTGATCCCTGGGTCAGGAAAATCCCTGGAGGAGGGCATGACAACCCATTCCAGTATTCTTGCCTGGGAAATCCCATGGATGGAAGAGTCTGGTGGACCACAGTTCATGGGGTGGCAAATAGTTGGACACGACTGAACAGGCATGCACGCGCACAGCCATAGAAAACATAGGAGGTATTTGTTTCTACTATAGGTAGAGCCAGGCAAGTACATTTATAGACTGGAGAGCCTTTTCCTTCATGATTCCCACTGTTCACCAGTTAGCTTGCCCTGTAATAACGTAAACATAGTTTTCTAGTTATTGTAATTTGTAGAACTGACCTAGGTAAGCTGTTGAAACTAATCTCATGTATGTGTTCCCAGGTTCCACTCCTGGCTGAAGTTTGTGGCATAGAGGGAAATATTTTCAGACTTAAAATCAATGAAGAAATACCCTTGAAACCTAGATATGAAGTTCCTGATGTCCTCACAAGCAAGCTAACCACTGTAAGGTAAGCCAAGAAACATGCTACCTGGAATACACCCTCAATATGTTTTTCTATCATATCTTGAGTAGCAGCTTTTGTTTGAGTCTCATATTTTGTGTTTCAAAGATACAACCATTTGAAAAGTTAGTTTTCAGTTATTTGGGAATAAATTTATCCATTTTAACGTTATCCATTCTGTATTCTCTTCCTCTGCCATTTGACTCATCAGTACTTATTAGTGAAGAGAAGTAGAGCTTCTGATCTCTTCTCTCCTCCCCACAGAGTAAAAAATTTGTCAACCAGACCCTGGGAGCAAACAGAAGAGCTATTTAATTGACTCACTCAGATGAGCAGCAGGGCCCCAGGGATTGAAGGTACTAGCTGAACTCCCAATGCTTATAGTCATTTATACAGTTAGACAGACTCACTTTTAATTAACGGCAGTCTCAGAAGTCTAACATGTAATTTGACTTAGAGTCAGAGATAAATTAATAATAAGTTTCTAGGTGGGAAAAAAAAAGTCTTTGGGGATTAAATGGTTTTTCATGTACCTGCAGAATCTGCCTCAGTTCTCAGCACATTTTCCTGTAATATTTTAACTTGGTTCTGTCTGTGGGTTTGTTATTTTCTTTGTATTATTTCACTAAGGGAATATGACATTATGCCAGATGCTTTAATTTTCACTACATCATTATCATAGTTTTATGTGGATTATTTTTCTATGAAAATCTAATAAATAGTTAATAAATTAAAAGGGTAAATTAATCCAGCTATGGTAAACTATCATAAACTTAAAATATATCACTGAGCCATTACAATATGCCAAGAACTTGGGAGACACATGCGCACCCATGGCTGATTCATGTAGATGAATGGCAAAAACCACCACAATATTGTAAAGTAATTATTCTCCAATTAAAGCAAATAAATTTAAAAAAAAGAGACTATTCTCAAGGCTTTGCAGTTTGGCAAATGAGAGTGTGTATGTGTGTGTTTCTTCTTGGTCACATTAGTTTTTACTCTCCTGGATGATTCATTTTACTAGTAGATCTTTAACATTTTTACATCTATGTTCATAAGTAAAATTGGTCTGTAGTTTTCTTTTTCTGTGGTATCTTTGCCCAGGTTTTGGAGTCAGGGTGATATTAGCTTTGGGTAGTAAATATGTTATATTAGTTTCAGTTTTGCTTCTATTTCAACCTCTTTCTAGAAGGCTTTTGGCTACTGTAGTAACTAGAAAGCTAAAAACTGCATTTCTCCATTTCCCAGACTCACATGTAGCTAGTTTCTGGTGTATTTTAGGTTCCATAGAGTTATCTTGATCTCAGAACTGAGTTTCCCATTTTGCTGGTATGCATTGGCAGCATGGGGAAACAGTGGAAACAGTGGCTGACTTTATTTTTCTGGGCTCCAAAATCACTGCAGATGGTGATTGCAGCTATGAAATTAAAAGACATTTACTCCTTGGAAGGAAAGTTATGACCAACCTAGACAGCATATTCAAAAGCAGAGACATTACTTTGCCAACAAAGGTCCGTCGAGTCAGGGCTATGGTTTTTCCAGTAGCCATGTATGGGTGTGAGAGTTGGACTATAAAGAAAGCTGAACGCAGAAGAATTGATGCTTTTGAACTGTGATGTTGGAGAAGAATCTTGAGAGTCCCTTGGACTGCAAGGAGATCCATCAAGTCCATCCTAAAGGAGATCAGTCTTGGGTGTTCATTGGAAGGACTGATGTTGAAGCTGAAACTCCAATACTTTGGCCACCTGATGTGAAGAGCTGACTCATTTGAAAAGACTCTGATGCTTGGAAAGGTTGAGGGCAGGAGGAGAAGGGGATGACAGAGGATGAGATGGTTGGATGGCATCACCAACACAATGGACATGGGTTTGGGTGGACTCTGGGAGTTGGTGATAGACAGGGAGGCCTGGCGTGCTGCAGTTCATGGGGTTGCAAGGAGTCGGACATGACTGAGCGACTGAACTGAACTGAACTTGGCAGCTATAGAATGACTCTATATATATATAGAATGACTCTATAGAATGACTCTAGACCCACTAGTTAGGGCAGTGGTTTCTTAATCTCTGGATTGCATCTAAGATGGCATGATCCTGGAGTCCAGCCATTGCCACATTAACTTCTGTTTACCCAACTTCCTGTTTCCAGCTGAGAGAGAAGTTCTGTTGGTCTACAGTTATGTGGTATTGTCCTAGGGGTCATTACTGAGCACTCAGCCAGGAACCAGCTACTTCAAAACTTCCATGCTATTGTAAGCTCATAATTTCCCCATATTAAGTCATTTCCTTTCTGCTTAAAATGGCCAGAATTGTTTCCGTTATCTACAGTTGAATCTTAACTGACATAATTGTTGGTATCAGAAATGGATATAAACAACAGATCCTCAAGGATTGAAACATGAGCTTAATTAGCTGATCTAGTTGGATCTGAAGGTAGTGAGGTTTTCACTAGACAATGCAATATTAGTGTTTGGGGCTGAACACTACCCTCCCCGCAGACTCATATGTTGAAACCCTAAGTCTTTATACCTCAGAATGTGACTGTTCAGAGATAGGGCCTTTGAACAGGTAATTAAGTTACAATAGGGTCATTAGGGTGGGCTCTGATCCAGTGTGACTGATTGATGTTCTATAAGAAGAGACAATTAGGATTCAGGTAACACAGAAGGATGGCTTTGTGAAGACACAGCAAGAGGATGGCCATCTGCAAGCCAAGAAGAAAGGCCTCAGAAGAAAGCAAACCTGCTGACACTTTGATCTAGGACTTCCAGCCTCCAGAATTGTGAGAAAATAAATTTCTTGTGTTTAAGCCTGCGGTAGCAGCTCTAGCAAACTAGTATAACTAGCAATAAACCACAGCATTCTCTGCAAAGTCACTTAAATTACTACTTGTGGTCACCTGAAATCAAGTGCCTATTGAAAGTGTGGCTCTGGCAGACCAAGTGGTGAGGCCACAGCATCACCCGATTGTCATACAAAATTCAAAATGCTGAGGTGGCCAGGTTGTTACTAATTTCACTGAAGAACTTAAAGAGAACAATAGTTTCAGGCTTTTAAATTCTTAGCTCAAGATATTGTCAGAAACCTAATAGGTTTCTATGACCATCTTACACATCTCTTACATGTATAGAGTCCTTGTAACTACAGAGTACTTGTAGCTGAAAGTCAGATACAGGGTTAGATTCTATGGTTTGCTGAATTGAAGTGTAAGTTGAATTCAGAGCTTTATCAGGTCTATGAATTTAGGGCATCAACTGTGAAAAGATAGGACTCCTCAAAATTGAATAGCAACATCTGGGAAGATTTGGATAACTCTGAGTACCTAAACACAGAATTCCACTGAGCCTCCCAGTTCAGCTAAAGACTCGCCTTCTCCTCTGATGAGGCTGGCATTACCTTGCTGGGACACTCCGTGTTGACCTCACCTGAAATATACTATGCCACAGGATCCCAGTGCTCCCTGCGCTTCTCTCCTACTCCCTTTCACTGCCTCCAGATCCACTGTCAGAGTCAGACCCCAACATGCCCAGGGAGCCAATTACAGTCGAACCCAGGAGGTACCTAAAGAATTAGAAGATTTTATATTGGCAAAAACCTGGGAAATAGGCATGGTAATGGTTTCTGAAGGACTCCCTAGACTGGAAGGAAGCAACATAATTTTAGGATCATGCTAAATTTACTGAAATAAATCAGAGAATTCAGATTTCATATGCTATCTAGGACAGCTGAAAGAGGTTCTAATTATTTGCTTGATTGGCTAAGTATAATCTATAGAGTCAGCTATGGATTCTGCTGAATGAAGCTGAGATACCAGAAATTCCTTGGCACAGTGTAGAAGAAATAATTCATAGACTTAGAGAAATAGAAATGTTGAAGTGGGTATGTCATATGCAGCCACCTCATCTAGCCCCTAACTCTGTTCTCCAAAGAACCCAAAAGACACTAGTCTTCACTGAGAAATATATTGGTGAGGTAACACTTGGAAAACATTATAGTGAGTTAATGTCTTTTCTGAGCTAGAGACGATGGTGGAAATGGTACCATTAAAACAGGGTTCCTGGTTTCAGTGGAGATGATGAGACTGTAAATAGCAAAGTCAAAGTAGCAGCATTTAGTTGTTGGAGACAAGGTGGACAATTTCCTTAACGTGCAGCAGGGCCTGTGTGGTACTCAGAATGGCTCAACCCTCAGGGCAGTGAACAATATGTCAAAGAGTCCATTAGACTGAAATAGATGGGCTAAAGTCCTACTTGATAGACTAATCAAAAGAATTCTATTTAGATTTGATAAACAGTGAGACACAATCTCTCAATCAATGGAATTAGTTTCCAGAACCCAAGCATCTTACTTGAGGAGAAGGCCTAGAACCCATGGAGGAGGATTTTGCAAGGATATAATAAGATTATAACCTGTCCCTTTTAATCCTCCCTAAAGAGGCCTGTGACCATTTACCAGGGTAACTATGCATTAGAAAAAGAAATATCTAGACCTAGGGTTTTAAGTGCTGCCTCTGAGCTTACATAACTCCTGGGGGATCTAAAACATCCCAGAAGTCTACCTGTCAACTGGGGGCTGATGGAAGTCAGGTGATAAATACATAAAAGTTTGAGCTTTCCATCTCACTGTGGACTGAATGGATAATAACCCAATCTGTGTTATTTCCTCAGTTTCTGCATGTATGGTTAGAATGAGAGAAGGAAAAGAAAAATGTTTAAATTCTATGCACCAAAGTGTTTTCCTAGACTGTCCAGACCAAGGTAATAATAATGGTGATGATCAGTTCAGTTCAGTTCAGTTGCTCAGTCATGTCTGACTCTTTGCGACCCCATGAACCACAGCACGCCAGGCCTCCCTGTCCATCACCAACTCCTAGAGTCCACCCAAACCCATGTCTGTCGAGTCGATGATGCCATCCACCCATTTCATCCTCTGTCGTCCCCTTCACCTCCTGCCCTCAATCTGTCCCAGCATCAGGGTCTTTTCAAATGAGTCAGCTCTTCACATCAGGTGGCCAAAGTATTGGAGTTTCAGCTTCAACATCAGTCCTTCCAATGAACACCCAGGACTGATCTCCTTTAGGATGGACTGGTTGGATCTCCTTGCAGTCCAAGGGACTCTCAAGAGTCTTCTCCAATACCGCAGTTCAAAAGCATCAATTCTTCTGCGTTCAGCTTTCTTTATAGTCCAACTCTCACATCCATATATGACCACTGGAAAAACAATAACCTTGACTAGACGGACCTTCGTTGGCAAAGTAATGTCTCTGCTTTTGAATATACTGTCTAGGTTGGTTGTAACTTTACTTCCAAGGAGTAAGCGTCTTTTAATTTCATAGCTGCAATCACCATCTGCAGTGATTTTGGAGCCCAGAAAAATAAAGTCAGTCACTGTTTCCACTGTTTCCCCATCTATCTGCCATGAAGTGATGGAACCTGATGCCATGATTTTAGTTTTCTGAATGTTGAGCTTTAAGCCAACTTTTTCACTCTCCTCTTTCACTTGATAGTCAACATTTACTGAGCACTTACTATGTGCCAGGCACTGTGTGATCTCATTTATATGTGTGGTCTCATTGAATCCTCAAAAAGCTATGTTTGTTCTCGCTTTTATCATTTCCACTTTACAGATGAGGAAACCAAGAACTGGAAAAGATTAACCTGTCCAAAGTTACACACCTAATGCATATTAGAGCTATGTTCAATCCAGGCTTTCTGACACCAAAGCTCACACTCCGAATTACAGCTTTCCACTGCCTTGTCATGCTATGTCACATGAATGTTGATTTACTAATTTGAATTGAGACTTGCACTGAGCCACATAAACTTAGAACAATTTGTTTTTCTCTCCCTGCCTTGTTTTCCAGGCTGACTTCTTGCCCAGGGGATACAGGCAGTCTGGTGTTGGCAAGTGGAAAAGGAGATCTGAAGTGTCACATCACGGCAAACCCATTCAAGGTCAACTTGGTATCTGAAGAAGAGGTTGTAATGAGCATAAACTCCCTGGGCCAATTATACTTTGAGCAGCTGCAGATTCCTCCCAAGCAAAGGTATTTTTGCACATTACTTAATACATATAGAACTTAAAATCTGATTGTGACTATGTCTCCATAGAAAATTGATTTTTTTTTTATTTGTTAGAATATTGTTCTGAGAAACTTCATCTTTTCACCTGTACAGACTAATGCAGGCTTGATGACAAAAGTTATTCCCAGACATTTGCAAAGGTGATACTCTTAACACATCCTATATTTTTGACTGATGACATTCTCTACCCTACACCTTCTAAAAAAGAACCCTTTTAACTTGATAAATGTTAATGTGAACTAACATCTCTTCAGAATTTCACTTTATCCCCCTTACAATAACATGAGTTACCTTAGACTTGAATAGTTGCCTAGGAATTTTCTGGAACCAACCACTTGATTAAAGCTGTTTGTGTGTGGGTCACATGAATTGGAAGATAATTGTAGAAGGAGATTTTTCATCCATTTTTACCAATATTGTTTTTAAATCCTCCAGTCTATAGTACTATTTTTATTCAAATAATGAACATCTTACATGAGCTTCAGAAAGCATTCAACATAGTGATTTTTTCCTGAGTCTCAGCTAATTTCTGTTTTTAAAGTTTACTGTTAAAATTTTTATTTTATCACAGAAATGTGTTCATTATACACTAAATATAAAATATTGAAAAGAAGAAAAAATTAAAATACCCATAATCCTGCCACTCCTGCTGTTAGTACCTTATGAATTTAATTCAGTTTACTTTTTTTGACTGAGATACTAACAGCATAATAAATCCCTGTGTGTCTGTTATTTATATTTTGTTGTTTATTTATATTAAAAATATTAACTTTAAAGCATTTTTCCTTTTAATAAACTCCTATTATTTTGTTTTAGGGGTGATTTCTAAGTTGGGCTTTTTAATAAAACCCAGTAAAGTCTCCCTCACCATTTGTCCTTTGAGTTACCTAGTTCCATGTTTGAAAGTAATCAATGTTTCCAGTTTTCTATATCCTTCTAGAGATAATTAATGCCTATACAGTAAAACTAATGTTATCTTTATTTTTTCCTTTCCTGACGCAAATGATACACATTATTCTCTACCTCCCTTTTTTTTTCTTTAACAATGTGGTAGTTTCTAACTTCTTTAAAGCAGCTACATCATTTCTATTATATGGTTACACTATACGGCTTCATTTAGTAAATCTCTACTAGTGGACTTTAAAGTCACGGCTTCATTTAGTAAATCTCTACTAGTGGACTTTAAAGTCATTTCTGATCTTGTTTTACAACTACTTACTTCATGACTAACCTTGTATGTGTGTCATTTTGCATACATGCAAATATATCCATAGACCAGAGTCATAGAAGTATAATTTCTGATCAAATGGTTGTACATCTGTTATTTTGATAAATGTTTCCAAATTGCCTTCCATAGAGGTTGTGTACTAGTTTATATTTCTATCATTTTTATTTATGTTTGTGTTAGAAAAATTAGATTATCCACCTAGGGGAAAAAATATAAGTTAGGTCTTAACCTCAAAACATTAGCAAAAATGAATTCCAGGACTTTCCAGGTGGTACAGTGAATAAGAGTCCACCTGCCAATGCAGGGGACACAGGTTTAATCCCTGATCCGGGAAGATTCCACATGCCGTGGAGCAACTAAGCCCATACACCACAATTACTGAGCCTGCGCTCTAGAACCCATGAGCCACAACTAGTAAGCCAGTGAGCCATAACAACAGAAACCCATGCCTCTAGAGCCTGTGCTCCACAAGAAGAGAAGCCACCACAGTGAGAAGCTCACACACCACAACAAACAGCAGCCTCGGCATGCTGCAGCTAGAGAAAGCCCATTCACAGCAATGAAGATCAATTGCAGCCAAAAATGTAAAAAAAAAATTTTTTTTAATAAAAATAAGAGAAAGTATAGAATATTTTTAATTGTATTAGTGTGGTAGAAACTGAAGAGCTGTAAGGAAAAAGATGGATTTGATTACTTAAAAATTTTAAACTTTATTATAGCCACAAAAACAAAATACAAACAACAACAACAACAAAAACTTGAACAAATTGAAAAGGCAAGAATTTGCAATTTCCAATTTGGCATGTGAGGAGCTCAGAAGTTGCCACAAACAAGAATGAAAGATCAAAAAATAAAATTACTCAAAATATAATATAGTCCTAAATGTAAAATCTAAGACCATAAAACTTCTAGACAACAACATCAGAAAATCTTGATGACCTTGGATTAGGCAGAGGTCTTAGATATTACACCAAAAGCATCATCCACAAAAGAAGAAATATGGTTAAATGAACATAAACAAAAGTAAAAATGCCTGCACATTCAAAGACCATATGAAGAGAATGCAAAGGTAAGTCATAGACTAAGGAAAAATATTTGTAAACATATATATGATCAACAAGTTGTATGTATACTGTAGAAAGAACTCTCAAAATTTAACAAGTAATAGATTTAGACAGATATTTCACCAAAAATGTACAAGTGACAAATAAGCACTTGAAAAATATGTCCAATGCCATTTTTATTAGAGAATTACAAATTAAACCACAGTGACATACTATCACACATCTATTAAAATGGCTAAACCATATTTAACAGGCCAACCATATTGTTAAGGTAATTTGACCAAATAAAATTATGTCCTTCATAGGCAGGAGCTGATAAACTGATACTGGGCTTGGATATGTTAAAAAAAAAATTTTTTTTTTTCCCTCTATAGACAGGATGAGCTGAAACCAGGGAAGAGTGAGTTCACTAGACAGGAGGAACATGGCTATTTGAAGTGAAAAATCAATCCACAGCATCATAATAAACAATTATGACTGATATGTATATTCACAACAAAATAATGTCACTACATCTAATGAGCACCAAAAAATATACATAGATGGACAAAAGTTCCCTGATATAAATGGTAGCCTAGACTTAATATTCTTGTGCATCCTTAGGAGTCATTCTTGGAGATTAGATTGAGATTGGTCTCTGGCAGAATGTTGTCCCCTGTCTATTGAACTTTCATGCTGCAAGAAGAGGTAAAAGCCTTATTCTAAGTGCAGACAAACTTTGTCCTTGTGTAATATCCTAAAGGGGAACCATAGTTTACATGCAATCTGGTGATCTTCTGCTGTGAAAAGTGTTTATATTGCCTCTTTCAATGTATTTGCTTGTCTTAGACACTTTGAACAAGGAAAGGAAAAATAACCTCTGAACTCTGATCTTCCATTGCTTTTGTACATTCCGATTGTGAAGTTGAGGGTCAGTCAGCTCAGTTGCTCAGTCGTGTCTGACTCTTTGCGACCCCATGAATCGCAGCACACCAGACCTCCCTGTCCATCACAAACTCCCGGAGTTTACTCAAACTCATGCCCATCGAGTTGGTGATGCCATCTAGCCATCTCATCTTCTGTCGTCCCCTTCTCCTCCTGCCTCCAATCCCTCCCAGCATCAGGGTCTTTTCCAGTGAGTTAGCTCTTCACATCAGGTGGTCAAAGTACTGGAGTTTCAGCTTCAGCATCAGTCCTTCCAATGACCACCCAGGACTGATCTCCTTTAGGATGGACTGATTGGATCTCCTTGCAGTCCAAGGGACTCTCAAGAGTCTTCTCCAACACTACAGTTCAAAAGCATCCATTTTTCGGCGCTCAGCTTTCTTCACAGTCCAACTCTCACATCCATACATGATCACTGGAAAAACCATGGCCTTGACCAGATGGACCTTTGTTGGCAAAGTAATTGTTAAGGATGTTCAAAAGCCCATGGGAAATTTATATGTCTTCAGAATATTGTGCCTATTCTAATATGATGAGCTTTTAAAACACTTTTCTTAGAACAAGAATCAATTTTTGCAATTGTATAGATACTCAGCTAATTCTGAATGCTGCTGATGGCATAACTATGTTTTTAAATCCAAAAATATATTCTTGTGTGCTACATTAAGATGCTATTTCATATAATAAAGATAGTTTTCTTTTTTACTGACTCATTTCAAAGAGAAAGAATTTTACTTGTAAGTAAGCTGTTTTTTCCTCCTAAATATCACAAAACAATTCTTTTTTCCTCCAATAAATTAGAGCATTATGATCTTTTAAAAAAGAAAATAGAAGTAGTTTTATTAATTCTAGAAAGAGCTTACTTCAAAACAGGGGAAGTTGTTAGGGATAAAGAATGCCATTACATAATGATAAAGGGGTCAATTCCCTGAGAAAACAACAATCCTTAATGTGTATGTGCCTAACAACAGAGTATCAAAATACTTAAGGCAAGAATATAGAACTGCAAAGAGAAATAGATGAATCCACTATTATAATTGGGCTTCCCTGGTGGCTCAGCTGGTAAAGAATCCACCTGTAATGCAGGAGACCTGTGTTCAGTCCCTGGGTTGGAAAGATCTCCTGGAGAAGTGAATGGCTACCCACTCCAGTATTCTGGCCTGGAGAATTCTGTGGACTGTATAGTCCATGGGGTCGCAAAGAGTTGAACATGACTGAGTGACTTTCACTCACTATTATAATTAGAGACCTTAACACACTTCCATCAGGAATGGACAGAGCCATCAGAGAGAAAATCAGTAAGGACATATTCTAATTCAAAAGCACCATCAATCAACTGGATATAATTGACATCCATAGTCTCCTTCATACAACAACAGTAGAATACACATTCTTCTTAAACTCACATGGAACATTCACCAAGACCATATTTTGTGTCATAAAACACACCTTAAGAAATTTAAACAAATAGAAATCATACTGTGCCAGCATGATTTGCATTAATTTAATGCAATTAAAGTAGAATTCAACAACAGAAAGCTGGAAAATTCTAAAATACTTGAAGATTAAGCAACATGCTTCTTAATAGCACAAAGAAGAAATCTAAAACAAAGAATATTTCAAACTAAAAGAAAATTAAAATACAACGTATCAAAATTTGTAGGCTGCAGCAAAAGCAGCACTGAAGAGTGAAATCTGTAGCATTGAATGCAAATATTAGGGAGACAGATGCATTTGAAGAGAGGCACAGAGGAACTCCAAAGGAGCAAGTAATTTCTGTTGTTTATGCTCACTAGTGGGTTCATAGTTGTTCACTTTAGTATTAGTCTTTACACTCTGCACATACATTACATACCTTCTATATGTATGCTGCATTTTACACTAAAGAAAAGATTATTGTATAATGAGTATAAATAGATAATTTACAGATTATAAATAACCATTTAGTGTATAAAAAGGTAGTCTGCTTCACTTATGGTATAAATTCAATTTGAAATGTATTATCTTTTCTAAAATTTTAGATTGTCAAAGAGTTTAAAAAAATCCATAAAGTCTAGTATTGTTAAGAATGGGAAGAAATGAGCCCTCAAATACAACTAATAGATGTTAGAGTAAGCTGTCACAATCATCCTGGAAGATGGTGCATCATGTTGCTCCATACTAGGGTAATACTGCATAAGAGGAACTGTGTTTTATCTTGCTTATATTAGTATTATGAGCATGTATTACAATAAAAAACTGATTAATGTATTTTTAAAAGAGTTAACAAGAAAATTAAAATCTGCCTACATTTGTGTAAGATATCAAGCTCTTGGTAATGTTCACCATAAATGTTTAATTTTGTAAACTTATTTTTATAATGATATTATTTTTAGTAAGTTAAAGGATATAACGTATGGGGTCTCAAAAGTTGGAAATGAAAATCTTTTATCATTGAGCAAATTGTCGGTCCTGCCATGAGTGACACAGCTTTTTTACATTACAACAGAGCTACCAAGAAAAATGAGGAGGATGCATCAGTTGATACCACTCAGGTAATCTACATAGAGCAATTTATCTTTTTAAAATCTTTTCCACTATTATCATCATCATACAAATATAATGGGTCTGTTCTTCCCTTATACAGATGGGTAGTGGTCAATGCTCTACTATATATAAATGGGACCTCCTGTAGGCCAGGCACTGTTCAAGGAGTTGGTGGTGTATCATCGAACTAATCTAATTCCCTCATTATCATGGAGCTTACATTCTTCTAAGTCACATTAACCTTCTTGTACTTTAAGAACAAGGAAAAACTGTGGAAAGGTCTTCAGCAGAGATCCATGGTCTGATTTCTGTGTCTAAAAGATTATTTTGGCTGAGTTCCGGAGAATGGACATTCTGGAAACCTCTTCTTCCAAAGCCACATGCATCTTCAAAGGGTCTCTAACAGTAGCTATGGTCATCAGGAAGGTGGAAAACATTTCCAGTTTAATAAGACAAATGCTTCTTCCTCTTGAGAACTGACCCTTAAGAACAACTAACATGGTTATTGTGCCTTACACAGCTTTGCACTAATACACTAGACCAGCTTTGGGGAGACCTCTGGTCAGATAGCTTAGGTAATGGTTTTGAGTCAAACACCCCATTACAAGAATCTAATGAAAGCTATGAACCATCTCTGTAGAAAAAAAAATTTTTTTTCATACTATTTCAGGGAGTTCACAAACTTTAAAACCTATCTGACCTCAGGATGATAATCCTTGCATCAAGAATTCAGGCGTGATTTTAAAGAACCCAACACACAACACACAGACTCACTTTACAGAGGCTTTCATTATAAAGAAACAACCTAGAAACAGGAAAATAGCTCATTTTTAAAAAAGAAATGTGCTTTTTATATACACACACAATTCTTTTAAAACTTTTCATTTTACCAGAGAAAAAGAGACTTCTGTAAAGCTAGGACATTCATAGCTCTAGATCAGAAGATTGCAAACCTGAGCAATCACCATCCCAGTTGACCTCTCCACCCAGCATAGGAACACAACCAGTAGTCTGGCTAATTGAAGCTAGTGAGAGAAAGTGCTCATCTCAGCCAAAAATCTTTGCTTAGAGTCTCTCAAAAGAGACCCAGGTTATTTGACTCTAAAGGTTTTGCTTTACCTATATAAAAACTACATTTTTTCAAAGTGCTTTCACATCATTTTGGCTCGTGTAAAGATATTCACGCCAAATGGTGTGGCAGTTCCTAAACAATTAAACATAGAATTACAATATGATCCAGCAATTACATTTATGGATATATATCCAGAAGTAAAAGCGGGACTCAAACAGATATTTGTATACCTATGTTCATAGCAGAATAGTATTCACAGTAGCCCAAAGGTAGAAGCAATCCAGCAATCCAAGAGTCATTGACTGATGAATGCACACACAAAATGAGGTATGTACACACAGTGGAATATTATTCAGCCTTAAAAAGGAAGGCAGTTCTGACACATGCTACAAAATGGATGAATCCTGAAGACATTATACTAAGTGAAATAAGCCAGTCACAGAAGGACAAATACAGTATGATTCTATTTATACGGGTTATCTAGAGTTGTCAAATTCATAAAGACAGGAGCTAGAAAAGTGGTTGTCAGGAGCTGGGGGGAGGGGAGATGGGGCGTTACTGTTAATGGTTGAAGTGGTTCAGTTTGGAAGGATGTAAAAGTTCTGGAGACGGAATGTGATGTTGGTTGCACAATAATGTGAATGTACTTAATGCCACTTAAAGTGGTTAAAATGGTAAGTTTTAAGTTATATATATTTTACCACAATAAAAAATATATTCATGTTAGCTGTAGATCATAAGGATGATTAATGGCATTTATATAGAACACAGATCTAATTTAATATATTGATATCACAAATTGGTCTTTTAAAAGATGAACTCATTTCCTCAGTCTAGTATTCTAATCAGATAAATGTGCTATTGTGGTAACCACATGTGTTACAATATATAGCCTTAGTTTGCTACCTTTTTTCTTTTTTGTGCCAACAGGAAAATCAAGAGGAACTGGGCCTGTGGGAGGAGAAATTTGAAAATTTTGTGGATGTCAAAGTTAATGGTACAATTAAAATTGGTGTGGTGTTCTTTCCAAAACAGTGCTTTCCAAAATAGCCAAAAGTTTCTGTCTAAAAGTCCCTTGAGCTTTGGCCCCTAAACACCTGACTTCTGTAAGGTGAACAGAAATCTCATATTTGGGACCACTATTCTTCAGTAATGCATTGCAATAGAGAAATAGCATATGACTTGTGGGGAGTGTAAGAAAAATATAGGCCTCATGAAGCTTCTGGTCTCATAGAGGGACCTAGGTCAGTATATTGCTTGCACTCTTCAGTGAATCAATTGCAAATTCTACATTCTGTTTTTATGAGAGTCAAGTGATGAGAAACCCAGCTCATTAGCTCCAACATTTCAAGCCAGTGGTTTTCAGCCTTTTCCAGGCCTCCCCACTATTCATGTGAGTGTCGAGTGACCATCTATGACATTTCTCACTACACTTAGTGATGAGGGGGGACTTAGGGAATGTAGGTGGCAGGGAGGGAATTTGTCTCTTTAGGAGATAACTTTTCAAATACTTGGGGCTTGTTTAGTGGGGAAAAAAATACTCACTTTTCTTCTTCCTCCCTACCCTGTAGAATAACAGACCTTCTCTTAACTCCTTGAGAATCTCTAATCTAGCATCTATTTCTATAGCCTAGTATAATGATCAGGATGACAGTGTAGCCCAAAGTTATAAATAGGGGAACCCTAAGGCTCTCCCTTATGTAACACTATAGTCCTTTCTGTATCTTATCTATAGCAACCCCTTTCCATAAACTCCTCTAAATAAGGACCGTTTGATGTCAAATACTTTTACCCAAGAGTAAATTTAAATCGGTGTTCTCTCTCCCAGTTACTTTCATTTTTCCCATATCTCTAAAATAATTGTTAAATGAAGGACTTTGTCTTTGGTTAAAAGAAATTTTTATATCTACAATCACAGGGAAGGGGGTGTATATTGAGGAGCTAGGAAAGGTACTCCTGGTGCCCTTGACCTCACAGTTCCTGTATGCAGTAAGAATGAACAATCAGGCAGAAGACACCCAGTCTTTCATCTGGCAAGCATTAAAAGTGCTCATCACCCTCTTCTTCCTAAAGCAAACAAGTATGCAATATAGTTCAGGAAAATTTAGGGAAAAAATCTAAAACTTTGTAATCATATTTTACAGATAGAAAAGAAATACACTGTAAATGTGGGAACACAGAGAACTGTAGCACACAGCTAAGAAAACTAACTAATAAGTGACCAGAACTTTGCTTTGTGCATTTTTTGTATCCCCACAACACCTGAATACAACAAAGTACAGAGAGTCAGCATATGTGATTGATCAGGGCCAGCTCAGGTCTCTTGATCCATAGTCCAGTCATCTTGCTATTCTTATAGTTAACTGAATCTCATTAATTGTCCCATTGAGAAGCAAAACTCAGTCACTCCCCTGGTCCCTGCAGGTCCTGCCTCCATTGGTTTGGATTTCTCTTTGCATGGTTTTGAGCATCTCTATGGCATCCCGCAACATGCTGAATCACACCAACTTAAAAACACAAGGTAAAGTGAAAAGAATTCTTACAGGAAGCTCTGGTTTCTGGACTGGAAAAGTTTGAAAAGAAAATATGTGCGATAACTGAGTCAGTGCTAATATGTGCCTGGTCTTTCCCTCTTTGATATTGCTTATAGATCTTTAAGAATTTCCCTTTAATGATCACTCAGAGCAATGGTTTTCAATTTTTATTTTGTTTTTCAGCAAAAGTTAGACAATTATAAAAACTGTAATGCTGAACTTAATAGTATAGAAGACATAAAAACATGGAGCTGAGTGACTGAGCATGCACACACTCATGGTTGAAGTAGCAGGAAGATCTTCGTTACATCATCTTCCCGGGTTTTGCTTTTGTCTTTCAGTTCCTTTCTGGGGAACCCTGGGAAATATACTGTGAAGATCAGTGACCTTGAAAAAGGCTTTTACCAAAAAAGGACAGTGAACTAGAGTGGAAAAGTGTGGCATCTCATATCACTTTGGATTCCCTTGGGGAGATTATTTCCAACTAACACCATTGACCAAAAAATGCCAGAGGTATCAGACGAAGAGGTAGCAGAACTGAAAGAGTCTGGTCAAATTTGCCAGATTCAGATGCTGTTTAGATGATAGGTAGACATAGTGACAAGTGAATCAGAAACTGTGTTGCTCTCACACCAACCTGAACTCCATGCTTCCTACCTCAATTCAGTTCCTAATCTTTCCTTATTCAGCACTGTGGGGGCATGTTAGGACACTATCATTTTGTTTTAGTGACAGAGAAATACTCACCAAATCTGTCAATTTAGTTTTTGCATGCTACTGTGGAAGATTCATAGGAAACAGTCCTCACCTCACAAGAGATACTCAGAAAAGATATTTAAGATATGAGATACACATGCCAATAGTAGCATGAAGAAATGCCAAAGGAATCAAAGGAGGAGGATCATATTCAGCCAGATTGAGTCAGGAAACCTTTAGAGAAGTGGTCAAGAGTTGAGCTTTGAAAGATGTATAGGACCCAAGTCTTTGCAGGGGAAGTAAGTAAGTGTTAGTCGCTCAGTTGTGCCTGATTCTTTGCAACCCTATGAACTGCAGCCTACCAGGCTCCTCTGTCCATGAGATTTTCCAGGCAAGGATACTGAAGTGGGTCACCATCTCCTTCTCCAGGGGATCTTCCCAACCCAGGGATCAAACCTGGGTCTCCTGCACTGCAGCCAGATTCTTTACTGACTGAGCTACAAGGGAAGCTTTGCAGGGGAGAATGGAGCTATAATATTCATTAATAATGTATACATGATGGTCATTTGTAATCCTTCTTTGTATGTTTCAGTGATGGTGATGCTTACCGTCTTTATAACCTCGATGTCTATGGATATAAAATACATGACAAAATGGGCATTTATGGTTCCGTGCCTTATCTCCTGGCCCACAAACTGGGCAGAACGCTAGGCATTTTTTGGCTAAATGCCTCAGAAACACTAGTGGAGATCAAAACAGAACCTGCTGTCAAGGTGAGCTACGGATCATGACTGCATACCATAATTACAGAAGAGACAAAACTAGTGAAATCTGATCATAGTTCAGGGATTTCTAGTGGCAGTCCCCTGCCACTAGAGTCTTTACAGTATAACTAGTGGAGGCTATTGGTGTATACAAAGGAACAGACCGTTACACACATATGGGTGGGTCTTGTGGGTTAGAGGGACATTTTTCAGACTTTGATTCCATTCCTTTTTCAGTACACACTGACCCAGATGGGCCCAGTTGCTGCTAAACAAAAGGTCGGGTCTCGAACTGATGTGCGCTGGATGTCAGAGAGTGGAATCATTGATGTTTTTCTGTTGACAGGACCTACTCCTTCTGATGTCTTCAAGCAGTATTCATACCTTACAGGTACTTGCATGTGGAAATGCCAGTTTCTTGTTCCATTGTATTTCCTCTAAACTGTGTAGAATCACTGTAAATTAACATTTGTTGCACATGATATAGCATTTATAAACAACTTACCCAAGCTTTTTAAGAAGCAAGCATTTATCCTTCCACTTTCATCCCATTCAGCATCTCATCCCATTCCCTTTAACCAGTGGAATGGTTAAACATTCCACTGGGGCTGGTTATCTCCACTCTCTAGTCACTAATGTTCACCTATCTGCCTTCCTTGGAGCCTTAAAGGCTCCTGGGCTTTCTTTACCTTTAACCCCTTTAATCCCTGGGCTTTCTCTACCTTTATCTCAGGTAACCAGTATCCCAATCTGAACTTTTATATGTTCACTTCTCCATTAAAATATACCACTGGGATTAGCACTAAAGCATTTTTATCTTTAAAAGATATGAGATCATTTTGATTAACACAGAAAAAGCATTTGACAAAATCTAACACTGTTTCATGATAAAAACATTCAGAAGACTAGGAGTAACAAGAAGCTTCCTCCACATGATAAAAGGCATTTATGAAAAATTCACAGCTATCCTCATACTCAATTCTGAAAGATTGCAAGGTTTCCCCTAAGATCAGAAACAAGATGAGGTTTCCCACTTTCACCACTGCTACTGAACATTGTAGTTGAAGTTCCAGCCAGAGAAATTAGGCAAGAAAAAGAAATAAAAACCATCCAACTTTGAAAGGAAAATGTAAGGTTATCTCTATTCACAGACAATGTGATACTATATGATATAAAACCCCAAAGAATACACATATACACACACACACAATTAACCTAAGTTGCATAGTACATGATCAGCACACAAAATTGGTTGTGTTTCTATACACCAGGAATGAACAATCTAAAAATGAAGTTGAGAAGACAATTCCATTTACAGTAACATCCAAAAGAATAAAATATCCAGGAATAAACTTAACCAAAGAGGTGAAAGACCTGTATGCCAAAAACTACAAAAAAAAAAAAAAAAAAAAACCAGAACTAAAGAAGGCCAAGATACATAAGAAGAAATCCCATGTTCATGGATTGGAAGATTTAATATTATTAAGATTGCAATCCTACTGAAAGCAATCTATAGGTTTTACAATCCCTGACAAAATCCAATGTCATTTTTAAGTAATAGAAAAAATGATCTTCAAATTCATGTGGAATTTCAAAGAGCCTGAGTAGCCAAAAATCCTAAAATAAAATGTTGAAGGAGTTCCTAATTTCAAAACTTATTGCAATGTTAAAGTAATCCAAACAGTGCAGTACTGGCATAAGGATAGATGTATAAGCCAATGGAATAAAATTGAGAGTCTAAAAATAAACCCATAGATCTTTGACCTATTGATTTTCAATAAATGTTCAAGACCATTCCATGGAGAAATAATTATGTCTTAACCACATGGTACTGGGACAACTGGATATCAACATGCAAAAGAATGAAGATGGACCCTTATCTCACACCATATACAAAAAATTAACTCAAATTTGATTGATGAAATGAATATAAGAACTAAAGTCATAGAACTCTTACAAGAAAACAGGTAAATCATGACCTTGAATTTGGCAACAGATTCTTAGCTATGACACCAAAATCATGAGCAACAGAAGAAAAAAACAGATAAGTTGGACCTTTTTTTTTTTTTTTTTTCCAGCTGTGCCACTTGACATGTGGGGTCTTTGTTCCTCAACCAGAGATCTAACCCATACCCTCTGCAGTGGAAGTAGGGAGTCTCAACTGCCGGACCACCAGGGGAGTTGCAAGTCAGGCTTCTTTAAAACTAAAAACTTTTGTAAGTCAAAGAACATTATCAAGAGTGAAAAGCCAACCTGTAGAATGGGAGAAAATATTTGCAAATCATATATATGATAAGGGTATGGTATCCTGAATATATAAAGAACTCTTATAACTCAACAGCAAAAAGGAACAATCTAATTGAACCGTCTAATGAACCAAAGGCTTAAATAGACATTTCTCAAAAGAAGATGTACAAATGGATTAATGAGCACCTGAAAAGAAGCTCAACAGCATTAGGTAAATTAAAACTGCAGTGAGATACTGCTTCAAACCCACTGGGATGGCTAAATCAGAAATGAAGAGAGAGAGAGATAATAGTAAGTGCTGGTGAGTATGTGAAGAAATTAGAAACTCATACGTTACTGGTTGGAACATAATATGGTCAGCTGCTGTGGAAACAGTTTGGCAGTTCCTCAAAAAGCTAAACATAGAATTACCATATGACCCAGCATGATTACTTATTTTGTGTGTCAAGCCATGGTGCCCAGATATTTGGCTAAACACTAGTCTAGATGTCACTAAGAAGTTATTTTTTAGATGAGATTAAGAATTAAATCCGTAGACTATGAGTAAAGCAGACCTACACTCTGTAATGTGAGTGGGTTTCATCCAGTCAGTTGAAAACCTTGAGAAAAAAGCCCCCCTAAAGAGGGGCTTCTCTGGTGACTCAGCAGTAAAAGAATTTGTCTGCAGTGCAAGAAACACAGGAGACACAGGTTCGATCCCTGGGTTGGGAAGATACCCTGTAGGAGAAAATAGCAACACACTCCAATATTCTTGCCTGGAGAATCCCATGGACAGAGGAGCCTTGCAGGCTACAGTCCATAGGGTCATAAAGACGTGGACACAACCCAGCGACTGAGCGCACACATTCCCTAAAGTAAAAGGAATCTGCCTTGAGACTGTCTTTGTACTCAAGCTGCAACTTCAACCCTTCCCTGGGTCTCCAGGCTGGCCTACCTGCAGAATCCAAAGCTACGAGCCCCTACAATCACATGCATCAGTTCCTTAAGATCAATCAGTCATTTTCTTTCTCTGTATATGTATAAATACATATATAATATACACATATCCTTTTGATTCTGTTTCTCTACAGAACCCTAACTAATTCATTCAGCAGTTCCACTGCTAGATATATACTTGAACTGAATGGAAACTGAACAGATACTTTTATGCCAAAGATCTCTACAGCATTATTTACCAGAGCCCAAAAGTGGAAACATGCTAAGTGCTCATCAAAAATGAATGGATAAACATGGTCTTCCTGGTAGTACAGTGGATAAGAATTCACCTCCCAATGCAACAGACATGGATTTGATCTCTGATCCAGAAAAACTCCACATGCTGCAGAGCAACTAAAGCCTGCATGCCACAACTACTGAAACCTGTGCATCTAGAGTCTGTGCTCTGCAACAAGAGAAGCCACCGCAATGAGAAGCCCATGCACTGCAACGAAGAGTAAGAAAGCCCTTGTGCAGCAACGAAGACCCAGCGCAACCAAAAATAAGCTAATTAATTTTTAAAAAAGATGAATGGATAAACAAAATGCTTTCTTCCTGATGCCCTAAGTGTGAGACTCAGTGCTTAGACCTTGTAGATATTCAGGAAACACTTATCAAGTGTACAGTTAACATTGTGGTGGTACCTGGCTCAGTTGTCATCTCCCCCTTTTAGGCACACAAGCCATGCCCCCTCTCTTTTCTCTGGGGTACCATCAATGCCGCTGGAACTATGAAGATGAGCAGGATGTAAAGGCAGTGGATGCAGGATTTGATGAACATAACATTCCTTATGACGTCATGTGGCTGGACATAGAGCACACAGAGGGCAAGAGGTACTTCACCTGGAACAAGAAAAGATTCCCAAACCCCAAAAGGATGCAAGATCTGCTCAGAAGCAAAAAACGTAAGGTAAAATAACCCAGTGGGCTCCCCAGGTGGCACAAGTGGTAAAGAACCCGCCTGCCAACGTAGGAGATGTAAGAGACGCAGGTTTGTTCCCTGGGCTAGGAAGATCCCCTGGAGGAAGGCATGGCAATCCACTCCAGTATCCTTGCCTGGAGAATCCCATGGACAGAGGAGCCTAGCAGGCTACAGTCCACAGGGTCGCAAAAAGCTGCACACAACTGATGTGACTTAGCATGCATGTACACACAAGACAGCATTCTGAACCTTTTCATTGCAGAGCATTTAAAAATGTTTAAGTTGCCTTGGCACATTAGTGAACGAGAACCATCTTGTAAAAAAAAGGCTGGAAAATAGTACTTTCAAGTGTAACTGTAATTGTAATCATAGAAAAGTTTTGGTGAAAAGGTAATAACGTGATCCATCCCTGCCTTAGTGGGTCTAGGTCCCCATAAGGATGAAGGGGCCTACCATTCAGTTCCATTCACTGTGACCAGCGTGTACTAATGTGATGGGTGCACCTCACACAAAATTTGATGTCAAGATTGATGATATCACACTAGCACCAAAAGGGTATGAAAATGTTAATTCGTCCCATAATGAGGCATTTTAGGGGTGCAGAGCTGCTCCCAAGCGCCTCTGAAAATGGCCTAAGAGAGCTGGGAAAGGAGACAGGCTCAGGTTTTAAGGTGGTTACAGTGTTGAACTGGGGTGAGGGTTCCTGTGCATGTACTAGGGCTCGTGTGGTTTGAACTTCTTCTTGGCCCCAAAGAAGGAAGCATCAGGGCTTTGTCAGCATGCAAGATGTGGGCAGAAGGGTAAAGGGGCCTGAAAATGTGGTGGGGCTTGAAGCTCTTAACAGTCGGTCAGAAATGGAGTCAGATTCTTTAGTACACTATTTTTCTGCATGCTTCCCTGATGGACTCTACCTGTCCCTGTGGCCAAGGAAAAAACTAAAATAGAAAACAAGGACAAGGAGACGGCACTGGAAAGTATGTAATGCAGGTGTGGTGGTGGTAGTGGTCATGACAATAATGAAGAGAGTGAAGGAGAAAAAAAACAGAGGAAAAAGGGAAGAATCCCGTATGTATCTCATGAACGGATCCCTCAGTCCCTCTCCGTGAGATTCAGGTTGCCTTTTTAACCCATTCTATTGCTCCCCAGGCCTTTTACAAATGTTCGAAGCCAATGCTGTTAACTCTTAATCTTCCAATTAATGAACATTTATTGGTGTTTATTATGAAAGCAGCCCAAAAGCTAACTGACAGGTGAATGGATAAAGGAAATGTGGTATATACATATAATACAAAATTTCTCAGCCTTAAAAGGGAGGCCGTTTGGATACATGCTACTACAACATGAATGAACTTTGAGGACATTATGCTGAGTGAAATAAGCCCATCACAAAAAGACAAATACTATATGATTTCAGTAATCTGTAATATCTAAAGCAGTCAAAATCATAGCAACAGAAAGGGAAAGGGTGGTTGTCAAGGGCTAGAGAGGAGGTGGCAATGGGAAGTTGTTTTTAATGGGTATAGCGTTTCAGTTTTACAAGATGAAAAGAGTTGTAGACATTGACTGTACAACATTGTGAATGCACCGTTGAACTGCAAGGTCTCCTATGTCTCCTGCATTGCAGGCAGATTCTTTATCTGCACGCTTAAAACTGGTTAAGATGGTGAATTTTATGTTATGTATATCTTACCACATTTTAATATTTTTAAAGTTTTTTAGCAATGGAGAATTAAACATCAGTGTATAGAGTAGATTTTAACAGACATGAAGGATGATTATTAGAAGATTATTCTAGCCAAATAGATGGTTTTCAGGCCCTCGAGTAGGTGAGAGTGATGGTATTAGAAAGGCAAGGAGAGATGCTAAAGATGCTCAAGACCTGGGGCTCTGATCATAGCTCTTTTCAAACCTCCTTCCTAAATGCTTCCCTGGTGGCTCAGATGGTAAAGAATCTGCCTGCAATGCAGGAAACCTGGATTTGATCCCTGGGTCAGGAAGATGCCCTGGAGAAGGAAATGACAACCATTCCAGTATTCTTGTCTGAAAAATCCCATGGACAGAGGAGCCTGGTGGGCTACAGTCCATGGGGTCACAAAGAGTTGAACATGATTGAGCAATTAACACTCCATTACTTCCTAAATATGGCTGTACCATTGGATTTTGGGGGATTTTGTTTGTTTTTAATAATTCTCTTTTCTTTAATGTTTGCTTTTGTGTTATCTTAGCCTCTTAGGTATCCAGGGAGCAGAGACCTTGCCTACTTAATCCTTAGGTAAAGCACTCAGCACCACAGAGAGAGAATCTTAATAAACGTGATCTTTAGAACATGTATTAGAGGGACAGTAATTACTGTGAAAAAGAATAGACCTGGTTTTGATATCAAGTTATATTCCCATGAGTACATAAAAGGTGATAGGATTTTACTGGTGTCAGTAATAGTAGTTGTTATGGGCTTCCCTGATGGCTGGGGAGATAAAGAATCCACCTGAATGCAGGAGACACAGGAGACGCAGGTTCAATCCCTGGGTCAGGAAGATCCCCTGAAGAAGGGAATAGCAACCACTCCAGTATTATTGCCTGAAAAATCCCATGGACAGAGGAGCCTGGTGGGCTACAGTCTAATGGCTTGCAAAGAGTCAGATATGACTGAGTGACTAAGCACAGCACAGTTGTTTTGAGTATGTGAACTCCAAAACTATGATGAAAACATATAAATGAACATAAGACTTATATGAAACTGATGAGATCTTTAAACTTTTATGTTCTGACAGCTTGTGGTCATTAGTGACCCCCACATCAAGATTGATCCCAACTACTCAGTGTATGCTAAGGCCAAAGAACAGGGCTTCTTTGTGAAGAGTCATGAAGGAGGAGACTTTGAAGGTGTATGCTGGCCTGGTAAGATGTCATTTTTTTCACCTGATATCCACTGTTTAGCCCCAATTAATGAAGGCTGCATTAATTTCTTATAGATGTCACATGCTATATTTTAGGTGCCTTTCCTTAAAGGTATTATCATCTTTTATATCTTTCATCTAACACCTGGTATGATGTTCTTTGTATACATTTATAAGTCAGTGAATGATTGAAAAATAAATAAGCAAACCTCAGTGACATGCTGTTTCCCTTAGCAAATAAAAATTAAAAGCCAGAGAACTAGAACAGGAGGAGAAGAGGAAGAAAGAAGAGTCCTGCATGTCTCTCCCTGTACTTCTTCTTTGCCTCAACAGCCCATAGGTTTGACTTTCCAGCCTTTCATGAGTGATCTCAGCTGCCCCTGACAACTCTGAAGCCTTCATTTTAGAAATCATTAATTTAAAGCCTTGGTAGAAACTCCTCACAGACAAAAGGGAATTACCAGTCTATCATCTGATAGCACTCTATCACAAATTCACACACAGTGGAGAAAGCCCATGCATTCCTCTTTTCCCTGTATCACTTATAAACACGTCTCTGCCCTCCTTCAGAACAAAAGGTTCACTCCAGGATATCCGCCATAATCCTTACTGGGACTGTCTGAGGCCATCAGTGACGGACAGGCTCC
Organism: Dama dama; assembly: GCF_033118175.1. Classification (NCBI taxonomy): domain Eukaryota; kingdom Metazoa; phylum Chordata; class Mammalia; order Artiodactyla; family Cervidae; genus Dama; species Dama dama. Next base: position 64,242,062 of record NC_083692.1, on the reverse strand, counting down.
ATCCTGATGCTTGTTCGTTGGCATTCCCCTGCCCTCTGGGTCTGAGAGGACTAGTGATTGTCACTGGAGTTCAGCATTGCCTTCTTATTAGCTTCTCACCAGACTGTGCCTCTGTATCGGCTATCTTTTACGTTTGATGTAAGGCACTCATTCATTACCCAGCTTTCACATCTTATATCTTGCCATGAGGACCACTGTTCCTAACAGGCTGTCTGCTCTTCTGCCTCTGCAGGTCTCTCCTCTTACCTGGATTTCACCAACCCCAAAGTCAGAGAGTGGTATTCTAGTCTTTTCGCTTTCTCTGTTTATCAGGTTTGTTTTTATTCCTTTGCCCTTTCCTAGTTACCTGGAAGGATGAAGTAAGGAAAGAAGTGTTTAAATAGAAGTACTCTGCTTCACTGAGTAGCTCCTGATAAATAATCCTTATATGAAGAGGCAGGGATGTCAACCACATATCAGACTTTGGTGGTGCCATACGAATGGCATATGAGGAGAGGCACCATATGAATTACCAAATGCACAAAAGCTGTGATTTTGACTTTCATTATGATAGACTGTATGATATATCAAATTACTTAATAGTAGAGATTTATTATATTTTCAAATTATAGAAATTTTTACTTTGTATGGTGTTATTAAAAATGATAATGATATATGTGAAAGTATCTTGCAGAGTATAACATGACATTAAAAGTAAGGTATAATAATAATTCTTAAAATCTTATAAAAATCACAGAGAAAACTGGAGAGGCCACATCTAGACAACTGTTTTCAACCAATGTTGGTAGTGATAAGAATGATGACTAATATAAATTGAGTACATGCTATGTGCCAAGCACTATGCTAATCACTTTGTGTGCATTATACCATTTCATCTTCACAATAACTCTTTGAAGTTGAATTGTAATTAACTCTAATCCCACAGACAAGAAAATCAAGGCATGGACAACTATAAAAACCTGCTAAATTCACCCATCTAATAAGTGGTAAATCCAAGATTTTAACTTAGGTCAACTGTCTCCCAAGCCTGGCTCTTAACCACTAACCTCTAGTTTCTGAGCATCCTGTATTAGGATATAGAAATAGGAGCTTCCCTGAGGTTAAGAATCTGCCTTGCAATGCAGGAGATGCGGGTTCCGTCCCTGGTTGGGACCCACATGTTGTAAACCATCACGCCACAGCAAAAGATCTCACATGAGGCAGTGCAGATCCCGAGTGCTGCAACTAAGACCTGATGCAGCCAACTAAATAAATAGATGTTTGTTTTTTTTTTTAAAAAAAGAAGAGAACTTAGAGCAGGGATAAATAATAATTGGGCCAATCCAGTCATACACACTTGTTCCCCTATTGTTTACGGCTGCTGGCGCATAACTATACCTGGACTGGGTTATTGAAAAAGAGGCCCTATGGCCTGCAAAGTTGAAAATATTTACAATCTGGCCCTTTCAGAAAAAGTTTGCCAGCCGCTGCCTTAGAGGGTATTAAAGAACAGTCAAAGCAGCTAAATATTTGGAACCTATACAGCCTTGTTCATTCAAATATACATGATTAGAAAGAATTTGAAGTAAAGAGTCAGGAAAAAAACATGTAAGCCTCCTCCAGGCATTTGAAAGACTACCATATGGGGAAGGCAGCAGATGTATTTTCTGGTATCCCAGAAGACAGCCTGGTCCCTGTGAGAGAATGTTACAAGGAACAAGACTTTCAGAAAACTTGGAATGAGCTGCCTGAGAGACTCCTGGTCATTGTAACTATTGAACCAAATGCTGAGAGACCAGGGATTTTTATAAAGGGACTACAGCACCATGTTAACTGGATGACTCAACAGCCCCTTCCCACTCTAAGTCAAACAATTCTCTGTAGGATACAAACTGTAGATCCTGCTGACAAATGGTATCTTAACTGTCAGACCCTTCATAGTACTAGAGGGAAGGCAGAATCTCTTCACAGACGGCTCTAACTGCCCCTAGTAAGAGTTGGAGCAGATGAGGGATGATGGAGAACCTGATTGTGAATGTTCACAACCTGTCCTGTAGGGGTTCTCCAGGAGGTCTCAGAATGGACTTGTGGGTGACGTGGGAATACAGCATAGCACTCTTTCATTCATCAGCAAGTACTTATTGAGAACCCTCTGCCATTCAGGTTGTTCTAGGTATTTGGGATTTATCAGTACCACAAAACAGACAAAATTCCTTGCCCTGTGGAACTTTTATTCCAGCAGATGACAAAGCGTAGATAATAAATATAATAAATAATAAGGTAAATGGAGTAGGAAAGAGGAATAGGGCCGGCTGTCATATTAACCTTGTCTCTGTAGGAGTTTTATCATGATCAAGATTGACTTCCTAGGGATCTACTGACATCCTCTACATATGGAACGACATGAATGAGCCCTCTGTCTTTAAAGGCCCGGAGCAAACCATGCAGAAGAATGCCATTCATCACGGCAACTGGGAGCACCGGGAACTTCACAACATCTATGGCTTTTATCAGGTAAGACATCTAAAAAGCAGCCGCCTGGATCCACAGGCCCTACCTTTGGGGCTGAAAGTCATTTGCTTTGTAACAGCCATGCTATACTGTTCATTTCTCTTTGTGTGTCTTTTCTGTCAACTGTAATAGGTCTTATCAGGTTGTAGCCAATATAAAACAGTATTTCTCCCTTTGCGTCTTTTCCTTCTATAATGAACCTGATTGATTGATTAATTTATAGATATTGTGAGATTAATGATAACATAGAAACATCTTCCTTGACAGTAGCCTTTAGTAAGGAGCATTAGATAATCCCTCAAACCTTTTACTGAAGTAGGCTGTGCATAAATACATCAAAGACAAATTTTTAAAAATTTCACAAATGTCTAAATACAGCAAGTCTTATGTTCATACCAGTTAAGTAAGATTTAGAACACAGAGGCACAATTTCAGTCTGTGTACTTTCTAAATGTAGAAGGCCTTCCTTAAGTACTTAGCCTTCTCAATGGAAGGTGGTAGAATTGCCTTCCGTTTGCCAGTCACATTCAAAAACCTTTGCAGTCACTTGCCCTCATTTATATTTGTGGTTCTTTGTTATCTTCAGAGTGTAACGGTGTTCCTGTGACCCTCCCACCAATTGCTGTTTTCCAGTGGGAGCTGCTGGCTACATATGGCATGGTTTCCAGATAGTATCAGTTTACTTCTGTATACAGCCTCTTGCTATAACTGTAAACTACGTTATAGTTGGAGAATTTTCTTATGTAGGCCAGAGCCAGTCACTTAACCTCTCCGAAGCTCAGTTTTTTCCATTAACGAAAACTTATCTCAGAGGTTGTTGTGTAAATTATAAGAGAAAAATCTTATAAAAATACCTATAATAATACGCACCAAATAAATTCTCTTTTATTATTTACCACTATTTCATTGCTATTTTTAAATTTTTATTTATTTATTTTTTTGACTGTGCTGAGTCTTAGTTGCTGCTCAGGCTTTTCTCTAGTTGCAGCAAGCAGGAGCTGCTCTGTCGTTGCAGTGTGCAGGCTTCTCGTTGAAGTTGCTCCTCTTGTGGAACATGGGCTCTAGGGCACACGAGCTCAGTAGCTGCAGCTCCCGGGCTCTAGAGTACAGACTCAGTAGTTGTGGCGCACAGGCTTAGTTGCTCTGCAGCATGTGGGATCTTCCCAGACCAGAGATCTAACCTGTGTCTCCTGCACTGGCAGGCAGAGTCTTTACCTCTGAGCCACCAGGGAAGCCCCTGTTTCATGGCTATTTTAATCAAAGAAATTGTTTCACTCTTTTAATAGGGAAATTTAGAGCAGTTTCATTACATCATGAAAATTATTTGGAAGTTTTTTTTTTAATATTTTCCATTTCATGTTCCCACGTATTATTTACTTTTTGCACATGAAATAGCTTATTGGTGATGTCTGCACAATGCCATAATTCAGTCATCTATTTGAAATTTTTCTTCTTTGACATCATAGCAAATGGCCACTACAGAAGGACTGATCCAGCGATCTAAAGGAAAGGAGAGACCCTTTGTTCTTACACGTTCATTCTTTGCTGGATCACAAAAATATGGTAAGGACTGGCTCATAATGTCATACTTAAAAACACAAGCTAGCAGCCTGTCTCTTTTGACCATATATGGTATATGGTGCAACTCTGTTGATACTTTCCTTTTCAGTAGATCAGCCCTTAGATTGTAGAGAGTGATGCGCCCTGAAATATTTATTTTGTCCTGAGACAGAGTAACCCAATTTTAATAAAGTTTAGTTACTCGTTTCCCATGGAAGAACTTCCCTTGTGGCTGAGCTGGTAAAGAATCCTCCTGCAATCAGGGAGACCTGGGTTTGATCCCTGGGTTGGGAAGATCCTCTGGAGAAGGGAAAGACTACCCACTCCAGTATTCTGGCCTGGAGAATTCCATGGACTGTATAGTCCTTGTGGTCACAAAGAGTCAGACATGACTAAGCAACTTTCACTTTCACTTTTCATGGAAGAACTGGCCACTTAGTTGGGAGAATATCTTTAGAGAATCTATTTTCTGGGATGGCCATTTCTGACCCTGTCTCTTTGATTTATCAAAACCAGAGAAAATATACTTCTAACATTCCTTCAATCACCTGTTCCACTAAGCAATGTGGTTTAAAATAGACCTAGCTTTTTTGCTTGTGGTCAGGGTCATCTATAGCTGGAACCAGTTTACTAGCTAATGCAGATCTAGTTCAGCCTAACCACCGCATAGCAGGAAGGCTATTTTAAGTCCCCTGACCTTGCATAAATAGCCCGAAGCTTAGGTCCCAGTTTGAGGAATCCAGCCTTTATTTTACCAGAGACATTATTAGGCCTCCTACTCCACTCCTGAAAACCAGCCCCAGTGATACTCTGGAAAAGGTCACAATATTATCAGCAGGCAAAGATGTACAGAGATGCTCAACACAGCATTAGTGCTTAAAATAAAAAGAAATAAAATCCAGATTCTAACAATAAGGGAATAGTTATTCAGTTATGGTGTATCCATATGATAGACTGTCATAAGGATATTTAATATATGCCTTAATTGCATGGTAGATGAGGGAGGGGAAAAGCAGGATACCTAAATGTTTATATATTATCCTGATTTTGTTTAAAAAAAAAAATATATATATAGGTATATGTAGGTAGTAATCTAAATGAGGCTTCCCAGATGGTGCTAGTGGCAAAGAACCCACCTCTCAGTTCAGGAGACCTAAGAGACTTGGGTTCGATCCCTGAGTTGGGAAGATCGCCTGGAGGAGGGCATGGCAACCCACTCCAGTATTCTTTCCTAGAGAATCCCATGGACAGAAAAGCCTGGCCAGCTCAAGTTCATGGGGTCTCAAAGAGTTGGACACGAAAGAGGCCACTTAGCAAGCACCCACGCAGTATTCTAAATGAATATAGTACCATGGTGATTATGAGTTACTTTAATTTTCTTCTTTTTTATCTCTATTTTCCAAATTCTCTATAAGTATCCTTTTTAATCAACTAAAACAAGTAAGGTCTTTGAATGAAAACATTTATAAGGAGAAGTTTTAAAAAAGATATAACCGGAGGTAGTGGAGGGGTGGGCTGGGGGTTTGGGGTTAGCAGATGCAAACTATTACATATAGAATGGATAAACAATATGATCCTTCTGTGTAGCACAGGGAACTATATTCAATATCTTGATATAAACTGTAATGGAAAAGAATATGAAAAATGTATATATGTATAACTGGATCACTGCTGTGCAGCAGAAATTAGCACAAAATTGTAAATCAGCTATATTTAAAAAAATAACAGAAGATATGCATATAAGTAATCTTTTATCTCTTAAATATACTGGCCCATTGCCTAGTCTTCAATACTCTGTGTGAAGCTACTGACTCACCACCAAAGCGTACCAAGTGAGGCATTACAAAGAACACTGTTGTATCAAGTCCTGTGCTGAGACCAACAGCCAGAGAGAACTTCCAACTAAACAGCCATTTGAGACCTGAAAACATCTGCATATTTACATGAACTTTGTTACTTTATAAGAATGTTGTGGGTTTCAAAGTCATTATGTAGATATATACATACCTCATTTGAAGTCCAGGAGGAATTATGAAGGTACTGTTTTAAAAGAAAAATCTCTTGAAAATATTTTCCTTTGCTAGCCATAGGACAGCCTAAAATTTCTACAAAATATTAAAACAAAAAATAGCCACCAAAAGTATTTTAATAAAAGAGAGACAAAATGTTTCAGGAGTAATATAGACTTAATAAAACAGGTTATTTTCTTTTATGAATCTCTTTACTGCTATATATCTTTACAAGTTCTTATCAGCTATTCAGTGCTCAAGAGCACTGGCTTTAGAGTCAGACTGCCTGAGCTCAAATCCTACCATATCCACTTTTGCCATATTTCCGTCTGCTGTAAAATAAAGTTTGTTTACCTGATAGAGGAGTTGTGATGATTAAATGGAATGATATGAGCAAAGTAGCATACCTCCTGGCTCAGTGAGGGCTCTATAAATGTTAACTATTGTTATTGCTACTTTATTTTGTCTCCCTCATGTGGTCTTAAAACCTCTTATAGAGGATTTTGCAGAAAGCAGGGTGGCACATAGGCATGTAGATCAATGAAACAGAATAGAGAATTCAGAAAGAGTCCAACACATATATGGTCAAATATTTAGCAGCAAAGTTGCCAAGGCAATTCAATGGAGAAAGGAGTTTTTTCAATAAATAGTATTGAAACATGGGGTATCCATATGGGGGAGAGGGGAAGAACCTTAACCCTTACCTCACACCATACACACAAAATAACTCAAAATGGAATATAGACTTACATTATAAAAGTTAAAACAAACAAAAGGCTTCTAGACAAAAAATGTAGAAAACCTTCATGACTTTGAGATGGCAAAATTTCTTAGAACACAAAAAGCACAAAACATAAAATTAAAAAATGATAAATTGGACTTCATTAAAATTTTAAAAAGAAATTGTTAAGAAAATGAAAGTGAAAGTCACTCAGTCATACCCAATTCTTTGTGACCCCATGGACTATACAGTCCATGGAATTCTCCAGGCCAGAATACTGGAGTGAGTAGCCTTTCCCTTCTCCAGGGGGAACTTCCCAACCCCAGGAATCAAATCCAGGTCTCCTGCATTGCAGGCAGATTCTTTACCAGCTGAGCCACCAGGAAAGCCCATTGTTAAGAAAATGAAGGTCAAGTCATAGACTGAGAGAAGATATTTGCAATATACATATATGTTTATATATGTGTATACATATATATATACACATAGAACTTGTATCCAGAATATATAAAGAGCTTTCACAATTAAATAATTAAAAGAAAGAAATGTTTTCCTTTATATTGTCTATTACAAATATGGAATCTAAATATGAAATTGAGTACACATGGGCTGATTTTTTTTTTCTTTCTTTCTTTCAATACCTTCTTACTGATGACCAAAGGTGCTGTGTGGACAGGTGATAACACAGCAGAGTGGAGTTACCTGAAAATTTCTATCCCTATGTTACTTACCCTCAGCGTGACTGGGATCTCTTTTTGTGGAGGTAAGATGATAGCCTCAGGCCTGAAGTGAAAGAAAAATCAGAGCAGGGGTGGGTGGTGGCTGGTCAGAAATCTCTTCTTGTGAGTTGTTTTCAACAGAATAAACGTGGGAAAGAGAAAATGAGGAGCATGGAGAACAGACTAGAGAGGAGAATGAAGGGGACAAATGTCTCGTCTGAACAGAGAACATGAAGTAAAGTCATCAGAAAGAGAGCCACAGTGTTCTTTTCCTCATTCTTGTACTGCTCTGTTCCTTTCTTAGACACTCTTGATAACTGAGTTTCTCTTCTTGAAATACTCCTTTTCTATCTGAAAGTGAAAAAAATGGAGAGAACTACAAAGAATTTAGCAAATCAGAAATCAGCTATACAGAAATCCTGTGGCATTTTATATATATGCACACACACTTGGAAAAGATAAAATTTAGTTAAAATAAGATTCTCTGATGGGCTGCCTTCCCCTAGTCCTAGTAACTCCCTGCAGGTGAGCAATCTCAGTACAGAGATGCTCAACCTGGCTGCAGGTCCAGCTGCTCCTGGTTTTCTGTGGGACTGGAAGCACTTAATGTCACATTATGATATTTGTGTTTTTCAATGGCGCTAGTTCACATTCGACACAAAGAATTTGTATCCTGCTTAAGGGCTAAACCTGAAATTTTCTCCCTAAACCTCTAATTCTGATTATGTCTCTCTCTTTAGTTCTTTCTACAGTTTTTATCTTGCTTTCAAACAAAATCAGTTGCCAACCACCCCCACCCACCCCCATCACTAAATACAGGCTTATTGACTCGCGTAGATATTTTTCAGTTTCTGAATTACCAGGGTTCAGGACAAACAGAAATGTTGATCTTTCAATAAAGCCTTTTGACAGGAAAAGAACATATTCAAAGAGCATATTGTCAGATCCCTAAACAGTCTGAGGTTTTTAGTATGTGCTTCCTAATTTGAGGCCACACTTTGATGCTGTTATTTTGAGTGCATATACATACCTTTGCCCTATTGGTCTGCAAGGCCTTATCTTACCTGTGGGCATCATCTGTTAGACGCCTGGGTGTCTCACTCAGCCTTTCTTTACTGACTAATCAGCGGATGTAGGTGGCTTCATCGGGGATCCAGAGGCAGAGCTGCTAGTACGGTGGTACCAGGCGGGAGCCTACCAGCCCTTCTTCCGTGGCCATGCCACCATGAAGACCAAGCGACGGGAACCCTGGCTCTTTGGGGAGGAGCACACCCGGCTCATCCGAGAAGCCATCAGAGAGCGCTACACCCTCCTGCCCTACTGGTATTCTCTGTTCTACTCTGCACACGTGGCTTCTCAGCCTGTCATGAGGTAAACGGGCTTCACCACCACTCCAATAACCAGTCTCTACCAGAAGATCCCCTCAGCCACTGGCAATGAAGTAATTACAGTGATTGCAAAAGAAAAGCCAGGTGTTTAACCAAGTGTCAGTCAGGTTATTGAGCACCAGCTGTGAGCAGGGTCAGGCAGTAGAGGTCACAGAATATAAAAACTAGATCTGCTATTTGGTGATTCAAGCATTAATATTTGGTTAGTGTTAGTCACTCAGTCATGTCCAACTCTTTGTAACCTTTGAATAGTAGCCTCTGTCCATGGGATTTTCCAGGCAAGAATACTGGAGTGGGGTAGCCATCCCCTTTGCCAGGGTATCTTCCCGACCCAGGGATTGAACCTGGGTCTCCTACACTGCAGGCAGATTATTTACCATCCAAGCCACCAGGGAAACCCATAATATTTAGTAGGGGATAGAAATAGAAGAAAGGAAGGAAGGAAGAGAAAGAAAAGATATTGTACTTCAGTTCATCTAGTATTTAACCCATGTAGGGAAACAAAACATGCTACCCCAAAATGTGTCTTTTTGGCTTGAGGATTCTTAGGAGCTGATTGTTTTTAAACGTACAAAAGGCTCAGGAAGTCTTTCTTTTTAACCTCCTCCTTAAATGCCTACATGAATTTAGATAAAGAGCTTGGTCCAGGAAGTACATTATCACCAGAGATATCTACAAGGAATATGAGCTAAGCATTACTATGCTTAGTAATAGGGGAAGTAATATGCTTAGTAGGGGGAAGGTGGGAACTAAAGTCCTCTCTGTGTCCCATTGTCTTTGCATGGCCCAGCAAATGTTTGTTTATCAAACATTTGTTTTTCCATCTCCAGGTGAATATCTTGCCTCACTTTTGGTTTTTTATCTTTTTTTTTTTTTTGGCTGCACCATGAGGCATGTGGGATCTTAGTTCCCAGACCAGAGAACCCATGTCCCCTGCAGGGGAAGCACAGAATCTTAACCACTGGACTACCAGGGGAAGTTTCCTTTCTCCACTTTGAAGTCCCAAACCTCACTCACTTCTTCTCTCAGGTGTTATATCAGCCTTAATTGCCTATCTTGTCTTTAGGCAGTATATTTTTATGGAGCTCCTGTTTATACATCATTAAATTTGATTTTCTACTGTTAAACTCTGTCTTGTCAACTTAATTCTTAGACCAGTCAGAAAAACCTAGGAAAGAAGAAAGTAGCTTTTTCGTCCCCCACACCCACAAGCATTCTCTCCTGAAGAACAACTTATTCTGCCAGCCTTAGCTCTCTCTTACCCTTAGGGCTTTTCTTGGTGTATAAATTATATTCTGATTCTATTTTGAAGGCTAGATGTGAATGCCAACTTTCTGGGTTAGAGAACAGTACACACAGAGACACACATAGTACATCAAGACCTCTAGATCAGCAGTTCCTCAGCCGGACTCAGATCAGAATCACCTGGGGAGCTTTTTATAAAATACAGATTTCCAGGCCAGACCTCCAAACCTATTATGAGTCCCCTGGTTAAGTTCCACAGATCTATGTTTGTTGGAAGTTTTCCTGGTAATTTTAGACATCAGCCAAGTTTAGATGCTTTGTTACTATTTAATAGCAAAGGAATAGATTACTACAAAGGCTAGTGAATAAAATGAAAATGTTTCTCTTATTAAAAAGTATCTTTCCCTCATGAAATTGAAAGCAACATTAGAACCATGAAGTTAATATCCAGAGATATTGAAAGTTTCATGATTTACTAAGCCCAAATGCCTCCTACTTAGTTGTGTACAACAGTAATAATAAAACAAAACCCAAACACCACACAAGTTTCTGAAACCTCCACAAATGTTGCCAACTTGAAAACAAGGAAAACCAATTCTTTTCACGTAGATAATGATTAAGGATGCATGAAAAGTAGTGACAATTAAAAAATGGCACAGATTCTACATTATAAAATTCAATTTTACCAACATTTAAGTTTGGTAGAAACCAACACAATACAGAAAGTGAAGAAGAACTAAAGAGTGTCTTGATGACAGTGAAAGAGAAGAGTGAAAAAGTTGGCTTAAAAGCCCAACATTCAGAAGACTAAGATCATGGCATCTGGTCCCATCACTTCATGGCAAATACATGGGGAAACAGTGGCTGACTTTATTTTGGGGGGCTCCAAAGTCACTGCAGATGGTGACTGCAGCCATGAAATTAAAGACGCTTACTCCTTGGATGGAAAGTTATGACCAACCTAGACAGCATATTAAAAAGCAGAAACAGTGCTTGCTTCGGCAGCACATATACTAAAATTGGAACGATACAGAGAAGATTACCATGGCCCCTGCGCAAGGATGATACTCAAATTCGTGAAGCGTTCCATATTTTTACACATGAAAAGATGCTCAACATCACTCATTATCAGAGAAATGCAAATCAAAACCTCAATGAGGTACCATTACACGCCAGTCAGAATGGCTGCTATCCAAAAGTCTACAAGCAATAAATGCTAGAGAGGGTGTGGAGAAAAGGGAACCCTCTTACACTGTTGGTGGGAATGCAAACTAGTACAGCCACGATGGAGAACAGTGTGGAGATTCCTTAAAAAACTGGAAATAGAACTTCCATATGACCCAGCAATCCCACTCCTGGGCATACACACCGAGGAAACCAGATCTGAAAGAGACATGTGCATCCCAGTATTCATCACAGCACTGTTTATAATAGCCAGGACATGGAAGCAACCTAGACGCCCATCAGCAGACGAATGGATAAGGAAGCTGTGGTACATATACAACATGGAATATTACTCAGCCATTAAAAAGAATTCATTTGAATCAGTTCTAATGAGGTGGATGAAACTGGAGCCCATTATACAGAGTGAAGTAAGCCAGAAAGATAAAGACCAATACAGTATACTAACACATATATATGGAATTTATAAAGATGGTAATGATAACCCTCTATGCAAGACAGAAAAAGAGACACAGATGTACAGAACAGACTTTGGGACTCTGTGGGAGAAGTTGAGGGTGGGATGTTCTGAGAGAATAGCATTGAAACAAGTATACTATCAAGGGTGAAACAGATCACCAGCCCAGGTTAGATGCATGAGACAAGTGCTCGGGGCTGGTGCACTGGGAAGACCCAGAGGGATGGGATGGGGAGACAGATGGAGGGGGGTTCAGGATGGGGAAGACATGTAAATCCATGGCTGATTCATGTCAATGTATGGCAAAAACCACTACAATATTGTAAAGTAATTAGCCTCCAACTAATAAAAATAAATGAAAATAAATAAATAATAATAAAAAAAAAAAAGCAGAGACATTACTTTGCCAACAAAGGTCTGTCTAGTCAAGGCTATGGTTTTTCCAGTAGTCATGTAGGGATGTGAGAATTGGACTCTAAAGAAAGCTGAGCACCAAAGAATTGATGCTTTTGAACTGTGGTGTTGGAGAAGACTCTTGAGAGTCCCTTGGACTGCAAGGAGATCCAGCCAGTCCATCCTAAAGGACATCAATCTTGAGTATTCATTGGAAGGACTGATGTCGAACTTGGAACTCCAGTACTTTGGCCACCTGATGTGAAGAGCTGACTCACTTGAAAAGACCCTGATGCTGGGAAAGATTGAAGGCAGGAGGAGAAGGGGATGACAGAGGATGAGTCGGATGGCATCACCAACTCAATGGACATGAGTTTGAGTAAACTCCAGGAGTTGGTGATGGACAGGGAGGCCTGGCGTTCTGTGGTTCATGGAGTCGTGAGGACTCGGACATGACTGAGTGACTGAACTGAACTGAACTGGACACAATAAAGTAAAGCAATTGTCCTTCAATTAAAACTAAATTAATTTAAAAAAACATTTAGTTTGTTTTACACCAAACATGTTAGGCATTTGGACTTGGACAAAGTTCCGATTATGCCTGTCAGAGTAATTTAGTGCTCAACAATGAGAACGAGAAGTTTTGTGTACTAGAATTCTCAAGCTTTAATTGAACCATTTAAGCTAACAGCTCTTTCACACAAGAAAACTATATAGTAATCATAACAAGGGGATCCCAGTTGGTGCTAGTGATAAAGAACCCACCTGCCAATGCAGATGTAAGAGACTGGGTTCGATCCCTGGGTCTAGAAGATGCCCTGAAGAAGGGAATGCAACCCACTCCAGTATTCTTGCCTGAGAAATCCCATGGACAGAGGAGCCTGATGGCGGGCTATAGCCCATGGAGCTGCAAAGAGTTGAACAAGACTTAGCAACTAAACAACAGCAACAATCATAATCAGTGCTCATAAAATCTTGACTCGTATGAAAAGAGTCTTGACTTTGTCCAGTTTCCTTTAAATGGTTATAAAACTGAAAATATGAGTGAATTATTAAAAAAATCTAATGATGTTGAAGTAAGAAATTTCTTTTTTCTTTTCCCCAGGCCTCTGTGGGTAGAGTTCCCTAATGAATTAGAGACTTTTAGTGTGGAAGATGAATACATGCTGGGTGAGCATTTCTGGATGAATTTTACTTATGATAAATACTATAATTATGTTTTTCTTATTATATTTTCTAGTATAGGAACACTAAAAAATCCCTAGTCTCAAGAAAGCCAAAAAGAAAAGAAATTTCATCACCAAGATTTTTAGTGTATTGGTGGGATCCCAACTCTATTCGAATATTTTATCATGTAGTGCTTCTCATAATATGTTAACATCATATAAACCCATTCTGTTTGTGAATGCAATTTGGGATTCTTGTTCAGGGTCTACCTCTAAGCCTTAAGATACCACCACAGGGAAGGGAAGTAGAAAAAAGTAAACCAGATAGTTATCTTTGTAAAGACCCAGAAGAGCTTATTTCATGTGCAAAACAGGACTGGGGTTGTTTGTTTTCGGTTGGCCTCTTTAGTAGGGGTTAATCAAATTTGGACGGAGAAGGCAATAGCACCCTGCTCCAGTATCTTGCTTGGAAAATCCCATGGGCAGAGGAGCCTGGTGGGCTGCAGTGCATGGGGTTGCGAAGAGTCGGACACGACTGAGCGACTTCACTTTCACTTTTCACTTTCATGCATTGGAGAAGGAAATGGCAACCCACTCCAGTGTTCTTGCCTGGAGAATCCCAGGGACGGGGGAGCCTGGTGGGTTGCCATCTATGCGGTCTCACAGAGTCGGACACAACTGAAACGACTTAGCAGCAGCAGCAGCAGCAATCAAATGTGGAACAGGGAAGTTTATCATTTGGGTAATACGTTCAAGAGGCCAGGCTTGACAGAGAGTTGCCCAGAAGGTGAATTCTGTTTCTAAACAGTAGAACCCCCAAAATGTAAAAAACCTATCTCTTTAGGTCTCCACTCATCCTTGGGTCTCAAGTTAAAAAGCTACTGCTTCCTTAGAGAAAATTTCCTGACCAAATTGCTTCCTAATATCTACTTCCACCTGCCTTAATCAAAGTCAGTCCCTCTTAATACATAATTTTCATTCCATTTTGTACTTTTGCCAGTTTACTGTTTGTCTTAGCTCTAATTAATTTGTAGTTACTTGTTTAATGTCTGTTTTTGACTGTAAACTTGATGAGGGCAGGGACCTTGTCTGTCTAATTTGAAGCTACATTCCTCGAGCCTAGCACAGTGCCTGGTACTCAGCAGAATTCAATGAATATTTGTTGAATTAAATAGTGAATTGCAATTGGATGAATTTTACATATGCCAGTGCCAAGATCAAAACAAAATTAATAATCCAGATTTCTTTTAAGAGAATTATAGTTTTTGTGATGATACCTGCCCAAGAAAGAGGGCCTGAATATCTATGCAGACCACACTTCTGGGTCACAGTTGTAGACTCACCACATTCAGAGTCACGTATAGCAAACAATGAAGCATTTTCAGAAGTGAAATGGTGCTTTCATACTACAGCTGGGCACCAAGTGAGACCATGCTGGACTATGTCAGGGTCCCTCCCTGTAATCCTAATACACCATAAATGGATTAGTGACGGCAGTGATACAGTCACCTCTGGTCACCTGTCCTCTTTCTGACTAACCATACGTCTCCCTGAGGAATCATTGGTTCAACTCACCAGGATCTCTGCCTTTAAGAAGTTCAGTTGAGTGGTCTTTGAAACCACAGAAGCACTCATTAAGAGAGCAACACTGGGTCTCCATCGGCTGCCATGAGCGAGTGCCTCCGCCCCAGAAAAAGGAGAAGGAATGGCAGTGAAGAAGACCACCATCTCCCCCCACAGACCAAAAGGAGCAGTAGAAATCCTGTCTTTCACGATTCTTGGGACACAGAGTCTTCGAGCAGCGACGGCGGCGGCAGCAGCAGCAGCAGCATCAGCAGCCCCGACAGGGCCAGCGGGCCGGAGAGCAGCTTGCACCACCTCGCCGCCGGGTCCGGCCCCCACACGCCGCAGCCCGCGCCCGCGCCATCCGCGCTGTGCCCAGGCCCCTACTTCCACATCAACCAGACCCTGAAGGAGGCCCACTTCCACAGCCTGCAGCACCGGGGCCGGCCTCCCTCGTGACGCCGCAGACTCTTGCCTTCTGTGAAGGGACAGCGCTATGCGGATTTGATATTTCAAGTTAGCGATGTTTTAAAAAAATTGCACAAAAAAATGCCTGTTGGCTTTTCAATCTATATTTGAGATAACAGGTTAACAGGCTGTTGTTTACTTGTGGTTTTGCTGCACTATTGCGATTTCCAAGGGGCTCTGAAGCAGTTTTTTATAGGATTCTTTTAAGGGTGGGTATCAAGGGAACCATAGGAGGACACATCATCTGTGTGTTGAACCCATAGTTTGTCCAGTTTAGACTGCTTTCCAGGTCTGTTAGTTAGAAATTCTACTTTATGTAAAAAGGCCTTTTAAAACTGCAGGATCTTCAATTTTTTAAATAAACTAGTAAAGAGGATCTACTTTCCATGAAAAAAAAACCAAGATTTTTTTCCAGAACATAGAAAGCTGGACCAGCCTTGCACTGAAGTGAACTGCCAGCTACCTCTTAGAACGTGGACGTCCTGTTGAACGTGCCGTCTTCTCTGATGGGGACAGTCAGACCCCGGATAGACTGTGTGAGTGAGTCAGCTCCCGCCCCGTGACTGTCTTCTCTCTGCTATATATTTGTATTTCCAGAGCGAAGGGCTTTCTGATTCATGGACCCCGGATAGCTTGTTAACTGTCATTCCTCCAGAGCTGCTGTCTCAGACTTAGGCAACACTGCCCGGCTCGGACAGTCACGGAACATGGACGTGACTTCCGGTCTCAGGCACCACCTGTCCCCCGGCAGCTGGTGTGAGCACCCCGCTGGTTCCGCCTTGCCGTGTGAGAAGGTGCTAGTGAAGGCTGACGCAGTGTGAGCTCTAGGAACTGAGGTCTGAAGTCACACGTGCTGTGAACTCTGGGACAAGGACTTACTTGCTTTATGCTCAGAGTCATCCCTGCACCCAACAGGAATGAGGGGGCTGCGTGCCACCATGGCCACCGCAGAGGCTGGTGTGGCTCAGAAACAAAGGAGCAGAGTCACTTCTAGGAGAAACAAGACAGGAGTATTTATTTAGAGAGCGTCCTCGTCACTTGGTCATGCTGGAGAGCCACCCGAGTTTGAACAGCGAGGGTGCGGCCGAGTCTTCCTCGTCAGCGACCAGCTGCCTGAACAGGGAGCCGGCCTGCCTGGGGTCGCCTGCTCGGGAGAGCGCCGGGGCGCCGCCTGCCGCTGTGTGGAGAGGAAAGTGCCTTAGCGTCCACCCGGACCGCCGGCCGCCCGCCCCCCACTCCGCTCGGGGGTCCACGTGGCGGGCACACGGCGGGTCTGAGCAGCACGGCCAGCTCCTGGAGGGGACTGCTTAGTCCAGATGGAAAAGGACATGCGGCAGACTGCGGGGCCGTGACGGGACAGCTGGCGTCGGGAGCGAGGACGGAGGAAGGGCACCGTGTGCCTCCTCTCCATGGCGTGTTCCTCTCGGGTGCAGAGCTGAAAGGGCAGTTACTGGGAGGACAAGTGGACAGCCGTGGGGAAAGCTAAGAGCACAGGCCCGGGCTCAGGAGTGGGAGGCTTGTGCACAAACTTTTTTTTTCCCACCCTTACTCCCATCTCCCAAGTTTTAAAACCCGGTGTTGATAGGATTTTGGACCTGACTGGGTTTGATGGCAGGGAATATGGAAAGGAGACATTGCGAGTACTTTTATCCAACCAGAGAGCAAACGAGGACTACACGCTGGAAGGAAGGGAGCCGTGTGAGCGCTCAGACACACTTGTACACAACACACTTCAGAGACCCCCTGAGGACTCCTGCAGCTATCCTAGCAGATGGCAGCCTACTGAGACAAAAGATCTATTAACAAAAACAGGTGAAGCTCGAGGAAGCAAACTTCCTACCCGCCTAAAAGAAACGAGAGACGAAACCATCGCTGAAACAGCAGATTTTTTTCCCCCAAAATAAGTATAGTCATAGTGCTGGGTTAGCAGTTAACTCTTCTACCCTCTTAATCTTAAACACAAGCTGTAATCTCGGTCTGTCCTGCACATTTTCTACAGCCTTGGCAGCCTGAGATTCATTTCTACCATGAGGCTACTTGATAGTGTCAGTGGGCATCTTTTAAAACCTCTCTTAGCTCAAGCTAGTAACATCATGTATTTCCTTATTGCGCCGCCATTAAAAGTAGCATTAATGCATCTTGTCAAAAAAAAAAAAAAAAAAAAAAAAAGAGAGAGCAACACTGAAACACACACATTACCACATGTAGAATTACAAAGCCGGGGGAAGTTTGCCGTGTGCCTCAGGAACCTCGAATCCGGTGCTCTGCGACAGCCTAGAGGGGCGGGGCGGGGTGGAGGCGGGAGGTGGGGAGAGGCTCAGAAAGGAGGGGCCGTATGTATACCTAGGGCTGAGGCGTGCTGATACGTGGCAGAGACCAACATAATAACGAAAAGTAATTATCCTCCAACTGCAAATAAATACATTTAAATTTTAAATTTTATTTTAAAAAGAGAAGGGGTGTTTTCAGACCTCTTATAATGATATTCAACTTTATCTCTTCTCCACTTTTCAGGAAGTGCTTTATTGGTTCATCCAGTCACAGAACCAAAAGCTACTGTGGTTGATGTGTTTCTGCCAGGGTCAAGTGAGGTAACAGTAAACAGCAAACCTCCGCTTACCTTACGTGTGTCGAATCTCTTCCTTTCGAACTTGGTGGCTTAAAATGACAAAAATGTATGCTCTCACAGCACTGGAGGCTTGAAGTCCAAAATCACGGTGTGGGCAAAATTGGTTCCTCCTGGAGGTTCTGAGAGAGGGTCTGTGCCATGCCACTTTCCACACTCCCCACCTCTGGGGGCTGCCTGCGCTCTTGGCATTCCTTGGCTTGTACCCACCTCACTTCAATCTATGCCTCCATCTTCACTGTGTGTGTCTGTGTCTCCTCTCCCATCTGTCTCTTACAAGACACTTGTGATGATATTTAGGGCCTATCTAAATAATTTCACTGCATTCCCTGGTGGCTCAGAGGTTAAAGCGTCTGCCCGCAATGCAGGAGACCTGGGTTCGATCCCTGGGTCTGGAAGATCCCCTGGAGAAGGAACTGGCAACCCACTCCAGTATTTTTGCCTGGAGAATCCCATGGACGGAGGAGCCTGGTCGGCTACAGTCCACGGGGTCGCAAAAAGTCGAACACAACTGAGTGACTTCACTCTCACTTTCACTTAAATAATTCCAGATAATCTCCTTAAGATCCTCAATTTGGTCAAATCTGTTCCCATTAAGGTAATATTCACTCCTTCCAGGGATTAGGAAGCAAATACATCTTTTTGAAGGGCCACCATTCAGCCCACTACACCTGTCGTCATTGATATGACAATAACCAGGCTTTTCTACAGAAAGCCCATGAATGATGTTCTTTCTGCTTGGTTTCTCTAGTAATTTGTAGTTCTGAAGGTGGGGGTTCTTTACAAAGGTTCCCCTGCCAAGCAGAAACCTGAGAAAAAGGTTAAATATTACAACAGCTAAATGAATTGGCTTGCCAAGCATTTCTGCTGAGAGTTTCTTAAATTAATTCTCTAAGTACAGGCTCCCATTAAGAGGAACTAGCTTCCTATCTGACTTTGCCACAATTTCTATTAATGACCTATTATCATTTTAATCACACTGTTATGACTATGTAGCCTATTTTTTCAACACTTTCCAGGAGTTTTCCATGATTGTTTCTCTTGCTACATCTTCCCAAAGGCTGGGTAGGAGAGCCAAGCTGCTTCTTGCCTGAACTTTACCTTGCTGGTTAGCTAGTAAAGCACCATGACGGGCAGAGAGCTATCTAACAGCCTAGCTGTCACCTTCCCATGTTTCTGTACAACACATTCCCTCTCCTACAAGTCTCTTTCTTGGGGAGGCCTTCTCTGACATCCTCTTTAAGATCACAGACCACTCCCACTGCCCCTGGTACCGTCTAGTTCTCCTTCATCCTTTGTCTCTGTAGAACTTGCCATTTTAAACAGCCTACATATTTACTTTTATGTTTTGTTTATTGTTTATCTCTCCCATTAGAATGTTAGCTTTTTGAGGGCCATGATTTTTATCTGTTAATGGCCACTAATCTACATGGTGTTTTGTACCAGTTGTAATCTAATCTACATGGTGTTTTGTACCAGTTGTACCCTTCCTAGGCTGGGGATCTTTGATTATGGTGCCACACACCCTGTACCTCTCATTTCAATCAGACTGGAAATGGTTGATGGGTAATCCCCAACTCTTGTTTGAATCCTTTTTTTTTTTTTTTTTAACCTTTCACTCCCACCAACTCTTTATCTTGAGCTATTAGAATTCACCAAAGAAAGACATTACAAGGAAAGATAGCTAAGGGATTATCCCTTGTAAACACAGACACAGAAATCCTTGACAATACATTAGGAAACTGAATCCAGCCGAAGATAATACTTCATGACAAGGTAGGACTGATCCAGTTGAATTAAGAGTTCACTGCAGCTGACAATCGTCAGGGCACAGCCCTCTCACAGTCACAGCAGGACAGTGACTGATTCAACATTCCAGCTTTATATAGGCTCTGGTAATCCCAGGAGGTGAACTGTGGCTGCCAGAAATTATATTGGACTAGAAGAGAGAAAAAGGTTTTCTTTTCATCCTTAAGATAGTATCTTAAGGGTTTATCCCATCAGATTACTTTGGCAGGAGCTTTTTGGCACTTTAGCAAGTAAACTCCCTTGATGGGCATCTCAGATAAGAGTTTGAACCTCATCCCTGAATTGTACTCTGTTTTTAAAAAGAGACACTGTATTAGTAATCCAAATTTCCATTTGTTTTTCTCTAAGGTCTGTTTCCTTGTCAGACACTCTTTTCTCCTGCCTCATTTGTAATTTATTTGCTTGCAGTGTGCTTTTGTTTTGTTGTTGTTTTCTCTCTTCCATCATCTTTTTCACTGTAAGATCATTACATTTTTATAAGCCAATTGAACTATAAAATCCACGAGGGCAGATTCTATGTCTTTCTGTTCACTCGTGTGTACCCAGCAATGCTGGGCACATGGTAGGTTGTTCAGTAAATAACTTTTGGATGGATGAATGGAAATATCAATGGCCTTTTACTCAGCTTAATCCATCACAGTACTAGGTTAGTTAGTCCTTTGGGATTTTCTTAAAAGCATATGTTCTAATTTCTATTCAAAAAATTTTAAATTAAACTTATTTTAGCTTTATGGTTATTTGAAATCCAAATAAATGGATATTTTATTAAATAATGAAATCATGAGCAAAATGTGCTTATACACATTTTTTTCACTAGGGTCTGTTTCTTTTCAGATTTGGTATGACTCTAAGACATTTGCTCACTGGAAAGGAGCGTGTACAGTAAAGATCCCAGTAACCTTGGACTCTGTAAGCTATTTTCAGACTGTTATTTTTACCTATTGTGCTGATTAGTCTACTCAGGCTGCCATGACAAAATACCATAGACTGACTGGCTTCAACAATAGAAAGTTATTTTCTCACAGTTCTGGAGGCTTGAAGCCCCAGATCAAGGGGCCAACCAGTTCGGTTCCTGGTGAGGGATTTCTTCCTGGCATGGAGACAGACACCTTCTTGCTGCATCCTCTTATGGTAGAGGGAGTGTGTGCTCTTGTGTCTCTTATGACACTAATCGTTTGGATCAGGGCCCCACTCCTATGACTTCACTTAATCTTAATTACCTCTGTAAAGGTCTTCAAATACAGTCACACTGGGGGAGCAATGGCGAGTGACCATTAATGGGTACAGGGTTTCTTTTGGGGAGTGATTTTTAATTGATTATGGTGATGGTTGCATGACTCTGAATATACTAAAAACCATTTAATTGTATACTGTAAATGGATGAATTATATGACATGTGAATTTTTTATCAATAAAACTGCCAAAATGTGAGGGGGAAAAAAGAGTATAAAAATAATGTGTACCCTGATTTCAGTTTGAAACACTGAAGACAATTCTCCCCCATTTATTTACCTTTGTATGTCAAAGAAGAATAATCACACTGACAACAGGGAGTAAACACAGTGGTAGCACACATACCATACAGAATATCCTTCTACAGGACCAAGTCAGGAGACCTGAGTTTCCAGTTGGACCTCTAGGCCCAAGGGGAGGCTATGAGTTATGATGTCAGACCCAGAGTGGCCCATCCAGGCTGCATCTTTTTTTTTTTTTTAATTAATTCATTTGTTACATTTGTTTGGGTGTATCAGGTCTTAGTTGCAGCACTCGGGGTCTTCACTGTGTCATGTGGGGTCTTTAGTTGCGGTGCACGGACTCTCTAGTTGTAGCGTGCAGACTTACTTGTCCTGCGTGATGTGGGACCTTAGTTCCCCAACCAGGGATGGAACCTGAGTCCCCTGTATTGCAAGGTGAATTTTTAACCCCTGGACCACCAGGGAAGTCCCCCAGGCTGCATTTCTGAAGGGAAGTTTGTTCCTACAACTGGATCACAGCCACTACCAGAGGCCTGAAGTAGTGTGAAAATTTTTAAGTAGATGTATGTTATTTTTTTTAATTCTCAGCAGCAATATGAACCCCATTATAGAGAAAATGGGGCTTCCCTGGTAGCTCGCATGGTAAAGAATCCACCTACAATACAAGAGACCTGGGTTCAATTCCTGGGTCAGGAAGGTCCCTTGGGGAAGGGAATGGCAACCCACTCCAGTATTCTTGTCTGGAAAATCCCATGAACAAAGCAGCCTGGCAGGCTATAGTCCATGGGGTCAAAAAGAGTCAGACACAACTGAGCGACTAACATGTTCATGTTCACATAAAGAAAATTATTTCAGATGCCAACTTTCAGATCCAGAATAGACCTTGACATTCATCTACTTGAATCCCTCATGCTTACAGGTGAAAACAGTGAGGTTCAGAGAAGTTAAATTACTTGTCCAGGGTTTCAGCTAAATTGTGGCAGAACTGAGATAAAACCCCAGGTCAATTGGACTTCCACTCCAGGGCCCATCCATATTAACTTACTGCCTCATTCTTTGAAGGAAAATAAAAGAAGAAAAAGTTGACTGATGAGGGTGGGAAGTAAATGTGCTTTTACTTCTTGCTGTGAGTCAAGCAGACGATGGACATCTTGCCTACTCCATCCTTACTGCCAACTTCCTGTATACAGCAGTCCCTCTTATCTGAGGCTTCATGTTCCTCAGTTTCAGTTACCTTCAATCAATTGTGGCCCAAAAATATTAACTGTGGTCCAGAAACACTAAATGGAAAATTCCAGAAATAATAAGTTTTAAACTGCATGCTGCCTTGAGGAGCATGATGAAGTCTTGTGCCATCCTGCTCCATCCTGCCCAGGATGTGACTCATCCCTCTGTCCAGCAGATCCAAGCTGTGTATGCTACCCACTCATTAATATAGGGGAAGGTATCATTATATAGGGTTCAGTACTCTCCTCGGTCTCAGGCATCCACTGGGGGTCTGGGAACATATCCCCCATGGGGGGAGGGGGTGCCTACTGTATTCTAACTCTTCTCTCCACTTGTAGCTTACTCAGAGCAACGTGTAAGCCCTCATATGATCCAGGGAGCTTCCTAAGAGAGGACTACACTGGGAGACACGGAACCTACTGGGCTGTCCTTGCTGGGAGTGCTATTCCAGAAGACCCATGCCTACAGCCCTGTTGTCAGAGTCACGTCAAGTACCCTTGGCAGCTTCTATAACAGAAATTTCACAGATTCACCCTCAGAATTGAGCCAGTAATCCAAGTGATGCAGGGAAGCAGGGAGCAAGGGGTATATAAGCTAAAGTAGGGACAACAGTTATGTATCCCAAACCAAGAAACCACCATCTTTTATGAACATATACACATATATATCTGGGCCTGCTTGCATAGACATAAAAATCCCCTCTTTAGTAGGGTCCTAAAAGTAAACTTGTTTGCTATACTGACAGGCAAATTAAAAATACAAAGCAGGAAAAGCTACCTATAGGATAGTTAGAAGAGATAATAAATTGATGGAGGTGAGAAGTTTTCCCTAATAATTTTTTAAGTGAACCATTTTTAATATTTGAACTCTCTTCCTTTTAATGCCAGGGCCTGTAGTAAGCTACAAGCTGGGAGAAAAATAAGAATACAGTAGACCCCCTTCCCCATGGGGGATATGTTCCAAGACCCCAAATGGATGCCTGAAACCGAGGAGAGTACAGAACCCTATATAAAGATATTTTCCCCTATACTAATGAATTTGTGTTCACAAATTTATTTTGCTTTTGAGTCTACATTTATGAAGAATGTATAATGGGACTTCTCTGGCAGGCCAGTGGTTAAGAATCCACCTGCCAATTCAGAAGGCATGGGTTCCATCCCTGCTCTGGGAAGATTCCACATGTCACACGGTGACTAAGCCTATGCACCCCAGCTACTGAACCTGTGCACTCTGGAGCCTGTGCTCCGCAACAAGAAAAGCCACCGCAGTGAGAAGCATGCGCACCACAACTATAGAGTGGTCTGTGTTCAGTGCAACTAGAGAGAGCCCAAGCGCAGCAACAAAGGCCCAGCACAACCAAAACTAACTAAATAAAAATTTTTTTGAAAAGAATGTATAATGAAATATTTTAAAAGCCTACTTTGAAATTGCCTTATATGAATCCTCCTCTGAGAGTATTGTCCTATTGTAGATACCAGTGTTTCAACGCGGTGGAAGTGTGGTACCAGTAAAGACCACTATAGGAAGATCCACAGGCTACATGACTGATTCCCCATATGGACTTCGAGTGGCCCTGAGCACTAAGGTACTTGAAAAATATTACTTTTACACCCCTTGTTTGTTATGACTCTCTTTACAGTGGTAGCCTTGAGTGTAAAAGTGGTTAAGCCCATCTATGGGATAGGTGCTTCTGATGTTCGTCTAGAAATCGAAGTTTTGAATCATTTCTGCATCATTGTCCAACTTATCTAACTTTCCTGAAATTGTTCTTCAGGGAACTCTGAGAACTAGAAATTACAGAAATTTCCTCTAGGGCACTGTGACCCTCGGTGCCCTGCAGCTTGGCATTGATTACCACTGGACTGAAAGCTCATTGGGCCAAAGGCAGCCTGCCATGCGGATTAGCCCTGACTCTCAGTCTCCGGTAAAAGGGTCCTGTGTCTATGAAACATTCCAGGGACGCAGCCCCACACACAACAACTTCCATTCTCATTGAATGGCTCAAACAACTGCAATCTCCTAGGGTAAGGTCTGGAAGGATCCAGAATTGGTCTCTTCTTTTGAAGAGATCTTTTGAGCTGAATGAGGCCTATAGCAGATTCCTCTCTTGACCGTTTGCCAAAATACAATGCCAAACACCAATCCTCACTCTTAAGCAAATGTTATAATTCACTTTCTTTTTCTTACGTCTTTCTTTTCCATCCATTTCTTTTAAGCATGTCTTCTTGGGTCAAACTGTGGGCCTTGGGCCCATGGGAGGCCGTGGAATAAACTACAAGAGACTTGAAGTTCATAGCTCATGAAGCATTGTCAGTAACAGGGAACTGCCATATGGAGTGCTGTGACATTGTCTGACATGCAAAAGGGATCCTCCTACCAAAAGACAGTAGGAACTAGGCACCATTCTCCAAATGGAGGTTCTTCTAAAGATAGCTGATGTCGTCCATTATATACTTTTTCCTTTTAACTTCAGTTCCACTGGGTGAACGTTTCTTGACCTGTTGTCACATTTTAGGGTAGTATTTTTGAATTCACCTATGCCACTGACCATACTTCAGAGTTTAAATCTCTTTCAACAAAGCCTAACTCTCTGTGCCTCCTCTTGTGTGACTTCCTTATTCATATTATTTCACAAATGGGTATTGAGTGTTTATATATTTTATGACTACTTTGTACAGCTTTAATATTAAGCAGTTGTTCAACATAATTTTTCACAGATTTTGTAATCAGTTATTTCCTTTAGGGGGTGACAGTCTTTTCCAAGAAAGCTATTACATGAGCATACTCTCTGTGATTCACTCTCCAGGGTTCTGCCATGGGTGAATTCTATCTCGATGATGGCCATTCTTTCCAATACCTCCACCAGAAGCAATTCTTGCACAGGAAGTTTTCGTTTTCCTCAGGTGTTTTGACCAACAGGTAATGGCAGCTAAAAGAGCCGTGTGCTTTGATAAATAAATTATGCTATCCATTTGTTATCCTTAAATCCTTAAATGCAAAGCTGATGTTTTAACGTACTATTTTAAAAAATTAATGATGAAAGCCATTTGTATTTTTCTTCTTTTCTTCCAGATTCATTAATATATGATTTAGAAATAAAATTTTAATATATACAAGTATAGTATACAAATACAATTGTAGTATATTTAAAGTATACAGTATGATGACTTGATATATGTATACATTGTGGAAGTATTCCCCTCATCAAGTTAATTAACACGTCCATTACCTCACATGTTTAACCTTTTTTTCCGCCTTTTGATGAGAACACAAGTTCTACTCTCTTAGCAAATTTCCATTATGCAATACAGGATTATCAACTGTATTTGCCATGTTATATATTTGATTCTCAAACCGTATTCATCTTATAACTGAAAGTCTGTACTCTTCCACCAGCCTCTCCCTACTTCTCCCACCCGTGAGCCCCTAGCAACCACCATTTTACTTTGTTTCTATGAGTTCAACTCTTTTTTCCTTTTTTTTCTTTTTTTTTTTTCGCATTCCACATGTAAGTGATGCCATTCATCACTTTGTTGAATATTTCAGTTCACTTCTTGTACTGTTCAGGTCTGTGTTTTGTTAGGTACTTTTTAATATTTTCCATATGTATTGAAATTCTCATTTTGTTCATGCATTGCTCTTTGAACTTGGTGAGCATCCTTATGACCATTGGTTTGAACTATCTATCAGGTAAGCAATTTATCTCTATTTCATTAAGGTCAGTTTCTGTAGATTAATCATGTTTTTTTGTTAGGAACATATTCTCCTGTTTCATCTGCCTTGACTCCTGGTGTTGTTTCTCACATTAGATAAGACAGCCATGTCTTCCAGTCCTTACATACTGGCCTCATGTAGGAGATGATCCTCATTGATCAGCCTGTCCTGAGCTCCTTATAGCTTCCAGACCTTTGTGATTATCCACACTGCCATGTTTGTTCTTAGTGACTGCCAGTAGTTAAGGATATGCTGAGACCCATCCATATCCCAAAGGGGCATATTTTAGTCATCACTTAGATACAGGCTGATTAGAACCTTCAGGCAGTAGCTGGGAAAGTATGCAGTTAAATCCTTTCCAGGAAGAATATGGAGATGGATATTTTTGCCAGCTCCCTCTGCACTGAGCCCTGGGGAGACAGGCACGCTGCCTATTAACAACTGCTTCTTTATTTGCTCTAATTAACTCTGTTGTCTCTCGGAGCAAGGTGATTTGAGGGCCTGTCTCTCCAGGTGGGAGCCTTGAAAGGAGAGACACTGGAAGTATGATCCAAACCTTTTACTTTTTCTGAAGAAGCTAGGATTGCAAATTCCTTCCCAATTGTATGGGACTATGCCAGGGGTGGGGCTTCCCTGGTAGCTCAGAGGTAAAGAATCCACCTGCAATGCAGGAGTCACAGGAGACACAGGTTCATTCCCTGGGTTGAAAAGATTCCCTGGAGGAGGGCATGGAGTTTTCTTGCCTGGAGAATCCCCATGGACAGAGCCTGGAGCTTACAGTCCACAGGGTCACAAAGAGTCGGATACAAGTGAAGTGACATAGCACGCAAACATGCCAGGGGTGGGAGTTATATGGAAAGTGTGTCTCAGCCTTTCCTGCTTGTTTTGATGTGGGTATTTTCTCAGTCACCCAATGTGCAGGAGTCACTCAACTAGTTTTCTGGTTTCTCTCAAAGAGAATTGTTCCATGTGTAGCTTTATATTCAGTGCATCTGTAGGAAAAGGGAAATTCAGGAGCCTCTTATGTTGCCACTTTGGTCTGGAGCCCCTGGGAGTATTTTTCAATCACTCTATGAACATCCCTTCCTTATTGTCTTCATCTCCCTTTCCTTCCTTCTCTGAAAAATGAAAAAGAATTCAGTATAAATTCCTATTAATCCCATTTATTCATCTATTCAAACATTCATTAAGGATCTGATTTCTTGCAGTTTGATTGCAGCATCCAAGTCACATTTGGGACTTCAGTGTCCTTAAGTGATGTCCCTCCTAATGGCTTGTTACAGGAAGACTACTGGTTAGCTTGGGCTTTCCAGATGACTCAGTGGTAAACAATCTGTCTGCCATAACAGGAGACACAGGAGATGCAGGTTTGATCCATGGATCATCAGGATCTCCTGGAGTAGGAAATGGCAACCTGTTTCAGTGTTCTTGCCTGGAAAATTCCATGGACAGAGGAGCCTAGTGGGCTACGGTTCATGGAGTCGCAAAGAGACACGACTGAGCATGTGTGCACTGGTTAGCTTGTCTTCGGCATATAGAGTCATCTTTTTCCATCTCTTCATCCTAGTAAATGTGACAGCTATATGTTTCATGCCTCCATAGGCATGAAAGATGGGAGGGGATGGTGATCTAGTAGCCAGTCCAAACCCCTGTTCCTCTCCTTTTCCTAATGTCATTTGTTGTATCTATTCCAGTTGTGCTGACGAGAGGGGTCATTATCCCAGCAAGTGTGTGGTGGAGCAGATCTTGGTCCTAGGCCTCAAGAAGCAGCCATCTTCTGTGACTGCCCACTCAGCTGGTGAGGAAACAGTCCACTTGGTTCTATAAGCATAGAAGTATTTGCCGTGAAGAGATGGTTAGTCTAAAGTTGATATAATGTGCTTAGCCAAGTGGACTCTGCTCTTTCGGGCAGGAGTCAAATATACTAGTATCTAGAGGGGACGAGGCCATCCTGCTTCTCTCTTCATCAACTGCCTTTCTGCTTATTGTAAGCTGTTAATATTTTCCTGAGGGGAAATCATTTGGGGTTTGAAATAATATTGTAGCTTCTCTGAATATTTGTTTTAAACTGTGGGTATCTGAAGTCATAGGGAATCCTACTGATATTTATTGAGTTTCTTAAAGGACCTGGGACAGGATATATCTTTTTTTAACCTACTGAATTTGCTGGGCAAATCACTTTGCTCCTTACAGTTTCTTTTCATTCAGTCTTTTACTCAGAAAACTGGAGTGCTTCTTGTTTTAAAAATTCATGGAAGTCCAGGGGTACAAGTGGTATTAATTTGGATTCTCCTATATGGAATATAAAATTTTGTGATAGAGACAGAAACATTTTCAAATTCAAAGAAAAGACATTTCTTTCCTGGATAGTCACCAGACTTTCCCTTTTACTGTTTGGATCTCTAGATGGCAGTGCTCAGCCCGTGGCTTTTACATACTATGCCGCAACATCCGCCCTGAACCTGGAGACGCTCTCGCTGAAGATTGGTGCTGACTGGAAGGTGCACATCCAGTGACAGAGCAGTGCCCCTGGTGACAAGAGCCAGGAGCAGCTGTGCCTCTCTGCCTTCCCCGGGGCCTCTTGTGCGATTCGTGCCACATGCTAATTGGCTCCTCTGGCTTAAAGTCATCTTTCATTAGTCACAGTTTGTTAGTGAACAGTAGATTTCAGATTTTTCAGATGTTACATGCTTAGATGTGCTAGGAATCATACTCTTGGTGTCACACACCACTTCTACATGCAAGTGGCCCGGAGACATTTATAGCATTCACAGACCTCGCGTTGCTCCTTGGACCATGGCCTGGGGTATGTGCTGTGGCCCAGTGGAGAGCTTCTCTTTGAGCACAGCTGGGTGAGTTTGTTTCAAGTGACAGGTGAGCCAAGCCTGTGACCCACTTGTGGAAGCTTGTCTCAGTCCATGTGGCTGAGCCACTCCAGCTCCAGCAGTTGAGCTGCTCAAGGTCTTTCTCGAAGTGGACAGTGGCCTCTGGTAACTATCACCCCCCCCCCCCCCCCACATATCTTTTACCCACTTGGACATAGGCAAGGCAACCCTTTTCTACTTTCACTGAATGTACTGTAGCAACAGGTAGTTACTCTACCTTAGAGACTGAAAAGCTGGCTTAAAACTCAATATTCAGAAAACTAAGATCATGGCATCTGGTCCCATTATTTCGTGGCAAATAGATGGGAAAACAATGGAAACAGTCATAGACTTTATTTTCTTGGGCTCCAAAATAACTGCAGATGGTGACTGCAACCATGCAATTAAAAGATGCTTGTTTCTTGGAAGAAAAGCTATGACCAACCTAGACAGCATATTAAAAAGCAGAGACATTACTTTGCCAACAAAGGTCCATCTAGTCAAAGCTATGGTTTTTCCAGTAGTCATATATGGATGACTTGGACCACAAGTGGGGAGAGTTGGATCACAAAGAAAGCTGAGCGCTGAAGAATTGATGCTTTTGAACTCTGGTGTTGAAGAAGACTCTTGAGAGTTCCTTAGACTGCAAGAAGATCAAACCAGTCAATCCTAAAGGAAATCAGTCCTGTATATTCATTGGAAGGTCTGATGCTGAAGCTCCAATACTTTGGCCACCTAATGCGAAGAACTGACTCACTGGAAAGACCCTGATGTTGGGAAAGATTGAAGGCAGGAAGAGAAGGGGATGACAGAGGATGAGATGGTTGGGTGGTATCACCGACTTTATGGACATGAGTTTGAGCAAGCTCCAGGAGTTGGCAGTGGACAGGGAAGCCTGGCGTGCTGCAGTCCATGGGGTCGCAAAGAGTCAGACACGACTGAGTGACTGAATTAAAGTGAGAGACTGAATCAAGCGCACAAAGGGATTCTTTTACTTGTCATGTTTTTTGGGTATCCAAAGTTCCAAATTAATCTCCTTAAAATTCTGATCTCTTAATCTTGGTTTTATTAAATACTGTCTACTACCCCAAGATTATTTGTAACATGAGTAAGCTATAATTTAAATTAATAACATAAATACCCACCATCAAACTTCAGAATAAGAACATAGGACCAGACTAAGGGTGAAGTAAGTGAGACACTTGCCTGGGACAGAAAATTTACAGGGATGCCCAAATTCACAGTAATCAAAAGAAATAATACTTTAATGCAATATTTTAAAAATCAACACTAAAAGAAAAAGATCCATGATGAACAAATATTACAATTTTAAATAAGGATAGGGTCAATATACCACATTTTACGTTTGACTCAGATCCCAGCACAGCTCCACATGGGCTGGAGCACTACACCACAGCAGCCCCTTGGAAGGTCCCCAGGGACTCCCTGCGGCCACAGCATCTGCTGGGGCAGCCTCGTATCCTCAGCCCTCCTCAACATGCACACTTGCTTATCAGGCATCCTCCACTTAGCAACTTGCCAACTGCCACCCCAGTGCCTTCTGTTACCTGGACCCAATATCCACTGCCTGCCCTCTATGTCTGCAGATCCTACCATCTGTCCAGGCCCAACTCAAATCCCACTTCCCCATAGAGCCTTTCTAACTCCCTAACACCCACAGCTCCCCTTTACCACAAGCAGTGATTTTGCCCTTCTCTGACAGGCAGCCCCACTTCTACATAACATGCAGTCTGTTGAACATTCTCAGGGATGGTCCCTCAGTTTCAGGTTCATCTGTCTTGTTCCCCTATAGATGGCATGTTCTCCAAGATCATGTTATATTTCTCTTATATCTGCCAGAGCACCATTATACTTGACTTTTGTAGTGATTGGCTGACTGATGGATTGATTAAAAATTGAGAATTGAATATACTTGTTTCTGCTTGACTTTTATGATATAGGACTCTTCCCTCCAGATATAGTAAATGTTGTGCATCTCCCAATGGACGCATTTCATTATATCTGTTGAGCTTTGGACTATGTGTAAGTACACATAGACATATGCAGATTCTTTGTTCCTGTTTCTGCAAGTTTTACAATTAAGGAGAAAGGAAGAAATCTCCATTGGCTGAAGTTTTATTTCCCAACTTCAGATTTCCCTGCAAACCTAATTGGAAAAGACCTTGATTCTGGGCAAGATTGAAGGCAGAGGAGAAGGAAACGACAGAGGACGAGATGGTTGGATGGCATCACTGACTCTATGGACATGAGTTAGAGCAAG
Source organism: Dama dama (assembly GCF_033118175.1). Classification (NCBI taxonomy): domain Eukaryota; kingdom Metazoa; phylum Chordata; class Mammalia; order Artiodactyla; family Cervidae; genus Dama; species Dama dama. The sequence goes on along the minus strand of NC_083692.1, from coordinate 64,210,705 downwards.
TTCCAGGAGTTGGTAATGGATAGGGAAGCCTGGTGTGCTGCAGTCCATGGGGTTGTAAAGAGTTGGACACGACTGAGCAACTGAACTGAACTTGAAAGCTGAATGTTCTTATCTAATATAAATGATGGTTCTTAACAGCATTTAAAGCTGAGTAATTAAAACGTATCTTCAGATCAATATATATTGCATGTCTATTCATTTAAAATATTTTGGGAACAAGGAATGTAACAAGAACTGTAGAGTAAGTTAGTGAGGAACTTCCCTGAATTGACCCAGAACTATACAGCAAGGTTTAACTAGACACATTGAATGGAGAAAAATACAGCCTGGGTGTTCTCGAATGTTCTCTGCCCTTAACGCTTGTCACACTTTCCCCCCTTCCTTTTTCTGATGCTAAGGTCCAGAGAGCTTGGATCAACTTGGGGCCAAGTCGATCTACAGTGTTCAGTTACCTTGTTGTGGCTAATTCTGGATGTGCTTTCTCAGGAAACTGGATTTTATGTAATAAAGTAGAATCATTTCAGCAGTGATTCAAACAATACTCTAAAATGAGTGTATAACATGTCTTTCCTTTAAGACTTAAATGCCCTGAAATGAGCTGACAAATCAGTTTAAAAATAGAAACTGCTCGAAAGCAATATGGGCAAAGGTAATACACAGAAGAAATTGAAACAGGCAAAACAAGTATGAAATATGCTCAGCCCTATTCATATTTAAAGAAATTCAATAAGGGGTGCCTGATTGGCCAAGATTAAAATGAAAATGTCCAGTACTGATATTGGCATAGGAGCTAGGCATTCTCATGCATCATTGGAAGAAGGAGAATAAGTATAATCTTTCAGGATGGCAATCTGGCAATAGCATCAAAATTTTTAATTTGCATACTTTAACCCAACAATTCCACTTCAGATAAATCAGATAAATTGCTCAGAGCTACTAATTGCAGTGTGGTTTATACTGCTGAAAACCAGAAATAAACTGAATGTCCTTTAACAGGAGATTGGTTAAATATAACCCTTTCATAGAGTGGAGTGTTATGCAACCATTAAAATAACAACCTATATATATCAACATAGAAGTATGTTTTGGATAAAATGTCTACTGAGTGACTTCATTTAAGTAAATAATAAACCAAAATTTGAGGTACCATCCTATACTGTGCAAAATGAGGAACTGTTTCAGATTGAAGGAGGAAATAAAGAGACATGACACCAAATGTGTTCTATCCTGGAACTATAAGGGACATTACTAGGACAGTTGGGAAAATTTGAATGGGATATTTTGATTACATGGTAATTTTCCTAATTTTGAAAATTGCACTATGGTTATATAGAAGAATTTCCTTGTTTTAGGAAACACATGGAAGTCTTGAATGTTAAAGGGTAATGGGCCCCCATAGCTCTAACTTACTCTAAAATGGCTCAGAATATAATCTATGTGTGTATGTATGAGAAAAACAGAGACAGAGAAAATCAGCAAAATGTGTTAAAAATGTTACAATTGAAGAATCTGAATGAACCATGTACAGGAACTTCTTATGCTATGTTTTCAACATGCCTGTAAGTTTTAAACTATTTCAAAGCAAAATTTTATTGTTTTTCCCAATTATTCTTATTAGTTGGAGGCTAATTACTTTACAATATTGTAGGGGTTTTTGCCATACGTTGACATGGATCAGCCATGGATTTACATGTGTTCCCCATCCTGAACCCCCCTCCCACCTCCCTCCCCACCCCATCCCTCTGGGTCTTCCCAGTGCACCAGGCCCGAGCACTTGTCTCATGCATCCAACCTGGGCTGGTGATCTGTTTCATACTTGATAATATACATGTTTCGATGCTGTTCTCTCAGACCACCCCACCCTCGCCTTCTCCCATAGAGTCCCAAAGTCTGTTCTATACATCTGTGTCTCTTTTTCTGTCTTGCATATAGGGTTATCATTACCATCTTTCTAAATTCCATATATATGCGTTAGTATACTGTATTGGTGTTTTTCTTTCTGGCTTACTTCACTCTGTATAATGGGCTCCAGTTTCATCCACCTCATTAGAGCTGATTCAAATGAATTCTTTTTAATGGCTGAGTTATATTCCATTGTGTATATGTACCACAACTTTCTTATCCATTCGTCTGCTGATGGGTGTCTAGGTTGCTTCCATGTCCTGGCTATTATAAACAGTGCTGCGATGAATATTGGGGTACACATGTCTCTTTCAGATCTGGTTTCCTCAGTGTATGCCTAGGAGTGGGATTGCTGGGTCATATGGCAGTTCTATTTCCGGTTTTTTAAGGAATCTCCACACTATTCTCCATAGTGGCTGTACTAGTTTGCATTCCCACCAACAGTGTAAGAGGGTTCCCCAAAGCAAAAGTTTAAAAGCAAAGGTGCTGGGCCGTATCTCCATAGTATCCAGTAGCTATAAAAAGTTTGGTTTCTACTATTATAAAGGGTTATAAGGTGTGGCATGTAAAATAGGATGAAAAATGGGGTTAAGAATGAACTCCAAGGATTTCCCTGGTGGTCCAGTGGTGAAGAATCCACCAGCCAATGTGGGGGATGCAGGTTCTATCCTTGGAGTGGGAAGATTCCACATGCCACAGGGCAACTCAGCCCGTGAGCCACAACCACTGAGCTTCGAGCTTATGCTCCTCAACGAGAGAAGCCACCACAACGAGAAGCCTTTGCACTGCAACTAGAGAGTAACCCCTGCTCACAGCAATGAAGACCCAGCACAGCCAAAAATTTAAAAAATTTTAAAAAAAGAGTGAACTCCAGACCACTATGGAGAACAGTATGGAGGTTCCTTAAAACACTAAAAATAGAATTACCATATGATCCAGTAATCCACCTTCTGAGCATGTATCCAGAAAGGATGAAAACACTAATTAGAAAAGATAGGTGTACCCCAGTGCTCACAGAAGTGCTCACAGCAGCACTGTTTACAACAGCCAAGACATGGAAGCAACCTAAATGTCCATAAGCAGAGGAATGGATAAAGAAGATATGGTACATTTATACAATGGAATATTACTCAGCCATAAAAAAGAATTAAATAATGCCATTTGCAACAACATGGGTAGACCTAGAGATTATCAAACTAAGTGAAGTAAATCAGAGAGACAAATATCATATGATATCATTTATATGTGGAATTTAAAAATATGAAACAAATTAGTTTATTTACAAAACAGAAGTAGGCCCGTAGACTTAGAAAACAAACTTATGGTTACCAAAGGGAAAAGGGGGGTGAGGGGTAAATTAGGAGTTTGAAATTAACATGCCCATTACTATATATAAAATAAACAACAAGCACCTACTGAATAGCACAGAGAACCATATTCCATATCTTGTTAAAAACCTGTAATGGTTTCCTTTGTTGTGCAAAAGCTTTTAAGTTTCATTAGGTCCCATTTGTTTATTTTTGCTTTTATTTCCAATATTCTGGGAGGTGGGTCATAGAGGATCCTGCTGTGATTTATGTCAGAGAGTGTTTTGCCTATGTTCTCCTCTAGGAGTTTTATAGTTTCTGGTCTTACAATTAGATCTTTAATCCATTTTGAGTTTATTTTTGTGTATGGTGTTAGAAAGTGTTCTAGTTTCATTCTTTTACAAGTGGTTGACCAGTTTTCCCAGCACCACTTGTTAAAGAGGTTGTCTTTTTTCCATTGTATATCCTTGCCTCCTTTGTCGAAGATAAGGTGTACATAGGTTCGTGGATTTATCTCTGGGCTTTCTATTCTGCAAGGTGAAAAGACAGCCCTCAGATTGGGAGAAAATAATAGCAAACGAAGCAACAGACAATGGATTAATCTCAAAAATATACAAGCAACTCCTGCAGCTCAATTCCAGAAAAATAAATGACCCAATCAAAAAATGGGCCAAAGAACTAAACAGACATTTCTCCAAAGAAGACATACAGATGGCTAACAAACACATGAAAAGATGCTCAACATCACTCATTATTAGAGAAATGCAAATCAAAACCACAATGAGGTACCATTACATGCCAGTCAGGATGGCTGCTATCCAAAAGTCTACAAGCAATAAATGCTAGAGAGGGTGTGGAGAAAAGGGAACCCTCTTACACTGTTGATGGGAATGCAAACTAGTACAGCTGCTATGGAGAACAGTGTGGAGATTTCTTAAAAAAACTGGAAATAGAACTGCCATATGACCCAGCAATCCCACTTCTGGGCATACACACTGAGGAAACCAGATCTGAAAGAGACACGTGCACCCCAATGTTCATCGCAGCACTGTTTATAATAGCCAGGACACGGAAGCAACCTAGACGCCCATCAGCAGACGAATGGATAAGGAAGCTGTGGTACATATACACCATGGAATATTACTCAGCCATTAAAAAGAATTCATTTGAATCAGTTCTAATGAGGTGGATGAAACTGGAGCCCATTATACAGAGTGAAGTAAGCCAGAAAGATAAAGACCATTACAGTATACTAACACATATATATGGAATTTATAAAGATGGTAATGATAACCCTATATGCAAGACAGAAAAAGAGACACAGATGTACAGAACAGACTTTTGGACTCTGTGGGAGAAGGTGAGGGTGGGATGTTTCGAGAGAACAGCATCAAAACATGTATATTATCTAGGGTGAAACAGATCACCAGCCCAGGTTGGATGCATGAGACAAGTGCTCGGGCCTGGTGCACTGGGAAGACCCAGAGGGATCGGGTAGAGAGGGTGGTGGGAGGGGGGATTGTGATGGGGAATACATGTAAATCCATGGCTAATTCATGTCAATGTATGACAAAAATCACTACAATATTGTAAAGTAATTAACCTCCAACTAATAAAAATAAATGAAAAAAAAAAACCTGTAATGGGAAAGAATCTGAAAAAGAATATATGTGTATATATATATACACACACACACATATGTACATGTATATATATGTGTATATATATTTGTCTGAATCACTTTGCTGTATACCTGAAACTAATGCAACATTGTAATGAACTATGTACTCCAATTTAAAAAATTTTAAAGAATGAACTCTAGTACAAGAAAATATGTTTATTTCTGATGCAGCAGACCTCTTCAGATCATCAGATGAGCTGTTCCTCACTTGAGAAATGCCAGCCAAGCCAAGTCCTCTACTTCAGGGAACACAAATACCACACTCAGAGCACCAGGCCAGAAGACCCTGACCTCCCCACCCCACACCCCTGCCAATGCTGTGGCAGCATTCTCTGTGCTTTTATATGTCTCCTCACAGAGGTCTTGTCTGACTGCAAGGGCTGACCAAGGAGCCTTACATCCTGGTTAACTGAGATTGGCCTATCAGATAGATAGGGAATAGCCATAGGGAATTCTGGAGTTTGGTATGGGTGCGGAATTCCTTCACTTTTTCACATCCCTTTTAGTATCCCTTTTGCTATCATAATGATAGCAGAAACACAGTCAAAACGCTTAAATATTTGGAGTTTAATGGCTTTTAGCTCATAATTGACCGTCTTACCTAAAAGCCTTCTCAGTAATGGAACTTCTATGGCAATATCAAGCATTCTACTCTGCTTTTAAGGTTTCCATCTATCAAATCTTCTGAATGCCCAGCATAATTTTGGGGGTGGGAGGGAGGTGGCACTCTAGACTAAAATAACTTCTCAGCCTAGGGGATAGAAAGCCATCAGCAACTCTCCTGGAAACATTACAGTCTTAACCATAGACAATGGAGGCCATATAACTGGCATTCTAGCAGAAATAAAGGAGACATTGGCATCTGATATCAGATCTGCCTGTCTTATGACCAGCCTTGTTAAAGATTGCAGTGTTGCAGCAAGGCCAGCCAGAGTCAGACAGCTGCTTCTTGACAGTTGTTTTCAGCACGGCTGATGGTGTTAGATTCCACTCCCATCAGAGCTAGGAAAAGGGAAGCCCTGACTATTTATATACAGGAATCCAGAGATCTTATGTCTAATGGAGGTTATTGGAGTCTTAGTTTTGCATTTACTCTTTCACTGATTATCAGGAGACCCAGGGTCGAGCTTGGTTCATTAGCAAACTGGTAGGGTGATCTTGGCCATGTCATTTAATCTCTCTAGGCCTGTGTTTCCTCATATTTCGAGAAAAGAGATAATCTCTAAAATTCTGTGACTTTCCCATGACTTAACTAAAAATACAGTAGATATCACAAGTTTTCTCACCTCTAAAATGGGATTAATCAAACCTGCAGGGTTGTGTACAGATTCAAAGTATTCCATGTGTATGAAAGGAAAAAAATAGTAACTTTGGAGAAACCTGGTAGATACCACATTTGCCAAGCAATCAAGGTTGATATCACCAGTAATAAAACACATCAATATTAAGTACCCCCAGGTCTGATTTGATGAGAAGGGCATATAACCTCTGCGATATTCTTCCCCCAAAACCATAACCTCAGTCTAATCACGTAAAAACCAGACAAACTCAAGTTAGGGACATTCTGCAACATACCTGACAAGTACACTTCAAAAGTGCCAAGTTCAGGAGAGACAAAGACTCTGGAACTGTCAGGGATTGGAGGACACCAAGGAGATATGACAATTAAATGCAATGCAGATCAGCTTCTATAAAAGAAGAGGAAAAAAAAAAACTACATAGTGGGAACACTGAAAAAAATATAAACATATTTGTAGTTCAATTAATAGTACCTTACCAACATTCGTTTCTGAGTTTTGATCATTGTACTGTGGTTATATAAAGTGTAAACATTAAGGAAGGCTATTGAAGGGTATTTGGGAACTCTGTGCTGTCTTTGCAATCCTTTTGTATGTCTAAAATTAATTTAAAAGTTTTAAAAACTATGTAAAGTAGCTAGCTCACAGTAGGCATGTAATGAGTGGTGGGTGTTCTAATTATAAACGGATTCATTAATTCCAACAGTGTTGAGTTAAAGAAATGTTGGTGGGAGACAGTGATACACAATCATTAACTGCCTTGTTGGTGTAACAGGAGTCATTCCAGCCACAGATACTGCATAACTTAGGCTGAAATGTGTTATAAAAGCTAGTTCTTCATTCTTTTTTTTTTCTTCATTCTTAAAGAGGCTTCCAGGAATTGAAATGTGCAGCTGTTTACATGCTCATTATCTGCCTTTGTTTGTGGGCTCAGATTGGATTTCTCACTGAGAGCATGAGTTTCTACAGCTGTGTAGATGAATAAACCTTGAGTCTGGACCTGCTAATCTGATAGGGGTTTTATCCACAACCATTGGTAAAGCAAACTGAATACCACCTTGCATTCTGTACGTTTGATATTCCCATCCTGCTATGACAAGAGGCTCCATCACACACCTGTCTTCATTACCCACAGATGGAGCTGGCTTAGACAGTTGAGGAAAGAAAGATCAGCTGTGTGTGGCCTGGAGACAGCTTCCTCCTCCAGGGGCAAATCAGTCAAGATACTTTAATTGCATTGACAAAGCAATAAGAAGCAGAAGAAATTTCTTCTCACACAGAGAAGTTTCATTCAACAGATATGCAACATATGTTTATGAAGAGCCTTCTATAGGCTTAACCCTGAGGGTGAAGTCAGTCTTTTTGGAGGCTCTTTTAGTGCAGGCAGGTAGGCACACCACACCTCTGATTGGAGCCTGTGACCACACGGTCCTGGGCAGACGCGCTCACAGACACATGGAAGATGTTCAGTAGATGCTCATAAAGTTAAAGCCGATTTGTACCGATGTCATTCAACCTGGTTTAACCCCCAAAGAGTATTAACTTTGGTTCATCTCTAACAATTGTCAGCTACAAACTGGCACTTGCCACGGACACTTGCCATCTACCCCTGCAAGGATTAAACCATGTGCTATTGCAGCTGCTGACGTTCAATGCACCATGAAAGGAGTTCAGGGTGGAGAGCAGAAATAAAGCACTGTGCTCGAGTAGGGGAGGAGGGAAACTAGCAGAACAGGTCTTCAGATAGCTAGATATTTTCAGGAGCCAAGTTTATGAGCCCAATTCTCGTATCTCTTCATATCTAGAAAAGCACTAAAATCCTTCATGGTGACGACTGTTCCTCACGACTAGCAAAAGCTTTATGAGATTAGCATAAACCTTCTAGAAAATATGTGCTTGATTACTTGTATTCCCCCCCCCCCCCAAATCACATATATACTGACCCTCCCTGCCTCTTTGGAGCAGTGTCTCAGTGCTGAGGTGCTGTCTCCCCAGCTGCAGTCCTCATTTTGCCCAAATAAAAACTTAACTTGCAACTCTCACCTTGTGCCTTTTTTTTAAGTTGACACAATAATTTATTATGTGCTTAAGACAATCCTGGCACTATCTTAAATGTTTTACACAATTTAATTTTTACAACAACTAAATAACAGAATGACTACCATTATACCCATTTTATAGGCAAGAAGACTGATACATCAGATGAAAGGAAGAAGTAACCTACTTAATCATGGAGAAAGGAATGACAACCAACCCCAGGATTCTTCCCTGGAAAATCGCATGTACAGAGGAGCCTGGCAGGCTACAGCCCATAGGGTCACAGAGTCGGACATGACTGAGCTACTAACACACACAATCCACCTGCAGCTGCACCGGCACAGCAAGGCAGCAGAAAGCCTAGACTTTGAACCTCGACATCAGCTTCAGATGCTCCCTCCTCTATTCCACTCTTCAAGAGTATCAGTAAAGACCCTTGGGCTTTTCCTTGGAGGGATGGGAGAATAAGCTTATGGTTCCTACAAGCTGCAACTCCAGACCTAGGGCTCCTCAAAACTGCAACCCTGGGGATCATGACCCTGGTAATTCTCCCTATTCCAGCTGTCACTTCCCCACTTCTCTCATAGCCTCTAGCCTTGGGCTGATGAGGTGGTCACATGGGGACAGGCAGGACTGCAGTCTAGGACTAGATTCCACTCAGCCACACTTGGAATGTGGCCATCGCCTTACGGCCTGGGTAGCAGCTACCATAAGCAGAAGACAAAGTGGAGGCTAGGCAGGTAATTCCCTTCCCCAGAGCCACTTGTGCCCGAAGCCACCCCTTTAGGTATCACATGCCAGGACTTGACAGCCAACCTAGCTCAGTATCCAATTCCAACTTCTGACTCAGATGCCTAATGTGGCACGCCTGAATATGCTGTGCTCAGGTGCACTTTTTGTAGAGGATCTGGTCCCAGTGTTGATTTGGGAGGTGGGGAGAGCCAAGCAATGCCTACGTCAAGAAGAGACAGGGATTTTCTCAGATGAGGACTCTGCTGAGTGGCATTTTCCACCCAGATGGTTTCACTGAACGCTGACATCAGACCATTCTAGAAGAGATACCAAATCAAATAATGTTCTGATATCCCAGAATTTTTAAAAGTAAAAACCATGTTCTCAAAAATGCCTAGAATATTCTCCTAGAATTCGGTATCTCACATCCACACTTGCTAGCTTTTCTCAATATTGTTCTCCATTAATCTGGTGGCCAATAGTTTGGTAGTCTGCTGATTCAACACTGCATCTGCCATTCTTGGCTAATTTTCAGTTTCAACTTACTCAAATATTCCCCTTTCATTTTCTGATAATGTCAGCACCTCATGGCAACACAGGGACATCCCTGACCAGGTCCTTCTCTCTCTACCACGCAGTCTAGCTGCACCAATACCCTCTCTCTTGCTTTCATACTCATGATCTTTCTTCATGTCTATTTTTGGTCTTCCTGGCTCAAGCTTCTTTGGGCCACTGAAACACAACCCTCACTCTCTTTCTCTCCCCTCTGGTATGTATGCTGCTGGTAGGAGCCCCCCAGGTAAAAACTGCTGCAGAAATCCTTTAGTGCTCCTTCCTCAGGAAAACTGATGGCTTCTGGACCACAGCTCAGTTTTTAAGCTGGACAACCTTCTGATGGGTTTTAAACTTCGAATTGGATGTGGACATTTTTCTTTCCGATGACAGAATCACTGGAACTTCCCCTTTGCAGTTGCTTCCTTTCCTTAAAGGTAGCTGAATCTTGCTGTCTTTAAAAACCTTTTCTTTCCAAATCTGCCAGCCATGCCGACTGTCATTAGTGCCTCTGTGGCCCCACGGACAGGGGCTGAGCCCAGGTCCCCAGGGCCCATCGCCCAGGCAGCCCAGGGCAAGGGAACGGAGGCAGGGGGTGGAAACCCAAGTGGCATCTACTCAGCCATCATCAGCCGCAATTTTCCCATTATTGGGGTGAAAGAGAAGACATTCGAGCAGCTTCACAGGAAATGTCTGGAAAAGAAGGTTCTTTTTGTGGATCCTGAGTTCCCACCGGATGAGACCTCCCTGTTTTACAGCCAGAAGTTCCCCATCCAGTTCATCTGGAAGAGACCTCCGGTGAGTAGCTGACTGCTTGCTCCTTGGGTTTTTTCCCCTCAGAGAAAACCTCCTACTCAGCACCTCCCCACAGCACAGCTCCTGGGGGCACAGGGCACTGGGTGGGGAGGATCCTGGAGCAGCTCCATGGGGCTCTGTGCTCAGGGGAGGAGGGCTCATTCTCACTCCTTGCTCTCTTTCTGAAAAAAAAATCTTGTTTTTTTACGAAAGCAATTGGAACTCAATTTAATTCACCCTATAAAAAGGAAATATTCCTTTCCCAGAACAGATTCCAAACTGGAATATCCAAACAACTTCCAAAATTCTGACCTGGAGAGGAGTCCAGATCTACTCTCTGTTGGGTGTCCTGCATCTTATTAGGATTTTTTTCACTCTCTCATTGGAGGGTGAAAATTGTGATGTTCATTTTAGTTTGTCAGTGGCCATGTTGTTCTTAAATACAGAGTCCTGAAAAGAAGAGAGTGGCAGCGAAGACTACTTTTTCAAACACAAAATGTTAGGATTAGAAGGAGAAGCCCTAGCCATCATTTGTCCTCACCTCCTGAATGAGGAAATAAAGACACACCACAGCAAAGCCTATTCGACACGCATGACAGCCTGGATGAAAACCCTCTCTCTCTTAATGGCACTTCCAGCCTCTGGCTTCCATGTACAGTGATCTATCAGAAGGCAAGTCACATTTCCCAAGCTTCCTTCTCTGATCACACCTCTGGCATGACACTTTCTTTAATTCAATAAATATTTTTGAACACCTTCTAGAGCCAGAAACCAGGCAAGCAACTGAGGAGTCAGCATAAATAAGAAAAACAAAAATTCCTGCTCTCCTGCAGCCAAGAGTCCTGAGGGCAAGACATGCTTTGAACAAGACGGATAAGTTTCAGGAGACAACGTTCAGGGTGCTATGGGATCAGAAGGCAAGGAGAGTTAACCTAGGTCAGAGAGAGAGAGGCCCTCCTGAGGAACCCATGTTATCTGAGTACTGTTTATTAGCTTCATCAGGTTAAACTGGATAAGCTTCGCTGTGGTGTGTCTTTATTTCCTCATTCAGAAGGTGAGGACAAATGATGGCTAGGGCTTCTCCTTCTAATCCTAACATTTTGTGCTAGAAAAAGTAATCTTCTCTGCCACTCTCCTCTATTCAGGCCTCCGTATTTCAGAATCACATGGCCACTGGCAAACTAAAAAGAAGCACTGGGGCCCAGTGCTATTCATGAGGCACGTGTTTCTTTTTAACCTGAAATAGCCAGCAACCCTGTCTTCACGCTGTGTGTTCCACAAGGGCCCCTCTCGCCACCTGTTGGTTCTGTGGTCATGACTGTCCTGGGGGCCCTCGGTTTAGAAGAGAGGATTGGAAAGAACTTCATTCCCCAACCCAGTCACTGCCCTGCTGCCAGGGCACTGGGACACATCACATCCCTGCTGAAATATCTTCAACAACACTTCTCTCCCTACCCCCTGCCGGCAGGCCTTGAGATCAAACTCCCTACCTGGGGGGATTGCCTCTCCTCCTGCCAGCCCGGCCTCCCTGTCCATCTCTCCTCCACCCTCTCCCCTGGACCCTGACACATGCAGCTGCTCTGTTGTCCCAAGTCGTCTCGTACCTCTCAGCCTTTGCTCCTGCTGTCTGTCATGCCCGTCTTGTTTTTATCTGCTTTGTTCTTCCTTACCCTCGCTGTAAAACCCTGCTCAGGTATCACTTCCTTCCAGCTTTCTCACGTCCATTCCCATCAGCTGAGAGGGGGAGCATTCTCACTCCTCTTCGGAGCCCCTCACCCAGCAAAGCACCTGGCCCACGGTAGGCACTCAGCTGCTGGTGGTGAATGAAAACCCACATCACAGACCACTGACCTCTGAGAGAGGACAGTCTTGTGTTCCAACCTAATAGTTCCTAAAAGCCTTTTCTAACAGTACTGCAGAGACAAAAACCCAAAAAACTTACAAATACTACTTTAGTGAAATTGTTGGTGGATTCTAGCCTTTTAAAACTTAGACCTACACATTAATAAAAATGCTTTAAATGGGTCTGTTATGCTCTAGGCCCTAGATGGGTCCCGAAACAAACTGTCATTGTTAATGTGAAAGGAAGGCCATGAGAAGCTTTGTCCTAAATTGTGCTCCCACCACCACCAGCCCAAGTCTGGAACTTTGTACTGTCTCTAAAGGTCCAGATAACAAAGCCCACTCTCTGTTAAAATGTCCCTATTTCCTCTGAGGTTAAGTTTGGGGGAACACTGCCTCTTGGGTTCATTGGTATAAGCTAGAATACAGAATTAGAGATGGTCAGTCTTGGAATATCTTGGAGATGTGGTCCAGCCTCTTCACCTATAGGTGAAGTGGTAAAGGTCCAGAAAGGGCATGTGACTTATCTATAGTCACACAGCAATGAGATTGAACTGCTGCGTTGACTAGAACTTTCTGAAATGTAAAGCACTTCTTGGAGACATAAGTTTTCCATGCATCTCATAGATGTAGTGACCTTTGTCAGGCTCAGACAGTCTGAAAAGGGGACTGTATCCTATGAGAGGCCCTTCCTGCTTTTACTGTCAAAAGTGCAGAGTCAGTCAACACCAATCTGAATTTTTATTCACAATCAAGTATTGCTTATTACAATCAGGTGGTGATGATGATGATCAAGGGAGAATATCTCATGATGAACTATGATTCTAGTTAAGATAATCAGCTGCACGTCAACCTTTTCCTCTTCAAAGAAGAGAGACACAGGCACGGCACCCTCCTGCAGTCTCTCCTCACCCTCGCGCTAGGCACAGCCTCACTGCCTTTCCCCTTCTAATAGAGAGCATCACACACTGAGTGTCCAAACCAAACAATCTGATTTCTCCAGGCTTTACTTACAGCATCTATTTCTAGGATCAGAAAGCAATCAAACCTTACACCACTTCCCCATTGTTAAGCAAAATTTTCTTGATGACAAACCCCCGGACAGAGAAGAAGAGCTCTAGAAAGGGCTTCTGGGAGATTGATGACTCTTGCCCAGTATCACTGGGGACAGGTGTGGGGTGAAACTTGTGTTCCATTCCATGTGATGGGGGCTGCGGTCACACAACATTCCTGGCCTCTCTCCTCTCTCCTCCCCGGGGGTGGGGCGAGCGGGGAGGGTGGGTTCGTAAAGAGAACACGACCTGTGAAGCCCAACACTTTCTTTTTCCTGGGAACAAGCTACCTGCTGTTCCTTGTGGCAAGTTTCCCAAAGGCAGGTCCCTGAGGGGAGTCCTCAGACTCCGAGACTCATGCATACTGGCAAAGAGTATGATCACAATTAACCCTAAGAACTCAACACAAAGATAACTATTCTAAGTGCTTCCATACGTTAACTCATTTCATCTTCACAACAACCCTGAGAGGTGAGTACTATTATTGTCCCCGGGCATTCTGGCTATAGAAACTGAACTCTTAGCAACAAAATCTATCTAATTGTGGGCTTTAGAAGGCAAGATCAGACTTATGAACAATATACGCAGCATTTTCGACTCCCACCTGCCTTACACATTTGTCTCATTTATCCATTGGTTCAAAACTCAGGCACAGAAGTGGGGTGTCATTTATTGGGTTCTCACAAGCCACAAAAGGAACTGGGCATTATCTTAGGGGTTTGGGGCCCTGGAAGCAGCGGCCCCGTGAGCTGGAGGTAGAATGGCAGAGCGGCTAAGAGTCCAGTCCTGACCTGAGGTCAAATTCTGACCCTGATACATAACACTTGGGTAATCTTGATCACATACTCTTCTCTTTGCCTGTCACAAATTCAGAAAAATGAGGAATAATCCTAATAAAAGGACCCATCTCACAAGGTTGTTATGAAGATTGAGTTAATCCACACCAAAGACTTACAAGTGCCTGACACATGGGGGAGAGCCCATGAATTTAAAATGCTCCCAATATGACTGGATGTGCAGCCTCTAAAAAGGGCAATGTCAGAAACATCTTTCCAGCTTCATTTGTGTCTAGACCAACAAGATACTAGTCACAGTAATGTATTTGAGTACTTTTTGCCTGATCTAAATGAGGCGGTCTACCTACCGTGAGGATTTATGTGTGACCCATCCCCTGTGGGCAGGCAACTGCTTGTCCTTTTGGCAATGCCAGTCTTCCCCCATCAAATACAAAAGTGCGTTTGTGAAATGTGAGTGCATCATGGGAGTGTGAAGGTGACCACATAATGGGGGATCACAATGCCCTGGGGAACACGGCTGCTCACTCAGCGACTGGCTCTAACAACCTCGGGACTAAGGAGGCAAGCAAGTGTTCCCATTTCCCCACCTGCTTTTGCCTCATGCATTCCAGGTTATTTCTCCATACCCTCCTGCAAGCACTGCTAAAATCAGGGACAGCTTAGATCCCTTTTGCTTTTGGAGGGGAGAGGCATGAGGGGCCAGCTGCAAGGCCTTGTGCATCTGGTGCCCTCCTTACCCTTGGGAATGTGGGATCCCAAATCACTCCACAGTGACCAGAGGCCCATGAGGGAATTCTCCCTTGGGAAGCAGCATCTCCCTTCCTGGTGCCTCTGCCTTCTAGGCCAAGGTCCCTCCACAGGCAAGTTGACTCACATCCTCTTGTGGCGGAGGGCACGAAGGTTCTGTGTGGTGCAGACCCTCCAAGTCAGCTCAGCTTACTAAGGCCTCCAGCAACAGGGACTGGCAACATGTTCCTGAGCCTCCTTTGTCTCTGACCCTAGACAGAGTTTCCTTTCAGTAAATTCCATCTCATTCCAGCTCCACCCTAAACTGGATCCCAGAGAAGGAGGGGTCAACATTATATGGGAGCCAGGTTAAATCAGACTTCATGTTAAACTGCACTTGATGGATTCAGCCTCAGTGTCTCTTGGCTGTGCCAGGAGGTTATAGCCTCTTTGGGCCTCCCATTCACAGCTGAGCTCAAAACTGCATCATTGACATACTACTATTGCTCTTCAGTTGCTCTTCAAGTCTGACTCTGAGACCCCATGGACTGAAGCCCACCAGGCTCCTCTATCCGTGGGACTTCCCAGGCAAGACTGTTGAAGTGGGTTGCCATTTCCTTTTCCAGGGGATCTCCCAACCCAGGGAGCAAGTCTGTGTCTCCTGATTGGCAGACAGCTTCTTTACCATCTGAGCCACCAGGGAACCCCTCATTGACATACAGCCACCTCTAATTTATCCCTTCAGCTCTTCCCCTAGGAAATCTGTTTTCCCTTCCTCCTCTGCCCTCTAAGCTCCTAGGGCTGACGGCTGGGACTCTGCATTTTCCCTGAGCCACTTTCTGCTCAGCTTTCTTTGTTTTCACTGGCTCTTGGGAGTTGGGGAAATTAACCACCTTCCCCTGATCTCCAGATCTAGTGCTCTAAAATTTGTTGGCAGTACCTGGGCCTCTAGCCATAGGCTGCCCAATTACCTTTTCTTCTCAAGTCCTGTTCCCATGCCATCTATTCAGAGCCCGACCCTTTGCCAGTTCAGAGCTGGGTCTCAGCTTCACCCACCTGTCTCTGGTGTATGCCTTCCCTCTAACCTGTTATTATTATTACAGCCCCATATCCAGTTGTGCTTTGCCCTGTTATTCTAACCTGGCTCTCAGCCTTGCTCTTCTGCTGCCTTGGGTCAGTTAGTTCCCTCTGCCTAGACCTGAGGAAACTTCTTTCCCAGAAAGACAGAAGTCCCTTTGTACTCTGAACAGGCAACTTTGTCTCCTTATAGTTCCAAGCCTGGAAATTTCTTGACTTACACTCTTTTTAAGAATAGAGTTTAGATAAGTTTTCCAAGCTGTAATTTATTATGAACCGTCTTTCACCAAGTCTGGAAGATTCTGATGCTGGTACTTTCTTGATCTTATCAGAGGGTATTCCCAGAAGGTCACAACCACCGCCCAGCTGAATGCAACTGAAGGAAGTTTCTAATGTAAGATGTGTTGACAATTTCAGGAATATTAAAATATGGGGGGGGGGGGAAGTGCCTTTAGAATAGAGAAATAAGACAAATAAGACCCCTTTTCTCCTGAACTCAGAGTTCTGCCATCCCCTTCATACTCCTCTTCCCAAACCATTTCTTTCTCCTGGGCTCCTATCAGCCTGAATCCAACCCCTGAAGCTGGACTTTGCTGCTGTCTCTCTGACCTGGTCTCCTGCCCCTTCCCAAGTCCCCACTATCCAGCCAGAACTGACTTCTCCCTGTCCCAAGTTGTTACACCAGACAAAATTTTTAAAATAAAATAGGACTTCCCTGGTGGTCTAGTGGGCTTCCCTGGTAGCTCACATGGTAAGAATCCGCCTGCAATGTGGGAGACCTGGGTTTGATCCCTGGGTTGGGAAGATACCCTGGAGAAGGGAAAGGCTACCCACTCCAGTATTCTGGCCTGGAGAATTCCATGAACTGTGGTCCAGTAGTTAGGGATCCACGCTTCCAATGCAGGGGGCACGGGTTCAATCCCTGGTTAGGGAACTAAGATCCCACATGCTGCATGGCACAGTCAAAAACTAAACTAAATCATTACATTCTACAGATTAGGTCTTGTTACCACCACAAAATTATCTTTGATATTTTATACATGTTTATCCAAATGTGCTTTTATATGTGAATCCTCAGCATGGCCGAATCTTCAGCTTCTCTCTTCAAGAAGAAAACGCCCAAGGAAAATGTAGGAAGATTCTTGTAATCACAGGAAGGGGGCTGGACATGTTTGTTTTCTGGGGGAGAAAAAGAAAAAGAAAATGCTGATTTACTTACAAGAAAAAGGAGAGCTAGAATAGAAACCAAAGTGGGGTAGGAGAAGCAACAAGTTAGGAGGCTTCCCCTGCCAGGGTCATCCCCCTCTTGACCTGAACCTCAAAGATCCCTTTATTGATGAACTTGTGAAATGCTGGAGGCAAGTATGTGACTTTTCTTGGTAAAGGATGGAAGATAGTGTTTAGGTTTTCACAAGTTGTATTGGGCCAGCATACCCACAAATCAGAATGTGGAAAGCACAGGAATGGGGAAAGGAGAGAAGCAGAAAGACACAAGTGGGGGCAAAGAGGGCCTGACCTCTCAGAGGCTGTGAATGGGGGTTCAAGATCTCCAAGGAACCATGAGGACTCCGCTCACACCTGGGAAGCATTCTACTTTAAAAAAAAAAAAAAAGCTGACACTTCTTTACCATTTTCATCCAAACTTCAGATTTAAGTAATCATGATAGAACTTTTAGAAGTGTACTATATACCCCCAGAGCACCAGGAATATATAGTATATATTATACAGGAGTATAAAAACTGCTATAAAAAACTTACAAATCACAGAATTGAAAATGTTTGGAAATGACTGCTTTCCATCACTCCAGGTAGAGGGGCTCCTTTCCTGATGTTAAGGTTTTGAAGGCAAAACGAAGTCCCCATCTCCTTCCTGCATTAACCTTTCACAGTCTGAAAGTTCATCCTTATTTCTAGCCTGAACTTTTTTGGCCACAATTTTAGCACATTATATCCGACTCTGACCAAGCAGACAGTGAAACAGAGTCATCTGATTTCCTCTATATTGTAATTCTCCCTATTTGTGAATAATGCCATCCTTCCTTTAGTTGCTTCAGATCAAATCGTCATAAAATTCCTCTGACTCTAAAGGAATGTGGTTTTTCCCTCCCTGGAGATGTCAATGCTGTGGTCCAGGATTAGTTGACCCTTAGGACTTCTTTATCTGTGAATTCACCTACTCACTGAAATTCATTTGTAACCCCTAAGTCAATATCCATAGGGCTCCTTCAATCATTTGCTGACAAGTGTAGGGCAGTGAAAAATTTGTCTCCCTTCATACACGTTCCTAGCTGGAGTCAGACAAGGTGACCCTCTGCCTGCTAGTTTCAGCTCTCAGACTGTAAACAAGAGTCCTTCTCACGGTCTGTTTGGTGTTACGTTTTGTCACATTTCTGTACTTTTTATTGATGATTTCTCTTTTAAAATCCACCCCCCCCCCGCCATGTGCTGTACTGAAGGACTATTGAGTGTTCTAAAGTGCAAGAAGGCTGGATGTGCCTTAAGGAGAAAATACGTATATTAGATAAGCTTAGTTCAGGCGTGAGCTATGGTGTTGTCAGTTCAATGTTAATGAATTAATAACACATATTACATAAGGTGTCTTTAAACAGAAATACACATAAAATAAGTTTGTATATTGATGGGTTGATGAAAATCTTGTGATCAGAGACTCCCAGGAATCTAATACTGTATTTCCACCAGGTATGATGGCTCAATATTCACTAACTGAACATTCACAGTAAATTTATAGAATGTAACTACCATGAATAATGAGAATCAACTCTCTTCCTATTTTCTCCCTATTCCTGAGGATCACAGCTTGAAATAATACCCTATGAACAGTGTGATCAATAGGAAACTCTGCAACATGTTTTAATCCATTGCAGTCATTATTCTTTTTGACGTTCAAATTGTCCCATCTTCAGACAGTGTTGCCTGTTATCATTTGACATGACACCATTCATCTTCAACTGCTTCCTTGTTTTCTGGCAACAAAAAGTTCCAGGCTCATCTTGTACATTTCTTGCTCTAGAACCTGGAATGAATCATTTCTTTCAGGAGCCTGGTTCCTTTCAGTCTGAACTGGAGTTAAAGAAAAGGAGTGAAATGCAGAACACAGCTGACCACTGACTTCCTAGGACCCAGGGCTTGCCCTTTCCATCAGCACCCTGGATTTGGAAGCTTTCTGGCAACTTGTGGGGACACTGGAGGTCTCTTGCTCTAATGACTGCTGCCACTGCCCATCACTGCTAAAATTAACACTCTACCCTGTGTGACTTCCCTACTTGGGGGGGGGGGGGGTGTCACATGACCTGAGTTACTCAATTCTGAAAGGAAGAAATCCTAGTTTGGCACAAAATAGATTTACTCCATTCCAGCGTGAGAAGAGAAGGAAGAGAGGGGCCCTGAGGCTGTGTGCAATGAGCACTCTGTCCCTGGGTCTAGGACCCAGTCACTGGGCAGCTGCTTCTTTCAGGATTAGTATCTTTCCAGTAAACCTGGCTGGGAGGAGGTCTTCTTGTAATCTGTTTTAGTGTCATCATCTGTCAGACAGTTTAGAGAGAAGTTGCATCACTGGACTAGCCACAAAGAGGAAGAACTGGGGGCATGGTGCAGAGTGGTGAAGTCAGATGGATTTAGAAGCAAACAGACCTGGTCTGAGCCCTGACACTGTCCCTAGCAAGTCACATAAAGTTTCCAAGCTTTTAGTCTTTTCTATAATGCAGATAGTGATACTCTATAATCAAATGGCTATTCTGAGCCAGTATCCATAAAGTCCAAGTAGGTGCTCAAGGTAAGCCAGCAATTACTATCAGGATAGACATCAAAGGGAGTGCACATGCTTTCAAGTCAAAGAAACTGCATTCATATCCCAGCTCTACCTCTTACCAGTGTAACCTCAGGTAAATTACTGACCTTTCCCAGGTCTTGGTTTCCTTGATTGACCTGTGAAAAGAAAATCAAAGATCCTACTTTCTTAGAGTTGTTGTAAGGATTAAATGAGATACTGTATATGACTTGCTCAGCACAATGAATCAAGAAGTACTGATGATGGTAATTGAAAGTCAAAATGAGGTACCCAATTGAGAGTCAGCCCTCTCTCTAAGCAGAAAATTAGTCATCACAGTTCCATCCTGGAGCGCAGATGGGGACCATGAGTTTCAGTGAAAGTGACAATCCTATAAATAATTTTTAGGACTGCTTCCCATTATATCCCATAAGACAGTAGCTTTTCCCAGAAGTCATAATATGGACAGGACTTTAGACATCATAGGAGGAATAAGCTGAAATAGCTCAGCAGTATTATGCTGCAAATGGGAGGGACAGAGACAGAAATAGCAAAGAAATTTATGAGACGATGCATTTGTTGATTATGAACAAGGAAGAGAATTGTACATAACTCATGTAGTTCTTGAACATTTGTTATCTTTATTGTTTTTGTTGTTTAGTCGCTCAGTCATGTCCAATTTTTGGGGACACCACGGACTGCAGCATACCAGGCTTCCCTGTCCATCACCAATTCCTGAAGCTTGCTCAAACTCATGTCCATTGAGTCGGTGATGGCATCCAACCATCTGATCCTCTGTAGTCCCCTTCTCTTCTTGCCTTCAATCTTTCCCAGCATCAGGGTCTTTTCTAAGGAGTCAGTTCTTCACATCAGGTAGCCAAAGTATTGGAGCTTCAACTTCGGCATCAGTCCTTCCAATGAATATTCAGGACTGATTTCCTTTAGAACTGACTGGTTTGACCTCCTTGCTGTCCAAGGGACTCTCAAGAGTCTCCTCCAACACCACAGTTCAGAAGCATCAGTTCTTTGGCGCTCAGCTTTCTTTATGGTCCATGATACTGATTTGTTCATGCAGTTAACAGATCTTAGGTCAGGTATTGTGTGATGCACAATAAACAAGATGTGTCTCTGCAACAACAACAAAAAAGAATCCACACATCCACACATGACTACTGGAAAAACCATAGCTTTGAATAGACAAACCTTTGTTAGCAAAGTAGTGTCTGCTTTTTAATATGCTGTCTAGGTTGGTCATAGTTTTTCTTCCAAGGAGCAAGCATCTTTTAATTTGAGGGCTGCAGTCACCATTTGCAGTGATTCTGGAACCCAAGAAAATAAAATCTGTCACTGTTCCCATTGTTTCCCCATCTATTTGCCATGAAGTGATGGGACCAGATGCCACGATCTTAGTTTTCTGAATGTTGAGTTTTAAGCCAGCTTTATCACTCTCCTCTTTCACTTTTCATCAAGAGGCTCTCCAGTTCTTCTTCGCTTTCTGCCATGAGGGTGGTGTCATCTGCGTATCTGAGGTTACTGATATTTCTCCCGGCAATCTTGATTCCAGCCTGTGCTTCATCCAGCCCAGCATTTCGCATGATGTACTCTGCATAGAAGTTAAATAAGCAATGTTACATGTACAACCTTGTTGTACTCCTTTCCCAATTTGGAACCAGTCCATTGTTCCATGTCCAGTTCTAACTGTTGCTTCTTGACTTGCATACAGATTTCTCAGAAGGCAGGTAAAGCGGTCTGATATTCCCATCCCTTTAAGAATGTTCCACAGCTTGTTGTGATTCACACAGTCAAAGGCTTTGCCGTAGTCCATAAAGCAGAAGTAGATGTTTTTCTTGAATTCTTTTGCTTTTTCTATGATCCAGCGAATGTTGGCAATTTAACTTCTGGTTCCTCTGCCTCTTTTAAATCCAGCTTGAATATCTGGAAGTTCTCAGTTCATGAAGCCTAGCTTGGAGAATTTTGAGCGTAACTTTGCTGGCATGAGAGATGAGTGCAATTGTGTGGTAGTTTGAACATTCTTCAGCATTGCCTTCCTATGGGATTGGAACGAAAAATTGACCTTTTCCAGTCCTGTGACCACTGCTGAGTTTTCCAAATTTGTTGGCATATTGAGTGTAGCACTTTAACAGCACCATCTTTTAGGATTTGAAAAGGCTTAGCTGGAATTTCATTACCTCCAGTAGCTTTGTCCATAGTGATGCTTCCTAAGGCCCACATGACTTTGCATTCCAGAATGTCTGGCTCTAGGTGAGTGATCATACCATCATGGTTATCTGGGTCATGAAGATCTTTTTTGTACAGTTCTTCTGTGTATTCTTGCCACCTCTTCTTAATCTCTTCTACTTCTGTTAGGTCCATACCATTCCTTTCCTTTATTGTGCCCATCTTTGCATGAAATATTCCCTTGGTATCTCTAATTTTCTTGAAGAGATCTCTAGTCTTTCCCATCCTATTGTTTTCCTCTATTTCTTTGTATTGTTCACTGAAGAAGGCTTTTTTTCTCTCTCCCTGCTATTCTTTGGAACTTTGCATTCAGATAGGAATATCTTTCCTTTTCTCCTTTGCCTTCCGCTTCTCTTTTCTTCTCAGATATTTGTTGTCTCTTCTCAGACAACCATTTTGCCTTTTTGCATTTCATTTTCTTTGGGATGGTTTTGATCACCACCTTCTGTACAATGTTATAAGCCTCCGTCCATAGTTCTTCAGGCACTCTGTCTATCAGATCTAATCCTGTGCGTCTATTTGTTACTTCCACCGTATAATCGTAAGGGATTTGATTTAGATCATACCTGAATGGTCTAGTGGTTTTCCCTACTTTCTTCAATTTAAGCCTGAATTTTGAAATTAGCTAAGTGAACAATATTTACCCAATTATACTAAAGTAAATACTGATTTTTAATTTCTCTAAAATTTACGACGTTATTTTGGGAAGATGATGGGCAGAGCATAATGTGAGAAACTTAAACCTTATTCCCCCAAGTAGGAACTATACTGATACTTTCTAAAGATAGTAAATTAAAAAATAGTAGTATAAGCATGTTATTTTAAAACATAGAGGTAAATACCAGAAAAAGTAGTTAAAAGAATTAAAAGTGGCTGCATCTGAGGTGAGGGATTTGCAGGGCAAGAGACTGCTCTTCCTCTAGACAACTTTTGTTTGATTTTTTTTAAAACTTTATTCATGTATAAACCAAATAAAAATAAAATAATTTCTTTAAAAAAAACTGACCTCAAAAAGTATTTTGAGGAAATTCCCAGGCAGTTCAGAGTTAGATCTTCAGGCTTCCACACTGCAGGGGGCACAGTCTTGATCCATGGTCTGGAAAATCCCATGGATGGAGGAGCCTGGTGGGCTGCAGTCCATGGGGTCGCTAAGGGTCGCACACAACTGAGCAACTTCACTTTCACTTTTCACTTTCGTGCATTGGAGAAGGAAATGGCAACCCACCCCAGTGTTCTTGCCTGGAGAATCCCAGGGACGGGGGAGCCTGGTGGGCTGCCGTCTCTGGGGTCGCACAGAGTCGGACACGACTGAAGTGACTTAGCAGCAGCAGCAGCAACAGCAGGGAATTAAGATCCCACATGCTGCTGAGCATGGCCAAAAATAAAAAATAATAACAATAAACTTAAAAAATAATAATAAATTTTAAAAATTATTCTGAGCTACTATAGTATCCTGTAAAACTAATGCCATAGTTTCAAACACTAGTGAATGTAGAATTTCCACATGTGTTTATTTAAATTGCAGAGTCCCTGACCCCTTCCAAGAGGATCTGAATCCTTAGGTCTGGGGTGAGCCCTGGGGATCTGCATTTTTAACTGGCATCCCAGGTGATTCTGATGTAGGTAGTCCAAAGACCACACACTGAGAAACACGTAGTAGATGAAGACTGATGAGCCCGCACAAATGGACAGGGAGATGCAAACTCCTGATGGACGGGCTGACAGAACAGAGTTTCCAGCCGGGCCAGCTCCTTGCACTCACACTCGAACTGCCCGTTTGAGCATGGTGAAATTTCGAAAAGGCCGAGATTTCTTGTGAATATAATTCTGACACACATTTATCCTCCTTCCGGGTCCACCACGTTCTCTGCCTCAAAGGTCTTGAACTCACAACAGTGTATGTCGGTTCACAGCCACTGGAACCCACTTTCACAGGGACTTTCATCTGAGGTCAAGCTACCTACCCTCTAGGTTCCTCTCACAGATTAGAGTTCTGAAATGGTCAGTCAAGGTCTTTGGGGGGATGGGGCAGGGACATCAGGAGAATGAAGGCTTCATTAACCTCAGACAATGGCCCCGAGCAGATTCCTCCTATGCATTCAGCAGCCTGTATAGGATTAGTGTATACAGCATGTTTCGAAGGCCCCATGCTATATCCCATCGGCCGCCAGTGTTAAAGGCCTGAATGCCTTTTGCTGAGGCAGAGTAAGCCTCTCTGTAACTATATTTTCTCTTTTTAAAGGAAGAATCCCAGCAAGGCTGATGGAGGTAGCCTGAAGGTCTGTAGGCCTTGTGGCCTGTTCTGGGGCTGTCCCTGGCTCTCTTGCTCCCCTTGCCGGCTCCCTGTCCGACTGGCATGGTGTTGCCCCTTGACCGTGGGCTCAGGGGCCTCCAGCCAAAGCTGCTGACTCTGACCACGGCCTTTCTCTGGGCTGTGTTCATTTGCATTGCGCTGCTGAGGGCGGAGGAGCTATATAGGCTCCGGCCCATTCATGGGAGGATTAGGCCTGGACCGAGGGCACAGCAGGAAAGAGGCCACAGTGAAGGCCCAGCTCCACTCCCTGAGCGGTCACCATGCCCTACCTGCTGCCAGGATTCTTCTGTGACCGTGTGATCCGTGAGAGGGACAGGAGAAATGGAGAGGGCACTGCCACGCAGCCCATCAAGTATGAGGGGCAGGATTTTGTTGTTCTCAGACAACGGTGCCTGGCTCAGAAGTGCCTCTTTGAAGACCTTGTGTTCCCAGCAGGCATCCAATCCCTGGGCTCCCATGAGCTGAGCCAGAAAACCAAGATGAAGGCCATCACGTGGAAAAGGCCAAAGGTAGGGATAGGAGGGACAGGGCAGGAGACAGCTCCTGGGGATGAGAGATCAAGTGGTCCAGAGCCTGAGACCAAAGATCCTGCATCTGACCAAGTGGCTTATTAACATACTCCTGACCCCAAATACTTTCCTGCCTCTTCCTGAAACTGGAGCTGTTATCTTCTATTTCTGAACTAGAGACTATTTAATACTTTATAAATGCCTGAGATTATAAATATTTTTGAGAGAGCTAATGCACTGATTTAAATTCATAGTAAAACAGTAAGGAATCATTATCACATCTCTTCTCGAGAGCAGGTCTTCTGGGGTGGGGAAGTGGAGTGGTGAACAGAATTAGGGCTCACAGTTACAAAAGGAGTTCCACAGAAGGTGGTGAAAAGTTATGGAATAGGAGGCTGCAGGAGGCTGGAGACTTGCCTTCTTAACTGTTTGCCTAAGGCTGGTTCATTAGTGATATGTCACTTCTGTTTAAATAAAAAGGTCCGTGCTGACCTGCCACACTCCTTACTGGAAGAAGCAGTTTGCTCAAGGATGCCTTACAGCCCGGCAACTGAAGAGCCCATTTGTTTCAACTGTATTCAGCTACTTTCTGCTTCTCAAAAGTGTGGTCTTTGGACTACCTGCATCAGAATCACCTGGGATGCCAGTTTAAAATGCAGAGTCCTAGGGCTAATCCCAGACATATCTATATTTCTGTATTTAACTGACTGTATTTATAATAAGTGAAACACGAATTCATAGTGACTCATACCAAAATATTTCTCTTTGTGTGTGTATGACTTTTATATACTAACTTTTTATCTTTCAACTGTGCTATATTCCCTTATTAGTTCCAGAAATGTTTTTTATCTTTTTGTTATTTGTTCAGGATTTTCTCCATAGACAATTACATCATCTGTGAATGAAGAGTTTATTTCTTCCTTTCCAATCTTTATAAATTTCCTTTTCTTGTTTTATTGCATGAGCTAGGATTTTCAGTATGATGTTGAGTAAGAGTGAGCACAGTGGCTGATTCATATTTGGCAGAAAACAAAATTCTGTAAAGCGATTATTCTTGAATCAAAAAAATAAATAAATTTTTTAAAAAAGAAAAAAAAGAGTGGTAATAGGAGACATTTTGACTTGTCCCTAATCTGAAGGAGAAAGCATCTCATTTCTCAACATTAAATATGATGATAATTGTAGGTCTCTAAAAAAAAGCACATTTTATTTACCAACTTGAGGACATTCCCCTCTGTTCCTTAGAGTCTTTATCATGAATGGGTATTAAATTTTGTCAAATGCTTTTTGTGCATCAATTGATATGATCATTGATTTTTCTTCTTAGTCTGTTGTGATGATTGATTTTCAAATGTTGAACCAGTCTTGAATACCTGGAATAAATCCCACTTGTCTGGAGTGTATAATTTCATTTATATCATGTTGTTTTTGAGTTACTTTTTTGAGGATTTGGTTTTATTTTCATAAGAGATATTGGTCTGTAGTTTTACTTTGCACTGTCTTTTTCTGTTTTGAGTATTAGGGTAATATTGGCCTCATAGAATGAGTTACCAAGTGTTCCCTCTGCTTCTATTTTTCTGGGGGGTATTGTAGAGAATTGGTATCATTTCTTCCTTGAATGTTTGATAGAATTCACCAATAAAATTATCTGGATCTGGTGCTTTGTTTTTTGGAGCGTTATTAATCACTGAACAAATGTCTTTAACAGGTATGGCCATATTCAGATATCTATTTGTCCTGTGCATGTTTTGGTAGTTTGTGTCTTCCATGGAATTAGTATGTTTTATCTAAGTTACCAGTTCCTGTGGTCATAGAGTTATCTGTAGTATTCCTTTCTTATCCTTTTAGTGTCCATAGGATCAGTAGTAGTGATCTCTTCATTTTTGATGTTGGTAATTTGTGTCTTCCCTTTTTTTCCCTTGGTTAGCATGGCTAGAGGTTAATTAATTTTACTGACCTTTTCAAGAACCAGTTTTTGGCTTTATTGATTCTCTCTATTGTTTTGCTATTTTCCGTTCCATTGATTCTGCTCTTATTATTTCTTTTTTTCTACTTGCCTTGAGCTTAAATTTTTCCTTTCTCCAGTGTTCTAAGGTAGAATATTGGTATTGATATCAGATCTTTCTTCTTTTCTATTATATACATTTAATATTGTAGATTTCCCTCTGAGCCCTGGTTTCACTGCATTCCACAAATTTTGATGTTATATTTGTATTTAGTTCAAAATAATGTGTAACTTCTCCTGGAACTTCTTCTTTGACTTTTGTGTTACTTAGAAGTGTGTCATTTAATTTCCAAATAATTTGGGGGTTTTCAGTTATTTTATTATTGCTTTCTATTTTCATTTCACTGTCATCTGAAAGCATACTTTGTTTTATATTCTTTGAAATTTGTCAAAGTGTGTTTTATGACCCAGAATGTGGTCTTAGTGACTCTTCCATGTGATACTGAGAGCAGAAATGTGTACTCTCCTTGCGACCCCATACAGTGTAGCCTACCAGGCTCCCTTGTCCATGGAATTCTCCAGCAGGAATACTGGAGTGGGTAGCTATTCTCTTCTCCAGGAGATCTTCATGACACAGGATTGAGCCTGGGTCTCCAGTATGGCTAGCTGGTTCTTTACCATCTGAGCCAATGGGGAAGTCCATATATGCAGTCTAGTACCTTATAATAGAAAATACCCAATTTCTCCCTTCCTTCCCTCGAGACATTACTATCACGCCTTTCACTTACCATATGCTATAAGTACTCAACATGTTGTTTTTTTTATTACTTTAAATAAAGTTATCTTTAGATTAAGAAAAATAAAAGCTTTATTTTACCTTCATTTATGCCTTCTCTGATGCTTTTCCGTTTTTTATATAGGTCCAGGTTTCTGTTCTAAATAATTTTCCTTCTCCTGAAGGAGCTTCTTTTAACCTTCCTTGCAAGGCAAGTCTTCTGGAAATGAATTCCATGTGGTTTTATTTGTCTGAAAGGCCTTTATTTCTCCTTCAGTTTTTAAAAAATTCATTTATTTTTGGCTGCATCGGGTCTTAATTGTGGCACATGGGATCTTTGTTGTGGTGGTGCACAGGTTTCTCTCTAGCTGTGGAACACAGGCTGTTTTCCCATGGAATGTGGGATCTTAGTTTCACAACCAGGGATCAAACTCACGTCTCCTGCACTGTAAGGCAAATTTTTAACCACTGGACCACCAGGGAAGTACCTGTCCTTCAGTTTTGAAAGATTAATGCTCTGCTAATATAATGCTAGGTTGATGGGTTTTTCTCTCATCAATTAAAAGATTTCAATCCGATCTTTCTTGCTTGCATGGTTTCTGAAGAAGAGTCTGCTATAATTCTTGTCTCTTTTCCTCTAGAGCATTTCCCTCCTCTTGGCTTCTTTCAAGATCTTTTCTTTATCTTTGGTTATCTGCAGTTTGAATATCATATGCCTAATGCAGTTACATTTTATCTTGCCAGCATTTATGTTGCTTGATGTTCCTTGAGTTTCCTGGATCTGTGATTTGGTTATCTGTCATTAATTTTGGAAAGTTCTGGGGGATTATTACTTCAAATATTTCTTCTGCTCTGTTCTTTTTTTCCCTCCAGTATTCCAATTATGCATATGTTGCACATTTTGAATGTCTCACCATTCTTGGATGTTCTGCTCTGTTTTTTGTTGTTGTTATATTCTTCTCTTTGCATTTCACTTTAGGAAATTGCTATTGTCTTATCTTCAGTCTCGCTGATTTTTTTCTTTGTCTTTGTCTAATCCACTGATGGATCCATCAAATATATGTTGTAATATTTTTTATTTCTATCATTTCCTTTTGATTCTTTCTTGATTTCCATCGCTCTGCTTATATTACCAACCTTTTCTTGAATGCTATCTACTTCTTCCATTAGACCTTTTGACACAATTATTTTAAATTATAGTCATAATTATTTTAAATCTCCTACTTGATAATTCCAACATCTATGTCATATCTGAATCTAGTTCTGATGTTTGCTTTACCTCTTCAGACTGCTTTTTCCTGCCTTTTGACATCTCTTGTAGTTTTTGGCTGAAAGTAGACATTGTTTTGGGTAATAAGAACTGAGATAAATAACCCTTTGGCATGAGGTGGATTTCTTTTGGCCACACCATAACAGTATGCAGAACTTCCCTGGCCAGGGATCAAACCCGTCCCCCCAGTATTGGGAGTGCAGTCTTAATCACTGGACCACTAGAAAAGCCCTGGTGTGAGGATTTATGTTAGGCCGGCTAGAAGGTGGTTGTGCCGTGGTTGTTCCTTACAGCTGCAGATGTCAGAAGCTTCAGATTCCTTTAATATCCTTGGTTTGTTTCCTCTCTTGAGTTCGGGCTTTCCTAAGTACTTAGCAGAGCTTACATCTTGCAGCTCTTTCCCCTGTAAGTCACCGCTATTTCACTGGAGCCCTGTTGATGTGGTAGTACAATGGGGGAGGGGAAGTGCTCTATAACCTGATGATTAAAGCTCGGTCTTTCAATGGGCCTGTCTCTCTGGGCTGTGACCTTCACACGTTTCTCCTCTGGTATAGCTTTTTCCCCTTCTTTGGTGAGAAAGACTAGAGGGAGCTAGAGTGGGAGTAATATACTTCCCCTAACATAGGTAAGACAGGAAAAGCCTTTTCCCCTGTAGGAGGATCTTTCTTGAATTTTTACCACGAGAACTTAGTGGAATGTTTGGAGGTAGAGACCATGAAAGTATGGGGGAGTGGGGTTCTTCTAAAGACTGTGGCCTCCAGAAGCTTCTCACTCTGTGCCAGTCCTCACTCAGCTTCCAGAAATTCATCAAGGTTACCATTTCAGTGTTTCTCCCAGTTTGTGGCTGAGGCAGCTTCTGCCCCAGATAAACAGATCTTGGCTATAACCCTCTGGTTTCACTTACATCTTTATTTCAGTGTAGTGGGTTGACCTCTAACCTCAATTCTCTGATGGGTCCAAGCAAAGTCACTGGTTGTCAGGTGTTTGGGTTTTTCTTATGGTAAGGAAGGGAGTGATGACTTCCAAACTCTTTATATGTTGGAGCTGAAACCAGAAGTCCCCTACCTACATCTATATGAGACCACCCTTTTAAATGTATGTTTTTATTTATCTTATAATGCACATTATATGTTAGGATAATACACACGGACAATTTAAAACTAATAAAAATACTTTTGTAGAGTTGCGTGTTCAGAACATTTTAATGATGGAAAGAAAGTGGAAGTGTTAGTCGCTCAGTTGTGTCTGACTCTTTGCAACCCTATGGACTGTAGCCTGCCAGGCTCTTCTGTGCATAGGATTCTCCAGGCAAGAATACTGGAGTGAGTGGCCATGCCCTTCTCCAGGGGATCTTCCCAACCCAGGGATCCAACCTGGGTCTCCTGCCTTGCAGGCAGATTCTTTACCATCCAAGCCACCAGGGAAGTGCTCTTACGATGGAGGTATACAATAAAAAAAATGTTTGGAGACACTGTGCAAATCACAGCACTCAGAAATGGAGGAAATGGTTACCTGCTGCTAATTGCTGGGGCTCCATCACTGACAGATCCAGTCTCAGGCCAAATTATAGCCAAAGGAGTGACCAGGAGCCTTAGGTCCCCAAGCTAAAATGACAGAGCCAGCACAATTTACCCTTTGTTCATATTAACCAACAAAAACAGGTCTCAGACACTCCATAAAAGTAGGCAGTGAGGAGGGTATCTAGGCAAATCTAGCTATTCTATGAATTAATCCTCAACAAGCTCGCTAACTGACCCTCACCAAACAGATGTCTCTCATGAGGACAAACAATTGAGGGTCTCTAGGCTGGGGGTTTCCCGGAGGGCAGGCAGGGATGATCTCCTCTTTTGATTATACCCTTAAATCCCCCAGCCCTGTACATACTCAGAAGCCCAATTAGTGTTTGGTGAATTTAGCTGAGGTAGTATTGAAGGTAAATGTAGTATATTGGGGAATCTCTACCATGGCAAAAAATGTAACTTCATTCAAATAGCTGGACCTCTACGCTGATGGGAGAGAAAGCAGTGCAGCTGCTGCTGCTGCCTTTCCAAGTTGTCAGCCCCGGAATTGGTGGCAGAGGAGGGGACAAGGCTTCTGAACCTGTAGACCCAAGGAGAGAAAGCTACCTCTGTCACAGCTAAAAAATGTAGCCAAAATTCCATTATTTGAGTCACTCTATAATAAATTCCCTTATAAGAGGGGCAGGAGTAGTAGTAGTCAAGAGTCAAGAGTCTCAGCTGGTAAGTAACAGGGGCCCAACTCAAACTAACTTAAACCAAAAAGCGTTCTATAACTGAATTTTCAAAGGTGATGATCAGGTTTAGACACACTGAATCCAGGCCTCAAACCATGTCAAGACACACTTCCTAATATTAGCTGTCTGTCTATTTATCACCTCTGCCCTCTCCACCCACTTCTCCATCTGCTGCTTCTGAGTTGTCTTTACTCTCAAGCAGGTTACCTTCACAAAGGGGCAGAAATGGCCACAAGCAACTTCAGGCTGACATTCTCTAGCTTAGTAACTCCTGGAGGAGAATGTGTTTCTTTCTCAGTAGTTACAACAAAAGACTTGGCCCATATCTCTTGGCCTAGACTTGGTCATCTGCCCATTCCTGAACTAATCACCCTCACTCTAATTGCCCCTAACAGCCGTGTGGAGCTGGGTGAAAGGGGAAGCCCACCAGAAAAAGTGCTGACAGTAGGATTTCTCTCCAGCTGAAAATTGAGGTATAATATCAGGAGAAGGGGGAATGTATTGTAAGGATGCAAAACACTGGGGAGACAAAAATAACATGCGTTAACTATACCTTAATTGCTTTCTTTGTTTTTTTAAGAGGAAAGAGTCTTATTTGAAATAATGCGAGTTTTATATTTTATTAGGGGGTAATGATTTTTAAAGACCACATTCTGGTAGTTGATATTCTCTTTACTAGATTTTTACTGCTTCTAGTTTTTATGTTTTGTTTTAGTGTGGGGAGATAGAAAATTTTTTTAGAAAGACAAAAATAAATCATGAGTTATACTTAAATATCCAACTCAACTTTAACATTGCAGGGTTTTTACTTAAGTTATTCACTTTTATAATTTTACATATTTTCTTTTTTAATGAAATCTCTTTGAAGGTTATTTATTTTTGGCTGTGCTGGGTCTTCGTTGCTATGTGGGCTTTTCTCTAGTTGCGGCAAGCAACTACTGTCTAGTTGTGCACAGGCTTCTCACTGCAGCAGCTTCTCTTGTTGTGGAACACTGGCTCCAGAACGAGGGTTCAATAGTTGTGTCCCAAGGGCTTAGTTACTCTGAGAGCACGTGGGATCTTCCCAGACCAGGGTTCAAACCCAGGTCTCCTGCATTGGCAGGTGGATTCTTACCACTGAGCCAGCAGGGAGGCCCCCTACATATTCTCTTTTACACTAAAAATATCCTGGTTCCTAATGACGTTAATGTACATTATTTACTTTATCCTATATGTCAAAGTTCTGAAGTAGTAGCAATATTATTTTTATTTATTATGGTTCACATTTCATTATGGTTTGGGGTTCGACCTTAGGATGTAAGGTTTAGCCTTTGACTGTATGGATTACAAAAAACTATGGAACATTCTTAAAGACATGAGGAGAATACCAGAACACCTCACCTGCCTCCTGAGAAATCTGTATGCAGGTCAAGAAGCAACAGTTAGAACTGGACATGGAACAACGGACTTGTTCCAAATTGGAAAAGAAGTACGTCAAGGCCATATATTGTCACCCTGCTTATTTAACTTATATGCAGAGTATATCATACGAAATGCCAGGCTGGATGAAGCACAAGCTGGGATCAAGATTGCTAGCAGAAATATCAATAACCTCAGATATACAGATGACACCACCTTTATGGCAGAAGGTGAAGAGGAACTAAAAAGCCATTTGATGAAGGTGAAGGACAAGAGTGAAAAAGCTGGCTTAAAACTCAGGATTCAAAAACCCAAGATCGTAGCATCTGGTCCCATCATTTCATGGCAAATAGATGGGGAAACAATGGAAACAGTGACAGACTTTATTTTCTTGGGCTCCAAAATCACTGCAGATGGTGAGTGCAGCCATACAATTAAGAGACGCTTGCTTCTTGGAAGAAAAGTTATGATCAATCTAGACAGCTTATTAAAAAGAGAGACATTACTTTGCCAACAAAGGTCCATCTAGTCAAAGCTATAGTTTTTCCAGTAGTCATGTATGGATGTGAGAGTTGAACTACAAAGAAAGCTGAGGGCCGAAGAATTGATACTTTTGAACTGTGGTGTTGGAGAAGACTCTCGAGAGTCCCTTGGACTGCAAGGAGATCCAACCAGTCAATCCTAAAGAAAACCAGTCCTGAATATTCATTGGAAGGACTGATGCTGAAGCGAAACTCCAATACTTTGGCCACCTGATGCGAAGAACTGACTCACTGAAGAGACCTTGATGCTGGGAAAGATTGAAGGCGGGAGGAGGGGATGACAGAGGATGAGATGGTTGGATGGCATCACTGACTCGATGGACATGAGTTTGAGCAAGCTCTGGGAGCTGGTGATGGACAGGGAAGCCTGGTGTGTTGTAGTCCATGGGATCGCAAAGTTCAGTTCAGTTCAATTGCTCAGTTGTGTCCAACTCTTGGCGACCCCATGGACTGCAGCATGCCAGGCCTCCTTGACCATCATTGGCTCCCGCAGTTTTGTATGAGGTTCCTATGGCTGCTGTAGTATATTACCATAAACTTTGTAGCTTAAAATAAGAATTTTATTCTTTCACAGTTACGGATTGCTTTTTAAAATTGCATTTTCTTCGATTTTGGTTTTTAATTCTATAAAATGTACATGGTTCCTAAGTCAAAATTATTTTAAAACAGATATATTCAGAGTTTTACTTCCATCCCTATATTCACCACTTAATCCTTTCTTCTCCTATAGATAACTTTTTAAAAAATTATTATTTGGGGTTTATCCTTCCATTGATAAGAGCTTCAAGGGGGTGGTGTGTGTACTGTGATCTATGCACAACTTTCCATCTAGTAAGTGAGACAGATCCTTGAGCTCAGGAAAATTCACTCACTGAGCTCACTCACCCAGGTTGTTGTATTAGGGAAGACAGAAAAACAGAGAGGGCTATATCACCAAGATAGCAAGGCTTCTTGAAGCTGTGAAGGATGAAGTTAAAACCAAAACACAGAATCTATGATTATTTCGAAAGTTAAAATGCAAAGCATGACACAACCAAACAAACACAAGAGCACCCTCTGTTGGGCTCTGTTGGGATGCATATAACTGGTAGTGCCTGGATTTGAAAACTGCTGAGACCAGGGTGTCATGTTGGGTTAGCTTTATTAAAGAAACATAGCTG
Organism: Dama dama; assembly: GCF_033118175.1. NCBI lineage: Eukaryota > Metazoa > Chordata > Mammalia > Artiodactyla > Cervidae > Dama > Dama dama. The sequence continues at coordinate 64,176,715 of NC_083692.1, read as the reverse complement.
CCAGCAGACTGGGAGGCCTTCGAGGCCCATGTCAAATTTATTCTTGGCTCTCCCCAGCTCTCAAGTCCTGTGGCCCTTGGGACACATGCTGATACTAAATATCTATGTTACCACATCTTGGGGAAAAAGATCCTTACTTTCCCTCCTGCACCTCTTTTCCTGACTTAGAAAACAGACAAACAAGGGCTGTGTTTTTGACTGTCACTTGGTCAAAGCCGTGACAGTAATGACACTGCCCTAACTCTCAAGGTGCTTCCTTCCTCAGACAGTATATCTGAGTATATGTGAGGGAGCAATGTGGATCAATGAGAAAAGGAGCCATGCATCTGTCTTCTCCTCCCTGCTAGCTGTGTGTCCTTGGGCAAATTGTTAACCTCTCTGAGTCTTGGTGTTCTCATCTGAAAAATAAGGATGATAGTATCCAATTCATGGGCGTTTCTGAGGTTTAAATGAGTGGTGTGTGTAAAACTCCTGATATGTGATGCCAGTACTGCATATGAACCTCAGTAAATAATAGCTACTACTACTATTATTATTTCCTTTTTGCTTCACAGGAAATTTGTGAGAATCCCCGATTTATCATTGGTGGAGCCAATAGAACTGACATCTGCCAAGGAGATCTAGGTAGGAAAGTTCCTCTGGTCCTATTTAGCCAAGCAATCAAGGGGTGATTAAGAGGTATGATCCTTTTACAGTAAGTAAAGGGACAATAATCTGGTTTTGCTTGTAATGAATTTGGGGGAGGTAGTTTTGATAACATTATTTAAACTCATTCAGCTCTGTGTTGGTGATTGCTCCATTTAATTTCTGTCCCTCCCACCTTTCTTACCAGCTCTTTGCCTTGTGTCACCACAGGAGGTGTACCTCCTCTCCAGAGTCTCCAGAACACTCACACACCCCACTCAGCAAGACAAAAACCCTGTTTCTAGCAGGACCCACCTTCCTTAAAGGGCTTTCCTGGCGACTCAGTGGTTAAGAATCCGCCTGCCAATGCAAGAGATGGGAGTTTGATCCCTGGGTCAGGAAGAGTCCCTGGAGAAGGAAACGGCTACCCACTCCAGTGTTCTTGCCTGGTAGAATCCCATGGACAGAGGAGCCTGGCAGGCTAAGTCCATGGGGTCACGAGGAGTCAGACATGACTTAAAGACTAAACAACAACAACCTTCCTTAGAAGGCAGCTCTGAAATTGTGTGCCATGCATGTCCCTTGGGCATGCAGAATTGATATGCTCACAAAAAATGCTTTCATAACTCAAACTCCTGTTTAAACTGCCTCAGAATAGTTCCGTATTAAAGAAGCTTTTCAACAAAGATGACACCTGCCATGTGGATGAGCATCCAATTTTTTGTCTGATTAATTAGCTTGGCTGCTTCCTCGTCTCAGCCTCTTATATGGAAGGCATTGTCTCTAGTGCAAACTGCAGCAAAGTTCTGTGAAATAAAGTTGGAGGAAACAAATATCAACAGACACAATTTAGAACTTGAGGGAAAAGGCACTCAAGGCCAAATGAAAGGAATTTAGCTAATTTGGTCCCGGAAGGAGAGGCTGAAGAGGTTTTGAATATCTGACTTCCTGCACTTGAAGGAAGGCTGCCTGCAGAGCCCTGGCCAGCTAATAACCTGGGCCTTCCAACCAACACACTGTTTCAGAGGAGAGGGTGGCTGCTTGGGAAGTGGCAGGTGGGGAGGGTGGTAACGGTGGTGGGAGGAGGCCTGTGGAGGCTCTCAGCCTCTCCTCTGCTGTCTCAAAGATGCCATGACATCCTACACAGCACAACAAAGGCCTTGCATAACCTAGCCTGTGTTCTGTTAGTGTTCCTGACCTGCCACTTGGGCATTCACACACACACACACACACACACACACACACACACACAAGCAGGGCAAAGTGCCACCTCCAAATACTAACCAGCTTCCCTTACAGTACTAATGGGCTGGACTGATGGCTCTCAGATGCTCAGATTCTGCAGTCACATTGCAAAGGTGCAGGGCAGGCAGCTTTCCTACAGGTGTTAGAAAGAATGACCCAATTATGACCCCCCACTGCTGTTTCCATTGAGGTCCAAATGGAGGTCTGAGCTTATACTGCAGACAGAGGAATTGCCTATAGCCTTCAGGAAAGCAGTCATGAGGGAGTAAATTACCCTGTTGATGGCATGGTCCAGGGACTGCGGTCACACCCCTTTCCTTGGCTGACACCTCCATAAGGTCAGATCTGAAAGCAGGACAGTGAGAGCCAAGTGCATGCCCTTCTCCAGAAAGCAGACGGGGATGGGTCTCCTTCTCCCCTGGAGGTGTGGGCCCTCCTGTGACCTATGCCATGTGTTTGCCTGCAGGGGATTGCTGGTTTCTTGCAGCCATCGCTTGCCTGACCTTGAACAAGCGTCTGCTTTTCCGGGTCATACCCCATGATCAGAGTTTCACCGAAAACTATGCGGGGATTTTTCACTTCCAGGTGAGGTCAAGGGACTCCAGGTGAGGGTAGTTAAGAGGGCCAGCGGGCCATCCACCTACCACTGGTTTCCCAGCCTTGACTTCCCAGTGGCTCCAGGAAAGATCCCCACCCACCCACCCGGCTATGGCTGTGGGCAGTGACCCCCTTCAGGCCTCAAGCCTGTGAGGAAGTAGTTGTGTATTTCTTCCTACCCTCAAACCCCTACACCTTCCGTTAGGCCCCAGAAAGGTTGGAGGATATCCTGTTCACTGGCCTGTTGGTCTATTTTTACCTTTCCAGCTGTCAGGCTTCTATGTGATAACCAGAAGCCCTTCTCAAGTAAATCCCTAAGACACTAGCACTGGGAATCCAGAGGGCCCTTTAGGCTGCAAAAGAAATGCCAACACAAGTCTATACCCACTCTATCATTCATCCCTTCCAGGCTCTGGAATAAAAGTCTGGTTAATCTGGGGACCAGGCTTCTGGTTTGGCCCAGCAATGAGTCTTTTGGTGTCAGAATAAGTTCAGACACTGGAAACTTTCTGGATCCAAATTGTCCTAGCAAAGAACCAAACCCCATGCTGACCCAGAACTGAAATGAGCTTCGTATGTGGGCATCTGTATCTATGGGTGTTCTGAGGCTTCTGAACAGCCCTGAAGGCTCCGAATGTCCTGGACTGACCCGGATCATCAGTTGATCTTGTATCCCAGGATGGAAGGCCTCAGAAGGGGTCTTCTCTGCAGGTTTAGGATCAGAGTCCTGCTGCCATCCCAATGCAGACAGGGCAGCGGGGTCCCGAGTCTTGTTTTTTCCCTATGCCATCAAGCTGCTCACTCCCCTTGGGTATTTAAAAGGACATAAACACAAAGACCACACAGATTTTTGCCCTCTTGTTCATAGGAGAGTAAATGTCATTAGAAGGAAATTAAACTACTTTTGGCTTTCTTGGGTTAATACCGATTTGTTCAAGAAAGAACATCATCTAGAATCGGGATTACTGGACAGTGTTCCTGCTTTAACCAGAGTATATTCTGGGTCACTTTCCATTTCCATGTCAATCCTTCTTCTTCAACAATTCCTACCTTATTTGTCATCAAGAAGTACATACATTATACATCACCTTCTCCTAAACCAGTGCTTCTCAGCCCTGACTGCATATGAGGATCAGCTGAGATAACTAAAAATACTGATACCTAGCCCCTCCCCAGACCTACGGAGCAGCAGGAAAATCTCAAGCCCTCAGATACACATGGAGTACCTACCATCCCCTGTACTGACCTGGACTGTGTCGAAGAGACATAATGGTTTGTAACGTACTTCCTGCCCTCAAAGAGCTCACGGTCCACTTAAAGAAAAAGATTCACCCTCTCTAAACCCAGAATAGTATGAACAAAAGTAATGTGGGGTAGGGACGCATTTCCCACTGGTAATCTGAGGATGGCACTGTGCTTGATGCTTCTGTGCAGTTCTGGCGCTATGGAGACTGGGTGGACGTGGTTATTGATGACTGCCTGCCAACTTACAACAATCAACTGGTTTTTACCAAATCCAACCATCGCAATGAGTTCTGGAGTGCTCTGCTGGAGAAGGCTTATGCTAAGTAAGACGGGGATAGGAAATCTTTAGCTTCCATAGTGAGCTCTTTAATCATCCCTTCTTGGTGGTACTACAGATTCTGGATCCCAGCATTATTTCTCTGGAACTCAAATCCCAGAGCCTTGGTTGGCTCAACCTCATGAGCTCACTATGTATACATATATGTATGTGTGTATATATATATAAAACTTTTTATTTTGTATTGGGGTATAGCTGATGAACAATGCTGTGATAGTTTCAGGTGGACAGCGAAGGGACTCAGCCATATGTATACATGCATCCATTTTCCCCCAAACTCCCCTCCCATCCAGGCTGCCACATAACATTGGAGTTCAGAATATATGAACAAAAGCCATGCTGCCTCTCAGAAGCTCCACTCCAGCTACTAGTGGCTTTAATGGAGCCCTACTTCAGATTCCGGGTGTAGTGGAAAGAGAACCATCAGGAAGTGGGAATAGCAGGTTCCAGTCCCAGTGTTTCTCCTCTCTGTGGCCTTAGCTGGTCACACAGCCTCTGGGGCTCAGTTGCTCCATTGTGAGGAAACAGAATCACAGTATCTGTTCAAAAACTTAGAGAGTTGTTGGAGAATTTGGACAAGACAGCATCACAGGACCCAAGAGTAAAGTTCTGGAGCCAGGGGTACCTGGGTCATGTTTCCTGGAACCCTGTGACCCCAGACTAGTCTTCATCCTCTCTCTAAGGCTCCATGGTTCGTATGAAGCCCTAAAAGGTGGGAACACTACAGAGGCCATGGAGGACTTCACAGGAGGAGTGACAGAGTTTTTTGAAATCAAGGATGCTCCCAGAGACATGTACAAGATCATGAAGAAAGCCATCGAGAGGGGTTCCCTCATGGGCTGCTCCATTGATGTAAGTCTGCGGTGTGGGGAGCAGGGCAGGGAGCTGCCAACTGCTGGGAAGACTTACCCGGTGAACAGCAGCACAGGGCTGTCCTCTGGGACAGGGTGAATGTTCTGTTTTAGGAAGCAAAAAAGTAGCTCTCAACTTTGAGAACTGGGAATTTCTCAAGGGAGAAGTTTCTGGAGGTTTCCAATAAAAAGCCTAGAATTTAGGTGGAAATAGGCCTCCGAGGTTGGCGTTTCTCAGTTCCAGCATGCCCCTAGTAAGCCGGCCACACACTGGGCTATGGACCTGAGCCTACCAGTTCCCTAAGAAAGCCTCCCAGTCATTGAGCTTTGATCATATCTCTCACATGAGACACAGGCTTTGTGTTGTTATCTGGGAAAAGCTCAGCCTGCAGTCCACCTCTCAACGAAGTGGTGTGAACTGAGACCAGAGCCAAGGGTAAGGGGATGGCAGACTGCCCAGGAGATACACCTTCCCTGGGGGGTAGTCAATGTATTCTAATAGTCTGGGTTATCTCTGCTGGTAAGGAAGGGGCCCCAGCTAAATTCCTGTTCCTTCCTCTCCTAGTACACCCAGTAGATGGGAAAGCTTGGGAAGATGAAGCGCCCACAGACAAACGTTTTCTTTCTGCATCACTGTTCTCCATCTTTTCTCCATTCAGGCTCTACTTATCTCTCCTCTGTTTCTTTGTCTATCCCTTCCCTTCTTTCTCTCTCCTTCCCTTTCTATCACCCACCTTTGTTCATTCTCTCTCCCTCTCCTGGACTGTCCCCTGCCCTCCCTGTTGGGCCTCAGGATGGCACAAACATGACCTATGGAACCTCTCCTTCTGGGCTGAAAATGGGGGAGTTGATTGAGCGAATGGTGAGGAATATGGATAACTCGCGGCTCAGGGACTCAGACCTCATCCCTGAGGGATGCTCAGATGACAGACCGACTCGGGTGTGTACTCCTCCCACCTGCATGGCCCGGGTGTGTTGTGTGGTGTCAGACCTTCCCCAGCAGCTGGCACCTCCCAGGTGGGCTCCTCCTGGGGCCTTCCAGGGGTCTGGATTGGAATCTCTTGCTTGCTCCAAGGCTCCTGAGGAATGGGGGGAGACAGCTTTTGGAGGGAATCTCTGGTGGGGGACGGGGTGGGGGTGGGGTGGGGTTCCTTCATACTCCATGGTCCAGGCAGTTTCTCTGATAATGAATTAACTGGCATAAATATTTACAAGAGAGATTTCATTTATTTGTAAATTATTTCTCTCCTTCCAGTTCATTCATTTATGTATTTGACACTTATTTACTGAGATCCTACTAGGCACTCTTCTAACAAAGAAAATTCTCTCCCATTTGTTTAGGATTCTAAGGAACGAGCAGTCTCCACACACTCCCCACCCCCCACCCCAGAGCTTATATTCTAGTAGTTTGGGAAGTAATACACGCTATACAGTAAAGCAGAGGAAAAATGAACCTATTTTTTTCCCTATCTGAGGATGATAACATTTGGCATATGTCCTACTAGGGTTTTTCTATGCATACACCTAATCTAAATTTTTATTTTTAAAATGCAGTCATATTGTATGTGCCTCTTTGCAGCATGCTTCTTTTTCAGTTAGCTTTGTATACCTAATGTGCCAACAAGAATCACGTTCTTAGTGTGTCTTCTATAACACTTTTAGTGGCTGTACAATAGTCCAACATGCAGATAAATTATAATTTTTTTACCCCATAACTTATTATTGGGAATTTAAATATTTTCTTTTTCTGTTTTGGCTGTAATTTTTAAATGTTACAGTGAACATCCTATTAGATACATCTTTGTGTCCATCCAGGACAGTTTTCTTTGCACAGATAGCCAGTAGTGGAATAGCCAGGAATGCATATGTAATGCCACAAGAGTCATTTCAAGTGGTTTCCCTGGTCTAGAACTGAGAGATTCATGAACCTCCTGCCCCCTTCCCTTTCTATTCACATGGTCTGGGTCCTCTAAAGACTGAAATCTGGAAGAGGTTGAGATGCCAAAAGCCTTGGCTCCTCACATAACCCTCACTTTGAAAAGGGCTCCAGGTTACCTCTTAAAGCTGTCATATCACCAGGCAGAGTGAAGTCACAGAGATCCATTTAGGGCTCACTGGGTTTTGGTCATCCTACCCTTCTGCCAAGGATCTCCTGTGGCTGCAAATCTCAGATGGAAGAGACCTCCCTGCTCCCTGAGGCACAGTCACGTCTGAGCAGAACTTTCCTCTGGCTGCCTTGGAATTCTCTGCCTGGGTGCAGGAACTTTTAATTTCTTTCTTTTTTTAAAACTTTTGGCCACATAACATGGCACATGGGATCTTTGCTCCCCAATCAGGGATCAACCCACACCCCGTGCATTGCAGGCATGGAGTCCTAACCACTGGACCACTAAGGAAGTCTACTTTTAATCTCTTGAACATGTTCTAGGGTGGGTGGAGAAGGTGAGGGGATATAAAGATAAAAGGTTAGACCTCCATGTTTCATCTAACCCCTTTTCTCAACCCCTTTCTCTTCCAGGAATAGTCAACCCTGGGTGGGCTCAAGGAAGAGGAGCCTGACCCAAGGCAGCCTCCATCCCCCCCACTTCTTCCTTTGAAAGACCCCAAGGGATCCAGAAAGGAGGGCCAGGCATGCTCTCACTCACCTCGCGGCCCCAGCCTCCACATTGTTCTCCAGTGGTCAGGGGACCAGCTTGACAGAAACACCTTGTCTGGGCTGCATATACTTGGCTCTCTTAAAGGGCTAGTGAGGGTCTTCTCAGGGCTAGTAGGCATGCTTCCAGGGCATGGAGGAGTCCTTGTCCTCACTGGACCCAGGATGTGAACCAGTGTGAACTTTGTCTCAGGAAACAAGCCCTGATAGGCTGTCTGGTTTTCACTCCACAGACGATTGTTCCAGTTCAGTATGAGACAAGAATGGCCTGTGGGCTGGTCAAAGGCCATGCCTACTCAGTCACTGGGCTGGAGGAGGTGAGCCTGGTGGGGTATGGAGGGATAGGACTTGAGGGGCTACTTGGGGGAACCTCCTGAAGTCAGGTCTTGGCTTTCTGTGCCCCTTTGCATCTGCAGAATTTGCCTCCAATCAGGTACTCAGGCTGAGTGACGGGTTGGAGACTACTGGGACTTGTAGGTGGATCTTGCCACAAGACAGTTCTCACTTTATGTTTGTTTTTAGCGCTAAACATAGCAATTGCCCCAACATTTCCAAAGAACAAATAGAAATAACTTTGGTTTTATGAAAGTAATTTCATGGGCTCTTGTGTTTCTTGTTTTTCATGGTCACTAATGATGTCTTGCTCCCACTGGCACATCTGGTCTTAACTGGATCATGACAGAGACAGGGAGTTTGTCAGGCCCCTTGTGCACAGTTGGGCCATTGTGCCCTGGTCATATGGATGGGCAGAGAGAGGCAGTTGTCCACAGCAGCACATGCCGCAGACAGGAGAAAAGGGGCCCCTTTTTCTGATCGATCTACTTAGAGGGACATTTTCTGTCACTCTTCAGCCAGCAGGGGCATTTTTTTCTATTAATAATTCACGCAGAGACACCTAATTGCCAGCAGAGCCCTACATTATATGCCCTGCCTCCTCCACCCACTCCACTCAGATTTCTAAATGGCCAGATGTGCACTGTGAAAATCACTTCTTAGAAGATGGCAAGGTGATGGCCAAGCCTGAGTCCTGTAAGCTCGTGCTAAGGTTCTGCCATTTCACAGCAAACTTGTGATTAGTCTCCTTGACCAAGCAGGACAGCTCCCTGTATGGGATCCTCTCCCAACTCCCACCCCAGCCCTCAGGGCAAGACAGAAGACCCCCACCCTCACCCCACTTCAGAAAGGGCCCAGAGCAAGAGAGCTTTTCCTCTTTGCCCAAGGCCCTGTACAAGGGTGAGAAAGTGAAGCTGGTGCGGCTGCGGAACCCCTGGGGCCAGGTGGAGTGGAATGGCTCCTGGAGTGACAGGTGGGTGAGGGGACCCCATGAGCAGGGGACAACAGGACCTGGGACAAGGTTGGGTTGGGGACCAAACCATAAGAGTACGACAAATGCTTGGTCTAAAATCACCCTTAAAACCAATGATCCAGAGGAGAAGAGGGGGTGTGGCTCTAGGAAAGGACTGGGAACAGAAGAGGTCATGGCTCCAGGGAAGGGCTGGGACCAGAAGGGGTGTGGCTCCAGTTTAGGGCTGGAAGCAGAGCCTCGGGAACCTGGGACCCCAAGAGCTTACTGATGGCCACTGAGGGGAAAGGAAAGATCCTAGAAAGCATGGGCTGTGTCCAGGCAGGAGGGGAGTCTGGATGCAGTGGTCTGACTGGACAAGTAACTTCCTTTCTCGTAATTATCTATAAAATGGGGGAAATGTTAGCACCTACCTGGTGGGCTGTTATGAGGAGAAAATGTGATGGTGTTGTAGAGAGCTTAGCCAGTGCTAAGATTTCCTCTCCTTCACTGGCCCCAGGAAGAGATGCATAGGTCCTCTGAAAGAACTGTACTACTTATTACTGGGAGCAAGTGACTGGGAGCAGCTAAAACAGCACACAGAGGGAGGAAGCTATTGTGAAGGCTCCAGAACCTTCACAAAGCCTTTATTGTTCCACCCCAATGGCTGGCTCCTGACTGCCTCTCTGCAGGGAGAGCGGGTCCTGGAGCTCCTTTATTCCCAAGGGGGCAAAGCAGGCCTCTTTAGCTGAGAAGGACCACAACCAGGTGTGTGCCCTCAGACCCTGTGCTAATTTTAACATACCTCTCATCTCAGGGCATGGTAATTACTGGCTTGTTCAGCCATTCATTCATTTAGCAAGTATGTGTTGAGCACTTGCTGAATCCCAGGCACAATCCTAAGCACTGGGGGCATTCTGTGAATAGGCAACTTGCTGGATAGACCAATAAGGTGCTGATCCTGGTCTTCTTACTGTTCCCTCTCTTATCCGTGTGGAAATCCCAGACGGCTCACTGTGCAGTATGTGTCAGGCCCCATGCTTCTGTCTGGGGACTTAGAAATGAACAGAGATTCAGACCCTGCCCTATAGGCCTTAAGGTCTAGTGGGAAGGACAGAAAAACAGTAATCATTGAGATAAATGCTATAGTTAGGGTCACAAAGCAGGCGCCCTTCTCATAGTTTGAGGGGACAGGAAGGTAGCAAAAGGTTGCCTGGAGGGATGGCATTTGAACTGGGTTCTCTGCTCTGGAAGGGTCCCTGCTGCCCCATAAGTCTACCAGCCCACTAGTCACCCACAGGGACCCTCGCTATGTTCTCCAGTCTCAGATCTTGGGGTCCACTTTCTGCCAACTCCTCCACTTCAGAGACTGCTGACAAGTGGGACTCAGCCTCGGTCACTCCAGGAGAGTTCCCCCACCCACTGCGTCCCTCCTGCTGGTCTCAGGAATCTCCATCTCCCCTCCGGTATTCCCTGATTCCAAGCACTTCTTCAACCCCTAACCTCTCCAGAGACAATTCAGTTTAGCTTCATTCTCCTTACAAAGGTGCTTTAGTTCCTCCTTCTTTGAGAGACAGTGTGTAAAACTGCCCAGCCTTTAAAAAATACAAAACTGGGATGTTTTGTGGGGTGGCAGGAGGAAGGAAAAGTTTACCTGTTTAGTCTTTCTCTCAGTAACTCAGACAGTTACTTATTAGATGACGGGCCTGTTCTAAAAGTTTTACATGCAATATTTCATCTCTTGCTCATCACAGCACTGTAAGTAGGTGACATAATCATTTCCCTTTTGCAGTTGAGAAAACAGAAGCTGTGAGAGGTGAACTGACTTGCCCAGGGTTACAGCTAGTACTGGTATAATTAAATTGAAATCCCAATTTACCTATTTCCAGGGCCCAACTCCTAACTTGAAAGGGTGAGGAATGGTTAAAGTTTTAATCAGAGAAAAGTCAGGCCCTCATAAACCATTTTAAAACCTTGGTCTTAATCCTGAGGATGGTGGGAAGCGATTATGGGGTATCAGGTCAGATTTGCATTTTGGTGGTTCACACTGGCTGCAGTTGGGAGAGGAGCTATTTTGTTCACATTTCCCTGACACCTCCTGGCCCAGCTCATATCGGGCCTTCCCTTTCTTTTCCCTTTCATCACACCTCCAACTTCCCTCCAGCTGGAAGGACTGGAGTTATGTGGACAAGGACGAGAAGGCCCGTTTGCAGCACCAAGTCACTGAAGATGGAGAGTTCTGGTGAGTCCAGGACCCAAGAGGACTCTGAAGGGTAAAGGATGGGGTGGGCACTGAAATCTCAAACCTCCAACCCAAGAAAGTGGCCATCAGATTCCAGCCCTTGGGACATCTGAGCCCTATTCTCCAAATCCAGCCAGAGACCCGGCACGATGGAGGGTTTTGAGAGCAGCCTGAGTGTTATGGTGATGACTGGGCCCCGGACCGAGCCAGTGCGCTAGGGCTCCCGCCGTTTTGTGACACTCCACCACACGCACTGCTCCAGCCACTTGCTCCTGGCCTTGGTGGAGCTGTTTTCTGAGTGGAGGAAGCCCTATCTACTCAGCTCACCCAATGCCACTCAGATCATTTCTACTGAGCCTTCAAGTCTCAGATTAAAGGGAACTTTCTTCTGGACCCACTTGTTTTCCTCAGGATTGGGATTAATTTGTGATACTCATCACCTTTAAAATTGCTGGCTTAATTGTCTGTGCTTCCCCAACTACCCCTCTCCTGTGCCTGGTACAGTGCTTGGGCCCAGTGGAGGGGCAAACAGGACCACTGTGGAGAACTGAATTGCTGCCAAGCTCTTCCAGCAAGAACGTATGAGTTTGAGTTGTTAACGCAAGAGACACATCAGAATTGACAGTGTTGGGACTCCCCTGGCAGTCCAGTGCTTAGGACTCTGTGCTCCGGCTGCAGAGGACATAGGTTCGATCCCTGGTCAGGAACTATCCAAAAGCCACATGGCAAGGCCAAATTTTTAAAAATAAATATATAAAAATTTAAAAAAAGAACTGACACAGTGTTGACCCTAAGAAAGGAAGGACAGGGTCCTCTCTAGGACCACGACAAAGTTGCTTTGGGCTATTTCATTGTGCTGTGTTAGCCCTGCATTCTTACCTTTCCCAGACTCCCAAACAGGTCTCTCTCTTCTTCCAACCTCTCAGGATGTCCTACGATGATTTTATCTACCATTTCACAAAGCTGGAGATCTGCAACCTCACAGCTGATGCCCTGGAGTCCGACAAGCTTCAGACTTGGACAGTGTCCGTGAATGAGGGCCGCTGGGTGAGGGGCTGCTCTGCCGGAGGCTGCCGCAACTTCCCAGGTGGGAGATGCTCTGGATGGGGGAAGGGTCCAAGCAGAGCAGGTTCCAGGCAGAAAAATATTCACTAGCATCTGCTGAGTCTTTACTAACTTCCAGACATACAATCTCTTATTGAATTCTCCCCATTTTACTGAGAGGTGACTTCCCTGGTGGCTCTGTGGTAACGAATCTGCCTGCCAATGCAGGAGACGCAGGTTTGATCATTGGGTCGGGAAGATCCCCTTGAGAAGGAGATGGCAACCCACTCCAGTATTCTTGCCTGGGAAAATTCTACGGACAGAGGAGCCTGGTGGGCTATAGTCCATGACGTCACAAAGAGTCAGACATGACAGTGACCAAAGAACAACAACATTACTGAGAAGGAAACCTGCATTCTGAGTAGCTTACATTAAGGAGCTGGTAACAACTTTTCAGTTCAGTTCAGTCGCTCAGTTGTGTCCGACTCTTTGCGCCATGCCTCCCTGTCCATCACAAACTCCCGGAGTTTACCCAAACTCATGTCCATCGAGTCGGTGGTGCCATCCAGCCATCTCATCCTCTGTCGTCCAGGTTATTATGTCAGAACAGGACCATGTTCATTATGCTGAGGATTGAACTGGAGAACTGAGTTAGCAGCAGCTGCAAGAGTTTAAGCCAGAAATGATGAAAACTGAGGCCAAGTCAGAAGCAGCAGAGATGGGGGGGATGGGGCAGGTTGAGGGAAGAAAATATTGGGTGATCTGGAGAAGGAAGAATGACTTCAAGATTCTCTCATTGGGAGCCTGAGTAGATGGTGTCAATGAAACGCACAAGAGGAAAAAAATAGGTTTCTTATTTTTGACGGAGTTGGTTGTGGGCTTTTGCAGAGGAGTTTACTTTGGGACATGGGAAGTCTGAGGCATGTGTAGAATACCCAGGTGAAGAGGCATGAAAGAGAACCGGATGCACAGATAAGAATGGCACTTAGCTCTATGATAGGGACTCAGTATGTATTTCTGGAAGGAAAGAAGGATGGAAAGAAGACAGGAAGGAAAGGAGGGAAAGAAGAAAGAAGGGATGATGGCACGGAGTCAAAAGAGAGATTGAAGCTGGGATCTACAGCTCAGGAGTCAAGAGCATGTAGGGAGCGTTTAGAAAGTAGGAGTGGATAAGACAGCCTAGGGAGTGAGCAAAGAGGCCCAGGACCAAATCCCAGGGACTAGTAACACTGAGGGAGCAGGTGAGAAAAGTGAAGCCATCCGCAAAGACAGAGAAGGAAAACTCACAGAGGAGAGGAGCCACATGGCCAGTCAGCGCGGCTCCATGTGTATAAAGGTATGAGGGCTACCCGCCCCCCCCCCAACACACACACCAAATTAAACAAATGCCTGGATCCTCTTTATTTTTCATGCATATTTGAGCATGTAGATGAGGAGGCTAGAGACGAATAGGTTCCCTCCATCTCATCTCCTGTCCTTTCCTTTCTCTGAGAGGCAGATCTGAAAGTGCAATTCCTTTTGGGGGGGCACAGACACTTTCTGGACCAACCCACAGTACCGTCTGAAGCTCCTAGAGGAGGACGACGACCCTGATGATTCCGAGGTGATCTGTAGTTTCCTAGTGGCCCTGATGCAGAAGAACCGGAGGAAGGACCGGAAGCTGGGGGCTAACCTCTTCACCATCGGTTTTGCCATCTACGAGGTGTGCCATCCCTGATGAGCTTCAGACCACCTTTTCAGGGAAGAGGCTTTCAGAGGGCTTCCTGAGGGGTTCCCCAGCTTCCCCAATATCCAGTGCCCCCCCCCAACTCCTGATATTAGGCCCACTTGTGTCAGAACCTCTTTGACGTTTGTAACCAGTGGGGGAAAAACCCACCTAGGGGAGGTGGGGGTGGGGCTGGGGCTGTCCAGGTAGGTACATGGGGAGTCAGAGCCCCTCATTCGCTCTACGATTGCTAGCATGCCCTTTGGCAAGTTTCCATTCCCATTAAGACCTGAAATCCACAAAATCTGAGCACCTTCCTTTTCTGTTTCTCCCCAAGGTTCCCAAAGAGGTATAGAAGTGGAGCAGCCAGCAGTGTGTGCAGCGTTACCAGGGCCCTGTGTCCGCCTGGGGCACATCAGGGTGCCTCCTGTGGGGTCTGGGGGCAGGACTGTGATAGGAGAGGGCCTGGCCCACCTTACCTAACTCCAGAGCAGGTCCTCAGGCTATTGCATGGCCTCCTGACCCCCACCCCCACAACGTGCCCTCTTTCTTGCCCACCAGAGACCATCACACACTCATATGCTTACTCACACTCACACACAGAATCACACAGACACATTGTGAGGCTGATCACCTTCTTTGGGGGTGGAGGAATCACCTCCCTCAGACCCTGCCCACAACCCCCGACCCCGCCTCCTTGGGGTCTTTCCCCAATCCAGAGGTGTTCTGGAGCTGAACAGCAGCAATTCTGGTAAGTGACCCTGAGTGGGGGATGCCAGACTTGACCTTCACTTCTGGATCACAGCCGAAAAGGAAGAGGATGTGGGGTAGGGAGTTCCAGGGATGTTGAGCTATTCGAGGCCCTGGGAATCGGAAGCTGGTAGGTCGTGACTATGAAATGAGTGACCAGGGAGTTGGGAAGGAGTACTCCCTGGAGGAGGACTGTGAGCAGGACAGGGTGTCCCTCCCGAGGGACTGAGGTACCTTGGGCTCTTCTCTCCCTCAGATGCATGGCAACAAGCAGCACCTGCAGAAGGACTTCTTCCTGTACAACGCCTCCAAGGCCAGGAGCAGAACCTACATCAACATGCGGGAGGTGTCCGAGCGCTTCCGCCTGCCTCCCAGCGAGTACGTCATTGTGCCCTCCACCTACGAGCCCCACCAGGAGGGCGAGTTCATCCTTCGGGTCTTTTCGGAAAAGAGGAACCTCTCTGAGTAAGTCCTAGCCTGGCTTTCCCCACCTGTCCCTAAGAGCCCACATGACCCATACCAGAGACTGGTGGTGTGAGACAGCCGGACAGCTGAGACAGTGAGACAGACTCCTCCAGGAATCCTGTTGACCAGAACCTCTTCCCCTGTTCCTGAGCCACTGGGAACATCTCCCCTACATCCATCCACCCACCCATTCATCCCACAGATAGCTACTGAGCACCTGCTATGTCGCAGGCACTCTTCTAGGCACTGAGGACAGAGCAATGAATTAAACAGAAAGAAATCCCTGCCTTCATGGAATTTAACATTCTAGCATGAGACCACCATGTAATAGGAAAAGGTATATAGAGTATATTAGATTTACATAAGTGATAAGGAGGAAAAATAAAGTGGGAAGAAGGATAAGAGCAATTGAGGGGTGATTAAACTTTTAGATACGGTGACCAGGGAAGCCAGCAAGGCCACATCCTGCCCTCTTGGTCACTGGGGATGAGTTCATAGGCCCTTACCACTTTGACCTCTGTCCCTAAAAGAAGCATAAGGTCCATGAGTAGGTGGCTGGGTCATGCATCTGGGAAAACCTAGTCAAAGCCAAAAAGCCCTGTGTCTGCACTTGGCTTCAGGGAATGGCACCTGTGGTATGGGATGTTAGTCCCTGGGGTTCTCTTGAGGCCAGTCCAGACTTGGCTCCGAGAAGCCACGTGGCCTGAGCAAAAGCCCTCTGCTTCCTACTTGCACCTGGTGACACTGAGACCCCCTCATGTTTGTGTTCCTCACAGGGAAGTTGAGAATACAATCTCCGTGGATCGGCCAGTGGTGAGTGGTTTGGCTCTCACATGTGACGAGGGCCAGGGAACAGGCGGGTGATGGAGGGGTAGCAGCGGGACACAGGAGTCTGGGGCGTGCAGAGTCATTACTCTGTTATTGCAACTTCTGTGTGGCATGGCCTAAAGTCATGGGACTTGTGTCCTGGGGCCATTTAGTCAGTCTAGGGGCTGGAAGGACAGAGGAGAGTCCTAGAAGGAAAAGCAGTTTGAACAATTAGAGGGAGGGACCAAGGTCACAGGAATAAGGGGTGACAACAGCTACAGCCAGCACTGGACTTATGAGTTAGAATCTCACACAGAAAAAAGGCAGCACTACACCAGTTCTGGAGTCAGTATCAAAACCCAGGTCCTCCACCTGCCAGCCCGGTGACCTAGACAACTTATGTAACCCTTCTGACTCAGTTTCCTAATCTGCAAAATAGGAGTGATATTAATAATACATGCCTCACAGGGCTTTTGTGAGGTTTGAATCGGTGAGATCATGTACATGAAGGGTCTGGCATAGCACAGGCCTTTAAATGGCTATTGTTCATATGTTTTACATCTTCAAGGTACTTCTCACATGTGTCATCTCTCTGATGTTTGAAAGATTTCTGACATGTAATAAAGTTATTATCCCTGGTTTTCAAGTAAGGAAGCAGAGGCTCAGTGGGGTTAAGTGGTTTCTTTGAGTTCACAGAGCTTGTGAGTGGCAAGGCTGGAACTCACAACCAGATTCTCTGAGTGGAGTCAGGCTCTCTCCCCTACCCCATGCTGAGGCCTGTCCCCGGGGGTGGGAGGCCCAGGGTTAGGAGCACAGAGCTGGTGTCTGCTGGAGTCTCCATGTAGAGGAGTCTTATGACTGCCTTGGACTTTGCGCTTTGGTGAATAAATAGTCCCTTGTGCTCTGCTGGTGTGTCCTGGGCCAATAAGAGGACAGCAAATACCCCACTGAATTGTCTTCTGGGTAGTGACACTCATGGTTCTAATCCTGACCCTGTGCTAGTGGCAGATCCCCAAGGGCCTTTTGAATTATCACAGAAGTTGGTTTTAGTATTAAGTGCATTTGATGCTATCTTAATACTTACTTATCTTTCGGATGTCAGTAATCAGTGCAGTGTATTTATCAGGTGCAGCAAACTCAAAAGCTTACCTGAATTCGTATGTCACCTAACGGAGCAGAGCAGGCACATGTGGGGGTTTTGGTGTCCCTGTGTGGGTACAGTTGCCTGTAGTCCTCTTGGCTTCAGACAACTGGAGTGATGGTGACTGTGGCAATCTGGGGATGCAGAGCTGCTGCTCTCAGCTCCTCAGATGGCTGTCACGGGGTCACAGGTTCATGCCCGCTGCCAGTGAAAGTGTTAGTCACTCAGTTGTGTCTGACTGTGTGCAACTCCATAGACTCTAGCCTGCTGGGCTCCTCTGTCCATGGAATTCTCTAGGCAAGAATACTGGAGTGGGTTGCCATTTCCTTCCCCAGGGGATCTTCCTGATCCAGGGATTAAACCTAGGTATCCTGCATTGCAGGTGGACTCTATCGTCTGAGCCGCCAGGGAAGCCCTGACCTTCCAATTTTAATGAAAAACCAAAAACTCTATAAATCAAATAAAATTCATTTTCAGGCCAGTTTAGGTGAGTCACTTTTTGGGTGTTTTAGTAACCAACTTCATTAAAAAATACAGAACATCTGCCAGAAGCTCCCCTTCCTTGGCCACGACCAATAGCAGAGTGGACTATAAAAGCATAGCTGTATCAGCCGCCGGTGTCTGGGCCTGGAGAATTCTCTTCTCCCTTTACCCTCCAGGCCCGTTCGGCTCCACATGACCCAGATTTCTGAACTTCACCCGACACTGAGGACCAGGTTCACAGGGAAGCCAAAAGCCACTGGGTTTTCTGGGAACTTGCTTTTCACTTATATTGCATTTATTATTTTCTTTTCTTGTGCAGAAAAAGAAAAAAACCAAGGTGGGTGTAACAGGGTGAGTGGGCAGACAGCACGTGGTGTGAGTGTGTAAGAGTGAGCATGCGTGCACTGGACCTGCCTCCTCTCCCCAGCCCTCCTCCTCCTTCCCTGAGCTCCTCTGGCAGCTATGGGTGCAGAGCATTGATAGCTTACACTTGCTGAGTGGAGGCTATGAGCCAGTCACTCTTGTAGGTGCTTTCCATGGATTCTCTCCATCCTTACAACAACTCTGTGAGGTTGGTACATGCAGACCTCAGAGGTATTGTGGTTCAGTTCCAG
The DNA here is from genome assembly GCF_033118175.1 of Dama dama. Taxonomy (NCBI): domain Eukaryota; kingdom Metazoa; phylum Chordata; class Mammalia; order Artiodactyla; family Cervidae; genus Dama; species Dama dama. The sequence goes on along the minus strand of NC_083692.1, from coordinate 64,158,630 downwards.
AACACTGCAAAAAAGCAAGTATCAGAATAAACCAAGTCACAGGACGTTTTTGGTTTTCCAGTGCATCTGAAAGTTATGTCTGCACTATACTGTAGTCTATTAAGTGTGCAATAGCATTAAAACTAAAAAAAAGGTACATACCTTAATTAAAAATACTTTATTTCTAAAAAATGCTGATCATCATCTGAGCCTTCAGCAAGTTGTAGTAGTAACATCAAAGAATACTGACTGCAGATCACCAGAAGATAGTAATGAAAAAGTTTGAAATATCATAAGAATTACCAAAATGTTGACACAGAGACACAAAGTGCACAGTCCTGTTCAGAAAATGGCACCAATAAGACTTACTCCAGATGGAATTGCCGCAAACCTTCAATTTGTAAAAAATGCAGCATCTGCGAAGCATGATAAAGCAAGGGATGCCTGTACTATGATTACCTTCATTTTCAGAGGAAGGAAAGGTAGAGACAGATGGACCAACATGCCCAAGACCACACAGCCAGTGGCAGAGTCACCCTGGAACCAGGAGGTCTGGCTCCGCAGTCTGTGCTCTGAACCACACACTTTGCTGCCTGCTTAGAAGAGAGAGGGAGGGTGGCCAACCAGTGAAAATGGGCCTGACATGGGGGTCCCGCAAAAACCCACAGGAGAACCTCTTCTTTCTCAGAAGTGGGTGTGACTAAGCTAAGCTTAGACTTGATTCTTGCGGGAATGGCAACGGGCCCTGGTTCTCGGGGAGCAGTGACAGAGTTGTGTGAGGATTTCCATGGCAGCAGGGGAGGGCCTTGTCTTCCGACACCAGTGCCTGCTCTGCAGACAGGACAGCTCCTTCTTCCTCCTGTTTTCCCTGCCTGCTCCCCACTCCTTTTTCCTTAGCCGTCTGGGGAAGGGGGTGGCAGAGGACACCCAGAGGGGCTGTCACTGCCAGGGCTATCATCTCAGGTGAAGTAGGTTGCCAACTCCCTCCTAGATGGTGACCTCTCTCTCTGAACTAAGCCCCTCGAAGTCATGGGCCCTGATGGACTCTGCTTGCTGTGCATGTCCAGATGGGAAGGGGGAAGAGGGGAAGAGAAGTTTCACGTGCATGGCCCCAGAGGAGCTGCTCAACTTAACTGGTTTCAGGGGGAAAGATAAGGAGAGCTACCTGGGGAGCTTGCCCTCCTGGGTGTCCTGGTTAAGACCACTCTGCTGCAGGGACATCATCACTAAAGCTAACCATACATGCTAAGAGTATCTCTGGGGCCTCAGAGGAAAGCTTTTATGTGTAATTTTGGAACTTGAGATTACAATCAACCCCATCCTTGCTCCTTTCACCTCATAACTTCCCCCATGGTCTTCAGGGCAGTAATGTCTACAATAATGTTACCCCTTTTACAACTTTGGTTTGGCCACTCAGAGTGCCATCGAGAAATGACTGACCTTTGGGCATCCTCACGCCAGTGGAGCAATAGCCATAGGACATCAGAAAACGTTTGGTGTTAGTGTTCATGACAGTGTCTGGAAGGATCCATCATAGGGGTCCTCCGAGCATTGGTGCTGGTGCAGACCAGAGCTGACATTCACCAAGCACCAACTGCATATTAAGGCCCTGCAAAGGGGGTAAAATATACATTGTGTTCGGTTACAACAGTGTTTACAAGGTAGGTGCTGTCAGGATCCCTCTTTTATAGATGAGGATAAAGATTCAGAAGTCCTTGTCTGAGGACACACAACTAATGAGTGGGGAAACTTGAACTGGAAACTATATTTGCTCTGAACCCGTGATTCTCGCCCTCAGCTCTCCTGTGCCAGACCTTTACACTCCACGGCCTGTGTGGCCCAGACCCACACTCGGGCCCCAAGTTGTGTGCCTGGTGGGGGTGCCCCATGGCCACACTCCCCGCCTCAGACTGCTAGCCACACTTGCTCTGAGATTCCCTACAGGTATCAGTTACTTGAACAAGACCCCTTGCTTGGAAAGCAGAGCAAGCCAAGGTATTTGGGGCCTGCTGGGAGCCAAAGCTGGGGAAGCGCTCTCCATGGGTCTGTCCATTGGTGCTGCCCTAGAGGAACAGTATGGAAAGGCAAACGGGAACTCAAGAGCGCTCAGGAACTCTTATGCACTGAGGGACTTTGATTGCCCCTTGTTCTCTGCACCACTGACAGGAGCCTTGCCTTCCTCCTCCGGCTTTCTCCATGGGATGTATACCCCAACCAGTGCCACCACAGCATGGCAGCCGCTCTCCACCCTTTCACATTCTCCTCACTTGCACGAGCATGTCTGGCAAATACCCCTTCTATTTGGGCAGCATCTTAAATGCTTTCCCAGTACAATCATACATTCAGTATCTTGTGTGATCCCCACAAGAGCCCCATGAAAAGGGCAAAGCAGGTTTTATCACCCCCATTAATGGACGAGTAAACCGAGGCCAGAGGATATTTTTCATGGGAGGGGCACGGCTGGGACTCCAGTCAAGTATTCTGACCCCACTCAGTGACCATGTAGATAGTCAGTTCTTCTCTCAATGTGTCCTCTGCCAAGTCCTAGAGGTTCCTTGAGGAAGCCTCAGTAGCTGCCATGGTGATGTGGGGGTGCCAAGGGAAAAGAGCTCTGCCCTCTTCATTAAGCAGAGAAGCTCTGTTTTTAGAGCTTCTGGGGAAATTTAATTTGAACGAGGTTTCCGTTTGAAAAAAAAAAAAATCTACACAATACTTGAAAATCACTGCACTATACCATGCTGCTTTTAGGATTCTCAGCATTGTCTCATGTACTAACTACCATGTTTAATCCTCATAACTCTACAAGGAGGTAAGAAACTTAGGTCCAGAGAGACCGAGCATCTTTCCCCAAGTCACACAGCTTGTTAGTTGCAGAGATGGAGCTTGAACAGAGGTTCAAGAAGACCCAGCTCTGCTCTTCCTCCCCTTACTGGACAAAGCTGCTCCAGGAGAGAGGTTGCCTCATGTGCCCACTCAGCCAGTAATCCTTGTTTCCTTCCTGCCCCCTCCCCTTTCCCCTCTTCTCTCCAGCCCATCATCTTCGTTTCAGACAGAGCAAACAGCAATAAGGAGCTGGGTGTGGACCAGGAAACAGAGGAGGGCAAAGACAAAGCAAGCCCTGATAAGGAAGCGAAATCCCCACAGGTTTCTGAGCATGTGCATGAGTGGGGTGGCCTGTACACAGCCAAGGCCTATGTTCAAGGAGTGCATGGGGGTTGGAGGGGCCATAGGGGTGGGGTGTCCCTTTAACATCTAGAGGTTTAGGTTTGTCCCACTGACATTTTCCCTCATCAAATTCTCCTAAAACTTGGGGTGTTGCTTAGATGAATGTCTTGGGATTGGCTGCCACGCCAAGCTGGTCCTGGGAAGGACAGGCTGAGCTTCCCTGCTGAAGCCCATCCAGCCAGGAGGATGAGAGAAGAGGGATGCAAAGCCTGTGACAGACACAGCTTGAGACAGAACAGCTTGTTTCCTGGTGTCATTAACAACGGGGAAGATAAAGAACAGTAGTGGGAAGGGGGGTGACACCGGAAGCGGAGTCCTCTAGAGCTCAGGGGACAGTGTTAGATTGGAGTGAGGACAGGGGGTCATATAAAGCATATAGGAGGTGAGACTGACAGGCCAGATTCCAGATAAACCCAGGGACATCTCATCCTGTGGTGCCCATGCAGCAGCGTGGGGAGGGGAGGAGGGTCCTCTGAGGATTTGGCCTTGATGGCAGAAACGGCTGGAGGTATCAGATTGGCCTGGCCCGCTTCGTCCTGCTGGGGCTGGTTTGGTTGGGACGGTCAGGCTGTAAAAGGAGGAGAGGGCTCTAGCTGGTGGGGATGGGGGAAGAGGACCAAGGGGGCTGTCTACGTGTCTGCACAGCTGATACACCTCCTCTGGCGAGGCTGGGGAGGTATGGAGTGAAGGGTCGTTGGGACCTAGATGATTCTCACTCCAGATCAGTAGGTTCAACCAAGAAAGAAGAGCATCAACTCTGTACCCAGTTCCTGCTGCCACCTACGGCTGGTTTAGTCACCCTGGCTCCTTCAGCCCAGAAGGAACTTTCCTCTCAGGTTTGTCCATCTCCTGGTCCCCGCCAAGCAGTTTTCCTTTGTGCCTCCACAGCCAGAGCCCAGCAACACTGACCAGGAAAGTGAGGAACAGCGGCAGTTCCGGAATATTTTCAGGCAGATAGCAGGCGACGTGAGTACCTCCAACTCTGACTCACTCGGACATCCTCTCCTTGATGAATTGCTCAATTTGCCAGTTATTTCATGATCGTTCAGTGGAGGTCATTTTGGTTTTTGGTGGAAACGGGGTATATGAGTGTAGCACAGAAATCCACAAGTGAAGTCCTTTGAGTTCTAGACCAACACACCCACTGGGTGGCTCTGAGCTGCCCACTGCTTTCTAGACAGCTGAAGGTACAGTGTCTTCATCAGAAAAGCCCCAGCTTCTCCATGACAGAACAGCCCCGTCATGGACTATACAAGCATGGACGGCCGGGATTTGATTTGCAAAGACTATGCTCCATCAGCTGCTGCACTCTTGAACCATGACTTTCTTCCCCTTTCCTCCTCAGGACATGGAGATCTGTGCAGATGAGCTCAAGAACGTCCTTAACAGAGTTGTGAACAAACGTGAGCAGCTTAATTCTGCAGGGGCAGGTGGGCAGTGGGGGTGGTTGTGTGTGTCCATCTATCTGAAGGCAGCTCCTCACTCTTCTCCATACCTCTCAGATAAGGACCTGAAGACACAAGGCTTCACGCTGGAGTCCTGCCGTAGCATGATCGCTCTCATGGATGTATCCTTCCTGCCACCCTTTCCCAGCCCTGTCGGCAGCCCCTATGTAGTCTTCTGGGGCTAGGGCAACAGTGAAGGGGGCCCAGTCAAGCAGAGGGGCCCAAATTCATGCTCAAGCAAAGATTTAAGGAGGCCCTGCGCTAAACTTCCTGGCTGCTGGTCTTTAAGGAGCTGTTGGAGGAAGCACAGTTGGGAGAACACTGGCCCCTGCTCTCAATCTCAGGCCTGAGATTCTGAGGCCCTACCCAAAAAGAGTGGTCCTTGGAGAAACGTTTCCTGGGTTCTAGAGCAGGCACTGATTCTGACTAGGGAAGCATGGAGGGGGGTGTTAAACACTAGGTCAGGGCAAGGGTGGATATCCTGGGCAAAGCCCTCCTATTGAGGACCTCCCTTGCACAGCCCCCCAGAAGGTCTGCTCCCAAGACAGGATTTTGCTATGTGCCCTGTAGCCCTGACCTCCTTCCTCCAGACAGATGGCTCTGGGAGACTGAACCTGCAAGAGTTTCATCACCTCTGGAAGAAGATTAAGACGTGGCAGGTGGGATGAGAGAAAGAGGGTGGGAGTGAGGAAGGGACTGATTCAGAGGTTGAGTGTGTGACCTCTGTCTTCAAATTTTCTATTGCCAGAAAATTTTCAAACACTATGACACAGACCAATCTGGCACCATCAACAGCTACGAGATGCGCAATGCAGTCAATGATGCAGGTATGGGGAAGAAATGGAGTGGCCAGGATGCAGATGGGAGGTGGTAGGAGCGGGGATGAGAGGGGAGGACTGGGCCCCTGGGGCCCTACCAGAGAAAGGGATGAGAAAGGGCTTCTTGTTCTCTTCTCCTAGGCCATAGCATGACCAGGAGGTTCTAAGGGGAAAGCAAGCAGTCCTGAGGACTCACCCCTATCTCCTCCTCTCCTGTGCTCTCCCCCACAGGCTTCCACCTCAACAACCAGCTCTATGACATCATTACCATGCGCTATGCAGACAAGCACATGAACATTGACTTCGACAGTTTCATCTGCTGCTTTGTCAGGCTGGAGGGCATGTTCAGTAAGTGGACAGCTACCCTTCTGCTCTCTTGTGCCTCCCTGCTCCCTCTCCAGTGGTGGAGGGAATCTCCACTAACTGACCTCACTATATGACCCTGGACAAATCTCAATCTACTGTTCAGGCTGAACAAAGGTGGAGGCCCTCTTTAGGCTCAGAATGGGATAGCAAGGGACAGTTATTGGTGATACTTTGGCCTATTTTGGTGCTGAAGGGCAGCATCGGGCACATGGTCCTCTTAAGAAAAGATGAAGTGGTTGGGGGTTGGGGGTGGGGGGTGGGGGGAGTGCCTGTAACTGGCCTCTGGTCTGTGCATTCTTCCGAGCAGGAGCTTTCAATGCATTTGACAAGGATGGGGACGGTATCATCAAACTCAACGTTCTCGAGGTAAAGCCTAACAGAAACAGTACACTCCCCCTGCACTTTAAAATTTGAGGTGGAGGGATGGGATGGGATGGGAACGGAACATAAAGGGAAGCTCAGAGCTCAGAAGGATGTGGTCATGGGAAACGCATATTGGGGGAAGGCTCTAAGGAAGCCTCAGTTATGGCTTTATGCTGGAAAATCTGTACTTTCTAGAGGAGATCTGTGGGAAGGATGCTTCTCAGGAAATCTTCCCAGTGTCTGGCATGCTGGGACTGGCCTTTTCTTTTACTCTTTAAATCTCTAGGGCTTGGCTCTCTTGTTTTATGTGCATTCTGATCTTGGGACTTCCTCTTGCAGTGGCTGCAGCTCACCATGTATGCCTGAACCAAGCTGGCTGCATCCAAGGCATGGAGGATCACTCAGGATTTCAACTTCACCCAACAGAGCTAAAGTCACTTACCTCAAAGGACACTGTTGCTGTACCCCCAGGAAGCCTCCAGGCACCTCATCAGTCTAGTTCCTCCTCTACTCACTTCCCTCCCAGCCTTAGGGCATCTGTCCATTTGTCAGGCCCAGCCTGGCCCTTCAGTTAAGGAATGGGGAAGGGAGAGCTGTGTTGTCCCTGTGCCACATGGAGCCAAGTGCCTCTGTCTGCTTCGGCTAGCCACAGGCCAGTGAGAGCTTTGCTTGGAGTCTGATGGCCTCAGCTCTGAAGACAAGTACTCTCCTTAGATGCTTGCAGCTGTTTGCAGAAGCATTTGCCAATGGCACTCAGTACTTCCTGGTGCTAGAACCCCCACCCCCACCCCGCGTCCGCCCCATCATCTCTTATGTTCTCCCACCAATGGGACAGCAGCCCAATGAGCACTTGGTTCTGCCTGATTGTTTCAGGATGGGCCTGCTCTGGAGTAAACTAGTTCAGTGAAAAGAGCTTTGGACACTTTGGGTTATCTGACTCATAAGTTAGGTTGCATTCTGAAAAAAGTTCATCTAAATAAAGGCATATGTTTTGCTGGTTTGACTGTGTTTTGTTTTCTCACATTGAGAGCTACAGCAAGACTAAGTAGCTCCAATCTCACCCATCAGGTATAGAGCTCTAGTTTCAGAATACAGCAATGGAAAATACACACACACACACAAACACAAATCCCAAACCCCACTTTAATCAAGCCTTTTTGCTATTTCTTGAGCACAGGAATCAAATACTTTCCAAGATACACCAGGAAAGGAAGGGGAATAGCTGTTGGTGTCTAGATCAAGACAAAATGGGTCACTATTAACTGGAAGCGCAAGTTAGCAGACTGTAAGGGCGCAGAGCTCCTCTACTAACACTGACCTACTGTATGACCTTAGACAAACCCTTAAATGAAGGTGTTTGCTGTGCTTATCTGGACCATGATCTATAACCATCTTGGATTTTCCACCCAATTTCCTTCTTGATCTCTATATCAACATGGAAAAGGGTTGGCTGTGAATATGTAGATAAGGTAACAAAAATAAACAATTAGTAAAAGTACTTTATTTTCCTCTTATATTTGCTTTATATGTTGCTTTACAAAGTTAGGAAGTTCACAGCTTTATACCAAAATGTTAAGAAGGCTAAGCTATTTGCTTATAAACATTTTGCAGTCAAATGTCATTTGATTTCAGTCTTCTAACCCATATTCAATTAAAAAAAAAAAAAAAATCAAGACACCAAGGGCACTGGCGCAGCTCGAGGGCATGCACTTCTCTGAAGCAGGAGAAAAGATCCTCAATAGCCTTTCCTCCTTGCTTCCTTCTCCCCCAATTCAACTGGGCTACTGCTGTGAATTCAGAGGAAATCTGGGAAATGTGAGTCACCATGCGACCCGGCAGGGCCACAGAGTTGGGGGTTGGAAGTGAGGTTAGCGGTTACTGTCTGATTAGTAGCAGGTTTGGTTTAATCAAGATCTCACATCCACTGATGTATGGAACGCAGTATAGCCCAAACCACCTACACCACAGCTTGTTTCTGACCATCAATCAGACAGCATCTCTGAAATCCTCAGGATCCTGAGGATTTGCAGCTGGGATAAAATCACTGTTGTTAACAATGTGGCAGGCATGGCCTTAACAGTTTTTAGGAGCTCTCCTTTAGGTAACAGGTACAAAATTTATAAGTCAGCATATATAAACTGCAAACCAGAGGGGATGTGCTATTTAAATCCCACTTCACAATATAGTTTGATTTCCCCTCAAATGGAACTCTTCCATAAAATATACCATTACCATTCCGCTAAGTGTTGTACACCTACTCCCACCAAATCATCCACATTCCTAGTCACTAAAGTTGTCCACTGTATCATCTACTAAAAAGAGAACAACAAAAAACCCTTTGTTAGGCAAATAATCACTTAAATAGCAATAATGTTGCCTACAAATTATAGGCAGGTCAGGAGCTAAACACTCAACTTCTGAGGCAGAAAAACAAATTCTCCACAAAAGCAGGAGTGCAGTAACAATGACGTTCTCTCAAATACAAGTAACATCAGGTCAGGACAACCTTTTGTTTGTATTGTGTTTAACTGCTTTATACTGAGTCGAGTAGCATGCCAAAATTTTGAACCTGATTAAAAACTTCATGATAAATTTGAAGTCACTGATATTTCATCAGAACAAACTGCCATTAAAATGCTAGCATATACACAGAAAAGGATTTATGCTATGTTTTTCTTGGCTTCTGTTGTCAGAAGTAAACACAAGTAATTAAAATTAACATTCGATTCCTTAGAAGAAATGAGTTGTGTTTTGTCACGTCATGTAACAATTTCCTTCCTCCACTAAGTATGAAATATCAGCGCCAACACAAACCCCTGAACCACTGCTCTAATCTGAGAGGGAAGAGAAGGCCAGAATCAGCCAAGACATTATAGAAGACTTAAAAAAAAGACTTCTGCATAACTTTGAAGACACTTAAAATAACACACAACCATAAGCAGCCAAGATGCTTATGGTGCCTTTATTTCTAAACAGATGGCTACAACAGTGCATTTAGGGCAATACACTAACCTAACCTGGTGTTAAGTGAGTTTTACACATTCTTGAAACAAAGACATTATTGCTACAGCTTCAAAGAAAATTCCTGTGAAATGGGGAGAAGTATTATTAAGTATAGGTGCCCACACACATACACACGTACAGGAAACATCCATAACTGTACACATAAAGGCAGATAGACTGCATAATTCTATCAAAGTTAAGCTCAAATCAGTTTTTACTGATTCTATCAATCTGTTCGTACCTACAACAGTTCCCCACGACTGCCCAACACCTCACATATCCCCTTCCTGCTGTACAAAGGCTCCACCACTCTCATCTTTTCAGACATGTCCTCAGGCAGAACAGAAGGGCACCTATGCAACAGAGTATGCAAGACTTTTCTCAGCACACTGCTCAGCCAATGTGGGAATGTGGGTTCACTATAGTCCAAAGGAAATGCCAGGTTTAGCAATAAATCCAAATATACTTTCCTAGGAGTCACCATTCCCAAACCCACAGAACAGCTTAGCTTCTCTGGTCACGTGTACAGGAAATCAGGTAAGAGAAGGGAATGCTTGTTCTCAGACAGAAACAGCACTCATAAACTTTGTGCAAAAAGATCTTCTCTGCTCTCTCAAATATCATGCAAATCTCAGTAATGCGGTCAACACAAGAGTCCTGCTGTTCATAAGGACAGAAGTAAATAATTCATGGGGCCATTCATTATCTAGATGTATCTCCCAGATTAGTTCTTTTTTTTTTTTTCCAGATTAGTTCTTTCTTTCTTTATTTATTTTGGATCCAGTAGGAACCACCAGAGGCTTTCCTGGAAAAAAAGAACAGCTACTTAGTCTTACACTCAATTCCAGGGGTTTTGAATACCCTCATGAAACCTATCCATGAACTCCAGGTGAAGTTCCCCTGCCCGAGAGCCTGAGTAAAGACATGGGAGAAGAAGCATGTACACTAAGGTAGGTGGAGATAAACCTGGCTGCTCTCCTCTAGGAAAGAGTGGGCATCACATCTGGAACTCGGTATGTGGCACTTGGCTCTTCTCTCCTCGCCTCCCTCTCTCTGTAGAATCTTTCAGAGTTTTGACGATCACAGAAACAAAAGGCTAGAAAGTAACACCTCTATGGCTATGCTTAAGAGTCCAGAGAGAATTCAAAAACAAAGCGGTGTCAAGAAGGCTTTGTTCATTTGGCTGCTCTTGAAGGATAGGGAGAGTCTTTTCCCTTCACCCCACTCCACCCTTCCTTCTCAGCTTAGTGGGGGAGGTAAAGGCAATACACTGGTCTTTAAGAAGTCTGCTTGAGGCCTTAAAAACTATATTCAGATGCTTTATCCTGATCCCCCCATTTGTGTACTGTGGGTGGGTGGAAAATACCTCATGAGCCCAGAGGAACTATATGATGGCTGCTGTCAGTCTAGGCACAACCAGAGAATGGGAGAAGGGTTGGCAATGAACCAAACTAAAAGGTTTCAAATCCACTGCCCACTTGGAGAGTCAGAACCTGGAAAGACAAAGGTTACACCTCCAGTTCAAACAGCCTGCCAATACCTGCAAGGAGTACCCAGGTCTAACAGTGAGATCTCCAAGTAGATGGCAGGTCTGTGCATTGCCTTGAACCAAGGACTTAATCAAAATCTGTGGAGGTTCAATAGGAATTATTGTCTGCAAGGACTTGTCATTATGTGATCTGCTGTCTGAGCTCCTAAAATAAAATCAGCAGAGCAGCTACTCCAGCTGTTAAAAATCTCTTGTGTGTCCCTTTAGCATTTAAAGCCAGCTCTGTCCATCTAAGAAGAGAATATTGAAACACATTGTACATAATTGTTAAGAAAGGAAAATAGTTGCTTCCAATTAAAATACCCAGTGGTCAGAATTAACTGATTGCAATAATTACGGAGAAATTAAGACTGATCCTAAAAACCTAACATTTGAACAAATTTGTACTTAAATGCGTGAATATTGGTTTAAACCATCATTAAGAACAGAAACTAAAAACTACAAACTGAAATCAATAAAATACATGTGTGATTAGGGTCAAACTGGGTAACCAATTAAGATCTGTGTCTTTAATAAACATCTGGAGAACACCAGTAGCATAAATTACTATATGCCATGCTGTCCCAGAAGAGTATGGTTCCTTAAACATCTGTTTAAATCTCACAAACCTCCAGAAAAAACTTAGAAGTATAACCTATCATCCCATAGAGCTGCCCAGACTTATGCTAGCAGTAAGCCTGGCTAGTAACCACTTTCTCCTTCCCTGATTCACTGGGGAAAGGAGGACGTTGGCCTGTGTAAGGGGCCGATGTGATATTAGTTCAACTAAAGACTTCCCAACATGGGAGGCAAAAAACTTCATGAATCAATTTTGCTGTCATCCTCAGCATGGTGTTCAATGTGTCCTGCAGCATCCTAGAAATAAAGGGAAAAGGACCCATGAGAGAAAGGTTGGTAGTAGGTCAAAAGAAAGTCAAAGCCACAGAGAGCTTCCCAGAGCTTCCCATAGATCTGTGATCCATGAAAGGCAGTTAGGACCCATCACTCTTAATTCACATGGAACTGTGCACTTGAGTTCTTAACACAAGAATGCTATAATAAACCTCTAGGTTCAGTTACTGGATTGGAACAAGTGAAAACATTCTCTGTAGGCACTTTCTCAGAAACTACCTAATTCTTCACTTGAAATCTCATTAAGCTATCTCTCAAATCTGTGAATAATATTAATAATAAAAAGAAAAATCCTTACACTCTCCCTGTTTACTGCAAGTCTGAACATTCTAATAAGGCAGAAAAGGTTTACTGAACCCTGCTCTGAGCAGTCAAATGACCCCGGGTTGACCTCAATCCCACTGATATACCTGTTTGGATCCTTTCTTAGCAGTAAAAAAAGCATCACAGTTCTTCCAGCGACATTTCAGAGTTTGAAAGTTTGGATTTGTATGGTCAGTCAGCAAATGTTGTTTTAAATGATCTACAACACCAAATATCAGAGAGCAGCCATGCCACTAGAGAGAGAGAGATTGGAAAGGGTAAGTTATAAAGAGTACGGGAAACATGCAATGAGAATATTCCTCGTTGTATCCTGTGAGTATGCCCCTATTCTTTATTCTTGGCTGGCAAATTCAACAAAGCCAGAGGCAACCAAATTAATCATGAATTTATTCAGAAACTTTGAAAAGACTGGGAAGTCTTTTGATAGTTCAGTATTTTGAGAAGGCAAAGCACCAATATAGCCATTACGTCTTTAAATAATGAAGCTGTTAGCAAATACTGACAGGCAGATTAAATAAAATTCAATTTAAACTATACTTATCCTTCTTTAAAAGATCTATTTTTAACTGAAGGATAATCGCCTTACAATATCGTGCTGGTTTCTGCCATACGTCAATATGAATTAGCCACAGGTATACCCCTCCTGGACCTCCCTCCCACCTCCCCCTCCATCCCAGCCCTCCAGGTTGTCAGTGTGGTAAACCGTAACAATTCTTCATCTTGCCATCATAAAAAGAGCTTCTCAGCCCATTTATTTAAAAAGACAAAGAGCTTCCCTGTAATACTTGAGTTATTTTTAACAATTCTAAGAATTGTTGGCTTGTAAACTTGAAAACACAAATGTTTGATAAAGAAAACTACATTTGTGGAAATACTGGCAGAAAACTGTCAAGGAAGCCTGTCTTTACTCACAATTTTTATCACTTGAATCACAGTCTTGTGATCATTTTTTTTTTAACTGTATTATAAATGTGGCTATATTTCAATTGTTAGTCAGAAAGCATAAAGACTCTTGTTTTGGCTTTTTTTCCTCACAGGCTTTTAAGAAATGATTCTAACATGTTCATTTCTAAAAAGTAATGCCGTTTTGAATATTCCTTCTGTAAACACTATTTCATACCCCCAGCTTTAAAACCAGAAGGTATTTTCCTCATTTTTCTAGATAAGTTAAGTCTATTTGTATGTTTTGGATACTGTTTTACTAGATTTTGCCTTTCTTCACTAAGAACACTAAAAATAAAAAATAGTGATGTATAAAAAGTTGAAAAGTAATTAGGCCAGAGACAAATCTAAACTCGAATTTTAAAATGTGAGCATCCAGTTCATCAGTGTTGAAAAGGGGATTAGGGTTTAGGGAAAAAAAATTCAGTGCCAGCCACTTTTCTCTGGTCAGTACTATTAGAACTGATGAAACAAATTAAGGTTTATAAGAAACAGTGTGAAAGTTTTGAGGTTTAATTACCATCCTCCACTCTAAAATAAAAACCATGAAATTCAGTCTAGTGAACTGAGGTTTAGAACTTTAAGACTGCAAATTTTTATCTGTCTATTTCTCAAAAACCAATGAACAAACCAAACTACTAATACATGTAAACGCCTGAGGAATGGGTGAAATATTGTAGGCAGGTTATGAAAATAAGCACTTCCACTTTTCTTTCACACACTTCTGTACTACTGATGTTTTTGTAGGCATGTATTAATATAATAATAAAGCAAAATAAAAAACACAAAGGAAATAGCCTCTGAATGGACACTTAAACATGTATCTAACCTTAAGATTGAACTTTCACTATAGAATTATAGAGCATTTTATGTACTTTTTAAAAAATAAGCTTATTTGTCCTATGGTGGAAGACTCAATATGGAAATGTTAAACCAATGATAATGAAGATCTATAAATTGGCCTAGGGTTGGGCAACATCTAAGTCTGGCGACAAGAACAGTTTCAATCCTTACCCAACAGCGGTAATTCTGCATCAGATTTAGCCTCACGGCCTGAATACTGCCATCATAACAGCCAGTATAAATCTAGAGAAAAATGTTTATATTATCAGACCAAAACAACACACAATAAAATACTATGAACATCCTCAAAGTAAGAGACAAAAGCTGGCAGCACAACAGGAAACTATAACCATAAACCCAAACCAGCCCCAGAGTACCATAATAGGAAAGTATCTTATACATCTTCTAGTCTGGATACTTGGAAGCTATGCTCCTTAGAAAGCCTTTCCTTGGACTGTTGTTTACAGCAGAAGTGGCAGGGCTCAGAGTCACTGCTTATATTTTAACTGGCGTAGCTCTGGCTTCTGCTGGGCATTACATATCAGGCCTCTGTATTTCACTGGGACAAAGGCTCTATTGCTTAAAGTTAGAAAAATATCCATTCTGGTTCAACCTCAAAATTTAAAAATAAAATAAATCAAGGATTAGTAGGGTTACATGAGTTAGCTTCTACTTTTAGGTCTGCTATAACTATGCCACACTGACCAAATCTCCTGACTCTATTCCAATGTATTGTCCAGATCATACTGTCTGTGAAAAAAACACCACTCACCTGTTTTTCTGGAAACACCTTAAATTTACCTTCTATTTAATGGTGGTATTATATTTTTTTATTGTAACTATTTTAGTTCTTAATAAAAATGGAATATTCAAGAGCACTACTGGGTTACTTCTCAATATTATAATGCCAAGAGATAGAAAACATTCAATAATGAGGCATAGCAAAAACAGATGTCATTTTTGGAAGTAACAAGTAGTAACATTACTAAGAGTCTGCAGAATTTTTAGTAAACACATTCAAAGGCAAATATGTGGCATGGCAAATTAAACTCACCATACTTTTATGGATGGTCATACACATAATCATGTCTTTGTGTCCTCCATAAACCTGCAACCGATCATGCGACTTAAGTGGAGGCAGGGCAGGGGGGAAAAAAGAAAGAGAATGAAGGTTATTTATACCTTGTGTTTAATAAGCATAGTCCTGGAAGGCTTTTGCAAGTTTAAAACTGTACCTGAGGTATTAAGCTGAAGCACTAGTCACTTGTTAACAGAAGCATAATTGAACAGCAATCTTTTTAATAAGTCCTCCTCCTCAAGGGAAGAGCTGGTAATTGGGGGAAAAAAATCCCCACCAATTTCTGTGCAGTGTCAAAGTCTCAAACCTGAACGTGTACACAGAAAACCACACAGATGTGACAGGCTACAGCTGCCCTCCAGAAACCATTAAATTTTGACACCTGTGAACCTGACCAGGTATCTCAGGGCAGTATTTCTGAAAGTGCTGTCCAAGGACCAAACTACTTCATAATTATCTACAACACTTATGAAGAACACAGATTCCTGAGTTCCACCCCAGCCTTTCCATATTAAAAAAAAAAACAAACAGCAAATCCAAACAGACCACCTCTCCAAATCATTCAAACAAAATAGTGAATCTATTCTACCTGTAACTCATAGACACGAACAAATTTATCCAGGCAAGCAGTCACCATCACTTTCCCTAGGATATTCACCACAGTCACTGCGTGATTGTGACCTTTATAGATCCGGACAAGCTCACCAGTCTGCATCAGAAGAGAGACAAGAGTCACTAGACTGATTTCTAAGAGTCTTGACTTTTGAGATTTATAATTCTGTAATTCTAAAAGAGGTAATGAGACTACTTGTACACACATGTAACTGTATTAATTTTAGACAGGTGACGTATTCTCATAAGCAATTGTTACTTATGTAACACTTATATGCACTGTATCCTGATGGAGAGAACCCAGGGTTACAGAGAGAGAAGGGCCACAACTCTGTGTGTATATATTTTCTAGTGTTTGAAGTATATTCACTTTTATCATTTCACTGGATCTGGACAAAAAGTTCCTGAGGCTGAATAACCTCAGAAGTTCAGACTAGGAACTGAACTTCAAAAGTGGCCTCTGTGGAGAAGGAAATGGCAACCCACTCCAGTATTCTTGCCTGGAAAAGTCCATGGACAGAGGAGCCTGGCGGGCTGCAGTCCATGGGGTTACATGTCTGAGCATGTGTGCACAAGAGTGGAGGGAGATGGGTTGGTAGTAATAAACTGGTAGAACTAAAAAAAAAAAAAAGTGGCCTCTATGACCCAAGCAGAGTCTCACGGCTGTTTCTATTCATGCTATTTTAAACTATATATCATATCTACTTTCTCAGAGCCTCAGATGTTGAGTATGTCTCACGTTTAAATGAGACATTCAAACTAAACCTGACATAAACTTTTGAGTCTGTCCCCCATGAAAAATTTTGATTTCTACAGTGCTTAACAGTATCCAAGAGCTTATGCACAGGGATTATTATTAAGTCTTTCACTAGAAAGGAGGCTTAATTTAAATTGCAAGAGGTTGAAGGAATCCCTTTAAGCTTTATCCACCATTTTATTAAAGACACACCAACAAGGCTTACATGAATGTTATGAGCATGGACCGACTGATCACTGGAGCCACTGAACACAAGGTCATTCACCACCTTAAAGAAAAAAAATTCGGTGAGTGAGACTCAGTATTAAGTTCTGAGGTTTCCTTTAACTTGTAATATACATTGGCAAATTCTACTTTCCACCCTATTTTGAGATAAGCATGAAATGAGGTATAAAATAAGTTTCTCAGACAAATTTTCTGAACTGAAATTTATGTGCTGCCACTAAGTACTCTGATGAACTGACAACATATTATTGGGTTTGTTGCTTCTTTGGAATGATTATGAAGTAGCCTAGAACAGCATTTGAGTGTATCTACACTCGACAATAAGATATTTGTCTCTCAATTAATATGCTAAAAAACAGTACGCCCTGTGGTGATTCCAGGCCTAAGGAAAAGGATTGTAACCTCCTGTATTCTAAATAAGGCATTAGAAAACATGGGAAATTTCATTTGAACTCTTCTGTTTGCACCAGGCAATGAACTCCTGTTGTATACTTGCCTTCATGCAGAGGATGGTTTTGCTGTGGCCCTCCAGAGTTCTAAGGAGCAATCCATTCCGTGCATCGCGTACGCTGATGGTACAGTCATAAGAACCCACAACCAGCAACTTTCGGGCACCTTCCTGAGCTGTGGCAAGACAGCTGACAGCCCGAGGGCCATGGCATTCAAAGATTTCAAGTCGTTTGTTGTTCTGAAAAATAAGCCACCATTACATGAAGTAAAAACCACTTAGTTGGAAAAACTCAGCATCAACTATTCCAAATCACTACCTTGATACAAACTCTAAATTCTAACACCTATCTGTAAGTTTTCATATCCACTCTGTATCCCTAACTCCCCAACCTCTGCCAATCCCATTCCAACACTCTCTGTATTCATGACACCTTCTTCCTCCATTCTAGTGGGGACACTTTTACGTTATAAACGCGTTTCTATCTTTGACCCATGCTATCCTGATCATAATTAGAATCTGGTTCTCTTTTTATGTCCTCTCTCACTTCCCTTAAGTCAATGACATGAAAGAGAAACCTATTTTCCGTATTTGAATACATTTTCCATGCCAAAGACACACGAAGTCTGATTTTTGTCATCCAAAATGTATGTACTCTATTTGTCATGGTTGCTTCCAAAATTCTCTTTGAGAACTACTTTCTTAGACAACAGCTTCTCATTCTCCACCTTTCTGTTATTCTGACCTTATTCTGACCTCTGGTTCCATGTTTCTCTCTCATAACATTAAGTTAAACTATAGGAGCCTTTATCTCAGTCAGTGTAGCATGGTCACATCCTGAATGTGGATGTGGATAAACATTCCTTTACTTCAGATTCTAGACTTGCTTTCCTTACTCCCAAACCAATCTTGTTCATAGTTTACTACTTTCCCAAAACTCTAAAAAGGTACTTTAGGTGCAAGTATAAGACAAAACTCCCAGAGACTAGCAAAGAGCAGCAGCTGGGAACCTCAATCTCAGCCATCTTAAAATGCTGGGGAGATAAGATGAAAGGCATTCAGGGCCCAAAGGTAGACAGGCCAAGGTCAACAGCCCTGGCTTTTTGATGAGCCCCCGGAAGCAATTGCATTCCAGGAGTGTGGGCAAAACAGAAAAAAGGTCCAGCCCTAACAAGGATTCAAAATTCACACCTCCATAGAAACTCTCAAATCTCCGTCTCAAAGTCCATCTTTGCTGGGGCTTTTCAACCATTTAAACACCATTTAAAAAAACCGAAAATAAAGATCATTCCCATTTGAATTTTTCATCATTTTGCCCCAAAAGTCTGGCTCCTAACTTCTATTTACCTTTGATTACATTAATCTCACAAAATAGAACTGGGTAATTATCAAGTTTTAGCCTTTAGAACATTTTAAATCTATTTTGTCTTCTGTGATCTATTCATATCAAGTGAACCAAATAACCTGATATTTGATCATATATGGGCTAGTTTCTTCTAACTTGATTCTAAGCTTTTTAAAGGCAGAAATCATAGCATATTTTACTGCATTTCTTGTAAGCAGTTCCAGATACCTAGTAGAAGGAGAGACAGTAGATACTAACTAAACATATGATACTATAACTAGGCATAATACAGTAAACTTCTAATACACTGTTAAAAGATGACCAGACGGCCTTGGGATAGAATGCCACAACTAGTTAGCAACCACACCTATCACTTCTACCTCTGATTATATTTGTTATGCATTCTCTTCACTTTAGCCTACATGTCAGCTGCTCTAACAAAGCCTCCTAAATGGTCTCCAAGCTTCTACTACTACCAGTATTTTTCAATCTGTTCAACACCAAAGTGACTTTTTCTAAAATACCAGTTGGATCACGTCATTCATGCTTTAAAGCTTACAAGTTCAACTACATTAACAAAGCACAGAGAGCCATCAGGAATTGGCCTGTATTCGTTTCCTAAGCCTTATCCTGAGACCTACCACATAACAGTGCTCAATAAAGGTTTGCTTAACAATTGGATTTATATTTGGGTCAGGAAAGAATGAGGCCCAAGGGCGTGAAGGCAAACCTTGACTTAGTTCAGTTTACAGAACAGGCTACTTTCATGAAACCCTAAAGCAGTTCTAAACAACATCACTGTCATACTCAAAGGCATTTAAGCTCACTTTTCATGGTGTCATTCTTAAAATGAGACAAACTAGTTTAACCCATGACTCATTATTTGGCCCCAAATCATTAGGCTTGGTTTAATTTAGTAGAGTTACACTTCGCTCCTGGCACACTTGGGCCTGAGCAGACAGAATGCATTTTGTTTCACTTACAACAGAAGGTAAGTTTTTGAGCAGTGGCTAATTCTGCTGCTTTCTCTTACACACACAAAAACAGGAAAATGGCCTTATCTTCGACTTCTTCCCTCACACACACCACTTCTAATTGGCATGGGAGTTCAGCCTTCTCTCCCCTACCACTGACCTTTATGTTGAAGGTGACCACAGTGCCATTTGCCAGTCCTGCATAGAGAATTCGCCACCTACTGTGGAGGCAGAGAACCCGGTCTTCCAGCTGTAACTGCTCCACACACTCTCGAGTCTGATAAAAGCACACAACACCTGATCAGTAGAGGTTAAAAGCAAATAAGATATGAAAACAATCCTCTGTGAAAAAGAGTGTGAAATTATTTTTTATGAGGAAGAAAATGCTGCATCCTCCATATTGTAGAAAAGTATCTTAGACTGTTTCCTGCTTTGAAATTTGTGGCCAAGGAACCTCAAGCTGTAGGTAACATAGTAAACAAATGTAACTTCTAATAATGCTACCTATGTTTCTAACTTGGAATGTAGAAATTCTTCAAAGGGCACTATGAACTGGGTTTTAGCCTCTTAAATTAAGTAGCCAAAGAAAAAGCTGCACTCATTGTCTAAAAAGGAAAATAAAGATTATAGTTGTATTATCTGATAATTGCATTAATTAAGTACTATGTGCTTTCCTGCAACTGATTCTCTATTTCAACAGCTCCCAAATGCCTCCTTTAAACCAGCATCAGGTTAGCTGGTCTATAAATACCCAAAAAGTTTTCAAAATATATAGAACACCAAGCTTCACCCCTAAACCCTGAGATTCTGACTCAGTAGGCCCTGGAATATGTTTTTTAAAAAATTTCCTTCATAATCCTGATGAATATACAGGTTATACAAACACAGTTTAAGCTGATGTTCATAAAATGATTTCTGTGAATTCCCAGAACTGGGTTTTATTGATAAAATCTAATTACCTAGAATGGGGCCAATTACATAGTAAGTATTCAAGATGAATGCTGTTGAATGATACTAAGTGACTAAAATAATAAAAAAAGAATTGTTAATGTGGATTTGTCATCAATATTTCTTTACATATTTTGGTGCTCTGTTATTCTCTTGTAAGATAGGTCACTGTTCTGTCTTCCTATCTTGAATGTCATCTATATTGACCCTTTTATCGTTATAGAAAGCTACCCTTGTCTCAGTAGTATTCTTTGTCTTAAAGTCTATTTGCCTGATATTAATATAACTACTCTAGCTCTTTGTGTCACTATTTGCAACAGTACATTTTTTTCCCATTCTTTTATTTCAGCCTACCTGTGTCTTTGAATTTAAGAGTCTTGTATACAGCATAGATTTTGATGTTTGTTCTTTATCTAGTCAATCTCCTTTTCAATCTGAGTGTTAATTCACATTTAATATGATTATTAAACATGGTTAGATTTAGACTCCAATTTGCTATTTGTCTCATTTTTATTTCTATTCCCCCATTTCTACCTTGTTTTGTATTAAACAGTTTTTTTAGTATGCCATTTTAATTCCTCTATTAAATTTTTAAGCTATCTTTCTTTGAATTATTCTTTTTGTGGTTGCTTTAGGGCAGCTGTTCTCAGAGTGTGACCTAGACCAGCAGCATCAGTATCACATGTTTGAAAAGTAAATTCTTGGGCTCTATCTCAACTCTACTGAATGAGAAACTCTGGGAGAGGGATCTAGTAATATGTGTTTTAACAAGCTCTCTAGGTTCATCTGATGTACACTGAAGTTTTAAATCAGCCTTCTAGAGATTACCTCTTTAAATTGTAACAATCTAGTTCAAGTTAATATTGACTTATCCTCAACAAAATATAAGAATTTTGTACCAGCATAGTTCTAGCCTCTCCCTTTCCTGTGTTCCTGTTATCTCACATATTCCATCTATATACATTAAAAACCTAATTACATGGTATTATAAATTTTCTTAAATAATTAAGTCTTTTAAAGTTAAGAATATATGTATATTTTTTTCCTGCTCACTGATTTTTATATTTTAAATATTATGCAATTGTGTATATATACGTATATTCTAATGCAAATAATTTTCTCTCATTTCTTATAATTCATTTAGAAAATTCTTTCTCAGAGGAGAGATCTACTTCTAAGTCTTTAAGTTTAAAAACTTCTTTTAACATTTCTTTTTCTATCTAATATTAATTTTGGCATATGACATGAAAATAAAAATCAAGAGGAATATTTGTTGGAAAGATCAAAAGAGGTATATTATTAATAGTAGCAAGTGAAAAGATATGTGGACAGAGACAGAAAACATGGTTTAGACCTAAGCCTAATTTCTACCAAAGGTTAGAAGTGTACTGAAACAGATTTAAAAGCAAGATGGTGAACAGTATGAAGCATCAGTCTCAGTGTCTCCACTCTACACAGTAAATATAGTCAAAGTGCTTCAATATCATCACTTTTGATTTTTCTGGACCCACTTACCTTAACATTATAGCAGCGAATGGTATGATCACTGGAACCAGTGTAAAGGGCAGCATTTTTCCCAGAGGTCTGAGTAACCAGGAGGCAGTTCACTTTGGAGGTATGGCCCTCAAAGACACCAATGCACTTTCGACTCTAAAGTCAAGCACAGTTCAGATCATTACTTGTGGCTATAGATGGATAAGATAATGTATTTCCCTAAAAAAAAAAACAAAACTAAAACATACAGTTCATGTTTGTGTCCCCAGAGTCTAGAATAGTACCTAGTATCTAGTGTTCAGTAAGTACCTGTTCACTGAATGCCCAGTGAACAGACCTGTAACTTACATGTTAATTTATATGTTAACTTATATGTAACTTATATGTTAACTGAGCCATACCAAAAATTACTCAGGGCAATTTGCTATAAGATAGATCAGAATTTTAATTAATGCTAGGCCAAGTCTCTCTAGCATATGGACTAAAGTGCAAGCAAATTCAAACTATAGCTAATTACCCAGATAAGTTGCTGCATTTGATCAGTGCGTAGAGAAAGCGTCACAATATTCAAAGACTTGCCATCACAGGTCCTAGTGTCCCAGGTGTGGTTTCATAATGGAACATCCTGTTATCTCTGTGCACACACTGTTATATATATTTACAATGTACATACATACCTATACCTACCTTACAATTTAGAGTTAGAGCCAATTCCCCAAATCTTACACTCATACCTCCTGGTACTACCATTGCTTTCTGCCTTCAGTCATCTCTGTTGCCCTTCATACATTACTAGGCTAAAGGAACCTATATACCTGTTGCCTATAGTAAACACATTTTCTCAGTCCATCATTTAATCTTTTGACTTTCAAAGACTTCATCAATTTCATATACTTTCACTGTATTTGTTCAGATAACATAGTGTTCCTAAAGTTTCTTGGCTATCATTGTTGATAGAATTAGTTTGACATATGTTTTTCTAGTACTCAAGTATGGATGTGAGAGATGGACTAAAGAAAGCTGAGTGCTGAAGAACTGATGTTTTTGAACTGTGGTGTTGGAGAACTCCTGAGAGTCCCTTGGACAGCAAGGAGATCCAATGAGTCCATCCTAAAGGAAATCAGTCCTGAATATTCATTGGAAGGACTGATGCTGAAGCTGAAACTCCAATCCTTTGGCCGCCTGATACGAAGAACTGACTCATTTGAAAAGCCCCTGACGCTGGGAAAGATTGAAGGCAGGAGGAGAAGGGGACGACAGAGGATGAGATGGTTGGATGGCATCACCAACTCAATGGACATGAGTTTGAGCAAGCTCCAGGAGTTGGTGATGGACAGGGAAACCTGGCGTGTTGCCGTCCATGGGGTCGCAAAGAATAGGACACAACTGAGCGACTGAACTGAACTGATATCCTGTGTGTGCCCAGTCATGTCCAATTCTTTTGCCATCCCATGGACGGTAGCCCGCCAGGATCCTCTGTCCATAGAATTTTCCAGGCAAGAATAATGGAGTGGGTTGTCATTTCCTACTCCAGGAGATCTTCCCGACCCAGGGATCAAACCTATGTCTCTTGTATCTCTTGCATTGGCAGGCGAACTCTTTATCATGCGCCACCAGGGAAGCACAAATACCAGACTCAAAGCTCCAAAGACCACTATAAGAAAATTAAGAATTATGAGCATCAGATTAAGTGTGGGGTAATGAAAGACTGCTGCTCTTCTTAATAACTTGCGCAGTTCATCAACTCTCAGGGAAAATGCCTCCTCTGACACTTTCCCAATGTTCATTCTATCCCTTCCGTAACAACTAGGTGACAGACCTCAGCATCTACTCCAGGGCTGGGACCTGACTGTACCTAGCCTATTGTTATAATTCCATCTCCTTTTGCCAAGTGACTGGTTAGGGAGGAAAGCACAGGACCCTTTTTTGGCGGTAGGAGGGAAAAGAAACTCTTGTGGCTATTGACATCTGTGAGCAGGAGAACCTGCTTCAGGAAGAGCTGATATCAGAGAAAATAGAAGGAGAGAAAGAAAGAATTTAAGTCTCTGGTGACCCCACTGAGTCACTAGATCAACTGTATCTGAAGTTAGTCTAGAGCCTACTCCATCTCTGGAAAGCAAACAGACACATGTTTAAAAGAGAACAAGTTGGGAGTTTCTAAAACCTGTAAAGAAACAAAAACATTCAAACTGATCTATCAACTTACCACCAGATTATAAGCTCGGACAGTTTTATCTGCGGAACAGGTATACAGCAAATTCCCAAATATCTGAATTGCATTCACTGCAGCTTGGTGCCCCTCAAAGCTCCCTTCTGTGGGCTCATCATCATCTCCTGGCTCTGAAGATATTTCTAGAAAACAACAGTATGTTTCAGAAATGTGTCGGCTTGTATCTCAAAAGATAATAAGAAATTTAAAACATCATGAAAAAGTAGTCCCTGGATTCTCCTAAAAACCTGGTTCGCCTAGCAAAATACCACATTCGCATTAGTGACCTTCATTATGAAGATTTCATATTAAGAAAAGGTAGGGAAGGCCTCTGTCTTAGGGGAAAAATACTTACATAGCGAGTCTTTGAATGATACCCTTTAAGGCACTAAATACCTTTCTTTCCACATCCAGGCTCCTCTGCTGCCAGTTATTTTACTGAGTAAGGCATTATTTTAAAAGTAATTCCTTCTCAAAGCAAAGCCCACCACCCCCCAAACCCCCCGAGCCAACAAAACCTTAATACAATTGTCCCTTGGTAACCAAGGGGATTGGTTTCAGGATTCCTCCACCCAACATGTACCAAAATCCACAGATGCTCAAGTCCCTTATATAAAATGGCATAGTATTTACATATAACCTATATATATACTCCCGTTTACAGGTGACCCTTGAACAACATGCTTTGAATTGTGCAGGTCCACTTACACACAAATTTTTTTTTCAATAAATGCCCATTACACGATCTGTGATTAGTTGACTCCATAGATGCAGAACTGAAGACACAGAAGGCCAACTATTCTAATTAGCTGAACACACGAGAGATCCAGATTAGAGATGTGAATAAGAAACTGAAATGCCAGGATTTGAGGATTCAGGGATACCAATAACTGCTGGTCAAAGTAATCCATCCTCTTGGTAATAAGCCCAGTCCCCATCCCCTATTCTATAAGCATATTTAAGTAGATTTAAACCCTGGCTTTAATACTTACAAAGCTTTTTTCCTGTGATTAATTTATCAATTCACTTTTTTTTAAATATGTAAGATTTATTTATTTACTTATGTATTCCAGAGTGCATGGACTCTATAGTGATTAATAGCTGTGGTTCATGGGCTTAGTTGCCCCAAGATGTGTGGGATCCAAGTCCCCAGACCAGAGATCCAACCCTCATCCCCTGTATTGGAAGGCCGACTCTCAACCACTGGACCACCAGGGAAGTCCCTCCTGTAATTCATTTAAATAAAACCGAACAACCAAATACCTGAAGAGTTCTTTGATCCTTTTATGGAGGAGATCACAGTCTGAGTTTCTGCCACACTACAAAATAATAGCAAAAGTCTTAACATCTGTGTGAACAGGACAGGTAGGAAAACTTGTATTTTCCTGACTCAAAAAATTATTCTAAACAATGAACAAAATAGCAATGATACAAGATCAGTTTCTGCATGTGAAATTTTTATATGAATGGAAAAAACAGTAAATATTTACAACACAAGTGAGAAAGCAGAAACTCGCCATT
The DNA here is from genome assembly GCF_033118175.1 of Dama dama. Taxonomy (NCBI): domain Eukaryota; kingdom Metazoa; phylum Chordata; class Mammalia; order Artiodactyla; family Cervidae; genus Dama; species Dama dama. The sequence goes on along the minus strand of NC_083692.1, from coordinate 64,133,271 downwards.
GCTAAGGAGATATCCACACCTGTCATCCCTACTGATTTTCTATAAATGTGACTCTAAAAAAAATTCTGATTTGGAACAAAAAGTTCTGTTTTCTAATGAAAGAATGGTGAAAGCTGCTCTGATTGGACCAACACAGTATCCTTACCTTACAGGGATGCCATCTTTATAGCGAGTGCCAATCTCACTGGTAGAGCTAACTTCATCACAACCAGAGCGAGAAGTTTCTAATGAGTTTTGCTCTGTGGAGTTCCAAATATCCTTTTTAGATGGGCTATCTGGTTTCTCTTCTCCTGATTCAGAAGAATCAATGGCTACTACTTCTAACTGAGGATTAGGCACTTCTAGGACTTCAAGAGACGAGTCACTGTCTGGCTCATCTCTGACACTTTCTTGTTCTGCGCCAGTTCTGCCATCTTCCCAGCTGGAGGTTGTCACTTTCCCCCCTTTAGCAGACTTTCCAGTTTTTACTTTCCTTACAGGCTTAGCGGTAAACACATCCTGTTCAGTGTCACTGTTCTCGGGAACATGGGCAGCCCGCAGAGTTTTCTTCTTCCTAAGTTTCTTCTTTTTCTTGTTCCCCCTAGCTTCAGCTGATGTCAGAGTGGACTCTGCCTGTTGTTCTGGCTGGTCAGCTGGAGAGTGGAGCTCTTTCTCTAAAGGGGTTTCTGAAGCAAAGGATAATCTTGGAAAAGAACTGGTACAGGCTTCAGACCCACTGTTGCCTTTGTTTGGCTCTTCACTTTCTTTATCTATGCTAGGAAGACCAGCTGACTGGGAAGAGGGACTGTTCCCTCTGTTTCTGGTAATTCCTTGCTCCACAGAAAACTTCAGTTCTTGGCTAGGCTCATGGAATCTCTCTGTTAGCTCTGATAAGGACAATGCTGCAGTGGTAACTGGATAAACTGGACAATTGTCACTGATCTCTCCTGAATTGAGAAGGAAAAAAAAAAATTATTCCATCGTCTTTGTGCCTGCTATGTGTAGTCATAAACTACAGTTATCGCTGATTGAATTTCTATCAAATAATATGATACTTTGATGATATGTTAACAACTTTAACAGTCATGGTTTAGTTATCTCACTCCTCAGCTTCCCATAACCTACATGTATTTCTAGTACAGTATCTATACATTTTGCCTTGCAAATAATGTGCATGTCTTATATCCTAAAAAGCTCCTTTTATGGGCGGAGATTGTTTCTACTGATGTTTTCTCTTTCTTGTTTGAAAAAATGAATATGTATTACTTTTGCAGTCAGAAAAGGAAATCTAATAAAAGCTATTTTTGAAAAAAGTGTCACCACATTAAAAAAAAATACTAAATACTATCCATATAAAAGTAACAAAATTCAATATGAAAGATAACATATATTTGATGTACATATCAATGATTAGTGCTGTAACAAATAGCAAAATTTAGGATGATTCTTCAGACTTTGTTTTTGTTAAAAAAAAAAAAAAGAATACCACACAATTATCAATTTGTTTCTTAATTTTTCAATATAGCACCATTGTGGTTATACAAACTTTAGATAAGATTTTAAACAACTTAGAAGTTAATTCTCTAATGGTAACCAGATAAGGATTATTTTATAAAGAGAGTAAAATCTCTGGCTATTTGTCAAAACCCCCAAGTTCCTGTTAGATGGTTCCAAACACCAGAGCCCTCTGCCCTTTCATCACGGCCACCAGTTCCTCAGGTCTGTATTAACCTTAGTCTGTACTCGAAATGATAAAAACAGTTAAGTACTGAGAAATCCAGAAGATGAATCTTATCTAGAAAACTGACTGAACAACTTCAATGCCATTTAGCTCATGAAAAACATACAATTCTGCACCAATCCTAATAAATGGAACCTGTAACATGCTAATCCCAAAGTCAATTTAGCAATCCTGTATTAGAGAAAATTAGGAAGAGTTACCAATATTTAAATAATGCTCCTAAATAAGAAGACTTAAAGAAAAACTATAGTAACTTTTTAAAAAAATATTTATTTATTTATTCATTTATTTGGCTGTGTGGGGTCTTAGTTGTGGCACACAGGATCTTGTATCTTCATTGCGGCATGTAGGATTCTTTTAGTTGCAGATGCAGAATCTTTACTTGTAGCATGTGGGATCTAGTTCCTGAGGCCCTCTGTATTGGGAGTGTGGAGTCTTAGCCATTGGATCACCAGGGAAGTCCTGTAATAACTTTAGTTTTAATGGACAAGTATGACATTACATCACTAATATAAAATTGCCCTAGACTCACTACAGGGTTGCCCTTAGCACAGAGAAAAGTTTACATACTATTAGCTTGCAGTAATTCCTTGGACAGACTGCAAGCAGAGCCTTGCGATACAGCATTCACAGTCTCTTGTTCAGGAGACATGGGTTCTTGTTTAATCTGAACTGATGAGTCTGGAGCAGGAACACTGCCATGAGCTTGGAAAGAAGATGTAATTGCTTGGAGAGGGGTTCCAGTGGATGATGGAGACACGTGGGAAGATAGAGGTTCCAGGAAATTCGGGAAAAAAGGACTAGGCAGAAGTGTGCCATCAGTAGATGTTTGAGATCTAACATTCTTCTGTTCTCGTGTAAGGTTAGAGGGAACCTGGTCTGGACGTTCAGAAGGTTCATATGTTTCTAGAATGGGAAACGTACACACATACAAATGCAAAAATGTTATCTGAAAAGCCACTCATTACTGAGCCAACTTGTATTTTTAAATTACAAGAGAATTTTAAAGATGCTCATAGTTCTTTAAAATAGACTGTTACGTAAGCTATATGTACAACCAATGAGGATACGGACAGGCAGGCATTAATATTCTAATTTTTCAGATTTTAAGTGACTTCTCCAAAGTCATGCTGGTACTAGTAGAAGAGCCAAATTTGTACCCCAGTCTTGGGATGCCTAACCCAAGACTCTTTCTATAACATTATTTCTATTGCTAAGCATTTTGGGGACGTATAGTCTTATAGGCCTTTCTACAGAAGGATGGAATCAAGGAGACATGAGAATAATCATATTAACTTTTTCATAACTCTTTTAATTCCCCTCTAGACAAGTTATAGACAGTACAATCCATGAGACTCTGAATACCTTGCAATCCCTGTAGAATCTGTATTCTATGGGTCCTCAGGGCACTCATCTCCATAGTTATCTAAAAATAAAGTATTTTGTTAAGCATTTTTAAATTCAACTTTAAGATGATCCATTTTCATTAAACATCCCATCTGCTGTTACCTGCTGCTTAAGCACAAGTAGCCTCTGAACTTCAACATAAGCTGTCTGAAGTGCTGCACGAGCTTGCAGAAGATTGTTATCCATGCACTGCAATGATTTACTTAGTTCTTCCTCTCTTAAAGAAATACTCAGCAGCTGGTCAACCTGAGAACGTTCTGTCAAAAGAAACCATAAGGCTTAGTTTAATATTAGAGATTTCTCTTCAATAATCCAGGGAACTGCATCAATTATCTAGGATAGGCCTTTATTTTCTCCCCACTAGGTCACTGAAAGGAGACTCATAAAATTTTTTACAAATCACATAGTCAAGCCACATGCTATCAGAGCTAGAGACCAAGCTTCATGGTTTCAAGTGTACCACCACATCGTACCATCTTACCAAATCACCATCTTCCACAATGACGCTTCCAAGCAAAACCTCTGCCCTGGGGAAATCAACTCCTATAGGTTTCACTTCCCATCTTCCTTTATCTACTACCCTCTTTAATCAAGGCTTTGGCTTATATTGGGCCCCAAACCTAAACTGCTTGCACTCTCTTCTGGATTCCTATTTTTCTAGTCTGTTAGTTAATTTAAAATAGTTCTCTTTAATATAAAATTAAAACCTTAATATATTAAGGTTCTTTAATATAAAATAACTTTAATATAAAAATTTTAAATAAATAAAAATATATTTAATATAAAATAATATATATTTTCCTGAAGAAAATATAGCTTTGAAATAAAATGTCCTACTACATGTATTTGTCATTTTATATCTGTCTCTTGCCCATGCAATATGCCAAGACCGCTCCCCTAAATTCCAGACCCACATATCTACCAACCGGATACTTCTAAGGTGTCTCTAAAGTCCTTTAACTCAAGGGATCCAAAAGGGAACTCCCATCTTCTTCTACCCTCAACCTGTAACTCTCATAAAGTTTTCTAGCTCTATAAATAAAGCCATCAACTGCTCCAGCTAGAAACTGGTATCATCTTTGACTCCTGCCTTGTCACATCCAGCCATCCAAAGTTCATCCAGTCACTTCCTACACTAGATCTTATACTGAAATGGTGTGTGAATCAGTGAAAGGCAAGAGTCATAAAAGCCTATCAGTCAAGGAGCTCCACAAATAACTTCTCTCCTTAATTTACATGAGAAAAGCAACCAAGATTCCTCAGAAAGTGAGTGAAATGGCTGTAAATGACCAAGAGGGATAAAAACTTCTACTAAATGTCTTGTTTCTCTTCATTCCACTGAAAAGACCCAGTGAGACTTTCTGGTTTTATACTGAACTCAATTTGTCCATGATATATATTAATTTCAGCTTTCTGGTTTAGGTGGTATCACGTATTTCTTTTATAGCTCCAACTGGATACAGTAGAAAATCAAATCTTTTCTATGCCCTTAAGCAAGGCAACAAAAATATCATAAATTAATAAATGGGTGTTCTCTGTTTGATAAACTGTACTTGTATATCAAGTTGTAAAAGGCTGAAGTGATATAAGAACAGTTTGTTTTTGGCAGAATAGTCTATACTATACCTTTCTTTCCTTTAATTTTCCTTCTTTTATTTTTTCTCTCAAGACTTGGCAGTTCAGGAGAAGATCCATCCTAAGGAGATTAAAAAAAAAAAAGAACAATATTAAATATTCAAAGGCCATTATCCAGGAGGGGGAAAAAGAATCAATACTAAGTCAGTCATACATTATTATTCATGATTGCTACCATCAGGTTAGAAGTTTCATATACACAGTATGAGCTCAGATATTAGTTGACTGAATGTATTTAACAAAAAAAAATACAATCAAGGTCAAGTACCTCCCTAGCATCCTAGAGGTAGTAAAGCCCAAGGGCTTGGGCAAAGCACTTCACCTTGCTAAAAGCTAGTAAAACATATCTGATTTCATAGTTTCTACTTTAGAATTCAGCAAGAAAATCTTTACAACAAAAAACTCAACAGTCTGTGAGATAAGACCCAAGACATCAGCTATGTCATAAGACAATCCATCTCTCACCCAATACTATCTGCTACAACATCTAGTTCAACAGGGCAGAGATGGAATTTGAATCCAGGTCTACAACCCATGCCTTTAACTAGTTTGTTATATTGTCTCAATGTTAAAGGAAACAGTCCTTTTCTGAGTGTCAGATTCCAGTCTATACTACTATCAGCAACTCTTTCTTTACAGAAAGGGTTTCTGAAAGGGTTAAGCAATATTAACCATCAGAGGTGCCAAAAGAGAAGTGTCAGTGAAGTAATGGATTCTAAAAGGACCAGGCTAGGCAACTCAAGTACAAAAGACAAAGCAACAGAGACTAAGACTATGCTCATATAGATGTACTCTCATAGTATTAAAACTACCTTATTAAGCCTAATAGTTCTGGGTCCAACAAGCATACATGCCCTACAAATACAACACTAGAGTACCCTTCTTCAATAGCAGTACAGAATGCATCATGAAAACAGATAAAGTTACAGCTGAAAATGTGGCTCATTCCTTGGTCAGGTGATACAAAGAATCATTGGCTTAGAGACTAGTTTTAGAGATGACTTCATATTTTCCCAGTACTGTACATTCATATTCAATTACATCTAACTTAGTAGAGCTACTCAAAGAAAGAAACCAGTAGGACAAAAATATGAAAGTAAAAGCCTCAGAAATCTTCTATTCCAGAGTAGGGCAAAACACAAGCCCAGGTACCCAAGAAAAACATTGTTTTTCTTATCACAGTCAAGTCACCACATGAAATGTTCTACAAAACATACAGGAATCATACTCACTCCAGTGGCTCTTCGTTTCTTTCTAACATTCTGGCCATCATTCTGTTCAGCACCAGAGGTACAGCTGCTGTCTGTGGCTGCATCTGCCAAACTGGAGTTTGCGAGTGCTGAGGATGCATTTGATGATAAAGAGTTTCCTTCTCCATTACTCTCCTGGGCATTGTGATTCTCTGAAAGTAGTAGAGAGCTCTCCTGGCTGTGCAGCTCTTTTGTCAAATGCATCAAAGGTATTGTACGGTCAGGAGATAATTGCGCACTATGTCGCCTTCGAGTAGCAACATTTTCAGTTCCTTCATCTGTTCTTAGGGAGGCAGCCAGAGGTGTCACTTCCTGCTTAAGGCTCATGTTTGGTTTTTGACTCTGTGCAGATCTGAATGAATTATTAGGTGAAAAAATCTGCTGGGGCTCATTTTCTTTGCCTGTGCCTTCCTCACTGAAGAAGCTATACACAGAAGGAGCCCTGTCCATGATCACACTGCTCTCTGAAAGGCTTCGCTTCCTTGCCAACCCAGGGGATGAAGAAATGGAAACACCTTCCCACTGGAATCCTTCTAGATCAGACAGATCAGGCTCCCCATCTAGATCCAAGACCTCTTGCTCATTTTGAACTAGAGGCACCATTTCTATGCCAAACCTCAAGAAAGAAGGAAAAAGAAAAAAAAAAATCATCAATCAGACAAAGCTGGGAGAGGGGGCACCGCTTAATGTGAGAAACTCTGCTAGGCAGAGATTGCAAATGTAAATAGATGGCTTCGGCCCTCAAGGAACTGAGTCTAGTAATTCTAAACACAAAGTTAACGCTAAGTATTATAATGTAACAACTAGTAAATTAGATATTTGTATATAGCTATATACAAAGGGAAGGAATAAAAACTGAAGGTTTTATTTAATATGGAGCTCTAAATCAACAGTAAGTATGTAATTTTTAATAGCAAACAAACAAAAGTGTTCATCAAGCATTTACAAGCAACAGACACCATGCTAAGAACTTCATAATTTCAATGATACCCACAAGTTATGGGAAAAGAAAAGAAGGTACAATAAATGTTATTTCAACAAGGATGGAAATTTAAGCCTGGAGGGCTATATAATTAAAACACAGCAGGATGATTTGCAAGTAGCAAACCTATGTTGAACACTGCTTTCCCATTCAGAAAAGTTTAGTGCCTTAACGTAAGGTGAACAGCCAAACTATTACACAAGTACTCAGGAGAATGTATTTTGTGATCACAAATACAATGCCCACAGCAGATACAGAAAGATAACCACTTATACGTTCTAAGTAAAAGGTAATGAGAAGTTATATCTAAAAGCTGTATCACTCGTTAAGATCTATAGTTAAATACAGAGCTACAGATAGACATTTTTGTAATGCTGTCACTTTATGGCCCCTATCACCAAAGCGATGGATTTCTGATGGCATTCCCCTCACTTCATTTCTCAGAAGTAGGTGTGCTTCTTTGTAATCTGAATTCCCTGCTAGGAAACACTTTATTCCATTTGTTATAGAGTAGCAGTCACTCTTGGATATTTAAACCAGACATCTACAACAGATATTTTTTGCAAACATTTAATTAAACTCAACAAGTAGAATTCTCTTGACCACAGCCAAAGGGTAAGTTTAAAAGAAAAAAAAAAGGAAATGGATACTAAGAGGCACACACCTGGGTAAGCCTTTGCCTAGCTCTTGCTTTTTCTTGGTTACTTGCTGAATGACCTGTTCCCAGTTGACATTTCTTCGAGATGCATTCAGAATCTGCCGAAGGGTTGGCTTGAGCCCAGATTCCTTCTCTGTCTCACTCTTCCGATGACCACTGATGTTGCGGATGCGGCGAGCACTGTTGAGGTTTGGCTCAGGAAGGTGTGCTCCAGTTTTGCTCTTCAAGCTAATGTGCCGGGTTAGATCTCTCTGGAGTGAGGCAGGAAAGCCAAGCTTGCTTAGTTCAGGCAGAAGGGGACCTGAGGGTTGACCTATATCGCTTTTTTGAAGCTCGGCATCCAAGCTAGTACTCTCAAAGCCTTCAGTTTCATAAGATTCATGAGATTTAACAGGGTTATCAACCTGTGCATCTTCTAGAGAGGTTTTCAAATCTAGCAGTAAACCAGACTGTGGGCTGGCTACAGATGTCATTTGCAACTCAGTTTCTTTTTGGTGAACTGTTGAGTTACATGGGGAAGTGGATGGCTTTCTAGATGTTTCCAGGTTTTGGTCATCCCCCCTTTTCTCATCAGCAGCAGGAGTACTGCAGGATAAAACTTCTGTAGTTGTAGAACCCAGGGTTTCGATTTTTGTCCCATGCTTCTCTGTGTCAGATCTCTCTCCATCACTTTCATCTTCTAATGCGTGTACTTGAAATTCAATCTTCAAAGATCCTTTTTCAGACTCTTCTACATTCCTACTTGCTTTTGCGTAATTCCTGGTCCTCTTAGAAGCACTAAGTGGGTTTTGCAGTGACTCATGACACTGCAGCACATCTTTGGCTTTCTGTAATGTATCACTTACATTTTCGTCAGGATCCCTTTGAGTTCCAAGTGGACTTTTATTACTTCCTTTTAAAACATGAGGACCTGGACTTCGCATTTTGGATATGCAAGAACTCTGGTTATCTTCCACAGTGGGTTTAGTCAAAGGATTTGAGTGTTCCCCAGGGAAAAAAGAATTAATTTTGGTGTTTTGTGAGGGATTCTTTGAATCTTGCTTTTGAGGAACTGATTTAGTGCCTGGAGTTGGAAGGAGTGGGGATTTTAATAATGGTGTCTTATTTAAATTAGGCTCTTGTTCAGGTTTCCCTGTAATGGGACATTCTCTTACCACCTCATAGGAAGCAGTGCAATCTGAAGAGGTTTTGTGTTTAAGAGATCCAGTATATTTTTCTTTTTTTGTTTTCAGTTTTCGAGAATTATTTGTTTTATCATTTTGGGGCTCTTTTATTCCCACGGTTATCAAGCTAAAATCAAAGAGAGGCTTATCTATCATTTCTGACTTATTACCAGTGACTTCTTTCATTCCTGATTGTAAATCCAGAGTCTTCTGTGAAGGGTAAGGAGTCCAGCGACGGAGCTTTTCCCTTGCTACACTGACACTCTTCCCACCAATTTTGGAAGTGAAGGTGTCTGTCTGTTTAGTGGTTTGGCTTTCCAGCTGCTCAAAATTGAAGTCAAGCAAGCCTTCTGAATGAAACTTACCACTTGCAAATCCTTCAGAAGGACCTCTGTATGTGGCAACTGCACCAACTTTGTCATTTTCTTGCCGCTGCCACTTATATCTGTCTTGATTGTATTTGTTTGACTTAGATTTTGTATTCCATAGCATATTCATGTCTTCCATTTGACAGTTAGAACTTCTGTTTCTGCCCGGTTGAAATTTGTCTCCGGGGCCACTGTAATTCCAACTATTTGTACCACGTGCACTGGATTTCCAATTTCCGTTACTGCTGCTCGTATGCCAACTGGGAAAGCCACCTGTTCCTTCAGAATGCCAACTGGAATTCCTTCCTGTACCAGTATGATTCCAATCTACTGTCCCATTATTTGAATGCCAACCACCTCCAGAATTACTATGGTTGTGAAACCAAGGTGAGGAACCTCCTGCACTACCCTTATGCCACCCAGAACATCCTCTTGATCCACCATTATTCCTTGAAGAATGTGTGAAGCTGTTTTTCCTAGTGTTACTATAGCCATCTTTCTCCCACTTCCTGTCCCGCTGAGGAGGCCCACGATGATGCCGTGCTGGCTGGCTGTAGCTCTCTCTGTCTTGGTAAGGGATTCGGTCTTCTCGTCTCCATTGGGGTCGCCTGTCGTCAGAGTTTATTTCTTGGCTGCTATTGGAAGGTTCATCTTGTCTAGAAGAAAAACAGTCTTTTATTAGTGATTTAAAGGAGTTCTCATGATTCCTTTAAAGGCATAACCCACCAAACATGCACTCTGCCTTCTTTCTCTGTCACTTAGAATATGTAACTTAGAGTATGTAATAGTTTTATTTTTATTTCAAATAGTGATTGTTTTCATATCTTTAAATAATATAAATTTATATTTCACTATTTACTGATTTAAAATTAATATCTTATATTTATCAACCTCAAAATATTAAAAACTTGGCACATTTATACTATCTTTCCTCTCCTGCTCCTGTTTTTCTTAGCATATTCAAGGATTGTGTTCCTATCGTCCAATTATTTTTATATTACACAACTTTTAGAAAAGAGAAGCAAGTATACTTGGTAGCTACGGTTAATTATCATAGTTAACACAATTTAAATCCAGCTGTTATTAATACCATGATTTCTTCAAAAGTTGGTTCTTTCTGAAAGCCCAGTTTCTTAACCTATTTTAAATGGTAAGATTTTACTCTGCATAATAACTTTCATTAATAAACACTTTATCAAGTACACATTCAATGACTATTAGCAGTAATAGAAAACTTTTATGCATAGTTCCTGTTTCTGAAGGGCTTATAACCTAGCTAAGGAAATAAGTAAGGTCACAAACAGGAATAAAATAGTACATAACAAGCAAGCAGCATCCACGACAAATGCCAGAAGGAGTTTCATGAGCCAGAGGTTTTTAAAAGAAGCTACAGTTGTTTCAACTATTCATGTTAGACAAGAAGCCCAGAGAAATGTGAATAAATTTAAGCAAACATCATGGGAATCGGCATAAAACCATTTTCCTTCAAAAAGTACCTATGTTTTGCCTAACTCAACGCTTCACATGTGGTAAGGTGCTCAAAAGACTGAATAATATTAACTAAAATTACTGAGTACCTACTTATCATAAGGCATTTATTGCTAAACACTACAAAGATTATCTCATTTAATTTTCACAACTCTGCAGCAAGCATTATTATTTCTACTTTTTAGATATGGAAACTGAGGATTAGAGAGGTTAAATAACTTGCCTAGAATAAGATACCTAGTTCGTGTTATGGCAAAATTTGAACTTTGGCAGTCTAACTCTAGAGCCTACATTCAAACTGAAGTATAGTTGATTTATAATGTTGTGTTTTTTTCTACTATAAAGCAAAGTGATTCATTTATATATGTATACATACATATATATATTCTTTTTCATATTTTTTCCATTATGTTTTAACACAGGAGACTGCATAGTTTCCTATGCTATAGAGTAGGACCTTGTTGTTTATCTGTTCTATATGTAACAGTTTGTATCTGCTAATCCCAAGCTCCCAATCCATCTCTCCCCATCTCCCTCCCCATTGGCAACCATAACTGTTTTGAGCCCATACTCTTTACCACTAGACCTTGATATGAATGAAAATCTCAAAAACTAAAGTTTGATAGAATGAAAATCTCAAAGTTTCTGCAAGTGGGTTCCCTCCTCTGAATCTGAACTTGACTTAAATTTTAAACTCAGTACTGACTTTAATAGCTTCTAATGTCTCTAAGATTTTGGACACAAATTGGAGTTTTTCTGTTTTTCACTTTTAGGATAAAAGCTAATTCACCTTAAAGTTCAAGCATCTACTTACATTATGAATTATAACTACTGCTAAACAGGAGATCCTAAGTCCCCAAGTGTTCCTACAGACACTTGGAAGATTTTTTTTTTTTCCCACTTGGTAGATTTTTATACCACCATTAACCAATTTGCTTTTTTTTGTTTCTAAGCTGAATGCAACTTCTGACATCCAAGGAGATCACTGATTAGGTCTACTAACATCATCCAGAAATGAGAATTGGGCAATAAGTCAGTCACAAAGTAAAATTCCTAGATTATCATGAATTGGCTAGGTCAGGGGGACAATAGCATGTAGCTAAACTCACAGGTCAAAAAGAATAATCTAAATTAAAAACCTCATGAAGAAAAAAAGAAAAAACCTAATGAACAAGTAAGTAGATGACTTTATAAGTATGTCACCAAAGAGGCTTATTAAAATAATCAAAGACTAGTGACTGCAATATGAATGTCTAATTTACCGAGAAGCATTTACTCTCTGACTTAATGTTTAATCATTTACACAGATAAGCTAATAATGGCACAAGAATGTTAGAACAAAAATAGAAGTTAGTCTTCTAGAGGCTCCAACGCCCTAAAACAAGAGTAAACTGCAGCTATATAAAAGTAGTGAGAATGTCATTTGAAGGATAAGCAACTAAACAATTTAAGAATCATGCTGCTATGAACATTCCAAAACTCAGAAAGTCCATTTCAAAGACCTGTTCAAAAAGCTTTTAGCATATAGAGTAACAACTACTTCTTTTTTTATATTCAAACTGCATTCTAACTGAAAATGAAATACAGATCAGGTATAACTAGTATTCTAGAAGGATCTTCAAAATTTTTAGAATCTGAAACGCTTTTTATCATGTTCCAGAACTTAAAAAAATCACTCCATCTCATAACTGGTACTGTATCTTTTATTCATATCTGAAATTTTCTGCTTCATTAAACTTTTTAGACCATGAATCAGTAAGGTTAAAATACAAAAGGCTAATACCTAAATTATGGATGTAGGTATGAAACCATCTAGTACAAGCTATAAAACTTATATTGTTTCTGACACTGTCCAATATACAGCATAAATTTATTCAAGAAATATTTACTGAAGAAATTAATAATAAAAGGATAAATCAAACTTAGTAGAAGCACCATGTTAACTCACATTAGGCAAAACGATTTTTTCTTAAGGCATGAAATAAGAAATGCTATATAATATATTCAAATGAAACTTATTTAGTAATATATTTCCACTAGAAAATTCAGATACCAAACATGAATTTATTGGTACCCCCCCCCCCTCAAATTGGAACTAATACAAACAATTCTAAACATAGTTATCAGCATGGTAAAAATTTCAGATATGTAACAGCTATGGCTAGTTTTTAGATAGGGTCAATACTGAGGTTTGTTTTTGTTTAAGGAGTTAATACAGTAGTTCAAACAAGCATTCCATTGCCTTTTAAGATTAAGATGGCAACTTCAAGGTAAACTTTATAATTAAGGTAAATCTGTGGCACAACATTGCAAATCAATTAAAAATTAAAGTAAATTTTAAAAAAGATAAATCTGAATGCTACAGGCTGAAAAGAATGGAAATGGAAAATGTATTCTCAAAAAAAAAAAAAGAAAGAAAATGTATTCTCTCCTACACTGTTTCACACAGGCTTTTAAAAATATCAAATTATTACTCACCGACTTTGTTCTTTCCTTTGTTTTATTAACTGAACGAGTTCCTTGTCAAAATAATCTTCCTCTTCTTCTTCCTTTCCATCATCTTCTCTTTCCTGAGCATCAACATTATCTTTGTGCAACTGGCCAGAAATGTGCTTTGCATATGCAGAAAGACCCACTTCAGTAACCCCGCACACTCGGCACTCATGACTACTGTCCCTAGGGAAAGAGGGAGATGAGGGACATTCAATGCTCCCCACTGGCATGGCACACTCACCAGATCTGTTATAGTTTCCTCTGAAAGACACTGCACACTTTGGCACAGTGAAAAATTAGTGCTAATCAATCTCAATGCTCCTTTCATCACTTTTAATAAGTTTGTTCATAAGTTACTTTTGAAATGAATTAAAGATTCTTTTCCAGCAATCAAGAGGCAATACACTTCAGAATAATATAGTTGAGGAGAAATCTTCTTGAATTGCTGTACTTAAAACCTTGCCAGAGGAAACGTGGTGAAAGGGGAGGCAGGGCAGGGGGCTCAGAGCAAACAGAAGTTGCTCTGGAGCACACCCATGATGCCAACTGCACTCAGAAATCCTGGTGACAGCGCTCACATTTAATCTCTGGCTCAAAAGCTTTCTCCCAGTGAAAAGTAAGGGGTGGAGAAAAGAGTAGGAGGCAGAGCCAATCACAGCCTAGTGACTAAATCGGAACAGCTGGAGCTCTGCCTGGAATGTGAAGATTCCGGACTCCAGGACAAATGATAGGAGTAGTCTCAGCAAACTTTTTTTGGTCTCGATGATACATGTGATCTACATTCTGCTTCAGAAGGGTTTATTTTAAAGGGAATGGAAAGCATTTCAGTTGTAGGAAGTTAACAGCTGTGCTAGGCAAATGGTTTTTCTCAGGTTTCAGAAAAGAACACCATTTAAAGAGATGTAAAACCAGGTTCTCAGTTAAGAAAGATAATTGAGCAGGCTTTTTCTTCTTTTACTTTACATACTTAATAATGTATCTCATATGTGGCCAGTTTAAGAAGCCAAAGTCTTGAATCAATGACCAGAGCTGTAGTAGATGAACAATTTAAATGCATTTTTAGCTTCTTGAGTCCCTTAATCAGCTCAGCTATCCATGCAGTCACTATGAGAAACATCAGAACACCATGGGTACATGTGTAATGAATAGACAGTAATGTCCACTCAATAATCCAAATTGGCTTATCTCTGTATCATTTGTCTTGGGTTAATACTAGTGATATTTTTGCACTTCCTATGCCCTTCTATAAAAATACACAAACACAGACACAAAAAGACATGTTGTCTTTAATAAGATAGACACAGACACACACGCATGACTCTGCTTCATCTCTTCCCTCATATCCATCCATACATGGGCAGAATTCATTTCAGCTAACCAGAAGAGAGCCTCAAAATAAAGCCCCTCATTTACTAGAAGATGGTTTCTGCCACAGATCATCTGAACATTCATTTAAAAAAAACAAAAAACAACTTATCGAGCAACTACTAAATTCCAGGCAAAAAACTATGTATATGGTTAATGGTAACAAATTATAAACAAACAATGCCAAATAAGTCAAAACAAAAAACCCACTGTTTTTTCACTCTGTACATATCACGAAAAACACCTCAGAAAAATGGAGAAAATTCGGAAGCTTCCTTTTTTTTTTTGACTTTGTAACTTAAATGCTCTGAATGCAATACAGTCTATGACACTAACATTCATTTTAATGAGTTCTGACCAGATTCCTCGAATTACCCTGAATATCTATATACTAATTCCTTCTAATTTTCCAGGAACTTAAATATATTATTTTCAGAGTTTTCCACTGTACTTACTACAATTATATACTTTAAAAAAAGAAAAATAATCCTCAACTTTCTCCAGTTTACCACACTCATCTCTCAATCAACTAAAATTATGGTAGTTCATGAATGTAACTTGTAACAGAAAGCAAGTCTTTTCTCACAGCAACAAAGAACGAACTTTAAAATGAATATATAAATAGAAATCTATCCCCAAAGGGCAGCATCAGAACAATCTGAAGACTGTAACAAATTTAGAATACATAATTTCCCCTATAATAACAACTCAGATCAATTCAATTTTCTGGTTAGAAAATCTTTTGGGCTTTAATCTCTCTACAACTGGAATATGTTTTTAGTCCACTTTTCTACCTAAAAATTTATACAACACTAAACTATATTGCAGTACAAGGGACTTCATTTAAAAGGTATGCTTAAATAAAAACCCTGATTTAAAAAAAAAAAAAAAAACACCCTGATTTTTTTCCTTACTTCTAAAATGCAGAGTTTAAAAAAAAAAAAGAAAATGCAGAGGGCTTTTTTTTTGCAGGGGGGGGGGGGGGGGAGTGGGGGTTGGGATGGGGGGAGCTGTGCCTTACAGCTTGCAAGATCTTAGCTCCCTGACCAGGAATGGAACCCGTGCCCCTTGCAGTGGAAGCCCTGAGTCCTAACCACTGCACTGCCAAGGAATTCCCGCAGAGAATTTTTCATTTGTCCAAGCCATCAAAATCCTTCTTTAAAAAACATAATTGGAAGACCACATTGGCTTTTTAACATATTAAGGAATGTAAAGTAGATAGTAATTAACTCTTAAAAATAAATATCCATAACCACAAACCTAATTTGCAATTTCCAAAGCACAATTATATGTTAGATATGCATCAAATACTCAAACACAGATATTTAAAACATTTTTGGTTTCATTGCCAGAAAGTGTATTAACCATAATTCTGAATACTTGATAGAAGAATACCTCAAGATCCTACCCAGATGGGTACAGCAATAAGAGCAACATAAAAGTTAGCACTAAAAATGATTTATCAGAACACAGAAATCTGTAACATTTTTCTAAGAAATGAAATCAGGTTTCTGGGGATTTTTTCCTTTTTTAAGATAAACTTTACAAGAAACTTCATAAAGAGAAAAGAAAGAATCTGCATTTATACAGGGAAAGAACAGGACAGATTAACCACATCTCATAAAAATTCCAATGTGTCTATGTCTGAGGTTAAGTATATTAATTACAATATGCATTCGTGCTTCCAAATAGGGTGTTTGGGAAACCACATGCTCTTTAAAGTTAATAGCAAATTAAATAACATTTTAACAATGCTATTTTCCAATTCTTTATCAATAAACAGCTAAAATACTACTTCACATAGTATACAAAGTAATTGTTGGTAAAAAGTACTGCTGTACTTCCTGACTAATAAAGGCAATAATTTTCCTCAGTGTTTAACAGAGGGCCCAAATTAGCTACATCCTGTTACCACACAATTTCCTCTCATATGTGAAAGGCAAAGCCTTCAGATATTCTATCCATAAGCTCCTCTTTATTAAGCTTGCTCTATCTATACCACAACAGCTGGTTGATAAATTAAGGTTTGTGCCATTTTAATAGCATCTATCTGTAGAAACTACTTACAGGCTATACATCTGAACAAATACATTAGAAAAAAACAGGGAAATGTTCCTGATGTCTCCAATTGTGAACCAAATAAGGCACGCACTTCTCAGCAAGCCAGCATTCAAAAAGTAAATAATATGCTCTTTACATTTCTGTGTGTGGCTCTTTACATTTCTGTGTGTGGCTCAGCTGGTAAAGAATCTGCCCGCAGTGCGGGAGACCTGGATTCAATCCCTGGTTTGGGAAGATCCCCCTGGAGAAGAGAAAGACTACCCACTCCAGTATTCTGGCCTGGAGAATTCTGTGGACTGTATTAGTCCATGGGATCGCAAAGAGTCAGACACAATTGAGCAACTCTCACTTTACATTTCTTAACCAGATCACAACCAAAAATTGAGTGATACTTAACATCAGAAAGCTAGTTCTTAAACATGAAATCCAGAGGAAATAATCACAAACTGAAAAGGAAGAAAAAAGATGACTGATAACTATCTGTCCCTTTTGTACAAACTAGTGATGACTGTTCATCGTGATAATGTTCCAAGTCAGTAAATTATGTTTGAGATTCTGTTGTTTTTTTAATAGCTTTGCCAGCTGTTTTTCCTTGTTACCTACTTGCCTTCTCCCTTACAACTGACTACTGGCCAGAAAACCATACCAAACCTGTTTCCAAACCTGATAGCACTGTATCTGAAATATGAGTAAATTAAGTACCCTCCTCTAAATGAGTTTGGGTGCTAATGCTGACGTTGTCAGTTCAAAGGCTTCAAATGCTTATTGATTATTTGACTATGCTCCAAATAACTGTAAACAGTAGACAAAATCTCCACGGCACAATTAAATTGACAAGTGGGAGGAGAGGGGACCAAGTTACAGAACAATATGTGTATGGCATGTAGTTCAGTTCTGTTAATAAGACAAAACAAAATCAAAACATACGTACATGAGTGTGAACAAATGGATACAAATCTGTCCACACGCAGAAGAGAGGTTTGGATAGGGTACATGCTACACTGTTGACTTTCCTCTAAGACTGGAGTAGGAAGACGGGGAGGGAGTGAAAGGGCCTCTACTTTCTTTACTCATTATGATTCTGATTGACGATGAACATGAATCGTAAGCTATAAAAAAGTTTTAAAGGTTTTAATTGCTGATTGGTGATTTTTTTTAATAAAACAAGGCATTCCTCTTAGAAAAAAATGGGCTTCTCTCCTAATGATTAGACTTACTGGCCTCATTTGTTTTGTTTCATTTCATAACACAATACAGGTCACTGAGTAGCCAAGAAAAAGGTGAATTCCTGAAGGAAGTCAATGGGAAATGGGATCAAATAATTAAGACAATCCACAAATAGGTAATCAAAGGTTGACTGTATTTCATAGGCTCCTATGATAATGAGTTAAAGATCATATATGTTCAAGATATTATAAGGGTTCTCCACACTAAATCTGAGTGAACATCTTTTTTTTTTTTGATAGGTAAGAAGTAGGTTTATTTAGAGAGAAACACACTCCATAGAAAGAGTGTGGCCATCCCAGAGGGCAAGAAGCCTGAATACCTCTTTTACACTGCTGTGAAGACCTAAACTACATACAGTAAGGGACTGACCACAGAAAAATTCCTCTTACATGCTAAACAGATGCTGAAAGTTCAATAACATATTAATTTGCCCATACAACCTAAAACTATATTACTTAAAATACAGGTAATTCCAAATGACCTAGGTTGGCATCTTGATCAAAGTCTGTAACCATTATTCATGGACTAAGGTATAATTCTTATTTGTTTTCCAAAGTTTCTCTGTTCCATACTGTCTCCAAACAATTCACATACATTCAAAACATCAAAAAATGGAAACTTAGTTGGGAAAAAAGACATGGAATATACATACATGCTACCTTTAGTGTCTTAATTTCCTTAAACATCTCAAGCTTTAATTCGTAAAACAGCATTCTTAAATACAGGTTTATACATGGATTTTATTTACACTAATGAGATTTAGTGCTATTTAGCAGACTTTGGACTTCTCAGACTATTTCAACAACCAGTAAAGGTTTATGGCGTGTGATAATTTGCAAGCTGGTTAGGCAATAATGTGAAATGTCCTAGCTGCAAAGCTGGTGTGTAGGAATGAGAAAGCTTACTAATGACAGAACTAGCTCATCCCCAACCACCTTTGCCAAATCTATTTGCCAAAGTTGTTATGAATTCTACACATTTGAGATGTACAACAATTTATCCTTCTTGAATGAAAAAAAAACAAAAAACAAAAAGCTATTGTACTTGTTGTTAATTCCAAAAGACAGTTCAAGGCCACTTTTGAAGCATTACTATAAAATAAGCTAACAGGCCCTCAGATTCCCCCACATCCACAAGTTTATGGAAGAGAAAGGTTCCATACCTGCCCTTCAGGTTCTCAAGTTCCCTGTGATGCAACATGCTCCGCATGTGTTCATCCATCTCCTTCAAAATTAAAGAAAGCAGATTAAACTAAGGGGGACTGCCTTGGAGAAAAAAATTTCTCTGTCCTACTTAATCAACAATCAGGGCTCAAGCTCTTTGTCTTAAACTGGTGTTTGTGGTTTCTACTCACAATTCAATACTGAAAACATTTCCTTATTAAGTAACTTTTTTTTTTTTTTTTAGCCTGTTTTTGACATATTTTATTTTTAAACAAAGCAATAATTTTAAAAGGCCTATTTAAGTGGCTTTCCAAAAAGGTTAAAAAGTTTATTGTATTTAGGAGGCAAAAGACTAAATAATAAATGAATAGGTAAAATTCTATCCCTTACAAAGTATTTACTTAAGTTTATTAAAAAACAACAACAAAAATGCCTGAAATCACATAACTTCTCAACTACTTGGCTACTTTTCTTCATATTCTCTTTCCCCACTCAACTGACAGTTTCTCAAGAGTATGGTACAACTCTTATCCATGTCTTGGCCAGGGCCTGACATATAGTTATTAATAGCTGCTGAATGAACAGATGGATACATCAATTCTAGACAGAAGTTACAGACATAAGGGAATTTTCCTATGGTAGATCAAGATTTTAAAAATGCCTTGAACACAGCAGTTCTAGTATGGCTTCATTTTCACTACCCACTCCCTTGCCTACAACAACTGATGTGTTTCGTTCCAATGAAAAGTTTGAAAATGTACTAGATTCCTCCCCCCACCCCCATCCCACTGGGAAGGAAACAAAATCTATGGCAAGCGTTTCCATTTAAATGTGCAAGTGTGACACACACACTCACACACCTCAAAAAACTCAAAGTTGTAAATGTCGGTCTCTCTGCCACACAAAGCATATATATAGCCAGTACGTCATAATTAGAGAATGGCTGTTTACAAATATAAAACTGGCTCAGATGGTAAAGAATCCTCCTGCAGTGTGCAAGACCTGAGTTTGATCCCTGGGTCAGGAAGATCTTCTGAAGAAGGGAATTCTAACCCACTACAGTATTCCTGCCTGGAGAATTCCATGGACAGAAGAGGCTGGTGGGCTTGAATCCATGGGGTCCCAAACAGCCGGACATGACTGAGCGACTAATACACACACACAAGTTGAGCATTACTATTAACCCTGCCCTGTGCTAAGTGTCTCAAACATTTTTTCACTTGAACCACAAAAGTGGATTATTAACGTCATAAGGTCACAAGGATACAGAGAAGCTAACTTGTTTATTCACCAAATACTTATCAGTGCTTATTAGGTGTTAAGTACAAAGCTAGGCATTAAAAGGATAAATGTGAAAATATTCAGTCATGCCCTTGCAGAGTCAGATTATCAAGTGGTGAAACAAGTTCTCAAACTCTGGCAGATCTGACAACAAAGCCAATGTTTCAAAGATCATGCCACAACTGCAAGCACCTAGTGCATTGAGATATTTTTATCATATACAGTTCATTTGTCAGAAAAAGTACAACTACTATTCTTTAAGTTATCTATACACAGTGATATATAGTGCTGTGATTCAAAACACTTCCTTTAAATGGCAATCTTATTGAAGACGATCATCATTCCCTTCCTATCTGTACAAATGCTTTATCCAAGATTGGCCATTACATGCTAGCTACAACTGACTGGTCATTAACCAGAATGAACAATTAAAGAGCTGCAAACTGAGTGGATTTAGTGACAGGATAGAGAATGAAAAAATTGAAGAAAAATATACAACATCTGCTCTAATCCCTATGCTTCTTGCTGTTCAGTTTTTGTTTTCTCTTGTTCAATTTTTCCTTAGACTAAACATAAGCCAAATCTCCTTTTCTTAAGCTATATTTAAGTGGGTCTGTTTCTTGCAATGAAACCATTCCTAACCAAAAGAGTATTAATTGAAATGGGTTATTCTGATATAAAAACCAATTCTATATTCTATTTCAGTTATAAAAAATGTTATCATTCAAAACTAGTTTTAAGGAGACTTTTTTTTTTTTGGCTATGACACATGGCTTATGGGATCTTAGTTCACTGATCAGGGATGGAACCCCTGCCCCCTGCAGTGGAACCACAGAATCTCAACCACTGGAGGCCAGGGAAGTCCTTAATGTAACTTTTGATTGTCTAGAATACTTCAATAATCTGTTTCTAAATTTATGTGTGAAATCCTCACCCATCCTGCTCCAAGGAAAGAATGCAAATAATGAGACAACTGAGTTTTCAAAATAACTGGGAAAGACCTACAGGCACAGCTCCAAATGCATACCTGCAGATGTACGAAGCTTCTATTTAGTTCCTTTTATCAGTTTATGTTTTTAAAAGGAGAAGGAAGTGGGGGGCTGGGATTTGGGGTTGAAAAAATTTGGAAAACATGAGTAACACAGAAGTTTTTAAAAATATTTTTAAATTCCAGGGCTTCTCAGACTTTCATAAGCTAAGAAACATCAGGATACTCAGGGATGTAACATACAGCAACCCTAGATTCTTTTCTCCTCCTCAGTGTATTTGGAGCAAATCATGTGTGTGGGTGCTAAGTCTGACTCTTTTGCGACCCCATGGACTGTAGCCTGCCAGGCTCCTCTGTCTGGGATTTTCCAGGCAGAATACTGGAATGGGTTGCCATTTCCTCCTCCAGGGGATCTTTCCAACCCAGGTATCTGTGTCTCCTGCATTGACAGGAGGATTCTTATCACTGAGCCACCTGAAGCAGCCATGGTAATATTATAATAGTCTGGGAAACTAGAGGAAAGTACATCAACATAAGTTGTTCTTAGTCTATCTGAGTTTATCCCTTTCAGTTAACCCATTAACTTCTTAGATCATATCTTAACATTTAAATCACGCCATTCCCTTGCTTAAAAAAACTACTGTTGGCTTTCCCTAAGGCAGGAGTAGATTTAACTACTCAGCTCTTATCTAACTTTATTATGACCCATGGGAAAATATAAAGAGACAAAATATGTTTTAATCCAGAGTAGAAGAAATGCCAAAAAGACTTAAAATAGAAAAGTTGTGAGATATAACAAAATAGGCTAGACTCCACAAGTCTGACACCAGACCTCTGAGTAGCTGCCTATCCATCTCATATCTTCTCATCTTCCCTTCTCCCTCTTATCTGAAAGTAGGCATCAGTCAGTCAGTTCAGTCGCTTAGTCGTGTCCGACTCTTTGCGACCTCATGAACTGCCGCATGCCAGGCCTCCCTGTCCATCAGAAACTCCCAGAGTTCACCCAAACTCATGTCCGTTGAGTCAGTGATGCCATCCAACCATCTCATCCTCTGTCGTCCCCTTCTCCTCCTGCCCTCAATCTTTCCCAGCATCAGGATCTTTTCCAATGAGTCAGTTCTTCACATCAGGTGGACAAAGTATTGGAGTTTCAGCTTCAACATCAGTCCTTCCAATGAACACCCAGGACTGATCTCCTTTAGGATGGACTGGTTGGATCTTCTTGCAGTCCAAGGGACTCTCAAGAGTATTCTCCAACACCACAGTTCAAAAGCATCAATTCTTCTGCATTCAGCTTTCTTTATAGTCCAACTCTCACATCCATACATGACCACTGAAAAAACCATAGCCTTGACTAGACGGACCTTTGTTGACAAAGTAATGTCTCTGCTTTTTAATATGCTGTCTAGTTGGTCATAACTTTCCTTCCAAGAAGTAAGCATCTTTTAACTTCATGGCTGCAATCACCATCTGCAGTGATTTTGGAGCCCAGAAAAATAAAGTCAGCCACTGTTTCCACTGTTTCCCCATCTATTTGCCATGAACTGAAAGTAGGCACAAAAAATTTTTATTCATTGAAAATTTGAGTAAACCTGGTCTAAATTTTTAAAACTAGAACAGCAGTTCTTTTACATTTGTAAAGGGAGCAAGTATATTACTAAACATGATTTTAAAATCTCAGCTGATTTTCCCAACACTAATTGAAATCCTAAAATAGGAAAAAAGAAAAAAATTCTTCCCCCCAGCCTACTAAATGGATCACAATCAAACTCCTCAGTGGGGCAATCAATACTGTTTCTCAACTATCTTCACTTAACTTACAAATTAAATTGTGGTCCTAATATTTCCAGGATGAAACTGTCTTAGTCAGATAAGCTTTTTTAACCTGCTCCTAGAGCTGTTATACTCCATTCTACAGCTGAATCTTTGTATTTTTCTTCCACCTAAAATACCTCTTCTCCATTTCTTGTAAGCCATCTCACTCCCAAACATCTTTCAAGGTTCACTCAGACTTGCCTGGCTAACCTCCCTCATGATAACTTTCCTAGTTGTCTGTATTTCCAAAGGCAATCAAGAACATCTTAAAAGCACAGAGGGAAAGTTCCTCAGTATTTAAGCTAGACGAATTCTTGGAAAGCAAAAATAAGAGGCAGGGGGTAGGGGGGTGGCTGTGGGTGGCAAAATATGAGACAAATTGCAGACATTTTCCTTAAAGCACAGGTAAATTCTTTGTTTTTAAGTGTTTTTCTTTGAGCAGCATCCCCACCTTGTGGATGTCTGAGGATACAGTCAGAACCATTGCTACTCTGCTGTGCTTCCCACAAGCACAGGCAGAGAACTCACAGGCTGCAAATCAATGTCACTCCCTTAGCTAATCAGAAAGCTGTTACAATCTCAGCCTGAATTTTAATGTATGCTCTCCATAACTGGTTACTAGATTAATTTCTCTTTATCATACTGTTGAGTATCTTCAAATTCCAGGTAGAGGTTTAACAATATAGTTACTATCTTCATAAGGCAGTAATTAGAAAGAAACCAGTGAAATAAGACTAAGGTTTAGGAAAGAGGCATAAAGGAGATGTTGTTAAAAGCTTTTACCCATCTATAAATTCCATATGATGTCTCTGAAAAAATGGTCAGTCATAGAAGCCTCAGATTCTCTCTCTCCTATTATTACCTTTTTTGAGCTGTACACGATGTGGCACAATATGCATTTTCGTTCTCGTACCATAGCGACCAGATCCGAAGCACTCAGCGTCACACCTGCAATGAGGAAGTAACATTCAGTAACATTTTCTTCCCAGATGTCCTGAGTTTCATCTTAACACAGCCCAAAATACAAGTCCTGCATCTCCCTCACCTCCACCCTGCTCCTACCCCAGTCTTCCCATCTTGGTAAATGAAAATTCCAATTTTGCAGGACCCTAGGGCAAAAGCGTTGGAAGCCATCCTCGATCCCTCCTTCTCATCCCATATTCACCCTCATCAGCAAATCCTGCCAGGCCCATCTTGAAGTACTTCCAAAATCTAGCCACTCTTCACATTCATCAACTCCCATGGCACCAGCCTACTGACCCGACTCCCTATTTCCACTCTTGTTTATACTCTCATGATCCATTCTCAAATCAGGAATCAGAGATTCTCAGAATGGGATTCTTTTAAAATTCAAGTTAGATCACTTAGGGCTTCCCTGGTAGTTCAGTTGGTAAAGAAACTGCCTGCAATGCAGGAGACCCCAGTTCAGCTCCTGGGTTGGGAAGTTCCTCTGGAGAAGGGTTAGGTTACCCACTCCAGTATTCTTGGGCTTCCCTGGTGGCTCAGATGGTAAAGTACCTGCTTGCAATGCAGGAGACCTGGGTTTCATCCCTGGATTGGGAAGATTCCCTGGAGGAGAGCATGGATGACCTGACTCCTTATTTTCACTTTCGTCTACCCTCACAATGATCTATGCTCAAATCAGCAACCAAAGATTCTCAGTTCAGTCGCTCACTCGTGTCCAACTCTTTGCAACCCCGTGGACTGAAGCATGCCAGTCCACCCTGTCCATCACCAACTCCGGAGCTTGCTCAAACTCATGTCCATTGAGTCGGTGATGCCATCCAACCATCTCATCCTCTGTCGTCCCCTTCTCCTCCTGCCTTCAATCCTTCCCAGCATCAGGGGCTTTTCCAATGAGTCAGTTCTTTGCAGCAGGTGGCCAAAGTATTGGAGTTTCAGCTTCAGCATCAGTCCTTCCAATGAATAGTCAGGACTGATTTTCTTTAGGATTAATTGGTTTGATCTCCTTGCAGTCCAAGGGACTCTTAAGAGTCTTCTCCAACACCACAATTCTAAAGCATCAATTCTTACAGTGCTCAGCTTTCCTTACGGTCCAACTCTCACATCCATACATGATTACTGGAAAAACCATAGCTTTGACTAGATGGCCCTTTGTGGGCAAAGTAACGTCTCTGCTTTTTAATGTACTGTCTAGGTTGGTCATAGCTTTTCTTCCAAGGAGCAAGCATCTTTTAATTTCATGGCTGCAGTCACCATCTGCAGTGATTTTGGAGCCCCCCAAAATAAAGTCTCTTGTTATTTATAAAGATACTGTTTCTAGTGTTTCCCCATCTATTTGCCACGAAGTTATATGGAATTCTTTTAAAATTTAAGTCAGATCATTTAACTCCTCTGCTCAGAATCTTCTAACAGATGTCCATCTCACTAATAGAAAATACAAAGTCCTTTGTCATGGAATACAAAATCCGTTTCTCTCTCAACTCTGACCCATGTCCGATCACTCTCCCTGTAGTGCTCGATTCATATTACACTGCCCTCCTTCCTGCTGTTCCTTGATCACACTAGGGATTTTCCCACCTGTGGCTTTCTTTATGTCCTATTTTCTCTGCCTGGAATAGTCTTCCTTCAGATATACTTATGGTTCTCATGGATCACTCTCTCAAGTTGCCTCGTCGGAGAGGCCTTCCCTGTCCTCCTATAGAATTGTACTTCCTGCCCCGCATTTCTTCTATCCCCCTAATAACCTGCTTAATTTTTTACTTTTTAGTAGTACAATGGTAGACAGCTTCCAAAGATGGCCACAACATCATTCCCCACCCCATGTTCTCTTTTGCGATGTGACTTTGTCACCACTGCCCATCAAAAGGTACAGTCCCTCTCTGTGACCTGTTTTGACCAATAAAATACAATGGAAGTGACAATGCAATTTCTGAGGTCATGCCTTAAAAACTTTGCAGCTTCAGCCTTTGCGCACTTGGAACACTTCCTCTTACAACCCAGACACATGGAGAGGCCAAACGGGAAAAAAGTGAGGGCACAGCTGAGCACCCAAACAACAACCAGGGCCGTTTGACAGTCATGCTGGGCTCTCCAGGCCCAGCTGCCAATGAGGTGTCCCAAGTGAGACCAGTTAAAGAACCAGGTAAATGAGCCCTTTTCAACCCAAAGAATTGTAAGAATCAACAAAATAACAGTTTCAAGTCAGGAATTTCACAGTAGCTTGTTAAACAGCAAGAAATATCTGTAACAAGCATCCTTTACTACCTAACACAGTATATATTGTTATTCTCTGTATCCCCAATTACAAATTAAGTTCCACAAGAACAGAGACTGTATATTTAATTCACTAGTACAGGTTCTAACACTGAAAACAGTGTCTGGCATACCGTTGGCACTCTGTAATTATTTACTGAATTGTTCCAAACAGGATTTTCTTGGGTTATTAAATATGAGTCAGAGATAACTGGATAAATACTGAGGTTTGGATTAAGACCAGAAGGGTCTCTACAACCCTCCAGCACTACCATACCTTCTTCCTGCATCTCTGCAAGGATGCCCTACCTGAGAATTTAATTCCACTCCCCAAGCAAACTTATTTTTCTCTGCACACACACAATACCAGACTTTATTTAATAGAGTTATCTGCATCCTCATCTGGGCTTTAAGTTCCTTATAGGACTTAAAACTGTGAGGTAATGAAGTTATAAACTACCCTAATTTAATCTATAACGCCCTAGACAACACGGTGAAAGAACCCATGAAAAAGAAGCCTACAGGTCCTCTACTTCTCCTGACACACAGTAGTTTCCTTCTATTGCAACCCACTCCATACCACTATTGAATGTCTGAAATAATTATACTCAATAACAAAGTATCAAAACAAAAATGTAGGATAAAATTGTGAACCTTGGAGAAAGCTGAATGTCAACTAGCTACTAAAACAAAGAAATGTACCTTTATGGATATAGTACTATTTATGCCTTCAATATCACTAATTTATCCTAAATCTCAAAATTAACACAAACCACTCTAGTGCTAAGTGGCAAAGCATAATTATTCTTCTAATTCTCTCTTAACATTTACTTTAACTTTAGTTACTATTTACAAGCACTATTTTGTTATTTCGTTCAGCAAGCATTGTTCTAGGAGTTGCATATACAGTGATAATATAGCCAGAAATGTTTTTAATATCGCTTCAAATTATTACCCATTAAAGCAAAACAGAATCTTGGAAGCAATAAAATCAATGAAAAAGTGACATTTTCTGGCACAAGCAACAGCTCATTTTCCTTTTCAAGAGCTTCACGTTTCTAACTTGCATAAATTAAGTTTCATTTTTGTAAAAATTTCAACTTTTGTAAAAAAGCAAAAAGTGTAAACTGCTAACAAAGTATTTAATTACTAAGAAGGACCTTGTATTTAAAAACACTGAGTTGATATGATTCCAGCTAAAAAGACAAAAACACTTTAACTTGCACATCCCTAAACTGGGTAAAAATATAATTCCCATTACAGTTTCTGAAATACTGAAATTAACTCACAGCCTTCCATTTGGGAATCACTGCTCTATTTAATGGTCTTAACAAGGATTAGAAGTCAAGGAAATAGAAACCATCCAACTCTGCAATCTCAAAATGCTTGAGAGGTTACATTATACAGGTCAAGTAAGTGTGAATAAACAACTGCTGTCCTCACTTGGACCACCTTATATTTCCCCCATATCACTTAAATATACTCATTATGTAATCTTTCAAATTTTCTCCAATGAATTATGAGAAATACCTGCAATATTTCTTAGTCATAAGTCTAAAAAAAATCCTATAGTAAGTACCTTACATATCAGATTCTTTTCTTTCAGTTTCTCACATTTAGTCAACAAATCCTGACAGATTTCAATTTTTTAATTTTATGTTATATACTCTTCAATGTGATAAACCTGCAGGAACTTATTTCTATTCTTCTCCTTTCCCCCAACTGCTATACTCACTAACATTTCCTGCCCTAACTCTTGCTCCCGATATATGAACAAATTTTAAAGCAGTTCATTAGAATCACCTACATAGCTTATAAATAAAAAGAAATACAGCTGTTAAGGCAGAGCAGAACTATTACTGCATTAGAGTCTCCAGACATTCCACTCTGCACTTCACCATTCTCTCCCCATCCTTCAGCTAGTTTCTCAAAAGTGACTTAAACTGGTCAGCAAGTCAGCCTTTAAGTAACCACTATCTCATAACACTGTAGTCCATCTCAAACATCAATATCAGATTATTCCTCTACATATTTATGAAACTCAAGGCTGGAAAACATCATTTAGTGTCAAAGAACTTTATCTGAAATATTTTCACATTATCCCATTTAACTGTTAAAACAACCTGCTACCTAAGTAATAACAGGTTGTTTGATGGTGGGTATGTCTGATCTCCCTGACCCTACCATGAGGAAGGAATCTGTTTTTTCATATACCTATAACATAGATTACAATTAAGCAGAGTAGTACTTAAGATATTTCAACTTTGATATAAAGCCAAATGACAATAACATACTGTAAAATGCCGAAGAACAAAAGCTTAATTATTGGTTTCTTGGGGGTAGGGGGGCTGGTACTCAGATTAGAATCCCTTTTCTGAATTTCACAGATAACTTTCTGTGTCTCCACCTTAACCCCGAAAGAAAACTAATGGACTTCTGGTGATCAAGACAGAATAACAGAAAGACAGTGTTCAGTGACAGAACAAGTTTCTGCCATTACCCCTAGGTTGGCCAGTTTATGGATCAAAGATATGACTGGCATTTCCAAAAAGTCCTCACTTTGTTGAGTAGGACTCCCCAGAAAGTTTCAAGGCTCCTAGCTAAGGAAGGCATTTTAGTAAAGTGACAAGAAAGGTCAGGAAGCATTTTGGGGCACAGGAACCTATAACCGTAACTTTCAAAGACTGTCCTATTTACTAGGTCTGAGTTCTGGCTGGCTCTTGTTTCCCAAGGCAAGTGATTGCTTGTTTCCTGAATCCAGTATATTTGATGGAGCATAAGCTCATAAGCATTTACTTACTAGCATTTTTATATTATCTGCCCTAACACAACACTCAGCAGGAATATATACATATACCAACCACTCTTTAATAGAAAACACAGGGTTAAAACAAAGACAGGAAGTTAAGGCTGTGACTCAGGAAAAGTGATTCAAAGTCAAGCAACCAATTAATGAAGCTGTTCAGATTGCCCATCACTAGGCAAGAAAATAGACAGGGCAGACCACAATCTGATTCTTTATTTGGAATCAGAACTATGATCAGATTCCAATACTTGTCAATTCTGGAACTTGGAAGCATTATGTCCTAGAGGGAAAAATAACTGAGAAACAAAGTGGGAAAACGTCAGCTCTAACAAAGTAACAAAAATGCTATCTAAGGTTACCATCGGGTAACAGAGTTGGTCATAAGTCCAAAGATAACTTATACAAACACTTTTAAAAGTTTAACTGAGTAGCTTGTTGCATTTATTTAATAGTTTTAAGTTTTCTTTCCAGCCCACCTGGGCTTCCCAGGAGGCACACTGGTAAAGAATCCACCTGCCAACGCAGGCGACATGGGTTTGACCCCTACGTGGGAAAGATCCCCTGGAGGAGGAAAGGGCAACCCACTCCAGTATTCTTGCCTGGAAAATTCCATGGACACAGGAGGCTGATGGGCTATAGTCCATGGGGTTGCAAAGAGTTGGACATGACTGAGCGACTAACATTTTAAAAGTCTGCATTCCTGTATTCAACATATCATAGCAACCCCAAAGATCCAGAAAGCAATTTAAAGTTCTATAACATGAATTACAAGCACTGCAAGCTGAGGAGGCCTTGACAATTGTTCACCATTCTTCTCAAAAAGCTTTGTTGTTCTCCATGCATCTTACTGCTAATGGTTCATTCAATAATTTTCATCCACTTTATACAAGTATGATTATAACAGCAATTGTTTTCATAATTCTTTTTACAGAAAAGTCAATGGGTGATCATATCACAATATTGGTGTAATGTGTAACATAGTAAAGCATTTACTTTAGTAGTTTTAATTGATGTTAATAGCTTTCTAAATGCCTTTGTCTTGTATTTTAAAAAATCATTAAGTCTCTGAAAAGGTCACCACGTATTTTAGTATATTTTAAGAAGGAATTTATGTGCTAGTACAGTAGTGGTTTAAAGGGGTTCCCAAGTGGTGCTAGTTGTGAAGAATCCAGCCACCAATGCAGGAGACGTTAAGAGATGCAGGTTTGATTCCTGGGTGGGGAAGATCCCCCGGAGAAGGGAATGACTACCCACTCTAGTATTCTTGTCTAGAGAATCCCAGGGACAGAGAAGCCTGACGGACTACAGTCCAAAGGGTCGCACAGAGTCAGAAACCACTGAAGTGACTTGTCAGGAACGCACAAAGTAGTGGTATCTGCAAATTTAGTTTACTAAAAGCTCACATTTGCTTTTCACTTCTCTTCTTTTCACAGCTATTTGTAAGGCCTCCTCAGACAACCATTTTGCCTTTTGGCATTTCTTTTCCATGGGAATGGTCTTGATCCCTGTCTCCTGTACAATGTCACGAATCTCCGTCCATAGTTCATCAGGCTCTCTGTCTATCAGATCTAGTCCCTTAAATCTATTTCTCACTTCCACTGTATAGTCATAAGGGATATGATTTAGGTCATACCTGAATGGTCTAGTGGTTTTCCCTACTTTCTTCAATTTAAGTCTGAATTGGGCAATAAGGAGCTCATGATCTGAGCCACAGTCAGCTCCTAGTCTTGTTTTTGCTGATTGTATATAGCTTCTCTATCTTTGGCTGCAAAGAATATAATCATGCTGATTTCAGTGTTGACCATCTGGTGATGTCCATGTGTAGAGTTATTGACTATGCCAAAGCCTTTGACAGTGTGGATCACAATAAACTGTGGAAAATTCTGAAAGAGATGGGAATACCAGACCACCTGACCTGCCTCTTGAGAAACCTGTATGCAGATCAGGAAGCAACAGTTAGAACTGGACATGGAACAACAGATTTGTTCCAAATAGGAAAAGGAGTACATCAAGGCTGTATATTGTCACCCTGCTTACTTAACTTATATGCAGGGACATCTTGAGAAACGCTGGGCTGGAAGAACCACAAGCTGCAATCAAGATTGCCAGGAGAAATATCAATAACCTCAGATACGCGGATGACACCACCCTTATGGCAGAAAGTGAAGAGGAACTGAAAAGCCTCTTGATGAAAGTGAAAGTGGAGAGTGAAAAAGTTGGTTTAAAGCTCAACATTCAGAAAACTAAGATCATGGCATGGCATGGTCCCATCACTTCATGGGAAATAGATGGGGAAACAGTAGAAACAGTATCAGACTTTATTTTTTTGGGCTCCAAAATCACTGCAGATGGTGATTGTGGCCATGAAATTAAAAGACGCTTACTTCTTGGAAGCAAAGTTATGACCAACCTAGATAGCATATTAAAAAGCAGAGACATTACTTTGCCAACAAAGGTTCGTCTAGTCAAGGCTGTGGTTTTTCCAGTGGTCATGTATGGATGTGAGAGTTGGACTGTGAAGAAAGCTGAGTGCCGAAAAATTGATGCTTTTGGACTGTGGTGTTGGAGAAGACTCTTGAGAGTCCCTTGGACTGCATGGAGATCCAACCAGTCCATCCTAAAGGAGATCAGTCCTGGGTGTTAATTGGAAGGACTGATGTCGAAGTTGAAACTCCAATACTTTGGCCACCTCATGCGAAGAGTTGACTCATTGGAAAAACCCTGAGGCAGGGAGGGATTGGGAGCAGGATGAGAAGGGGACGACAGAGGATGAGATGGCTGGATGGCGTCACCGACTCGATGGACATGAGTTTTGAGTAAACTCCGGGAATTGGTGATGGACAGGGAGGCCTGGTGTGCTGCAATTCATGGGATCGCAAAGGGTTGGACACAACTGAACAACTGAACTGAGCTGAACTGAAAAGTTTACATGCATTCTGGAATGAGGCAATGACATATCCAAAATGTCAGCAATGTAGTAAAAAATATGTTTAGACAAACTTAGCTGCTGTTAAAAAGTATAGTATTCCAAGGGCTTGAAAAATTTCCCAGGCTCAAACTTAGCTTAAAAGTATCAGCCTAAAAAGAATACCTGTATAATATATCCTCCTAAGTGGTCTCAGCAACCCCTATGAAACTTGCTGAAAGCTTGGCCTCTGTACACCAGTGCCAAATGAAACCCTGAAGACAAGAGTTTTGGGTGAAGCTGAAAATGATAGCTTTACTGCTTTGCCAAGCAAAGGAAGACACATCCTGGTGTTTGCCTCAAAAAACTGTCTCAACTTGATGAGGGTTTTCATAACAGTGGCTCAAAGGTGGGGTCTCTGACAAGACCAGGGTGTGAATGCCCATAATCTCATCTCAGGTGGTCTCAGTCTCCTAATCTTGATGAGCTTCTCTGAGCTTTAATCTTGCCTCAGGTGGTTTCTTGGCTGCTCCTCCCTTGACTAGCAACTGTTTGAATCCGCCCCTTAGAACTCTAGGAAGATCACAGAAACTAGAGTCCTGACTGCAAGAAATGGAGGACAGAAAGGCCTCTGTGCCTGGGAGCCCCACAAGGCCCTGCTAAGTTTCAAAACTACTTGAGAAAAAAAAAATATTTGAGAGGGAATCCTGTACTTTTCCTAATTCCTTATACCCACAGCCAAAGTAATCTCTTTAAAATGCAAACCTGATCATAACAGTCCCTTGATTTTTGTCCCTATATGGTATCTTGGAAAATTGCAAAGGCAGAAATGTTAAAAGAATTTTATAGTGAATATCCTACATCCAGTTTACTGTACACCCATGCGTTGTTGTTCAGTCGCCAAGTCGTGTCCGACGCTTTGCAACCCCATGGACTGGAGCACACCAGGTTTTCCTGTCCTTCACTATCTCCTAGTGTTTGCTCAAAATCACCTCCACTGAGTTGGTGATGTCATCCAACCATCTCACCTTCTATCGCCCCCTGCTCCTTTTACCTTCAATCTTTCCCAGCATCAGGGTCTTTTTCAGTAAGTCAACTCTAGATTGTCAGATTTTTCTTTCAGTATTTTAAACATCCTCTATTCACTCTGCTCCATTTTAATTTTTCTATACTTCAGTTTCCACATTTATAGAATAAAAATATCAGTACCAATGTCAGAGGACTGCTATGAGGAGTCCTCTATAAATTAGAAAATCCATATTGTTTTATACAAAGCAGGTACTAAATATTTTCTATATTTAGTTACTAGTATAATTATTTGCTTAATGAATGCCTCTTCCAATAGAGTGCAAGCTCCATGACGGCAAGCAGGAATGCCTGTGTGGTTCACCATTTTATTCCCATTACCTGGCACATCATCTGGTACAGAATAGGTATTCAATATCTGTTGAATGAATGAGCAGAAATCAGCAAAGATATTTGGACTAGAGACAATAAAAACTGGAGCATAACCTTCAAGAGTATTATTGCTTTAGGTTATACTACTAAGATAGTTCTTTATATGAATGTCAGAATTTACCCAGATGACATATACACACGTAGAAGATCCCTACTGGAATACTCAAGAACTATTAACAGTCACTGCCTCTGGGAAAAGGATCTGAGGACCTGGGGGCCAAGGATTTACTTTCACTATAAGCCTTTTTGCACTTTCTTCCCTATACACAAATCCAACCAACCATGATGGTACAAAACTGTAGTATTTTTTTTTTAATCTGCATGTAAGTGGACCCACACAGTTCAAATTCATGTTGTTCAACGGTTAATTGTATTATCATTTTTTAAATAAAAGCAATTTTTAAAACTCATAATATCAAGAAGTTTGACTTCTACATATTTTGAACTTTCAGAGTGGTTCTAATCTGGCTATCACACGACATAGATCAATTCCAATTTACTGATACTCCAAAAAGTGTAATTTCACTAGATACTGATTATCCATCTAAAAAGATACAAGGGGACAAATAGTATAACTACCAAGAGTAATAACAATTTTACATTTATCCACTAGTTTGTAGTTTACAAAATATGGTGGGAAACTGTGTGACCTTGGAATTAAACAAAAATACCTAATATGTTTACCACCATGAGTAAATTCTGATCTCTTCCAAACTTCAATTCTTCTTTGAGAACAATGCCACCTAGTTATCAGAGGTTCAGTTTAAAAAAAAAAAAAAAAGACAATTTCTTGCAGTGAGTTTTGTCTTTTTAAAGGTAATTATTTGTGGAATAGTCAACACCAGTTTTAAAGTTATAAAGGTACAAAAGGGCTTCAGTTCAGTTCAGTTGCTCAATCATGTCCGACTCTTTGAGACCCCATGAATCGTAGCACGCCAGGCCTCCCTGTCCATCACCAACTCCCAGAGTTTACTCAAATTCATGTCGATCGAGTTGGTGAAGCCATCTAGCCATCTCATCCTCTGTTGTCCCCTTCTCCTCCTGCCCCCAACCCCTCCCAGCATCACGGTCTTTTCCAATGAGTCAACTCTTCACGTGAGGTGGCCAAAGAATTGGAGTTTCAGCTTCAGCATCAGTCCTTCCAATTAACACCCAGGACTGATCTCCTTTAGGATGGACTGGTTGGATCTCCATGCAGTCCAAGGGACTCTCAAGAGTCTTCTCCATCACCACAGTTCAAAAGCATCAATTTTTCGGTGCTCAGCTTTCTTCACCACTCACATCTCCACCTCTCACATCCATACATGACCACTGGAAAAACCATAGCCTTGACCAGATGAACCTTTGTTGGCAAAGTAATGTCTCTGCTTTTTAATATGCTATCTAGGTTGGTCATAACTTTCCTTCCAAGGAGTAAGTGTCTTTTAATTTCATGGCGGCAATCACCATCTGCAGTGATTTTGGAGCCCCCAAAAATAAAGCCTGAAACTGCTTCCATTGTTTCCCCATCTATTTCCCATGAAGTGATGGGACCATGCCATGCCATGATCTTAGTTTTCTGAATGTTGAGCTTTAAGCCAACTTTTTCACTCTCCACTTTCACTTTCATCAAGAGGCTTTTTAGTTCCTCTTCACTCTCTGCCATAAGGGTGGTGTCATCTGCATATCTGAGGTTACAGCTGGTTTTAAGGAGGTGAAATGCAGTTTCATAAAGGACTCAGACTTAACTACCATAACCCACTAAGCAATCTCACCATCACTACTGGGGGGAAACTACAGTACACAGTCTGATCTTTGACATAGTCCCCCAAGTGTTTACCTGAACGAATCAAGTATTACACCTCTACCTTCAACTTTATAGTAACATGTTAAATGATAACACTAAGAATCAATCAGAGATCTGGATAACTGTATTACTCTCACTGAGTCATGATGAAAAAAGAGAAAAAAGGTAACTTCTAGATTTAAAAAGACTTCAAGAGATGTAACAGTCAACTCAATGCATAGACAGATCAAAAATTGTAAAAACAAGAAAACAGGATAATTTGGGGAAATTTTTAATAAGGATCAGGTATTAGATAACATAAACTGTTGTTCAGTGTGATTATTATATAGGGTTACATAGAAAAAATTTTCTTTTCATTAGAGACACATATTTAAGTATTTAGGGTGAAATATCAGGAATAAAAATAGCAAATACAGCAAACTATTAAGGAATTTTAAAACCTGAGTGATCAATTTACAGGGGGTTCAAAATAGTATCTTCCCTACTTTTCTGGATGCTTTAAGGTTTTCATAATAAAAAAATAAAACAAAAAAGCTTACAAAAAAAGAGAAAATTATTCCTCTCCCACTCCTGTTTCCTAGCCACCTCCACTTCATCACTGTTTCTTATGTATTCTAACAGAGATATTCTATGCATATATATATATACGTGCAATAATCACCATTCACAGTTCTTCCTTTTTAAATATCTTCCTTTCAATCAAAGCAATTGGATTTGAACTAACCCGATCAGACTCTACTCGTCCTAACTCCTTCCAAGCCACTTTAAAACCATCTAGTATTTTTAATTAAGGCTATCATTTTTTAGACTCAGTAGTTAACTCTAGAAACTGTAACTGTAGTATAGCTGCTTCTCAACAAAAGTGCTTAACAATATCTAACTTGATGTAACATGGGGAAAATAACCTTTCCATCGTATTTGAATTTCACCACTTCCCTAGCTAGGTTATGCAAATTATCATCAAACTTTCAGCCACCTCATCTGAAATGTGCGCCAAAAAAAAAAAAACAATTTCCATTATAATACCTCATTAATTTTTTGTGACAGACCTGAGCGTATCTGGCACATGTGTAGTAGGTGCTAGATAAACCCTAACTGAACCTAATTATTATCTTCTATTGTTTCACTAACTTGAGACCAGCGTTTAAAACAAATTTTAAGATTTTCCAAGGGGCTTAGAATAGTATTAGGCTCTTGGTAAGTGTTCAAAAGTTATTTTGCCTTGAGTAAATCTGATATAAAACTTTATGGTGGATAAAGACATTTGCTAGATTAAGAGAACTTTCCTTAGCTACCATGGAGTTCCAAATTGTTAAAAGCCATGGAAATAAACTTCCAACAAGACGGCTTAATCTGATTCTCAAAGATGATTAAATTGAGCAGACTGAAGGGGGAGTGGCGTGCAAAGCATTTCCTCTCCATAATTATGCACTGAGATTCCGACTAAATGTTAAATTGACACACAGTAAGTTCTTCTTAATTAGTAGCTATTATTAAGACGCATCCCACCAGAAAAGAAGTCCGAAGGTGGAAAAAGAACAGAGACTGTCTGTCACAAGAGGTGGAAAGGGGTCCGCGGCCTGAGACCCGTAGGCCTTTAAGGGGTACCTGGGTCTATGGGCTCCCTGTTGCCCTGGGGGGCCAAAGTCAACGACCTCCCCGAAAGGTCAAGCCTCTGGAGCCACGTTTCCCGCCGGAGCTGGGAGCAGAGCCGGAACGCCCCCGCGAGACACTGGATCCCGAGGCCAGAAGCACCGCCTGCCCGTAATCCCGCGCGACCCCTTCAAGAGAGGACGACCCGCAGCCCCCCGCCGCAGCCCTCAGGAGCACAGATCCGCCGCTTCCTGCACCCCGACGTCCTCCCTACAGTGGCAGACCACCAGGTCCCTGGGGTTCCGGTACGCCTCGGCACCGCCCGGCCCTTTGATACTCACACTCACAGCCGACCCCTCTTACTCCATCAGGCCCCCGAGGCGCCGGCGAGGGAGCCCACTGACGCCCCAGCCACCCCCCTCAGCTTTGGGTCCGGCGGCCCGCTCCGGACCCGCTCCCCACCGGGAAACCCCGCCGCCGCCGCCGCCGCCGCCGCCGCCGCCGCCGCCGCCGCCAGAGCGCAGGCGCACAGCGCTTCCGTCGCTCTCACTTTTTTCCCCCTCTCTCTACGGTCCGCCTTTCTCAACAACCTAGCTTTATTTGAACACAGGAGAGTGAACAACGGACACAGAGGACACAGAGGCTTTACTTCAAAAGAATGGAAGATCACAAGGCAGACCAGTTGGCAGAAGAATTATCGCGCTGCACCGGACTCGGCTGTAACGCTGTAAACAGCCTCCCTCGTTTTTTTCCCATTCTTTTTGCTTTTTTTAGGCTTCCCTCTTGCTCCTACACTCTTCCTAAGTTCTGACCGTTCCCCGAGGCAGTGGCAACTGTTGTGGCTAAATTTCCAATAACTCTTTGCTTGTAAAATTTACTGAAGCTTATTGAAAGTTGCAAGAGCTTCAGAACAGACAGTCCCGAGTTCAAATCTTGACTTCAGTTCAGTTCAGTTGCTCAGTCCGTGTCCGACCCTTTGCGACTCCATGAATCACAGAACGCCAGGCCTCACTG
This sequence comes from Dama dama, assembly GCF_033118175.1. Lineage (NCBI taxonomy): Eukaryota > Metazoa > Chordata > Mammalia > Artiodactyla > Cervidae > Dama > Dama dama. Next base: position 64,095,429 of record NC_083692.1, on the reverse strand, counting down.
TCCATCACCAACTCCCAGAGTCTACCCATGTCCATCGAGTCGGTGATGCCATCTAGCCATCTCAATCTCTGTCGTCCCCTTCTCCTCCTGCCCCCAATCCCTCCCAGCATCAGGGTCTTTTCCAATGAGTCAACTCTTCGCATCAGGTGGCCAAAGTATTGGAGTTTCAGCTTCAGCATCAGTCCTTTCAATGAACACCCAGGACTGAGCTCCTTTAGGATGGGCTGGTTGGATCTCCTTGCAGTCCAAGGGACTCTCAAGAGTCTTCTCCAACACCACAGTTCAAAAGCATCAATTTTTCGGCACTCAGCTTTCTTCACAGTCCAACTCTCACATCCATACATAGCTACTGGAAAAACCATAGCCTTGACTAGACGGACCTTTGTCAGCAAAGTAATGTCTCTGCTTTTTAATATGCTATCTAGGTTGGTCATAACTTTCCTTTCAAGGAGTAAGTGTCTTTTAATTTCATGGCTGCAATCACTATCTGCAGTGATTTTGGAGCCCAAAAAAATAAAGTCTGATACTGTTTCTACTGTTTCCCCATCTATTTCCCATGAAGTGATGGGACCAGATGCCATGATCTTAGTTTTCTGAATGTTGAGCTTTAAACCAACTTTTTCACTCTCCTCTTTCACTTTCATCAAGAGACTTTTCAGTTCCTCTTTACTTTCTGCCATAAGGGTGGTGTCATCTGCATATCGAGGTTATTGATATTTCTCCCAGCAATCAGGATTCCAGCTTGTGCTTCTTCTAGCCCAGCGTTTCTCAAGATGTACTCTGCATTTAAGTTCAATAAGCAGGGTGACAATATACAGCCTTGACGTACTCCTTTTCCTATTTGGAACCAGTCTGTTGTTCCATGTCCAGTTCTAACTGTTGCTTCCTGATCTGCATACAGGTTTCTCAAGAGGCAGGTCAGGTGGTCTGGTATTCCCATCTCTTTCAGAATTTTCCACAGTTTATTGTGATCCACACAGTCAAAGACTTTGGCATAGTCAATAAAGCAGAAATAGATGTTTTTCTGGAACTCTCTTACTTTTTTGATGATCCAGCAGATGTTGGCAATTTGATTTCTGGTTCCTCTGCCTTTTGTAAAACCAGCTTGAACATCTGGAAGTTCATGGGTTCATGTATTGCTGAAGTCTGGCTTGGAGAATTTTGAGCATTACTTTACTAGCGTGTGAGATGAGTGCAATTGTGCGGTAGTTTGAACATTCTTTGGGATTGCCTTTCTTTGGGACTGGAATGAAAACACATTTTCCAGTCCTGTGGCCACTGCTGAGTTTTCCAAATTTGCTGACATATTGAGTGCAGCACTTTCACAGCATCATCTTTCAGGATTTGAAATAGCTCAACTGGAATTCCATCACCTGCACTAGCTTTGTTCGTAGTGATGATGCTTCCTAAGGCCCACTTGACTTCACATTCCAGGATGTCTGTCTCTAGGTGAGTGATCACACTATCATGATTATCTGGGTCATGAAGATCTTTTTTTTACAGTTCTTCAGTGTATTCTTGCCACCTCTTCTTAATATCTTTTGCTTCTCCTAGGTCTCTACCATTTCTGCCCTTTATTGTGCCCATCTTTGCATGAAATGTTCCCTTGGTGTCTCTAATTTTCTTGAAGAGATCTCTAGTCTTTCCCATTCTGTTGTTTTCCTCTATTTCTTTGCATTGATCGCTGAGGAAGGCTTTCTTATCTCTCCTTGCTATTCTTTGGAACTCTGCATTCAAATGGGTATATCTTTCCTTTTCTCCTTTGCTTTTCGCTTCTCTTCTTTTCACAGCTATTTGTAAGGCCTCCTCAGACAACCATTTTGCCTTTTGGCATTTCTTTTCCATGGGGATGGACTTGATTCCTGTCTCCTGTACAATTCACGAACCTCCGTCCATAGTTCATCAGGCACTCTGTCTATCAGATCTAGTCCCTTAAATCTATTTCTCACTTCCACAGTATAGTCATAAGGGATTTGATTTAGGTCATACCCGAATGGTCTAGTGGTTTTCCCTACTTTCTTCAATTTAAGTCTGAAAATCTTGACTTAAGTACTAGTAATTTGTGATATTGGGAAAATTACAAGTTTTCACGAACCTTACTTCCCGCAGAGTTAATATTCAGATAGATACCTCAATCTCTCAGGATGTTGCTGAGATTAAGTGACATAACATAGGTCAAGTGCCTGTCTGTAAAGCAGATAATTGGTTCCTATCATAAAGCAGAAAATCCATTAACACCAATAATTATATTCTTATTAGTACTTGATTTATTTATATTCATTGAATTTAGCCCATGCCCATTACCTCAGGATCTTCTTTTAGTGACTAAAACTACTCAGATAAACCAAGTTACATTAAAGTTGATAATGATGTGAATTTCCTATATTACTGAACTTCTAATATTGCTTGTTTGACAAGACCTTCAACGCCTCAGATGAAAGTAAGCAGCTCCCTCCACCTATGTGTAAGTCCAGATTGGCTTCTGGAGGATTAAAGAATGTATTCCCATTCTGTACTTGTGACATCACAAGTCTTTGAAACACCAAGGTGTGGGGTATGAAGCGCATTCTTCTCTCTTTTAAAGGAATGCAATGGAAGAACTGCTTTACCTTATAAGCTCAGGGCCATGGTCCAAGGGAAAGCCTGTAGAAGACCAAGGTCATCTGTTGGTGAGCATCAAGGTAATCCCAGATGAGGGTTTTTCAACCTTGGCTCTGTTGACATTTTGGAGAAAACTCTTGTGCTGTCCTGCTCTTGAGCCCAGGAGCTGCAACTACTGAGCCCATGTACCACAGCTATTGAAGCCAGCATGCGTAGAGCCCATGCTCCACAGCAAAAGAAGCCACAGCAATGAGAAGCCCATGCACCACAACTAACCCCCACTTTGCAACTAGAGAAAAGCTCACACAGCAACAAAGACCCAGCAAGTCACAAATTAATTAGTTAAAAAAATCCTCCAGCTAATGCAGGAGACACAAGAGACATGGGTTCCATCCCTGGGTTGGGAAGATCCCCTGGAGGAGGAAATGGCAACCCACTCCAGTATTCTTGCCTGTGAAATCTGATGGACAGAGGAGCCCAGTGAGTTACAGTACATGGGATCACAAAAGAATCGGACATGACTAAGGGACTAAACCACCACCACACAGGCCCTCAACACCAGTTACCACTCCTACTACTCTTCTCTGGTTGACTTGCTCCATCAGTTTCTACAGCAATATTTCAAATCTTCTTCACTTAACTCCTAATTCTCTATCAGTAGATGACTTTGTCTCCTACTTCACAGAGAAAATAAGAGGCCATCAGATGAGAAGTTCTTTAACTTCCTGTTACTAAACATACAGATTTACAAATACTTCCTGTTATAAAATTGAGGAGATATCTTCTCTATCTTGTTTCCAAGAACTTTCCTTCCCTCAGTACTTTGGACTGCCTCTACACTTACCCACTCAAGATCTATTGACTAGCGCTTCTCTTTAAAACTATTTTCTTTCTCAGTTGCATCTTACCTAGCATGCTTAAGTTTTTCCTGTCTTAATTCTAATAGCAACCAAAAAAGCAGAAACAAAAAACTTGAAGACTTGTCTTCTTTCCCCATTCCCCTCAAGACCATACTTTCCAAAAGCATTCTACAACTTGTCCCCATTTCTGCATCTCCTCTCTCCAAACTACTGCAATCTATCTTTAACTCTTTTGTCATTTCATCACATAGCTTTCACTAAGATCACCAATAACTCTGTGGTGGTATTTCTCAGATTGCATCTTCCTTGACTCCTTAGGAATAGACAACTCCTTTGAAACTCCTTTTATTTCCAGCACTGTGCTGTACTCTCAGAGGAGCCTGGAGCAGTTGCCGGATCTGCTTTTAAACCTTTAAATATTCTCAGTGATCATGGTAAAGTGTAGGCTCACTAGTCCAAAAGTACAAGATTTTCCAAGACTTGGCCATTGCCAACTTCTAAGAACTCATTTCCCGCTTCACCGGAAGATATACGAGGAGCTTTAAGCCTCTAAATAGCATGAACCACAAGGAAACTTCCAGAAGGCGCTGTGGTCTTCTTGGACTCTCCAATGGCCAGAGTCTGGAAACCTTTATCTCCCTCCCGTACCTCCGGCGCAACTCCTACTTATCCTTCATGACTCAAAACTCACTTCCTCCGGGAACCCTTTCAGATACCCTAAGAATAAAGCTCTTAGTTCATTGTGCGCCAGCGGCGCCTCGGATGTTATGTGTGCCAAGCACTATATTCTGTCCACTATAATATGTTTACATATCTATCTCCCAGTAGAGACAGAGGTCAGGGAAGGCATTCTATTCGCCGCCTTTTCCTCAGCATTCATCCGCCCAAGGCCTGGCACACGGTTTGCCCCCAGTGAAAGTTTGTTGCCTGAACACCGCCCACCTTTGGGCGGTACTCGAATTATCCGGTAAACGGGTGAGTCCCAGGGCTCGCCGCCTGCGTGGCAGGGAGATTTAAAGCCCTCGCACGGTGATTGGCTCCAGCTGCAGGGGTGTGTCCGGGCTCGCCGCGCCGGGGAAGTGCGCAGGCGCGCCGGTCTGGCGAACGCAGGCGCAAGAAGGGCGCAGCTGGGAGTCCGGCCTGCGGGTGTCCGAGCTGTAGCGGCCGGAGAGGAGTGGCTGGAACTCGCCTGGTGAGTCTCCAGGGGTGGGAATGAGTGAGCTGGCCGGGGAGAAGATTGGGATCATAATCCCAAGGAGAAAGAGTGTATCGTGACGGTTGAAAAGTTGGTGAGGTAGGGCTTAAGGGAAGAAGGTGGCGCTCTGACCGGGACTGGGCAGGTCCGGCCCTGATCTAGGACGCTGGACGCCGGGAGACTTATCAAGCGGCCAGAGGAGGAAGGGTGGAGGGATGATCGTTCTCTGGACTCTTCCTATAAACCTAGCAGAAGTAAACTCCCACTCTCTAACTTCCCACTCTCTCGGTGTTGCTACTGTCGGGATTAATAGACTGTATGGTGGCCGCAGTGATCAGAGAAACTCTAAACTAGTTGTTTGAAGGAGGGTTCTGCGGTTCATATTATTGGAGAGTCTATTCTGTCCAGGGAGGTCCATTTTTACTTCGCGGCTTTACTGAAGACACACGAAGGAAAGGGTCGGTAAAAGATCGAATTCCACAGGGGAAGCGGGGCGGGGGAAAGTCCTGGAAAGTGTTTCACAGGGGACTTTGTCTCATCGTTAGTGACCACAATGCAAGGAAAGGCAGATGGGAGTTAGAAGAAACCGAAATTCGTCCAAGTTGGGAAAAGAAGATGAGAAAGAAGTATTAACTTATATCTCTCGGGGAAGGGTGGGGGCACTTGGGAAAGGAGAGTATGGAAATTGGCAGCTTCTGACAGTGATCCCTCAGCCCTGTGAAAATACTGTAGCGTCTTAGTAGCAGATACTTCAAGAATTGAGAGTGATATTACTCCATCTGCTGTGGTGCCCTTAAGATCGGTTTTCAGATGTCTCAGTGAGATGCTCCAAGTATGGCCAGATAGAAATGGTTCTTCCACTTTCTTGTCTGGCCTGGAAATTCTTGAGACATCATTAGCAAGAATACTTTGACATCTCATCTTGAAACATTTCATAGTAAAATTTTTAAATATTACTGTTTCTGCCGCCAGCAAAGTTGATGCCAAGGCGTGCAGTGATCACCTGTCATTCATTCCTTTGGCGAGAGGTAATGAGAAAAACACATTCATGTAAATAATTAGGAGAAAAACCTTTTATATTACTCTGCTCCTTTGACAGGTCATGTGAAAGTAAATAAAATGACCAAATCATTTAACCTACAACTTAAATGTTTATCAGTGTTGCTAGAGTTCTTTTTTTAGATGCTTATAGTTTGTGAATATGCACTAGAAAATTGCTCTTGTCTTAGTTCCAGTGTAGGAATGATTTATATGTGCCATTATTTTTTTTTTAAACAATATTACACCCTTTCCTGTAAACAGGAAAATTTCTGTATGCATCTTAGTGTTTGTTTCTTTTACTCTAAATCAACTTTAGTAACAAGCTCACTGAACTAAAGGTCACATCTTTTCTAATCATTGGCAACAATACCTTGAGCCAAGAAGAAAGCAAACAAACAGGCCCTGTTGCTTATGGGACAGTTATGGTACTTCACTTGCTTTGAACCATTTGCTTTTTGTTATTTTAATCACTAAGTCATGTTCAACTCTTTTGCGACCCCATGGATTATAACTTACCAGGTTCCTCTGTCCATAGAATTTCCCAGGCACAAATACTAGAGTGGGTTGCCATTTTCTTCTCCAGGGGATCTTCTCAAGCTAGGGATCGAACTCACATCTCTTTTGTTTGCAGGCAGATTGTTTACCACTGAGCCACCAGGGAAGCCCATGAACTAAACTGCCATCATAAATTTTGCATTTTAGAAGTTTTACTTCAGATTTTAATAGACTTTTTAAAAACATTACCCTCTTACAAGTTTTAATCTGTGAAATCATGGTTTAGCTATATTTTATACCTTTTCTGGTACACATTATAATATGTAGCTATTAAGTACATAAGCATTGCTTATATAACAAAATCATTTCTTTTCAGCTTTAGTGTCTTTTTTTAAAATGTTTTTTAATTGAAGGATAATTGCTTTTTACAGAATTTTGTGTTTTTCTGTCATTCATCAACAAGAATCAGCCATAGGTATACCCATGTCCCCTGCATCCCGAACTTCCCACCTCCCTCCATGCAAAATCATTTCTTGTTCTTGCTCTGCACTTTGGAAAATGCTGTTTTGGGCCTTATCTAATCATTTTTAAAATAAAATGAAAATTGAACTACCTAAACTTTAATGTTGATGGACTCCAAAATTCTCTTAGCCTTGTGATGGCATTCATTATTGTGACAGTTCTAACAAATTATCTGGTGAAACCAGGTAAAAGTAGACTAGCAAAAGGGAAAAAGAGGATTTTGCTCTTTTACATTTTTGTGAAATCAGCTGAATTAAGGTTCTTTGTTTTCCTCCTGTGGTTCCTATGTCTTAAACATTCTGAAATCTGTTTTTTAACTGTGTTTACTTTGCATTCTATATGTGTTTGCATTTATAATATATGATGTTGCTTGCATCCAAGAGTGCTGAACTTTTTATTCTTTTTATTTTGTTTTCAGGTCTGTAGATTGATAGACAAGTAAATGACGGGGACTGGTCTTTTCTTTGTCTTGGGGGTGGTGATGGTAGGGCCTTGGAACAGATGGGTCCAGTGCCTGTAACAATTGGAGGAAGTGGATTGTGGAGCCAGGAAACAGCATCTACTGTTCTTTTGTAATATTGGTGGGGGTGGAGATGGGATTCCATTTTACTCATTTAAGTTCACTGACATTTTGGTTTTGATTTCAGTTTAGATTGAATTACTACTAAAATATTTAAGTCACTATTCACTATATTTTTCTGGAATTCCTTCATCTTCTTGATTTTTGTGAGTTCTTGGATATAAAACTTGTTTAAAATTTATTTTAAAAATGTTTTGACAGTTGAGATTACCTTTAGATTGCCTCTTAATGCTTTTGGCTGCAAAAATCATTCTGATTTTGGTGTTGACCATCTGGTGATGTCCATGTGTAGTCTTCTCTTGTGTTGTTGGAAGAGGGTGTTTGCTATGACCAGTGTGTTCTCTTGGCAGAACCCTATTAGCCTTTGCCATGCTTCATTCTGTACTCCAAGGCCAAATTTGCCTGTTACTCCAGGTGTTTCTTGACTTCCTACTTTTGCATTCTAGTCCCCTATAATGAAAAGGACATCTTTTTGGGGTGTTAGTTCTAGACAGTCCCATCACTTCATGGCAAGTAGATGGGGAAACAGTGGCTGACTTTATTTTTTGGGGTTTCAAAATCACTGCAGATGGTGATTGCAGCCATGAAATTAAAAGACGCTTACTCCTTGGAAGGAAAGTTATGACCAACCTAGACAGCATATTAAAAAACAGAGACATTACTTTGTCAACAAAGGTCCGTCTAGTCAAGGCTGTGGTTTTTCCAGTAGTCATGTATGGATGTGAGAGTTGGACTATAAAGAAAGCTGAGCGCTGAAGAATTGATGCTTTTGAACTGTGGTGTTGGAGAAGACTCTTGAGAGTCCCTTGGACTGCAAGGAGATCCAACCAGCCCATCCTAAAGGAGATCAGTCCTGGGTGTTAATTGGAAGGACTGATGTCGAAGTTGAAACTCCAATACTTTGGCCACCTGATTCGAAGAGTTGACTCATTGGAAAAGACTCTAATGCTGGGAAAGATTGAGGGCAGGAGGTGAAGGGGACGACAGGGGATGAGATGGTTGGATGGCATCATCGACTCAGTGGACATGGGCTTGAGTAGACTCCGGCAGTTGGTGATGGACAGGGAGGCCTGGCATACTGTGGTTCATGGGGTTGCAAAGAGTCGGACACGACTGAGCGACTGAACTGAATTTGACGCTTTTAAAATAAAATTCAGGGACTTCCCGGGTGGTCCAGTGGCTAAGAGTCCATGTTTTCAATGCAGGAGGCCCAGGTTTGATACCTGATCAGGGAACTAGATCCCACATGCTGCAACTAAGCATTTGAATGCTGCAACCGAAAGACCCTGGATGCCACAACGAAGACCCAGAGCAACCAAATAAATATTTTTAAAAAAGAAAAAGAAAATCCAGATTTCTTGGTGTAGCATATAAGCCCTTCACAACCTATGTCCTGTCTGCCTGTTAAAGCCACCCTCGCCACTGTACACGTGCACACACATACATACTTGTTTTATTCCTGCGTGTCGGTATTGTGGCCCTTTTTTTTTTTGGCCATGCTTTGCAGCTTGTGGAATTTTAGTTCCCTGACCAGGGATTGAAGCTAGGCCCTGGCAGTGAAAGCACTGAGTCCTAACTACTGGACTGCCAGGGAATTCCCTGTGGCACTTCTTTAATAGTCTAAGATCACAATTTTTTCTTTCTTTCTTTTTTTTTTTTTATTAGTTGGAGGCTAATTACTTCACAACATTTCAGTGGGTTTTGTCATACATTGACATGAATCAGCCATGAAGTTACATGTATTCCCCATCCCGATCCCCCCTCCCACCTCCCTCTCCACCCGATTCCTCTGGGTCTTCCCAGTGCACCAGCCCCGAGCACTTGTCTCATGCATCCCACCTGGGCTGGTGATCTGTTTCACTATAGATAATATACATGCTGTTCTTTCGAAACATCCCACCCTCACCTTCTCCCACAGAGTTCAAAAGTCTGTTCTGTACTTCTGTGTCTCTTTTTCTGTTTTGCATATAGGGTTATCATTACCATCTTTCTAAATTCCATATATATGTGTCAGTATGCTGTAATGTTCTTTATCTTTCTGACTTACTTCACTCTGTATAATGGGCTCCAGTTTCATCCATCTCATTAGGACTGATTCAAATGAATTCTTTTTAATGGCTGAGTAATATTCCATGGTGTATATGTACCACAGCTTCCTTATCCATTCGTCTGCTGATGGGCATCTAGGTTGCTTCCATGTCCTGGCTATTATAAACAGTGCTGCGATGAACATTGGGGTGCACGTGTCTCTTTCAGATCTGGTTTCCTCAGTGTGTATGCCCGGAAGTGGGATTGCTGGGTCATATGGCAGTTCTATTTCCAGTTTTTTAAGAAATCTCCACACTGTTTTCCATAGTGGCTGTACTAGTTTGCATTCCCACCAACAGTGTAAGATCACAATTTTTGTTTTAGAGTTGATTGTGCTTTGACTCCCAGATCACAATCCTGAGACGTTTCATAATTATTATGAAAAATTATTATACTTTTACTGAGCACTTCATTCTGTCTAGCAAGGTGTTAAATTTTTTGTATAAGTTAACTTAGTCCTTACCACAACACTTGAAGTAATTAGTGAGAAAACAAGCACAGAGAAGTTGAGTAAAGCGTAGTCACCATTGGAAACCACTGTGCCTCCAAATACTGGGCGCTTAATCACTATACTGTCGGAAAGGGCAGTGGCAACCCACTCCAGTACTCTTGCCTGGAAAATCCCATGGATGGAGGAGACTGGTGGGCTGCAGTCCATGGGGTCTCGAAGAGGCAGACAGGACTGAGCGACTTCCCTTTCACTTTTCACTTTCAAGCATTGGAGAAGGAAATGGCAACCCACTCCAGTGTTCTTGCCTGGAGAATCCCAGGGGTGGGGGAGCCTGGTGGGCTGCCGTCTCTGGGGTCGCACAGAGTTGGACACGACTGAAGTGACTTAGCAGCAGCAGTCCCTATACTGTATTGCTTTTTGTATAAACAAGAATGCCATTCAATCTGCTGTGGGCGAGTATTCCTTTCCGGGGATTTGAATGTTTATGTTTTCTACCTGTGGCATCTGACTCCTTATATCAGAATATTTGAGAAGCTTACCAAAAAGCATCTAAGTGAACTTGGAATCAGGGCCAAAGTACTTGGATGGCTTAGGTGAATATTTCACTCAAGCAGGATAAAGCTTTGCCAGTCATTCCCACCTCACACTTGGTATTTCCCTGGCAGATACCATAGGTATGTCTGCCAGACTGTGTCTCTCTGTTCCCCAGGGAGTGAATGCTACATTCTTGAGCCTCCTTATCTTTCTTACAGATCATCCCTTTTCTGTTCTCACAGCCTTTCTTTTAGATGTGGTCAGCGTAATTGATTATAATCACATCTAGATCTTCCTTCTCAGGATTATATCCTGGTTACTTAGAGTATAATTGTGGAAATGCCAAGGTTGAGCAGAACTTGAAAACCTGGTGTTGGACATGAAGCAATTAAGTTATAATAGATGTTTCTGTGAAACTGAAGTGTAATTTTGATCATTTTGATTAGTCGTTTTAGTGGTACTTTCTCCCTCAGCAGTATGATTTCTGTCTTGAATCATGTGCTTCAGTGGTCTTTGAAACCAAGATATTTAATAGATATGATTCAAAGGTGTACTTCTTATATTTGCATAGTTTTTTTTTGGTCGGGGGGGGCGGTGCGAGGGTGCTTGGTCTTTATAAGAATAAAGTTGTTCCTGTAGGAGGAAGTAGAAAGGAGACTTGAGAGAGGAAGTGAAAAGAGGAACCTAACCTTAATATAAATAAGACTCTCATCTCATCTAAGTGCTTTCAGGAAGAATTAAATTTCCTAATCAGAGCATGGATTCTTTTTGGCCTACCCTAGGATGTTTAGAGTATTTTGGAATACAATGCGCCTGTACTTTGTGAGTATACATGTGAACATTTTTTCTTATTTTCTTCCTTCCTTGTATGTCAGCACTTCTATTGTTCCATGTTAAAAAAGGAATTTAAGAATGAAATCTAAAGAAAAACTAAATTCTTTTATGCAGTAAATGATGGTTCATGTCTGAACTTCTGCTTTGTTCTCTCTAATCCTTTTTTTCTATTCTTTCTTTTTTTTTTTTTTTTTTAATTAATTTTTTTTTTTTTTATTATTATTTTTTTTTTCCAGTGGGTTTATTCTTTCTATTTATCCTCTATTTTTCATCTTTAGGAGTCTTCAAAAAAAGAGCTGCTTAGATGTATTGTGTGTCTGCACATGCGAGCGCACACACACGCATGCTCCATCATGTCCAACTCTTTTGCAATCCCATGGACTGCAGCCCACCAGACTCCTCAGTCCCTGGAATTCTCCAAGCAAGAATGCTGGAGTGGGTTGCCAGTTCCTCTTCCAGGGGATCTTCCCCACCCAGGAATCGAACCCACGTCTCCTGCATCTCCTGCATGGACAGGAGGATTCTTTACCACTGTGCCACCTAGGAAGTCCGTATTGTGCATATCCTTGTACTTTGTTAGGTGCCATCCCAGACACCTAATAATTCATGACATGAGGTACCACGTGTGAGGTAGGGATGATTGGCAAGGCTTCCAACAGCCTGAATGAAATATTCACCACAACCATCCAAGTATTGTGGCTCTGATTCTAAGTTTGCCTGGAAGCTTTCTGATTAACTTCTCAAATATTCTGATACTAGGAGTCAGATGCCACGGAGTGCATAACAGATAACATGAGTGAAAATGGGTAGTTCATTAATAATCATTATTTCATGAGTCTTTACTCTGTGCTAAGCATGTTATGTAGCTTAACTATTAATAATTTTATTTCTGAAACAACCCTCTTGGTAGAATTGTTGTCCTAATGAATGAGGAAACTGAGACTTGAATAGGCTAGGTAAATTGCCTGGGTACCAGAGCGAGAACGAACTCGGGGTCTGTCTGACATCCGAGTCTGTGTTATGGACCACCACATTATGCTCATCCAACACTGTGTTTTAAAGCGTCTCACCTTATCTGGGAGCAGCAAGTGTAGTCACTGGAGAGTTGTGGCTGAAGTCATATTCAACCCAATGAGGCCTTGACAGCATTTCAGATGGTCTTCACTGTTATGCCCGATGTCCGAATCCCCGAGCGGGAAGAGAGAAGGCTTCCAAGACAGTGCAACTCGCAAAAAAGGGAAGTTTATTGCTGACTCGAGTCAGGGTTTACTGCCGCAACCAACGCAGTGGTGCAGGGTCAGAAAGCGCTGAGCTCAAGCTGTTACGCAAATTTATAGGGTAAGCATAAGCAGTTGGTAGCTGGCTTAAGCGGATTGGTTACATGTTTGCAAAGCAATATTATTGGCTCAAACCTTCGTGGGCTTTTTTCAAACTTGGGCGTTCTCGGGCTTTTCAGCTTTCCCCTGACAGGTTCCCTTTTTCTTACTGGGCGCATATTGATTGGCTGGCTCCAGGTGGCTTGATGGGGGTAGGGAATCTTACCATTTCGGGGGAAATCTAAACTTAGGTCCGGGCCGCCTGTCATGGTGTTAGCCCTGGCAGCCTCACATTCACCTCAGTCTAGGAAGACTATAGTCCTATAGAGAGATAGAATTTATGTGCATAAAACAATTAGAAAACTTAAGTGAAATGGAAAACTGTATATATTTGGAGGCAATAGAGAAGAATGCTTTATTTTCCATATCCTAACTACAGTGTAGCATAAAATACACGTTGCAAAAGAAACAAAGGTAATTTTCTTAACATCAGATATGTTCCTTTACTTGACAACAGATGCTTGAAAAGTGCTTGTGGTATGTATTGAGAGAGACATGTCCTAGGACCAGGGTTCCTTTCTGCTGTGCTTTCAGACTAGGCAGGCTGCTGACTCCTCCTTGCTCTCCATCTTGCTCTCCAAGAATTTTCAGCTCTCTTGGGGAGGTCCCCATAGCTACATGGTACTTTTTACCCGTTCCCTTCTGACGGCCCTGGCCTACAGTTTCCCTCTTCAGCTGGACTCTGTTCCCTCTTGCCATCTTATGACCACACTCCTCTGCCTTTTCTTTCTCAGCTTACATCGTCTGTTCCAAAAAGTAGACCCCCACCCCTGCCACTTCTCCAGTAAAGATTGTGTAATATATAGAGAGCCTAAGAATTACACTTTATTCTCATAGCATATAAAAGTTAGACTAGGTGATCTCTGAGGTTTATTTCCCTTTAGAGAGTTCTCTGAGATGAGAATTAAAAAGAAATTCTATTCACACATAATTGGTTAATTAAGCAGAAAATTTCTGTAGGCTTGTATTTTCCAGTTGGTGTTCCGTGGAACCCTGGATTCTTTGGGATTAATAAAAAACATTATTGGAAGGAAAGGTTTTATGGTCATCTATGTGTGAGTGGGACAGAGTTGAACAGATTTCTTCACTGCTTAAGACTTCTGATTTCCAGTCAAGAATTTAATGAGCCAGCCAGTCTATAATGTGAGGATAAACATGAACGCTCAGAGGAGATGGGAAGATATAAGAGTTAAATATCTTCATCATAGAAAGTCAGTGGATGATACCCAAAACTGACAAATATCAAGAAACAACACCATAAGCATGATTTAGAGATTGGGAGTTAAATACTAAAATGACTAATACTGTTGAAAATTTTTCTCTGGGGTCCTGGGAGCAGGAATTGGTTTGGGGGAAGAGGGAGGGCAGGGGAACTGCTATTTATTACTGCTGTATAACTATTTGATATCTCAAACCATGTGTATATACTTCATTAAAATTAAACATGGAAGAATATCACATCATCAAAAATAATTTTTAATGGCTGAATGACATTCCATCATGTAAGTTATACCATACTTTTTCAATCAGATCTCTCTTATCATTGGTTATATAGACCTCTCTGAATTTTTTAACATTATAAGTAATACTGGCACTTAGGTATTTTTGTCTTTATCTGTGATTTTTTTCTAAATTGATAAAAATGAGAAAAGGCCAGAGAAGAGGGATATTTTAATTTTTCTTGTATATATTTCATTATCTTTTGAGAATTCTGATTTTTTTAAATCAGCATTTTATCATCTTAAATAATGTTCAAGTTAAACTTTAATTTTTAGGAGTAAGAATTGAAATGGCCGTAGATAATCTGGATGCAAAATGCATCACTGCTTCCACTTTTCTGCCTTCTATTTTCCATGAAGTGATGGGAGCAGATGTTACGATCTTGGTTTTTTTTAATGTTGAGTTTTAAGCCAGCTTTTTGACTTTCCTTTTCCACTCTCATCTAGAGACTCTTTAGTTCCTCTTCACTTTCTGTCATTAGAGTGGTTCATCTGCATATCTGAGGTTGTTGATATTAAACTATATTTAGTTTTAATGTAGCATTAAGATTTATTGATAGAAATAATAGTGTCTAACCTTTTGTAATGACCATTTTAAGTCTTTCCAAAAAATCAGTGTTTTCAAATAGACTAGCATGTAAGTAATGCATTGGTTGTTGTCTTATTTAGGTTTCACTTTCTATTGCACAGTTATTAATAATAGCCAGGAGTACCAGTTTTAAAGTAATTTTCTCTCATTACAAGAAGTAAAACTTGAAGTTTTTTTCCTTTTAAAAATACAGAAATACACATTTTCAGAATTCCAAGAAATTGGAAGGAAGAAGTTAATGAAGAAGGCTATAAGGTGTATTTCTTAACATAGTTGTTCTGCCATTTTCCAACCATTTTTCTTCCTGGAAAAGAAAGGTGATCAATTTAATCTAAAATATACTTTTTATTTCAGTGGTGCCTACTCTTTAGCTGCTATCATTTATTATTTTAACTAAATCTTTAACTTAGATTTTACACTGTGGCAGAGAATAGTTTGTTTAGCATAGGAAAAGCTACAAAATTAATGTTTTCCTTCCTGTCTTCCTTTTAATTCCTACTCAAACTTTTTTCTTTTATTAGTCTATTCTTTCATGTAGTCTTTCTCTACTCTTAAGACTTTTTCAGTTTTTTTTAAATTCGAGATATTATTCATATAACTTAAAATTCACCGTTTTAAAGTATACCATTTAGTGGCTTTTAGCATATTCGTATGACTGGAGCCATCACCACTAATTCCAGAACATTTCCATTACCCCCAAACAGCCCCATACCTATTGATAGTCAGTCCCACCTCCCCCTGACAACAACTGATCTACTTTCTGCCTTTATGGATTTATCTATTTTGGACATTTTATATAAATGGCATCATACAATATGGGGCCTTTTGTATTTGGCTTTGTTCAGTAAGAATTATGCTTTTGAGGCTCATACAAGTTATAGCCTTTTTATACAGTTCACGGGGTTCTCATGGCAAGTATACTAGAGTGGTTTGCCATTCCCTCCTCCAGTGGATCACATTTTCTCAGCACTCTACACTATGACCCATCCGTCTTGAGTGGCCCTGCACGGTATGGCTCCTAGCTTCATTGAGTTCCTTTGCCATGACAAGGCAGTAATGTGGAAACTCTTAAAGAGATGGAATTAAAGAGATGGGAATACCAGACCATCTTACCTGTGTCTTGAGAAACCTGTATGCAAGTCAAGAACAACAGTTAGAACCTTGTATGGAACAACTGACTGGTTCAAGATTGAGAAAGAAGGCTGTTTATTGTCATCCTGTTTATTTAACTTATATGCAGAATACGTTATGCAAAATGCTGGGCTGGATGAATTACAAACTGGAATCAAGATTGCTGGGAGAAATATCAGCAACCTCAGATATGTGAATGATACCACTTTAATGGCAGAAAGTGAAGAACTAAAGAGCCTCTTGATGAGGGTGAAAGAAGAGAGTGAAAAAGCCAGTTAAAACTCAGTATTAAAAACCTAAGATCATGGCATCCAGTCCTATCACTTCATGTCAGATGGAAGAGGAAAAGGTGGAAGCAGTGACAGGTTTCCTCTTCTTGGGCTTTGAAATCACTGCAGATTGTGACTGCAGTCATGAAATTAGAAGACGATTGCTTCTTGGCAGGAAAGCTGTAACAAACCTAGACAGTGTGTTAAAAAGCAGAGACATCACTTTTGCTGACAAAGGTCCATATAGTCAAGGCTGTGGTCTTTCTAGGAGTCATGTATGAATGTGAGAGCTGAACCATAAAAGAAGGCAGACCACTGAAGAATTGATGCTTTTGGACTGTGGTGCTGGAGAAGACTCTTCAGAGTCCCATGGACTGCAAGGAGATACTTTGGCCACCTGATGCAAAGAGCTGACTCATTGGAAAAGACCCGGATGCTGGGAAAGATTGAAAACAGAAGGAGAAAAGGGTGACAGTGGATGAGATGGTTGGATGTCATCACTGATTCAATGGGCATGAATTTGGGCAAGCTCCAGAAGATGGTGGGGAACAAGGAGGCTTGGCGTGCTATAGTCCATAGGATCCCAAAGAGTCGGACACTACTTGGCAACTGAACAACAACAACATGTTATAGCATGTAACATTCCTTTCTATGGCTGAATGATACTCCATTGTATGGACATTTGAGTTTTTCCCTGCCTTTTTTTTTTTTTTTAAATTGAAGTATGTGTATAGTTGCTAAGTCGTGTCCAACTCTTTGCAACCCTGTGGACTGTAGCCTGCCAGGCTCCCCTGTCCATGGGATTCTCCAGGCAAGAATACTGGAGTGGGTTGCCATTTCCTCTTCCAAGAATTGAAGTATAGTTGATTTATAATATTGTGTTAGTTTTGGGTGTACAGCATAGTGATTCAGTTTCTTTTTTTAGATTATATTCCACTATAGATTATTGCAAGATTATAACTATAATTCCCTGTGCTATACAGTAAATCCTGGTTGTTCTATCTCGTTCAGGTGTAGTAGTTTGTACCTGTTAACCCCTTACTCCTAATTGTCCCTCTCTCCTCCCTCTGCTTTGGTAACCATA
Source organism: Dama dama (assembly GCF_033118175.1). Taxonomy (NCBI): domain Eukaryota; kingdom Metazoa; phylum Chordata; class Mammalia; order Artiodactyla; family Cervidae; genus Dama; species Dama dama. The sequence continues at coordinate 64,078,280 of NC_083692.1, read as the reverse complement.
AGTTTGTTTTCTGTGTCTGTGAGTCTGTTTCTGTTTTGTATATAAATTCACTTGTATTATTTTTTAGATTCCACATATAAGCAATATCATATAGTATTTGTCTTGCTCTCTTTTCATTAAGCATGATCTCTAGGTCCACCCATGTTGCTGCAAATAGCAATATTTCATTCTTTTTTATAGCTGAGTGATATTTCATTATATATGTATATACCACATCTTCTTAAACTACTCATCTGTTAGTGGACGCATGGGTCGTTTCCATGTCTTGGCTATTGTAAACAGTGCTGCTGTGAAATCGGGGTGCATGTATCTTTTTGAATTAGTTTTCATTTTTTCCAGATACATACCTAGGAACTGGGGTTGCTGGATCGTATGGTAGCTTTGTTTTTTTAAGGACCCTCCATACTGTTTTACATGGTAGCTGCACCAATTTACTTTCCCACCAACAGTGTTGGAGGGTACCCTTTTCTCCACACTTTCTCTCACATTTATTATTTATAAACTTTTTGATGATGGCCATTCTGACTGGTGTGAGGTGATATCTCATTGTGATTTTGATTTACATTTCTCTAATAATTAAGGATATTGATTGATTGTTTTGGCCACACCCTGCAGCATGTGGGATCTTGGTTCCCCAAGCAGAGATTGAACCCAGGCCCTCAGCAGTGAGAGCACAGAGTCCTAACCACTGGACCACCAGGGGAATTCCCTTTTGATATGATTTTAAATGGATTTTTTTTTATTGCTTTTTTTTTCTGATATTTCATTATTAGTGTAAAGAAATGCAACAGATCTCTCTATTAATCTTGTATCCTGCTGCCTTTCTGAATTCATTTATTACTTCTGGTACATAACTAGTTTTGTGTAGACTTAAGGTTTCTCTTGGAGAAGGAAATGGCAACCCACTCCAGTATTCTTGCCTAGAAAATTCCATGGACAGAGGAGTCTGGCAGGTCTCAGCCCATGGGGTTGCAAATAGTTGGACATGGCAGCACACACAAGGAGTAAGGGTTCTCTGTATAGATATCCATCGTTGTTGTTCAGTTGCTAAGTCACGTCCAAGTCTTTGTGACCCCATGGACTGCAGCATGCCAGCCTTCTCTGTCCTTCACTGTCTTCTGGAGTTTGCTCAAACTCATGTCCACTGAGTCGGTGATGCTATCCAACCATCTCATCCTCTGTTGCACCATCTCCTCCTGCCCTCAATCTTTCCCAGCATCAGGGTCTTTCCAGTGAGTCAGCTCTTTGCATCATGTGGCCAAATTATTGAGTCTTTAACATCAGTCCTTCCAGTGAATATTCAGGGTTGATTTCCTTTAGGATTGACTGGTTTGATCTCCTTGCAGTCCAAGGACTCTCAAGTCTTCTCCAGCCCCACAGTTTGAAAGCATCAATTCTTTGGCACTCATTTCATCTGCCAATAGTGATAGTTTTACCTCTTCCCTTCTTTGAGGGTAGGTTTGGTATTGCTGAATCCTTTTAGTTTTTGCATGTCTGAGAAATTCTTTAACTCTCCTGTTCTACATGATAATCTTACTAGGGAGTATTTTAGGTTGCAGGTTTTTCCCTTTCAGCACTTTGAAATATATCATGCCACTCCCTTTTGGCCTGCAAAGTTTCTGCAGAGAAATTAGCTGATAGCCTTATGGGACTTTCCTTATAACTGATACTTTGTTTTTTTTTCTTTCTCCTTTAAAATTCTCTTTTACTTTTGCCATTTTAATTATGATATATCTTGGTGTGGGTTGTTTGGATTCATCTTGTTTGAAACCCTCTGTGCTTCTGTACCTGAATGTCTGTTTCCTTTAGATTTGGGAAGATTTCAGCCATAACTTCTTTAAACATTTTTGGTCTACTTCTCTCCTCCTTTTGAATCCCCTGTTATTCATAGGTTGGCACATTTTTCAATTTTCCATAGATCTTGTATGTTGCTTTCTTTTTTTCTTGTCATTTGTCTTTTTGTTGTTCTGACTGGGTGATTTCCATTATTTTATCTTCCAGATCACTTGTTTGTTTTTGTGTTGTTTAGTCAGCTATTCCTTGCTTCTAGATTGCTTTTTATCTCAGCAATTGAATTATCTATTTTGACTGGTTCATCTTTATATTTTCTAGATCTTTGTAACAGTGACCTGCATTTCTGTTGATTGATTGTTGTTGTGTAGTCGCAAGTCATGTCCAACTCTTTTGCAACCCCTTGGACTGTATCCTGCCAGGCTCCTCTGTCCATGCAATTTCCCAGGCAAAAATACTGGAGTGGGTTGACATTTCCTTCTCCGGGGGATCTTCCAGATGATCTCTGAGCCTCCTAAGCCCTGCATTTCTACTGATAATCTTTCTTAATTCATTAGCATTTTTATTACTGCCTTTTGAACTCAGGATCTGCAGGGAGGTAGTAGCCACCATGCAAGACTCTGTTTACCCTGACTGTTGGCAAGGCAGTACAGGTGCACTCCTCCGAGTAGAGTCTAGGCTTCTCCAGCTCTTCATTCTGTCATGTTGTTTCTCCCTGCAGCCAGTAGAGCTTGTCTCCTTTGTGCACAGGTCTGAGATGCTCACATTGTTTCTTGACCTGCCTATTTCCCATGGCGAGAGTCTGCCCCTGCAGACCTTCTCTTTCTTCTGGATCCTTCCCAGGGTGTAGATTCCAACCTGATGCCTTTTTCCACCCTTCCCTGTAAAATGGAGATCTCTCTTGTAGCTTTGGTTGCATAGGGATTTCCAGCAATTTTCCTTGAGAATTGTTGCATATGTAGATGTATTTTGGGGTGGGGGAGGTGAGTTAAGCGTCCTCCTACTCTGCCATCTTTATCCCCCTCTCGTTTTTTTCCCTAGTTTTTGGCTATTATGAATGATGCTGCTTTGAACATTGCTGTACCAGTTGTGTGGACAGTATTTTCATTTATTTCTAACATATGAATAAAAGTGCTGGATCATACGGTAATTCTGGGTTTAACTTTTTGAAGCCCAAGTTGTTCTTGTCTTGGGTCGTTAAGTGCTAGCAAGGTTTTTCCTCCATTAGGTACCAGAATTATAACGGGGTAGGATATTATCCATTAGTACTTATTTGTACATTAAAAAGCAAAAACTTATCTGAAACGGTGGTTTTCAACCTTGGCTGCACATTGGAATCACCTGGGGAACTTTAAAATCTACTGGTACCTGGCTCTCACCTCCAGAGATTCTGATTTAATTCATGTGAGCAACAGCTTTGGCCTCCAAATTTATAAAGGCTCATCAGGTGATTATAATGTGTAGCCAGTGCTGGAAAACACTGCTCTAAAATGTACTCTAAGGCTGAAGTTAAGCTTTGCAACTTGAAAAACAGATAGCAGGTGCTGCAGGAAGGAAAGTGGGGCACGAGAGGATTTTCACTTCCCAGGTCTTAGGCAGGTTCCTGGGATGGCCACCTATTGTGGATTCTTGACTTCACACTGGAAAGAATTCAAGGGCAAGCCATGGTAAAGTGAAAAAAAGTTTATTCAGGGAGATACACACTCCATAGACAGAATGTGGGCCATCCATATACAGAATGAGAGGCCCCTGGGTACAGGAGAGTTGTCAGTTTTTATAGGGGTTTGCAGTGTTATAGGCTAATGAGTGGGAGGATTATTCCAACTCTTTTAGAAAAGGGGTGGGGATTTCCAGGAATTGGGTCACCATCCACTTTTTGGCCATTTATGGTCAGCCTTGGAACTGTTATGGTGCCTATGGGTGTGTTATTTAGTTTGCATGTGTATTGATATTGTAAGGAGTGTTACTGAGGCTGAAGGCCTAGAAGTCAGTTATCCACCATCTTGAACCTAGTTGGTTCTAACCAGTTTATGTCTTCAATGGCTATCATTCTTTTAAAGGTTGTGCCCTGGCCCTTTCCTGTCTCACAGGGACTTCATGTATATACTGGTTGCCCCTTGAACAAGGTGAGTTTAAACTGGGTGTGTACAGTTATACTTTGATTTTTTTTTTCCCAATGAATACCTACTACAGTACTAACCTAGCCCCTGCATTGTTAAAGGGTCAACTGTAGTTTTCTTCGGGCAAAGATTCTTTGTGGCTACAGATTTGATTGACATAATAATATGGCTCTCTATTCTCCGTGTAATATGCTTAATAGTAATTGAAAACACATGCTCTGGAGCAATCTGCCTAGATTTCATCCTTGCTGTACTGTGCGACCTTGCAAAAGTTGCTTAACCTCGCTGTTTCTTAGTTTGCACATATGTAAAATGTGGGATTAAATAGTGTTTTTGCTGTGGTCTTAATGTTTGTGTGTCCTCCCCTCCAAAATTCGTATGTTTAAAATCCAAATCGCAGGATGTGATGGTGTTAGTAGGTAGGGCATTTGGTTGGTGCTTAAACCATGAGGGTGGAACTCTCATTAGTGGGATTAGTGTCTTATAAAAATGACTCCTAAAAAAAAAAAAAAAAAAAAAATGACTCCTGAGTTGCTAGCTCCTCCCACCATGTGTGGCTGCTCCAGCTTTAAATCATAAAGAGGGCCCTCACAAGGACTTGTAAAATACCCAGTCTGGTATTTTGTTATTGCAGCCTTAATAGACTCAGTGTTGTAAGGATTAAATGAATGTGTGTATGTGTATTTATATATATTTTTGTTTCTAGAATAATGTATGTATAATGCTTTATAAGTGTTAACCATTGTAGTTAGAGTCCTCTCAATCCCCTACCCACTATCTAGACTTTCAAAATGGTGAGTAAAGATTATTAAAAAGTTAGGTGTAATTTACAAATTTTTTTGTATATTTAACATTTTTTCCTAATAAAAAGTTAAAAAAGTAACATAATGACCGTCCATGTATTATTCCCCAGCTTCAGCAATCATGGGCATTCTTGCATCTTCTATAAACTTCCACTCATCTCCTTACTTTCGAATTATTTTAAAGAAAATCCTACAGACTTTTATTTTTTTTTCCCATCTATTATTTTATTTATACTTGTTATTGTTTTACTAAATGATATTTACACATGAACCATATCTCCTTAGTTTATGTTGTCTTCTCATTGACAAATTAACAAAATCTCTAAACATTTCTTTTTTTTTTTTTTTTAAGAAGGCTTGGCAGTGTTTATTTATTTATTTATTTTTTATCATTATTATTTATTTTTTTTTCCAGTGGGTTTTGTCATACATTGATATGAATCAGCCATGGATTTACCAGACTTTTATTTAAATGGCTTCTTTCTTTAATTTATTTGGCTGTGTCAGGTCTTAATTGCAGCACCCAGACTTCTCTAATTATGGCCGATGGGCTCCATAGTGCTTGGACTCAGTAGTTGCCCTGTGGCATGTGGGATTTTAGTTCCCCAACCAGGGATCAAACCCATGTCTCCTACATTGCAAGGTGGAATCTTAACCACTGGAGCACCAGGGAAGTCCCTGGATCATTTTCTTTAATCTTCACCAAAAAAGCCTTACATCTGTTCGATAGGTCTGATAGATCTGTTACCTATCTTATAAATGCCGAAACTGAGCTTTAGTGGGGAGAGGTAGCTTGCCCAAGGTCACACAGCAAATATATTTTGGGATCAAAATTTGGATGCTGGAGCTCCTGCTACTCACCACTATGCTAACCTGCTCTGAATGGAAGTTTCTACTTGTAAATACATTGCTTACCATGAAAGTCTAATCAAAATATGCCAAAGAGAATTGCAAATTATATCAAACTGTTAAGAGTACAGTAATAACTATAACTCATAGAGGAATTTACATTGTGATTAACTTTAAGAGAAGGAATAAAGTAGGAAACTAATTTGGTAGAATATCTTAATGCAAACTCCTTGCTTTCTGGTATAAACTGGGTTAATACCTTATAAAATCATTCTTATATTGGTCTTGTCAGGAATCAATTTAAAGTGCTGTTTCTTCATTACTTCCTGTCTCTCCATTTTTATCAATGGAGACCTAGATCTCCTGTTAAGTTCTAAGTCCTTTGTTCTTTGTATTCCTTCTTCCCAGTAGTATTATTTTCTTTTTCTAAATTAGCATAGATGTTTTTCAGGTTCTAAATTATAAAACAGCTGAAAACCATGATTATTCTGGTCTTTCTAGTTCTTCCTTCAGTTTAACCATCTTTGAGTCTGTGGAAGAGATAAAATTTCATGGTATTACTAAAGGAAGTGTCTGAAATTTTGAAATGAGTCATCAGGTAGAGTGCTTAGCTTATTTTCTTATATTCAACAGTTCTCATATCTTATTAAGGGACAGTGCATTCAGCAGTAAGACTGTTTACTAGACCATGAAATAACCTTGATTTCAGAGTTGATTCAGCCTTGAATAATCAATCTGGTCTTTATTGACTCAGTCACCTTAGGCAAATTATGTAAACTCGGCCTGAGATTCCCCACCTATAAAGTAGTATAACAGACATAATATGAATGTGAACATGTATGAATAACTTAGATGAGTATAGACACATAGTATATGATCTGTGAGCATTTCTTCCTTCCCTCTCCCCCAAGGTTTTATAATAGAAAAGAAGTTAAGGAAGGTAAATTAGGAGTGTACTAGTAAGCCCAAATGAACCATAATAAGGAAAATAGGGTGTAAAAGCACCATGAAAAATCTTACATTTTCATATCAAAGGCATACAAACAGCATAAGATCCCAGGAGCACTGGGAAAACAACACAGATATTTTAATATATTAGGTAATACCTAAGCAAAGTAAGTTTAATGGGATCATTGTGTCAAGTGATATTTCATTTTCCTTCTCCTCCCTCTTCTCTGATTCTCCTTAACATTCTGAATAGCCTTTCCTGATTCTATGAGAAAAACTTCTGGAGATGATAAATATGAGTAAAGCTGTGTAGCTCATTCTAGCTCACACCCTGCCTGACACTTCTGAGCAGTTTAGTAAAGGCTAAAAAAGCCTGTGGAGTATTATTCTTTGTCTGTCTTGGGCCTTCCCCTTAACAATTCTGCTTTGTCTCTCTCACTCCCATTTACTATAAATCATGTGCTCAACACCCTCAAAACTCCAGAGTAGAGCAGTCTTAGGCAGCTCTGTCCTGAGAGCAGCATGCCGAACATGTGAGAACTTCACAGAAGCCCGTTTCTTGTCTTGGTGTCATCTGCTCAGGGAGGAACCAGAGAGCCTAGGCAGCACTTTGAGTTCAGTGAAGGGTGTGTCCTCCGAGACGGCACCATTGCTGTGCCAGGAATGACTCTTCGCATCTGCTTCCCAGCTATATTTGCCCTTTTTTTTTTTTTTTTAATCTGCCTTTTTGATAATTAAAGGCAAGACAATGGAACCTTCAAGTTTGACAGAGGTCAGTTTTGCATTCAAACCTCTGTTTGAACTTACATGGAGTTTTGCTCATATTTACTAGGAGAGTAACAAATACTGGCTTGTAATTAGCAAGAGTCTTCTGTAGGAGTGGAATTAAAAATTATGCAATTTGAGAGATCTGAGCTTCTTTACTTGCCAAATATTTTCCTACCCATAGGATACTACGTGGGAAAACCTAATAGGGATATCATTTCCAGGTACTAATTGATTAGTGTGTACTGCTTTTCTTATCACTTTCTGCATTGTGGGGCATTTAGGAGTTTTATATGAGAGGGATAGATAACTTTGGAGCATCCTGCCTAGGAAGGACAGGCTTAAAAGGTACCTTGTAGGGGCTCTAGGAAGTAATGGGGAAGAACGAGGCCGCCTAGGCAGGCAGGTGGGAGTATTCTAGAAAAGAAAAATGTATAAAAAAGATGAAAGGGTACAAAGCAGCTTCCTTTTCTTTTCATAATTACAGCTATGAAAGATTGACAAAAGAGAAATTGTATGTAACATGAACATGTGTGATTAAAGCTGAAGTTTCATAAACAACGAGCAAAGTAGTAAAACGTGGTTCTGTTTATACTTATATCTAATGATCAGTTCTTAATTTAAGAAAGACCTTTATATCTTTTAAATTTTGTATTTATTTTTATTTTTTGACTGTGCTGGGTCACTGTTACTTGCAGACTTTTCTCTAGTTGTGACAGGCGGGGTGCTGCTCGCTAGGTTGCCGTGCACGGTGTGTGGACTTTTCATTGCAGTAACTTCTCCTGTTGTGGAACACAGGCTCTAGGGCACATGGGCTTTAGTAGTTGTGGCTCCTGGGCTCTAGAGCATAGGCTCAAAAGCTGTGATGCATAAGCTTAGTTGTTCCTTGGCATGTGGGATCTTCATGAATCAGGGATCGAACCCATATCTCCTGCATTATTAGCAGGCAGATTCTTTACCACTGAGCCATCTGGGAACCCCCTATATCTTGATTATGTATCTTAGTATATGAACCTTTTGCTAGAGCCACAAGTCCTACTATGGCACATAAGATGTGAAGTTAAATTTGCAACTTTGGCAGTTTAATAATTTTAATAACAATAATTTTATGAGCATTAATGTCTTTAATCAAGGCTCAAAATCTAAATTAAATCCTGGAATGGTTAGAAAGGACAGTAGAATTATAAACACAACTCTAAATGTAATGCCTTCCTGTCCTGGGAATGGGATATTATCACTTTTTTTAGATGGTTCTAATAAAAGTGTTGGTTAGCTATGGATGTAACTAAAAAGATCTATATGTGACCAGCAGGCCATTCTAGATCATACACATGTTATGGCAGTTTTTGATTTGTAGTTCTGTTTATTTGAAGGCTTTGTGCTACTATTACATGTCACTTTCTTTCTAAGATCCTCTTAAACACTTTTGAGAGTACATCTTGTTTTTCTACTTATTTGTTCATTCAGCACACATTTACTGGAGTACCAACTGTCAGATCCTGTTAGGTGTTATGTCTTTGTTATACAAAGACATAACAAAGTCCTTTCCCTCCAAGAGTTCAGCCTAGTATATTCGTAGTTAACAAACCTCCCTGCTTGTCAATGAGTGTACTGCGTGGCAGGATTTCTCAACCTCAGCACTTTGACACTGGGGGCCAGATAATTCTTTGTTGTAGGAGGTTTGTGTCAAGGAGCATTATAGGATGTTTAGTAAGCATCCTTGGCTTCTACCAGCTAGATACCAGTAACACTGCTCCTCCCTACCCCCCAACTATTGACAATCAAAAAATTCTCCAGATATTGACAGATGTCCCCTGATGATAAATCCAGAATGTGAACCACACTTTTATGTGTCATTGATAAAAGGCTTTTGTATAATTGGTTTTCAACATTTCACTACAAAGCTAGCAAATGTAATAAAAAGAACACAACCTAGTTAAGTCACACAGTGCTTATTATTACAGGTGAGGGCTCAAAGAGGAATACTATACACAGTGTGTCACCGTTAATAATTAGAAGGCAAGACTCTTGGAATCTTCACCTATTAAAAGTTTTATGTTTCAATTTGGATGTCTATAAGATCACTTCCTGAGTTACTAAGTTACTATGTGCGAGAATAATGTACAGTTTCTTAGGGACTTCACTAAAATAACAAACCATATAGTAATTGGAAAGGGAGAGTCTACTATTAATAAAAACTAGTTCTTTTCTGAGCTCTTTGTATCAGCATTATCCTTTTCTTGTTAAGAATGAAAGTATTTCATTTTCTCTGGTGAAAAACCTGGAAGACTGGCACATTTTTAGAATGGTCTTTGTGTTCTGTAGGCATATGACTTTGAATATTATTACTTTACTAATGGAATATTACCTGGCTTGGACTTCTTCACCTTATTGCTTTTACACATTCAAACAATGTACAAAGAACATTCTACAACCAGGAATTCATTTTAATAGCTTCTTGAAGCTTGTCCTTTAATAATGCCTTCCTTCTCAAAGTAGAGGGACCACTTTCCTATTAGAACTGGTGCTTCCCTGGAAGTCCTGAAACCTGAGTCTTAGATTCAGCTCTAGTACTAACTTGCATTTGTTTACCATCTCTCAGCCTTAGTTTCTTCACCTGTAAGATATAGATAGATAGATAAAGTTAGGTTTATTTTATCATGTTTTCCAGGTAAGCATCCTAAATTCCACAGTCTTTGCAAACGAGCTTGTTTTCTTATTCTTACAGAATATCCACATTTCAGTTTCTGCACCTTTCAAGAATTTTAATTCACCATGGATAATCTGTCAGCAGAAGAAATGCAGCTGAGGGCTAACCAGGTTACTGATGAGGTAAAGGTTTTACTTGGAATAAGTCATTCATTCTCTTTGTTTTCACAGTGGAAGCATGGCGGGACCTTCTTAGAAGACCATTCTGGCCTCTCCCTAGTCTGTTTATATTATATAAAGAATGCATTTGCCCTTGAGTGCCATAACTACTAGCCTCTTATTTTGCCAACTCATCCAAAAACTAAATAAGTGCAAACAATTGTATGATTTGTTTTTAAATAGTCATTACTGAATAGTGACTTAGAACAAAGATAGATATGAAGAATTCTGGATGTTTAATTTTAACAGAATTTTCTAATATCTGTGTAATATCCCTGGATTTCTGCTGACATTACATTTTTATAAATCCCATTAACTATACTCTTTCAAATTTTCTCTTAAGCATCTGGTAGAAAGAAAATAACTAAAATTATATTAGTAAACTTTATTTTTTGTTTTAAAGAAAGGAGGAGTAGATGGGCTAGCAATCTTTAAAAATAAAGTAGCATCATGAATATGGCCTGTGATCAGATTTGGGGGGTGGGGTGTGCTAAATATTTTAGAATGCTAAAACTCTTTTTTTTTTTCCTAGTCTCTGGAAAGTACAAGGAGAATCCTGGGTTTAGCCATTGAGGTAAGAATGTGTTTAATCATCAAGTTAAGTATAGAAACTGTATAGAAGGAATTTTGATAACACAGACTAGAATTACTGTTGAGTTAGAATGATATTGTATCAATAAGCTTTATTATTTGAAATCAGCAATTGCTGAAATTGTCAAACCATGCACTAATGGGCCTTTTTGGCTTTTCTAATTGATAGTATTGGAATATAATAGGGAAAACAATTCACCATGAGTTTGTGACTTAATTATTGCGGGGTGGGGGGGAGGGCGTTAATATGTTAGGGCATGTTGGTTTGGGGAGGTTAGTTTTCTTCTAATCCTCTGAGAACTTAAGTTTCTAGTGTTTCTGCCTTGCTGTTTTCCAGACTTTGTAGATTTTGTTTCTGTTGGTTTGGTTTAGTTGTGTTATCAGCTTTTTTCCCTTCTTTTAGTCGCAGGATGCAGGAATCAAGACTATCACTATTCTGGATGAGCAAGGGGGTGAGTTGCAGTCATTGGCAGGAACTCTTTTTTTTCCCTTTATTTTTTATTAGTTGGAAGCTAATTACTTTATAATATTGTAGTGGTTTTTGCCATACATTGACATGAATCAGCCTTGGATTTACATGTGTTCTCCATCCTGAACCCCCTAGCAGGAACTCTTGATTTGATTTAGAATGCCAAAAAGCCTTTTCAAATCAGCCACATTTAAAATTTATTAAGCCTTTGGGAGTACCTTTCCTTTGTAAGATAAGAGTGATATTTTGCTTCTTTTCTTCTGATTTAATTTATATCATGTTTTGTTGCCTATTTGGGGTGGGGGTCACAATATCCCATTGTCCACCAAGTATTTATTTATTAGGTAGCGGGGCTTATTGTGTGCACTGGTCATTTGTGTCCTGGACATTATGATATTCTTTCATCATTTTCAGAAATCAAGTTACATCCTTGTGGAATTGGAAACATTGCATTTGATTTGGCCCTGAGCAATCTGGTCTAGTTTTTATTCATCTTAGGACATTCTTTAGGTTTTGAGCCTATTCAGTAATAGAAATGCTAGGAATCTGGTCTAGTGAGGCCTAAACCAATCTTCACATGCTCCTATTATACAAATTTCTTTAGAACAAATCTTTCCAGTCAGAGGCCAGATACCCTAGGATCAGTATGTGAAAGACTTTTAAATTCTGGGCAGCATGTAATGCCATCTGGCCCTGATACAGTCACTGTGATGAATTGTTGGTGGATTCAGGGTTAAAGTTTGCTCTTCCATTATACTAATAATAGCACTTTCTGATTGGCAGCATGAATGTAACATAAAATTTAACTTCCACAACTTATTCTTAGAACAACTAAAACGCATAGAAGAAGGCATGGACCAAATAAACAAAGACATGAGAGAAGCAGAGAAGACTTTAACAGAACTCAACAAGTGCTGTGGCCTTTGTGTATGCCCGTGCAGTAGGTGAGTTGGTAAATCCAAATCTTTTTCAAATAAATCTAAAGTGAGAGTATTACCCTCAGAACCCCCCCTCTCAGCCCCCAGTAAGTGTTGCGGGGCCTAAATAAGAAACTTGGTTAGATCAACTTAATCTCTTTCTCCTTCAGGCAGATTGAACTTTTTATATAAATGGGTACACTAGCTGAAAACCGTCACTTAAATTTGATCAATCTTTTGATCAAGTCCCAATTCCATTTTTAAATAATACATGAAAAGTTTAGGAAATATCCATCTGGATAATACATAGCAGGATGAAATTAGTGTGTTCTCCTTTCAAATAAGGAGAATTACTAAAACATGTATTCTGTGGTAGGCACATGAGGGATGGCCAAGGAAATAAAGGACTTGGATCCTGGCATCAAAGGACTTACCATGTGGTTGGATAAATGAGACAGAATAGCAGAAAGTAGAAGCTATAGAAATCTAGTGCTAGATCTGTGATATCAATGGAGGCTAAGGGTACAGAACTACTAAAAGTTATTTTGGAGTTCATCTTAAGAGGACAGAGTGGACTTGAGTTGGGCTCTGAATGATTAGAAAGATCTGGATGGGTCCGGCAGAAGTGGGAAGACATTTCCTGTGGAAGATTTAATGTAAATAAAGACTACAGAGGAGCTTGACTCAACTGTACTACATGATTCACATGGAGAAGAAGTGGAAAAGAAGACATAAGTAGGCAGTAAAGGAAGTTGAATGCCAGCCTAAGGGGTTGATTGATTGGAGTGGAGGATATAACTGCACACCAGGAGACCAATTAGGAACATTTTGTAAACTAGGCCTGTGAGCTATAACCTTATTATTAAGATTAGAGAGATAAGTGTCAGTCAGATTCTCTTTAAATCAACTGAAAGAAAGAAAGAAAAGTGAAGTCTCTCAGTCATGTCCAACTCTTTATGACTACATGGACTGTAGCCTACCAGGCTCCCCTGTCCATGGAATTTTCCAGGCAAGAATACTGGAGTGGGTTGCCATTTCCTTCTCCAGGGGAATCTTCCTGACCTGGGATCGAACCCGGGTCTCCTGCATTGCAGGCAGACGCTTTACCATCTGAGCCACCAGGGAAGCCAACTGATTATGTGTCAAATGTGAAGAAAGCGAAGTCGCTCAGTCGTGTCCGACTCTTTGCAACCCCATGGACTGTAGCCTATCAGGTTCCTCCATCCATGGAATTTTCCAGGCAAGAGTGCTGGAGTGGATTGCCATTTCCTTCTCCAGGGGATCTAAGGAAACGTCAAAAGAAGACTGAAGATTTGAAGCCTCTAATAAACTAGGAAATGAGAAGTCTTCAAATATTTGTGTATAATGTATGAGATAATACTTGACAAAAAAAGATTTCATCTTTTTAGTGACTTTATTATTAATATTTCAATTCTCTCCTTAATCTTGAGTAAAACAACCTCCATGTGTTGACAAATAACATGCGTATTCAGACAAAGATGAGAAGTCATCCATCAACTTTGAACTTCACCTTTGGCCGAAATGACATCATCTGAGGATTAAATGACTTATCTGTTCTGCTGAGCATATTCACTTTTAAAACAGCTTTGTAACTATCCAGTTGTCTCAGCCGCTGTGATATAGCAAGACCAAGATACAAAGGTTTACAGACTCAGCATTTTTTACTCCTCTAAAGGAGTTAGGAATGGAGGAGCTTTTGTTCTGTTGTACTTTCAGTTAAGTGTTTTCATGTGACAATATTCTTTGTGCTATTTCTACCTAAGAAAACCTAGTTAAATGATTTATTAGTCAGCTTTAGTGTTTGGGCATAAGAAGCCAAGAAAGACAAGTCTGTTGACCTGTTTATTTAGACCTTGGTTGACTCTCCAAAAGTGTATATTTTAATAGCAATCACCTGTGAGTCAGGGTTTACCATATTAAGCAAACAAGTTAGAAACACACAGACTTTTTGATCTAAACTCTTAGCTATGTTTTCACACTCACTTGTGCTTTTCTTCTATGTTCTGTGTACCCTCTTGGAAGAGGTCAGGGGAAAAAATTAGTGCATGAACTTCCTTGAGATAAGTATTAGAGAAAAGCAAAGAAGAGGAAGTTCTCTGCAGAACCTAGAGCAAATTATCTCTGAATGAATCCTGAGATGGTGTAATATCATAGAAGGTGGGAAATGGAGCTATAGAAGTATTATTTTTATTTTTCTTTGTGTACCCAGCCAAACATGGGCAGGATTTTCTTGGACCATAGGTAGAGTATGCTCTTAAAGTAGTCCGTCCTCAGTTGTTCCTTGAAGAGAAGAGAATAGTATTTCAATTTAAAGACTGATTTTAATTGCCTTCCTTTCACCCATTTCTCCTTTATACCATTGAGCCCTTGCCCTCTATGGTATCTCTTCTGTTTTCACTCCTGCCAGGGGCGTGATCTTTCTAAGCTTATCTGCTAATCTGTGTTTCAGTTAGACTTATCATATAAATAGCCATAACATGAGCTTCTCAAAGGCAGAGACAGCATCTTGGTTTTCTGTATAAAGCTAGTACTAATTATGGTACTAGTAATAACAGCTCAGGTCCATAATCTCTCATCTGCCATTTAGAAATCTAAAAATTTTTGAAAGCCAAAGGTTTGTTTTTAATTAGGCTTCAAGATGTAACCTGAACTGAAGCTGTTTAATAATCTATCCCACTCAGTGTAATGTTAATCTGTTTCACTGCAGAAATATTGATATATGTGATTATGTGGTACTGCTCAGGATGTCTCACATCCAAAGATTTGGATGAGAGTTGTGAGCCTATATATTAATTTAGGTTCTTACTATCCTGAACACTTGAAATGTAATCCTTACAGTAACCTTAATATGAGATAGTTTCTCTTACTATCACCATTTTGCATATGGGGAAACAGAGGCACCAGAATGCTACGCTAGCAAGTGGAAGAGCTGAGATTAAAAAACAGGCGGAGCCCTAGTTTTTAACTGTATGATGATACGTTGCTTGACTGGCAAGAAAAGAATGAAACCTTTTGTTGCTGCTATTGTTAGATGTATTGCTATCTAGAAAATGTCTGCAGTAGATTTGTTTTTTGAGATTTCTTTTGTTCACTGGTATTCATTGAAGACATGTCAACAGATCTTTTTTTAATAAAACATGGAAATAGCTTCACTTAACAGAACTCTGTATTATAAGAGAAGGAAATTTCAATTTTAGCTCATTCTTTTTAAAGGACTACTAGAATTTGAAAACAGACTACCAGGATTAAACTTTAAAACTGTGAATAAATGCCATTCTCTTAGCTTGCTACTATTTGAATCCTAAAAGCAAAAAGCACAGATCCTTATTAAAAATGTTATGTGTTTGTCAATAACTTGTTTTTTTGTTTTGGCCTCGCCTTGTGGCTTGCAGAATCTTAGTTCCCTGAGCAGGGATTGAACTGTGGTTCCTAGCAGTGAAAGCGCTGAGTCTCCTGGACCACTGGGGAATTCCCTTTGTCAGTAACTGATAAGTCGAAATTCTAATTAACAAGAGTTTAAAAAGAGGCAGGTTTAAAATGGGAAGTCTCAGAATTGTAAACTGCCTAATGTCCCAGTTTAACCATGGTCAGACAAAGTAGTCTTTTGTCTTAACTTGCCTCTCTGCATTCTGTGCTTATATTGCCAAATATAATGGCACATAGTTTCAAGACAGGTTGGTATTTCTGGGCAACCTTAATAGAGAAGTTAAAAGTTGGTACTACAGGTTTTATACTATTGAATCTTAAGTCATATTACGGTATATAGATTCAGCTCTGATTAGTTAAAATAAATATTGAATTACTGTATTTTAGTCAACGTATGAGTGATTCCTTCATCCTACTCACTGGAGATACAAAGTATTGAATATTTTGCCTTCTTTTCATGTTGATTCTCATAATTTTAGGACAGAACATCATTGTTCAGACATTCTTAGGAAAAATGAAGTATACACTGGTTTAAATAGTTTTCTTATTTTTCTTTTTATCTAGATTCTCAGATGTTGGTTGTTTCTATGAAATCAGGCAGGAATTTAAATGCATTATGTTTTGAAAACTCTAAACCTGCTTCTGTTCTGTTTGATTGGCATTCACTACTTTCTGCATTTCATTCTCTCACTTAATCTCTTCCTTTCTAATCTGCTTACTAAAAATGAAGATTTAACAGCAGAAGCTGAGCTCAGTAACTGATCAAAGGGAACTGTAAGATGCAGTCTTGTGGCGCAGTTTGGGCTGTTAACCTGCTGTCTAAAGGTGATGCTTCAGGTGACTTTTCTGTGCATGTGCATGGATTTTGTGAATGGTGGAGACTCTAAAAGCTGTGCTGTGGTGTGTAATGTAAAGTGAATTTGTTCTTGATGAGTGCTGTTTGCCAGAAGATTGGATTGACAAGAAGATCTTAATTTATAATAACATCCTTTGACTAATGGTTCTGATACTAAGTTTTTGCTAAAAAACATTTAAGATTATAAAACTAAAAACACCCTTAAAATTTCCAAAGAAGTTTTAAATAGGTTGATCTTTATAGAGAATTGCTGCATTCTAGTTCTGATCAAAGGTAAGGAGATTCAGTCTAAATACATGGACTGTGATTTCAGCTTCCTATCTTGTGTTAGGTTTTCCTAGTCTTTTCTGGCTCCAGAATCAAGATTTCTCCAGTTAAATATTGCTTCTAATGATTTTGGATTCCCCATGATTTAGGCCACTACCAAACTGAGGAATTAATTGCCAATGTAAGTCATCTTAAATGCCATTCGGAACAAGGGGGGTATAAATTTAAGATGTTACCATATCTAGTATCTCCTTTTAAAAATAAAAGTTTGCCTTCTTTATATGTTATCACCTGTTCCATAACACCTTTTATGCCATATGTTAGCTTGCTGTGGTTTCGTATTAAATTAATGCAGAGCTAACCGATCTTAACTTTTTATGAAAGATAACCCTCTAGTTAGCCTACTGTTTATTATAATATTTGACTCCTTAATTTTGGATCTTTATGGGAACTTTGAAGACCATAGTTAAATGTTAGAAAATTGTTTTATTTCTACCCTTTGTTTCTTGCTCTTCTTTTTCTCTTTTCTTGTAACCTGATCACTCCCCACACATGCACACCCTTGTAATTGTTATAATTGGTATTTTTAAAAAATATTTGTTTATTTGGCTGCATCAGGTCTTAGTTGCAGCCCATGGGGTCTTTGTTGAGTCATGTGAGATCTTTCATTGTGGCACATGGAGTCTCTTGCAGGCATCGTGGGCTTCAGTAGTTGCTGCCCACAAGCTTAGTTGCTCCAAGGCATGTGGGATTCCATGTCCTCTGCATTGCAAATCAGATTCTTAACCACTGGACCACCAGGGAAGTCCCACAACTGATACTTGTTTGATCCCTTTTCTCTTTGGTATGAAAGAATTATAGCTAACACTGGGCTTTCTTTTTACTGTTTTTGTTAGTACTAATGTTGACAAAGCTCAAAAAAGAAATTATTAAAGTTATTGTGTTCAGATTTGTAGCAGCTTCATAAATTAAAGGATATTTCAAATTCTTATTTTAATCATGCTCTTTTTGAATGTGATATTTATCTGAAAAAATATGGTATTTAAAGATTATTAATTGGGCTTCCCTGGTAGCTCAGACAGTAAAGAATCTGCCTGCAATGCAGGAGACCTAGGTTTGATCCCTGGGTCAGGAAGATCTCCTGGAAAAGGAAATGGCAACCCACTCCAGTATTCTTGCTTGGAGAATTCCATGGACAGAAGCGCCTGACAGGTTACAGTCCATGAGGTTGCAAAGAGTTGGACATAACTGAGTGAGTAACACAACAAAGATTATTAAAGTCTTCAAAACTGATAGTCGAGGTAAATCTAACTTTCTAGATGAGAGTTCTTAATTACATTAAAATCTACCCCAAATTTGCTTAAGCATTTTATTATGAAATCTAATTTTTTCCCAGAGGGGCTGTTAATTTTGTTATGCAGAAGAGTTTTGTTGCAAATCAGAATGGTTTCTTTCTTTCTGTAGACCAGAAACAACCCTGGCCCCATTGTCTTTTTATGTAGCTATATTCCAACTATTTTCAGCTGCTTGTAGATCTCAAAGCTCAGGAATGGTAATGGGTGAGAAAAATAAACACGCCAGTTGGTAATTTGTGCACTTAAAGCCGTGAACTTTTTAACTAAGGATCAGATTGAGGTTGAAATGAAAGAACAAAAATATTTGTCTAATGCTTACAGAATAACTTTACATCATTTATCAACAGCTTTGTGAATTAATAAATATTGTTATCTTATTTTTATATATAAGAAAAAGATGCTCAGAGATGGAAATTTGCATGAGACTCTGTAGCTACTGAATGACAGGTCTGGGATTAGAATTCAAGTCAATTTACTATAAATCTTGTGGCTTAGAAAAATCCTGGTGTATACATTTGTTTCCTCCAGATTAATTCCTTAGTGTTCCAATACCTAGAAATGCTAAGGTAGACTACCAGAGTAATTTAAAATATTCCTTCTGCAACAGATTGGAAGTCTCTTAGTGTTTCTCTTCCCTGGTTGGAAGTGACCTATTGAATTTAAATAAAACCATAGTGACAATAGAAGATTCCTAGGCTCCACTCCATACAAATTGAAATAGAATCTTCAGAGTGTAGCCTATTTACCTGTGTTTTCAAAATCATCCAGTTCACTTTGGTGCTCAGTCAAGTTTGGGAAATAGTACCTTTTAAGGCACTTGAGACCCTTTGAAGGAAGGCAAATTAATTAAATCATTATTGTTTTTATTAGATACACAGCTGCCTGACAATGCCCTCAAAAACAGGTATCTTTTAGGGTTTTACAACTCAGTGGGAGAAGCTCCGTGGTAACAGCATGTGGCAGGATCTTAAGCAAGCCTTATTACCTGGAGTACAGGTGCTGAAAAAGGATGATGATATGCCGTCAACAACATATAAAGATCACTGCTTTGTAAACATGCAGAACATGTCATAAATGCATAAAGAAAGCAGTATAGCTTTTTTCCCAACCTGTTTGAAAATGAATATGAAAATTCAATTGAAGTCAGCTTTTTGCACCTTTTCCCTTTGATATTTGAAGAACATCTTCAAAGATCCAGTCCTCTTAAGGAGGAAGAGTTTGATAACCAGTCTGATTTTGTTTTAAATTATGCTTTTATTGAACCTCATTCACAATATCATATTAAAACAATGTTTGTACTTTATGCCCCTTATATCTAATTGAAGGAAGAATTCTCAGAAGTTGAAGGAATTTCAAATGTCATTTTTTTAAGGTTGAGGAGGTTGGAACTCATGTATGTCCCTTGTTAGACCAAGAGCCCACAAATCCTGTCCCAGTCCAGTGCCTATATGCGAAGACTCTGCGAAGCACAGTGTCTTATTATTTAGCGACAGTTTGAATTCCAGCCCTCATTATTTAACCTGTTTTACAATCTGATATCCTAGTAAGAGTCCCACTTATGTTATTTCTATTAATATTTCTGGTTAACTTTCTGATAAATTTATATCCTGTTTATTTTGCTAAGTTACTATTATGCTGCTTTAGAATTTTGCCTGAGAATTTTGGATAACATGTATCTTGTTAACAGAGAATACATGTAAATGGGTTTTCTACTGAACAGAAATTATATATAAATATTCGTTCAAATAATGTGTATCCCCCCTTGTTCCAGGAAGGATTTAACATGGCTTATTAATAACCAAATAGATTGATTAATTAAACATATAGTACCCTTTCTTTAGCACTGATGATTCAGGTCTAAGATCCAGTTCTTGGTTTGCCAAAACTGAATCCTCACATGATCCTAATAAGGAAGGACCCTCTACTTTCCTAAAATCTCTCCTTTGCTTTTGCAATTTCAAAACTTCATTAATGTATCGTGGAATCAATCAGAAACCAACATATCCATATACTACTAGAAAAGAAGAAACTAAAATTGTGTGAGTGGAAACTTTACCTAGCCAAGTAATCAGTAAAAAAAAAGTTTTGTGTTTTTTGTAATAGCTACTTTAAAGTCATTTTACCAGGTTCCTTTTCTTGCCATTTATACCAGTTTAAGTAGCAAATCCCATGGTAAAATTCTGACTTTGGCTAATTTTTAGTTGTATCAGTTAATCTAAAGCATATACTTTTAAGAGATTTGGATCTAGGATCACTTTTTTTTTTTAAGGTGGATAAGTAAACCCTTAAATGAAAAAGCCCTAAACCAAAGGATACAGTTGTGACTGGTAACAGTGTGGCCAAGTTCCTCATTCATTACTTGTTTAATTTGGAAATAATTCGTGCCTTTCTTCATGATATTTGTTTAAGAAAACTTTTTTTTTAAGAATTTAATGTTAACAGTTCTAAATTTTAAAAATGGGTCAGGTGGAACTACTACAGTTTAAGTAAGTGGGCAGCTGAGGTCTAAGTACTGCCCATTCTCTCTCTCTCATCCCTCATTAACCTCTGAGATGCTTCTAAGAAACCCTTAAGGCATCCCAGAACACCTTTCCTAATTTTTTTCTAGTGTCCTTTAACCTTTTTTCTGGAGTGTGTCAGAGGCTAGGGCAACCTGAAGAATCAAGTAATTACATTTTGCTAGTTAATAACTGCTCAGTGAAGAGTTGGTAAAAAGTAGTTTAACCTTCAAAAATTTATTTTTAATGTGGGCGGGTTTACACAGTTCATCTTTTCTCTACGCTAGATTGTGATGGAGCATGGTATAGATAATCTAGATCTAGCTGTATGTAGCTTTTATGCTAAGGGTGCTACGGCATCCCCAAGGTAACAAGCACTTATGATGACATTTCTCCCTCTCCTTTTTGGTGTTTCTACACTCCTGACTCATATAGGACAAAGAACTTTGAGTCTAGTAAAGCCTATAAGACAACATGGGGTGATGGTGGAGCCAGCTCTGCTAGCAACATAGTATCTAAGCAGCCAGGCCGGGTGACAAATGGTCAGCCTCAACAAGCCACTGTAGGAGCAGCCAGCGGGGGATACATTAAACGGTATGCCAGCTCTTCCCAATATTTTTACCCTTTTCCTAAATGAATGTCTTTCTCTGGAGGTTGGGTGTATTTAGCCATGAACAGTAACTTATCAATTAGAAACAGCATTTATTCTTTTTGGGGGGGGGGGATAGTTGGTTTTTTCATGGTTTTTTTTTTGGCTGCAAAGCATGTGGGATCTTAGTTCCCCAACCAGGGATTGAACCTGGGCCCCCTGCAGTGGAACCACTGAGCTCTAACCACTGCACCACCAGGGAATTCCCTTTTTCCATTTTAAAATTTGCCTTCTGACAAAATGGTGACTGGGATTGTTGACCTTAAATGATGGATTAACTTTTCTTTATAGAGTACTTTCCAAATTACTCAAATAGTCATGTTTTATTTCTGTAAATAAGATGTGCTTTAAAATGTGTCATTTAGAGTAGGAGTTGGCCAGATCCCTGTAAGGATATCTGTAAAGGGTCAGATAGTAAATATTTCAGATTTTACAGGCCATAGAATCTGAATCATAACTACTCAATTCTCTTGTAGGGTAGAATCAGGCAATGGGCCACATTTGACTTTGGGCCAGAATTTTGCAACCCTATTTTTAGAGCAGTGGTTCTTTAGACTTAAGTGTGTATCAGAATCACCTGGGAGGTTTAGTGAAACAGACTGCTGGGGTCCCTTCAGGAGATCTGGAGTAGTCTTAAGAATTGGCATATTTTCATGTCTAACAAGTTCCCAGATTATGCTGGGAATTGCACTTTGAAAAACCTCTAAAGTTGTTTCTTCATCTTCTCTTAAATGGCTTTAAGACATTGTTCTCTCTTGAATCAGCCTTTCCATTTTCACTATAGAATATTTCACAAGAATGGTAAGCTGTGTCTGTTTGTGTCTAACAGTTGCTGACGTCAATTTGCTTATTTTTACAAAAACTAAATCCAGACTCAGTCCATGTGTAATTCACCCAAAAGTACTGAATTAAGTGTCTTTTTGTAATAGTATAACAAATGATGCCAGGGAAGATGAAATGGAAGAGAACCTGACTCAAGTGGGCGATATCCTAGGAAACCTAAAAAACATGGCTCTGGACATGGGCAATGAGATTGAAGCTCAGAACCGACAAATAGAACGGATCACAGAAAAGGTAAGAGCTTCTTACTGCCACAGGAAAATATATGTACCTTTGTGCCAAATGACATGCAGTACAGTGTTCAGTAATAGACATCTTGTACTGTGTACTCTCAGGGAGAACAACAGGGATAAGATTCTGTCCTCACAGGCCTTACAGTTTTGATGAGTTTCTAACATGTTGAAAAACAACAGTCAGGTCCTCCTATCTCTTACTTAGTTGGTCCATTTTATTTTATGTTAAATTTTTTATTTTGCCTGAGCTAAGTAGTTCTGTTGATATACAGCAAATAAAATAACTTTATTGTTGGTTCATTTTGAAACCAAGACCTTGGGATCAACTGGATTTAAAATTCATGAAAATTAAATTTATTAAAAATAATAACAAAATTTCACCCGTGAAACTCAAAATCTCTTCTAACCTGTGAGCTGTCAGGGTTTTTTGTTTGCTGTCTTTCCCCTGAATGAGCAGGTTAGCTTTTGGAATTTTATTGTATTAGCTAAATTAGTAAAATTCCTGAAATTAGTAAATTCCTGAATCCTCATCTCATGAGTCAGTAGGTAACAATCAGTTCTGCGGAATGGTTCTTGTAGGGTGGACACGCAAAAACAAGAGAGAGTCCTGTGAACAGCAAAAAAAGTGTGGTTGCTATTTTTTACTTCATATGATCTAAAAGATGCTGAAATTAAACCATGTTCAGTGTTTGGTAGTATCACAACTAAAAGCCATTCTTGTTACTTCACTAAAATCTCAGTATACTTTAAAGATTGGGGTTTCTCTGTTGAAGAATTTATGATGGATTTCACTCGGGCAAAGAGTGGTTCATCAGATATTTTCAATGCTGTTATGTGGGTGTAGGCTACATAGTTCCCATCATTTTCATTTACAGATAGATGTGGATGGCAGTCCATCTGTTCCAGAGATCTTGGGGTAAATTATTTCAGTCTCTGGGTTAGATCTAGGGTAACTCCAGATGAGATTTCTATGGTTCGGCTCAGGGGACTCCCACAGGATCCAGACCTATAGCAGAGAAGAGCATTCTTATATTTTCATTGCATCTAAATGCAGTTGACTAGAAGATGCATCCTAGTTTCAGACATGTTAAACTGAAAAAAGAAGTTACAGAACTCAGGAAATATTAACAAGTTCTTCTGTTATATCTTTGTCGTGTTTATACACCCACGTTTTTTCAAATGCATTTGATATTGTCACTTCTTGCCCAAAATGAGTTTTGTAATGTGACTTTGACTATTTCTTGAATTTTCTCAGTATATCAGTTACTCTCAGCATATGAAATTTAATGCTTATTAGAGCAACTTACCTTGTCAAGTAATGCTGGTATCTTTTTCTTTTTTCCAGGCTGACACCAACAAAGATCGTATTGACAATGCCAATGCCAGAGCAAAGAAACTCATTGACAGCTAAAGCTACTGCTGTACTTCTTTATCATTTATTTACTTCCCTAGCTCCTCCTTCAAAGTCATCACCTTTCCAGAATTTGAAATTTTGGTTCCACACTCTTCTAATCAGGAGATGTGGAAGAAGATCTAGGAGTAACTGTCCCCCAATTTTTTTAATTTTCTCGTTTTCCCTTGAGGGTATTCTTAGTCTTCCTTCTAGCATTTTCTTTCTCAGTCCATACACTTAGGTTGATTTTCATACATCATTTATAGTGTTATTTTTTCATCCTCTCCATTTACTTTAGCAGGTTCTTCTGCTTTCAAAATTTGGAAGTGTTGCCAAAGACAGCCATGTGAAAGGAAGCGGGAGGCAGTGGGGGCAAGCACAGGGGGTGAGGCAAGAGATAAGAGGTTGTTACCTCAGTAAAACCTACAGACCCTAAAGCCAAAAGTGGCGTAACCACAGTGAATATCTGGTAGGGTTTAATTTTTATTTTAAGTTGCATTTATTGCCAGTTTAGGCAGTGCTTGGTTTTGGAGCCTGGGTACACAATGTTTTTGTTATGCATCACAACTTTGCAACCTCTGCTTCCAAAAAAAGAACAGAATGAGCTTTTTTAAAGCATAATTTCTGAACTCTTGGTGATTCACCTATGTACATAGATTCTATGATCCATTTCATATTGCACATATAGGAACACATGGTATAAATGAGTAGCTTTATTTTCATATTATTAATAGTATCATGGTCCCATTACAGGCCTATTAACCTCATAAGTTTGTCATTAGTCTTTGAGGAAAAAATATGTAAATATGAATGTATAACATGAGAATTTCTCTCCACAGCAGGGCTTAAAATTTTTTGGAAAAGTTTGACAAAGTGTATCACGTGAATTCAGATTTACCTCAATGCCAAGAATTATGTTTAGATAGGAAAAAAAACTTATTTTGATCTCAGGTAGAAAATAGTTAGATTGCTTTGAGTTTTATGTAGCTTTAAACTTTTTTAAAATTAGAATTTATTCTGTTTAACTAAAAATGATTTAGAAGATTATGCCTTTGGTTTACTTATTGATGATTGCACTATCATTCTCTTTTGTGCTCCACTTCCAGAATCACATTTGTTTATAAGTGTTAGAATCTTACCGGTATTTGTCACCTTTATTTAAAAACCAGCTTCTGCACACTTCAAGGCTATTAATGTCGATTGGTTTGACAAATAACTACTGTTTGATCCTTACAATTAAATTTTGTAACTAATGGATTGTGTTTTCAAATAGGTAATATGCTTCTGTGACTGCTTTGGGGGGATGGGAAGCAGTAATTTTGTCAGCTCTAATTTGACAAACTGGATAAAGCAAAGGTCCATAAATCAAATGGCACTGCAATAAAGAGCTGACTTTAGCCCCCTTCCCAGCTTACTGGAAATATAGGACTTTCGCATCTGTGATTTGTCATGAAGTTCATTTTAATCATTACTAGTCTTTTATTCATTTGATCTTATACACAACCAACTGAAAGTGTTTGTGGGTGAATACCACAGCCTACTTCCTGGAGGAGATAGTTAACATGGGAAACTTTCAAAGGCTGAAAGGAAAATATTTAAAGCAAGATTTTAATTAGGCCTTCAGAAATGCCACATGCTGAAAGGAATAGTTTGGGAAGTAGTACTAAATGTGTAAAGCAAGAAGGTATAAAACACTAGTCTGTTCTTTACATAAATGCCCTTCCTAAAAGCATTAAAAAAAATTTTTTTAATGCTATTACGGCCAAAGGAAATTGTTCTGAAGATACCAATATGCTGTTCCAACAGTATATAATTGGTTAGAAGTGTGAGCTAAGGCACCAGATTGTCTGGATTTATGCTGTAGCTCTGCCACTTCCTGGCTGAGTGACTGTAAAACCATTTCTTTGCCTCGGTCTCCTTGTGTGTAAGGAGGGATTAATGATTTCTACCTCATAGCATTGCTGGGAGGACTCAACGTGTAATGCATGTGAAGCACTTAGAGCAGTGCCCAGCCAGTGTAAGAGCTTATTTCATTAGACTGCTGATAGCTGCCGTTCTGTCTACAGTGGAGCTCTTTTTGGGTCAAGGACCTCTTTGTGAATTTGGTGAAGGATAACACAGCCTCTCTCTCCAGAGAAATAGACACACAAGCATACACATGTGAATCAGGAATAAATGGGTCTTGAAAGCCCATCCATGGATCCAAGATGACATACTTTTCCAAAGCTTCTGCTACTGAGAAGAAAGGAATGAGAACCTAGAAATTAGGCTCATAATACACTAGGAATAGAAGCTGTTGACCTAAAGTTTTCTCCTGTAATATTGTCTGGAAACTTGTTCCTGTTGCTTTTGAAAGGTAGTAACTGAGATGGTTAGCACAGGCTCTGGAGTCTGACCATCTGGGTTTGAGTTTTGGTTCATTTACTAGTTTTGTGACCTTGAGCATAAAACTGACCCATAATGAAGGAGTTAAACAGTATCCTCCAGTGAACTTAATTTTTTGTTTAATGGTTAGCTCCCTCTTCAGATTTCTAGTCTTCTAATGACAATGATCTTTATCCTCTATAGTTGTGCCTGTTTTTTTTTCTTCCTTCACCCTTTTAATTCATTCTTCGTTACCACATTTCAACTTTAGATCTTTTTCATGTCATGTATGGATTATCAATCTCCACATAATTTTAACTTCTGCCTCCCAGACATCTGGTACTCAACTGCACTCAGAATTAGTTTCATTAAATGCTATTCTTTAGCATTTAAAGAGAGTAACCTAACTGTCTTACTAAAATTCTCAGTTATTTCAGTTACATTTCTAATCATATTTATAGTTCTCAGATTGATAATCAAGTTCCTTATTCTTATTTGTTTTTCATTCTAACGTTTGCAGCAAGCCTTCTGTTTCTGTTTTTCACTTGAAATAAAAAGCATCATTCACTGAGTCCTTACTCTGTCAACAGACACTATGCTAAATGCTTTTATGTATCTTTTCACCAAGTCCTTATAACACACCTGAGAGGTAGGAGGTATTTCCCATATTACAAATAAGAGTAAATTGCTCAAATTCATAAAGCATGTAAATAATGGACTTTGGATTCAAAGCAGGATCTTTCTGACTCTGAGGCTCATGTTCTTACTCAATGTACTATACTGACTTCTAACCGAGCTCTAAAAAACTTGGGTGACTTAGAACTGGTGGCCACTAGAATCTCAGCCTCCAGACCATAAATCAGCCTACTTTATTAACTTATATTTAAGTCTAAATACTTGTGTACTATATCTTTGGGCATATTACATTTAGTCCTTGCCCTCAAGTAGCCCAGTCTAGCAAGAGACAGATGAATATAGAATCTGAGAAGTGCTACCATAACAGATGGAGCAGTTAATTCGGCTTAGACTTCTAAGGAGGGGGCTTAGACATAGAGAAGGAACATGTTAGTAAGAGAGGGAATTCCTGACTGAGCAAACAAGTAAAGACAAAGGAGAGAGACATTGCACTGTGGGTTTAATGAGAATAACCTGGTAAGACTGGGCAGGCAAATGAAAGCGAAGAGAGAATATCGAAATAAAGCTGGGTCCAGGTTGTGAAAGCAGTCATAAGGGGACCCCATTGATAATTAAATGTCTGGAGACATTTAGGTTGTTTAATTTATACATTCTGATTTATTAGATAAGTACTGATAAAATATTTAGAGAAATGTTCAGTAGATCAGTAAGATTAAGCATTAAAGTTTATAAAAAACAAAAATTAATGATGATAAACTGGCATCCCCATACCTCCCCTAGTTGAGAAACAGAGAATGACATGGGAAAAAGAGAACCCCTAGACCAGATTTAAGGTCACAGAGACTTTCCTCATAGAAACACTAGGTTCTTGCGCTCTCTCGACTTAATGGTTAAACTAGGTTTATAAAATGAGAACTAACAATACATGGTAAATAACAGCCCCTTGGCTAAGACAAAACTTCAGAAAATAGTGGAAGCTTTCTAAATGTTCTAAATTTTAGAACATTTATAATGTTCTAAATGTTTCTAAATTTCTAAATGTCAGTAGCAGTCTGAAATTATTTACTTTTATACCTTTAGTTTCTCTTAATAAGCATGGTTCCAGTACCACAAAAATATTTATCAGTCACATGAAAGCATTTCAGTACTCTTGCAACCTGAACAAGAAGATGAAATATTTCTGCCTAATCAGTTTACTTTTTTGCTTTTAATTTTTGGCTGCACTGTGTGGCATGTGGGTTCTTAGTTCCCTGATCAGTATCGAACCCGTGCTTCCTGCAGTGGAAGCATGGGGTCTTTAACCATTGGACTCCCAGGAAAGTCCTATTAATTAGTTATTTTCAAAAGGCCATTTACAGGTTAAAGTTCCCCTGTCTTCTCCCTTTAAAGGATTAACCTTTCTTCCAGCCATAGTTATTAAAAATATCTTTATTTAGCATATTCTCTTATTCAGAGAATAAATTTGATAAACATAAGTTGTAAAATATTGTAGCAGTAGTTTTTTTGATAGTTAATTTGATTATTAATAGTTATAAATACAAAAAGATTACCAGAAATAAGACATTGTTCCTAATAAAACTTCAGGAAAAACTTGATTATTAAAACCCTTGTATCTTACAAGTTTTGCATATAGAGTTTTAGCTCTTCTCAATAAGGCACCTGCAATAGTTAAAAAAAAAATTGCTACTGCAGCCTTGCGGAACACCTCTTAGTGTTGTGTTGTTTCTCTGGCAAAGTACAGTGTTAATCAAGAGTCATATATTTACATACATCCTAAATTCCAAGAATAAATACTTGGAGGGACTGGAATAAAATCATAAATCCTCAGATTAACCATAGTGGCCTCTCACGAATTACCTGAATTTCATAAAAACATGAAGTGTCAACACAGAGGTGGAATGGCAACTGATTTTATGAAAGCTCACACATTGAAACACATGAAATTTCAAGCTGTTGTGTGGAGCTATTCTGGTACCAGGCAGCATCCCCTCTGTATACATAGCAACTAGTTACTGTGTTTCCTAAAGCCAAAGTAGTGATGGTTTTGAAAATCAACATTGTCCTTTGCCCTATCCGTGACTCAAAATGGAGGACACTTCCTGTCTCTTGGTTCCTTTTAGCTTATTTAAGATGAGCCCTGGAAAGGAAAACGATCACTGCGTGAAATGTGACCTCCTGGAGTATCATCTTCTTACAGCAGATACCCTTGACAACAACAGGAGCCTTTCAGTCAGCCAGATTGCAACAGGTTCCAAGTCAGTATACTCTATAGTTCCCATGCTCCTGGAGGACATCATGCAAATTTCTTCTTGGTGGCTGTGAACCTCTCCATGTACTAAAAATCATGAAAGAATTATGTGTTAGTATGCCTGAGAAGGTAATTAACTTATTGGTTATTTAGGACTTTATGATTCTTTTTCCTTTAGGTTTTTATGGTTCATTTCCTACAAAATCTACTTATTCTAGATGGAGATTTAAGGCACATGGTTTTGTGGAGTTTTTTCCTCCTTATATCCTAGTAGGAAACCTATCAAAAGATAAAGATGCTTTACGATAAGCTGTTTAGAGAAAAAAAAAAAATCATCTTGGCACAATACCATTTGGCTGATTCTCAGAACCCACCTCCATAATGGGAACAAATCCTATTGACATAAACAGGATTATATTGTACATACATCCTGTACATACATGTATCTGTAAACATTCATGTGGGTTACTTCACCTTTCTCTTCTCTGGAACAGGAACTAGAAATGCAGAAGTACAATAATACATACCTTATCATAGCCTTCCAGTTCTCGAAGTTTCTTAATTTCAAAAAGGTTGCCTTCCACAGCAAGAAGACAGATCTGTGAATCACTGAGGATGCTCTGTGGAAGCATACTGAGCTCAAGACAGTTCTCCTCCAGACGAAGAACTTTAAGACGAGGACAAGAAGATATCTTCACTGAGATCTGAGCTATCTGTTGAACAACAGTTTTTTAAAAAGGATAATAAGGAAAAGTACAAGCACTATAGTGATTATTTTTTACTAAATTAAAACAGAAATCTTTACTTGACTATTTGTCCTAGTTCTTTCTTTTACCACCCCCATTTTCTCACTTCCCACTCATTCCAGAAGCCTCTTGTGTTACCCAGCTTCTGTTACTACTCCTCCAGTTTTTTGGGGGAAAAACTTTTGAAGGTCACCAGTGGCTTTTTTTGGAGAAGGAAATGGCAACCCACTCCTGTATTCTTGCCTGGAAAATCCCATAGATGGAAAAGCCTGGTGGGCCCCAGTCCATGGGGTCACAAAGAGTTGGACACGACTGAGTGACTAACACAACACACAAGTGGCTTTTTGGAAACAAAACTCTGATGATAAAAGCACTGTTCATTATATAAAATTTGAGAATCACGAGTTTAAAGAAAACAGCTGCCTGTAATCCATCACTGTAAACATTTTGGTAAATTTACTGACAATCTTTTATATGTACATAGATGCCAACGAGTTTTCTGCCAAAGTCAAGGATTCATTGACCTCATTCCCTGTTGCATTTGACTGTGCTGTCTATTCTTTCCTTGAAACTCCCTCTTATACATACTAAATGCTGTGGGGTTTTTTTTTTTCCCCTGTTTTTTGAATTATTCCTGATTTTTGGCTTCCCTTCTTGTCTCTATGGACATTTTTCAAGCAGCAGTCCCTAGTACTTAATATTTGATTTTTCTAAACTTTCTCCTAGGAAAGTCTGTTCATTCTTAAAGCTATCCCTTCTGTTAAACTATGTATCTACATCCATTTCTGCTCACCTCTATTTCCTCTCCTGTGTCTCTGATTTTCAATAAAATACTTTGGATGCTTCAGCATCTTGCCCATCCCCAAGAGCACCACTCTTCTTTTAGCTCTTGAGTGCAAAACCAAGCAGTTATCTTTGACTTATTCACCTCTTCTGCCCTTTAAATGTGCCAAGTCACCTAGTTATATTTACTCAGTCTAGTAATCATCTCAGACCTTCACTGGGACCTAGTTAAAACTCAAATCCTCAGGCCCTACCCCAGACCTACAAAGTCAGAAACAATGAGTATGAGGGCCCCATGATCTCTTAACCAGCTGTCCAGGTTATTCTAATGCACACTAAAACCTGAGAACCACTGATTAAATTGAGCACAGGAATGTAGAGCAGGTGTTCAACTTGCTTAGCCAATTTTTTCCCCAAATATTCAGAATGTTTTCCCCAAAAGCTCAAGAACATAAAAGAATGACTACTTTAAGGAAAAGATAAGACCAGTCCCCTCAAAGACTGAATTTCATTCTAATGTAAGGTCAATACAAGCTAGAATAGTTTGACCAATAAAACTTAACTGCAATCTTTGGAATGTCCTACATCCCTATGCTGTCCAATATGGTAACCACTAGCCACATATGGTTACTGAGCTATTGAAACATGGCTAGTGCAGCTGAAGAAATGAATTTTTTTTAAGTTTAAATGAATTTTAATGGCCATGGAGCTACTGACTACTGTAATGGACTATGCAGATTGAGAAGCACAGTCTAGAAAACTAAAGATGACCTGGTCTCACTATGATTACTATTTCATCATTTGTGCTTTATTTCTAGATCAGATATTGTTTCTCCAGTCAGGTACATGTTAACCAAAGAGCTTCTGAAGTTAAACAACTTTAAAATACTACAATTAAAGCTATCCAACAAAGAAATGAGTGATCTACAGAAATCTATCACTGATGGTTTTTCAGCAAAAGCAGGATACACTTGACATGTCAAAGACAAGACAAGTGAATGACCCCTGATGTCCCAACTCAGAACTTACTAGTTTAAGCCTCTTTTCCACTCTATCTTCCCGACATAGTTCCTAGATAGTTCTCTGACATAGTTGCTAGATAATCAGAAGTATTTGAGGATTACCTGAAGAACTCAAGTTTCCTGAGACAGGTTTCACTTTGGATATTACCTCCCATTATCTATCCCACCCTCCAAAGAACACCTACACAACAAACGCATCCAGTGTCTCAACCAACTTCATGGTATGTTGGGCTTTGAAATTAGTCCGGTCCATAGAATATATCTCTCTTCTAGCCTCTGATACCCCTCTCCATGAATATAGTGTAGAGAACAATTGGTTATTCAGGAGACTGCAAACCAACATAACACATTGTAGGAAAAAAAACTTAAGCTCTAGACCTGGTTCTGGTTGAGGTTGAGTTCGATGACTTGCAGCTCCCCGACTATGTCAGGTATGCTCCGAATCTGGTTCTTGGAGAGATCCACTACATCCAGGTGCCGTAGGCTACACAGCTGCGGGGGCAGAGCTCTCAGCTGGTTCCCGGAGAGGCTCAGGGTCTTAAGGGCAGATAGTTGCCCAAAAGTAGATGGCAGCTCTCTCAACTGATTGTTGTTTAGGCTTAGTGTCTCCAGCTTCTTCAGATTGCATAACTCGTCAGGAAGAGCAGCTAGCAAAGAAAAATTAAAAAACCTGAATCTGATACAGCTGAAAAACACCTTTAATGAAGTTAAAAAAAAAAAAAAAAAACTATATGGCAGTCTGTTATGCCTCTTGTTAAATATACATAGGCTTTTCACATGTTGACCCATTTTTAAGTATTGCATCTTTACCAACATAGTCTTCAGAAGGTGAGGGTGCCATCAAAATGCAGGAAAACATTATGTGTATAATGGGCTCCTTTTGTGAAGAAGCCACTGCACAGTCCCACAGCAGTTTTGTGGGATTGGAAGGCCCTCTCCTTCCCATACTATCTGCCCTTCCAAATTAGCAGCAAAATTAACTCTGTTTACAGTACACTCCAAAGATAGTCCCTTTCAAGTCCAAATTAACTTCCTATCAATCATTACCCCACCAGAGGAGGCTTATAGATGTAATTATAAGAGACAGAACGCCTCGAGGATTCTGCCGTTCTCCCGCGTCTTGAGTTCCCGGAATCTTGTAAGAAAAAAACAAACAAAAAACCCCACCTTTTTTGTTGTTGTTAGATTCTGATACATTTGCTTGAATACCAGTTTAATAACATTATAATTATACTCCAAACTCTATTCCAAGAGAAAAACCACCCTTCTTAAAGCCGATCACTAGCAAAATTCCCAGGAGCAAAAGCCATACTTAATTTGTTATTGTTCAAGGAGAGGCTCTTCAGCAGAGAGAACTTCCCTATGACCACAGGCGGTAGATTCTCAATCTTGTTGTTGGACAAGTCGATGGTCCTGAGATTGCTTGTCAGCTTCTGCAACTCTGAGGGGAACTGAAGGAAGGGGTTCTCAGACCAGAGAATCTCTTACCTATGAACTTCACCGCCCACCGGCCCTTACCCTTTACACTCCTCGGTCGGATCCCTCCCAGTTCTCACCTCGGTCAGCCCACGGTCTTTAAGTTGAAAGACACCAGTTTTCTGCGCGGTTTCCACATGAGCGCGGAGGGCACTGTTTCCCATCCTAGCGCCAAGGCTCAGGTCCCTGCGGGAAGGAAGCGCAGCTCTCACTGGTCGGTTCTAGCCGGCACCCAGTCACCCCGTCGGCCTCCCGGCTGCGTCTCAATCCCCAGCTGTCACCTCCTGCCGATCCCGGGATCTTAGAGGCCAGCTCAAGAGTGGCAAGAAAGAAAGAGAAGAACACCAGGCCCTGCCGATTTTGCAGCTGATCCGAGGCGAGACGCTGCTAGGAGTTGAGGGAAGATCAGGGACCCCCGAACTCGCCTCCTACGGCTCAGCTCACGGCTGGTTGGGCAGGGGAAGACCCGGGATCCGCGCTCACTGGGATGCGCTGCCCAGGCTTCCGCACGGGCGGAAACGCCCTGTGACGTCATCGAGGCGCGCGGTGCGTTCCACTCACTCTGCGCGCCACCCGGGAAGGTGGCTCCCTGCCATGGCCGCGGCGAACCCCTGGGACCCGGCTACCGCGCTAAACGCTGCTGGGCTACTGCTGGGCCATTTCATTACATCGGAGTTGGTCACTCAGGTGCGTGGGGACGATTGCGTCATTAAGGAGGTGTACCCGGTGGCGACAGAAGCTGGCTGTGAGGTGGTGGTGCTGGCTGCCAGAGTGGGTGTGAGGGTGCCGGCTGGAGGCCGATAGGGCTGCTTGCTGGCAGAAGTGACTGGTCCGCGTTGGGTTATGCGCAAATGGGGCTCTGAGTAGATGGTCTTTCAAATGTCTGGCAGGCGAGATATCTCAGGTCAGTTCGTGGGCGATAATAAAAACTAATGTTTCCCCGCCTTTTTTCAATCCAGTGATAACCGCCTCTAGATTGTATGGATGGCGGGGTTGGGAAATAATGGGTAGATAGTTAAAACGGACGTTCCCAAACGATGCTCATCGTGTAAAATATTGAAATCTTACGAAGCGCTGGGTCCGGGAGGGCGCCAAGGGAAGCAAGCATCTTTACAGGCTAGGGAGTCGGGGGGCTGAGGGGTGGGGAGAGGGTTATTGGCGAGAAAGACCCGAAAGGCCTGGATATGAATGGCAAAACATAACCATAACACTCCCCAGTTCTCATCTTCCTCACTTCTCTCCTGTGTTTTCTTCCTACCAACTTGTCTAGGGCTCTGGGAGATAGTGAAGGATAGGGAAGCCTGTCATGCTGCAGTCCTTGGGGTCACAGAGTCAGACAGCTTGTATAGTCTAGTTCTGTAACAAAGTATTTGATAAATTCATACTATAAGACATTTGGGATTTGTCAGTCTAGAATATTTTGGTAGAAGATAAACCAAGGGAATAAGACTCTGGTGAGTTAGGCTGCTGATTGCTTTGGGGAGGATCTTCCTTGTGTACTTTAGGTAAGGCTAATTAGACATACTTGTTTTTGCCTACAGGTAAGATCTGCCAATCCATAGCTCCTTAAGACCATCTTATAATCTTACTACACAGCTAGATCCAATGAGGAAACTTCTCAGATTTGTAGCATGATTCTACTTTAAGCAAACTGTACATATGAAAACCGATTTTTATTATAAGGATTTATCCTTCTTTCAGAATGATGTATTATATGATCCCTTTAAACAGTCTATCCATTAAGTACACATCATCCCATGTGTGTTAAAAATTAAGAGCGATGCTTAAAACTGTGTGATGTGATATGATACAATGCTTTTAGAAAATATAGCTTATTGAAGCTTTGTTCTGTTTTGATCTATCCATTGGAGAATGGTTTAGTGAAAGAAAGGTAGGGTTAATTGTCTATAGGATAATAAGGGATACTGCTTTGGCTTATGCCCTGTTGTTGTTCTTACTCTGTGACCCCAGGGACTGCAGCCTGCCAGTCTTCCCTGTTCTTCACCATCTCCCAGAGTTTGCTCAAATTCATGTCCATTGAATTGGTGGTGCTATCTAACCATCTCATCCTCTGCCATCCTCTTCTTCTGCCTTCAGCCTTTCCCAGCATCAGGGTCTTTTCCAGTGAGTCGGCTCTTTGCATCAGGTGGCCAAAGTATTGGAGCTTCAGCTCAGCATCAGTCCTTCCAATGAATATTTAGGATTGATTTCCTTTAGGATTGACTGGTTTGATCTCCTTGCAGTCCAAGGGACTCTCAAGAGTCTTCTCCAGCACTGTAATTCAAAAGCATGGATTCTCTGGTGCTCAGCCAACTCTTACATCCATACATGACTACTGGAAAAACCATAACTTTGACTATACGGACCTTTGTTGGCAAAGTGATGTCTCTGCTTTTTCATACTCTGCCTAGGTTTGTCATAGCTTTCCTTCCAAAGAGCAAGCATCTTTGAACTTCATGGCTGCAGTCACCGTCCACACTGATTTTGGAACCCAAGAAAATAAAATCTGTCACTGTTTCCAATTTTTCCACATCTATTTGCCATGAAGTGATGAGACTGGATGCCATGATCTTAGTTTTTTGAGTGTTGAGTTTTAAGCCAGCTTTTTCAGTGTCCTCTTTCACCCTCATCAAGAGGCTCTTTCGTTCCTCTTCACTTTCTGTCATTAGAGTGGTATCTGCATATCTGAGGTTGTTGATAATTCTTTTAGTGGCTTTGTGAAAGTGTTAGTCGCTCAGTTGTGTCCCACTCTTTGCAACACCATGGACTGTAACCCTCGAGGCTCCTCTGTCCATGTAAATCTCCAGGCAAGAACACTGGAGTGGGTAGCCTTTCCCTTCTCCAGGGGATCTTCCTGACCCAGGGATCAAACCCAGTCTCGTGCATTGCATGCAGATTCTTTACTGTCTGAGCCACCACGGAAGTCCTTACATCCTGTATATTCTGGCAAACTTGAGTCACAGCGCCTTGATCTGAGCTCCCTCTACTGGCAACACATGAGATAAGGATCCAGACCTAAAAAAACCCCTCAGAATCTATTTTCTAATAGAAAGGAAGAGTACTTCACATACGTAAACACATAGGCTATTTTCTGTGTACTGCTCTCTTCCGCACCTTGCTCCCATTTTAGAGCCTCTCTGTTACGCTGCCTCCCTTTTAATGTCCCTAGCTAGAATTCAGTATGAAGAAGAAAGGACAGAGAAGAAAAGAAAGAATGCTCACAGATACAAGCATAAACAGATATGTAGATATAGATACCACAGTGTTACCAGGATTTTCACGTGAATGTCTAGCACATGAATGTCCTGGATTTCAACTTCTTGTACCTAGCAGCAGAGTAAACAGAAATACCCTAAACAGATGCCCAGTGGCATGTAAAGTTCATATAATATATAATGGTAGTTGTCAATAGTAAAGACTTTCGAATTTTCCAATCCTTGCTTTTTTTTTAAGGTGTTCCCTAAGTCACAGTCCTCAAAACAGAATTTCCATTTACTAGAGGAATTTGACTGTTCTTTCTCTTCTCTCTCCTTTTCTTGAAAATTCTTGTTTTCCCTTTGGTTTCTCTTGCATGTTTGTGGATAAGCTCCATTACTGTGTTGTTGAACCCAAGAGTTTACTAGTTTGCAGACCTGCAACCAAGATTAGTGTACAAACATGGAAGGATGGAGAGGTACCAGAGAAGGAGGAAGTTACAATGAGAAATAGGAGATGTTTTACTTTAATTTACCTTCTTACCTTTAATTTACCTTCTAAGAGAGAACAGAAAGAGTCAGGCCAATATAATGGAAATGCAAATTGAATGTATTCTCATTTCAGCCCTGTTACACATTGGCAGTATAAAGTTGAACTAATACTTAACCTCCCCAATCCTCAAATTTGCCATCAGTAAAATATCCTGTGTTGTCTACCTCAATGAATGGTATAACTATCTGTCCAGTCACCTGAAGCAGAATCCTTGGGAGTCATTACTGACTTGACTGTCTTCCTCATTCCCTGTATCAACTAGGACTTATGAATTCCATCTTCTTAGGAACTAATATTTCTCCCTCCCTTTCCTTTTTAACTGCTACTGACCTAATCCACAGTTTCATCTTCTCACCGGGTATGCTGTGGCAGCCACCTGTCTAAATATCCAACCTTCAGTCTGGCTCCACTAGTTTTTTGTCTGTTTGTTTGATGTTGTTGGCTCATTACCGGAGTAGGTTGGTGTTTTTTACCCCACAATGTTGTGAAACTCTTTTCAAACTTTTCTTTATTATCCCCAATGGAATCCCCCTACTCATTAAGCAGACACTTCCCACTCCTTCCTCCCACCATCTCCATTAATTTTATTTTCCATACTATCTCCATTTACATTTCTAAAATAGGTATTATATACGATTGTGTCACTTCTTCATCAGAAAACTTTAAATTGCTCTCATTTTCTGCATTATGATTGCTTATCATAGCTATCAAGATCTGCCATGATTATGTAGAAAACTGTTTCCAGATTCATCTTCCCCTTCTCACATATATGTTAGTACTAACTGATAGTTTCTGAGCATTTATAATGTCTAGAATACCTTTTCCTTACCATCCATCATGAGCTTGTTAAGGGCAGAGAGCTTGTTTCATTCATCTTTGAATCTTCCATTATCTAACTCAATGTTTATAAATTGGTTATCATCATTCAGCCAACTTTTGCTATGAAGGGCCATAGAGTAAGTATTTGAGGCTTTTAGGTCCATAGGGTCAAAACTAGGCTATTTTAGTATGAGAACAACATGAGATAATAAGTAAATGAATGAACAAAGTTGAGTTTCAGTGAAACTTTATTTCTGGACCCTGAGATTTGAATTTCATTTAATTTCCATGTGTCACAAAATATTTTTCTTTTCATTTTTTTCTACAACAATTAAGAAACATAAAAACCATTCTTGACCCTTAAGCTACACAGAAACAGGCAATGGGCCATATTTAATTCATAGGCGGTGGCTTTCCAGCCCCTGGCCTATATGGTATCTGAAGTTCTTTCCTGTGCCAACATTCTAGAAAAGAAAAAGAGAATAGAAAAAACTATGGATGAAGCCAAGGGATGAAAAAGATAATGTTCTTATTCTGTGATAACCTGCAATTTAAAAAAGTGATATAACAGACTGAAAGGATATAAAGGAAGTGGGGCAAGGGAGTAGGCTTTTTACAAGAATAATTATGCCTGGACAAAACTATTCCTTTATCTGAGAGAGGAAGAATATGGAAAGAGACAATGTGACTTGTAGCCAACAGACGTCATTTAATGAATCAGATGAATGATTCCATGGCCCAGAGTGTTTGATTTTAGCCCCAGCAAGGCCTAATAGACTAGGTTTGGTCATTTGTGTAGAAGTGGTTCTCTAGCAAACTCAACCTTAGAATTCTCTGGTAAACTATCAGTAGTGCCAATCTGTTGTGCATGATGCTTTAGGAAATAGTACAAAGTGATTTTGTTTGTTTTTCTTATTTTTTAAATATTTGGGCAAAGGATTTGTGATGGTGGAGGTTTTAAAAACAGGAAATACACATTGCTACTTCTATACTTCATTTTTCAGGGGGAGTGTTGGGCATATCCTCATATTTTAGACATGTGGGCATGCTATTCCAGTGCACACAAACTTTTTCTGACATACTACTACTTACTTTGTCTGTTCATTTACCAATAGGAGATGTTAAATATATCTAAGAAATCAACTTCTTGCTTTGTGAACTTCTCCAGACTACAGCAGATCACAGATATTCAAGCTGAAATCTACCAGGTAAATTTTGTTGGAGTTTCTACTATCCACTTCTGCTAAAGGAAAGCATCTTAATTAGTTCCAACAATTTTCTTGCATGTAGAATGGTGTCTAGGACATAGCTGTGTAGGCTTTTCTTAGCAGTAGTTAATAATAGTAGTAATCATAGTAGTAATGAGTAGTAGCAATAGCAGCAACAGGGCTTAAACACCAAAATGAAAAGCTTCCATAACAAATCGTCTTCCTGCTCCCTTTAAATATTCCTGAGTTAAAGACTGTCCTTTTTTTTGAATCAAAGTTTTAAGCTTTTACTTCAGGTGAGCTAAGTGGTATTTTTGTTTCTAATGTAGAAAAACCTGGAAATTGAACTCCTAAGCCTAGAAAAAGATGCAGCAGATGTTGTCCATCCTTCCTTTTTGGGTAAGTGATTTAGTTAAATGAGCAATCATTAGAATGCCAACTTTTTCTTGAGATTACTTTAAATAAGCACTAGGGTACAAGGTTATGAAAATTTTTCCAGGTATTATGCCAAAACTAACAAAGTCTGCTTTTTGGTGTGCTCAAATAGAAGTCCTGTGGGTTTAGCTATTGCAAATAGCATAAGAAGTGGCCGAGGTAGGAGCTCCTCAGAGTCAGCAGAGCCTAAAAGACAAAGGCTGAAGAATCTTACAGATGAAAGGATCCTAAAGAGATATGATAGCTAAAGCAAAGGGTAGCCATGGATTGAATATTTGATTAGAAAAAATTTTTTTGGTATAAATGACATTATTATTATGATATTTGGTGATGTTTAAATATAGGCTGTATTAAATATTGGTAGTATTGTACCAATGTTAAATTATCTGAATTTGATAGTAGTGATTTGATTCTCTTATATAACTACACTTGTTGTTACATTGGAGAATGTTCCTATTTGGTAAAATACATGCTAAAGTTTTAGAAGTAAAAGGTCATGACATCTGCAACTTACTCTCAAATTGGTTATGAAAAATATATGTATGTGAGTATAAAGAAAGAGGAGTAAAAATGTAGCTAAATGTTGGTTGGTGAATCTAGGTGAAATGTATATGGGAGTTCAGTCAGTGAACTTTTCTTGAAACTCTTCTGTAAGTTTGAAATTTTTTTAAAATAATGATTTAAGAGTCAGTTGATAGCCATTAACTGAATTCGGGGGAAAATACTGAAATAAAAGTAGCTGAGAAGACACATGTTTGCTTTTTAGTGTTCATATAGAATATTAGAGGCAAAGACTTTATGAGAAAAATATGGCTCTGGCTATAAAAAGGAGGAGTAGATTTGGAAAACACTAAGAATTTAGCACTAGATTGGGTAATCAGTAGGAAAAGGAAGAGAAAATATTAATAGGTGAAAATGAAACTGGTATTGGGTATTAATGATAGCAAAGGGGAGATATTTAGGAGAGAAATGGTGGGCTTGATTTTTGATGTTGATAGTGATTTCAAAACTTGTTCTGTTAACTATAAATTCTGATTCTGGTTTGTGTAGCTCAGAAGTGTCATAGTCTGCAAAGCATGAATAATCATTTGGAAGCAGTGCTAAAAGAAAAGCGGTCCCTCAGGCAGAGACTGTTGAAACCCATATGCCAAGGAAACTTGCCTATTGAAGCTGTTTATCACAGGTTAGACTACAAAGTAGACATTAACAGTTACATGTTTCCTGAGGGTAGTTTTGTTTAGACTAGTAGTTATTTCATAGCATAATTCATTGAATAGTATATGAGTGATTGTATCTATTAACATTATTATTAATGCTGATACATTAAACCAGAAAGAAAACCCTTTACTTTTAAAGAATTATAGCAATGGTGAAGAGAAAGGCATTTCTTTTGCCCAGTGTCTTGGAAATTATAATGAAAGCAATTAGATTCATAACATACTAAGGTGGATAAAATCATTTTTATTGTGTATAGACAGTTTTCTGTGATGTAAATTTATTATTATGTTAATATCTCTATATAAAAATTCTGTCGGAGTTTAAGCAGGGACAGATGAACACAGGGTCAACCAAAAGGAGGAAAATTACAATTCTGATCTCACCTGTGCTGACTGTATGCCTCAAAGCCTTGGGCAAATGACTTAAATTTTTACCTTAGTTTCCCATTCCATGGAAAGGGCATGCTCTCTTTTTCTTAAAGGAGTATGGGAAGTATCAAATTGAAGGTATAGGTTATTATTAATAATAAATAATAATAAAATTAAAAAGCAGGCATCTGGGGAT
The DNA here is from genome assembly GCF_033118175.1 of Dama dama. Taxonomy (NCBI): domain Eukaryota; kingdom Metazoa; phylum Chordata; class Mammalia; order Artiodactyla; family Cervidae; genus Dama; species Dama dama. Next base: position 64,037,355 of record NC_083692.1, on the reverse strand, counting down.
CTGATTGCTTTCTCCAACCAGTGTCTTACTAACTGACCCTGAGCCGATCAGTATTTCTTTTTTTTTTTAAAAAATTTTTATTTATTTATTTGGCTATGAGAGGTCTGAGTTACAGCATACAGGATCTTTAATGGTGGCATGCACGATCTAGTTCCCTGACCAGGGATGGAACCCAGGCCCCCTGCACTGGGGAGTGCAGAGTCTTAACTGCTGGACCACCAGGGAAGGCCCAGTATTTCCTCTTAAGTGTCAAATCTTTTACCTTACAGTCAAATAATAGATATACAAATCCCATGCTTGGGAATATATTCAGTATAGTAAAATATCATTAATGTATATACTATACATTATAAATATCAGAAGAACTAAGTAATAATTTGAAGGCATTTTGCAAATATAAAGATTCAAAGTAGTTTCTTGTGTAGGCTATTTCAGTGAAGCACATTTATCCTTGTTGTCTTCACCCTTCACCAAGAATAAGTAGATTGAAATGGAATGAGGTTTTACCTAGAGAAATTCTTTTACTTACGTAAGAAAATTATTCACATTCATGTTTGTCTAACATTAGGTAACATTAGACACGATTAGTGTTGTCTCTCTCTGTTTTTCTGTTTGGATGACAAGCTAATTCCTGTTTAAAATGAAAAAGAAGGACCTTTTTTATCACTGATATTTCCATGAATGCAGAAAGGTTATTAATGACTCATTGCGTAGATTGTAATTCTCTTATTTCATATTAAAAGTTCTAATTAAAGGGAAAAAAGAAAACACAAAATATCTGAAGTGGGAAAAAAAATAGTTGACTTTTTTTTTCTCCCTCCTTCAGATACATAGTGCATTTGCTGGAATTGGCAGTGACTTTCATTGAGAGATTAGAGGATCATCTTGAAACAATTAGAAATATCCCTTATTTAGATGCAGATCTAAAGAAAATGGTGAGTATTACCAATAGCATTTAGGTACTTCACTCCTTTCACCTTGCTTATAACTATCATTGGTTCTTTAATACTGGAATCTCAAATGTGTGCTCTCCCTGTTTAACTTTTTGATGGCTAATATTATCAGTGGATTATTTTTTTAATCAGGATGCCTTTTTTAAAATTTATAAGTCATTTTACATTGTTTTATCCTGATATTTAATAAATGTGTTATCTTCATTGTGCAAGGAACTATGCTATATGTATCATGAGAGAGAAACAGATATGACCAATCCCTTCCCTCAGATTCTCAAGGTTTGGTGAGAGAAAGTATAATATACTTTCTACTTTATAGTATTATTTGCACAGTGAGTACAGAAGAGAATGATAAAGAAGATGCTATCTATTAAGCACAGGAAAGGGGGTGATTACTTTCACTTTAAGAAGATTGGGAATAGAATAGGAAGTAGGAATACTTCAGTAAAGTTTTAAATAGGAGTTAGAAGCAAGCTGCATCTTGAAGAATCAGTGAAAAAGAGTAGCTCAGCCAAAAGCAGTTTGAGGCAAGACATGAAAATTAGAGAGCATAGGTAGTTTGAGAGAAGAATGGTAATCCAGTTGATTTTTAAGGGTATTGATAGGGAGATTGGCTCCGGGTTAGTTCATGGAATATTTTGAAAATCAAACTAAGAAGTTTAGACTTTGAGTATTGGGGAACTGTTGGATTTTTTTTTTTCCATTTGTTTTTAGAGATGTGCACAGAGGGTTGATTTACTTAATCAGAACTGTAGTTTAATCATGGAGAAAATAACTGGGGAGAGTGGACTGAGCCTTGTCACTCCCAAGTATGGGCACAGCATCAGCATCACCTGGAACCTTGTTAGAAATGCAGAACTCCTTCATCTTAGACCTTCAGAATCTGAATCTGCAGTTTAACAAGTTCCTCAGGTGATTTCTGTACACATTAAAATTTGATGAGCTGTGGGTTAGAGGACCAGGCAGAGGAACCAAAGGCAGAGAAACTTGGAGAATAAATACAGTTGTTCAGATAAAAGATTTAAAGCATCTGAATACAAAGGATTGTGTTGATTATTTTAGATTTTGGAGGTCAAGTTTCTATCATGTGGCTACTATTTGGACAAGTGACACATCCAAGGAATGAAGTTTCTAGCCTTGGGGACTTGAAGATGAGTAGTGTCAAGAGATTAAAGAAAAAAAAAAAGAGAGATTAAAGAAACCAATAAGTTTGTTTTCTGACATGTCTTATACAGAGAGTAAATGTTTAGTCATGGTTTGTTGAACTGTAGTTAAATTGAGTTTGAGATACTGAGTATGCATCTAGATGGAGATTTCCAGAAAACTGAAATGTAGGACTGAACTTTAGGAAGATTAGTTTGACAGTATAGACTGAGTGTCATTTGCATGAAGGTGATCAGTGAAGACAAAGGAGAGCTGAGCTCATGAAGAAAAAGAATGTGTAGGAGAGCACATTAAGGAGCCTTTGTATTAAGAGGCTGGAAAAGATCATTTGTAAACTTTGGGTGTCATAATTATGATGATACAGTAATGATGTATTAATGATAGACATGATTTCTCTCCTGTTTTCCCCTTCTTTCATATGTTACAGAGCACAGCTTTAGCAAAGATGGATATTTTGGTGACTGAGACAGAAGAACTGGCAGAGAATATACTCAAGTGGCGAGAACAACAAAAGGAAGTTTCCTCTCATATCCCCAAAATATTAGCTGAAAAAAATTCTCTTCATAAACATGGTGTTATAGTGCCTCCTTTACCTCTTACTTCTAAAGTTAATGTTCAAACTATTAATGCCAAGTAATTATCAACTGTTTATTTTTATTTAATTATATGTAATTGTGTGAAGCCCATTTTAGTCAATTATAACACAGGTATTTATAGATTTTGCCACTAACCATACTGAAAGAGCCCTCTTTATATTGAAATACTGAGATTCCAAGTTCATTAAGACAAAACTGCATTTTCTTTTGTTTTCCATGTATTTTTATTCCACTTTTCAGTAAAACTCAAATATTACTATGGCATTTTATTAACATGAGTGCATTAACCATATCTTAGGCAGCAGACTTTATTATGTTTTTAAAAAATGCATGTTTTTGAATTAGAAGAGTGTAGAATCTGAAAGTATGTTGATTATTCCCGTGGGATTGTCACTAAGTGTACAAAAGAATAACAGCAGACCAGACTTCGATCCTTTGAAAGGCCTGCTTGTAAAGTTGGACCTTGGCTGGCATCTGGAAACTTAGATTTCAAGAGGGTTCCCTCCACTCTCGTCAGTTAGAGTTGCTTGCTGAGACTAAGGTGTTTGTCCAGTGTGGTTTGTGCTAGCACATGCTTTCTTCCTGGGAATCTAGAATTTGGATATATGCTATGCAGGATGTACCTATGTGAATAGCTCACAATAACAACCCTGGCACAGCTTGTTTCTTTGTTTTGCATTGTTTTGGCCCTGCCGTGTGGCTTGTGGGATCTCAGTTCCCCAACCACGTATTGTACCCAGGCTGTTGGTAGTGAAAGCATGGAGTCCTAACCACCGAACTGCCAGGGAATTCCCTGACGCTGCATCTTTTGTTTTTGTTTGTTTGCTTTTGGCATTGCATCTTTAATGAGGTTTTATGGTAGACAATATTTCACACATGTCACAGTTCAGTTGCTGGAGGAATTAAGCACATCCTATGGGACTCTATTGGCAGAGGTCTCTGGAAGTTTGTGCCTGGTTTCCCCCTGGACCTTGCACTGTACACCTTTTGCTTTGCTCTTCTGCTTTGAAAGCTTTTGCTGGAGTAAATCGTAGCCATGAGTTCAGTGATGTGCTGAGTCCTATGAGTCCTCCAAGCATCTCATTAAACCAGGGTTGCAGGGCAAGGGGTTTTGGGGACCCAACACATGAAGCAGTTCCAGAGGATGTTCACTGGCAGCCTTAGAAACAGGCTAAAAAGCAAAGTAGAGCACAGAAAAGAAAAAGGCATATTATGGTAAAACTTTGAGAGGTTTTACCTCACAAATTGCTCAGATATTTTACATATCAGAGTTTATTATGCATATAAAAGAGACTGGTATACTAAGTCTTAGGATGTATTTATTTGTATCAGGAGTAAAACTACTCTTGGCTTATTTTCAAGCTTAGGGTTCTCTTTTGCTTTAAATGTATGCTTCAGTATTTTTATACTGAAAACAATATTTTATACTGTTGCATTCTCTATCACCAGAGTTCACTCATCCTTGTATTTAGCACACTCTTAAAGACAAGAAGACCTCAACATGGTGGATGAGTTAAGTAGCTGTCCATAAGGAAACAGGATCATTACCCAAAACTATCCTGCTAAAACAACATGGTTTGAAGCCTGTTTTGCTGACCTTTGCACATGGGGTATTGAAGAGTTGTCATAATTTCTCGAATATTGCTGAACATTGCCTAGACACTTTGAGCAAAACTTTTAGTTGTATTTCATTAGAAATCTGTTCAAGCCCATTCTTGGTTTCAAACATCTTACTAAGCATTTGCTTCGTGTAGTTTCATACATGTATATATGAGTATATATATATTTTAATGTCACAGTTATTGATATATGTGGTTGTTTTAAGTATCTTTTTTGCCTTTTTTTGTCTTTTATGTCTTTTTCAAGATAAAAAAATAAACCTTTAGTTTCTAACTAAAATTTTGTGGTCCTTGTCTGAATTCTGTATTGAAAGGACAGATTCTTTATTTAGCATACACAGTTAAAGTATAAGGATACAGTTTATCTGATTCACAAAAGCTTGAGATAAGTTAAGACTGAGGTCTACTACAAAGGGAAAAACTAATTTAGTACTGTGCTGAAGTCAATAAGTGTGGCTCAGTTGTTCTTTTCCCCCAGCTTCTAGACATATAGATAACTATCACTGTTGTTTAGTCACTAAGTTGGGTCTGACTCTTGGAGCCCTATGGACTGTAGCCCACCAGGCTCCTCTGTCCCTGGGATTCTCCAGGCAAGAATACTGGAGTGGGTTGCCATTTCCTTCTCCAGGGGATCTTCCCAACCATGGCTCCTGTGTCTCCTGAATTGGCAGACAGATTCTTTACCACCGGGTCACCAGGGAAGCCCCGCGCGCGAGTTCTCGGTTGCTTCAGTCGTGTCTGGCTCTGTGGCCCTGCGAACTGTAACCCACCAGGCTCCTCAGTCCGTGGGATTCTCCAGACAAGAGTACTGGAGTGGGTGGCCCTGCCCTCCAGGGGATCTTCCCGACCCAGGGATTGAAATCGAGTCTCCTGTGTCTCCTGCACTGCAGGCGGATTCTTTACCGTTAAGCCAACGGGGAAGCCCAAGGGAAGCCCCAGACACTATCAATAAAACCAACCAAACAAAAATAGTTCTGAGTGTTTTTCTACTTACACTAGGTGTGTGAGAGTTGTGAATTCACTTCTAACACAAGAATGATGCTACTTTATGAAGACCATTCTGAAGAAATTGAGTTGCTGCCTGATTTTTCCAGCATTTTTTCTTATTTTACCCCTTGCTCTGATTTGTGATTCTGCCGACCTGACCCCTGTTATCTTCTCAATGTTCCATATAGTTAGGAAAATAGTCTGAGGAACAGGAAAACCCAAAGGGTTTCCTGACAGGCAAAATATAGAGTTGAGATATTAATAAAATTAATCAATGTATTATGGAATTTCCTGAGGTAATCCCTGTAAAATATGAGTTTATACGAGATTTATTCTGCAATTTGGGGAATCTACTCAAGTAATTAAGTTTATCTTAGAAATTAGTATAAGTCAAGATAAGCAGATCACGTTCTAGAGTTCTTTTTATTTTGCCTTTTTTTTTTTTTCCTTTCTCACCATTTCCAAGTTATATTTTCTCTTCTTTTGGAAAAACCACATAAATGTTTGTAGGAAAAGATTTACATTAGGATGTGGTAAGAGCAGGAGTCCCATTAGCAATTTATGAACTTTTCCTAGGAGACTATAGACCTCCAAGGTTGCACTACCCAAATTTAGGGTACCAAAACAGGAGTCAAATATCACTTGAGACTTTGAATCACTTTAATGTAGAAGTCTAGTAAAAAGGAAAAGTCATTCATTTCCTGAAGGCTGTGGTGAGATTACATTTTCAAGAAGACCCTACTCAGACTCAATATGCTTCCTTGTCAAAAATTAATTTACCTCAAGATGGCAACATATACTTATTTTTGATCAGTAGATACTAATAAAATTTTCTGTAACTTACATTTTCTTTTCTGAGTCTTACCTTTTGCGAGGCATAAAAATTTACCCTGGTCAATGAAGATTTACTTGAAAAACTTTGCTGGATGGAAGGCTTTCTGCAGAAAACCTGATGATAGGTGGGAATCACTGAATAGTGTATCACTAATCTGAGCTGCCTTTTCTCTCCAAGCTCATCTTATATTCTTTCCATCTCCAACCCCAAATTCAGAGATTTAGAGACAGAGCTGTCTTTAGCTACTACATTATGGAGAGTAATAGCAAAGGCAAATTAGATCTGGTTTTGAATCCAAGTCCCACCATTTACTAGCTGTATATTCTTTCTAACTTACTTAGTCTCACTTTCCTCATCTCTGAAATGAGATGATAACTACCTACTTCATGGGTTCTTGGGAAGAGTAAATGAGATAATGCATAAAAACCAATCAGTCACTAGTACATAATAATTGAAAGTCATTGCTGTTATTAGATATAACCAAAACAAAGGTGATTTTGATAACTCCCTTTTTAAGCTATTCCTTTTATTCCTCCAGGCAGTATGTTCCAAAAATATGAACTGGATATGATGGAACTTAGTTAAGGAAACCATTCTGGATCCCCTGAAACTTTACCTTATAAATCACAGTGAGGTCACTTTAAGGAGTCCAGAGGGAGAAATCTAGCTTGGTTAAATCTCAAAACAGTGTAACTTCATTTCTAACAAAGGAAATTCAGATTAAAACTTCTTAAGGTGCTTTTTTCTCACCTATCTAATTGGCATAAATTCGAAAGTTTGTCGAGATACTCTGCTGATGAGGCTGTGGAAAAACAGGAATGCTCAGTATTGCTGATGGAAATGCAAAAATCAATCATATAGTCCCTACGGAGGAGAAAAACTGTTATTCGCTGTGATGTCCAACTCTTTGCAACCCCATGGACTGTAGCCTGCCAGGTTCCTCTGTCCATGGAATTCTCTAGGCAAGAATACTGTAGTGGGTTACCATGCCCTTCTCTGAGGGATCTTCCTGACCCAGGGGTTGAATGGGGGCCTCCTGCATCGTAGGCAGATTCTTTACCTTCTGAGCCAGGGAAGTCCTACAGAAGAAAATGGGAATATTTAGGTTACGTGTATAAGCATTTCCTTTTGGACTCAGTAGTTCTACTTTCAGGAACCTACTGCAAAGACATGCTGGCAAAAATAAGAAAAGATGTATGTATATGGCTACTTACACCAGGAATATTTCTAATACCAAAAGACTGGAAACAGTAAGATTTGCTATTAGTAAGGGAATGATAATGATAATATAAACTATGGACACCCACATAGAGCACCATGCAGATGTAGAAAGGAATGAGGTATATCTCTATATACTGACAGGAAGTGATTCACAGGATACACTGTAAAGTATAAAACAAAGTCAGTCAGGAATCCCCCAGTGGCCCAGTGGTTAAGACTCAGCGCATTCACCGTTGTGGCCCAGGTTCAGTCCCTGTTCAGGGAACTAAGATTCCACAAGGTATGCAGAGCAGCCAAAGCGCCGAAACAAACAAACAAAACCAAAGTCAGAATAGTATGCATGTTACTGCTTATGTAAGAAAGGGGGAAGGATAAAAAATATATTGTATATATAGTATGTATAGTATACATATAAACTGAAAGGCATGGAAATGAAATTTTTTTCCTACTCCTTCAGGTGCAAAAGTAGGTTATTTGAGATATTCCTTATTTCTTTAGGCATTTTTTGCTATGAGCTTCCCTCTTACAGCTGTTTTGTTGTATTTCATAAGTTCTGTTATGTTTATTATGTTTGTTATGTTTGTCTTACATTTTTTACATTTTTTTCTTTGGTTTCTTTTCTGACCCATTAGTTATTCAGTAGCATGTTGTTTAATCACATATTTGTGAATTTTCCAGTTTTCTTCTTATAATTGCTTTTTAGTTTCATACCATTGTGGTCAGAAAAGATGTCTGATATGGTTTCAATCCTCTTAAATTTATCTTATTTCATGGCATTACATAAACTAATATGTCAATTATATGTTAAAAATTTATTAAATTATTACAATTTAAATTTTTTTAATTAAAAAATAAAGACATAAAAGGAAGCAGAAATCCTTGAAGAAAAGGCCTATATCACACTTGGAACACGTTCAAGATGCACCTGAAACTTCCTGTCATGTCAGAAATAAAGGAAGCTAGCAGAGGCTACTGGAGAAGGCAATGGCACCCCACTCCAGTACTCTTGCCTGGAAAATCCCATGGACAGAGGAGTCTGGTAGGCTACAGTCCATGGGGTTGCTAAGAGTCAGACACGACTGAGCAACCTAACTTTCACTTTTCACTTTCATGCATTGGAGAAGGAAATGGCAACCCACTCCAGCATTCTTGCCTGGAGAATCCCAGGGATGGGGGAGCCTGGTGGGCTGCCATCTCTGGGGTCGCACAGAGTCGGACACGACTGAAGTGACTTAGCAGCAGCAGCAGCAGAGGCTATTGGAGCTGAGTCAAAAGTCAATGAGCCTCTTCAATAAATGGTGCTGGGAAAACTGGACAGTTACATGTAAAAGAATGAAATTAGAACACTTCCTAACACCATACACGAAGATAAACTCAAAATAGATTAAAAACGTAAATGTAAGACCAGAAACTATAAAACTCTTAAAGGAAAACAGAGGCAGAACACTCAATGACATAAATTAAAGCAAGATCCTCTATGACTCACCTCCTAGAGTAATGGAAATAAAAACAAAAGTAAACAAGTGGGACCTGATTAAACTTAAAAGCTTTTGCACAGCAAAGGAAACTATAAGCAAGGTGAAAAGACAACCCTCAGAATGAGACAAAATAACAACAAATGAAACAATTGACAAAGGATTAATTTCCAAAATATACAAGCAGCTCATACAACTCAATGCCAGAAAAACAAACAAACCAATCAAAAAATGGGGAAAAGACCTAAACAGACATTTCTCCAAAGAAGACATACATATGGTTAACAAACACATGAAAAGATGCTCAACATTGCTCATTATTAGAGAAATGCAAATCAAAACTACAATGAGATATCACCTCACACCAGTCGGAATGGGCATCATCAAAATGTCTACAAACAATAAATGCTGGAGAGGGTGTGGAGAAAAGGGAATGCTCTTGTACTGCTGGTGGGAATGTAAATTGATACAGCCACTATGGAAGATGGTATGGAGATTCCTTAAAAAACTAGGAATAAAACCACCATATATCCCAGCAATCCCACTCCTAGGCACATATCCTGAGGAAACCAGAATTGAAAGAGACACGTGTATCCCATTGTTCATTGCAGCACTATTTACAATAGCTAGAATATGGAAGCAACCTAGATGTCCATTGACAGATGAATGGATAAAGTTGTGGTGCATATACACAATGGAATATTACTAAGCCATAAAAAGGAACACAGTTGAGTCAGTTCTAATGAGACGGATGAACCTAGAACCTATGATACAGAGTGAAGTGAGTCAGAAAGACAAAGATAAATCCCATATTCTAATGCATGTATACAGAATCTAGAAAAATGGTACTAAAGAATTTACTTACAAGGCAACAGTGGAGAAACAGAGAATAGACATATGGACATGGGGAGAGGGGAGAAGAGGGTGAGATGTATGGAAAGAGTAACATGGAAACTTACATTACCATATGTAAAACAGAGAGTCAACAGGAATTTGCTGTATGACTCAGGAAACTCAAACAGGAGCTCTGTATCAACCTTGAGAGGTGGGATAAGGAAGGAGATTGGAGGGAGTTTCAATAGGGAGGGGATATATGTATACCTATGGCTGCTTCCATTCCAATCCCAAAGAAAGGCAATCCCAAAGAATGTTCAAACTACCGCACAATTGCACTCATCTCACACGCTAGTAAAGTAATGCTCAAAATTCTCCAAGCCAGGCTTCAGCAATACATGAAACGTGAACTTCCAGATGTTCAAGCTGGTTTTAGAAAAGGAAGAGGAACCAGAGATCAAATTGCCAACATCTGCTGGATCATCGAAAAAGCAAGAGAGTTCCAGGAAAACATCTATTTCTGCTTTATTGACTATGCCAAAGCCTTTGACTGTGTGGATCACAAGAAACTGTGGAAAATTCTGAAAGAGATGGGAATACCAGACCACCTGACCTGCCTCTTGAGAAACCTGTATGCAGATCAGGAAGCAACAGTTAGAACTGGACATGGACCAACAGATTTATTCCAAATAGGAAAAGGAATACCTCAAGGCTGTATATTGTCACCCTGCTCATTTAACTTATATGCAGAGCACATCATGAGAAACGCTGGGCTGGAAGAAGCACAAGCTCGAATCAAGGTTGTGGGGAGAAATATCAACAACCTCGATATGCAGATGACACCACCCTTATGGCAGAAAGTGAAGAGGAACTAAAAAACCTCTTGATGAAAGTGAAAGAGGAGAGTGAAAAAGTTGGCTTAAAGCTCAACATTCAGAAAACTAAGATCGTGGCATCTGGTCCCATCACTTCATGGGAAATAGATGGGGAAACAGTGGAAACAGTGGCTGACTTCATCTTTTGGAGGCTCCAAAATCACTGCAGATGGTGACTGCAGTCATGAAATTAAAAGACACTTACTCCTTGGAAGGAAAGTTATGACCAACCTAGATAGCATATTAAAAAGCAGAGACATTACTTTGCTGACAAAGGTCCATCTAGTCAAGGCTATGGTTTTTCCAGTGGTCATGTATGGATGTGAGAGTTGGACTGTGAAGAAAGCTGAGCACAGAAGAATTGATGCTTTTGAACTGTGGTGTTGGAGAAGACTCTTGAGAGTCCCTTGGACTGCAAGGAAATCCAACCAGTCCATCCTAAAGGAGATCAGTCCTGGGTGTTCGTTGGAAGGACTGATGCTGAAGCTGAAACTCCAGTACTTTGGCTACCTGATGTGAAGAGTTGACTCATTGGAAAAGACCCTGATGCTGGGAGCAGGGGGGGGCAGGAGGAGAAGGGGACGACAGAGGATGAGATGGCTGGATGGCATCACCGACTTGATGGACATGAGTTTGAGTAAACTCCGGGAGTTGGTGATGGACAGGGAGGCCTGGTGTGCTGCAATTCATGGGGTCGCAAAGAGTCGGACACGACTGAGCGACTGAACTGAACTGAACTCTATTTCTGTTTTGTAACTAAGTTCATCTGTACCATTTTTTTAGATTCCACATATAAGTGATATCATATGTTATTTGTCTTTGTTTGACTTACTTCACTCAGTATGACAATCTCTTGGTCCATCCATGTTGCAGAAAATGGCATTATTTCATTCTTTTTTATGGTTGAGAATAATTTTACTTAAAATCCGAAGGCTTTACCATGGCCTCATGCTACCTCTAGGATTTTCTCCCTGTCACTCCATGCTATCCCCACTGGCTTTCCTACCGTTCCTCTAACATTCCAGGTTTTTACCAAGTTCAGGGTCTGTTCCCTGTGTCTGAAACTGCCCTTCCACAGAACAGCATCACTCTTCTTTTACAACCTTCAGATTTTTCCCAAGTGTCACATTCCCAAGGCCTTCCCTGGCCATATTATTTACAGTTTCAACACCCTCCTTACTCACTTCCTACCCCTTTCTGCTTTATTTTCACTCCTTAGCTAATCTGATATACATTTTACTTAAATTGTTTTACTTATTATTAGTTTCTCTCACCAAGCTGCATGAGGTCAGAGGTTTGTCTATTTTCTTCATTGCTATGACCTTGATTGTAATATATGACTACTTAGGAAATACTTGTTAAACACACAAACTAATACCTGCAAGTGCTCCTCCCTCCAACACACATACAGTTTCTGAAACCCTATATAAAGTAGCACCTTTCTCCCTACATACACACAGAGACCATTACTGAATTTCCTTACCGAGCTTTTTCCAAAAAGTTTCATTTAGCACCATTCGGGATATCACATATTCACGTATTTACTCTCTCTTCCCTTCCCTGTGGATTCTAATTTCCACGAAGGTTAGGACTGTATCCTCAGCGCCTTAGAACAGCACTTGACTCTGAGGAGGTACTCAGCTACTTCTTGGATGAATTAATGAACCAGTTCCGTCCGATGGTATTCCCTACAAGGTCACAAACTCTGTTAGTGTGGCGCTGAGCTTCCAGCACAATCTAGAGAAGCTCGCCAGTGAACTCTAAACTCCGAATCCAGTGCCTCTTAAAGGAAAGACAATGCCCCTAGAAGGGAACAGCAAAAACATCGGTGTTCCCCACTTCATTTCTGCCCCTAAAAATTCAACCACAGAATTGACACATCAGGCCAACGCAGAGAATAAAGCATTTAGTACATTACTAAACGTACTAAACGAAGACTCTGTAAACTGTCTGGTGTTAACGAATTTACTCGACTTTGTAGTGCTTCGGACACTGGGAAAACAAAAGCTAGTTTCTCCCAAGCGGGAGCCAGCCTTACCCAGCCAGGATCTACACCACCCCGACCGCGAGTCTTAGGATTGGTCCAGGCTCCTCAGGCCTGGCTGGGCTTCCGGCCGGCTCCTGGGAGAGGCTGTCCCGAGAGGCGCGTGGGCGGAGCGGGGCGGGGCCGCCGGGGCGTCCTCCCGCCCACCCAGCTCAGGATTGGCCGAGGCCCGGCAGGCACCACCCCGGCCAGGCGTCGGCCCGCATATGGGCGGGGTCGTCCTGTGAGGCGCGTGGGGCAGGCGGGGCTGGACCTAGGTTGGGGCTGGGCTGGGGCTTGGCTTGGCTCAGGGCTGGGTCCCGGGATGCTGCAGCTGGGCAGACCTGCGGGGTTTGAGCCGTGGCCGACGGATGGCCCACGTGCGGGTGGCGGTGAGGGTCCGGCCCCTCAGCAAGAGGTGAGTCTGGGCGGGAGGGGGCGCCTGAGGCGTCAAGTGAGCTGAAAGGAAGGCGAGGTCCCCGCCTCTCCCTTCAGTGAGTCCGGCGCGGAGAAATCAGACACAAAGTGGCCCAAGGGGCCAGCATCCGGAAACCGTAAAGGCCTGGCCGGGACAAGGCCTGGCTTGGGTTGGGTTTTAGATTAGTGCCCTGGCGGGGAGCACTTAGTGGAAAGCCTCGGGGTGGTCTGTCCTGTCCGTGTGCCCGGGGTCCCTGTGTCACGGCAGGAATTTTGGGGGACCGCGCGCGGCTCAAGTTTTGATGCACAGGTTGAGCCTTTCTGGATACGCTGAGAAGGGCTGGGAAGTATCTCTATGTGGGGAGAGGGGTCGGCGGTCTACTGTCTCTTATTGATGGCTCTGGAGTACCTGTAGGACTGACGGAGAATCGTGAGTTTCTGCGTGCACATGGGTTTCTCTGTGAAGAAGTGGAGGAAAGCAGGTTGTAAGGCATAAGAGGGAAATTGAAGCTCAGAGAGATCGTGGTTTCGTTCTGTGGGCGACTTCAGAAGTGTGAAGTAGGGGGAAGTCATTCTAAGCCCTTCCCTCAGCGTAGCCAGTTCCCATGTTTTCATGTGGGAATCTGATCCTACACTCCTCAGCTGTTGAGGTATCCAGGGTCCACAATTTCTTTACCTTCTTACTGATTTTTCCACTCACATGTTTGGAAAGTCAGGGAAGACTTCACAGAAGGCTTGGTGTTTGAACCCAAACGCTTTTGAAAGAGTTGTTAGTTTGCTGACAGGTGGAGGAGAAGATGTAGAGAGCATTCTGTGAGAACACAGAGCGAAGGACTTAGGCTCTTAGGAAGCAGAAAAGTTTAGGGCTTTTGAGGAGAGGCTGTGTGGAGGGAGGTGAGTGGTAGGAGATAAACCTGGCAGCATGTGGTTTGGGACCTGAAGGCACATATTGGAACTATTTGGGAGGTTTAAAAAACTTCCAGGACACAAGATGGCTTGAAAATTGGACAGAGCAGTCAGAAAAAGACATTGTCTCTCAGAACAAAATTCGGTTCTAGCAGGAGCAGGGCTTCCTTGGTGGCTCATATGGTAAAGAATCTGCCTGCAATGTGGGAGACTGGGGTTCGATCCTTGGGTTGGGAAGATCCTCTTGAGGAGGGCATGGCAACTGACTCCAGTATTCTTGCCTTGAGAATCCCGTGGACAGAGGAAACTGGTGGGCTGTGGTCCATGGGGACACAAAGAGTTGGACAGAGTTCACTGAGCGACTAAGCACAGCACCACAGCACAGCAGGGTCTATGTTTGTCCTGACTGGAGGTGATTGGCTTGAAAAGTCATACAGCTGACAGAATAATGAGAGCGGTGTGATAAGGGAAGGGGACAAAAGAGTAGGAAAAGACAGAAGTGGTACAATGGAAACTTCACTGGTGGTCCATTGGCTAAGACCCTGCATTCCTAATACAAAGGGGTTTGATTTCGATCCCTGGTCTGGAACTAGATCCCACATGCTACAATGAAGAGTTGACAAGAGTTTGGCAGCCACAGTAGAGAATAACATGTCAAACAAAAGTGAAGGGAAAAGAAGGGCACAAAAGCTTATTAACTTTTAAATTTTCTTTATTATTATTTTGGCTGTCCTGGGTCTTCACTAATGTGAGTGGGCTTTCTCTAGTTGTGGCCAGCTGGTTTCTCATTGAGGTGGTTTGTTATGTTTTGGAGCATGGGCTCTAGAGCGCAGGTGCAGTAGTTGTGGTGCACAGGCTTGTTGAATCTTCCCGAACCAGGAATCGAACCTGCATCGCCTGCATTGGCAGGCAGGTTCTCAACCACTAACCACCAGGGAAGTCTGAAAAGCTTATTAACTTTTAGCTCAGGTTAAGAGCCTTGAGCAGCAAGGGGTAGAAGAGCAAGACTGCAGTTACCCAGATATGAGAGGATTATAACCTGCTGAAGATTCAGGAGCCGGGATGAATAAACCCAGCATGACCCCAGCTAAGAAGTCCAAACTATTCCCCTCTTCTCACCACACTGTATTCCAGGGTTTGTTAACTTCCACCACCTTCACTGAGGCTCATCTCAATATAGGCTATTTACTGATTATGTGATTTGTCTCAGCCTTCAAAAAAGTGATCAGCACAGATTCAGTTAACAAAGTCATTGGATCTTATGTGTTACTTGGAAATAAATCTTGGAGCTCAAGCTTCCATTTTTTATTTTTCCAGATGAGAAAATGATCTTGTTAAAGATCTAAAAGTAGATAGAGCCAAGATTCCATTCACCAGACTAAGCTGCTCCTTCCTGAGATTACAGAAAAATTGCACTTCTTTCTCAAATGCCTGTTTGCTTAGTAGGACTAGTACAGACCATCAATAAAACAATAATATGGAAAATGGTTTTAGTGTGCTCCTTTTTACCACACAGTTGTTTCCCATAATCAGAAAATCTGTGTCTTATTGTAAGATGCTGCCGCTTGTTTGTCCCAAATCATTCATCATTGACAGAACATATTGGCCAATACTGTAGGCTCTGGAACACTTTCCACTGCCCTTGCAAAAAGGTAATTATCATGAACTATATTCCCTTTATGTGCTCTTCTTTTTAAATCTGTGAAACAAAAAAAAAATCTGTGAAATAGTATAACTACTTCAATGGTTTTTTGTGAAGATTAAATGAAAGGATACATTAAAAATACTTAGAGCCTGGCTGCTTTTAAGTGTCTGATAAAATGCTAGCTATATAATTTTTAACAGCTATTTTTATTCCTCCTTGTTCTTAGCTGTCTTTGTAAATTTTATAAATGAGTAGATAACAAGTGGAAATGGCTTGGCTATTTTCTAAGACAGTGATTTTCAAATTATAGGATACATACAGTTAACCTGGGGAGCTTGTTATAATACAACTTGTTAAGAGGAATTCAAATTAACTAGCTCCACCACCTCCTATAATTCTGATGAGTGAAGCCTGTGGACCACACTTTGAGAAACTGTCCTAGGAGTCAACTTGTAACTGAGGATTTATTCCTGTACAAAACCTTTAACCCTAAGGAATGAATGCCTATTAGTAGAATTCAGGCCCCAGAGGCTAAATGGTGGTAGCCACAGCAGACTTCTTTGAACTCTGTGCAGTCAACTGCCCTGTTGAGGTTGGTGTTCTTTCTTTCTCTTGCTCAACTTTGTCTTCATTTTGTTTTAGAATATTTTGGAACCACTAGGTTACCAATGGCAATGGGCCAGGCAGGGAAGGGGTGGCATCTCACCAACTATAGTGTCATATCCTTTTGTCAAGAGGTCAAGTTCAAGACCCTTTTTTATTTTGGCTGCTTTATGCTAGAGTCCTAGGTGAATCCTTAAGAAAGGGCTCACTTAAAAAAATTAGATTAAATAGATTTGCAAAAGTTTTCCCCCTTACTTTCTTTGTTGCTCAATTTTACTATAGCCTGTGTATTTTATAGTGGGTAAAGGGAGAGTAAAACCTACTTTTAAATGCAAAAGGGGAAAAAAATGGTCTTAATACCAAAACTGAAAGATTTCCTTTAGGAGAGCTAGGGGCAGGGGATGCAGTTTTATAATCCTGGGGGACGAAGTATATCCCTACTGCCTTAAGTTCTGTCTAGTATGAAATGTGAAAGAAAGAGCATCAGAGCCTTGAGGAAATTTAAGTAACAGGAATGCCATCCACCTAGAAGGAAATTTTTTTTCCAGGACTTTATTCCAAATACACTGACTAGTTTACAAAAACAATCTTAAATCTAAAGACCCCTGTCTCACTGTGTATCCCTTGCCATCCCCTCTCCCCAAGTCCTCAAGGCCACATCCTGGGAACCCGGAGGGAGGATAAAAAGGACACTGAACATATTTTCTCAACTTTCAGGTCCCAGGCCAGGAATAATTTAATTGATAGTTTTCACTGTAGTAGAAAGTGCCAGTGAGTTAACTCCCATCTGTTAATATTCTGGCCTTGAGCACTTTATTTTAAAATATTTATTTATTTATTTGACTGTGTCAGGTCTTAAGCGAGGCACATGGACTCAGTAGTTTCCCCACAGCATGTGGAATCTTCCCAGACCAGGGATTGAACCCACATCTCCTTGCATTGGAAGGCAGATGCCTAACCTCTGGACCACCAGGAAGTCCCTGGCCTTAAGCATCTTAGCTAAAGCTCTTTATGTTGTGAAAAAAGATTTCATATCTAGAATGGAGTGTATTCCATTCATTTTGGGCTTCAGGTATATGAATCACTTGGATTAACCCCTTAAAGTGAATTTAGAGGTTGGTTAGTTGTTACAAGTGTTACTACATAACTACAGTTTAGGAAGATCCTTAAGGATCTTGGCTGTTATTCTGACTTAAGAAGATAATATAAGTAAAGGATTTAGGAAATATGTTCTCAGGTCTCAACAGAAAGGACTCTGAAACCTTTTTCATTATTTTCTGTGCTCAAAATATGAGAGAAAATGAGAAATGATGCCATGCTGTGTGCTGAGCTGAGGATACTCTCAGGGTTTCCCAAGCCTGATTTCTGAGGCATATGGCTTTGTGGTTAGACAGATCTCGGTTTAAATTCTGGCTCTGCCACTGCTAGCCGTGTGACCTTGGACAAGTTACATAATTTTTCTCAGCCTTAGTTTTCCATTTATAAAAAAAAAAAAAAAAGATCTGTTAGGAAACTATGTCAGGAGGGTGTGTTAAGAGGATAGCATAGAATGAAGTATAGTGTATACTGTACTTAATACAATGCTTAGCACATAGAGGGTACCCAATAACAGTGACTCTTCACTGTTCCCAAGCCGAATTCTAACAATCCAGAGAAGCATGCCAGCTCGGGGACTGCTTCAGACACACCGGTTGTGGAGACAGCAGTAGGGAAACATTTTGTCCCAATAGTGCTGGTCTCAGCTGCTCTTTTTCTGATTAATTTTAAAAAACAACATTTCCTCTCATCTGGGTTTGTGTCTTGCTTCTAGGGAGATCAAAGAAGGGGGAAAAATTATTGTGGAAGTTAATGGCAAAGTGGCAAAAATCAGGAATTTAAAGGTAAGCCTGAAATTGTTTTCCTTTTTCTTTCCCCTGAAGAGCTAGTATTAATTACAGTGACTTCTGGGGTGAAGGTGTGTATGTAAATACATTTAGAGAGGGGGAGTAGAAGAGGAAAGGGCATATAAGGGGAATTGTGGGAAGAACTTTGACCAACCACAAAGCAAATATAAAAATATAACAGGGAAGAAGTTCCAGGGATGTAGTTACTGCAACCCAAGTTCTACCAGATGGGGTACAGCTATTTTGGAAACTGGTCAGTAGTAGATATTTTTTTTTTCTTTTTTTAATAGTAGAGATTTTGAAAGTAAATACATGGCCAGCTTAAATCATGTTGGGGGACAATTTGTGCATATGTTTAACTCACCTGACCTCCTATTAGACTTTGGCTCAATCCTATTATTGGATATCACTTCATCGAGAAGCATTAGCAGGGGTTTTAGCATGCATCTGCTAATACAGAACTCATTTTTAGCCATAGTGACGCCAAGTAAAGACTTTAGATCCCAGAAGAGAGTTGGGCACTAGCCCAAGTCTTGCTGTAAATATTCTTCCATAGATCTGACTGATCTTTGAGTCACAACTGGATAGACACTGGCAACTTCCTTCCCCACCCTTACTACTTCCTTTGGCTTATTTCCTCCATCCCATTCTTCCTTTTCCCAGGCCAGGGGAAGTAGAAGGGATTCTTTCTTTCTGAGCCTTGAGGAGTGGAGGACAGGGAAGCCAGCCATGTGAATGCCGCTGTGGTCAGCTTGCAGGTGGTACTTGACATTCCTGACAGCTGAGGAAGCTGACTTGCGGGAGGAGGGTTTTCTGGACCCCAGTCCCCCCAGCCACATCCACTCTTGTGTTCCTCCCATGATGTGATCCGTTTCCTTTTGTCAATAGCTCTCTGCTGAGAGAGAAACCTGTCAGACTTTATTTTTTTTTTTTAATTTTTTTAAATTAATTAATTAATTAATTAATTTATTTTTTCAGTGGGTTTTGTCATACATTGACATGAATCAGCAATAGATTTACACGTATTCCCCATCCCGATCCCCCCTCCCACCTCCCTCTCCACCCGATTCCTCTGGGTCTTCCCAGTGCACCAGGCCTGAACACTTGTCTCATGCATCCCACCTGGGCTGGTGACCTCTTTCACCATAGATAATATACATGCTGTTCTTTCGCAACATCCCACCCTCACCTTCTCCCACAGAGTTCAAAAGTCTGTTCTGTACTTCTGTGTCTCTTTTTCTGTTTTGCATAAAGGGTTGTCGTTACCATCTTTCTAAATTCCATATATATGTGTTAGTATGCTGTAATGTTCTTTATCTTTCTGGCTTACTTCACTCTGTATAATGGGCTCCAGTTTCATCCATCTCATTAGAACTGGTTCAAATGAATTCTTTTTAAGGGCTGAGTAATATTCCAAAAATATGGAACGCTTCATGAATTTGCGTGTCATCCTTGCGCAGGGGCCATGCTAATCTTCTCTGTATCGTTCCAATTTTTAGTATATGTGCTGCCGAAGCGAGCACCCTGTCAGACTTTAAACAGGAGCTCCCCGGGGACAAAAGACCTTTCATTCTCTCCTGTCTCTTATTTATATCTCTGTTGCCTAATCACTTCAGCTGCTTTGTTCTGAGAGCTTATATTTTTGGTTCTTAAGAATAAATCCTGGCCAAGATCACACTCTAATCTGCCCCCTGCTCACCTTGCTGGCCAGCTATCCTCTTTTCTGAGTCCAGTTATCCACTCAGAATCTCTTCATCATCCTGTCAGCCTCATTCTACTGTGGGTTTTAGTACCCAGTTCAAGGGATTGTTTCTCCCTGTCCAGAATCTAAATATTAAGTAATAAGATAGGCATTTCTGTGAATAATGCCACTCTCTCCAGTACCAATTCCAAGCTGTGGCTCTGCCCTCTTCTACACGGAGCAGTTGGATTGGGCCCAGCTCTTCTGTCCAACATGCTCTCTGGGGGTGATACCCCAGGGACCTCTGTGAAAACTCTAGGTTGACAGAGCCTGTCAGGCCCAGGGACTGAATTACTCATGCACTACTGGTATATTCTATAGAAATACTTAGAGAAGAAATGATAGTAAGAAGAAGAAGCCCAGGGAAGGAGAGGTTTTTTTCTCTCAACTGGTCTTATGCCTCACAGGGCTGGTTTGTATGTAGCTATGTGATAATATGATAGACATTTAATTCTCTGGTGCTTCATTGTACCTAACCAGATGAAGACAAAGGTTACTTTTTCCCCCTTTTTCAGGTAGATATCATAAAGGTTCTCATGATCAGTCCAGGTATCTCTATCTACGAGCAGAGGAATCAAGTGCCTCTGCTTTGATTCTGATATTACAGTAGAGAAGGTACTAGATCCTGTGTTTAATTTTAGGTGGACGGTCGACCTAATGGCTTTGGTGACTCCCGAGAGAAGGTTGTGGCGTTTGGCTTTGATTACTGCTACTGGTCAGTCAACCCAGAGGATCCCCAGTATGCATCTCAGGATGTGGTAATGTCATTTTCCTTCACTTTCTCAAGGTCTTTATAACTGGATAATCATTGGGAAATTAACGTGGAATCTGGGCCCTGGCTATTTCTTACTTATGGTAGGTTGGTCAGAAACTAATGATGTTTTGGTCTGGGAAGTGTTATCTGCAGAAGATCTGCTGAGGACTGAGAGGATGAGCTAAGCCTTTGCTGGCTAACGCTGTTGGTCATCCTTCCTGCTGCTTAGCTTTCCCACAAATTTCTAAGGCAGCAGGTCTGGTCAAGGGGGTCTTCATAGGACTTCTGTTTCTGTGAAGCAGCAGCGTTGTCCTGGTTGGAGCACTGTCAGAGGTCATGCATTTGGTCCCTGAGATGGCCAGCAAGCCTTGCCTGATTCACTTCTGTGACCACAGACAGTAGCTCTTATCCTAGCAGCCACCAGGGTCCTTTCTAAAATTAGAAAAATAATTTCTTTGGCTTTTCATATGTTCTTTCTTACATGAGAAAGAGAATACTAGAGGAATATGTCCTTGGGAAAAAGTTTTGAAAATGGATATATTTGGGGAGGAGCCCTAGACAACCATTGCCTATCAGTCTATATGCCTTTGAATAAAAAGCCAAAGTGTGTTTTCTGCTAAATATTTCAGTCCTTTGTGAAACTTTCCCTAATTATGCTAAAGAAACCGTTATCAAGTTTGAGTGATTTAGAGGACAGCATAGGCATACCTCATTTTATGACATTTGGTTTTATTGCACCTAATAGATACTGCGTTATTTACAAATTGACTATTTGTGGCAACTCTGTATCGAGTAAGTCTGTCTGTGCCATTTTTCATAGCATTTGTTTACCTCGTGTCTCTGTGTGACATTTTGGTAATTCTCATAATATTTAAAATTTTAAATTATTATTCCATTTTTATGGTTATCTCTGGCCATGTCAGCACTATGACTCACTGAAGGCTCAGATGATGGTTAGCATTTTTTAGTCTCAAAGAATTTTCTAATTAAGATTTGTTCATTGTCTATAAACATACTGCTATTGCACTTAGTAAATGGCAATATGTGTAAATATGTCTTTGGTATGTACTTGGAAACCAAAAAATTCATGTGACTGCCTTTGTTGCAATTATTCACTCTATTATGTTGGTTTGGAGCCAGACCTGTAACATCTCTGAGGTCTGCTGGGACTGATTTTTCTGCTAGTGCAGACTTCTGAAGATGATTGGATAGTTCTAAACCATGGAAGTGTAATTCCCCTTCCTTCCCTTTTGAGGGGACCATGTGGAAATAAGACCCTAGACCACTGTGGGATTTGTTATTTTCATTGGTCCCTTCTGTTATGATATGAGCACCTCACTTTTGTAGTCACAGTTTATTTGCCATAAATGCTTAGCAGGTGCAGTGTGGGTATTACCTGGCCCTGACAAAGCCTTCTCTGTCCTTTGGAGGATGAGGGCTCTTGCAGATCCAGGCTTGTCTTGTGACCCTCGAACTTTATCCCAATACTCAAGTGTGTATGAGATAACTGGTTTACTGGTGTTCATATTGTTCCACTGAGATCCTCCAAGAAGAGCCAGGAAAGGAACTGACTCTTAAATAAGAGGATGGTACTCCTAAAGCAGTTCACAATTGTGACTGTATCTGTGGCATCGAAGACAGTGGTCTCTAGAAGAAAGTGTGAGCATTCCAATGGCTCCTTCTGTTCTTGGCCATAGCATACCTAGGACTGTTCTGTACATAAGAAACATTAACTATTTTGTGTAACATTTGATAGATAATCTGGGAAGTATATGTAAACAAAACAAAAACCACCATTTAGTGTACAGTGTACAGGTATAATTTTGTTTTGAGGCTCATATTTTGTATTTATGTAGCTTAAGTGTGTAAAAATTATCTAGTGGAAACCCAGAAGCCCATCAGTTCAGTTCAGTTCAGTCGCTCAGTCGTGTCCGACTCTTTGTGACCCCATGAATCGCAGCACGCCAGGCCTCCCTGTCTATCACAAACTCCCGGAGTTTACTCAAACTTCTGCCCATCCAGTTGGTGATGCCATCCAGCCATCTCATAGAGGAGGGGAATTCATAAATATGATTCCTCTTCTGTTGCTTGATTTGAAATTCAGTGGAAAGATCAAATGGGATTTGGACAGGAAGCCTGTGCAGAGAGATAAAACCAGTGCCTCCTAAAACTTATTCTGGCTTGTTTACTGAAAGTCTAAGGCATTCATTGGGTAGTATATGAGAGGGAAGGAAAGGAATCTCTGTCACAGGCTGGAGAAGGGCCAGAGTTTCCAGAATGTTCTCAACACTCAGTTCCACCTGATTTGTTTGGACGGACTCATCTCTGACAGAAATTGCAGCCCAGACTTTTAACGCTAATCAGTATGGCTCTGAGGTTACCAGGGTTAAGAGAGGCAGATTGTTATAAAATAGGACTTGGCATAGGAAAGAATTTATATGTCATCTGGTTCTTCCTCTCCCAAAATACAGCAATCCTTTCCACTGTCTTTCTGATCATATTTTGGGGGACGGGGGAGGGGTGGCAAGAGGCCAGTCTTATTGAAGTATAATTTTGATATAAGTCACCATTTAGTATACAGTGTACAGTTCTATGAGTTTTGGCAAGCACATATAATTGTACAGCTTACACTACAATAAGTATATAAAATAGTGTATCATCCCCCAAATCTTCCATGTCTCTTTGTAGTCAAACTGTTCTCCTTAACCACCTAGCCCCTGGAAATGTTTTCTTCCCTACAGTTTTATCTGCTTCATAATGCTATATAAGTGTAATATAATAGTAGGTAGCCTTTTGAGTCTGGCTTACTTCACTTAGCCTGATGTATTGAATACTTGAGATTCACCTCTGCTGTGGTTTGTAATCTGACCTTGATTCAGACTCATGTAAATAATTTTCTTGCCCCGAAGGAATCTTATGGCTTTGAAAACATTGATTCTAACTGCAAAGGGTGAGGCACCAAGTCCCTGGAGGATGTACCTCCTTTTTTGAAGGAAGGACTGTCATCACCCTCAGAAATACAGCACTGATTCCAAAATACCCAGATATCTGCATTGAAATTTTCCCTACTGGTCTTAGGGGGATTTTGAGCAACGTCATAAACCATTGCATGATAGATGTTGATGAAAAGTCACCTATTTGGTGTTGGTGCTGCCTCCTGCTCATGGTCTTTTAGAGTGTTAGAGCTTGAAGGGAACCTAGCTGTCATCCAGGCCAGGCTTTCCCAACCTCAGCACTATTGATATTCTGGCTGTGTAATTCTTCGTTGTGAGGAATCTGTCTTGGACACTGTAGGATCTTTAGCAGTGTTGCTGGCCTCTATTCTCTAGATGCTGGTAGTAGTCCCAATTATGACAATCAAAAATGTTTTCAGACAAGGCCCATCTTCTAGGCCAACCCTTTTATGTTCCAGATACAATGTATAACTAACATAGGCTTATACAGGCAGTTAATGCCCAAGCAGGACTAGACCCTTGCTTACTCTGGTGGCTTTTGCATTGCATTGTGTTTATGCTTTGTTACAGCCTCAAAAAATAAGTTCAAGATTAAAATTCCTTAGCGCTTTAGCACTTTCCAGTCCTTAATGGTGACACACTTCAACACATAGATCAGGTGTCAACAAATATGAGCCTGTAGAGAGCAAGTCAGCTGCTTCTGCTGAGAGGCAGCTTCCTTGTTAATCACCTGTCGATCCTAAATGTTTATCATTTCATTTGACTCTCTCCCCAAAGTCTATCAAACATATATTTTTACTCTGTTTTATAAATAAGGAAACTGAGGCATGAAAGGTTACAAGGCTTGCCTGAGTCACTTAGCCAGTAAATAAGTAGTGAAGCAAGGATTCAAACCCAAGACAGTCTGACTCTAAATTGTATGTCGTGTCTACCAAGCCTCACTGACTCTCAACATTAAACTATTCTCGTTTAGTCTACTAGTGACCTGGTCCTCTCTTTCTATATATTATCTGTTTCCATTCTTTCAGCAACCTGAAATGGAGAAGATTTTATCTTCTTTCTGTAGTTGGGGAAATTTAGGCTTAAAGAGATTACATGATCTGCCCAAAGTCACACAACAAGAAAATGAGTCTTGGATTTGAACGCAGGATCATCTGAATGCAAAGTTCATATTCTTTTATAAAAAAATATAAAAAGAGGTATTATAGTAAAAGGAAGAGAAGGAAAATTGAGGAGAGAGGATGATGGGAAAGAGAGAGAGAGAAAAGGTTATGGTGATTGGGGATTGGCAGGGGATTATACTATCTGATTTGACATCAGAGTCGTGGGGTAATGGACATCAGCATTCCTTTTTTTTATTCAATTTGAAAGCAATAATTGTTTATTAACTGACTAGATTGCAAAAATAATTATGGTAGATACCTTAGTTCATCCTTCTAATAAGCCTGTTGATCTAGTCTTCCCTGTTGCCAGCATCCCCACCTTTTTACAAAATGGGTGGTCTTTTTCTTCATTCCTCTTCATGGAGAAGACAATTTATTTTGTTTTATTTTATTTTGGAGAAGACAATTTAAAGGGTCACAGGAAGCTGCTTGCTTCTTTGAAACATTTTCCAACATATAGATGTCATGAATCATATCCTCCATGCAGATGATGCCATATTTCCCAAGAGATTGAGCTATCAATGTGTTATCCATCAGGACAATTCACTTCTTGTTGATTTTGCCATAACCTCAGTTGTAGATGAATTCATTTACAGACTTCAGATTTGGGTACCCCCATTAAATGTTTTGGAGAAGGACATGGCAATCCCCTCCAGTATTCTTACCTGGAGAATTCCATGGACAGAGTAACCTGGCGGGCTACAGTCCACAGGGTCACAAAGAGTCAGATACTATGAGTGACTGAGCACTCTTGAAGTTAGAACTGGGTTTGAATTCAGGCATAGCCACTTAATAGCTGGCTTACTTCAGACAGTTAACTTAACCTGTCTGAGTCTTAGTTTTTTTAGCTGGAGTGGAGAAGCAAATGGCAACGCACTCCAGTATTCTTGCCTCGAGAATCCCATGGACAGAGGAGCCTGGTGGGCTACAGTCCATGGGGTCGCAAAGAGTCGGACACGACTGAGCGATTTAACTTCACTTCACTGTGAGGAGGAAAGAAATAGTGATGTGAAGTGCTCAGTCTAGGGCTTGGCAACTAGAAGTTGAGTAAATGAGGTTGTGAGTGCTGTGGCTTGGGTTGTGATTATCACTATCACAGTAGAAGAGAAGCAAGGCTCATGCTTCTTTCTAAGAGCTGAACTAGCTTTGAAAATCTCTTCTTTCAATCTGTTGTGCTCACTTCTGGGACCAGCATGCTCCACTTGGAAAATTAACTTCCCTCCCTTCCTCCTGGTCAGGAACATCTGTTGGCGCGGGAGTCCTCTGCTCAGGCATATTGTGTTTGGGTGATTACGTGTTTGTAAAAATTTCCATGAAGAGCATTAGCTCAGCTTTACCCACCAAGGACTGTGAGTGGCTGTCAAAACAAGTGCAGACTGAGTCAACAGAAAGCCAGTCACGAACAAAAAAACCACCCAGCCCTTGTGGGACGTAATTGCTTCTATACTCCTGGGAATCTTTATTTCAAAGTGCTTTTGTTATTTGGCTAAAACACAATGCCTAAAATGCCTGTAGCTTTTCCACATGAAAAATTGTGAGTGAGCAGAGATTTCCTCCCCACAACTACCAAATTCAAAACTGAAATTCTAGTAGCACTGTGGTTGTGTTTGTTGTTGTTTACATGTCCATAATACGCTGAACTTCACACAACACAGAAATACCATCCATTGCTTACCCTCAAAGAGCCCTGGCAGGGGCCAGGATGGAGGGCAGTGGGCTGTGTGTGTGTTGATGTGCATGCATGCATGTATGTTTGTGTTACAGGTTCTTTGGTGAACATATTCTCCAGTCCTGGACTCCAGTTTAAAGATGTTAGGAGCCTGGAGAGGCTTCAGAGGAAAACCCCACACACCCCAAAATGATTAAAGGACTGGCTGCAGGAACCAAGAGGAAAGCTACTGTCAGTGTAGTACATGCCATGTGTGTGATTGTTTAATGAAGGAACATTGCTTTGCAGACAGGAAAGTCAGGTGATAATAGTGCCTTACAAGTATAGAGCATGATGATTTTAAGTTTATGCAGCATTAAAACAAGCTGGTCTTCATTGCCATTAGGAGAAAACAGAAGAGAATTCCCTGGCCATCCAGTGGCTTGTACTCTGTGCTTTCACTGCCGAGGGCACAGGTTGAATCCCTGGTCAGGCAACAGAGTTTCCGCAAGCTGTGCAGCACAGCCAAAAAAAAAAAAAAATGGAAAAAGAGAAATTTTGGATTAAATTGCAAAGGACTGTTTGTAATTAGGACATGAAGAGTAGCTTGTGCAGAGTTTTTGAATCCAGCTAAATAGTTTTGACTTTAGAATTCCAGAATTTTGGTGTTAGAAGAAACGCTAGAGACACATATTTGAAGGATAAAGGCGTAGAGAGACAAAAATAGCAATTATAGGGTGTTTTTTCTTTTTGGTTAGTCCAGAACTGTGCTTGATGTTGCATGGGAAGTCCTGTTGCTTATTCCAATGACAGGGTCATGAACTGCAACAGAGAGTTTCCTGCAGGGCAGGAAGTGTGCTGCTTAACAAAATCCCAAGGAAAGATCTTGTTCTTGAGACTGGGCCTCTCCCTGACTCTACTCCATCAAGATGAGGACATGGCATTGTAACCATCTAGTAGTATGTGGGGGCATTGAGCACCTATTATTATAGGTTCTCTAATGTGACATATGCTTTCTTTGTACAGTTCTTCTGTGTATTCTTGCCACCTTTTCTTAATTTCTTCTGCTTCTGTTAGGTCCTTGCCAGTTTTGTCCTTTATTGTGCCTATCTTTCCATGAAATGTTCCCTTGGCATGTCCAGTTTTCTTAGAGATCTCTAGTCTTTCCCATCCTGTTGTTTTACTCTATTTCTTTGTATTGTTCACTTAAGAAGGCTTTCTTATCTCTGCTTACTATTCTCTTGGATATATCTTTCCCTTTCTCCTTTGCCTTTCACTTCTTTTCTCAGCTATTTGTAAGGCCTCCTCAGCCAACCACTTTGCCTTTTTACATTTCTTTTTCTTGGGGATAGTTTTGGTCACCACTTCCTGTGCAATGTTATGAACCTCCATCCATAGTTTTTTGGGCACTCTGTCTACCAGATCTAGTCCCTTGAATCTATTCGTAACCTCCACCGTATAATCATAAAGGATTTAATTTAGGTCATACCTGAATGGGCTAGTGATTTTCCCTACTTTGTTCAATTTGAGCAGTTCCACAAACTATGAAATATTCTTAATGAAATGGGAATAGAAGACCACATTACTTGCCTCCTGAGAAACCTGTATGCAGAACAAGATGCAACAGTTAGAACAACGGTGTGGAACAACGGACTGGTTCATAATTGGGAAAGGAATACCTCAAAGCTGTATATTGTCACCTTGCTTATTTAACTTATATGCAGAGTACATCATGTGAAATGCCAGGCTGAATGAATCACAGGCTGGAATCAAGATTGCTGGGAGAAATATCAACAACTTCACATATGCAGATGATACCACTTTAATGGCAGAAAGCAGAGAGGAACTAAAGAGCCTCTTGATGAAGGTGAAAGAGGAGAGTTAAAAAGCTGGCTTAAAATTCATCATTCAAAAAACTAAGATCATGGCATCCAGTCCTATCACTTCATGGCAAATAGATGGGGAAAATGTGGAAACAATGACAGATTTCATTTTCTTGGGCTCCAGAATCAATGCAGACAGTGACTGCAGCCACAAAATTAAAAGAGGCTTGCTCCTTGGAAGAATAGCTATGATAAACCTAGACAGCATATTAAAAAGCAGAGACATCACTTTGCCACAAAGGTCTGTATGTCAAAGCTATAGTTTTTCCAGTGGTCATGTATGGATGTGAGAGTTGGGCAATAAAGAAGGCTGAGCACCAAGGAATGGATGCTTTCAAACGGCGGTGCTGGAGAAGACTCTTGAGAGTCCCTTGGACAGCAAGGAGATCAAACCAGTCAGTTCTAAAGGAAATCAACCCTTTAACTGGAAGGACTGATGCTGAAGCTGAAACTCCAGTGTTTTGGCCACCTGATGGGAAGAGCTGACTCATTGGAAAAGACTGATGCTGGGAAATATTGAGGGCAAGAGGAGAAGGGGACAACAGAGGATGAAATCGTTAGATGGCATCACTGACTCAATGGACATAAGTTTGAGCAAACTCAGAGAGATAGTGAAGGACAGGGAAGCCTTGCATGCTGCAGTTCATGAGGTTGCAAAGAGTCAGACACTACTTAGCGACTGAACAACGACAACAACATTGTTACCAGGCTGGGACTGCTTAATGGCTTCCACAGAAATAACATTTCTATCTGGGGACTGCACCCCATTATAAGATGGTAATTGATCTATGACCTCCTGCCTCAGAAAGTAAGTAGGGTGAGGTAGAGAGGAGTATGACCCTCACTTTTGTTGTATCTGCTGTACTTGGAATGTGAATGAAGGCTTTGGAGAAAAGGAAAGAAGGTGGAAGAGTTACTGAAACTGCAGAGGGACCTTGGAGAGCAGAAGGGGAAAACATGAAGAAGAAACTAAGGTGAGAAGGAATTGGAGAGTTCACAGAGGGGTTAGGATTATACCATTTTTTACAGGAGATATCATTTCCAATTTAGGTGTAAGAACAGGCTCAGATAGGTTGAGTAGCTGGCTTGACGGTCACACAATCAAGTAACGGAGCCAGGATTCAAACCTTTGACTGTGTGATTCCGAAGTCCAAGCTCTCAAATGCTGCACTATTTATACAAGTTCTCTTTGTTTCTGCGTTTCCAGTGCTGCACGTCTTAAATGATCTATCAGTGGTTAGCGGGTTGATAATTTCATTTATGATTCAACGGATGAGAGACAAGCAGGACTCTGCCTTCCTGAATCTTATGGCCTATTTTGAGAAGGCCTTGCAGTTTGCCTAAGCTAGAGAGCCACAGACATCTATGAATTTCTCTGTGCATCCCTTTCCCTAATGCATATATGTGCTAGGGCAGCTGGGGAGCGTGTGGGCGTCAAAGGATTTTTCTCATGAATATTTGCAGAGCTGTGTACATTCCATCGCTAGTGCTAGTTCTTCCCAACCAAGATGGAGACAGAAGTAGAAGAGAGAGAATTTTATAAGAAAAAGCCTTTTTGTGCAATAATTGGATGGGGCTCTGTGGGCCTGAGTGGGGGAAGGGAGATTACCATGAGTGTTTCATTTCAGCACATTCCCTCTGCCAACAGCACAGCTGCTTGGCTCCGTAAGCATGTCCATGGGCTGGATTTTAAAGCAATAAGGTCATTCTTTTGGCTTCATCTTAAACTCATTTTTTCCCCTCTCTAGAAACTCGATTGTCAATTTTTAAAGGGTAGCTTTTAGACTTACAAAAAAATCTGAAGAACTGAGATCCTTGACACTTAATGCTTACTGTTGGTGCTGGATGCCTGTACAAAAATGAAGAGCAGAAATGAGAGAAATCTTATAAGATGCAAAAGCTTGTTTGGATTTTTTTTTTTTCTCCTCTGTGAGCCAAGGGTAACAGGAATTTCTGGTACTATCTGGAGTCCTTGAGATTTAGCCTGGGGAGAGAGGTTGTGTATAGGAGTGGCATGCCCAAAGCTTGATAGTCAGCTGGAAACGGGGCAGCCTAAGCATAAATACAGATAGAGGTCCTGAGACATGTCCTTGCTGCTCTGTAGTGCTGAGAAGTTGCCCTATACTCCACTTCCTTTATACCTGAATTTGTCCTGGGTTTAAAAGGATTGCCAGTTAATTGCTTGAAGATGAGAGGCATGATGATGGAGATGATCACTTTGAGGATCTTTGGAAAAACTGATCTGCAAAATCACCCAAACAAGAGGATGTAAAATGAAGAACAGCCCTTTGAACAAAAGGTCTGTGTGTCCACCACAGTGGACACGTGTTCACGGGCAGACTGACAACAGTGAGCTTCTCCAGTGGGAGCCACCTGGCCTGCATTGCCACGTGCCGAGTTCTCTCCCACACACTTGCACAGCGAGCCCGTGGCAGGTCTCCCCTCAGCACCTTTCAGTGGTCCTCTGTTTGGGGGGAGCCAGTCCAGCTGACCAACAAAAAGTCTCTTCTAAGTGCAGTGTTCCAAAAAGGGTTCAGAAAGTGTCGGAAAGAAATGGGACTGGTCTCTCTCTAGTTCTTTGCATAGCAGAAAGCAGACAGCTGCATAAAATATGTTAGTAGATTAATTAGTTTATTAAAATATTTTGCTATAAAGGTGATACAAGCTAACTGGAAAATGTTCAAACGGTCCAGAAGGGTATAATGTAAAAACCAAAACCCCTTCCCCTTTCATACCTCCCTACTGGTCTCATTCTTCAGAGGTAACCACTTATCTTTAAAAAAAAAAAAAAGTACTGATGGTCTTACACTGTATATTTTGTTTTCAACTGGCTTTACCTTATCACCTTATCTTGGCCCTAATTTATTGGCAGTACCTATTGTTCTACCTCATTGTTTTAATGCTAGATAGAATTCCATTGTACAAAGGTGTTGTAGTTTAATTATTTTTCTAGTGATGTATGGTTTGAATATATTATATGATATATAATTATAATTCCATAATTATGGATTCCTGCTATTATATAATATGTATTATATTATGTGTCTGCTGTTCTCTATAATACTAGAGTGAGCGTCTTTAATTTCTAGTAGTGCAGCTGCTTGTTCAGAGAGTAGTATATTTTAAATTTCAATATATTGTTGTCTAATTTGTACCAGTTTGTACCAATTTACATGCTTAACAGTAGTGTATCAGAATACTTTACCACATTCCTTGTCAATACTAGGTGTTATCAAACTCTTTAATCTTTGCCTGTCTTATTAGAAATGGTATCCTATTTTTAGCTTTTCTTTTTGTTATGTTTGATGAGCATCTCTGTATGTTTCTGGGCCATTTGTATACTTTGTTGCCTGTGAACTATGTGTTCATGTATTTTCCCCCATTTTTCTACTGTACCATTCATCTTTCTCTAATTTTTTTTTCTTTCTCTTATTTTTAAGAGCAGTTAGAATATTAAGGAAAATGTTCCATGTCATAGATGTTGCAGATGTTTCCCCTGTTTACTTTTGTTTTGATTTAGTAATTTTCCCCCTGTGTGTGTGTTTAAATGTAGTCAAATTTATTGACCTTTCTCTGTGGCTTCCTAGTATATTAAACTTAGAAGGGCCTGTCATCCTGAAGTTATGAAAGTATTTGCTATTTTTTTTTCTGGTATACTAGTAAATTTATCTTCTTAATTTAAATATTTGATCCATTTGAATTTTTTTGGTGAAGGAAATGAGGTGGGGCTTAAACATCCATCCTTTCTCCACTGATAGTGTTAGGGGAAACACACTGACTGAAGCTGACCATCCTGGCCAGGCACCATAGTAACCATTTGGATGAGTTATTTTATGACAGGAGGTTCCTTACTAGGAACATGGAACTAATAAGCCACCACCAATAGCAATAGTTTTGGAAAGATCAAAAGGAGATGCCACCTGTCTTACCACCTCCCAGAATCCTTCTCACTGGCATCCATTTTGGCTGAGCAATGCATGTGCCACCAGGAAGGACACTGAGTCAAAATGATTGGCCAGAAACAACCTGGAAACTAATCCCATCACCATAATGCCTGAGACTGCAGGCCCCACGGCAGAGCGGCCCTCCTGGGTTCTCTCACCCTCCTGCTCTCCGCCCAGGCATCCCTTCCCAATACAGTCTCTTGTTTTGTCAGCAGGTCTGTCTCCTTGGACAATTCATTTCCGAGTACTAGGGAAAAGCCCCCCTTTGGGCCCTGGAAGGGGTCCCGCTTCCTGCAACAATAGGAAAAAGCCATTTTTATCATTTGCTTAATTCCCGCATATACCTGGGGTCTCTTTTAAAATTATTTTGTTTCATTGATCTATTTGTACTTTTGTGCCAGAACTATGTATAGTGTTTCAGAAATTTCTTTTCCAAGATCTGAAGTTAGGGGTGGTCAATTATTGTATCCTGGCTCTAATTAGTCTGTGGTTTACACATATTTACATAAGGTCAGCTTCCAGCAAAAATAGCCTTTTTAGAATCCTGAGCAGGGGCTTCCCAGGTGGTACTAGTGGTACAGAATCTGCCTGCTAATGCAGGAGATTTAAGAGAGTGAGGTTCTATCCCTGGGTGGGGAAGATCCCCTGGAGGAGGTCATAGCAACCTACTCCAGTATTCTTGCCTGGAGAATCCCATGGACAGAGGAGTCTGGCAGGTGAAAGCCGAGAGAGTCTCTTAGAGCTGGACAGGACTGAAGCGATTTAGCACAGACACATGCAGAATCGTGTACAGGTGTGGGGATGAAGGGAAACAATGTGTTTATATCTTTGTTTTGTTTACTTTTACCTTTTAACCCTTTTCTCTTACCTCTCCATTAAATCAACATTAAGTTTGATGTCTTATTTGTGAAAGTTCACTAAGATCCTATAATACGTGATTATTTCACCTTCTTCATTCAATCATTCAACCTACATCTACTGAAAAATATGCCAAGAATTGTGCAAGGCACTGGAAATAATAAGAGTTGGACGTTGTACTTAACCATGAAAAACTTAGTTCTTGAGGGAGACAGATACATAGAGTTAATTACCTTACAGTGTGGTAGATAATGCTGTAGTAAATATTTTATTAAACATTTGAAAAATCTTGAAGAGAGAGGTTTGCCTTTTTTCATTGGGAGTGGGAGTGTTGTCAATAAGTCTAGTCCACAGGGTGATTTCTCTTTTCAGTACTGAATAGGATTTAAACATGTAGTTCTCTTCCAAAGGCGAGAAGGGCCTTACGACTTGAAGGTGGTGGGTCACATGCATGGATTTAACTACACAGTTTGGTGAGTTTCCAAAAAGATCAGTGACTTCTCAAAGCGTCACATGAGTCATTCACTCATCTTTACTTGATTCACTCCCTTTTGGTTTCATTCTAGATATCACTTAGTCTTATAAAATAGGTTTATGAACCATTTGATTGAGCCTGGCTATACAGAATATTAACTTGATTTCTGATCATTACGAGGGAGCTGGGTTCAGTAAAAACCTCTCTTCTCTCTGCAGGAAAGGCAGAGTGGATGGTTTCTCAATTTTCAAGTGTGAGGCAAAGGAGTATGAGCTATTTATAGATTCACCTCCCCCCACAGATGAACACAATAGAAGCCTGAAATTAAATGGTGACCAGATGTGCCCAGGCATCTCTCAGACTGTATTTAGAAGTTGGAAAAGGCAGAGCCGCTAGGAAGTTGGGCTCAGGGCAGAACTGGTTGGACTCACTCATAAGATGATTGTCTGTATACAAACAGCCCCTTGCGTCTGGTCCGCAGGAGCAGAAGGGTAAAAGAAGTGTGTATGCAAACTCATTTTTCTTGCTTCTTTTCCTGGAAGTGGGAGATTATTCCTTTGTTAGTCATTTCATTGCTCAACTCTTGCCTCTGTAGTTGGGCAGTTAGACAAAGTGGAAAAGCTTTTGGGGATATGTGCTGAGTTGGTGTGGGGTAAGAGCCGGTGCGGCTTCCTTGCTGTTGGTGGGGGTAGTGGTTCTGCTCAGATGAGAAGGGATCTGACCGAAATGGAAACCCTCAGTTGCTTTTCTTTTTCTCTTTACTATTCCTTCCGTATTAAACTAACCCCATCTTGCT
Source organism: Dama dama (assembly GCF_033118175.1). Lineage (NCBI taxonomy): Eukaryota > Metazoa > Chordata > Mammalia > Artiodactyla > Cervidae > Dama > Dama dama. Next base: position 64,003,103 of record NC_083692.1, on the reverse strand, counting down.
TGTGGTGGTGTTATGGTTTAAAGTACAAACATGTAGTGGTTTCTGCCTGGTATTGCTTTTCCTTTCCTTCCCACATTAAAGATTTTTGAGAAAATAGAAGCAGCTTCCTCCTTTAATAAGCATCTGGCACTATTTGCATGGAGTTTAGAGACTTGATTTCAGGGTTTGGAAAAGTAATGTTCAATTTTGGAGAATATTCTCATGAAAGACTCCTATAAGTGGCAAGAAAGAAAAAAACTACCACGGTTTGAGAACCTGCTGTATTCCAGGTACTGAACTGAGTACCTGATTCCTCTCATTCACTCTTAAATAGCAACCCCATGAAGTGGGTTATTATCATCTCTGTTATTCAGATGTGAAAAACAGGCTCAAAGAGGTTAGGATAAGTTCTTTAGGTCCACACTACTAAGAGGTGGAGTCCAGATTGAAACCCAGACCTGGTGCTGCAAAGCCCTTGGTCTTTCCACTACCCCTGCCACCAGTTGTGTGTGCTAACTCCTCCTGACTATGCGCTTGCCTCTGATATTTGAAGTAAGATGTGAATTAGCTGACAATTAGAAGAATTTGAGTTGTTAAACTTTGCTTTTATCATAAGAAAGGATGCAGGGAAAAAAAAAAAAAGGAAAGGATCCAGGAACCATAAAGAGGAACATGTGGTTACAAGCCTCCCTGTTGATGCTTTTCTCTGAGATATGGAGAACACCATCTATTTTAAATTTTGTGTCTGAAGCAAGTGCTGTCTACAGGTGGAGTCAGGGTGTTTTCTACTGAACCCCTCAAATAACTCTAGTTGACCCAGTCACTTTCTGAGATACAGCAAATAGTTCCTACTTTACAACAAATGGATACTTCATTTTACCTATTCTGACCCAAGATGTTGTTACTGTTTAGTCATTAAATCACATCCGACTCTTTGTGACCCCATGGGCTGCAGCAGGCCAGGCTTCCTTGTCCTTCACTATCTCCTGAAGTTTGCTCAAACTCATGTCTATTGAAGTGGTGATGCCATCCAACCATCTCATCTCCTGTTGCCCCCTTCTCCTCCTGCCCTCATTCTTTCCAAGTATCACGGTCTTTTCCAATGAGTTGACCCTTTGCATCAGGTGGCCAAAGTCTTGGAGCTTCAGCTTTCAATTAATATTCAGGGTTGATTTTTAAAGATTGACTGGTTTGATCTCCTTGCTGTCCAAGGGATTCTGAAGAGTCTTCTCCAGCACCACAATTTGAAAGCATCAATTCTTTGGCACTCAGCCTTCTTTATGGTCCAACTCTCATATCCATACATGACTATGCAATAACCATGGCTTTGACTTTACAGACCTTTGTCAGCAAAGTGAAATCTCTGCTTCTTATACACTGTCTAGATTTGTCTAACTTTCTAAGGAGCAAGTGTCCATTAATTTCATTACTGCAGTCACCATCAACGGTGATTTTGGAGCCCAAGAAAAAAAAAATCTGTCAGTTTCCACTTTTCCCCCATCTATTTGCCATAAAGTGATGGGACTGGATGCCATGATCTTATTTTTTTGAGTGCTGAGTTTTAAGCCAACTTTTTCACTTTCAGCAAGAGGTTCTTTAGTTCCCTTTCACTTTCTGCCATTAGAGTGGTATTATCTGCATATCTGAGGTTGTTGTCATTTCTCTTGGCAGTTTTGATTCCAGCTTATGATTCATCCAGCCTGGCATTTTGCATGATGTACTCTGCATATAAGTTAAATAAGCGTGGTGACTGTATACGGCCTTCACGTACTCCTTTCCCAATTTTGAACCAGTGTGTTGTTCCATGCCCACTTCTAACTGTTGCTTCTTGACCTGCATACAGGTTTCTCAGGAGGCAGGTGAGGTGGTCTGGTATTCCCATCTCTTGAAGAACTTTTCACAGTTATGATCTGCACAGTCAAAGGCTTCTGCGTAGTCAACAAAGTAAAAGTAGATGTTTTCCTGGAATTCCCTTGCTTTTTCTGTGATCCAATGGATGCTGGCAATTTGATCTTTGGTTCTTCTGCCTTTTCTAAACCCAGCTTGAACATCCGAAACTTCTCAGTTCACATATTGTTGAAGCTTAGCTTGGAGAATTTTGAGCATTACTTTGCTAGCATGTGAAATGAGTGCAGTTGTGCGGTAGTTTGAACATTCTTTGGCGTTGCCCTTTTTTGGGATTGGAATGAAAATGACCTTTTCTAGTCCTGCGGTCATTGATGAGTTTTCTAAATTTGCTGACATATTGAGTGCAGCACTTTAACAGCATCATCTTTTAGGATTTGAAATAGCTCAGCTGGAATTCCATCATCTCCACTAGTTTTGTTTATAGTGATGCTTCCTAAGGCCCACTTGACTTCACAGTCCAGGATGTTTGGCTCTAGGTGAGTGACCACACTCTTGTGGTTGTCTGGGTCATTAAGACCTTTTTTGTATAGTTCTTTTTTTTTTTTTTTTTTTTGTATAGTTCTTCTGTGTATTCTTGCCACCTCTTCTTAATCTCTTCTGCTTCTGTTAGGTTCTTGCCATTTCTGTCCTTTATTGTGCCTGTCTCTGCATGAAATGTTCCCTTGGTATCTCCTATTTTCTTGATGAGATCTCTAGCCTTTCCCATTCTATTGTTTTCATCTATTTCTTTGCAACATTCAATTAAGAAGGCTTTCTTATTTCTCCTTGCTGTTCTCTGGAACTCTGCTTTCAGATGGATATATCTTTCCCTTTTTCCTTTTCCTTTCACTTCTCTTCTTTCCTCAGGCGCTTGTAAGGCCTCCTCACACAACCATTTTGCCTTTTTGCATTTCTTTTTCTTTGGGATGGTTTTGGTCACCACCTCCTGTACAATGTTATGAACCTCCATCCATAGTTCTTTAGGCACTCTGTCTACCAGGTCTAATCTCTTCAATCTATTTCTCACTTCCACTGTATAATCATAAGTGGATTTGATTTAGGTTATACCTGAATGGCCTAGTGGTTTCCCTTACTTTCTTCAGTTTAGCCTGAATTTTGCAATAAGGAGCTCATGATCTGAGCCACAGTCAGCTCCCGGTCTAAGTTTTGCTGGCTGTATAGAGGTTTTCCATCTTTGGCTGGGAAGAATATAATCAGTCTGATTTTGGTATTGACCATCTGGTGATGTACATATGTAGAGTCATCTCTTGTGTTGTTGAAAGAAGGTATTTGCTATGATCAGTGTTTTTTCTTGACAAAATTATGTTAGCCTTTGCCCTGCTTCACTTTATACTCCAAGGCCAAACTTGCTTGTTACTCCAGGTATCTCTTGACCTCCTACTTTTGCATTCCAGATCACTATGATGAAAAGGACATCTTTTTTTGGTGTTAGTTCTAGAAGGTCTTGTAGGTCTTCATATATCCATTGAATTTAAGCTTCTTTGGCATTAGTGGTAGGGCATAGACTTAGATTACTGTGATGTTGAATGGTTTGCCTTGGAAATGAACCAAGATCATTCTGTTGTTTTTGAGATTGCCCACAAGTACTGCATTTTAGACTCTTTTGTTGACTATGAGGGCTACTCCATTTCTTCTAAGGGATTCTTGCCCACAGTAGTAGATATAATAGTCATCTGAATTAAATTCACCCATTTCCGTCCACTTTAGTTCACTGATTCCTAAAATGTGTATGTTCACTCTTGCCATTTCCTGATTGACTGTGTCCAGTTTACTTTGATTCCTGAACCTAACATTGCAGGTTCCTAGGCAATATTATTCTTTATTAGCATCGGACTTTACTTTCACCACCAGCTACATCCATAGATGAGTGTTATTTCCACTTTGGCTCAACCTCTTCATTCTTTCTGGAGCTATTTCTCCTCTCTTCCCAGTAGCCAGGTTTTGAAGTGGACTTTACAAGTGGTGACATGTGCCCATGAAGGAACCTGGGATCTGTACACTAACCCTGCCAGCCGGTTGCTCCTTCCCTTCCTGTCACGACTCAGTATGGCCTTATACCTCTTTTTCTTTTTGGCTGTACCACATGGATCTTAGGTCGCTGACCAGGGATTGAATCCATGCCACCCACAATGGATGTGTGGGGTCTGGATAACCAGGAAAGTCAACCTTTTTTTTGATACCTCTTTTTTAAAAAAATTAATTACTTTTGCCTTTTCATACTGTTCATGGGGTTCTCAAGGCAAGAATACTGAAGTGGTTTGCCATTCCCTTCTTCAGTGGGCCACATTTTGTCAGAACTCTCCACCATGACCTGCCTGTCTTGGGTGGCCCTACATGGCATGGCTCATAGTTTCATTGAGTTAGACAAGGCTGTGGTCCATGTGATTAGATTGGTTAGTTTTCTGTGATTGTGGTTTTCAGTCTGTCTGCCCTCTGATGGAGAATGACTGCATCGGACCTTGCTTTGATCACCAGTCACATCCACAGCTGGTGTTGATGAAAGTGAAAGAGGAGAGTGAAAAAGTTGACTTAAAGCTCAACATTCAGAAAACTAAGATCATGGCATCTGGTCCCATCACTTCATGGCAAATAGAAGGAGAAACAGTGGAAACAGTAGCAGACTTTATTTTTTTGGGTTCCAAAATCACTGTAGGTGGTGACTGCAGCCATGAAATTAAAAGACGCTTACTCCTTGGCAGAAAAGTTATGACCAACCTAGATAGCATATTAAAAAGCAGAGACATTACTTTGCCAACAAAGGTCCATCTAGTCAAGGCTGTGGTTTTTCCAGTGGTCATGTATGGATGTGACAGTTGGACTATAAAGAAAGCTGAGCGCTGAAGAATTGATGCTTTTGAACCATGGTATTGGAGAAAGAAGGCTCTTGAGAGTCCCTTGGACTGCAAGGAGATCAAACCAGTCCATCCTAAAGGAAATCAGTCCTGAATATTCATTGGAAGGACTAATGTTGAAGCTGAAACTCCAATACTTTGGCCACCTGATACGAAGAGCTGACTCACTGGAAAAGACCCTGATGCTGGGAAAGATTGAAGGTGGGAGGAGAAGGGGACGACAGAGGATGAGATGGCTGGATGGCATCACCGACTCAATGGACATGAGTTTGGGTAAACTCTGGGAGTTGGTGATGACGGGGAGGCCTGGTGTGCTGCAGTCCATGGTGTCACAAAGAGTCGGACATGACTGAATGACTGAACTGAACTGAATTCGTTTTGGCTGTGCTGGGTCTTCATTGCTGCACGGGCTTTTTTCTAGTTGCGGGGAGCGGAGGCTGCTCTTCGTTGCAGTGCACTGGCTTCTCATTACAGTGGCTTCTCTTGTTATGGATCATGGGCTCTGGGGTATGCAGGCTTCAGTGTGCTGCACTGGCTCTAGGCTCAACAGTCATGGTGCGGGGCTTAGTTGCTCCGTGGCCTGTAGGATCTTCCTGGATCAGGCATTGAACCCATGGCACCTGCATTGACAGATGGATTCTTTACCACTGTGCCACCAAGGAAGCCCTGGGTACCTCTTTTTCTAAGTAAGTCCTTCCTCATCTGTGAAGTACCGTGCGGTGTCCAATTTCATGTTGGGGAGGGAAAGATGAAAGCAGGACCTCTAGTTTGAATCCAGAAGAATCTTAATATATATTTCTGAATGAGATGAAGTCCTATATTGTTTTCTAGTTCTATCCTAAATTCCACCCGCTTTAATTTCCAAATATTTATTTTTCAATGAAGATGAACCTCATCTGCTCAGTATCTTCCACATAGCATTTATACACCAGAGAGAATCAGTCTCTCAGGCGTTCGTCAGCTCAGTTAGGGCTTTTAGAGGTTTATCAACTATGCTTCATTGAAAATCAGCCCCAAGTTTCTGAATGACTGTCCAGATTTGTGTCAGTGCATCTCTGGATCATCACCAACAAATGACTTTTAAGCTAAGTGCTCAACACTGTCAGGTCTCTCTTTGATCATCTAGTTTTATTTTTGTCTTTTGCATGCACTTTAATAAAGTGCCTGTGACAACACCAAGAAGCACCTTTGTTCTAGGGCTGTTGGCTAAGGCTGGAGTCACACTTTATTTGGTTGAGGTGACTTGAGATAAAGATCTGAGGTACACGAAGTGCCACAAGATGAGTGTGGTTTGAGGTCTCGTGATTCTAGCATGCAGCTCTGTCTTCTGCAAGCTAGGGCAGTCTTCAGGGTTGGAGGAGGAGAGTGTGGCTCGAGATGGGGAAGTTGCCTGTCAGTGGGATGCAGGAGGCAGATGCTGTTTAGATCAACACGAAATTAATCTCTTTAACCAGACCTTGGATTGCTGAGAATGATACAGGCTTCAGCTGGGCTGCTGAGCCCGACTGTGAAACTGGAACCATGTTGGGGGTTCAGCTCATTTGCTTCTCCGGCATTAAGACGGGTCTCTAGAGACCCATTCAGACTAAACAATATTAAAAACAGGAAATTTGCTCCTAGCAGCATGGTTGCAGGGAAACTTTTTCCACTTAGGCAGGAATGAGAGTTAAAAACAGAAACTCCATCCTCCAGGCTTGTTTTCTTACATAAAAGTAGTGTTCGCAACTCCCAACGACTTGAAGCAGCTTGGCCCTACTTGACTGCCTGTCAGACTACTGCCTGAGGGGATTCATTACAGAAGGTGGTAAAGAGCCCTTGTCAACACAGGAAAAAATATGGAGGCAGTGCTCTGTGGAGGATGCTGACATGGTGATGTTTATCTTTACCTAAGAATTAATGCAGGAAGCACTTAGGGGAGACCTAGAGAACAGCTATTGTTTAATTTGATTCAGCACCCATTTATGGTGTGCATTCTGGATTGGGTCCACATGTTATGTATTCATTTATTCAGTCATTGTTAACTGAGCACGTACTGTGTGGTGTGCATGGGTTCCTCAGACATGTGATGTGCTTTTTATCCCTTTTGTGCTGCGGGACCTGCTCAGGTTTGCTCCTGACAGTCAGCCTAGGGCAGCCCTGAATCAAAGGGTTCAACTCCTGGGACTGCTGCTCTTCTGCATAATTTGCTGCTGAGATTGATGGGGGTGGACAGGGGGACATTTTGGAAGAAGAGAGTGAGGACAAAGAGGAAAGTAAAACGTTGAGAGGAGGGCTTCCCTGTCGGCTCAGTGATAACAGAATTTGCCAACGCAAGATCCAACATGCTGTAGAGCGATGCAGCCCCTGCAGCACAGCTATTGAGCCTGCCCTCTAGAGCCTGGGAGCCGCAAGTACTGAAACGTGCACACCCAGCCCTACGGCCAGAAAAAGGCCCGCACAGTAAACAAAGACCCAGCATAGACAAAAATAAATAAATTTATAATTTAAAAAATAATTTAAAATAATTTTAAAAAGCTAGAGAGGAAATGCTATTCTTTTCTTCTTCTCCCACTGTGATGTCACTCTGCCTAAGAAGTCCAGCGGGGAGAGAGTGAACGTGAACGTGAGTGACCCTAGCCTCTGTTCACCACGCCTCTGTTCACCTCTGTTCACCATGCTTGATCAGTCTGTCACGAACAAGGTTCTGTAGTAGAAGAAACTGTGTGGTGAAAAGATTCTTTATCTTTACAGATGTGTGTCATTATTTTTTGCTGGTAAGAAAAACAGAACTGCTTTTTAAAACTTTAAAGTGGAATATATGCACAGAAAAGTGCACTTACTCGAAGTGAACAGCTCAAATTTTCTATCCACTTGAACTTTCACAAACTGAGCATACCTACGTAACCTGCATGCAGATCAAGAAATAGAGCATTACCAGCACCTCAGAAGTCCCACTTGTGCTCTGTTAAACTCCACTGTAAAACTCTTACCTGGGGCTTTTCTCCAGTGTATGCTCTGCAATGTTGAGAGGAGAAATAATGTCCCTACCTAGCCTGCTAATCTCTGAATTTAAGAGGACAGGCAGGCCAAACACAGCCTTTCCTGGCTTTCTCCTCAGCCTTCCTTTCTTTTTCTGACTTGCAGCTGGTTAGTATCCTATTGACCTTCTTTTACATTCAGCCCCTAGTTTCTGGCTATTGAGATGCATTTTGATGTGTTCTCTCTCTCTCTCTTTGGCTATTCCATGAGTCATGTAGGATCCTAGTTCCCCAACCAGGAATATCAAACCCATGCCCCATGCATTGGAAGCTCAGGGTCTTAACCATTGAACTTCCAGGGAATTCCCCATTTTAGTTTGTTTTTGCTTTGTGTTTTACATTTATAAAATATACTGAAAATGAACAGGTGCATTTCTTTATCAATAAAAATAATGTTACAGAGAACATCTTCAAAATAGAGTAGATTAGCAAGGTTTTAGTATGTGTGCTTCTTTAGTATCCTCCTCAGTTTTGGTACTCTTCAGGCTGAGTGTATGCCAGATTTAACTGTTGTATGTAGGATTATATTACAGCCCAACATTACGAGTTATTATCCACATGCAGGCAGAGCAGTTGGCAAGCTTTCTGGGAAGCCATGCTTTTGCTTGGGGTAGCTTCACGCTTGATCACATGGCCCACATAGAAATGGAAGGTATATACATAAAGGGGAGCCAATAAGAAGAAAGGTCATAGGCTTAGAAATTTTGTAATCTGGGCAGACTTTATGATGACTCTTTAAGATGATTTTAAAAAGTCATCCATCATGCAGTTGTGGTTTTGGTTAAGACTGGGCTGTAGTGCCACAGAGTCTGGGTTGGAACCCCATCTCTGACATTGCTAGCTGTGTGACAGGGCAACTTTTTGGACTGCTCTCTGATTTAGTTGTCTCATCTGTAAAATGATAATAATAGTATCAATTTCATGGATTATTGTAAGGAGTACATTATTAATGTATCTAAAGTGCTTTGAATATCACCTAGTACATTTCAATAGTGAATAAATGTTGTTCTTGTTACTTTAACATCTGTCATGACACTAGACTGGCAACTATCTGAACCTCTCCTTTTTTTAAAATGTAAATGCCAGTCAGTATGGAATTGCGGTCGAATATAGAGTTTCCACCACAGAAGTTTACTTCACAGCCAACTTCACTTGCACATAGTTATTTCATAAGATGAGTACATACATTCACAGCATGGGAAAGAACAATAATGTTTTTTAAGGCTTAGTCATCGTTTCCTATAAATTCTTTCTATAGTAAGGTAGAACCATTATAAACTTCTTATCAGTTTCACTCTGCAGGGGTGGCTGAAGTTTTCCTTCTCAAAGAAAGTGAAGTTTGCACATCAGCAAGATTGATATTACCTGGGAACTTTTGGGGCTCTACCTCAGACCTACTGAATCAAAATTCTAGGGGTGGCATTCATCAAACTTTTTAAATCAGCCCTCCAGGTGATTATGATGCATTCTAAAATCCGGAACCACCATTTTACAAATTTTCTACTATGTGTAGACAGTGGGGGAACATAGTCATAATTATAGGTTGGGGGAAGGATTAGCTGGGAAACACGTTATCTTAGTGAGCTAACTTCTTCTCAGTGTAATATTCTCTAGTTTACAAAGTGTGTTCACATATATTGTAATCATCACATATTTGTCACAAAATTGTTGTGGTAGATACCATTATTTCCACATCTTTTTTTTTTTATATTTTTGGCAGCACTGGGTGTAGGATCTTAGTTCCCCATCTGGGAATTGAACCTGTGCCCCCTGCAGTGGAAGCACAGATTCCTAACCAGCAGGGAAGTCCCTATTTATACATTTTAGAAGAGTTGATAAAGACTGCTGCCACCTAATAAGTTGCAGAACTGGGAACTTTGTCATTTGAAGTTTCCTGAGTCCAAATCCTGGCATCTTTCTGTAGCACTGCATAGCCTTTCTGTCCTTGAGCTGTGAGTGGGCTGGTTTTTGTCTGGCTTTCTCAGTAACAGACCCAGAAATGAGAAGCTGTGAAGGTCATTTATTAGGAAGTATTGCTAGTAAAGGAAGTGGTTGGTAGGGTCGGGAACTGAGACTAGCAAGGACAGGAGGGAGGAGGCCAAGCAACTCCACAGACATGCTGTGAAGACAGAGTATAGTGAAGTGAAAGTCACTCAGTTGTGTCTGACTGTTTGCGACCCCATGGACTATACATTCCATGGAATTCTCCAGGCCAGAATACTGGAGTGGGTAGCGGTTCCCTTCTCCAGGGGATCTTCCCAACCCAGGGGTCGAATCCAGGTCTCCCGCATTGCAGGCAGATTCTTTACTAGATGAGCCACAAGGGAAGCCCAAGAATACTGGCATGGGTAGCCTATCCCTTCTCCAGTGGATCTTCCCGACCCAGGAACTGAATCGGGGTCTCCTGCATTGCAGGTGGATTCAGAGTATAGAGTTTTCTGAATCAAGAATCAAACCTGTCAATCTTAAGGGAAATCAACCCTTGAATACTTGTTGGAAGGACTGATGCTGAGGTTGAAACGCCAGTATTTTGGTCATCTGATGTGAACAGTTGACTCATTGGAAAAGTCCCTGATGCTGGAAAAGATTGAGGGCAGAAGGAAAGGAGGGTGTCAGAGGATGAGATGGCTGGATGGCATCACTGATGCAATGGACATCAACTTGGGCAAACTTCGGGAGATGGTGAGGGACAGAGAAGCCTGCTGTGTTGAAGTCCACGGGGTTGCAAAGAGTCAGACATGACTGATTGACTGAACAGCAACAACAATCAAAAATGTCCTGAGTTGCCCTGCATCCGTCAGTCACTGGTAATAACTGCCTTTTGAAGAACATCTGGCTCTTAAAAGGAGCTCCTGAGGGCAGTCCTCCAAAAAAAGAGACAAAGAGATACAGATACTAACTTTTGGAAGTTAAGGCACACCTATTGGCTGGTACACATGAAAATAGTAGAGAAATCCAAATGTATTGATACATACATGTAGAACATTAACAGCACCTCCTGTACCATCAAAGCTGGTCAGAAGAGTGTGGTAGGAAACTAAGGACTTCTGAAATACATGCTGGCACCAGAATGGGCTATGGGAAAACCCCTCTGTGTGTCCTGTCCCCAAGACTTCCTGGGAGAGCCCTGCGCCTCCCCCCGTGTGTCTTCTAGTTAGGTGTGTGGTCTATAAACAGTCTCCTGTATCTTCTACATCTACCAGTGTGGGCATTAAAAATTGATATTCATAAAGATGACTTCAAGTCCTGCCTTTGCCAAATCCTTAGACACTAAGAAAGAATATACTGAATAATTTTAAATTTTTAATGTACATGAAGTTGATGTGATTTCTGGTTAACTAAAATATCAGAAATATGTTTTTACTAAGAAAATCTCATTTTGTGATCATTTAGCCAAAAGTGGCTTGGAACTTCCCTGGTGGTCCAGTGGTTCAGACTCCGTGCTCCCAATGCAGAGGTCCCGGGTTCGATCCCTGGTAAGGGCACTAGATCTTACATGCCACAACTAAGACCCTGCACAGCCAAATAAATAAATTGAATAAATAAAAGTGGCTTAACCATTGCTATGTGATGATCATTCATGCTGTTCACTGAATATTCATGGCTGTTTATCTCCTATTGTGTGATAGAATTTCACTTTTTGGTCCCATTGTGTGTGGGGTGGGGGGAGGTTTGCATATGATGAGCTCTGTGAGTATATTTAAGAAGAAATGATGTCTGAGTTTTCAGTTGCTGATCTATGACCTTTCAAAGCCCTCTTTCCTTCTGGCATCAAGATCAGTAACATTGGAGATAGATAGTTCGGTCAGAGAAGCTACAACCACCAAGACTCCCTAATGACTCACAAGTAGCATGAGCCAGAAATAAGCTTTTGTTGTTTTCAGCTACTATGCTTTAGGGATTTGCTACAGTAACTTAACTTTGTCCTGACTGCTAACTCTTCAGTGTTGAGCTTGTTGAGTAACTTTAACTTTAGTAGTGCATGCATGCATACTTCAGTTGTGTCTGACTCTGTGCAACTCTATTGCAGCCCGCCAGGCTCCTCTGTCCATGGGATTCTCCAGGCAAGAATACTGGAGTGGGTTGCCATTTCCTTCTCTAGGGGATCTTCCTGACCCAGGAATCAAACCTGATCCCTAGGATGTCTCTTATGTCTAAAATGCATTGGCAGGCAGGTTCTTTACCACTAACACCACCTGGGAAGCCCAACTTTGGTAGAGTATCAGTTATTTTAAGAAAATGGGTCAAGGTGATTTGTTCATGTACTTTCATATATTTTCAATGATAAATGATCTTAATGTGTTTTAAAGTGTTGTTAATGCGTTGCTGTTCAGTGGCTCAGTCATGTCCGACTCTTTGCATGCCCATGGACTGCAGCACACCAGTCTTCCCTGTCCTTCACCATCTCCCGGAGCTTGCTCAAACTCACGTCCATTGAGTCAGTGATGCCATCCAACCATCTTGTCCTCTGTCTTCCCCTTCTCCTCCTGCCTTCAATCTTTTCCAGCATCAGGGTCTTTTCTAATGAGTTGGCTCCTTGCATCAGGTGGCCAAAGTATTAGAGCTTCAGTATCAGTCCTTACAATGAATATCCAGGACTGATTTCCTTTATGATTGACTGGTTTGATCTCCTTGCAGTTTAAGGGACTCTCAGGAGTCTTCTCCAACACCACAGTTCAAAAGCATCAATTCTTTGGTGCTCAGTCTTTATGGTTCACCTCTCACATCCATACATGACTACTGGAAAAACCATAGCTTTGACTATACAGACTTTTGTCGGTAAAGTGATGTCTCTGCTTTTTAATACACTGTCTAGGTTTGTCATAGCTTTTTTTCCAAGGAGCAAGCATCTTTTAATTTCATGATTGCAGTCACCATCTGCAGTCATTTTGGAGCCCAAGAAAATAAAGTCTGCCACTGTTTCTATTCTTTCCCCATTTATTTGCCGTGAAGTGATGGGACTGGATGCCATGATCTTAGTTTTTTTAATGTTGTTTTAAGCCAGCTTTTTCACTTTCCTTTTTCACCTTAATCAAGAGGCTCTTTAGTTCTTCTTCACTTTCTGCCATAAGGGTGGTGTTATCTGCATATCTGAGGTTATTGATATTTTTCCCGGCAATCTTCATTCCAGCTTGTGCTTTATCCAGCCCAGAGTTTTGCATAATGTTGCATATAAGTTAAATAAGCAGAGTGAAAATATATAGCCTTGACATACTCTTTTCCCAATTTTGAATCAGTCTATTGTTCCACGTCCGGTTCTAACTGTTGCTTCTTGACCCACATACAGGTTTCTCAGGAGGCAGGTAAGGTGGTCTGGTACTCCCATCTCTTTAAGAGTTTTTCATAGTTTGTTGTGATTCACATAGTCAAAGAGTTTAGCTTAGTCAATGAAGCAGAGGTGGATATTCTTCTTGAATTCTCTTGCTTTTTCTGTGATTCAGTAGATGTTGGCAATTTGAGCTCTGGTTCCTCTGCCTTTTCTAAATCCAGCTTGAACATCTGGAAATTCTTGGTTCACATACTGTTGATGCGTGGCTTGGAGAATTTTGAGCATTACTTTGTTAGCATGAGAAATGAGTGCAATTGTGTGGTAGTTTGAACATTGTTTGGCATTGCCCTTCTTTGGGATTGGAATGAAAACTGACCTTTTCCAGTCCTGTGGCCACTGCTGAGTTTTTCAGATTTGCTGGCATATTAAGTGCAGCATTTTCACAGCATCATCTTTCAGGAATTGAAATAGCTTAGCTGGAATTCCATCACCTCTACTAGCTTTGTTTGTAGTGATGCTTCTTAAGGCCCCCCTGACTTTGCACTCCAAGATGTCTGGCTCTAGATGAGTGATCACACCATTGTGGTTATCTGGGTCATTAAGATCTTTTTTTATAGTTCTTCTGTATATTTTTGCCACCTCTTCTTAATATCTTCTGCTTCTGTTAAGTCCATACCATTTCTGTCCTTTATTGTGCCCGTCTTTGCATGAAATGTTCCCTTGGTATATCTCATTTTCTTGACGAGATCTCTAGTCTTTCCCATTCTGTTGTTTTCATCTATATCTTTGCATTGTTTAATTAATAAGGCTTTCTTATCTCTTCTTGCTATTCTTTGGAACTTTGCATTCAGTTGGGTGTATCTTTCATTTTTTTCCTTTACCTTTCACTTTTTTTCTCAGCTATTTGTAAGGCCTCCTCAGACAACCATTTTACCTTTTTGCATTTCTTTTTCTTTGGGATGGTTTTGATCACTGCCTCCTGTACAATGTCACGAACCTCCATCCATAGTTCTTCAGGCCCTCTGTCTATCAGATCTAATCCCTTGAATCTATTTGTCACTCCACTGTATAATCATAAGGGATTTGATTTAGATTATATTTGAATGGCCTAGTGTCTTTCCCTGCTTTCTTCAGTTTAGCCTGATTGCAACAAGGAACTAATGATCTGAGCCATAGTCAGCTCCCAGTCTTGTTTTGCTGACTGTATAGAGCTTCTCCATCTTCAGCTGCAAAGAATATAATCAACCTGATTTTGGTATTGACCATTTGGTGATGTATAGAGTTGTCTCTTGTGTTGTTGGCAGAGAGTGTTTGCTATGACTGGTGATTTCTATTGGCAAAACTCTGTTAGTCTTTGCCTGCTTTATTTTGTAATCCAAGGCCAAACTTGCTTGTTACTCCAGGTATTAAAAGTGTTAGAAGGCCTTTCATGTATGCAGGACTCTCTTTAGTTTTTCTTTGACTCCTTTTCCTCTTGGAACCCTCAAACCCACTTATATTTTTTAAGAAGTTGGCTCTAAAAAGGACTTTCACCCTATAGCTCTGGATGGCCAACTATTAATGTGTCCTGTGGACTCCATCTGGCCACCACCAGATTTAGTAAAGTTTTCTTGGAACATATCCATGCCATTTGTTTGTGTAGTATTTGTGGATGCTTTTGTACTACAAAGGCAGAGCTGAGCAGTTGTGACAGAGACCATATGGCCCATAAAGCCTAATATATTTGCTGTATGGCTCATAATAGAAAAATTCTGCCAGCTCCTATCTAATAAATCCTGATTACTAGGAATAGAAAGATTCTCAGATGATTTGCCTGAATTGTTGCAGATACCTAGCTATTGGAGGTTCTGTCTGATGGAATGAAGGTCTTCTCTTGGATCTATTGTTGTTTGGTCGTTAAGTTGTGTCAGACTCTTTGCAACCCCGTGGATCTGCAACATCCCTTTATTTTATCCACTACCTTGAAGGCAGTGAAACAGCATATCCCATTTGGATTCTGCCTGTGAAGATGCAAAGATGCCCTCACACCTAATAATCCAACCACCTTCTTTGTCTTTGTTCAGACCAGCTGCTGGGCAAGCTGCTAACAAGTCCACTTGTCATGTGACTGCTGCTCAGAGATCCTGCTTTGTGCCTGTTGGTGATGACAGTTAAACCTGCCATTGTAATAGGGCTTTTTCAAGCTGCCTGGGAGAGAGGTGATCAGGTTGTCTCACACGATGGGTCATGAATGTGAGGCTATGTGAGGAAATCAGGAAACTGGAAACTGTCAGCCGTATTCACCGTCACACAGCCAAGCCACACAACAATGGAGCATTATTCATCACTGCTCAGAATCCAGGAGGCCAACAGCAGCTCTCTGTCTACCATTCAGAGTTCCCCAAGAGAGTTCATCTTTAACCAAGTTGGCATACCCTTATTAACATTCTTTTTTTTTAGTTTTTTTTTTTTCTAATGGTGCTATCAGTTTATTTTATTTTATTTTTGGCTGAGATGTGCAGCATGTGGGATCTTAGTTCCCTGACCAGGAATTGAACTCAAGCCCCCTGCAGTGGAAGTACTTAAAGTGTGGAGTCTTAGCTACTGAATCCCAGGGAAGTCCCCCTTATTATTAACAGCATCCTTATTTGGGGTCATCTAAAGGTTGCATATGCAGGTCAGGAAGCAACAGTTAGAGCTGGACATGGACCAACAGACTGGTTCCAAATAGGAAAAGGAGTACGTCAAGGCTGTATATTGTCACCCTGCTTATTTAACTTATATGCAGAGTACATCATGAGACACGCTGGGCTGGAAGAAGCACAAGCTGGAATCCTGATTGCTGGGAGAAATATCAATAACTTCAGATATGCAGATGACACCACCCTTATGGCAGAAAGTGAAGAGGAACTAAAAAGCCTCTTGATGAAAGTGAAAGAGGAGAGTGAAAAAGTTGGCTTAAAGCTCAACATTCAGAAAACTAAGATCATGGCATCTGGTCCCATCACTTCATGGGAAACAGGTGGGGAAACAGGGGAAACAGTGTCAGACTTTATTTTTTTGGGCTCCAAAATCACTGCAGATGGTGATTGCAGCCATGAAATTAAAAGACGCTTACTCCTTGGAAGGAAAGTTATGACCAACCTAGATAGCATATTAAAAAGCAGAGACATTACTTTGCCAACAAAGGTCCATCTAGTCAAGGCTATGGTTTTTCCAGTGGTCATGTATGGATGTGAGAGTTGGACTGTGAAGAAAGCTGAGTGCCGAAAAATTGATGCTTTTGAACTGTGGTGTTGGAGAAGCCTCTTGAGAGTCCCTCGGACTGCAAGGAAATCCAACCAGTCCATCCTAAAGGAGATCAGTCATGGGTGTTCGTTGGAAGGACTGATGTTGAAGCTGAAACTCCAGTACTTTGGCTACCTGATGTGAAGAGTTGACTCATTGGAAAAGACCCTGATGCTGGGAGGGATTGGAGGCAGGAGGAGAAGGGGACGACAGAGGATGAGATGGCTGGATGGCATCACTGACTCGATGGACATGAGTTTGAGTAAACTCCGGGAGTTGGTGATGGACAGGGAGGCCTGGTGTGCTGCAATTCATGGGGTCGCAAAGAGTCAGACACGACTGAGCGACTGAACTGAACCGAACTGAAAGGTTGACAAGGGCTTCCGTGGTGGCTCAGTGGTAAAGAATCTGCTTGCCAGTGCAGGAGACACGGGTTCAATCCCTGGGTCAGTAAGACCCCTTGGACGAGGAAGTGGCAACCCACTCCAGTATTCTTGCCCGGAAAATCCCACGGACAGAGAGCTACAGTCCATGGGGTCTCAGGGAGTCAGGCACGACTTAGAAGCTAAACAACAATGCTTGACAGTCTCTCTTTTGCCTGTACTTACTTTGCTTGGGGCTCAGTCAGATGGGGTGTAGAAAAAGAGTTAAATGACAAAAGACATGGTAGATTATGATCAAGGAATCACTTGGGATCATCTTTATAAAGGCGGCTGTGGGAATAGCAAGAGTCTTCGATTCTGTTCCCCTAAGTCCACCGCTCATCTTTTCTCACAGGAACTTGTCTAAAAAATCTCTTTTTGCAGGGAGTAGGGAAGCAGTAGAGCTGGATAGCCATATATTTGTCCTGTGAATTCCTTGCTTATGTCCAGAGAGTACGAAAGGCGCATATGGGACCTACCACATCTCACGTGCCACTTGGACAGTTGTCTATGGGAACATTTCTTATCAAAACACACTGTTAGAAATAGGCTAGTCTTGTATAAACAAAGATATGTGTTTTGGTGATCTCAAAGCTCAGTTTTCTTGATTTCTTCAGGAACTAGGGACTTAAACTAAAAATAATGAATTTATGTTTCTGTGTGTATATCTGTTTGAGTGTTTGCTGCTGTGTGCAATTGTATTTTTTAAGAAATTTATTTATTTGTTTGGCTATGCTGGGTCTTAGTTGCTGACTTGAGAGCTTTGATCTTTGTTTCAGCATGTGGGATCTAGTTCTCTGACCAGAGATCGAACCTGGGCCTCTTGCATAGGGAGCACAGGGTCTTAGCCACTGGATCACCAGGGCCGTCCCCAACTTTTTTTTCTTTACTTTTTTCTCTTTGCATAAAAAAGAAGCCTTAGATAAATAGGCAGGATTTATGTTTTTATCTTTTTAAAACATAATTTTATGTATTTATTTTTGGCTGTGCTGGGTCTTCTCTAGTTGCCATGAGTGGGGGTCACTCTGTAGTTGCAGTGCTCACGCTTCTCATTGCGGTGACTTCTCTTGTTGTGGAGCACAGGCTCTAGGGCATGTGGGCTTCAGTAGTTGCAGCTCCCAGGCTCTAGAGCACAGGGCTAATAATTGTGGTGCATGGGTTTAATAGCTCCATGGCATGTGGAATCTTCCTGGGCCAGGGATTGACCCATGTTTCCTGCATTAGCAGGTGGGTTCTTCACCACTGACCTACCAGGGAAGCCCTGTTTTTACCTTTTGAATAAGGTGATAAAAGTTGCATTCAGTAGAGAGGGTGTATTTTAGGGTCTGATGTGAGAGGGACCCTAGACTTTCCTCTAAACCCTCATCTCCATCCTAGATGAAAGGTGGTGAAGTATGTGATTATAAGTATGGTTTGTTTTCCAGTTTCACAGATCACTGGCTGTGATCCTGGGCTAGTTCCTTTATCTCTTTGTGCTTTACTTATCTGTAAAATGGGGATAATGATACCTACCTCAGAGCTGTTGTGAGGACTAAATGAGTAAGTAAATATAAAACACTTAGAACTGTGCTTTTGCTGTTGTTAAGTTGCTAAGTCATACCCGACTCTGTTTTGACCCCATGGACTACAGCCCACAAGCTCTTCTGCCCATAGGATTTCCCAAGCAAGAATACTGTAGTTTCCATTTCCTTCTCCAGGAGATCTTCCAAACCCAGGGACTGAACCCATGTCTCCTACATTGACAGGTTGATTCTTTACCATTGAGACAGTAGGGAAGCCCAGAACAGTGCTTAGCAGATAATAAATGCTACATAAGTATTATTATTATTAACTTCTTTGATACCTGATCACAATCTTATCCAGCATACAATAATTTCTCCAATACCTTTCCTATTCACAATAATATGTCCCTCTGTCCTCTCTGGTAGCATGTGCATTTTAATAGAGGCACTGTGAAGTTACAGCTAACTCAGATGAATTACTATACCGGAGAGAATTTCTAGTATTCTGCAGGGTGGTGGGGAAAATCATTTGGGGGCACATTGTGACAAGCGATTGAAGAATTGGGGGCAATCACGTGCTTAGAGAGTATCTGGAAAGGTAGAAAATTGAATATGTCTCATCTTCCTTCCATTTCTAGCCCCAAATTGTCTACGTCAAGAAGTCGTAGGGTCTGCACAGCCTCCTGTGGAAATCTGAGCTGGTTCTGTAGCTTCCTCGCTGTGTCTCATAGCCACGTTCAACAACAAGAATGCTAACTGACCACTGATTGCCTAATAGATTCAAGGGCACAATAGTACAGAAATGATGCAGGCTGAGTACTGAATAATGTGGAACCAAGGAAAGCTAAGCTAAGAAGGACAACCAGGTGCTGAAAAGGAGAAATGTAAGGTTGCTTCCTGATGCTGCTCCTTCTCCACCGCCAGAAAACTGAAAGGATCAGGGCACTGTAAATCGGTCTGTTGTTGATACTGTCACAGGCATCAGTAGCAACAGTTTGGAAAGCCAGCTCAAATCTACTCAAGCTGCTGGGAAACTGCCTTCTAGGAAAAACGACCTCCAATAGGCAACATAATCTGGGCTGGTTTGATTCCAAAGTTTGTGTCCTTCTTGGGCAGAACTGACTGTAGTCCTGTTCAGTTTGAATCTGCTTGAGTGTTCACCAGCATTGCTTCCAGGATGTCAGAACAGACTGGGGCTGCGGTAGATAGAGGTGCTGCCCCAGCAGTCATTTCTCTACTGGCATCTCCCCATGATTACATCAGTGAACAGGCTGTACGGGCTCTTGGAAACATTGCAGGTGATGGTTTTGTTTTCCAAGACTTGGTTATCAAGTGTGGTGCCATCAATCTGCTGTTGGGTCTTCTTGCAGTTCCTAATATATCATCTTGAATATGCGATTACTTGTAGCACCTTACCTGACACTTTCAAACTTTTCTTGTGACAAGAATCCTGAATCCTTGCTAGATGCTACTGAGTAAATTATTATTCTTAATAATTAATTAATTTTTGGCTGTGCTGGGTCTTCTTTGCTGTGCATGGACTGTCTCTAATTACAGCAAGTGGGGAATACGCTAGTTGCAGTGCACAAGCTTCTCATTGCAGTGACTTCTTTTGTGGCAGAGCATGAGCTGTAGGTACATGGGCTTCAGTAGTTGCAGCACAAAGGTTCAGTAGTTGTGACTTGCGGGCTCTAGAGCATGGGCTCAGTAGTTGTAGTACACAAGCTTAACTGCCCTGATGCATGCGGGATCTTCCCAAACGAAGGATCAAACCTGTGTCCCCTGAATCGGCAGGCAGTTTCTTATCCACTGGACTGTCAGGGAAGTCTGCAAATTCTACTTTGCTTCGTCTCCTGTATCATGATGTCCAAAAGTACTAGCAGATGCACAGACAATGTCAGATATTAAAGCTGACACCAGCACCAGATCCAGTGAGTTGTGAATCGTGGATTAGTCCCATTCCTCATTGGTGTTCTAAGGCAGACTTTAAGCTGCAAAAAGAAGCTGTATGGGCTGTGAACAACCATAGAAGTGGTGGAATAGTTGAACAGATTGTGTAACATCATTCATTGTGGCATAATAGAATTGTTGATGAACCTCTTAACTGTGAAACATACCGAAATTACCCTAGTTATTCTGGATGCCCTTTCAAGTATCTTGGGTTGCTGAGAAATTAGGTGAATCTGGGAAACTTAGTGTAATTGAAGAATGCAGAGGTTTGGATAAAACCAAAGCTCTATAAAACCGTGAAAATGAGTCAGTGCCCAAGGCTTCATTAAACTTGATCGAGAAATACTTCTGTATGAGGAACAAGAATATCAAAATGTTGGGCCAGAAACTACCTCTGAGGCTATAGTTCAGGATGGCATTCTGAGACCATTATCTTTCAGACTGTACAACTGAAGCACAAGATTGTTATACCAAACATGTACTATGTTTGGTATGTTTGTCTTTCTGTGTCTCTACTAAGAATTCTTTAAATGTGGTTTGCTATTGTAGCACTTTTTACAAGGAGACTATACTTGAACAGTTCCAAACTGTACATATTGTATGAAGCTTTTTCTCTCAATGGGTTTGTTTCTGTGTGGAATTTCATATCTTGCAGTATCCTGTAAATAAAGATTATTTCATCCTTTATTTTAAAAAAAAGCAGCAGCTGCTGTTGTGGGTTAGCAGGCAGTCAGGGCTTACATGGTTCAGGGGAGGCCTCAAGCTTTGCAGCAGTTCTAATAGAAGTTGGATTTTATATTTTGTAGTGCCTATATGTAAGGGGTGGAATGCATGGATTGTCAGGGGATCTTGGTGCAAGGTGAGGGAAAAGTTGGCATTGGTCAGTCACAGTTCTTGGCATTTACCCAAAGGAATTGAGAACTACATCCACACAAAAACCTGTGTTTGAAATGTTTATAGCACCTTTTTTCATAGTTGCCAAAATTTGCAAGCAGCCACGGTGTCCTTCAGTAGGTGAATGTGTAAACTGTGGCACCTCCAAATGATGGGATATTCAGCCTTAAAAAGAAATGAGAGGGCCTCCCTGCCAGTGCAGGAGACACAGGTTCAGTCCCTGATCTGGGAAGAGCCCACGTGCCGTGTGCGCCACAATTACTGAGCCTGCGCTGTGCAGCCCAGAAGCCATAACTGCTGAGCCCAAGTGCCCCAGCTACTGAAGCCTGCATGTCCCAGAGCCCGTGCTCCACAAAAAGAGAAGCCAATGCAATGAGAAGCCCGTGCACTACAACTACAGAGCTGCCCCTGCTCACTGCAACTAGAGAAAAGTCCACACAGCAATGAAGATCTAGCACAGCCATAAGTAAATAAATAAATAATTTTAAAATAGAAAAGAAGTGAGATATCAAGTCATGAAAAGACATGAAAGACCCTTAAATGCGTATTACTAAGTAAAATAACCTCAGATATGCAGATGGCACCACCCTAATGGCAAAAAGTGAAGAGGAACTAAAGAGCCTCTTGATGAAGGTGAGAGAGGAGGGTGAAAAAGCTGGCCTAAAACTCAACATTCAGAAAACTAAGATCATGGCATCCGGTTCCATCACTTTATGACAAATAGCTGGGGAAGAAATGGAAACAGTGACAGATTTATTTTCTTGGGCTCCAAAATCACTGCTGATGGTGACTGCGGCCATGAAATTAAAATATACTTGCTCCTTGGAAGAAAAGCTATGACAAACCTAGACAGCATATTAAAAAGCAGAGACATCACTTTGCTGACAAAGGTGCGTATAGTCAAAGCTATGGTTTTTCCAGTAGTCAAATATGGATCTGAAAGTTGAACCATAAAGAAGGCTGAGCACTGAAGAATTGATGCATTTGAACTGTGGTGCTGGAGAAGACTCTTGAGAGTCCCTTGGACAGCCAGGAGATCAAACCAGTCAATCTGAAAGGAAATCAACCCTGAATATTTATTGGAAGGACTGATGCTGAAGCTTCAATACTTTGACCACTGATGCAAAGAGCTGACTCATTGGAAAAGACCTGATTCTGGGGAAGATTGAAGGCAGGAGGAGAAGGGTATGAAAGAGGATGAGATGGTTGGATGGCATCACTGATTCAGTGAATATGAATTTGAGCAAACTCTGGGAGATGGTGAAGGCAAGGAAGCCTGGTGTGCTGCCGTTCATGGTGTCGCAGAGTCAGACATGACTGAGCGACTGAACAACAACAGAGTGAAAGGAGCCAATCTGAAAAGGCTGTATATATATCATATGATTGCAACTGTATGGCACTCTGCAAAACTGTGGAGACAATAAAAAGATCGGTAGTTTCCAGGAGTTCATGGGCGAGAAGGAAGGATGAGTAGGTAAAGTACAGGGGATTTTTTTTAGCGCAGTGAAATTATTCTTTATGATACTATAGTGGTGGTTATATATCATTATGTATTTATAAAAATTCATAGAACTGTACAAAGCAAAAAGTGAACCCTAATATGAACTATGGACTTCAGTTAATAATACTATATCAGTATTGGCTCATCAATTACAACAAATGTATCATAGTAATGCAGGATGTTAATAATATGGGAGACTGAGGAGCGAGAGGAAAGAGGGCTGAAGGGGTACATGAAAACTCTGTACTTTGCACTCAGCTTTTCTCTTAACCTAAAACTGCTCAAAAATATTGCCTTTTAACTTAGAAAAAGGTGAATAGATTAGGGAGAAAAATGTTTGCAATGCATATGACAGATTAAGGACTGCTGTTTATAATATACTAAGAAGTCTTTCATATTGACAAAAAAAGAAAAACAATCCAGTGGGAAAATGGGCAAAGGATATGAATTGACCCTTCTTGGGGAGAGCAAATTTTAATGCCCCCCCAAAGAATGATGACTTCAAACTCACTGTTATTATAGTAACATTAAGATATGAATTTGTATTGTTCAAACGAAGAGCAGTTAAAAAGATTCCTGGTGGGAATATGAAGAAAAGGATTCTCTTATTAATTTTGTCAATAGAAATGTAAGTTATTATAGTCTTTTGGGAAAGCAGTCTTTAATATTTATGAAAATAAAAAATATTTTAATCCTTTGACCCAGCAGCCCCATTCCTGAAACAGTCTATAAAAATAAAAACCCCAGTATTTAAACATATATGTTTAAAGATAT
The DNA here is from genome assembly GCF_033118175.1 of Dama dama. Taxonomy (NCBI): domain Eukaryota; kingdom Metazoa; phylum Chordata; class Mammalia; order Artiodactyla; family Cervidae; genus Dama; species Dama dama. The sequence goes on along the minus strand of NC_083692.1, from coordinate 63,979,768 downwards.
TATTGAACCATTATGAGTAGGGATAAAATAATAAAAACAAGTGATTGCCCATTTATAGGAGAGTGATTGACTTAATTTTGGCACATTTACACCATGGAATATATTGCAAATGGTGTTGACTGAGAAAAACAAAGTGTATAATGACATCCCATTTTTTTTAAAACAAGTCACAAAACCCCGTAAATATGTAAGTACATGTGCATTTATGATTATGACTATGGGAAGTACAAACAATTATGCCAGTTGCTAATGTTACCCACAGGTGGGGGTTTTTGTATGAGAGAGGAAAAGAGGAAGGGGAAAGACAGGTGGAAAATGAAATAAAGCATTGCCTCCACTGCATTCATGATAGCCCAGTTATTTTACATTGTGTTTGTGTAACTATGGCTGTGCATGAAAAAAGTTATATCTATGGGAAATAACCTATATGTTCATGCTATGTTATGTGAAAAAAAGCAAGCTGCAGGTTGACATACATTATATGTGTCTATTTCAATGAAAACAAAAAATGAAGAACTGTATATCCTAAGATATGTTGATCTTACATATATAAGATATGTATGGAAGGACATACCTGTTCCTTATATCCTTTCTTTCCTCAGTACTTGAAGGGGACTCGTTGGGTACTTAAAATGAGTAGGGTTAGGGGTGAGGTAGGGGTGGAAGGTTAGTTTTTTCTTCATGCATTATATTTTTTCACTTGGTACAAAAAGTAGGTGTACTTTGTAATTTGAAAGACAGCAAAGAAAAAAATGTGTCTCTCTTTAAGGCTTCCAATTCTGGTCATTCAATAATGGCAGTGTGGGTGAAATTTGGGAATGAAATAGTTCTCTTCATGTGCAAATTAAAAGGTTAATGGGACAAAACGACTGCAAAAGTGAACAAATGGCAGAAATATTCAGATTTTATTGTTTTTGGCCAAAGGTTAAAACAAAATTTTACTAAGACTTCTATTTAATAGAAATACTGAAAAGGAGATTTGGTAAAGTTTCTCCCAGTGTGAAGCAAAACAACAGGATATAAGGAAACCTTGCAGAACAGTTTTAAATGAAAGGGTCATAGCTTAGTGTTCAACTGATAAACTTTGCGTCTCCTAGTAATTCTAGTGACAGTTATTTTGCTAGTGGCAGAATATCACAGTGGTTAAAAGCAGCAGCTTTATTTAGAGGTACTTACTACCCATGGAACTTCAATTTTCTCATGTGATAGAGAATTTTGATCATAGTAAATATCGTCATAGATGTATTGTGAGGATTAAATGGATTACTAATTTAAGGTGCTAAGAAGAAGAGAGCCTAACACAGTGATTGCTTCGTGTTACTAGCTGTATAAATCTAAAGCTCTGGTTTTGAATAAAACACTTTTTTCATAAAACTGAAGTATGGTTGATTTTTAATGTTGTGTTAATTACTTCTGTATAGCAAAGTGATTCAGTTATACATATATTTATAATATTCTTTCCATTGTGGTTTATTATAGGATACTGAATATAGTTCTCTGTGCTATATAGTGGGACCTTATTGTTTATCCATTCTATATATAAAAGCTTACATCTGCTAGCCTTATGAGTCTATTAAGTTGCAAAGCCTGTGTTCTTAATCATTAAACCTAATGTGTAGCTGTTTGGAGGAAAGCAAATCATTCTGTCCTTTCCTCAACTGCAGGCGCCATTAAGTTATATATTTTACGTGAATGCTCTCTCTTCAAATAATAGGCCCTGAACCTTACTTTTCTAACCCACAAATTTGGAGAGAGGATGTATCAATAGATCCACAAACAGTATCAGCTGTACCTCACCATGTCTGTGTGATGAAAAGTAAAAGTACAACTCTGGGTTATTCGAGGTTTTCCTAAGTAACAGCATTAGTGAAAACATGTGTTTGAATAGTTTCCAGAGTTGTCTAGAGTTATTTTCTAGTTTAAAAATGCCTGCTAACAGAGTTAGTTTTTAGATTCTTTTAAGTAATTTTTTCCTCTCCTTGAAATGACCCTCCTCTCACTCATCAACAATTTCTGTTACCTGTATTTGAAATCAGTATTTATTTCATCATTTTGAACCCTTTTTCATCCTAAATTGAAGTCAGTTTTTTTTGTTAGGAGTCACCTTGGGGCTCAGAGAACATAGTTTATAATAAAGAACTACTGAACTACGAAAAATAAACAAACAACAACAACAAAAATCTAACAGTGAAAATTTTCTTTAGGAAAATACAGAGCAACCGTTATTTTTGGAACTTAAATAGTCATCATGAAATCAGAGACATTAATCCGAAGACTTAGGTGATTCTAACCGGTTTTAGGAAGGGTATGTCTGATAAATGTTGCTGTTATCAGGGAATTCCATTCCTTGAGATTTATCTTGCAGATGTTTTTTGAAAATAGAGTTTATTTGTTAGAGCAATTTTAGGTTTACAGAAAAATTGAGCACAGAAATTCCATATACCTCCTTCCTCCCACCAGGTGGCGCTAGTGGTAAAGAACCTGCCTGCCAATGCAGGAAACACAGGACACGCAGGTTCAATCCCTGCGTCAGGAAGATCCCCTGGAGACGGCATGGCAACCCACTCCAGTACTCCTGCCTGGAGAATTCCACAGACAGAGGAGTCTGGCGGGCTACAGTCCATGGGGTCACAAAGATTCGGACAAGACTGATCGACTAACACTTTCACTTTTCATACACAATTATAGTTTCACGTATAGAGGCGTTTCACTGCCTTAAAAATCCTCTGCATCCCACCTATCATCTGTCCCTCCCCAGCCTCCTGTCAACCACTGATTTTTTTTTAAACTGTCTCTATAGTTTTACCTTTTCCAGCATGTCATGTAGTTCCAGCATGTCATGTCATGTAGACTCACACAGTGTGTAGCCTTTTCAGATTGGCTTCTTTCACTTCAGTTCAGTTCAGTTGCTCAGTCATGTCCAGCTCTTTGCGACCCCATGAATCACAGCACTCCAGGCCTCCCTGTCCATCACCAACTCCCGGAGTTTACTTAAACTCATGTCCATCGAGTCGGTGATGCCATCCAGCCATCTCATCCTCTGTCGTCCCCTTCTCCTTCTGCCCCCAATCCCTCCCAACATCAGGGTCTTTTCCAGTGAGTCAGCTCTTCGTATCACGTGGCCAAAGTATTGGAGTTTCAGCATCAATATCAGTCCTTCCAATGAACACCCGGGACTGATCTCCTTTAGGATGGACTGGTTGGATCTCCTTGCAGTCCAAGGGACTCTCAAGAGGCTTCTCCAACACCACAGTTCAAAAGCATCAATTTTTCGGCACTCAGCTTTCTTCACAGTCCAACTCTCACATCCATACATGACCACTGGAAAAACCATAGCCTTGACTAGATGGACCATTGTTGGAAAAGTAATGTCTCTGCTTTTTAATATGCTATCTAGTTTGGTCATAACTTTCCTTCTAAGGAGTAAGCATCTTTTAATTTCATGACTGCAGTCACCATCTGCAGTGATTTTGGAGCCCCAAAAAATAAAGTCTGACACTGTTTCCACTGTTTCCCCTGTTTCCCCATCTATTTACCATGAGGTGATGGGACCAGATGCCATGATCTTAGTTTTCTGCATTTAAGGTTCCTTCATGTTTTTTCATGCCTTAATAGCTCATTTCTTTTTAGCACTAAATAATATCCCATGGTCTGGATGTACTACAGTTTAGACATTCACCTATTGAAGGATATCTTGGTTACTTCCATGTTTTGACAATTATGAAGAAAGCTTCTATAAATATCTGTGTGCAGGTTTTTGTGTGTATATATGTTTTCAGCCTCTTTGGGTAAATACCAAGGAGCATGATTGCCTCACTGTATAGTAAGAGTAATATGTTTAGTCTTGTTTAAGGAAAAAAAACTGGCATAATGTCTTCCAAAGTGGCTGTACCATTCTGCATTCCCATCATCAATGAACGAGAGTTCCTATTGCTTCATCTCCTTGTAAGCATTTGGTGTTGTCAGTGTGTTAGATTTTGGCCATTCTTATAGTTGTGTGGTGGTATCTCCTTGTTTTCATTTGCAATGCTAATAACATGATATTGAAGATAAAAAATTCTGGTTCCTGGATTCAGTTGCCCCTATGAAATAGGTTTCAGCTTGAGCTTCAGGTATTATGAGTCCCAATTCAGCAGCAACCAGTGGGCTGTCCCCAATCTAGTGAATGCTTAAAAAGACTGGAAGTTCTGTGTCACATGAAATTAATCTATTGAATGCGTTCTTGTACTTATATTCCAGAAAAAAAAGTTACATTGCCCATCTCTCCTCCTGAACTGGATCTTCTAGATTATTAGATTCTAATCCTCTATATTTGATTGCCCTTTGGTGGTTTATTTTAGCGTTCAAACTGTTTTTGGTATTCATATTGAGCTCTTGCCATATGCTTCATTATAATAACCACGGTGAGAGTGAACCACGATGTCATCTGGTTCTGTTGTGCTCTGTTTAAGAATTTATGATGAGCTAAGCCTCATGGTTCGTAAAGAATGGAATCTTAACAGTTTCCCCCAATTCCACGTTTGGAGCCTACCAGTTTTGCTTGTTCAAACCTTTTACTGTTGAGTGAAAATGGTATCTTCAAAAATGTTTTTCATAAAACCTCCAGGTGATTATTTGAATTTGGATAAAGACACGGGCAAAGTAACATTCTCCTGTCTTCTTTCACAATCCACTGAGCTCATTCTGACCTGCTGTGTGAGTGGTGAGAAATAAATAACACTAGATGTGGCCTTGCTCTGTCTGCACCTCTGTTCCCACTTTCTGCTGGAGCACTGGAAAGAAAGGTTGAGTTTTGTGAACATTTCCAGCTAGTAAATGGATGGCTGCCAACTCAAGTGTTCTGATCAAGAGGAATGATTCCTCCTTCTTCAGTCCCTGGGAATTTAACCCAGACAGATGTCAGGAGGCATAGAGAATTCTGCCCAGTTTTCAGCTTTGCTAATATAGAACTGAATGAATGGAGAATACAGAGCTGGGAGGGAGATTGGGAAAGGCGGTGGGAATGGTACAACGTCTAGATCTTTCACCACTACTTGGATTATTATGGCCCTATGCCTGAATATTAGAAGCACTAAAAAACAAAATGCAAATAGTTCACTGGTCAAGAAGCATGACTACAGCTGCGAAAACAGAATAGTGTAGTGTAATCTTAGGTCAGCAACTCCTGTCTTCGTCCGCATGGTCCCTAGTTACATGTATTATCTCACTTAATCTTCACAACAAACCTGTGATATAGACACAAAATATCCAATTTACCAGGAAAAAAAACAAGTTTAAGTAAAGTTTAAGTAAATTGTTCAAGATCACACAACTATTAACCATGAGAACCATGTTCCAATTTGGAACTGTATCAGCAGATTCATAGAATTTAAGGGAAAGTAGAAAAATGGGCGGCAAACCATGGGGCCCTAAGTCTCCGGGAGGCCAGGTAAAGCCATATCACAGAATAGTCTAGTTGAGCACTGTGCTTGGTACGTGTACACTTCAGATGCAGTACTGTTGGACTCACGATGCCAACAAGGGGACTTGATTAACTCTTTCTTTGCTTTTGTGTCATTCTTTGAAATTTCAAGTTTTGCGAGCCTCATTTCACGTGTTCACGTTCTAGCCTCCAGGAGATGAAGAGAATTATCTGGCCTATTTGACTTCTGTTGGGAGGGTTGGGCCCTGCTTCCCATGAAAACTGACACAGTTTTCTCCCAGATCAGAAGAGTATTTGGATGCTGAGCAGCAGCAGTGCAAAGGGTAAATGCCCATCACACTAGCTGTGTATGCAGATGTCCATGTGGCATTCTGCTGAGGACTGGTTCAGCTCAAAGTTATGCCTTCTCCATAAGCCAGGCTATTTTGTCCTGAGCCCAGGGTCTGCCTGACAGTCCAATAGGACTTTCAGGCACTACATGAAGTTTAGGGATTTTCCCAGGAGGGTCTCTAGTTGTTTCTGATTCACTAAAACTACAGAAAAGAGTGAAAGCAGAAGTGGTCAGCTGTTAGGATCAGTCTGAAGAGGCAGCATGTGGAAAAGGGGCCCACAGGAAAAACCCTCCCTAATTTCTGGGCTTAACTGACCCTCCGTGTCATGTCTTGAGACCCTGAATTTGTGTGATATGTTCCTGGGAAGAATTTCATTGTACCTTTATCTGATTAACCTTATTAAGGTTCTCTTTTTTTTTTTTTTTTGGTAATGGGAAGGAAAAAGAATTCATGTACATGGTTTTCCTTCACTAATTTGCTTGCATGTCTTTGCCCTTCTCCTGGACTCTTTTGCCCTAAAGATTAGGGACCATATCAATTTTGCATCTTAAATATCTAGCCTTGTGCCCAGCATACAATAAGCACTTTAAAAAATAATTGACTTACTGAACAAATGAATTTTCCTTAGCAGTCTTTTTTTGAAACTGAATTGATTTTCATAAAACAGTGGGGAATTTATAGTCATGGATGTTGAAACATTTTATAATATTTTAGGTTAACAAATAACCTTTTAAAAGGCTGCTTTGGAAGGTAGGACCAGAGTGACATGCCCTCTGTTTTTATTGTTACAGGTGTTCCAGGACTTGGGAACTGAAGTACTGTCTGGAGCTGCCAAAGGCTACAACATATGCCTTTTTGCCTATGGGCAGACAGGCTCTGGGAAGACGTACACCATGCTGGGCACCCCAGTGAGTGTTGGGATTGGGATGTGATGTCTTCTTAAAGCCACGTCAAACCTGAATGTTGCATTGTCCTTGCCACTGAGAGAGGATGAGTTTCGTAGTCGGCTTCAGTCAGATTTAAAGGGTTCTGTTTTCTGTTAAGAATACATTTCTTAGCACCTTAACTGACGTTGAATAATTAGCCCCTCTTTATTACACCCGAAGAACCTTAGAATTTTACAACTCTCTTTGATGAAACAGACCTTGTCAGTCCTTCTGAATTTCTCATATTTCTCATATCATTTCAAGTTCATCACTTGTAGCTTTTTAACACCTTTGGTGTAGACAAGTCCCAGACTGCCTTAAGTGCTGGCTAAGGCCATGTGGATATGGGGCTGTGTATGTGTTAAATCTGAGTGTTAGAAAGAAGCGGGAGAGCCAACCACTAGGATGCGAGCTTTCAAAAGTGTGTAGGACTTATGAGAGCTTTCTTTTATCATGGAAAATTAAGAGGGTAGAGTTCCTTCAGAATACCTCTTTGTTTTAGGCTTAGAAGAGCCCCGGTGAGATATGAGATAAACTGGTGGGGCAGGTGATAAATAACACCACGTAAGGACATTTTTCTAGGATATTATTCCTCCTGAAAGATTGTCCCTGCTGCTATGGGCCCAGATCATTGCTTAACTAATCTTCAGTGTGATGTCTTGAGACCTTAAAGGTTCATATTTGGTGTGATTTCATATATTTTAAATTAAAAGAAGAAAAGACTCAGTAACCCAGGGATATAAAGCCATTAACCTGAGTACAAGTTAGCACTGAATCCAAGATGAAGAAATAAGCCACTTCTCTCTAAATGTGTGTTTTGAACATGCATGTACTCTGGTTCTCCTCTGTGTGCGGGGATAGGAGATAGGGTTCTGGGAGGGACCACTGTGGTAAAGTGGGCTTATCCAAGAAGGATGTCACCTCCTCTGCGTGAAAACAGGTATCTGAGTTTGCTAGCTTCTCCTCTCTTCCTTCTTACGGTGGTGATCTGCCCCTCATCTGATACTTTCCTCCTGTTAGATTCTGAGATCACTGGCAAATAGAGTCTTCCACATACCATTGGGGATACTGCCTGAAGTGAAGAGGCTAGAGTGAGAACACTGTCCTTGCTGAGCGTGGGTCCTGGGTGCTGGGGAGAGCATCAGCATGAGCGGACAGTAATGCTTTCTTCTCTTCCCCAGGCCTCTGTTGGGCTGACACCGCGGATATGTGAGGTACAGACTCTCTTTTGACTGGATCCTCTCAAAGTAGGTTTACCTTGTACATCCCCTTCAGTGAAACTACAACCCTCTGGTTTATGCAGGGTCTCTTCATCAGGGAGGAAAATTGTGCCCCACTGCCTGCCTCCTGCAGTATAAAAGTAAGGTAAGAACCTGTTGGGCTCTGCAGCCTGAAGTGTTTCTGTGTCCACTCTAGAGCTGTCCTCTCTGCTTCCAGAGTTACCCAGAGGAATGGGGAAAAGTCACAGCAGAAGTATCTTACAGCGCTTGTCACGTGCATGTGCAGATGTGTTGTAGGAAACTTAATTTCTACCCTCAGGCTTAACAAGTTAGTGTCTCCTCTGGACCAGCTTCCGTTGGCTGGCTGGTTTCCCTTCCTTCATTTTCTGTTCAGTTTCATACTAGCTTCTGGAATTTCTCTTCCAGCCCCCTCCTGGGTCATTCTCCAGGTTAGTAGTTCCCAAACTCTTGTGTGGTGGGTGTGGGTGCATGCATAGTCGGGTCCGACTCTGTGACCTTATCGTCTATAGCCCACCAGGCTCCTCTGTCCATGGAATTTTCCAAGCAAGAATACTGGAAACTCTAGTACCCAGACTAGTGCTGGCTACCTCCAGTGTGACGTTACCAATTGCCATTAATTTTCTGTATTCTTTTTTTTTTTTTTTTTTTGGTGTTTAATGTCCTTGTTTAAAAATATGAGACAAATTCACATACCATAAAATTCACACTTTTAAAGTATATAGTTCAGTGATTTTTTTTTAGGACTTACAAGACTGTTCAACTATAATCACTATCTAATTCCATACCATTTTCATTGCTGTAAAAAGAATAAATGTCCTTTTAAAAAATTAAATGGTTGTGAATATTATTTTTACGTTTTTAAATTTGTAAAGTAAAATTTTGCAGTATATATTATGTGTTTTATTGTCTATGAAATCTGGGAACCACTATTATAAGAGCTATCTGGGGGTCCCTATGTCTGAATTTGAGATGATTAAGAAGGGAAAATTTATAAGGAGTATGTGCAGAGAGCAGCTTTGAGCTGGAGCCTTTTTTCTGATTGCTGGCTCCACAGGCAAGTATCCATGGTCCAGTGAGGAAGACCTTTCTGTGGGAAGTGTGCTTTCTTATTTAACAAAATATTTACTGGTTTCAATTAAGAATTGCAGCTGTTCTATTATTTTAAAAAGTGTAAAATGCCAGTAGATACCAATAAGACAGAGTATGTCTTAAACAGAATCCTAGTGTATAAGATAGGTAAAATGAGAGTTGTGCAACTTAAACTAGAAGTGGGAAGCAGAACCCTTCTCACTTAGCTTCCCTAATTGCTGAGCAGTGGTCCTTGAGATGCCTTCTACGAATAATAGAGCTCAGAGATCACATTTGAAAACCACTTCAAGAAACATGCTTGTAAGACTGTATGCAACAGGGAACTGGTAACGGCACAGGCTGATGGCAGCCTAAACCCATCCTCAAATAGCCTCTTGAAAGCTAAACTTGAATCAGCGCGCAGTGTAAACCTGACCCTGGAGTAATGACAGCCAGTGCTGAAAGCCCTATGTATACATGTGGAAAGAGACTCAGGGGGAAGTCTGGAGTGACCAGTGTCTCAGAGTATCAGAGATACTCTAAATAAGAACTAGGACTTTCTGATTCTTGGCTTAGTGTTTTTCCCACACCTTTTCAAAATCTAATTTTATGCCTTTTTCTCCGTGTCTCTAGCTTCCTGGAAATCTATAATGAACGAGTGCGGGATCTGCTAAAGCAGTCTGATCAAAAAAAGACCTATAATCTGCGGGTCAGGGAGCACCCAGAGATGGGGCCCTATGTACAAGGTGAGTCACTATGGTCCTGGAAGTCAGAGACCAAACCAAAACCTGGGAAGCTCTCCTGATCGTTACTGATTCATTCAACAAACTTGTAATGAATACTCACTGTGTGCCAGCTACTGGTATGAGATGCCCAGTAGATACCAATAAATATAAAAGACGGGCAAGCTGACACTCTTGTGGGGTGTGATGTCAGTCAACAAGCACTAACCACAGTTGTGATAAAGGCTAATAAAAAAATAGATACAGTGACGGAAAAGAGCATCTTTGTGGAGGAAGAGCTTTGTGTCAGGAAAAGCTTCCTTGAGGAGGATGGTAGCATTTTACCCGGAGGGGCACAGGAGCCAGTCATGTGAAGAATAGCATGGCAAAGGAAGAGTGTTTCAGGTGAAGGGAACGGCATGGGCCAGAGCCCTGAGTGAAGGCGTTGGCTTGGTGATCTCAAGGAGCTGGTGTGTCTAGAGCATGGTGAGCTAGAGGTAAGTGGCATGGAGTAGCGCTGGGTCTCTGGTGCCAGGTCCAGTGGGCCTGGGACGGATTCCCAGGTCAGCCAGGCTCTGTTTTGGGGTACTTCCTGTTCCAGAGATGGTGAGAGTCAGGGTCGTGGGGAGATACCAGACATGGAGCAGGGCCTACGCTGCTTCCTCATCAGACATTGGTATTTGATGTTTGCTTCCATCTGTCTTCTTCCATTAGACTAGGTCTTGCTGTTGGGGGCTTTTGTTGGGGAAGCTTTCACTCTCTCGGGCCACTCATAATAAATAACATGAATTTTGTGTTCCTGTTTTCTCCGCAATATGCTATTAATATCCCCACAGGCAGAGGGACAGGAAAGGTCGAGAGCTGGTCTCTTCTCTGATCAGAGCATGGCCAATGGATGACTCAGTAGGTGTGCCAGTCACAAATTCTGCTACTTGAGTCTTTCCCCAAATGTTTCATCCTAATTGGTAGCTGGAAACAATGGTTAAAAAATACCACTTTCTTTGCCGGGAACCAGTTGGAGTTTCCTCTGTAAAACCCTGTGTGTACACGTTTCTGTGTAAAGCAATACTTGGAAGGCAGACCATGAGTGGTTGTAGTAGTGCCATAGTTTCTCATCTTTTTGTTTATTTTTTTCTTAACATGTTTTTATGTGTGAATGTGGGGGTAGGTAGTACCTAGAGGAGATCTCAGTTGTAGTTCTAACGTCTTCACTGCACAGAAGATGATATGAAGTCTAGAGGAAGTTAAGGGACGTTCCCAAAGTTCCACAGCTACTTGGGGCAGGGTTGGAACTAGGAACCTTGTCTAGGACTGGAAGAGAAGAATGGGACAGAATCCTGTACGTGGATCATAGGAAACCTACAGACATAGGGTCCTGATTGGCATAGTATCTGAAACCCTGAGAATTCATGCAAGGTGGTGCAACCTGGATCATCCACCCAAGGTTGGTGATAGGATCAAGACTTAAATCCAGTGGCTGTTTGGATGAAGTGAACGCTGTTGGCTCTTTGTTCATGGAGTGAACCTTTGTGCAGAGGGAGGATGCTTGGTGCTTCATAGGAAATATTTCTAAACAAGCAAAAAGTCTCTTAGGTCCTTTGGATTACATGTTTTTTAAAGGTGGTATGAACTTTTTCGATCATTACAAATTTAGGTGGACGTTTCTCTTATTTCTTATGAAGGAGCCATGAGCTGACATAGCATAGAACCAGTCTTGGAAGACAAGACCCTGAATAGTCACACTGAACTATGTTATTTCCATTACTACCCTCTGATGGCATAAAGTTTTTATGTTTTTTTTAAAATGTTTGCTTTCTTTATTCATTTATTTTCATTGTCTGCCTGTCTGTCTGTATTTCTCTATCTTTGGGCTCATAGAACATGATTCCAATGCCGAAAGTGGTTTCTGCTTTGAAACCAATCTATAGGAATTTATTAAGTACCTGCTAGATGCCTATTCTAATCAGGGTGCCATGGGAAATATGAAAATACAAGAATTTTAAATTTTAATGTAAAGAATTTGTAGTTCTAGTTCAGAACTATAAGCTGGAAATTGATAGCTGCCTAAATCCAAGGAAAGAAAAGGAGTAGCCTCTTTTCATTAAAAAGTTAATTAATTAGATGACAGGTTAGTTGAAATCTGAAATGTGCAGAGCCCTGTCCAAACCACAGGTAAGAGCCCAGTGGTTACAGGGTCTAAAAGGATAATAAGTGAGGCAAAGACAGTATCATATTTTTGCTTTGGCCTTTATCTTAATATACAGGGATGGGTACAAAGCAGGAGGTTGTTGGAAATGAATAGTTGGGACTCTGAAAAAAATTGTTTTGTATTTTCTTTGTATTCAGTCTGCACATAACAGCATTCTTGGTTTTTAATTCTTACACCTTTTTATTCCTTGCCTTGCTACACCAACTAGAACCCTATTAAAATGGTAACAATATTTAGTTTTGTCCCCAGGGGAAAACTCCAACATTTTACTATGATGTTTGCAATAGCATGCATGTGTCCTCAATCGTTTCTCTTTGCAACCGCATGGACTGTAGCCCACCAGGCTCCTCTGTCCATGGGATTTCCCAGACAGGAATACTGTAGTGGGTTGCCATTTCCTTCTCCAGGGGATCTTCCTGACCCAGGGATTGAATCTGTGTTCTCTTGCATCTCCTGCACTGGAAGGCAGATTCTTTACCACTGTGCCACTTGGGAAGGCCATTTTCAATAGCATGTGTTCTTAATAGATACTCCTATCATACACTTCTCAGACTGTCTAACGGGAAGGACCAGTTTTTGTTTTTGTTTTTAATTCCTATCCATGGCAAACCATGGATCAAAGTATCAAATACTTTGCTAAAATGAAGATGAATTACTAGAAAAAAAAGTAAAAGACATATTAATTGTAAGCCCAGTTCTTCAATCTGTCATATTGTTGTAAAGGTTTCTAACGCTTTCAATTTCTGTACCCATCTCATCACCCGTTGATAACAGTTTGAGAAATGACTCCAGTCGGTGCAGCCACTTTGAGAAGCACTACCTTAGCAGGTTAAGGGAATTCTCTTTTTATCTTAGTTTTCTAAAAGTTTTTATTTTTTAATCTTGAAGCAAACTTTTGAAAAAGTTGCTAGTATAAAGAACTTTTTTACTTGAGCCATATGAAAATAAATTGCCAACCTAATGACCCATATACCCTGATTATTTTAGGGTATTTTTATTTCAAACAAGAAATACTCCTGTATAGTTATAACATGAAATCCACATCAGGAAATTAACTGACGCATTACTCCCATCTGATGCTTAACACCCATTTAAGCTTCACTAATTGTCCTTTGAGTCCAGGGTTGCCTTTGGTTAGTGTCTCTCTCTAGTGTTCTCCAGCTGGAAAGGCTCCTTGGTCTCACTTGACTTCATGAACTTGACACCATTAAGTGGTGCATAATTTTGATACGTCCATTATTCATGATTTTTAATTTCCTCAGCTAAGGTCATATCTGCCAGGCCTCTTTACTCTGAAATTGCTGTTTTCCTTTTGTAGTCAACAAGTGTTTTTTGGTTGTGGTACTGTAAAATCGTGTGTGTCTTATTCTCATCTAACTTTCAGTTTATTTATTAACTTATTTATGTTGGCATAGACTCATGTTTCCTATGGTATTAAATGAGCCTCCTTCTGTTACTATTATTTTTTATTCTGATGCTCTGATTATCCCGGGTTTAGCCAGTGGAATCCCCTTCAAGTGTGTTCATGTGACTTTTTGACATATCACCATCATTCTTTGAGCACTTCCTTGCCTTCTGACAGAAGGTGTTCCAGGCTCATCTACTTTCCCTGTCTCAATCTTTGAACCAGTCATTTCTCCTAGGATCCCTGGTTCTTTTTTTTTTTTTTTTCTTTTTGAAGTATAGTTGATTTGCAATATTGTGTTAATTTCTGCTATACAGATAAGCATTACTTCTGACGTTATTCTAACATTGCTTTTACCCCACTCTCTCCTTGTGGAATTCCAATTACAGGTTTATTAGACCTATTCCTTATATAGTTTATGATTCTTAGCCTTTCTTCTATATTTTGTATCTTTTGGCTCTCTATGCTTATTTTGGTTATATGATTTTGACATGTTTCACCTGTATCTAACCTGCTGTTAAACTTACACATTGAGTTCTTATTTTCACTTATAGTACTTTTCACTTCCCAAATCTACATTTGATCTTTTTGTTATAGTTTCCAGTTTTCTCTGAAATTTTATAATCTTGTTTTTAGTCCCTTGAAAATAGTAAGCAGAGTTACTTTAAAGTTACTATAACTCCAGTATCTGGATCTGTTTTAGGTCTCTGTATATAGTCTGTGTAATTTTCGTGGATTTTCATTTATTTTGTCAGATATACTTATGTGCTGGTGTGTCACAATTTTGTGCCAGACAATATTTGTTAAATTGCTTATGGAAATAATTTAGAGGTCTCGAACAATAATATCTTCTGGCAGAGAAGACTCATTCGTATTTACTTGTGCCAGGTTCCTGTACATGCTAGGAATCCAGAGTCAACTCAGTCCAGTTGAAGGACTAAGAATGTTCAAAGCTGAGCTGAGTTCCCTTCAAAAATTCTAATTCAAATTTAATTTAATTCTAATTCAAACTTATTCCTGTGTTTTAGCCTTTTAAGTTTCCAACTCAGAGAGGTAGGGTGCCACAGGGCCCACCTGAGCCCTGGACTGCAGTCTGTGTCTCTCTGTATCTGTGAGGTTGTCAAGAGAACTGCTGTCAGCCACTTCTCAAGATACGGGAAATGCTCTCAGAGGGAAGATGTCTGCAAATGCTGGCCTGACGTCTCTGGGCTTCCATCCTTCCCTAGTATATGGCCTGAAAAAATGTCACGATCTGGTCATCCCTCTGTGCCTTCACATTGATGTCTTTTATATTCTGTCCAACTGTTTCTAACAGTCTTTGGCAGAAGTGTTGGTTTATATTATCTAATTTGCCATTACTGAAAATGAAAGGTCTCTATCTTTGGTTAAATTTTTAAAATTCTTTTTCTTTATAGAGAATTTTGAGCATTTTGAACAAAAATAGACTAGTATAATGAACCCCATGTTCACAATAACCCATAACCCAATGACCCTTGGCAAATTCTGCCTTATCTACATTCCTGTCCATATTCTATATTATTTTGAGGCAAATTCCAGATATCAGTTCATGTATAAATATTTTAATAGGTAGCCCTAAAAGATAAGGAATGTTTTTTAAAGAAATTGCACTCACAAAATTATTATCACATCTAAATAATAGTAATAATTCCTTAATAGAAAAAAATCCAGTCAGTGTTCAAGTTAACTATGTTAATTTTTAGTGTAATTGTATTCAGCTATGAGCCTATGAAGATACTTTGGTTCCTGAATCTCTAATAAACAGATTCTCTAGCACAGTTGTGAAGGCTTTTTTTGACTTGGTGGGTAACCAGCCATAAAGATTTACTTTTGTGCCCTTAAGTACCTCCTTACCTTTTATCTAAAGCCTACCCATTCTCCAGTGGCTAAATTCAAGTCTCACTTCCTCCACAGAGCTTGCCCTGACTTCTCCTCTGACTTCCTCAGCATTTATCTTACTACTCCTGTGGCACTTGGCCACATTATCTTGTATGATTTCTCATGACTGTAAACTGTGGGAGGATAAGGACGTGTGTACTGTATGTTTTGTATGTCAAATTGAGTCCACCATTTTGTGGGGCATGTAGGCCCTATCTACCTCAGAAATTTGATGAGGGCCAAATGAAGTAATTCATGAGAACTTTTCTCGTAACTTAAATATAGCACAATTCTAAGGATTTTTTTTTAACTTTTAATTTTGTATTGGGATATAACTGATAACCCACAATGTTGTGATAGTTTCAGGTGAATATCGAAGAGACTCAGCCATACATATACATGTACCCATTCTCCCCCAAACTCCCCTCCCATCCACATAACACTGAGCAGAGTTCCATGTGATGTACAGGAGGTCCATGTTGGTTATCCATTTTAAGTACAGCTATGAGTACATGTCCATCCCGAACTCCCCAACTTTCCCTTTCCCTCATCCTTCCCTCTGGCAACCGTAGGTTCGTTCCCTAAGTCCATGAGTCTGTTTGTAAGGAATTATTATTATTCTTTTTGTTGTTAGCATAACCACTATGTGAATTCTAGACTATAATCTCTGGGAGTGTAGAGACTGATGTTCCCAGAGGGACTGTCACAGTGCCTGACAGTAGGCTTCCAGTAAATATTTGTTGATTTAATCCATTATCTGAATGAATAAAGTTGTTCCTCAATTCTTGTCTGCCAACTATATGCAATAGAATAATAAATTTAATTACCTACAAGAAAAGGTTAAACGTTGCCAAAAAATTTTATTTAATCTCTTTTTTCCTCCTCACAAATCTGATAGGTTTATCTCAACACGTAGTTACCAACTATAAGCAAGTAATTCAACTCTTGGAGGAGGGAATAGCAAACAGGTAACAGGTTTGTTTGTCCCTGTCATTCTTTCAGTCTCATTCTTCTTTCCTGTGTTCTCACTGCCCTTTTGCAGTATAGATTCTCTCTGCAGCTCCCCACATTCACAATCAGGAGGCGTTTGTCAGAACAAAAATGTACCCAGGGTAGGGGGACATGGCTGAGATTTAGTGCCCTTCTCACTGGTGGTGAAGCTGGCGTTTGTCCTGGATATAGTAATATTAGGTAGTAAGCCCAGAGAATTACCCTATATTTTGTCTTATAATACACAACTTCTGCTGTTTTCATCAAAGAAACGATTTTTGCCTGCATTGTCCTCTCCTTGATAGAGATGATGTAGTACAATATAGTTTAAAATTTTTCAGAAAACCATTTTTTCTTCCAGAAAAGTTTTGCATACTGTAATTGTTACTGAGTCACTAAGTCGTGTCCAACTCTTTTGCAGCCCCATGTCTCTTCTGTCCATGGGATTTCCCAGGCAAGAATACTGGAGTGGGTTGCCATTTCCTTCTCCAGAGGATCTTCCCGACCCATGTCTCTTGCATGTCCTGCATTGGCAGGTGGATTCTTTACCACTGCGCCATCTGGGAAGCTTGTAAAGTTTACTCAAAAAGACTGTTTAGAATCAGCTATGAAATACTAGGTGCTGTAGACTCTCCTAAAAGCTATTGTAAATTATGATAATACTCTATATTTTTAGTTACTATGGAATACCCACAATGTTATTAATATATGCCCTCAAATAGCCTTTTTCATCTGAAGAAAAAAAAAAAAAACTGGGGAAATTGGAGTCTTCTATGTCCCCTGTTAAGGAAAAAATTTAAATTTAAACTTCTGTTCCTTGGTTTTCATAGAACTGTCCTGGAAGTACTTGCTTCCTGTCTTCAGGGTACCCTGAGTTCCTTGATTGTTAAGTGTCAGGCTTCACCTTGTCCTTTTTATCCTTCAACTGACCAGCCTCTAGATTTTGGCTCTTTTCTTCAATTCTGTAACTTCTCTGAGAACAGAAGTCAATGAGTTGGTCTTAAACTGAAGCCAGGTTGACTGACTTAGGTTTAGATAAAGAGAAGACTCTTCAGACTTTAAAGGTCAGCATTGGAATGAATCTTTCAGGGAGACTGTGCATTCTTCACCTGGCTTAAGCGTGATGTTCATGTAATTCAAGACCTCATTTTTAAAGCCCTTTCTGGCACCGTGAGATTAATATTCTTAATAATGACAGACTTTCGCTGTCTTTGAGCCTTCTTTTCCAACAAGTTCTCCATATCTACTTGTCTAATTTAAATAGGTCTGTTTTAGGGATATTCTTCTAGGTTGATGACTCTCTAGTATCACACTTTTCCATTCTGATTTTTAACTTCTATTGCTTAAAAAAAGTTCTAATTGTGGTTTAGTATGAAGTTATACTCACTGTTGTTCTCAGATATCAGTACCTGCAACACTGCTTCTGCTTTCTTGGGACCATTCTCCTAACTATAAAAGACTAAATACTGGTGTTTTGTGATCCTCACTTGTGAACCTCAGCACTAACATTTCTTGTGTTCCGCATGGATCCTTAAGGATCCACCATGCATAAGCAATCTTGTCCTAATTTTCTTCCCTTGTGTACACAGAATCACAGCAGCAACCCATGTTCATGAAGCCAGCAGCAGATCCCATGCCATCTTCACTATCTACTATACACAGGTTGGTTACCATTTAAATGTTTGCTCAGATTTCTTCCTTTCATTGTTCCTTTTGACTAATTTTCCATCTTCCTGTTTTTCTTTCTTTCTACCCTTCCCTTTATAGGTCCTCTTATATGACCTAATATCATAAGTAGGACCTACACACAATCTACTAAGCTGCTCACCCAGAAGGGGTTGAGGCATTGCATAAAGACTAATCAAGTATCTTTGACTTACATTTTACTTTTAATGTTTCAAAGCACTTTCATATCCATATGATCAGTCTGGGCATTTAAAATAAAAAGCAAGATTGAAATGAAAATACACATTAAAATTTAAAAGTAGAAGATTCACTTTTATTATGATGGAGTGAGGAGGTTAACAAATCCTATCCCCCCAAAGCAACAATAAACCTAGACAAAAGTGTCAAAATAAGTATTTCAGAATAGATCAAAGCCATATAAACTGAGAAGCATGTATTCAAGAGAGCTACTGAATTTCTGGTAAGAGTACAAATGTATGGCATGTTCCCTTGGGCTGCTCCCATCCCCACCCACACCCCAATCTCTGTCAGTGAGGAAGTTCAATCAGAGAAGGGCAGATGGTGGAAGCCAGCAGCTTGGTTGCTGCCATTGCTTGAGGGGTTCACTTGATTGGGAGCATTGTCAGTTAAAGTGGGTGATCTTGGTGGCCAGCTAACAAGGAGATCAGTGGCTCCATTAACCTGAGATTGTAGGTCTGCTTCAGGCAAGAAGTGAACTGGAAAATTATCTGGGGGTTTAACTGGGAATTCTGGGAGATGATATGGCCATAGGAAGCTTAATTAGCTCTTCACATATCCTGGGTTGAATGGAAGCTATACACATATGCATCAGAGACGATGTGCCCGTACAGCCCTGACTGACAGAGTCTGCACGTTTGTGCAGAAGAGACACAAGAGGGCCCTGTTGGCTAGCGAACGCTGGAGTAAAATGGCCAGAATTTTTAGTGACTTTCCCAGCTCACACATAGATCCATCAACAGAGAAAAAAAGTCCTATTGCCTCAAGGTATTTAATTGCAATTTCTGACCAGTCTTTTGCTGAACATTAAGGTATGCAGACACAGGTGGCCCCCTAGAAGCCAAGCCTAAAATTAAAAACAACTAAAGGAAAAAAGCTGAATAGAGACCTCTTTGGCTGCATGCTGTAGAGGAGTCAGATTTTAGAGCTTTAGTCCAGGCGGGTTACCAGACAGACAAAGCAACAATCACTATCACCTTCAAGAGGAAAAAGATCAGAATCCAGGGTTGTTATGGTGTTATCTAAAATGTCTGGTATTCAACCAAAAATTAAGACATGCAAAAACAAATAAGAAAGTGCAGCCCATACCTAGGAAAACAAAACAGTCACTAGAAACTTCCTCTTAAGTACTCCACATGTTGGATTTAGCATACAAAGACTTCCAGGCAGCTAATATAATATGTTCAAAGAGCTTAAGGAAACCATGTTGTAAAGAATTAAAGGAAAACATGATGATTATGATTCAAGGGAATTTCAATAAAATGATAGAAGTTATTTGAAAGGGGGCAATTCTGGAAATGTATAATAACAGAAATGAAAAATTCACTAATGGGACTCAAGAGTCAATTTGACTCCAACTAATAAAAAAAAAAAGAGTCAATTTGAGATGTCAGAAGAATTAATTAAGTTGAAGACAGAACAATAGGAATCATCCAGTTTGAAGAAGAATGAACAGAGCTGCACAGACCTGTGAGATATCAGGTGTGTCAGCCTAAGTGTAGTGGGAATCCTAGAAAGAAAGAAGAGAAAATAGGCATAAGAAAAATAAAAAAACAATGGCCAAAAACAATCACCAAACATGCTGAAAATCATTAATGTATATTTTATTAAAAAATTAATCAAGCTGGATCATAGACACTAATGTGAAACCTAAAACATTCAACTTGTATAATAGAAAATAACATGGGAGAACCTTGTGACCTTGGACTAGGCAAAGATATTTTTAGATATGGCACTATAAATATAAATTGAACAAAAGAACAAATTGCAATTTGGAATGGGTCAAAATTTAAAACTTCTGCTCTTCAAAAGACACTATTAAGTAAATAAAAAGAAAAGCCAAAAAAAAAAAAAAAGAAAAGCCACAGATAGGGAGAATTTACTTGTAAAATGTATGTCAGATAAAAGGCTTGTATCCAGAATAGATCCAAAACTCCCTAAACTCAGTAAAACAACTCAAAAAGATAGGCAGAAATTTTGAACTGATACTTAAGAAAATATACAGATGACAAGCACTTGAAAAGATGCAGACATCATTAATTATTAGAGGAATGCAAATTAATATCAAATAAGCTATCACTGCCCACCTTTTAAAATGGCTGAAATTGAAAAGAATGATTATACTAAATACTGGCAAGATGTGTAGGAATTGGAGTTCTTATACATTATAGTACTGGTGGGAATGTAAAATGGTACAACTTTGAAAAAGAATTAGTTTCTTAAAAAATTAAACACATACCTACCATATGATTCAGCCATTGCACTCCTATGTATTTTCTCGAGATAAGAAATCATATGTCCATAGAAAGACTTATACAGAAATATTCACAGCAGCTTTGTTAGTAATTGTTCAAAACTGGAAACAACTCAAATGTTCACTAAGAGGTGAATGGATAAACAAACCATGGTATATTCATACAGCGGATGCTGTTAATACTCACCAATAAAATTGAGCTTTTGACATGTACCTCAACCTGAATGAATCTATAAATAATTGTGCACAATGAAAGAAGCCAGACATTGTATGTTTCTGTTTATGTAAAATATCCTGAGAAGACAGATTTATAGATAGAAAATTGAATGTTGGTCTGGGGCTGAAGATGTCAATGGAGATGATTGCAAACAGACTTGAGGGAATTTGGGAAGTTATTGGAAATGTTTTAAAGCTGGATTTTGGCGATGGATGCACAACATTAAAATAAAACAACAAAAATCCCATATTGAATTAAAAAAGAAAGCCAGAGTAGTTTTGCTCTTGAGGACTGGATGCCCCTGCTTAGAACACAGAGAAAGTCCTGCCCAGCAGATTAATAACATGCTGTGACTTAGGTTGTCTTCTGCTGCTGCTGCTGCCAAGTCGCTTCAGTCGTGTCCGACTCTGTGCAACCCCATAGACGGCAGCCCACCAGGCTCCTCTGTCCCTGGGATTCTCCAGGCAAGAATACTGGAGTGGGTTGCCATTTCCTTCTCCAGGGGATCTTCCCGACCCAGGGATCAAACCCAGGTCTCCTGCATTGCAGGCTGACTGTTTACTGTCTGAGCCACCGGGGAAGCCCGTGACAGGTTAACAAGAGGCAAGCCAATCAGGACCCCTGCCCACCACACCGCTGCCTGCTGTGGATCTCTACTGATGAGTTAGAGCCTCCCACAGCAGAGCTGAGCATTTACCTGGTAAATTGTGCTCAGGAGACTTTGTGGGAGGTGGGGAGGAGGTTGCCTATCTACTCTATGGAAGTTTTGCTCATATTTTTAATGAAGGAAGAACCCAGGGCTTACTGATTGTACCTGTCAGATATTGAGAGCTCATCTGGTTCAGAGGACGTTAGAATACAGATTTCTTGAGTGAATTGGCTAAAACTCCAAATACTATCTTAGTTAGGAGGGTGTCTGTGGGGAAAACAACAACACATCGTTCCAAATGACACTCTTTAAATCTATTTCCTCCCTCAGGCATTCCTGGAGAACAACCTCCCCTCTGAAATCTCCAGCAAGATCAACCTTGTGGACCTAGCAGGCAGGTAATTAGGATCTCAAAACCAGGTGGAATTATTTCCTTGACAATGACCCTGTTCTTGCCCATTTTACAGGGAATAAACTTTTCCCCACCTTTTACACATATCAATCATCCTGAGAAAATGACAAAAGAAACAAATTGTTGGATAGGTTAAGAAATAACAGTTTTCTAGGGCTGAGAAGTTCTGCGTTAGGGGCTCTCAGTCTTAGCTGCCTATTAAAGTCACCTGGACCTTTTAGAGCTCCCAGTGCCTCGGCTGCACCTCAGATGAAATAAATGAGACTATTAGTGGAGTCAAGGGGAGTGAGGCTGTGTGCAGCCAAGATTGAAAACTGGTGCTTTAAGTAGAGGTGACTGAACACACTTTTTTCCTTTGACCTAGTATTGATTTTATGCAGCTCTACACATCTCTTCAGAAAAAAGAAACACTTTAAAAAACATTGTGGTATTGGGGATAAGATACTGCCTTTTAAAAAAGTATTAGATGAAAGCTTGAATTTTACTCATTTACATATCTAGAAAGAAGAAATTATCAGGAATAATGTAGTCAGAAAAAAGTGTAACATGAAATAAGGCAAATTTTCTTATTTTAAAACTGTTAAATAATTAATATGGCACAGTGCTCCCTTAAAAGCTTAAGTGCTTTCTGAAAGAAACTGTATCAGCCAACTGGAAGTGTGAATTTTTAATATTTCCCATTTACTTGAATAAGGAATTTGAAACTGTTAATGACCCAGATACCATAAAGTCATTAACATGTGAAATTAAAACAGTAAAGAAAAGGAGAATAGTATATAACAGAAAGCTATATTGGTATCATTACAGTAAATGAATATTACTTTTAGCTCAAAGTTCTCTGACAGCCAAATGTAATGAATTATTTGATTTTTATTGCCTGAGAATGTAGAAGGGTGCCAGTTCATGACATGACGGTAACATTATTTCTGGAACTGAATTCTAAGGGGAATTTATTATATGGATCTTTTACATGAAGTGCAACACAATGGATGGTGTTTTTCAACAGTGTTAAAAGGATAGTGTCTTCTTGTTTGCTTCTGTTTCTGTTTTCATCAACTGTGTTTCAGTGAAAGAGCAGATCCCAGTTACTGTAAGGACCGGATTACTGAAGGAGCCAATATCAACAAGTCTCTTGTAACTCTGGGAATCGTCATCTCCACCTTAGGTATTTTGCCAGTAGCCTGGAGGACCAGAGTGGGGGGGAGACTTTGGAAGACAATTCATATGTTTTCATTTTGTCAGAATAGGGTAGGTATTTACCAGGTTCTCTTTGATAAAGTTTACCTTCTGGTTTGGGCATGAAAAGTTGATATTTATGGTTTTTGATTACAACATTACCATCATCCTACCACTCTCATTCCAAAAAGAAGAGAGACTGAGAAATTACGTGTCTTAAATATTCCATCGCTTGAGTCCAGGGTTGAATTCAGGGCCCACATTTAAAGCCTCCTGACATGGACAGAAAGGGATTAGGGAGTATGATGTCTGTTCTCCAGCCATTGCTTTGTTTTAATGCATTTGTTTCATAATTCCTTTTTTTTCCCTTCCACTTTTATTATTGTCTTTTAAGCCCAGAACTCTCAGGTATTCAACAGCTGCCAGAGCCTCACCAGTGCAGCGAGCGGTGATGGTGACAGCGGGCTCCCTAGCTCTGCTTCCGGGACCAGCAGTGGAGGGGGACCCTCCTGGAGGCAGTCATACATCCCCTACCGGGACTCAGTGTTGACCTGGCTGCTGAAGGACAGCCTCGGAGGCAACTCCAGAACCATCATGGTTGCCAGTGAGTGGGCTGTGGAGTTGGTTCTGTGTTGGGACTGGTGCTCTGCCTCAGAGAAAGGACCACGGCTGCCCATTTCATGAAGGGTCTTATTCAGCCTGGTGATAGCAGCAAGATCAGTGGTCATGGGCTGGGTGGGAAGGGCTCGGTGTGTGTTTTAACTTTCTGCTTCTACCCCAGCCGTGTCTCCTGCACACACTAGCTACAGTGAGACCATGAGCACATTGAGATATGCATCCAATGCCAAAAACATCATCAACAAGCCAAGGGTAAATGAGGTGAGCCCTGCCTCTGAAGTCCTGGTTTCGTACAGCTCACACCAAGTTCTCCTGTTTTCCTCTCATTGACTTCTTTCTCTTTGTACTCACCCCAGTGGCCAGACTTCAAGTGGCCAGACTCACCCCAGTGGCCAGTTCTCCAAGTGATGAGGGAGCAAAATTCTTTCTTTCTCATATTCCGACTGGCTTCATCCAGTTGCCTTTTAAAATAATTTATTTTAGGTATTTCCCTATGGCCACTGATGTGAAGATCCCTGGTACACTATTGCCACTAGAGGAAAGCTCACTTAAAAGTGTCTGCGTTTGCTTCCTTTATTCTGAGTTTATGTTGCTTTATGCCTTTTTTCATATGCAAATTGCAGTGACATCTCTGTTTTGGGCTAGAAGTGGCATATGAGGAGTTTTTTAGCCTTTAAAGTTGAATTAATGATGAGAATATTCTAAAAGTTCCTCATCTGCTTTGCAATTTTTGTAAAAAATTCCAGGGCAGGGATTACAAATGGATGGCCCATGTAGAGCTCATCTATGGACCGTTTTAAAGGGCAGTGTATCAATAATTATGCACTAAGTTTAGTCACACCTAATTCTGGAAGATTAGCATACTCTGGCGTTCGCATTACCTGCCTGATGTCCTGCTCTAAGGCAGTGATTGTGAGACTTCAGTGTGTATCAGAATCACTTGGACGGTTGTTAAACCAGCCGTGAAGACTATTTAGTAGGTGTTGGGGCATTGTGGGGAATGGGGGTCCACAGATTTCGTATTTCTCACTAGCTCTTAGGTGAAGTTCCTGCTGGTCCTGGGACCACACTTTGAAAAGACTGCCCTAGAAATTACTCCAAATGAGTAATCTGCTGCTTCCAAGCTCATTGCGAGTAGCACCTCATAGC
Organism: Dama dama; assembly: GCF_033118175.1. NCBI lineage: Eukaryota > Metazoa > Chordata > Mammalia > Artiodactyla > Cervidae > Dama > Dama dama. Next base: position 63,955,159 of record NC_083692.1, on the reverse strand, counting down.
CATTTGAGCCCTCATATCAGTCAGTGGTGACCGAGTTCTCTCTGTGTTTCAGGATGCAAATGTGAAGTTGATCAGAGAACTCAGGGAAGAGATTGGAAGACTGAAAGCCATGCTGCTGAGCTTTGAGCTGGTATGTGGGCATCAGGACTTTTCTGTCCTCAGGAGACCCTTCTCTTCTGCAGAGGATCTGAGCCCTGCTGCATTCTGTGTTCTCAGTCAGGTGATGCTTGAAGAGCAGAGTGGGAGCAGAGACAGGACGGGAGTTACTGTGATTACCTGTGTAGTTTCAGAAGGGGTGCTTCATCTCTGCTGTCCAAAGGGCATCTGCCTGCATGACCCTTGTTCTGTATGTGGGCAGATACGGGATATGAGGCCCTCCAGAAAAAATTGCCTCGAATTCTCCTTCTTTGTTCCACTCTGAGCCCAATACTTAGCCGTCTGATTTGTTTCTGATTTTAACAATAACGTCTTTCCTTTATCTGCATCTTTCCTTCCCAAGAGTAAGGGTGGGGCCCACGAAGCACATCTCTCTCTCTTTGTGCAGAGAAGCTTCCATTCATTGAATGAGGGAAAGGATGAAAACCTTAAGGAGCTGATTCTCCAAAATGAATCGAAGGTGGGTATGTTGGGGGCGCTCTGTTGTGCTTCACTTCACCTTGGGAACCGTTCTGACTCCCTCCATCATTCCTGGGCCAGGACTGCTCCCTCATCAGGACAGAGAGGTTCTATCTGGAGAAAACTTTTGTCTTCATTGAGCCTTGAATTCGGGGATGTTTGTCTTAGGGCTGCTGATTGGCTTTCTGACTGCTTTGTTCTCTCAGGGGATCATGATAACTCCTTTCAGACAGTATGGTAGCCTAGAAAAGAATTCAGTTCAGTTCAGTCTCTCAGTCATGTCCGACTCTCTGCGACCCCATGAATCGCAGCACGCCAGGCCTCCCTGTCCATCACAAACTCCTGGAGTTTACCCAAACTCATGCCCATCGAGTCGGTGATGCCATCCAGCCATCTCATCCTCTGTCGTCCCCTTCTGCTCCTGCCCCCAACCCCTCCCAGCATCAGGGTCTTTTCCAATGAGTCAACTCTTCACATGAGGTAGCCAAAGTATTGGAATTTCAGCTTCAGCATCAGTCCTTCCACTGAACACCCAGAACTTATCTCCTTCAGGATGGACTGGTTGGATCTCCTTGCAGTCCAAGGGACTTTCTGGTAAATAAGTAAATCAAATGAATGACAGGTATTCACTGAGCACCAAATAGGTGTTCAGCGTGATGCTGCAGGAGACACAGAGAAGTGTCTGCCCTCAGGTGGCTTGCAGTCTAGTTGGAAGCACATTTAGAGAATGATTCAATGCAGTAACTTACGTGAGTTAGATGGAAAGAGCTCCAGAAGGAAGAAATCATGGTGGCTTGGAACTTTCATTGACATCTTCACTGCTGGAGTAGGAAGGCAGAGAATTTGAACTAGACCTTGGAGGATGGATAGGGTCTGTTAGGTAAGGAGGTGGGCTGAGGTGTCAGGATAAGCGAGGGATGACAGAGGCAAAGTCACAGAAGTGAGAGAAGAGCTGGTGTGCGAGACCATGTGGACACATGCAGCCTGAGGACCTTGGAGCCAGTCAGGATACGTGCTCCTGGCAGAGGCACTGAGGGGAGGAGAGGGACAGTTTAGGAGGCGTATACTTGACATAAGCAGGCTACTCATAGCTTCTTGAACCAAGTTGGTGACATGATTAAGGAGTATATAGGGGGAAATTAATATGACAGTTGCATGTAGGATAGATTGAGGCCTGGAAACAGAGAGACCAATGAGGAAAGAGATGGTTGTTGTGACCCTGTGAGGGTGAGTATATTTGGGGAGATTGAATCAAGTGGTAATTCCTGGAGACATTTAAAAGGAAGAAGTGGTAGGCATTATTTGGTGACAGGTTGGATTTAGGTCTTGTAAGTGAATGTCCCCGTTTCTAGTGTTCTACTGTATCATCCTTGTATGTTATTACAGTATCCTGGCTATGTCAGTATTTTGCTACTCAAACGAAACTTGAAGACTACTTCAGATATTCAGAAGTTTCTCAAAAATTCTGTGTTTAGCTATATGTTCTGATTTTTGCTTCATTCCAGGCTCATTAGCATTTTTACGTTATACAGGCTGGCAGACTGGACTTGAGCCTGTCACTTGCTGGTCTTACAACCTTAGGCAGGTAGGAGTGGGTGATAAAGGTCGCCAGAGGGGCGGTGTCCTCTGAAGCACCTTCAGGGGAGTGTGCCCTGCCACCCACCTCTGCCAACCCTTCATAGGTATCCTGTAGTTTTCAAACTTCAACTTAATGATTATAACATTAAAAAGAATGTTTCAGAAATTTCCTGGCAGTCCAGTGGTTAGGACTGCACTTCTGCTCCAGAAGGCGTGGGTTCAGTCCCTGGTAGGGGAACTAAGATCCTGTAAACTGTGTGGCATGACCAAAAAAAGAGAAAAGAATATTTCTAGGATCATAAAATACTTGTACCTAAACTTGGCATGATTTCTTTTTTCTTAATTAAAAATAAATTTTAAAAAAATTTAAGTTTTCTTCTTTATGAGATAAGGAGTTAGCTGAATCCAGTTCCTTTTCTGGTCTTCCTCAGTTCTTCACTTCCAAAGGAAGTTTCCTGCCCTGACATCAATTTCCACCACAAGAAGGAAAAAGGACCCTTTATTCAACATTGTTCCTTCACATTTCCCCAGTGGGCTTAGCTTAAGGCCTTTAAGCCTTAGTATATTTATTTTTAAAATCTGTTCCTAAAAAAAAAAAAAAAATTCTGTTCCTGATCCATAGTAAGCCCTCAGTGTTTTATTGTTACTGCTGTTACTCTATTATTGCGTGGTCTTTCGGACCAGTTTCATAGCCTTCATTCTCCCTGGGGAGACCCCTCTTGGTGCTTTGTGGGTCTTTGAGGGGTGCACAAGCTTATATTAGAACTCAAGGGTACACCTCTGGAAGTGTTAGGTCACAAGAGGACTCTCAGTGTAGATCACACAGGATGGTCGTGGAAAGAAGGGAATTTAAACAAGATGTCTGACTCACATCCCAACTAATTTGTTTTTTGATATTTATTTATTTATTTGGATGCATTGGGTCTTAGTTTCAGCACATAGGATCTTTGATTTTCAGCATGCAGGAATTTTTAGTTGTGGCATATAGGATCTAGTTCCCTTGCCAGGGATCGAACCCAGACCCTCTGCGTTGGGAGCACAGTGTCTTAGCCACTGGACTGCCAGGGGAGTCCCCCAACTAATTTTTAAAAATAGCATTTATGGTGCCTTTTTCCCCCTAAAAACAATATATGGTCATTGCAGAAAACTTTAAAAATAACATTTTTTGAGTTTCTATTTATAAAATTAATGGTAACTTTTGAGGAAAACTTAGAAAACACAGAGAGCTTACAGAGGAGGTGCAAGGGCCTGTGTGGGGCCTCGAATAGTCCCGGGGAGGAAAGTGAGGAAGTAATGCCCAGAAATGGGCCAGGATGGCACGGGACCCTTTGTCTGCTCCCCGTTCTGAGTGTCCAAGACCACCCCTCTGTCTCCACAGACAGACCAGCTGTCTAAAGACTGGGCCCGGAAGTGGAACGAGTGGCAGGCTCTCGTGGAACATTACAGAGTGGACATCAACAGGAGGCGGGCTGGGCTGGTCATTGACTCCAGCCTGCCACACCTGATGGCCTTGGAGGATGACGTGCTCAGCACAGGTGTCGTGCTCTATCACCTCAAGGTGAGCAGGCGGGTGTGCCCGCTCTCTCCCTCAGCTGCAGGCCCCAGAGGTGCAGGAGGGAAAGGCCAGTGGCAGCCGAGGTGGCAGAACTGCCCTCAGGAAGCCAGGCCTGCCCACCAACTGTGATCTGTTTCATTTTTGTATGAATAGAGCAGAAGACTAGAAATCAGAATTTGGTTTTCAGCTGCTACTACTGTCGCTCTTGTTTTTGCTTTCTGTGCCTCAGTTTCCTCATTTAAAATAAGAAAGATGCTGCTTATATTCCTTTTCTGGCTTCCTAAAGCACAGGAGTGCACTCCTGGAGGTGAAATCCCAACCTCATAATTCCACCAGCACTCCTGAGCACTCCCCGCAGATACAGGCAGCTCACAGATGGCTTTCAGGGGCTAAAGGGATCAAAGGATAAGAAACAGTTCCCTTCTAGTACTTTCCCACTTCAGTCAACCCCCCTTCTCCATTACTAGGTTTGCCTGGGAAAGAAGAGAGGAGAGAGGAAGTTGATTTAGGAAGTTCAAAAAAAGTGTGCAGAACTCTGGAGAGCTGATGGGCTAAGGGTGACCAGGGTGTGACATTCAAGCACCCAGAGAAAAGAGTGACGTGAAGCCCTTCTGCAAGGACCTGGCTCCCCTGGTTCTTTGTCACCTGGAGGCCACCTTACTTCTAAATGAAGCATTTTGAGAGTTAGTGACACATGGTAGGTAGAGTCTTATATCCTGTCCTCATCAAAAGTGTTTGTCCTAATGTAGAAGGACAGTCCCCACGGATGGGCTAAACATACATTGAAGTGAAAGTGTTAGTCACTCAGTTGTGTCTGACTCTTTGCAACCCCATGGACTGTAGCCCACCAGGCTTCTCTGTCCATGGGATTCTCCAGGCAAGAATGCTGGAGTAGGAAGCCATTCCCTTCTCCAGGGAATCTTCCCAACCCAGGGATCAAACCCACGTCTCCTGCATTGCAGGCAGATTCTTTACCATCTGAGCCACCAGGGAAACATATTGTATGTGGCCAGGAGCCCTATGCTCACTGGAAATCCAGTCTGCATTTTTCATAATTGTCCCCAGCATGCTAAACCGACATTTAAAAGGAACAGAGTTTATGGGGATGTGTGATGCTGCCTTTATCCCTGGAGAAATTAGGTTGCTGTTGCTGCAGTGCCTGTGGTGGGGAGACTTCAGCAAGGCTCGTGCACTTATTAGCAAGTCTGTGTTCTGAGGCTGAGCCTGGGGGAAGTTGTCAGAGACTGAGCCTCCCAGACAGAAAGTTAAAAGTAGCTTCTTTTTTGACACAGCATAAATCATCTCAGTGAAAACGCCCCAGGCAGAAACGGCTGTGACTTTAATAACAAATCTAAACACCAAAGGCAATCGATCGTTCCATTAGTCAGAGCCATAGGGAAAGATTGGAGGTCAGGAGAGACCAGATGGAATAAAACGCTTAGTATTTGAGTAGAGCTGATGTGATACATTGACTGGATGTGGAGTGAGCAGATGAAGGCAGACATCATGTGACAGAGTTAGGTAGCAGCAGAGGGTTGAAGGATGAAGGGCAGATTGAGCTGGAGGCAGGAGATGGATGATCCTGGGTCACTGGCGTCCTAGCCGAATCAGTGCACTGAGGGTCGCTCACTCCCTCACACACTGATAATGAACCTGGGGATGAGCTCCCAGTCTACTTTTGGTGGGGAGGAGGCTCGTCTAGGTTGCAGTGCGTGGGCTTCTCTAGTTGCAATGTGCAGGCTTAGTTGCCCTGAGGCATGTGGGATCTCAGTTCTGAGATCATGGGTTGAACTCACATCCCCTGCATTGGAAGGTGGATTTATAACCACTGGACCATCAGGGAAGTCTCTCAGTCTACTTCTCATCCTGGCATTTCTATGGGTTTTTACCCATTTCCCTCCTTTTCACTTGTTTGCATCCTGGGTTGGGTAGCAGTATAACAGTAGTCATTCTAGATTCTCTATTTTTATTTGCTAACTTGGCTCCAGACCCAGACCTAGTCCCTAACAATGGCCCAGGAGCTGTTTGCCTGAGTCATCTTGGGAGGCAGCATGGGTGGGGAGTGGGAAGCCGAAAGGGTGGAAGGAACACAGGTTATTGATATTCTGGACTTCATCCTCATAACTGCCTTTGTGCTGCTGTTCCTCCCAAGAAAGAGGCATAAAGCAGCAGAGGGGCAGCAGGTGCCAGCTCAGCCCACATTAAATGAGATGCCAGCATGTTTTGGGTGGTTTCTGCTCTGCATATCCAGAGGCTGGGATGTGCTGTGGCCTTTATCCCTTTGGGAGGAACGTGCCTCATCACTGGGGCTGACCCTGACCCCTTGAGAGCAGTCTTGACCCCTCTCCCTCCGTTCCGGCTGGTGGATTCTGGAGACTGGCATCCAATGGCTCGTGTGATCCTCAGTGGCTGAGCAGGAAAGCCTGGGTTCTGGAGGGTTGTGGGTTTTGAGAGGGAGCCAGATCCTCATTTATTACTTCCAGGAGTCTTTCTTCACAAGCAGTTTTGGGAGAGCTGCAGGGCCCTCCCTTCTGGCTGCTGACAGTGAAGCCTAGCATGGAACTTTCTAGTCACTTAAAAAGCATCAGTCACCAGGCAGGTGGTTTGGTGAGGTTGGAATAGCATGGGCACAGGACAAGAAGAGAAATGAATTCTAGCCAGGGTTGTCCTGTGTAGTATGTGGGCTCCCAGGGCAGCTTATTTCCTATCAGCTTCAGATTCCTCCTCTATGCAGAGGATCATAATACTACATTCTGGGTGTTAAAGTATTAAATGAGAGATGTCTGTAAAGCACTCGGCACTGTGCCCTGTACATAGGGGATAGTTAGTAAATGATAAATACAGCTCTAGACTCAGCTCTAGACTCGCATCTCTTGCCATGTCACTGCCTTCCTCAAACAGAGCTGTGTGCTCTTAAACTGCATTGTTAGAGTTTCTACTAACCCAGTGATTCATTGATACTAACTCCAGTTTCCACCTCTTTTCTTATACTCTCTTTCAGTCTTTTTTGATTCTAGATGTGCTTTCCTCCTTTTTGTGTTTTACTCTTCTTAGAATCTGGTGTCTGTTAAACTTCATCTACGGATCAAGAAGGTAAAAATCCTGTGCTTCCATACATCGTCATAGAAAGCATTTCTCTTTGAGAGTGACTTGGACCAAACTTGAGCCACACTAACCTTAGTCCCTGGGAGAAAGCCATACTTGTGTGCCCTCTTCCTCAGACTAGAGCAGCTCTGACTGCCTAACTCGAGGCTACAGGACAGAAAGGAGCTGGCCAGTTCTAGCTGCTGCAGCTAAGTCGCTCCAGTCGTGTCTGACTCTGTGCGACCCCATAGACGGCAGCCCACCAGGCTCCCCCGTCCCTGGGATTCACTTTGCAAAAAGCTGGTGATGCTCTGTCCTGCACTGTTTTGCCCACACCTTCCCAGGGGCATCCTGGGCTGCATAGTGAGTGGGCAGAGCAGTCAGAGCAGCCTGGACCAAAGCTGAGAAGTGGTGTGGAAAGGAAGCTGGGGCGGGCATGGGGAGACAGTGATGGTGCTCAAACAGGTGGACTCTCCTTTGGGGCAGGGCTACATCCCTTTTTATTCTCCTTAAAGTGGCTTTGTTTTTCCCTTTAGGAGGGGACGACAAAAATAGGAAGGATTGACTCAGAGCAAGAACAGGACATTGGTGAGTGACAGAGTGTATAGGTCTGATGCTCTGTGTAGGTGTCCATGCCTGACAGGTTTCTTCCAAGGAAGCTGAGGGTTCAGAGAGGAAGGAATCTTGGTGTTCTGAAGGGCTGCTCCTCTTTTGCTGCCAGGCTGGGGGTCTTGGACACGAGAGGAGGAGACGCACACTGTGGGGCCATCTGGGTCTGGATGGTTTCAGGTGGTGGCTCCTCCTCTCCTGTCATGATGTGAGATCTTCCAGAAGTGGATTCTGATCTCATCAGAAGAATGGCGGAGATATTTCCTGGGCTATGCCTCCACCCGAGTGACGCCTCTGTCGTCTCTAGTCCTGCAGGGTCAGTGGATCGAGAGAGACCACTGCACTATCACCAGCGCCTGTGGGGTCGTCATTCTACGTCCTGCCCGCGGGGCCCGCTGCACAGTCAATGGCCGAGAGGTCACCTCCTCCTGCCGTCTCACCCAAGGTAGGACTACCCACAGCCCAGTTTATGCCAGGATGAGTGGTGGGCCAGCTCTGTTCTCAGGAACCAGACCCAGAGGGCTCAGTGAAGCAGGCTTTAAGGATGGAACCCCCAGCCTCTGCACCCAGGGACCTGAAGATTTCCTAATACAGTCCTCTTCCCGTAAACAGAGAAACCCCAAGTCCAGGGCCCCAGAGTAGAGAATGACTCTCTGAAATTTGCTGTGTTTGTTTGCTGTACATCCTTGGGAAGGTCTCTGAGCCTCAATTTCCTCATCTAGAAAATGGGGATAATAATAGAATCATTGGGAGGATTGAATGAGCTAATCTGTGTAATGTTCTTAACAGTGTTCTTTTCACTCAGAGAATACTCATTATGGTGATTAATGTCATTATTACTACTACTATTAATCTATTCAGATTCTGTGTTCTTTGTGAGTGAACTTGGGTACCCCTTCTTCCATGAAGCATTCCCTGACTGCTCCACCTGGAGCTCCACTTGCTTTCCCCTGGAATACCAGAGTTCCTCCTGTTCATCTCATTAGTTCAATACATATGCTGAACGATATCCAGGGAGTGCAGATCTTACTGACTCAGCTAAATGATCACCTTACTGAGGGTAGGACTTTGTCCCCCAGAACAGTGTCCTGCACATTACTGTACTCAGAACATGAGCTGTGGCTTGAATTTAGTTTGGTGTCTATGCCACAGGAGCAGTCATAACCCTGGGGAAAGCACAGAAGTTCCGGTTCAACCACCCCGCAGAGGCCGCCATCCTTCGGCAGAGGAGGCAGGTGAGCACATGCTGTTCTCCACGTGGCTGTTGACCTCCCTGCTTCACTTTTCTGGAGGGGGAGCCAAGCTGTGTCTCTATCTGTTGGGATGGAGGTGATGAGGCTTCCTTCCTTGTCCACAGGTCGGAGAGGCTGTTGGCGGCAGTGGCTCTCTGGAGTGGCTGGACTTGGGTGGAGATGTCACTGCCTCCCAGATGTGTCTCTGCCCTTTGCTTTGGAAGGAAAGGTGAGAGAGAGTTGCTCGTTCTGCTGTGGAGCCTATTGGTTTTGCTTTTAATTCATTACAACAGGGAGCAGGGAAGAATTGAGTGTAGCAGCCAAGTTGGGAATGAAGCCTGGCCTGAACCAACTTGGGTGAGTGGTCTGAGGATGGTGAGCTAGCTGCTCAGCCAGTGGGTGGCAGGGAAGTGGTCATGGTCCTCATTCACTTCCCCTTGGATACCACACTTCCTTCGTCACTGAGAGAGGTGTGTACTAATAGCACTTGATGTTTCCTGTCGCCACCTTCTCTGTCGACAAGATTTACATGTGATGTGACTGTGGATATCAGTTGCTGCTTTCAGACCTGCCTCCCATGGATCCCACTGAATTCTTGCCTGCCTGTGTGTGAGCTCACGTGTGTGTCAGTTAACTTCCAGGACCAGCTCCCTCTGAGTTTTTTAAGTTATTGTAGGATTGAGAAGCCTCTTTTCCTCGTAACCAAAGGTTCAGAAACTCTAGGAACAGCATGAAACTGTCTTGGGCTCCTGCCCTAATCTACCTGTTTGGCCTGCCTTGAGACTGTGGAGTGTGGAGTCGGTTTTCTGTGTGATTCATAGCAACTGCTTTTGTTCTTCGCGGTCATCCTTTGTCCACTTCTGCATGGGAGCTCCCTCCCGGATCGAGATGCCTTGTGGGTTGGATACTGGAAACAGGTATCTTTCTGTTCTGAAAGCCACCAGTGTCCTGTACCTTGAGGACTTCCTGTAGCAAATGTCAGCAGGGGCCCTGGTGTCTGTGCGGGGGGTTGTCCTGCACCGTGAACTCAGGGTGCATGGGAGGGTTCTGACAGCCCCTGGGCTCCCGCTGCTCTTTCCTCAGGCCAGGAGCAGTGATGGAAGCTGAGGAGAGTCTTGGGTCAGACCTTGATGGCCAGATGTTGGGTGAGGATAGGAGCGCTCTGAGGCCAGGAGGACAATGATCCAGGGCCTAAGGGAGGATGGTCAGTGTAGGGTGACTGGGGGCCCTGAGGAGTGGCATAGAGTGGAGCAGATCAAGACCAAGGTGGGCTCAGGACCGAAGCCAGGGCTCTTTTTTTGTCAGAATGACCTCCCTTTTTGTAGTGAAGTCATGAAAGGAGGCCTTGTCATAGGTAAGTTCTGTTGGGAAGACACACTGAGGCTATGTTTCTCCCAGAGTCCAGAAGTTTACAGGAAATGGCTCTGCAACTTACTATTTTTTTAATTAAAAATATTTATTTATTTTGGCTGTGCTGAGTCTTCATTGCCACAGCGTGGGCTTTTCTCTAGTTGTGGTGAGTGGGGGCTACTCTCTAGTTGAGGTGCTTGGGCTTCTCATTGCCGTGGCTCTTGTTGGGGGCCACGGGCTAGGATGTGGGCTTCAGCAGCTGCAGCACGCAGGCTCAGAAGTGGCAGCTCCCCAGCTGTAAAGCACAGGCGCCGTAGTTGTGGTGCATGGGCTGAGTTGCTTTGCGTCATTTGGGATCTTCCAGATGAGGGATAGACGTCTCCTGCATTGACTTCTTCACCACGGAGCCACTAGGGAAGCCCTGGCTTTGCAACTTAAAGAGCCACAGATACTTGAAGAGAGATTGGCGTTGGGTAAAGTAGCCTTACCTCCTGGCTCTACAACAGAAAGCTGTGAGATCTTAGGCAAGCTATTAAGTCTCTGAGCCCGTTTGCTCACCTCTAAGTAAGGATGCTACCATCTCTCTCCCAGGGGTCCTTGTGACTCAGGCCGAAGGAGCAGGTGCACATGGAGTGCTTTGCTCAGTGCCTGATACCCCACAGCCCTGCTGCCCTGGGAGGTGGCCTCCCTTTTGCTTTCCTGTCCTCATATCTCGCCCTAGCAGACCCATTCACCCCAGAAAAACACTGGTCTTCTGTCTTTTTGAAGTCTTCTCAGGCTCTCTACCCCCATGGGCATGGATGTGACCTTTCAGCAGAACCAAAAATGACCCCTTTCATTCAGAGGACAGAGAGCGACTAGAGAAGCAGGCCTCTCCCCCTTGCTGCGTCTGATCTTCAGCTCCAGCCCTGGGAGCCTGTGGGCTGCGGTGGTCCTGCCCAGTTGCCTTCACCTGCAAGCGTGTGCCAGCCTCTGGCAGCAGTGGGTGGGGTGGGCTCAAGCCTGTGGCCCACTAGATGGGCTGGAGAGACCGTGAGGGGCCCACCACGTTGTCAGCAGGGCTCCCCATCTGGGCGTATGTCTCCATGAGGGTCTCTCATTTGCTCTTGGGTGGTGTAGGCTCCAAAGCCTCCTTGTGTCTCGGGTTTCCTTTCCGTCCCCTCTCTCTGGTGGGGCGCTTCTCTGCTGGGAGCCTGCAAAGCTAGTGCTGACTCCAGAGCAGGGGAGGTCGGCCCCTTGGCAGATATCTGGACCTGAGAGCAGTTTGTCCTTGAAGACTCTTTGTCATCCGTGTTCTTAGCATTGTCCCATTTGGAATTTGGGGAACTTAGCCTTAAGTGCCTAGAACCCAGGGACACTTGCTGCGGCCACTGTCACTGTCTCCTCTGCAAGTGGGTGCCACTGCGTTTCTGCTGTGGAAGCCTCCAGAGTCGAGGAGCCAGAGGGCCCGACGGAGTCCTGGCAGTAGCCGGAGGTGCTGGAATCCCCCAGGGTGAAGGGCACCATCTGAGAGGGACAGAGGTCGTCAAGTGCAGGTAACTGAAGACTGGTCCTTGGTCATCTACCCAGCGTGGGGCATTAAGCCAGCATGTTCTTTTTCACTTGCTTTCTGGGAACTTGACAATGTGCTCAGCACAGGAGCTGTTTTTAGTCTGATGGTGTGTGACTCCTCAGGTGAATGTGCAGGGTCTGTGGGGATTCTTCCAGACTGCCTCTCCTTGCAGGCCTGCTGCCACTACTGGGTCTGCAGAAGCTGATGGCTAGCTACAGCTTTCCCTGGGGGAGGGTAAAGGAGCTATCTTCTAGGGAGAAGCTGATTGTACTGGGTTGGAGAAAAAGTTCGTTCAGGTTTCCGTAACAGCTTGCAAAAAGCCCGAATGAACTTTTTGGCCAACCCAATAAATCTGAGAGTCAGGAAGGACACTGGACACTCTCAGGGAATTCAGAATAAAGGTCTCCTCCCTGCCTCTTGTAATTGATGGTCTGGATCTTTGTTGGGTATGTCTTGGCCAACCCAATAAATCTGAGAGTCAGGAAGGACACTGGACACTCTCAGGGAATTCAGAATAAAGGTCTCCTCCCTGCCTCTTGTAATTGATGGTCTGGATCTTTGTTGGGTATGTCTTAAGACCCTCTGATGGGTTCAGGTTTGTAATTCATCCATGTCCATGGTCAGACACAATTTGGAGCTGCGATGCAGGTATGATACGTACAAATATATGTGTAAAATGTTTTTCAGCACTGTTTTTTCTGTTTGTGTGGTGCTCACTGGCTTTTGATTCCATTTGCTAGCCTCTGCCATACATGTTTTCTGTACACTCCACTGTGTGTGTTTGGCCTTTTGATCACAGCAGCAGCACCCATCTTCCCCAGAGCACACTGGTGCAGGTCCCTGGACCCACTGCAGTTTGAGCCCCACACAGCCTCCTTTCCACAGGAGCCGGCCGCTGTGTCAGCTCCCACCCACGCCGCTGTGCCTGTTTTCACTCTCCCACCCTTCCATCCTTCACTGTCCTCCTCAGGTTACATTAAGACATCTTAATTTCTTCTAAGCCAAAAGTAGCAGACTTTCTGTGATGGGCCAGATTGTGTTTTATGCTTTGCTGCAGCTGTCCAGCTCTGCCAGCAAGGCACAGAAACCCCCTAGACAATACATAAACCTCAGGTGTGGCTGGGTTCCAGAAACTAGGTTTACAAGAACAGGTTGTGGACCATGTGGCCCACAGGCTGTAGTTTTTGGACCTCTGCTTTCATTCTTCTCTACAAGGTGGTAAATCTCCTAAGTGGAGTGGACCCCTCAGAGCTCATTGCTCAGCCAGTTTGCCATCCGCTTCTGGTGTCAAGTCACTGAGTGAGTCTCCATGCCTGAGAGCCGTGGACTCCTTGGGCTGGGATGAGGGCCGAGGGTAAGCTAAGCACGGCCAGATCCAGCTTATGTGTCAGCTTCCAGCAAACCCTGAACCTTCCTGGATGCTCCCTCTCTCACCCCAGAGCAGAGCCTCATGCATTTGGCTCTTTTAGAAACCTGAATGACAGGAATGGAGAGGTCCTGAAGAAACAGCATGGGAGGCCCATGCATAGAAGGCATGTGAGACCAAGGGAGAGGGTAGCATGAGGGGAGAAGCTGTCAGTCTTCAGAGGAAGGCTCTGACTTGTCCATGGTCCTGCAGGAACCTGTTGGCAGAGTAAAGCATGACTGAATCTGGAATTTTCTTTTTCTTCTTTTGGTGGAGGTGCTGGGGAACGAAGCTGAGTCCTTGTGTAAGCCAATAGAACCTTTTTAAATTTTGTATGATTGGAAAACTCAGCTATACTACAAATGATCAACTCATGGCTAAATCATGTTTCATTTATATCCCCAACATGTCCCCGATGCCTCCCCACTGGATCTAAACACATCCTGGATAGTTTCACCAGTAAATACATCAGCAGGTGTTTCTGAGAGGTGAGGTTGAGTCTAAAGGTCTTGAACCCTCTTGCAGGGCTCACTTCCTGAGACCAGCCCTCCCCTGGGGTCCCTGGGGCCCACGCAGGTCAGTGTACTTCTGAGTTCCCTCTCCTCCCACTACTAGATCGAGAGGTGCAGTTGTGGGCTCTGAACGTGGATGAGAAGTTCTGTTCCCACCATGTTTCCAGAACTTCTGCTCAACTCTCGTTATACCACATTTTCAGCAGATACCTTTTTATTCTCTTCTTGTTTTTTTAATGACAGCGTTTCTTTATTTAGCTAAATTTTTTTTTCAACAACAAAAAAAACCCAACCATTTTACTTATCTGTTTTCCTTAACCAAAATGAACTTGTGTTTCTGCTGAACCCACAGTCTAGGAATATGCTAACCTCAGGACTGTTCTTCCCTCCTGCACTGTGACATCACGAGCTGCCTGTGACACCGTGCCCGTGTGTCCCAAGCTGTCAGGAGTCCGGAGCCCTCTGCGCCCTGTCCAAGGCAGGGTTCCCTGGGAGGGACTGAGGCCACTGTGGTTTGTACTGAGCTGGGTTTGCATTTCCCTCGGGTGACTCGGCCCCTGTGACAGGAGAGCGCTGGGAGAGCAGAATGACAAGGACCACTGGCCACTGAGGGCTGGAGAGACGCCTTATGGGACCCAGATTCCGCAGCAGCAGCAGCGCCTCGTGGGGGATGTGAGGCAGCAGATCCTAGTGGGACAGATTAGAGCCAAACAGGAAGCGGAGCAGGAACAGCTGCACGCCGGCCTGCGGGTTGAAGACGGTAGGAGCCTGCTTGCCGTTCCCATCTCTCTGTGCCCCCCAGCCTTCTGTGTTCTCTCCTTTGTTCTCTTTGTGATATGATGGAATCTATGGTATGTGGGGTTCTCTCCCCTCTTTTAGAGACCAGAGGCTCTTACAAGGGACTGGCCCCTCATCGGGGTGATGGGTCTCCTGCCTGCTGCTTTGTATGCACACATTTGTCCAGGCTCTGCTACTGGCCTGTGTGTGTGCCCACTGCCCTGTGGAGGCCAGGGGCTACATCCCCTTGATATGTGGTCAGGGGGGCTGTCACTCTTGCCCCAGAGGGCCCTGTGGCCCTCATCCCACCCTGTCCACCTGGCCAGCTCTTCATTCTGCGCAGGTGCAGCTCTGGCCGGAGGTGCCTGAGTCCAGGGAGGGAGGGAGGGCTGACCTTCTCTTGGGGTGTTTTTGGTTTGCAGACCAGCAGTGGCTGCTCAGAGGAGAGACCTGGCTGGCCAGCTCGCGGCAGCAGCCGCAGCAAGACCACGCAGCCGAGAAAGAACTTGAGGCTGCAGCGCCTTCTCATTCGTGGTGCCAGACAGACCCCAAGACTCAGCCGTCCCCCCAGGTCCAGAGCCAGAGCAGGGTGGTACACCCGCAGTTCCTGCGGCGACACGAGCGGAGCATCTGGCGGAAAAGAGCCTCATTCAAGCTGGAGAGGATCATCAAGAAGCAGAGGCTGCTGGAGGCCCACAGGGGACCTGAGCAGCTCAGGGCGCTGTGCTGGCTCCAGGATGACCGCCCCCGGAGGACCGCCTTCCCAGCCCTCCGCCCTGGTGCCCTGGTCCCAGGGCCTCATCGTAGAAGCAGGTTGACAAGCTGCAGTTCTCTGCGCTTCCGAAGGCCCTGCAGCTGGCACTCAGCCCAGTTGCACAGGTACAGCCCACGGAGGCCGCCTGGAGGCACCAGCTGAGGTTTACAGCCCCTTCCCAGGGCCTCAGTTTCTTCCAGATGTGAAATGGAAAGATGTGTCTACTCTTCTCTTGCTCATCACTTTCTCTCTCTTCCAACCACTCTTCTTTCTCTATAGTTGGAATCTTCTAAGACTGCCCCTGCCCCACTCTGAGCGGCAGCTCTTGCTTCTTTGGTGACATCTCCTGAGGGAGACTCTCAGCCTCGTCTTCCCTGTGCTCCAGACCATGGCTGTCCACATATTCTTCCTTGTGTAGGTCCTGCCCCCTCCATCTCATGCTGCCCCAAACCGCAGTCTGTTCCCACACCCTTCCTCCTTCCCCTCCCACCCGACCAGCAGCTCCAGTCAGCGTCTCAACCCCCTACCATACTGAGCACATGGAGCGCTGTCTCTCTGACTCCTGGTTCAGCTTGGGATCCTCCTCTTTCCTTTCTCCTTCACTCATGTTCAGTCAAGGGGAGGATATGCTGTCTCCCAGACTGCTTGGAACAGAGGGCTGTGTCCACCTCTTTATATGCTCTGGGCCTCGCACAGGGCCTCGCTCATATTAGGTGCACAGTTAGTGTCTGTCCGTGTTAACGTTTGCTCACTGATCACTCATAGTCTTCAGAGTATGTGAAACATTTCCAACACACAAAGTGGAAAGAATAATGTACCTGTCACCCATAGCAGGTGTCACAATTTGCTTTGTCTCCCCTCCTTCATGTTGCTGATGAAGTATTTTAGAACAACTCCTATACAGCATGTCATTTCAATCCTACAACAAATATATACAGTTCTGAAAAATAAGGGCTTTCCTTGTAACCATATTGTCATCACACCCAACAAAATTAAAATAATTATTCAGTATAATAAAAAACCTAGGCCATATTCAAATTTCTCTAGTTGCCTCAAAATATATATTTATAGTTAAATTAAGACCCGATAGGATATATACACTGCATGTGGTTATTATATCCTTCAAGTTTCTTTTAATCATCCTTTTTTGCTTTTTAATAATTTGTTCATGTCATTAATTTGTTAAAGTGGATCATTTCTATGCAATGTGCTGCTTTATAGATTTGTTTGTTTGACTCTTTGTAGAGCCGTTTAAGTTATTCTTCAGTTCTTCATGTTGGAATTTTTCCCTAAAGGTGTGATTCGATTCAGATTCCGTTAAACCTTTTTATAAGTAAAGAAAATGAGGAACACAGTGTACTTAGGGCTACTTTAAGAGCCAAGACTCTAGTCTGCAGTTGCCTTGTGTACCTGTAGACCCTAAAGGCCATGAAATGAAGTGAAAGTTGCTCAGTTGTGTCCAACACTTTGCGACCCCATGGACTATACAGTCCATGGAATTCTCCAGGCCAGAATACTGGAGTGGGTAGCCGTTCCCTTCTCCAGGGGATCTTCCCAACCCAGGGATCAAACCCAGGTCTCTCACATTGCAGGCAGATTCTTTACAAGTTGAGCCACAAGGGAAGCCCAAGAATACTGGAATGGCTAGCCTATCCCTTCTCTGGTGGATCTTCCCGACTCAGGAATCGAACCGTGGTCTCCTGCATTACAGGCGGATTCCTTACCAACTGAGCTATCAGGGAAGCCCAAAAGGCCATAGGGACCTAGTTTTAACAGTTTTATTTATTTATTTTTGACTGTGCTGGGTCTTCATTGTTGCATGTGCTTTTCTTTAGCTGTAGCAAGCGGGGGCTACTCTCCGGATGCAGTGCATGGGCTTCTTATTGTGGTGGCATCTCTTGTGGGGCACAGGCTCTAGGGCATACAGGCTTTAGTAGATGTGGCATGTGGGCTCAGTAGTTGTGGCTCTCAGGCTCTGGAGCACACCGTCCATAGTTGTGGCTCAGGGACTTAGTTGCTCCGCAGCATGTGGGATCTTCCAGGACCAGGGATCGAACCTGTGTCTCCTACATTGGCAGGCAGATTCTTTACCACTGAACCACCAAGGAAGCCCTGGCCTAGATTTAAATCTCTTTCAGAGCAAACTAAGGGGGACTTTATATTCCCTTTGTCAGCAGGAAGTAGGGACCTCTGACTTCTGAGATGACTTTCTTTGTCTCCACAGTGTTTTCGTGAATCGGGACCCCTCCACCACGTTACCACCTGTTGCTGACCCTCCTGAGCAATTCTCAGAAGAGTATCTGCCCCTGGCTGCTTCTTACCCCCCAAGGATAGGGCATCTCATCCAGCATGCCCTCTGTTCCTCAGGCGAGGGGCACTTCGGCACAGCCAGGAAGGCCCTGACCTGGAAGGGAGCCTCACCCCTGGGCACGTGCCTCACTGAGAGCTCCGAGTCGGCCAGTGTCCAGGAAGTGGAGAGAATGGGTAAGCAGCCCTGTCAGATGGTGGCCCAGAGTTTAGCATCTCTGGGCCAGTCAGCTCACAAGCGAAAGCCGTGGGATAAGCTGAAGGTCCTTACCCCTTACCCCTTCCACTCAGACCAGGAGGGCTAAGGCCACGCACCAGCAGGGTGGTGAACAGAAGGGAACCTTGGGCCCATGAGGCTGTTGAGGGAGCCAGTTGCAGTTCCTCACATCTTCATGGATCCAAATAGACATTTGAGCATGGAAAGGCAGCCAAGACTTTCTGGGCAGGATCCATACCACTGTCTCTAAGCGGGGCATCAAAAAGACAGCAGAGGGTCCTGGCAGCTAGGGTTGAAAAGTCCTCTTGCTTGTCTCATGGCAGCCTTTTGAAGAGGCAGCATAGTGTGGGGGACCCAGACACCATGGCCTCACTCACAGACTCCAGCCCCATAGTGGCTCTTGAAAGAGGAAAAGGTGGTGATGTATCTGACTCAGATAGCGGTTACTCAGTAGGTTCTCTCTCCTGTGTCTGTGCCAAAGCCCTGCCGGCGCCAGTGGAGCTAGAGGAGCCCCAGGGGAAGGAGCGGAACCTCCCAGAGCCAGACAACTCCGAAAGTGACGACAGCCAAATATCTGAGGACTCGCTGGCTGAGAAGGGGCCCGGAAACCCACGGGAAAACCCAGGACACAGTTACCTCACCAGCGGCTGTGGCCACGGCCAGGCCAGAGCGCAAGCCTCTGGGAGGGGCTTCACGACATCCTCAGACAGTCGACCATTCACCTTGGCTCACAGGAGTATTTCCCTCGACAGTCTGATTGATGCTGAAGAAGAACCGGGGGACCATTGGCAAGGAAAGCCTTCCTTTGCTTCAACTGATGAGATGCCCACGGAGACTTTCTGGCACCTGCAGAGCCCCATTCTGCCTGCAGGGGGTCAGGAGGCAGTGTGCAGGCTTGGTCCCATCAGTCACAAAAGAGCCCCCAGGCTAGATGCCATCTTGTCAGTGAGCAGTTCATTTTACCTGGAACCCCAGCCGCAGCCGCCCTGTGAACAGCCTGAGGTGGCGGTGGAGCAAAGCCCCACAGAACCGGCCACCACTCTCCAAGACGTGCAGCCCTCCAGAGGGAGCCCTCTGGTGTCCATGGATTCCTGGTTCTCCTGTGACTCCAAGATCAATCCCAGCAGCCCCCCACATTCTTTATGTCCAAGTCCCGACATCCAGGAGGTTCAGCGCTGTGGTTGGGAAAGGCCTGGATGCTGGCTCAATATAGAAGAACTCAAGTCACCAGGTGCAGAAACCACCCTGCCTTTCAGCACCACACTGCCCCCGGCCAGCACTGAGCTGCCTTGCAGCATTAGCAGTGTGTATACAGATCCCGTGTCTGGGTCTGTGTCCCTCTGGGACCCTTGCAGCCTTCCTCAGCCAGGAGCTGAGGGTACCTCTCAAGCCAGTGGGGTCCCTGACACGGCCCAGCAAGGCGTCTCTGAAGCATCTAACTCTAGTGTTTCCAGCCTGTTGGCTGCCTCTGCCAGCTCATTTACTTATGTTGGCAGCGCCTGTGAGAGAGACTGGGCTGCCCTTCAGCAAAAATACCTCCTTGAACTGTCTCATCCTGTTTTGGAGGCCACGGGAGCCCCCAGGCCAGTTTTCCCCTCCCTTAGGGAAGACTCTGGTCCTCCAGTTCAAGCTTCCGGCAGGGGAGGAGATGGTGTATTGCCAGTTGGTCCTGGGGCATCCAGCAGCCCAGATTTCAACAATGTTCCAACCCATCTGTCCAAAATTAGGCGTTTGAGAGCAGAGAAAGAACAGGACAGTCTGAATGTCAAGATAGAAGGTACTTCAGATTTCTTTACAACTAGTGAGAAAGAGGTGAGTCATAGTGGAACTTACTCAGCAGATGTAGAATCGTTGACTTCTGGACCTACAAATGCACAGGTCTCTGCAGCAGAGAACAAGATGGCATATCCCATGACGGCAGCACGGGGAGTCAAAAAGAGCAGCTTGGAGGAGTCCTCTCAGAGCAGCGAGAAACCTGGACTCATGACATCCTCTGATGAGTGTTTCATCCTGAAGAACCCTTGTCACCATATTGTCACCATAGCCACCAAAGACCCCCATTGGCCCCGAGGCTGGGCTCCTTTGAGGAAGAAGAGAGCAGGCCCGGTGAGGCGATTAGGTCTGAACAGCCACCGCCCCCCTCAGGAAGAGAAGACAGACTCCCAGGAGAGCTCCATGGAAGCGGGCAGAAGACACAGCAAGCCTTCCTGCTCCTTTCCGTCTGGTCCAGAGCTATACCTTCACTCTGCTCCCTGGAATCCACTTCCATCTTCCCTGCAGCCACCTCCCTTGGAAACATTCTATGTGACCAAAAGCCGAGATGCCCTGACAGAAACTGCCTTGGAAATTCCAGCTTGCAGAGAAGCAAGGGTTCCCTCCCCACCCCTCAGGGAAGCCTGGGGCTTTGGACATGAGCACCAGGTCCTCCAAAATGTGTATGTGGAGGACAAGTTGCCAGTACAATTACAAAACCAGAATTCCCAGATTGCATCATCTCAGCAGGTCACAGCAGAGAGGCCAGTTGATTTGAACGCCAAGGAAGTTTGCAGAGAAAAAGGGAAATGCCTTGGAAAGGTTAAAGAAAGAAGCCATAATTCGGTTTATTTTTTTGTCACTCAGAATGGACATTTTTTCCCATCTACCAGCATAAAAGTATGTGAATTTGAAAATCAAGTTGGAATTTTAAATAAACAGAGTCTTCCAACGCTTAAGCAGGGAGCAAAGGCTCCTATACAGTCCTACTGCAGTGTTTCCTCAAACAGGTCTGGGTCAGGGAAGCCTCTCCTTGGGTGTGAATCTGAGACGGGTGAGGAAGAAGAGCAGGGGCAGAATGCAGTCCTCACACAGGCTCAGGCCTTTGACATGAAAAGACACTTTCCTACCAGGGTTAGGTCTGATTTCACCTGTAAAACCATCTATTTAGCCCCTGACAAGGATAAGCCACAGGATGCTGCTCTTCCTTTGAAGTCTAGATCAGTACGTCATCAGGTAAGCAGCCCAGAGACAATGGCCCTGGGTGAGAGTCCAGCCCATAAGGAGGAAGGGAGGAATGAAACTGGGCTTCTTGGAAAAGCACCCCATTCCAAAGATGGCTCAGAAGAGTTTAAGCTTTCACAGACTGAGTCCACATATGAACAATTCCAGTCAGTTACATGCTCTCAGGAAAGAAACCTCAGCGAATGCAAAGTCCCTGGAAAAGCACTTAAAGCAAATCCCAAAGAAGAACCTCCTGGAAAGACATGGGATGAAAGAGTTAATAGTGCCAATGAGATGGCTAGGCTAATTAGGAGTGTGATGCAGCTGGAGAATGGCATCTCAGAAATTGAATCCAAACAGGGTAAGCAGTTGCACGCTTCTCACCCACCAGGAGTCAGCAAGGAGTTCATCTTCCAGTACCAACAGGACCAGGAGACAGCTGACAGCGTGCTGAGGACTGGCAGCTTTAGAAACCACCCGCCCTTCAAGAATCAGCTGACTTCTCCCAAATGGACAGACGATGTTATCTGTAGGGATGGTGAAGCTGGGGAAGTGGAGGTGAATGGTAGCACTGATCCCCAGGGACCTGGCAGCAGATTTGTGAGAGGGCATACCTACCCAGCTGTGCTAAACACACCTGCCAAGGACTCTGGTGGTTATTTAGGGGTGTGCACAGTTTGCAGAGAATGCACCAATGCCTCTGCTCACCCGAGGATGAAATCTTCAGCCAGAGCTCTGCCATTGCAGCCCAGACCCGAGGGGACTTCTGAGGAGGGCAAGCTGGTGAATGCAGTGCACCTCAGACGTCAGCCCCGCAGCTTGGGAAGTCTGGAGGAGCTGGAGACTTTGGAGGGTGTTCAAGAAAGCCATCCTGCCAAGTGCATCCATCGTTTTCAGCAAGAGGAGCCAGCAGTTCAAGGCAGAGTGGAAGAAATGGCTGCTCAAAAAGGGAGCCTAGAGGAGAAAAACACAGTCTTGGCGACTCAGAGACTCCCTGGCCAGTGCCACCATTGTGTGCACACATTGTTCGGCCACAGGACCAGCCTGTCACCAAGCCAGCCAGACTCCTGCATGGCCCCTCGCCAAGACCTGAGTCACACCTTGCTCTTAAATTCAACAAGGCTGCCAAGAAGCTATCTTTATGCACCTGATACTCTAGGCATCTCTTCTGTTGACTATGTGTTGGATCCTACTGTGCTGAAAATGCCTACCAGTCCCTTGGTAACTGGAGCGGGGCAGCAGGACCAGAGTGGAGCATCCGGACACCACAGCCTGCAGGGAGATGACAGATGGGACTCCTCTGTGTTGCACTCTGCTTGGCCTGGATCTGTGACACCCACGGCCACGGGACCTCGTGGTCAATCCAGTGTACCAGGGAGCGTTCCCCTGGCTGCCGAGGGCAAGAGGTCAGCAAGCACTGGTCCCCAAGACCAAGGAGGCGACCTTAGAAGCAGCTCGATGCGCCTGGATAGCAGGGTAGGTTCTCCTTCCAGAGCCGAGGCAGCTGAACCAAGAGGACCAGACAGAGCCGGTGCCCTGAATGGGGCCTCTAGCCTGCTTGAGAGGAAGGTTGGCAGCCCCTTAGAAGAAGGAGACAACCAAGGCAGAGAGGTAAGGCAGGAGGCTGAGGACCTGAGTCCTGCTGGTGGGGCTTTCTCAGTGCCTGTGTCCCCACCAGGGGTCCCTCAGCCAGAGCCCTCTGCTCAGCCACCCACAAGCCTGGCTGTGTTGGAGGAGATGGGACTGGCAAAGACTCAGAGGAAGCAGCTTTATGACGTGGTGGCTGGGGGCACAGTTCTGCCTTCCAGCAAGACTTTATTAGAACCTGAATGTTCTTCAAGGGCCCCCAGCAGGCTGCAGTGTCCACAAATGGGCCAGTCAGTGGCTGACAGGACCACAAATGAGGCTGAAGCATGGAATCACATGGCATCTCTCTCTGTTGAACCAGGACACCGATCAGTTGACAAGAGGACAACTGTCCATCAGGCCATACCCCCGTCTGCAGACAGCTTCAACTCTCTGCCCAGCACTGACACTGACGTGGGGCCACAGTGTCCCTCACAGACGTCCCCCCACACTGAGCCCGCTCCAGGTGGGAGCCATTGTACCAGAAAACAGGAGTGTTTCCTGGGAGCAGGTGAACAATCTGTATGTCACACAAGCTCTTCTGAAATCACAGAGAAAAACAAAGCAACCGGAGCGGCTCCCTCTGCTGGTGCTCTGGGCTCAGGGAATCTTGCTTCTTCAGCAGCCTCCAGGGAGGAGGACAGGAGGGTGATGACAGGGGAAGTGGTGGCTGCCTCACTTTCTCAGGCCCCTTTTGAGGATGCTGGGCGGATTGCACAGGGGAGAGAGGCATTGGCTGTGGCTGAGGGCATGCTCCCTGGCCATCAGGAGAGCAGCCCAGCCCACCAAGAACCTGCGACTCCGGACTCCACATGGGGAGGAGGCTCAGGTACTGTCCAAGCCATTGCACAGGGAGAAAAAGCAGCCTGTTTTGAAAGTCGCCATGTGACCTCAGATGTTCAGAACTCAGCCAGCCTCTCGGAGCCTAACCAAGACCAGGGCCAATGCCTCGAAGCTTCCACCAGCTCAGAAGAAGGGAGGGCGAACCCCACGTGGGGTGCCGTCCTGCCCAGAGCCCTAAGAGGGGTTGGACCAGAAGCTCCCTCGCAGCCTCGTGTGAAGCGGGAAGGGAGTATTGGCTCTGGGCTGGCAGAAGCATGCAGGGCCGGCGTGGAAGGTCCCAGGCCAGCTCTGTTGCCAGATCAGAGCCCCGGGGGAGTCAGAGAGGAGGCCCCGAGCAGATGCCCGCGGGAAGACTCAGGTGTTGGTGTCTCCTCATGGAGCCCTGGTGGCAGCAAGACCCTTGGCCTATCCCAGAGCCAGGAAGAGAGCAGATCTGGTCCTTGCTGGCAGCCGCATAGCCCTCAACCTGTTGTTTGGGGTGCCCGTTCCTCCCCTTCCTCCACCTCACTATGTTACAGAGATGGTGACCTGGGCAGAGGGGCTTCCACGGCCCCTCTACACCCTCACCACCCTTCCAGGGTCCCTTCCAGGGCCTGGGGAATGGAGAGAGGAGAGGGCCGTGGCGGGGAACCTGGCGTGCTGTTGGCGCATGGCCTTGAGCCCAAAGGCATTAAGGTAGAGCTGGAGCCAGCAGATGGCAGCACCCCAGAGGCCTCCGCTGCTGCGGTCCTACCTCTGACTGGGGGCTGCAGCTCTCCTGCTGCCCCCGACATGAGGACGAGCCCCCTCAGCCCCTTGCTTACTGATGGGAGCTCCAGGTCAGTAGGGGATTCTGAGAAGAAGGCTGCTGAGAAGAAAGTCAGAGCCGAGCTTGAGGCTCTCCCTTCCCCCGAGGGCAGGTGCTCTGAGACACCCGGGAAGTTGCAGGACAGCTCTGTGGGGGGCCAGGGTGCACAGGGCTCTCAACCCAAGCCAGCAGCAGCGGGGGGACCACACACCCTGAATTTAAGTGAAGGGTGTGTTGAGAGTGAACTGCCGGAGGGACTACAACAGGGATGTTTGGGAAATGACATCAGATGCCTTCCAGAAGAGCCGCAACTTCCCCCAGGGGCCAGGGATCATGGTGGCTTGCATCCCCAAGCCAAACTCATAACAGAGTTAAAGTATGTCTCCAGATCCCAGGTTGACAGTCCGTGGGAGGAGGAGGAGCAGCAGAGAGACCAGGCTGCCAGTGGCCGTGGAGACCCTGTGGGGGTCAGGAGGCCCTGTGCTGATGAAGGCAGCTCGGACAGCTGTCAGATTAGAGGTGCAGACAGAGAGGGCAGGACAGTGGCCAGGTCCCCTGTGTCCAAGACGATCTCACCCAGCTTCGGTGACTCAGCCGCTGTCTCCTTAGGGCAACGCAGAGCACGCTGGCCAGCAGCCCAGGGCCCCGGGCAGCCCTCTTCTGGTGGGGAGCAGCTGGCGCCCCACCACCGGGGTTCACTTCCTATAATTGCAGTCTTGTCCGGTCGCAAATACTCCAGACCACAGTTCTCTGTGGTCAGCTCTTCTCGGTCTCTTCAGGAGCTGAACTTGAGCGTGGAGCCTCCTTCCCCAACAGAGGAGGATATCGCGGAGCCCAACCAACTGTGGGCCTCACACCCCAGGGGCACTTCCTCAGGAAAATCTGCAGTGAGAACATCTCTGAATGCTGAGGGTTGTGATCAGGAAGCCTTCTCTAACTTGGACAGTATTGCTACTGATCTCAGGCCCCTACCACTCGCACCCCCACCTTATTCAGCGACTTCAACTTTCTCGAGAATGCCAATCCCTAATCTCACGTCCGTCCATCCATCTGGTGCTCTGGAACAGGCCCAGTCAGGAAAGTCAGAGAGACTGGGTGGCCAGGCCAGACCAGAGGAGTGGCACTCCACGGATGTGGGCGGAGGAGCCCTGCTCTTGGGCCCCAGTGACATCAACCCCTGCATCCTTCCCTGGCATCCCAAGGGGCCTGCACGCACTGGCTGGAGGCAGCATGTATTTGGTGGTGCAGGCAGCATCTCCCACTGCCCCACATCGCAGGATCTGACACCTCCAAACGTGGCCCAGAGCAGCATGGACAGCTGCCTAGAGGACCAGAGCTCCTTGCTTCATTCCCACCTCAGCACCTTGGCCAGCGCCCAGAGCATGTTGAACAAATGCAGCAGCGTTGGAAATGCCCGAGGTTCACGTGAGGCCTGGGAGGTATGGGGTTCCTTGCCTGCCCTGAGGAACCCCAACATCCTGATCAGCTCTGAAGGAGCAGCCCCCTCGAAGGGTCCTGATGAAAGAGCCCAGTTCCGGGGCACCCCTGATGAAGTGGGTTCTCTGAGGAGGGAGCCCTCCTGGGCTGAGGGAAGTGCTGCAGTTCCAGTGGATGAGATTATGCTGCTATATCCATCCGAGGTGGGTGGTCCTGTAGCTCAGTCCAGGACGGACACCTTGGAGCGAGGCACGCAGACCCTGGGCTGTGAGTCCCACTGGAGCTCTTCTGACTCCTCTGCCCGGTCGGATCTGGCCTCCTGGGCCAGCATGCACAGCCTGTCTCTCCACCTCTCACAACTCCTGCACAGCACCTCGGAGCTGTTGGGGAGTCTCTCCCAGCCAAGTGTGGCCGAAAAGGAGTGGAATGCCAAGAGGGACACCCCTCGTGAGGTGCCCCAGACCCAGGTGACAGACGGCTCTACTCAGACCACCGTGGATGAGGGCATCCAGACTGACCTGGCCTCGCCATCCCTCCACCTCCAGGCCCCAGAGGCTGAGCCTCAGAAGGTCAATGTGATCCTTGAAGGGCTGGGCTCGGATCTTGCTAGCATGTCTCAAGGAAAGGGACATGTCCCCGGGACACTTCAGAAGAGAGAGGCAGAGGAGACGGTGTGGAAAACAGCAGGGCCCCTAGATCTTCAGGGAGAAGACACTCTTTGCAGGCCCCAGAGCACCCCTGTACCCTCATTCCACTTCAACTTTCAGAAAGGCCCCTTTGGGCAGAACCTGCCTTCTCTGAGCCCCCAGGCTTCTCCGGATGCCCTCCTGCCTCCCAGCTCCCAGCCAGAGGAGCCCTCCTGCCTGGCTGTTGGCAGACCCTGCCTCAGCGCACTTTCCTCCCCAGGGCCCTGCCCCCACACTGTGGAGTCTGCCGGGGAGCTCAGGGTGCAGAAGGAGCAGGGGTCCACCAGTGCCTTGCTGGTGGACAGGGCCTCCTCCCCGATCCTCACACTTAGTGCCAGCACGCCAGGGTCAGGGATCCCACCAGGCGCCTTGTCTGTTCCATCTCCCTCAGATCTTTCCCTTGACAGCCGCCAGAAACTCGTGTCCAGCCCAAGCCTTCCCCTTCCTGCCCCCCGGCCTCCAGTGGGTAATTCTTCTCAAACCACTGATGAGGCAGGTGGCTCTCAGAGAGCAGGGGCTCCATGTGGAGAAGGGAGAGCCCGCAGACCCTTTGGGGTGAGCTCCCAAGGCAGCCCGCAGCAGAGCACAAAGCTCCAAGTCCGTTTTGTGCAGCAGCCCCCGCAGCAGTGTCTGCCAGGGACCACCGCCGGCGTGCAGAGCAGACTGTCGCCCCCTGCCCTGAGGAGCAGGAGCCAGAGGCTGACTGACAGCTTTCTGCCTGAGGACGTGGCCTCAGTAGAGGGTGGCTCGCTGAGCAGAAGGGGGCCAGGTGGATGGCAGAGCAGGACAGAGAAGAGGGGTGAGGGCTCAGCCTCCCCAGTGGAGCTGCGGCCTGCTCTGGACATTTCCTCTTCATTGGGGGACCTCCAGCGCCACAGCCCCTGCCCTTTCTCTGAGTTGACTGATACCCCAGGGCTCCAGGGTTGCATCTTGGGCCCGCCTGTGGCCTGCCAGCCTGGGGGGCTGCTGTCCCCTGGTTCCCAGATGTACACGGCCCCTGAGCCCCAACATCATGGTCTGAGGGACCTCCCCGTGCATAACAAATTTAGTGACTGGTGTGGGCCTCAGAATGGCTCTCCTGGAGGGCCGGGTACCGTGAATTCCCTGGGGACCAGAGGTGATTGTGGCTTTGGAGAGCAGCCCCAGAGGCGCCCACAAGCCCCTGAGGACCAGAGCTGGGCACCAGAGTGGCCCCAGAGGGAGCAGATCCCCCTGAAAGTTGGGGCCCAGAACCTCTCCCTCAGCACAGAACTCACAGAAGCAAAACTGCACCATGGCTTTGGGGAGACAGACGCCCTGCTGCAGGTGCTGAAGAGCGGCACGGGGGAGGCGCTCGCTGCCGAGAAGGAGGAGCTATACGCCCGG
The DNA here is from genome assembly GCF_033118175.1 of Dama dama. NCBI lineage: Eukaryota > Metazoa > Chordata > Mammalia > Artiodactyla > Cervidae > Dama > Dama dama. The sequence continues at coordinate 63,927,892 of NC_083692.1, read as the reverse complement.
TAAGGACCTGGCCCTGGGTGGGAGGCCAGAGAAGGCCAACAGCTGGCTGTTCCCCTCTCCCTGGCTCAGCTCTGGGATCTTCCAGGGGTCAGAGACAGATCTTAAGACAGAGAAGGGGCTTCAGGGTCAGCGTCAGTGACTCAGTCACATTCTGTCTCAGGCCAAAACACACAGCAGAGACCCTCCAGAGGGAGCAGGCTGAGGGACTTCAGAACTCCCGCCTGACACGAAGCCTCAGCCCCGAGAAACAACTGAGCTTTGCTCGGGACTTTGACCTCCCCAGCCGGCGCCGAGAATACCTGCAGCAGCTGAGGAAGGACGTTGTGGAGACCACCCGGTAGGTGGACCCAGTGCCCTGCGGGGAGCCGGCTCGGGTGTGGGGTGAGAGCATGTGGGGAGTGGGGCCTGGACTCTAGTGTCCTGGACACCGGAGGCCACAGTTTTCTATGCCAGGAGTGACCAGGAGTGGGTCCTACGTGCCTGTGGACAGTGGTAGGCAGCTGTGGAGACAGAGGCAAAGGGAAAATGGAGGGTGGGAGGGAGCTGTGGAGGGGGTGGAGTGGATAGAGGGGGCATGATGTGCTATGTAAGGCTGCATGCCTGAGCCTCAGGATGTTTATAAAACCAAACTTGAAGACCCTGTGGGCAAAGAGAGGATGGGTCTTTCAAGAAGATGGTGTTGAGTGGGCCTGGGCCATTGCCCACTGACCACGTTAGAAGGCATCTCTGCACCCCTTTGGTTTTCCCCAGGAGCCCAGGGTCAGCATCAAGGTCTTCTCACCCACCCTCTGACATAGAGCTGATGCTACAAGAATACCAGCGGGCCCGTGAGGAGGCCAAAGTGGAGATTGCCCGGGCCCGGGACCGACTGTGGGAGCGGACCGAACAGGAAAAGCTGAGAATTCGCCAGCAGATCATCTCCCAGCTGCTGCGGGTGGGGAGTGGGACAAGTCTCTGATTTCAGGGTGGGCTTGGGCCTGGGGCAGACCTCAGACTGGGTCAGCCATCACCATGCTGCCTCTGAGTCTTGGAACGTAGCATCTGGAGGAAGGTGTCAGGTCCTGGTGCCTGTTCAGAGCTGCTTCACTCTGTTTACATGTCATCCTCATCAGACCAGCTCTGGTCCCCAGGCAAGAGTCTGGGAGGAGGCAGCTTGTCACTATAGTTGGGATTGGGATGGGGGAGGCACGAGGGTATGAGGCTAAGGCAGGAGGCACTGGGAGGCGATGGGAGTGTGGGTAGTGAGGAGGCACCTGAAGCTGGTTGGCGGTGATCTGTCCTTCCCAGGAAGAAGAAAAACTACACAACTTGGCCACCTCTGGCTCCCGGTGCACCAGCTCTGATGGAAGCCTCTCATCTGGTGGCACCTCTGGCTATAATAGCAGCCCAGCCTTGCCAAGCCAGCTCCAGTCCCCAGACAGTGTGGTGAGTAGGCAAATGCGAGGCATGAACCAGGGGCCAGGACCGCTGTGATACTTTGGAAGTTTTGTCTCCTAGGGGCCACTCACTGCTGACATGAACCCTCATGAGCAATGGCCTTTGGTCTTCCCTGTGGTTTTGTCTCCCTTCCCTGCTCATTCATTTATTCAACAGGTATTTATTTTGTGGGCACTATTTTAGTCACTGGACAAAATTGTTCTTGTCCTTAAACAGATTATTAGAGGGAAGTAGCTTGTTTTATGATTAATTATTGTTGTAGAAAATTCTATGAAGAAGGAGTGCAAAACAATATGAAACAGGAACCTGACTTAGTCTGAAGGATCAGCAAAGATGCTCTGAAGAGACTGTGTTTAAACTGAGACTGGAAAGCTGAGAGGTAGTTAACTCTAGAAGTTGGTGTCTGGAGATACTTGGGGGGCAGAAGAGCTTTCCAGGTGGAAGACTCAGCAAATGAGTATTTAAGGGAAGAATTTTATGGGGAACTACAAGAAGGTTAGTGTGGCTGGAATGTAACGAGTGAAATGGAAGAATCACACAAGAAAAGACTAGACAAGGCAAGGTCATGTATACTCTATTGAAAATTCTGGCTGCTTTCTAATCCATATGATTATGCTATTTCCCGAAGCTGCTGATGAATTTTTTAGTGGGGAGAATGACAAACTTGCCAGAGAAGAGGCAAGAACAGCCCTGGTAGACCCGCTTATGACTGTGACAAAGCTGAGAGATGACAGTTGCTTGGTTCAGGGCACTGCCCAAGTGGAGAAGCCGATGTGCATGTGTTGACTAGAGAATCCACAGGCACCAGGTGGATTGGAAGTTGGAGCCAGGGAGTGGGAGGAGTGAGAGCCACACATACTTTGGGCTCAAAGGGCTTGTGATGTCCATGTGATGAGGAGCCCTGGAAGGGACAGGTTTTGAGGGGAAGATCACCATCTAGTTTTGTATTGACTGTGTTGAAAGTACATGTGAGAAATGCAGGGGAGTAGTTGAAAATCAGGCAGCTTGGATCCAGATCTGGAGCTCCGAGGTGCGATCTGGCTGGGGATATAAAATCTGAAAGCAAAACTTTTATGTGTTTTATAAGCAAAGCTTCACATAGTAAAAAAAAAAAAAAAAATAGTACTCAAACAGTAACAAAGGTACAGAATGTCAAGTGCATCTTTCAGTCTCCTTCTTGCCTCCCCAGAAGCATTCATCCATCTCAGTTTGCTGTATATTTCCAGAGATATCCTGTGCATCTATTAGGATATGTATATCTTTTAAAAATATGTATATCTTTTTGTAAAGTTCATGAATGGAAGCATACTATACCCATTTTCTCTCTGCTCTTTTTCCTTAAAAATATTTTTTAGATATTGTTTCATATCAGTAAATCTGGTGCTTTTTTCAACAGCTGAATAGTGTTTTTCTCTTTTATTGCATGTTGTTTTGTAAATAAGTTTATTTGTATCATCTTTTTAGATTCCACATACAAGTGATATCATATGATATTTGTCTCTTCTCTGTCTGACTTATTTCACTTAGTATGATAATCTCTAGGTCCATCCATGTTGCTGCAAATGGCTCTATTTCCTTTTTTATGTCTGAGTAATATTCCATTGTATATTTGAACCACATCTTCTTTATCCATTCATGAGTTGGACATTTAGGTTGCTTCTTTGTCTTGGTTATTGTAAACAGTGCTGCAGTGAACACTGGGGTGCCCAGGAGTAGAATTGCTAGATCATATGATAATTCTATGTTTAGCTTTTTAAAGAATCTCCAGCTGTTCTCCATAGTGATTATACCAATTTATATTCCCATCAACACAGAGGGTCTCTTTTTCTCCATACCTTCTCCAGCATTTAGTGTTTATACACTTTTTGATGATGGCCATTCTGATTGGTGTGAGGTGATATCACATTGCAGTTTCAATTGATTTAATAATTAGCAATGTTGAGCACCTTTTCATGTGCTTTTTGACCATCTGTATATCTTCTTTGGAGAAATTTCTGTTTAGGTCTTCTGCCCATTTTTTGATTTTTTTTTTTTATATTGAGCTGCATGGGCTGTTTGTATATTTTGGAGATTAATCCCAGGTCAGTCACTTTGTTTACAAATATTACCTCCCATTCTGTAGGTTGTCTTTTCATTTTGTTTATGGTTTCCTTTGCTGTACAAAAGATTTTTAAGTTTAATTAGTTCTTATTTGTTTATTTTTGTTTTTATTTTCATTACTCTAGGAGGTGTATCCAAAAAGATATTGCTGTGATTTATGTCAGAGTATTCTGCCTATGTTTTCCTCTAAGAGTTTTATAGTGTCTGGCCTTAAATTTAGGTCTTTAATCCATTTTTATTTATTTTTGTGTATGGTGTTAGAGAGTGTTCTAATTACATTCTTTTACTTGTAGCTGTCCAGTTTTCCCAGCACCAGTTATTGAAGAGTGTATTTTTTCTCCAGTTTATACTCTTGCCTCCTTTGTCATAGATTCACTGACCATAAGTGTGTGGGTTTATTTCTGGGCTTTCTATCCAGTTCCATTGATCTATCAGTCTTTGTGCTAGTACCATACAGTTTGATTACTGTAGCTTTAGTATAATTTGAAGTCAGGGAGTCTGATTCCTCCTGCTGCATTTTTCCTTTTCAGGATTGTTTTGGCTATTCTGGGTCTTTTGTGTTTCCATATAAATTTTAAAATTTCTTGTTCTAGTTCTGTGAAAAATGCCATTGATAATTTGATAGGGATTGCACTGAATCTGTAGATTGCCTTGGTTAGTATGGTCATTTTGACAATACTGATTCTTCCAATCCAAGAACATGGTATATCTTTTCATCTGTTTGTATCATCTTCAGTGTCTTTCATCAGCACCTCATAGTTTTCAGAGTATAGGTCTTTTGCCTCCTTAAGTAGGTATATTCCTAGCTATTTTTTTCTTTTTGCTGTGATAGTAAATGGAATTGTTTCCTTAATTTCTGTTTGTTTTTTTCATTGTTAGTGTGTAGAAATGCAAGAGATTTCTGCATATTAGTTTTATATCCTGTAACGTTACCAAATTCATTTAGCTGTAGTAGCTTTCTGGTAGCAACTTTAGTATTTTCTATGTATAGTATCATGTCATCTTCAAACAGTGACAGTTTTACTTCTTCTTTTCCAACTTTTCTTGTATTTCTTCTTTTTCAATTTTTCCAACTTATATTTCTTTTCTTTCTCTGATTGCCATTGCTAGGGCTTCCAAAATTATGTTAAATAAAAGTGGTAAGAGTGCACATCCTTATCTTGTTCCTGATCTTAGAGGAAATGCTTTCAATTTTTCATTATTGAGTATGATGTTAGCTGTAGGTTTATCCTATATGGTCTTTATTATGTTATGATAGGTTCCCTCTATGCCCACTTTCTGGAGAGGGTTTTTTTTTTTTTTTATCACAAATGGGTGTTGAATTTTGTCAAAAGCTTTTTCTGTACATGTTGAGATGATCATATGGTTTGTATTCTTCAACTGATTAATGTGGTGTATCACACTGATCGATTTCTGGGTACTGAAAAATCTTTGCATCCCTGGGATAAATTCTACTTGATCATGGTATATGATCCTTTAATGATCTTATTGTTAGATTGCTTTTGCTAGTATTTGTTGAGGATTTTTCATCTGTGTTTATCAGTGTTATTGGCTTGTAATTTTCTTTTTTTGTGATGACTTTGGTTTTGGTTATCAGGGTGATGATGGCCTCATAGAATGAGTTTGGGGGTGTTCCTTCCTCTGAAATTTTTAAAAATTGCTTCCAAATGATAGATGTTAAGTCTTATCTAGATGTTTGATAGAATTTGCCTGTGAAGCCATTTGCTCCTGGACTTTTGTTTGTTGGAAGTTTTTAAGTCACGGTTTCAATTTCAGTACTTGTGATTGGTCTGGCTCTTATTTTCTGTTTCTTCTTGGTTCAGTCTTGGAAGATTGTACCATTCTAAGAATTTGTCCATTTCATTGGCATATAGTTACTTGTAGTCTCTTATGATCCTTTCTGTTTCTGTGGAGTTAATTATAACTTCTTTTTCATTTCTAACTTTATTGATTTGAGTCCTTTCCCTTTTTCTCTTGTTGAGTCTGGCTAAAAGTTTGTCATTTTTGTTTATCTTTTTCAAAGAACCAGCGTTTAGTTTCATTGGTCTTTTCTATTGTTTTATTTCTGCTCTGATCTTTGTGATTTCTTTGCTTCTACTAACTTTAGGTTTTGTTTGTTCTTCTTTCTCTAGTTGCTTTAGGTGTAAGATAAGGTTGTTGAGATTTTTCATTTCCTAAGGTGAGATTTTATTGCTATAAACTTCCCTCTTAGAACTGCTTTTTCTGCATCCCAGAGGTTTTGGATCATTTTGTCTCTAGACATTTTTTTACTTCCTCTTTAATTTCTTCAGGAATCCATTGGTTACTGAGTAACATTGTTTAGCCTCCATGTGTTTGTGTTTTTTACAGTTTCTTTCCTTGTAGTTGATTTCTAATCTTAGTATTATGGTCAGAAAAGATGCCTGATATGATTTCAATTTTCTTAAATTTGCAAAGGTTTGCTTTGTGGCCCTGCAGAAGGTTCTGTGTACACTTGAGAAGAATGTGTATTCTGCTGCTTTTGGATGAAATGTTCTATAAATTAAGTTCATCTGGTCTTATATGTCAGTCTTTTATTGATGATTGTTCAGTAGTTGTGATTCTGGTGGTTTCAGAGAGGAGGTGAGGTTAAGTCCTTCTGTTTCACCATCTTGTCTCCTCCCCATAATGATTGTTGAATAGAGTAAAACTTAAATTCTCCCTCCTACCACAAGCTTATTCCTGTGCTGCTGCTCTATTATGATTTGAAATTACATACACATGCCTGGAATACCAGATAGGGAAGTATATTGGTAGAATTTTCAGATCATTGGCTTATCATAAAAGGATATAACTCAGGAACAGCCAGAAGGAAGAGATGCATAGGACAAAGTATGTGGGAGGAGCCACCCTCCCCAAATCACATGTTCACCAACTCCGAAGCTCTGTGGTATATTCCTTCTTGTTTGTTTTTTACATGAAAGTTAGGATTAGCATGTTTAGCTCAATTATAAAAACTTGTTAGTATTTTTAATGGGACCATATTAGATTTATAAATCAACTTATAGAGAAATCACATCTTATCCTGTTAATTTCCTAACCAAGAATATAGAAGGTTCAGTCCTTCTTTTTATGATTTAAAACTTTCCCTTTATGTGTCTCTGAAATTACATATCCAATTTCTTCTGCTTTATCTTTTTTATTTCTGTTATAAATATATTTTCTCTTCCTTTATGTCTTCTGTCTGGTTGTTTTCTTGTATGTATGAAAGTTAAGTTGAATGCTATGTGTTAATTTTGTGCCCATACTGTTTTTTGACTGATTCTCTAGGTCCACGTTTATACAGTAGTCACTAACACAGGTAGCTTAATTTATTATGTTAAAATTTCAGTTCTTAAGTCACACTAGCCACATTTCACATGGTCAGTAAACATATGTGGTTAGTGGTTACCATATTGTGAAGCCGTGCCCTTGATTTTTTTTTTTAAGGTATACCATCACATCCTCTGCAAATAGTGATCATTTGACCATTTGTTTTCTAATTTTTGAACCACTATTTTCTTCTTCTTTTCTAATTGAATGAACCTAATGTCCCAGCATAAATAAAATAATAGTGATGACAGTAAACATCCTCATCTTATTTGAGGCTTTAGTGGGAATGCTTCAAGAATTTCCTTCATTTAAGCTGAACGCTAACATTTGAGCTGAAATAGATGTATTTTGCAATATTAAGGAAGCATTTATCTATTACTATTTTATAGAGTATTCTTATCCAAAAGGTTATTTCAGTCTCTAGAGATGAGTTTAATTGATCTGGGGGCTAATGAGTTTAATTAGCTAATTTAATTTAGCTAGTTTAATTAGCTAGTTTAATTAGCTAATGAGTTTAATGAGTTTAATTGATCTGGGGGCTAATAATTCATACATTCTTATAATACTTTATATACTTATACATAGGATATCTTCTTTTAATGAACATTCAGAGTCTATTTGCTAATATTGTATTCAGGATTTTGTGTCAGTATTTATTAATTTTTTTCCTGTAGTTTTTGTTTTTACAGTATATTTCAGATTTTGGTATCAATGTTATACTTTTCATAGAAAAAAAAGGTTGAAATTTTCTTTTTCAATGTTTAGGAATAGTTACAAAGGTAATGGAAATGTTTAATCCTATTGAATTGTCAGATTAAAGTCAGATGATGCCAGGACTTGGGGACATAGGAACCTTATAAAGTCTTCTGACCCAGCAGTGCTTGCAGAGTTTATGAGGGAACATGTATGAAATTATTTCCTAAAGCATTACTTGAAGTGATAATGAGTTGGAACCCAGTAGAGAATCCATCAGTGAGAGAATAGATATATAAGATGTGGTCAATGCACATTTGTAATACTATGTAAAAATAGGTCAGTTCAGTTGCTCAGTTGTGTCTAACTCTTGGCTGACCCCATGGACCGCAGTACGCCAGGCTTCCCTGTCCATTACCAACTCCCAGATCTTACTCAAACTCATGTCTATTGAATTGATGATGTCATCCAACAATCTCATCCTCTGTTGTCCCCTTCTCCTCCCACCTTCTACCTTTCCCAGCATCAGGGTCTTTTCAGATGAATTAGTTCTTTGCATCAGGTGGCCAAAGTATTGCAGCTTCAGCTTTAGCATCAGTCCTTCCAATGAATATTCACGACTGATTTCCTTTAGGGTTGACTGGTTTGATCTCCTTGCTGTCCAAGGGACTCTCAAGAGTTTTCACCAATACCACAGTTCAAAAGCATCAGTTCTTAGGAGCTCAATTTTCTTTATGGTGCAACTCTCACATCCATATATGACTACTGGAAAAATCATAGCTTTGACTAGACGGACCTTTGTTGGTAAAGTAATGTCTCTGCATTTTATTTTATTTTTTTTGTCTCTGCATTTTAATATGCTATCTAGGTTGGTCAAAGCTTTTCTTCCAAGGAGCAAGCATCTTTTAATTTCATGGCCGCAGTCACCATCTGCAGTGATTTTGGAGCCCAAGAAAATAGTCTGTCACTGTTTCCATTGTGCCCCATCTATTTCCCATGAAGTGATGGGACTGGATGCCATAATCTTATTTTTTGAGTGCTGAGTTTTAAGCCAGATTTTTACTCTCCTTTCACTTTCATCAAGAGGCTCTTTAATTCCTCTTTGCTTTCTGCCATAAGGGTGGTATTATCTGCACATATGAGGTTATTGATATTTCTCCCTGCAATCTTGATTCCAGCTTGTACTGCATCCAGTCTGGCATTTCACATGGTGTACTCTGCGTATGAGTTAAATAAGCAAGGTGACAATATACACCCTTGACTTACTCCTTTCCCAATTGGGAACCAGTCTGTTGTCCAGTTCTGTTGATTTTTTGACCTGCATACAGATTTCCCAGGAGGCAAGTAAGGTGGTCTGGTATTCCCATCTATTTAAGAATTTTCCACAGTTTGTTGTGATCCACACAGCCAAAGGCTTTGGCCTAGTCAATGAAGCAGAAGTAGATGTTTTTCTGGAATTCTCTTGCTTTTTCTGTGATCCAGCGGATGTTGGCAATTTGATCTCTGGTTCCTCTGCCTTTTTGAAATCCATCCTGAACATCTGAAGGTTCTTGGTTCATGTACTGTTGAAGCCTGGCTTGGAGAATTTTGAGCATTACTTTACTAGCGTGTGAGATGAGTGCAATTGTGCGGTAGTTTGAGCATTCTTTGGCATTGCCTTTCTTTGGGATTGGAATAAAAACTGACCTTTTACAGTCCTGTGGCCACTGCTGAGTTATCCAGATTTGCTGGCAATTTCACAGTTATCATCTGTTAGGATTTGAAATAGCTCAGCTGGAATTCCATCACCACCACTAGCTTTATTCCTAGTGATGCTTCCTAAGATCCACTTGACTTCGCATTCCAGGATGTCTGGCTCTAGGTGAGTGATCACACCATCATGGTTATCTGGGTCATTAAGATCTTTATTGTACAGTTCTTCTGTGTAATCTTGCCACCTCTTCTTAAACTCTTCTGCTTCTGTTAGGTCCCTACCATTTCTGTCCTTTATTGAGCCCGTCTTTGCATGAAATGTTCCCTTGGTACATCTAATTTTCTTGAGGAGATCTCTAGTCTTTCCCATTATATTGTTTTCCTCTATTTCTTTGCAATGTTCACATAAGAAGACTTTCTTATCTTTCCTTGCTATTCTTTGGAACTCTGTATTCAGATGGATATGTCTTTCCTTTTCTCCTTTGCCTTTCACTTGTCTTCTTTTCTCAGCTATTTGTAAGGCCTCCTCAGACAACCATTTTGCCTTTTACATTTCTTTTTCTTGGGAATGGTTTTGATCACCACCTCCTGTAGACTGTTACGAACCTCTGTCCATAGTTCTTCAGGCCCTCTGTCTATCAGATCTAATCCCTTTAATCTATTTGTCACTTCCACTGTATAATCATAAGGGATTTTATTCAGGTCATACCTGAATGGCTTATTGATTTTCCCTACTTTCTTCAAATTAAGTCTGATCTTTGCAATAAGGAGTTCATGATCTGAGCCACAGTCAGTTCCTCGTCTTGTTTTTGCTGACTGTATAGAGCTGCTCCATTTTCGGCTGCAAAGAATATAATCATTCTGATTTTGGTATTGACCATCTGGTGATGTCTATGTGTAGAGTCGTTTGCTGTGTTGTTGGAAAAGGGTATTTGTTATGACCAGTGTGTTCTCTTGACCAAACTCTGTTAGCCTTTGCCCTGCTTCATTCTGTACTCCAAGGCCAAACTTGCCTGTTATTCCAGGTATCTCTTGACTTCCTACTTTTGCATTCCAGTCCCTTATGATGAAAAGGACATCTTTTTTGAGTGTTGTTTCTAGAAAGTCTTGTAGGTCTTCATGGAACTGTTAAACTTCAGCATCTTTGGCATTAGTGGTTGGAACATAGACTTGGATTGCTGTGATATTGAATGGTTTTCCTTGGAAATGAACAAAGATCATTCTGTCATTTTTGAGATTGCACCCAAGTATTGCATTTTGGACTCTTGTTGACTATGAGGGCTACTCCATTTCTTCTAAGGGATTCTTGCCCACAATAGTAGATATAATGATCATCTGAGTTAAATTCACCCATTCTGGTTCATTTTAGTTCACTGATTCCTAAAATGTCAATGTTCAATCTTGCCATCTTTTGTTTGACCACTTACAATTTACCTTGATTCACGGACCTAACATTCTAGGTTCCTATGCAATATTGTTCTTTACAGCATCAGACTTTACTTCCATCACCAGTCACATCCACAACTGGGCATTATTTTCACTTTGGCTCAGCCTCTTCATTCTTTCTGGAAATACTTCTCTGCTTTTCTCCAGTAGCATATTGGGCACCTACTGACCTGGGGAGTTCATCTTTCAGTGTCCTATCTTTTTGTCTTTTCATACTTTCCTTGGGGTTCTCAAGGCAAGAAAACTGAAGTGGTTTGCCTTTCTCTTCTCCAGTGGACCACGTTTTGTCAGAACTCACTACCATGACCCGTCCATCTTGGGTGACCCTACATGGCATGGCTCGTAGTTTCATTGAGTTAGACAAGGCTGTGATCCAAGTGATCAGTTTGGTTAGTTTTCTGTGATTGTGGTTTTCATTCTGTCTGCCTGTCTGCCCTCTGATGGATTAGGATAAGAGGCTTGTGGAAGCTTCCTGATGGGAGGGACTGGCTGTGTGGGAATCTGGGCCTTGCTCTGATGGGCAGGGCCATGCTCAGTAAATCTTTAATCCAGTTTTTCATTGATGGGTGGGGCTATATTCCCCCATGTAGCTTGGCCTGAGGCTAAACTATGGTAGGAGTTATGGTGGTAATGGTTCAGTTCAGTTCAGTTCAGTCGCTCAGTTGTGTCTGACTCTTTGCGACCCCATGAATCACAGCACGCCAGGCCTCCCTGTCCATCACCAACTCCCGGAGTCCACTCAAACTCACGTCCATTGAGTCGGTGATGCCCTCCAGCTATCTCATCCTCTGTCATCCCCTTCTCTTCCTGCCCCCAATCCCACCCAGCATCAGGGTTTTTTTCCAATGAGTCAACTCTTTGCATGATGTGGCCAAAGTATTGGAGTTTCAGCTTCAGCATCAGTCCTTCCAATGAACACCCAGGACTGATCTCCTTTAGGATGGACTGGTTGGATCTCCTTGCAGTCCAAGGGACTCTCAGGAGGCTTCTCCAACACCACAGTTCAAAAGCATCAATTCTTCGGTGCTCAGCTTTCTTCACAGTCCAACTCTTACATCCATACATGACCACTGGAAAAACCATAGCCTTGACTAGACAGACCTTTGTTGGCAAAGTAATGTCTCTGCTTTTTAATATGCTATCTAGGTTGGTCATAACTTTCCTTGCAAGGAGTAAGCGTCTTTTAATTTCATGACTGCAGTCACCATCTGCAGTGATTTTGGAGCCCAAAAAAATGAAGTCAGCCACTGTTTCCACTGTTTCCCCATCTATTTCCCATGAAGTGATGGGACCAGATGCCATGATCTTAGTTTTCTGAATGTTGAGCTTTAAGCCAACTTTTTCATTCTTCTCTTTCACTTTCATCAAGAGGCTTTTTAGTTCCTCTTCACTTTCTGCCATGAGGGTGGTGTCATCTGCATATCTGAGGTGATTGATATTTCTCCCTGCAACCTTGATTCCAGCTTGTGCTTCTTCCAGCCCAGCGTGTCTCATGATGTACTCTGCATATAAGTTAAGTAAGCAGGGTGACAGTATACAGCCTTGACGTACTCCTTTTCCTATTTGGAACTAGTCTGTTGTTCCATGTCCAGTACTAATTGTTGCTTCCTGACCTGCATATAGGTTTCTCACAAGGAAGGTCAGGTGGTCTGGTATTCCCATCTCTTTCAGAATTTTCCACAGTTTCTTGTGATCCACACAGTCAAAGGCTTTGGCATAGTCAATAAAGCAGAAATAGATGTTTTTCTGGAACTCTCTTGCTTTTTTGATGATCCAGCAGATGTTGGCAATTTGATCTCTGGTTCCTCTGCCTTTTCTAAAACCAGCTTGAACATCTGGAAGTTCACGATTCACGTACTGCTGAAGTCTGGCTTGGAGAATTTTGAACATTACTTTACTAGCGTGTGAGATGAGTGCAATTGTGTGGTAGTTTGAGCATTCTTTGGGACTGCCTTTCTTTGGGATTGGAATGAAAACTGACCTTTTCCAGTCCTGTGCCCACTGCTGAGTTTTCCAAATTTGCTGATATATTGAGTGCAGCACTTTCACAGCATCATCTTTTAGGATTTGAAATAGCTCAACTGGAATTCCATCACCTCCACTAGCTTTGTTTATAGTGATGCTATCTAAGGCCCACTTGACTTCACATTCCAGGATGTCTGGCTCTAGGTGAGTGATCACACCATCGTGATTATCTGGGTCGTGAAGATATTTTTTGTACAGTTCTTCTGTGTATTCTTGCCACCTCTTCTTAATATCTTCTGCTTCTGTTAGGTCCATACCATTTCTGTCCTTTATCGAAGCCATCTTTGCATGAAATGTTCCCTTGGTATCTCTAATTTTCTTAAAGAGATCTCTGGTCTTTCCCATTCTGTTGTTTTCTCTATTTCTTTTCATTGATCACTGAGAAAGGCTTTCTTATCTCTCCTTGCTATTCTTTGGAACTCCGCATTCAAATGGGAATCTTTCCTTTTCTCCTTTGTTTTTTGCTTCTCTTCTTTTCACAGCTATTTGTAAGACCTCCTCAGACAGCCATTTTGCTTTTTGGCATTTCTTTTCCACCGGGATGGTCTTAATCTCTGTCTCCTGTACAATGTCACGAACCTCCATCCATAGTTCATCAGGTGCTCTGTCTATCAGATCTAGTCCCTTAAATCTATTTCTTACTTCCACTGTATAATCATAAGGGATTTGATTTGGGTCATACCCGAATGGTCTAGTGGTTTTCCCTATTTTCTTCAGTTTAAGTCTGAATTTGGCAATAAAGAGTTCATGATCTGAGCCACAGTCAGCTCCTGGTCTTGTTTTTGCTGACTGTATAGAGCTTCTCCATCTTTGGCTGCAAAGAATATAATCAAATCTGATTTCGATGTTGGCCATCTGGTGATGTCCATGTGTAGAGTCTCCTCTTGTGTTGTTGGAAGAGGGTGTTTACTATGACCAGTGCGTTCTCTTGGCAAAACTCTATTAGCCTTTGCCCTGCTTCATTCTGTACCCCAAGGCCAAATTTGCCTGTTACTCCAGGTGTCTCTTGACTTCCTACTTTTGCATTCTAGTCCCCTATAATGAAAACGACGTCCTTTTTGGGTGTTAGTTCTAAAAGGTCTTGTAGGTCTTCATAGAACCCTTCAACTTCAGCTTTTTCAGCATTACTGTTTGGGGCATAGGCGTGAATTACCATGATATTGAATGGTTTGCTTTGGAAATGAACAGAGATCATTCTGTCATTTTTGAGATTGCATCCAAGTACTTCATTTCAGACTCTATTGTTGACCATGATGACTACTCCATTTCTTCTAAGGGATTCCTGCCCACAGTAGTAGATATTAATGGTCATTTGAGTTAAATTCACCCATTCCAGTCCATTTTAATTCTCTGATTCCTAGAATGTCAACGTTCACTCTTGCCATCTCCTGTTTGACCACTTCCAATTTGCCCTGATTCATGGACCTAACATTCCAGGTTCCTATGCAATATTGCTCTTTACAGCATCGAACCTTGCTTCTATCACCAGTCACATCCGCAACTGGGCACTCTTTTTGCTTTGGCTGCATCCCTTCATTCATTTTGGAGTTATTTCTCTACTGATCTCCAGTAGCATATTGGGCACCTACCAACCTGGGGAGTCTGTTGTTTTCAGTGTAAGAGTCAGAATCACAAACTGGATGAACACCTAGGCAAAGTACTGAGTGAAAAGCACTGTGAAACAGTGAGGTAAAACACATTACTATTTGTATAAGTTAAAACTACATACAATAATACAATCCTTTTGTAAGGATACATACAAACAAAATGATGTATCCTAAAGAAGTCAGAATAATTTAAGGTGGGTAGGAGAGGGAAATTGGGGATGAGAGATTAAAATATTTTTAGAATTACCTAATTTTTTAAAATAGAATATAATGATTCTGTGAAAATGACAAGGCCTGGTGTTCGGCAGGATAAGTTTTTTGAAAAATTTCTTCTTTGGAAAAGTGGTCTATTGAGATCAGAGTTCAGCAAACTCCTTTGGCCATATCTGGTCCACTAGCTGTTTTTGTAAATAACATTTTACTAGAATATGGCCTCTGTCATTTGTTTATGTGTTCTCTGTGGTTGCTTTTATGGTATAGTGATAGAGGCAAGAAGTTGCATCTATTAAAATGGTCCACAAAGCCTCAGATACTTAACTATACCCTTTACAGAAAAGTTTGCCAACCTCTGTTTTAGATTTTCCATCTCTTCTGAAGTCAATTTTGATTTGAACTTGTTAATTTCTGCCCTTTAAAATAATTAATTCCTTCTTCCAGTGATAATTTCATAGTTTTTCCTTGTCTCATAGTCAGTAATTTTATAGGATGTGTTTGTCTACTGTTTTGTCATGATTAGATTGTGGTTATGCATTTTTGGCAAGAATACCACAGAAACTGTGCCCTCTCAGTTAGGGTTGCCAGATAAAGCAAAGAAAAATGCAGGATACTGGCTATTTTAGAATTTCAGAGAAACAACAAATAGCACTGTGGTATATATTCCATGCAATGCTTTATCCTCAATATTTCAGAGGGTACCTGATGTCATTATGTCTTGTTAGTGATGTTAACCTTGAAGTTACAGTAGTGGCTAGAATCTCTCCACTGAAAGTTAATATTTTTCTCTTTATAATTAATAAACATCATGGGAACGATAGAGACCATGCAAATATACTATTTTATCTCAAGTTTTTGCCCACTTATTTTAGCATCCATTGGTGTATGCCTGAAAAAATTATTAATGTGATGTTTTAATGGCAATTTTGTATTTCCCTAATTTCTTCTACATTTATTGATTCTTCTGGTATTTCTGTAAGGAAGTGTTATCCTTTCTCTCCCTATTTAGATTTATCCAGTTATTTATTTTGTTCAATTTGGAGTCATAAATATTTCATTCTATGAGCTATAATCCAGTATTATCATTATTAATTTAATTGCCCAGATTGTTCCAGATTTTATTATTTGGAGTTCTTTTTCTTTCAGATTGAGTCTTATGCCCTTTTAACATGCCCATCCTTTCTGAGCACTTCCTTTAGTTCATTTATTCTTTTATTGTTGCTGCTGTTATAGCTTGTTGACTTTTAGTACATTCACAGAGTGGAATATCCATCGACACAATTAATTTTGGGGTATTTTCATTACCCCAAAAAGGAACCTTTTACCCTCCTTAGTTATTACTTCTCAAACACACGATCCCCAACTCTTTGTAAACCATTAATCTACTTACTTCCTGCCTCTATGGATGTATGTATTCTGGACATTTCATATAAATAGAATTATACAATATATGGTCCTTTATGACTGGCTTCTTTTAGTCATAATATTTCCAGGGTTTCTTGATGTCCTGCAGTTGCTATAACAAATTACCATAAACAGAGTGGCTTAAAACAACGGAAACTTCTTCCAGAGTTCTTGAGGCGGGGAGTGTGAAATCGTGGTGTCAACAGGGCCAGGCTGCTTTTGAAAATTCTAGGGGAAGAATCGAGAGTTCCATGCCTCTAGATTCCATGCCTCTTTCTTAGATTCTGGTAGTGGCTGACAGTCCCTAGCTTGTAACTGGATCACTCCAGCCTCTGCCTCTGGCATCACATGGCTTCTCCCCCTGTGTCTCTCTGTCCCTATGTCTTCACGTGGCTTTCTTATAAGGACACCTGTCGTTGGATGTAGGTCCCACTCTAATCCAGTAGGATCTCATTGTAACTCGATTATATCTGCAAAGACCCTATTTCCAAATACAGTTACACTTACAGAAGGCAGAAGTTAGGACTTCAGTGTATCTTTTTTTGAACCCACAGCAGGGTTCATCCACACTGTGGAAATCAGAATTTCATTCCTTTTTATGGCCAAAAATATCACACTGTATGATTATCATATTTATTTGTCCATTCATAAGTTGATGGACATTTTAGTTTGTTTCCACTTTTTACCTAATATGAATAATGCTGCTGTGAAAGGGAGATGCTCAGCAAGATGAGGCCTGGGACCTGTTCACTAGATCCAGGCACATGGATCTAGCAATGGCTAGCTTTGAGTGGGTTCAGAAGGGGATAGAGGCAGTAGGTGGAAAACGGTGACAGTCCTTTCAGGTCTATCTTTGAAGAGCAAAGATGCTTATAAAGGAAGGATTTTAAAGGTGGGAGAAATCTTTGCATGCTTAAATGCTCATACGAAGAATCTAGTGAAGAGGAAGAGGTGGAGGCAATAAGTGAAGAGCGAGGTGATCAGTAGTGAAAAGTTCTTAAGAAGGTGGCAAAATATCTCAGTCTGCCAAGCAGACTGGATGTTGCAGGAAGAAGAAAGGTGAGGATGGAGACAGAGTACCTCTGTTTACGTCTTCTTGTCTTTAAAGCAGCACAAGGTTAGGAACTGATGATAGAGTTTGGATGGTAAGTGCCTTTTAGATCCACCAGAAGTCAAGGGTCATGCCATTGAGGAGCTGCTTGCAGTAAAGGTGGGGTCTGGCTCCAAATTTCCTGATGATGGGAAAGATTGAAGGCAGGCAGAGACAGAAGACAACAGAGGATGAGATGGTTGGATGGCATCACTGACTCAATGGACATGAGTTTGAGCAAACTCCGGGAGATGGTGAAGGACAGGGAAGCAAGGTGTGCTGCAGTCCATGGGACTGCAAAGAGTAAGACACAATTTAGTGACTGGACTGGAACGGGTTCCACATTACAACCTTGGGCTTAGCCATTGGACGTGGGGCTGGGGCCAAAAATCAAGCTTTTCACAGCCCATCACTCTCCCTCCCCATCCCACCTCCCAGTTGGGCTGTTTGCTGCTCACACTAAACACAGCTCCAGCCATGGCCTCATTCCAGTTGCTTCAATGGGCAGAGGGTCCCCCCCACCCAATGACGCCTGGTACCTCTCAGGCCCCAGTTTATACTGATCCCTGTTGGAACTCTTCTACAAGCAACCTTGAACTTGTGGCTTGAGGGGCAAGGAAACTCTCCAGGGACTGGTTTCTATTGCTCTTGCCTTCTTGGGGGCATCCAGCTTCCTGTAATCCCAGTGGGGATGGCCTTTTCACTGGAGCCTTTATATTGAAGACTGTCTGTGCAGTTCAGAGGAAGAGATGACCCTGCACCGGCTTTCTGGCGCTCTGCTCTCTCGCTCCCTCGGCTCTGGTCCTGAGCATCTTCTCTTCTGCAGGGCAACACAAACTTGCCTGATTCCAGAGACTCCTGGGTAGGGGAAGTGCGGGGCCGCTCTTCAGTGAGGAACAATCAGCTGAATCTGGCCAGCTCTGCCTGGAAAAGCTTAGCTTATGGTGAGTGGTGGGGCAGGTACCTGCCTTGTGTGGGGACTTCAGGGCTGAGGTCTGCTAGATCCTGGGGGGCCGCTATCCCTCAGGATGCCGGTGCTGCCCCAAGGCCCTGATGCTCAGGAGCCTCCACCTACCTATTCATTGTAGGCCGCAGTGCCGCCTTGGGCAGTTGCTGCTGTTCCCCATCCAGCCTGTCCAGCCTGGGGACCTCCTTCTCCTCCTCATACAAGGATTTGGCCAAGCACATCGTGGACCTCTCTATGGCTGATGTGAGGTTTCCCGCAGCAGACTCTGCTCGGTGGGGAGGGAGGAGGAAGAAGGGAGGAACAGGGCAGCTGAGGGCTTCTTCAGCAGCTCTCTCTCTTCACAAAAGGGGCAGTTCAGGAAACGCTAGCCTGAGGGACTCATCCAAGGGCCTGCTCTGTACCAGCTGTGCCCACTAATCTGGGTGTGGTCACTGTGTCCCCAGGTGATGGCTGCTTGCTCACATAACCTGAACAACCTCTTCAGCTGCCGGGCAGCAGCTGGCTGGAAGTAAGTTGCTTTGCACAGCGTCTTCTTGTTGCAGCTCTGCTGGCCTTGTCTCCTCCTTTGCCTTCTCTACCCTGGCTTCCTTGAGTCCCTCACCTGAGCTCTTCTGTGACCCTAGAACCCAATTTTCACCCCCTCCTCTTCTTCTCCACCCTTGGTGTCTCCCCCAGCCATCAGGGTGAGGAGCAGGAGGTGCAGTTGTACTACAAGATGTTCTCTTCCACCCGGCATGGCTTCCTGGGGGCTGGCGTGGTGTCCCAGCCACTGTCTCATGTGTGGGCAGCTGTGAGTGACCCCACCTTGTGGCCCCTGTACCATAAGCCCATCCAGACAGCGAGGCTGCACCAGCGGGTGACCAACAGCATCAACCTGGGTGAGCCCAGGGAACAGAGGCAGCGCTCTTGGGAGGCTGGGTACTCAGGCTTGGTCTAGCGGGGTGTCAGGCTGTAGAATGATATGTCGCTGGGCACCTTCTGACTTTCTGCATCCCTGCCCCTACAGTGTATCTGGTGTGCAATACCACCGTGTGTGCACTGAAGCAGCCACGGGATTTCTGTTGTGTCTGCGTGGAAGCCAGAGAGGTGCCTGCCTTGCTGGTGGTAAAGATGTGGGAGGAACTTGGGCTGGTGTGTTGTGAAAAGCAATCTCTGTGGGCATCCGGTCCTCTGGCGGGGGTGGAGGGCAAACTGGACATGATGTGTGGCGGGGAGGGCCTCGAAGGCTGGTCTTTCCATGGTACTGCCTGCACTGGAGCCTGTCCCTGGTGGAGCCGCATTACATAGGCTGAACTCACACTGCTGTTTCCAGGGGCAACTGTCTATCATGGCAGCCCAGTCTGTGTATGATGCATCCATGCCGAGACCCAGCAGGGAGATGGTCCGAGGGGAGATCCTGCCCAGTGCCTGGATCCTGCAGCCCCTCACCGTGGAAGGGAAGGAGATCACCAGAGTCATCTACCTGGCCCAGGTGATCCACCTCCTGCAGCTGGTCTCACAGCATGCCTTGATTTGACCCCAGCCCCATGGGAGCTTACTGTAAAGCTGTTCAACATCCTTTAGGACCCAGGACCTGTGGCCTGAAGCTGGAGGTTTAAGGGTTTCTTGGGTCACAAGTCAGTGGCAAATCAGAGAGGAAGGAATGAGGCAGAGCTGATCAACCTTCTTGAAAGCTGCTCTTTTCAGAGCCTGGTGGCCTTCATCCTCTGGCTGTTCCCAGGGTCCTCACTCCTGAGGCCGAGTGACTCTAGATGAGTCACTGTGAGGCAGAGCAGCAGCCTTATTCCCCTGATTTGACATTGGGAAGTGAAGCTTTTGTCTAGATCTGAGCAGCAGCGCACAGGACTGTGCAGAGTTGGGTTCAGAGTTTGTCCCATCACCGCAGCTACTTACGGCTGAAGTATGCCCCAGTGCACACCTTTAACTCTTCCCTCTCTGGTTTATTTCAGGTAGAACTTGGTGCTCCAGGATTCCCCCCTCAACTTCTAAGCTCCTTCATCAAACAGCAGCCACTGGTTATAGCCAGACTGGCTTCCTTCCTTGGTAGTTAGCATCTCACAGTCAAGACGGCACTCCAGGCTGCCCCCGAGATGCTGGGGCGGTTCTTGTTACTCTCTGTATCCTGACGCAAGAAGAGCCAAGGCTACCTGCTGTGGCTGACTGAACAGGCGGCATTCCGCCCCGAAGTTCCAGTGAAACCTGGTCGGCACTTGGTCACAGCTGGCACCTCTGCAGAGCAAGGGGGCTTGAGCTTCTGGCTCTGGCTGTCCAGAGTGAATGAAGCTCAACTCACCTTTTTGGATTTCTCACCTTTTTTTCCTGTCTCTGGGACCCTATGGCATATAGGCCACTCGAGGATCAGGATTGGGTACAGCCAGTAGAGCTGGGAAATGGCAGTGCTCTGACATGGTGCTTACTTAGTTTGGTGCAGCCCTTGGGCTGGTAGAGAAGCAAGCTGCCATCCGCCAGCACTCAGAATCTGCCTCCAGCATTCAGCTCCATGTGTGGGATGGAGTGTTAGGAAATACCAAAACAGAAAATGGTTTAAAAAACATCTACACAAACAAGAACAATGATGTAGAATTGTTTCTCCTCCTTGAATCTTTACAAATTGCTTTATTATTAATTTTTGCCTTGCCCCCACTCACTTCCTTTCCCTCGAAGGAGAGGACGTTCATTTGGGTCTTGGCCCCAGTTAGGAGTACTGACCGGTGCTGTGTTATGGAGCCATTGCTCCAGAGCTCAGTAGAATGAGAAAACCACTGTAGAGGCTGTCTGGATAGATTTAGGGTAAGGGTGGGGCCCCAGATCCTTGAGGAAGACTGGGGATGGGGCTTGGGCATCTCTCATTTCAGAGATGAAAAACTGTCTTTTGAAGACAGGAGGGATGATAATGGACTTCCTAGAGGAGGTTAAGTTATTTGTTAGGAGGAAGCTCAGTTCCATTCCTTACCTCACTCGAAGGCTTGTTTCCAGCCTTCAGGCTCTTGAGCATTCCACACACTGCTGTAGCCCCTTCTGTTCTAGGGTTGGATGGAGACTGGGTTCAGTTTTCTGACTGAACTTGAGCTTTTATTCTGTATGGTTACTTGAAAGTGCTAGGGGTGGGCGAGATTCTTGGCTTCAGTTCTGGTGCCCAGAATCTTTGGTAGAAGAGGATGACCATATAGGGGTTGAGAAGATGTGGTAAAAAGGTAAATTTCTGCATAGTCCAGCAGAGATTTATATTTCTGAAAGTATTTGCAGGATTTTTCCTCCCTCTTACCTCAGATTAAGTTATTTATATATTATTGAAGGTTTTTTTTTAAATTGCTTTTAAACTTATTTTTCTGGTTAATATTTTGGTAACACTTGATATATTTAACACCCTATTTATGTACTCCCATCTCTTTTCATATGATTAAGACCACTGATTGAAAAGTTCAGAACACTTGCAAATTAAAAGTCCAGTGTGTACGTTTATTCAGTGAAGACTACCCTGGGATAGCCTAAATGTGTCATTTGAGCTCAGTATTCAGCCTGGATTATGATGGCAGTAACTGTTCATGGCCCGGTTTCAAGCTATACAGTTTACACATATATACTGTTTCCTATGAGCTCAGCACTGCTTTGCATATAAAGAGCAACCAGATTAGTTGCCCAGCTACTGCCAGCTGTAGCCCAAGTATGAACAAGAGGGACGATTCCAGAAGAGTCATTGGCACACCCAGCGGTAATCACAGAGCCCTGGAAGGAAGCTCTTTGCAGGTATGTACCTCTGGGGCTTCTGAGGCAGAGCCAGCAATGGGAATCTGAACATGTGGGCAGCCCCAGGGAGACCATATCCCCTGAACTAGAGAAGCCACAAGCCAGGCATGTGAGTCAGCAAATCAAAGAACATTAGCTGACGCTGGTGTCAAGATATTTGGTTCTAAGGACTTTATTGTGCATTAGAATCACAGAAAGGACTTGACATCCCAGGCTGGCCCCCACTCAAGTTTCTGATTTAGAGGCCTGGAGGGGCCCACATATTTGTATTTCTAGGAAGTCCCAGGTGATTGTGAGGCTGCTGGTCTGGAGACCACACTTTGAAAACCACTGTTTTAGATAAGTAGTAGAAAGCAGGCATATGGAAAAGAATGTAAATACTAAGAGTTCACTAGTTCATTAGCTGCCTGTCTCTCATTCCTTTCTTATTGCCTGCATAAAGTAAGCCTTTAAGGTTCACACAGACCAGCATTATTTCCTGAATTGGGCCTGTTGCTATTTATCTGAGTAGCCTTTAACTCAGCATCTTCCAGGGCTCCAGGCTTTCCCCCCTGCTTGCTTGTCTATCTCACCTCACATGGAGCCGAGTGTCTGAAGTCGCTGCTCACCTTGGGACTCAGCTTCTGGAGCAGTGCTTCCAGAGCCATACCTGATGGGTGCAGAAAGATAAGACATTTCTTAAAACTTTTTTGGTTCCCAAGTATTCAGAACTTTCAGAATTTCCTATAGGAAATGTATGTTAGATTCAAAGTACAGATGAAGAAAAAAGGTTCAGATGCAAAAACTTATTGACTCAGATGAGCTGAGGGGAAGGGCAGGTCACAGCCTGACTAGGCAGAAGTGTGACTGGAGAGGTATGGGAGACGTTCCCATTTTCACCCTTCTGTGCTGACAGGACCTACTATAATGGCACACAGCAGACCTCTTTAGGCCCAGAGCCTCTTACCTACCCTTCCTTGGGTTGGAGACCTCTTTGACAGCTGAGAACTTTTCCTCTAAGAAATACACACACATGCACAGACAGATTTTGTGTCACTTCAAGAGGGTTCACTGAGTACCCTTCTTTCCCTGGCAGAGACTGAATCTCTCTGTACACACTGCCAAAGTAGAAAAACCATGGATTTTACAGGAATGAGTTTAATGCACATTATCAAAGTAGTGCTTTCTTAGAATCAGTGCACCATTTATAGACATGTAGAATGCTTCCGTTCTGAGTCAACTCAAACATCCCCAACTCCTGCCCCCCCCCCCAAAAAAAAACAAGCATCCCAAGGGCTGGTGAGTAGAAATTTCACACATCCTAAACCTTTAAAGGGAGTTGCACAGAAGTCAGTACTGTTGGCAGTGAGCTAATAAGGGCCCCAGGCTCTCTGACTTTCAGGTCTCACATATGGGAACATTTAGTCTCTGCTGAGTGGCCAAGCCACTAGGACAGCTCTATCCTGTCAATACCCACCTCCAAGCCCACCTGAGACTTTGCAGTCTTCTGTAGGGACGAAAAAGGTGAAAAAAACTAGACAAGAGCCCTTGTAAAGAAAACAGTTTATTTTAAAAAGCTCTAGTGTTCTGCCCGCGCTTGGCCCCTGGATGGAGCTAGAGTCAAAAGTTACTACCTGCACGGGACTGAAGGCAGGCAGGGTGCAAGGTAAAAGGCAGGTTTCTATCGGGCGAGCCCCACATCTGTTGTACATTTTTAAGGAGATGGCAGTCCAGCTCCTGGTGGTAAGAAAATGTAGACTCCCAAGATTCATGTTTAACTTTACTCACAAGTTAAGTAGAAGTCAGTTGCCTTTGTCATGATTTTCCAAACCACAAAGCTTTAAGAGATACTGGGGTAGCAGCAAGTGGGGCTCGAATCTTGTGTCAACAAGTCCCCACAGGTCATTTCACTTAGTATCCAAGTAGTAAAGCCAACTCTTCTTCTCCGGGACTGGAGTCTCTAGGTTTTTCCACCATAATCCTGAATCCAGGGACCCCTCCTTCTTCCTCTCGGACTTGGGATGGTGAGCCTGCCGTCCGTGGGATGCCAGGCAGCCACACACTTCCTTCATATGTGAGCAGGAAGCCTGATGACAGACGGAGCTACTTCACAGCAGCACGGGTCACAGTGGGCACTTGGGGTGGCTCTGGGGCCTCCTGAGGCACAGTCAGGCTGGGTTCCAGCGCTCCGGTGAGATGCCTAAAGTAGGGACCCTTTCCAGCCCTAGCTCTGGGCCAGCACAGTCCCCCGGTTTGGCTGTACCAGTTCACAAGCTCTTAGCTGGGGTTCTGGCACATGGGGCTCAGCTAAAAACAGGTTGAACAGTGTTGCTAATTCTTCAGAGAAATCCTGGAATAAGCAGAAAGGTGACTGAAAAAGCAGACACATAATTCTAAATTGTTCACCCTTTTTACTAAAAATCAGTCCCAAATATGAAGCCCTAGCTAAGCAGTGAGTAGACAACACAGGTATTTTATTTTTTCCCAACGGCCTTCTACATGGAAATGGACTTGTCCCGTTAGTACTCTAGGACGCTCAGGTCCAACAGGGTGAGCCTCTATTGGAAGGCTCAGAACCACTAGTAAGTACTTCATATGCACATTATTTCATCTTGAAAAACCCCATAAGGTCTAAGTTATTCCCATCTTATGGATGAAGAAACTACTTTGCCCTAAATCACATTAAGGACTGACTAAGCTTAAAAGTCCAGGTTATCCTGATTATAAACACCCACAGTTGGGAATTCCCTAGCAATCCAGTGGTTAGGACCCTGCAGTTTCACTGCCAGGGCCTGGGTTCAATCCCTGACCCTGCAAGACAAGCAGTGTGGCCAGAAACAACCCCACCATCAGAGGGTTTTGCCAGAGGTATGCCATGCTTTCTCACTATGCCATCTTCCCTTTCTCCATGGACACAGTCCTTCATATAACAGCTACTTAGAAGGAGGTGCCCCAGAGAAGTCATTTAATTTCAGGGTGGTCCTCAAGACATCTGACAATATTCGCTGAGCTTTGGAAGATCCTCAGGATGCCAGGCCCTATCACCTGCCCCCCTTTCAGGATAAAAGGGACATGACACCTATTCTCTCTCCAAATAGAATATGAAGACTCCTTACCCCTGGCCACTGGGTCTCATGGAGGCTGCCTAGGCAAGCCTCTATCTCCATCCGTCTCATCAGACCTTTCTCTACCAGCTCCCGGAGCAAGAAGAGCAGCAGGTCCCACTGCAATACATATGGAGAGAGAGGTCAGGGGGGCTAAGAGGATCGCACAGTGACCCTGATACAGAGGACAGAGCTGCTGAGGGAGAAGGGGAGATGAGACTGAGGAGTCTCTCTGAGTGTACAGGAGAAAATAAGTACAGCCCCAGAAAAGGGGACTAAACCAGCTAATAACATTTGGGGCAGAGGGTGTAAAAGATGACTGCAGAGGCTTCTAAGAAGCCTGTCCGCCAGCCCCCATCCACCTTCTCTGGCTCACCTCCCTCGGCCGGGTGTCTGCCAGAAGCCCCACGTTTCTTGGCCTCAGCAGTAGCTGCAGTGGAACTGGCACCTGAAAGTCATCCTTCCACAGGGAGAGCAGCATGAGCAGGAGCCTCCGAGCCTGTCCCCTCTCCAGCTGGTGCTGTGCTGGAGGCCCCAGGATGGGAATTTGATCTGCAACTGTGGGGAGAGAGAAAAGCCAAGCTTTAAGAAGTGGAGGCAAGGTCATGTGTCCCTGGGAGGAAGAAGAGCAGAAAACTGTTTTCTAATCTTGCTTGTACCCAACCCAGAGAACTGGGGGATCTGGCAACAGAGGGATGTGATAAAAAGGAGCCATACCAAGGAGGGACGCTAACTCCACAGAGCACTTTGCCAGATGCTGCTCAGCCGGTGGGCACAGGAACTGTGGGGGAAAAACAGGAGACCCCAGACATTAGCACCGTAATTCAAGCAGCAGTCCTGGGCCAGTGCAGCTCTGATTACCAGGCACTGGACAAGGATAGGAAAGAAGAGCATCATGCCATGTCTCACCTGGCGGCACCGCAGCATCTGGCCCAGTTGGCCCAGCAGCTGCTCCAGATACTCGGGGGCAACTCCCTCCTCAGGGTCCCGGGGCCCCACAGCCAGGGAGAGCACATCCTGGAGAGAGGAAGGGTGGCCGCAGAGTAAGGCTTCAAGCCAGGCCAGGGCCAAGGAGGCCACAGAGAATGTGACTTGGGGTGGGGATCAGCCAGTGGAGACAGGCAGAAAGGAAAGGTGAAGTAATGGGCCAAGGTGCCCTTGGGACTTGGGCAGGGCAAGGCAGGACAGCACAGCTGGGAGAAGCGGCCAAGTGGACAACAGGGGGAACAGATGGATCGGGTAAGCCAAGGGACAGTGTGCTGCCGAGAGCTCAAGATGTCGTACCAAGCAGTTCTGAAAGCATTTATGTCCTATCACGTACATGTAGTATTTTCTGTCCCTCATGATTCTCCGTTCATTTTCTCAGGAGAGTCGAGGCCTCAGGACAGAAATCATCTGTGTATTGAAAACCAGTAGCTAATGGCTGCTGAGAGTTTCCTTCTCCGTCTTAGATACTCTCGAACTTGAGTCAGTCCTTTTTCATCCCTAGTTTAAATCTTTATTACAACACTACTACTGCAGATCTGGGCCAGTTACTAGTTTAGGTCCCTGCCCCAACCACTCCAGTTCTGCTCCTGAGAATGAAAACAGCCCCAGACAATTTGTAAATGACGGAACGTGGCTGTGTTCCAATAAAATTTTATTACAAAAACAAGCAGCAGGTTGGATTTGGCCCGCGAATTGTTCAGATTCCTGTTCTAGACCATATAAATCCTTTTTATCAAATTAAGAGCACTGATAAATTATTCTTATTGCCTGTAACCAAACAAGCATCATCTCCCACATAGGAGAGTGTTTCTGAAATACTGTCCCAATACTGGGATGACTGTTCCTTAGAACTTCCCTACTGCACTAGATAGCCATTCCCTACTCCACTCCTGGTATCATCTATGTACCATGTACTCAGTCAACAATTTTCACATTTACCTTCTTCCCTTTCACCCTTTTGGGTGATTCAAGTGCAAAAGTCAGAGAAGAGCAATTACTAAAACCATTCAATTCAGTTTGGCCCTACCTAACTCCATTCAGTAACAAAATGGAAACTAGTTGGACAACACAGAAAGCTGCTACACAAATACTGGAGCTGAGGAAGAAAGAAGGGCAACCAGGAAGAGAGCAGGGAGCAGGAGGAGGGGAGCCGAAGGGAGTAGGGAGCTGTGTACTTTTATCTCGGAGATGAGGTGGGAGGGGAGGGGAGCATGGTGCTCACAGGCACGGGAGCAGCCCCTCCGCTCCCCCCGGGCAGCTGGCTCAGGACCCTGGGCTCGAAGCGTGCGACTCACGGCCGCTTTCACCTCCCTTCTGATCAGTGCTGCAAGTAAGAGGGAGGACAGAGAAGGGGTCACCAAAACAGCCCTGCGTAGTCTCACCACGCCAACCCCTGCCCTTCCCTGTTGCCAACTGGCCCTGAGTCCTGTCTCCCCCAGAGTGGCCTCCAACTTCCTGCCAGTCCACTTTTGAAAAACTTGGTCAGTCACTCCCCTTCCCTGGACCTTACCTGTGATGTTGGCTGACAACCATGCACAGGCTTTCTCTGTTGCAAGGCCCACAGCAATGTTCTCTGCACTGCTCAGAACCTGGGACACAGAAGTAGTTTTGAGTCAGGGGCAAGTTAGGACAGTGACGAATGCCCAAGTCCAGGCCTGACCCGCCTACCACCTCATGTGCATGTTCACACACATACAACCCCACAGCACTCCTCTCCTACCACCCCCAGCCCACTAACCCCAGGACCACTTCGTACGTACGGCTGCCGGGGTCTCCTCAGGAAGCAGTGCCCTCACAGCACCTGGGCTCTTCTTTTGGCAGAACCTGAAAGGAGACAGAGGTCAGTGATGTCTGGAGACATCAGCTGGGTCCCTGAGTGCACCAATCCCCTGCCACAGGGGAGGGCATGCTCAGCCCTCTGGGCCCAGCCCAGATGCCAGGAGATTGGACACCCAACCACATGCCCTTTCAATTCGACTCTAAACTTGGGTCCTTAAACCTCTGAAAACCAAGATAAGAGCCTACAGAGCAGGCAAAAATAGAATGACAAAAGCAGGGTGGGAAGAGGATATGGAATAAACGATGAATATAAGAAAAAAAGGACAGGAAAGTAAAGGCTAAGAGAAGAGTGGAGATAAGAGGATCCAAACAGGCTGGTCTCTTACTCCCGCCCCTGGGTCAATGCCTCGGCCCCGTGAGGGCACAACTGGGAACACAAGATCTCCAACAGCTGGGCTGGATCGCCCCCTTCTTGTCCCTGCGTCACCAGCTGCTCTTGAAGAAGCGACTCTGCCTGGCGCACCAGCTCTGCCACCAGCGTGGCCCTGTAGCAGGAACAGCAAGATTTTGAGGTGGTTGGAAAGGCTGAATTGGAAAGGGGCTGCAAATTCAAGCAAACCAGGTCAGAACTAACTTGAAAGAATGTTAGCCATTTCAGTCTCCCCCATCCCACTGGGCCCTTGTCCTCTATTACCTGATGTCCCCACCCCTCAGCTGACTTTCCTCAGTTTGGTAACAAGGTGTTAAAAGGGGGAAAATGATAAGGAAGTGAGCCTGGGACCTGCAACACCTTCATTCCCAACCCCCTCAACTCAGACTCACTTGATATGCTTGACACAGTTAGAGCCAATTCTCTCTGCCACAAACTCCACGGTCCTGCGCAGGGAGGGCGGCTGGTTGTGGAAAAAGGCTTGAGCCAGCTGTGCCTGTGGGGAGGAGGGAGCAGTGCAGGGGAGGGCTCCCTTTCTTTCCCTGACCCATGGGGTGGCCCCTGCTTCCACCCTGCCCCTTACCTGCAGCCCCTGTGTGGTCTGGGGAGGCTGGGCTCCCAGGCCCGTGGTGGTGGTGGGGGTGATTTTCCTGACGAAGCCCCCACTCCGTCCACTGCTGCCCGACACCCATGAAGCGAGCAGTTTGCGGAGCTCTCCTGCATCAGAGAAGCCCAAGTGCTTAGTTCCAGAACTGTCCCACCCTCCCAAGCATCCAGACTAAGCATTTGTGGAATAGACAGAATGAGGCATCAGGGAGCGCCTAAGCACAGGACAAAATACGATGGTGCTGGGCCCACGGGGTGCCTTTTGGGTACTCATGAAGGGGCAGGCCGAGGACCGAGGACCCTCGGGGAAGAGTATCCTCACCAATATAGGGGCAGCAAGTGTAGAGCAGGTGCTGGTCCACCACAGGCATGCTGTCCTGGGGGAGAGAACAGGTCAGTTTGGGGAAGGCAAGCTTCCCTTCCTCCCAGAAATGGGGCGGTCAGGTTAGAGAATTACGTGAGACTTCAGCCTCTATTCTGGTTTGTTTTTCTGGGCCTGCCGGCAGGCAGGCTACCTCCTTTACTCTTGTGGTCCCCATGGCTCTGGCTGGACCCCAACACTTACCAAGCCATGCTCTGAAGCTACTGTGTCCACCTCAAATACATCCAACTGACCCTCTTCCAGAAAGAATAGGTCCTCAGGGACTGTGGGAATCTGGCAAGAGATTAGGGCAGTGCCAGCCAGCACTTTAGGGATTCATCACACCTCCGACCTCGTGGTCCCAGGGTTTAGACGACCAGGTTCAAAGCCACCTTCCTCTATGGCAACCCCCATCCTTCCTCCTCTGAGCCTTTAGCTTCTGGCCCCGCTCTTTGTCAGAGTCCTACACTTTCCCTTTCCCCTTCTCCAGCCACAGGAGTCACGTCCCCTTTCCCCAACCTGGACCCTCATTTCACCAACCTGGAAAAGCCAGCCTAGGACAGCAAGCAGCAACAGCTTGTTCAGGAAACACATCTCCCCTTCACTTTCCTTTGACAAGACCAAGCTCCTAAAAGGTGAATGAGGGCGTGAGTGGAATCTATGCAATGAAAGAAATGGAATGGAGTTTAAAAAAAAAAAAAAAAGCTATCACTGGGAAGGTGATTCTCAAAAGGAGACCTAAAAGGGACTTCTGTTGTGTAGGCAGCCAGGTCTCATCACCTCTCCCAGATCCGTACTCACTCTTAGCTGGGCCACAGTAGGAACAGAAAAGGGCCAATCAAGGTGCAAATAACTGCCCACTGTCTTTCCTTGTGGATCAAGGCCTGGCCTCTCCCCTGAGGGTCAGCTACAGCTATGGAAGCACACGGGAAGCACAAGCTGCTTGGCCCTCTTCAAAAAGCAGCAGCCTCAGCGACATTCTCCCTGCGCCCTTCTCTTGAGGCTTGCCCTCTGCTGACTCACCGATGCAGGTGCAGCAGGAGAGTGAAGACGCTGCGGTAGTAGTCCAGCATGGGGACGATGTGGTCAGCCAGAGAGAGGAACTCCACCAGCCAGGGCACCGTGAGGACCGCGCGGCGCGTCCGCAGCCCCTGCTGCAGCAGAGCTCGCACATCCAGGACTGGGGGCACCTGAGAGGGCCAGGGTCAGTCAGAGGCTGGACCCCAGGGGCTGGGGAAAGCCTTCTAACGCCATTGCCGGGCAGCTTCTCCCAGCTCCCTCCTTACCAGCGCCCCCATTCACCTGGCTCCTCAGGGACAGAATGGAGTCCTGGAGCTCACGGGTCGGGGGTGGTTCAGGTCCCCGGTATGGCAGGAAAGCGACAAAGCCCAAGAATTTGGCCAGAAGCCTTAGGCTGAGCAGCACCATAGCAAACTGCCTCCGTTCACCCTGCAGGGCATCAAGAAGTAAAAGGTCCTAAGCATTAGGCTTCTAGAACAAAACCACACCTGTTACAGACTTCTTGAAAATACCTTTTTCCCTCTAGAGCAGAGCCTCCCTTCCTCCGCTTTCTAACCTGCCAGTCCACGTCTGACTCCCCGTCCTCATCACTAGGCTCAGGCTGAGGAAGGGCAAGGCTGTTGAGTTCTCGGATCTTCAAACTCAGACTATCCATGAGATGCTGATTAAACTGGAAGCTATGAAGGGAAGGGGGAAAAAGGTACTGGAGGAGGTGCAGGAAGGATAATAGAGGTGGTGCTCCAGACAGAAAGGCTCAGCAGGACAGACACAGGAGGTCAAGGAACAATGAGGTTACCTTCGTAGGTGAGAGAGTGAGAAGGGAAATGGAAGGAGGAAGTGTGTGTTAGGAGCCCGGGCATCCCCCAGTCCCACCCGCTGACATTCCAGGCCAAGGAGAGCAAACTTGCCCTTCTGGGAACACAAACCTCTTCGGGCCTCTGCCCCCACTCTCGGCAAGACAGGGGGCCTTTACCTGCTGGCACTCAAGATGAAGTCCCTGAAGAAGCCCTGACAGCCTGGGAAGGTAGGGGGTGGGCAGGGGCCCCCACTGCTCTGAGGGGCCACAAGCCGTTCCTGTAGGCGCCGCAGCCGCCCCAGCTTGTCAGCTCCAAGCATATTTAACACATCCGGAGCCTCACCCAAGACAGTGCCCCCAGCACCACCAGGACTCTGACACATCTGGGGCAGGGGGAGGAGGAGAGAAATCGATAAACCAGTGAGTTTTTCTGGAAAGAAGGGCTGAAGAAAATGAGGAGGAAGCACTGAACAATATGGGATGCCCACCCTATATTGTGTGCCATAGATATATTTTTTTAGGTCTGTGTTATATTCTTTTTACAGGTGAAGAAACTGAAATTTTAAGATTCAACACCTGCATAGGGTCACGAGAGCTAGGATTTGAAACCAGACCTAACCCTGTCTGTGCTCGTTCTACCACACCACAAAGCAAGGGCAAGAAAACAGTGAGGGACTGAAAGAGGGCCGGGAGAGCCGGTGTGTGAGGGGCCCATGGAGGCAGGAGGTGTAGGGCGTGAGAGCACTCTGGCTCCCAAGTTTCAACCACCACCCAGAGCAGAACTCTTGTTCACTCTTCAGCCAAGGACCTGCCTGTTCTCCTGGCCTATCCCAAAGTGCCAGCCATTCCTTGGCACCTATAATACATACTGTCCACTGGATACAGATCTCCTGCTGGAGCAATTACCTGGAGAAGTTGTTTTTGGAAAAGTCGAACAAAATGGCTGTGGCTGCAGGCCGCAGACAGTTGACCCATCATGGCTCTGAGGAATAAGAGGCAGGGATGGAGTGTGATGGGAGGAGGAAGAGGAGAAAGATCTGGGAGAACAAGCCAATCCTTGAGACTTTCAGCCCTCTACCAGGGGCTTGAGCAGCCTTCTGCCAGAGCTGGCTGGCACAAGGATATGGGAAGAGGTAAGGGATACTTTCCTTAGCACCAAGATCCCTCAAGGCTAGAGATACACTTACTGAAACTGTCAGTCACTCAGTCATGTCCGACTCTTTGCGACCCCATGAGCTGTAGCCTGCCAGGCTTCTCTGTCCATTGGGATTTCCCAGGCAAGAATACTGGAATGGGTTGCCATTTCCTTCTCCAGGGGATCTTCCCGACCCCGAGACAGAATCTGGGTCTCCTGCATTGCAGGCAGGTTCTTTACCATCTGAGCCACCAGGGGAGCCCTTAACCTTACATTTAGCCAAACATGAAATAAGACCACCCTTCTCATCTTCAGTCTACACTGACTGCCAGTGAGCTTCATGACCAACGTGGAGGGAGATCACCGGACAAGAGCATATTCTTTCTGTATCCCAGTTATCCAGCTACGCAAAGTTATCTGTACTGTCAGATTAGACGATGGAGAAAATAGAGGTTGGGAAGGGTCTAAGCCTGTGACAGGCCAAAACTCATGCAACCTGGAATAACAGTGTTCCGCTTTATCAATCATTTGCAATCACAGAGCAAGTATAAATGATTTCTGAATAGATGATGTTGGAGAAACAAATCCCTTTTGAGGAGAGGCAGAGGTGGCAGTAACTAAGAGATTAAGGAAGACAGAAAACAGCTTTGTGCTAGAAGGAGTTTGGGGTAGGGAGAGAAGCCTTTCTTTAATCAGTCACCCAAACACCACTAAGTCGCTCACTGCTGGAAGCAAGAGAAAGTGACCAGTGTATGAGCACGTACCTGATCCTGCTGCCCAAGCCCTTCTCAAAATCCCAGCCAGGCTCCTCATGGCGGTCTTCCCACTCTCGAAGTACCTCGTAAAACACATCCCTGGCGGGCACATAAGATGTCTGATCAACTGAAGCACAGTTGGCCTAACTCATTCTCAGGCTCAGAACTGAGGACAGGACCATTCACAGCTCCATTCCTTATCCTCTCCAAGGTTCTCTATGTGATAATCCCACAGACCTGGGAGCAGTACACCACATGCTTCACATACTTCTGTGGGCAGTTAAGGCTGATCTGGCACTCATCTGAGAACCCTGTGACCAAAGTCATTACACCTGCGAGAAAGCTGCTACTGTCAAGAGATGCAAATCCATGGCATGAAACAGAATGAGGCTAAGTGGCTCTTAAGATGTTTGCTAGGAAGGGCCTGGTGGTGCTAAACTAGAACCGTTGATGCCAAACCCCTAGTTTCTATGAAAACAACATGGACTGCCTATCCCAGAGAAAATGCTGCTTCATCCCCTCCCTCAAAGTCCCCCTTTTCTTATCACCTCTGTTTTTTGAAAGTATGAAAGGCTCGGTCACTGGAGAAGTTAGCGCGATTGTCAGTTTCTGGCTGAAAGGAGACAGCTTGAGCAGAAGGTGGCATCGCCAGAGAGACCTAAAACATGGCAGTAACATTAGGGACTGAAAGCAGAGTTTGTGCTCAGAAAACTTCATCCCCATATTCTAGTCCAGAGTTTTAGGCCACATGACACTACAGTGGTGTGAGCTGGGCCACCTGAATTATGAGACTGGGAAGGGCCAGGTCCAGGCTAGAAGATGTCTAAGATGGGGTCACTACCTTGGCAACACTGCCCTCATAGGCAGCTCGGAGGCGGCCTTGCAGAGCCGGTGAGAAACACAGTAACCGCTCGTTCTCAGTCAACAGCTTCAATGTCCCTTTGTCCAGGTGGGAAAGAACGCTACAGGGATGAGAGCACACATGACTGAGAATGGGGCAGACTGCAAACAGGCAGCTGGCATCTGCAAACCACCCAGTGTGTTACCTGGAGCACAGAGCAGGTACATAAAGAAAAGTCAAGGGCCAAGGATTAAAGATGATAAAGGCAAAGGGAAAGGAAATGAGACCCTATGGAGCAGCTAACGAGCAAAGCAGAAACAGTAAATAAACCCAAAGGTCAGCTACCAAGACCACTGGGGGCAGTTTGATTCTTTCAAGGGCTAAATTCATAGCTTTGACACGAAACTGAAGGTCACACGTAGGAGAAGGTCTAGGGTCACGACCTCTGTGTCAAGCACAAGCATGTTCCCGAAGTAGCCAGAGAATCAAGTGAATAATGCAAATAAGGTTCAAACGCTTCAGCTGGGGAAACTTACTGAAATTGATGTTCCAAAACCTGCACTGCAAAGAAGACACAATCATGGACACTCTGGAACAGAGGGCTTTCCAGGGAATCTAGAAGGACAGTACCAAGCTGTTGGTTAAAAACAATTTCATTTCCAGACATGATTTTTCAAAAAGAGGCTTGTTCACCAACCTACAGCTCCTGGAGTTGGTTCAAGGTCACTGTGTTTGGCAGCCACCATCCTCCGGGCAGTAAGGAGCTGAAGGACGAAGAAAAGCTCCAAGAAGAGGTTTGGTACCAGGTTCTCTGGTTAAGAAGGAAATTCCAGGGTATTGAAGGCCAGTCAAAACAAAGGCTCAGTTCTACACACCTTATCAATTCTTTTACCCTGTGGTTCTACACGTGTCTTCATTCCAGGGCTCTTTGTTCTCACTCACCTGCAATGCATGAAGAGTAGACAAGGGCAACCAGCTCCAGACGCTGGCGGGAAGATACTCTGGCAGGGTCAGCGGGTTCAGCTGTGAGGTGTCCTGTCCGGCTGGGGTGAGGAGACCCTGATTCTAGGGTGGGACAGGCAGGAGTAGGTGACTGCTGCAGCTGCTTAGAGCTACCGGGAAAGAGAAATGTCATGAGCAGTCAGCATGGCTTCCCCTCCCCAGCCACACTCAGGTTCCTTAGAGACATGTCCACAGCCCAGGAAACAGACCCAGGGTTCCCAGGAGACAAATTAAAAACAGGGAAAAGCCCTGCAAATCCCCCACAGAGGAAGCTGTCATCCCCAGGAACAGCAAGGCCATACCGCTCCTTCCTGAGCATCTCCCGCTCCTCTTGTAGACTTCTGCACCCTGAAGGAAGCCCATGGCCCCAAGAGCTAGTGTCTAAGACTGAGGGTTGGGAACTGGGAACACAGCTGATTGGGGGTGAGGTGAAGCAAGTCTTGGGCTTGGAAAGTGATCGCTCTTCACTCACTGGAGTTGGGTTGATCCTGCGGGAAGGCTTGGTCCTGTTGAAAAGTAGCCATAGGTTTTCCTAATTCCCATCTTCAAGCGTCTCTCCCTCCACCATATCTAGCACCCCTTGCAAAATGCCCCTCACCACGTAGATATTTCACCCCCAACTTTCTTGTAATTACCACGCTCTACTTCAGAGCACCCAGTCATAATTTTTTAACTCCCCTAGCAGAGCCATCTTTCAGAAGAGGGCTGATTCTCACCCTGCAGAGCCGGGGGGAACGGAGCCCACGGGAGGGAACTCCTCCAGGTTGCTGAGGTTTGGCGGATCAGAGCGAGCGAGGCTGGGGCTGCTGGGGCTGCCAGAGCTTCTGGGCCTTCGGCCCCCGGCCCAGGGCAGGCACTCCCCGCTGACCCCCTCCTCCAGGCCCCCGGGGCCGCGGCCTCCTCGTTCGCGGGCCGGCCCCGGGCCCCGCCTCCTGCCCCCACGGCGGGCCGAAGGGGCGTCAGCGGCGGTGGCGCTCGGAGCCTCGATCGGAGGGAAGAGCTGGTTGCGCGCTCCGCGGCCGCCCCGCGGCGGGCCCCCGGATCTCCCTGGCAAGGCTGTCGAGGAGCCCGGGGCCTTGGCGGGGGTTGGGGGGCCCTGTGGGAGGACGCGGCTGCTCTGTTCCCTCAGGAAGTTCAGCAGGAATGGCACGAATTCCTTCCGCAGTGGCCGAAGTGAGCTCAGCGCGGCCGCCTCCCCGGGGTCATCCTGAGGGAGAAGTGGCGAGGGGCGAGTCAGTCAGTTAGCAGCCAGCCCGGGGCCGCGAGCAGCCGGGGCCGCAGGGCGCGCTGAGGGTGGCGGGCGGCCGGGGCAGCGGCCCCTAGTTGGAGCGCACTCGGCCCCGGCTGACAGCCAGGCACTCTAGAGGAATGGGACGGGAAGAGCGGCATCTCCCGCGGGAAGCAGCTTCAGGCCAGGCTGGGGGGCGTGTCGGCGCTGTTACCTCCGAACTCTGGGCGCTGCGCGCGATCCACCGCACAGCGGCTGCGACCGACAGCTCCTCTCGCAGCAGCGACTCCAAAACGGCCGCCATCCCGGTCAGGGCGCTCTGAGGCGACTGCGCAGGCGCCGGCGCGCCACGGGCGCCCTGGGAAGGGCGGGGCCGGCGCCGCGGGGCGACCGTTGGGCCGCGGGGCGGAGGGGCAGGGCCAGGGGCGGAACCGGGGGCGGGAGCCGGGCCGCCGCCGACGGCGGGGCTTCCCCGCGCTGAGGCTGGACTTGGGCCTTGGCTCAAGGCCGTGGCTGGGTCCGTGGCTCCTGACAAGAGGCCCGGTGGTCCGCCAGGTGCAGCGTACTGCTGTCGGTGAAGCCGGGCCCCGGCTGCCCTGGCCCGAGGTGACCTGCCGGGACTCGGGAACGCGGCGGGGAAGACCAAGGGTCCGGGAGAGCGGCCGGACCGTAAAGGTGAACTATTCTCCGGAGAAGATGCCTACATCTTCTACGATAAGCACATTCTTTTCTTTCAAGTTTTCTAGATTCAATCATCACTACCCTAAAGAAATTAAGATAAAGTTTGCTTAACTTCATTTTGACTTTGTCTTTTCAAAAGCTGAGTTTTGAGTCCCCTGCCCACTCGTTTTCCAGCACTCACCAACAACTGATCGATCATTTAAGACTTTAAGTCGGACGGGCTTTTTGGGATCCTCAGCCCACAACCCTTAAAAGTGCCCCAGGCCACCCTGCACACAGATTCGCCGTCTTTATTATCCCTTATACGTTACACGAGGTTAATAGTTCAGCTACTTTGCAGTTTAGCAGTTAATAGGCATACACATGATTAGTTTCTGGCAGCTTGTTATTTCTTAATTTTTCTTATTTCAAAAAATACGAGAATCATCTGTTTGGATGTTGCTGCTTCACTGAGAACTCAAGAAAGGGAAACCGGCTGAGAAAAACAAATGGCACTAACATTCAGGCCAAACCAAACCAGGAAGGGTGAAGCAGTGCTCGCGTGAAAGCCTCCTGAGAGTTCCCTTGGTTCAAAGGACAGTGAAAAAGAGGGGATGCTGGAAAGCAGAAATCACTCCAGTGATACGGGGACGTTTCCTGCAGAGAAGGGAAAAATACCTCCAACCAGCGATACAATGATGGGTTGAAAGAGAGCTTTTAACACTTTCAATTTTATTACATGGGGAACCCTCTCCTCACATCCCTGAACCCTGGTTGTTGTCTGCAGGGGAAAGTGAATACCTAGTTTCTATTCCAGTGCTTCTTTTTCTAGGTCACTTCTGGATGTGCTACTGCATTTATAGAACACTTTCTGCTCCCTGTTGATCCTGTGACCTCCGGTGCATTCAATAACTATTAAATTAGAAAAATATTTCCCACCTCTGAAATCCAAACCATCACACAAACAGAACTAGAGTTTGCATGCGGAATGAATATTTTATTACTAGATTATAAAAATAAAATACAAAATAATTTTAAAACAGAACTTAAAACACTGTACAAAGCTTTAATATGATACAAATGGGAAAATTAAATAAATAATTACACTTTTATGTACAGATGGCCTATACAAAAGCACTCATGTTTCTGCCAATACTCTATGTCCTTGGTTGCCTGAGCAAAAATGCATAAAGAGGGCTGCTTGGAGGGGAAAGGGATACAATACAATACCTTTGGAGGTATTTCAAAGAGTAGTTTCTCATCACTGATTTCATGAAGAGAAGAAAGGGAGAAAACTATGGAACTGTTAAGTTACTCTAACTTGTCTTGCTCGATGAGTGAATTCTTCTGGTTTGCGGTTCCATCTGATTTAAAAGATGCCAATAGTTAGAAACTTTCAAGATTTACATTTAATTCAAAATTAGATGCTTCTCAACTCTCTCTTTTTTCCTAAAAGCTGTAAACTTGTAAGTAAATGACCCAGTGACATCAGCAGTTGGTTATTTTAGGAAAGGAGTCAGGAGGGGAACCAGGAACTGTGCATGAGAAGTGAGGAAGCACAAGCCTGGGTCATCTGTTCTTTTCTTTCCTCAGTTCACAAGTTCACACAATCCAATTTAAGAGCCGCAGTGGTACACGTTACATTTCCTTTAGCTTCCTCTATTTGTATTTCTGAATTAGTGAACTAATTTATCTAACCTGGGAATAGTTTAAAAAGAAAAAATCCCAAGGGCTTTCCCTTCCCTGCGTTGATCCCTAAAATAAACTACATTCAAGCTCTGGTAGGTTTGTTTATCCCTTGTGGATGAGAAGAACACCGAGACAGACCCCAGGGATGGTGAAGTGCCATACAGGAATTTTTAAGGATTTGAAGTGTATATTTTAAGGGCGGGGGGGTGGGTGGGTGGGGTGGAAGGAATATATGGCAGGGGTAGCCTATATAAAAACTAGGTTTACCCAGTGTTTTTAACTTGGTGAGTGAACACTTATGTACACAACATGTATTAAACTACTGAAAAGAAAGAGAAAATTTCCTATCATTAGTGTGTAAAATTATGTCAGCAAGTTCTATAGTCAACATGGGCTCAAAGGTCTGCCTCATGGAATCCTATTCTCTCGGTCAAGGAACCCAGAATCCCTGGCCCAGAGTATCCGAGATACATACTGTGCCCATACTGTCACTTCAATTAAAGAGGCAGATCCTGTTAAAGTTTCACAGGGCAATGAAGAAAAAGGCTTCACTTCCTTTACATGTCTCCTTAAGACCAAGGATCCAGCAAAATCTATGGAAATAATCATCAAATCATTACTGAGTAAAGGTTTCTACTTGGCTCTTTAGTGTTTTAAGATTGTGTATCAGGTCAAGGTGACTTTGATCTTGTCACATACTCTGATTTTCGGATCTGCTTAAGGGAAGTAATTAAATATCAAGCTTATGTTTTAAAAGTTGGAACAGATAACCACAACTGAACTAGAAAATATACTGATGGGTCAAGAATATAATATAATCATTTCATGTCCAGACAAGAATTTGAGGTGTGTAGCATCCAAATTTCCCTTTAAATCAATAGGGGGATCCTTGTCCCATTTGCTGGAGTCACCTAAGAACCATAGGAATTCCCCATTTATTGCCTGCAGTTCTCCCTAGCAGTGCTGGCAATAGATTCTGCAGTCTCCTGAATCTAACTGGCTTAAATTTCTCCTGATTCCAGAGAGACAGTCAAACTCTGGAGAATATCCAATGATATGTTTCCACACTACTCTCACATCCTTGAATTCTATACCAGAGTTCTACCGGATGAAGTGGGACGTCCTAACAACCAACCACCTGGGGTTTCCCATGAACTACTCTTTCTGTATGGTCTGCGGATTAGAACTGCCTCTTGTTCCCATCTCTAAGTTAAGGTCTAAATATGCACCTGTGATTTCTGAACTTGGGTTAATATTGACATGTGAGGACTACCACAGTGGTTACATGCCTTAATCCTGAATACTTTGTTAGAACACAGATGATTAACTATTCTGCAAACAACTGTCTATAGTACCAAACTCAAGAAAATTAAACAACATAGTTGTCATCAACCATTCTATCTCCTCAGTGATACAGGTGCTGAAATCTCTCTCCTTTAGGCAAAGTCCCAACACATGTGTGGTAAATACACACAAACAGAAATGGGCAGATTTTAAAACAGTGAATGCATATAACTTAATTCCAAAACATATAAACATGACAAAACAAATAGTTCCCTAACATATGTCACGCTCTGATATCAAGGAATGAAAAAGTTTTAAAATGTGAAAATTTTGACCTTCAAGGCTAAATCTAGACTTACTTACAAATAAATGTGTTTTCAAGTAGCCAAAGTAAGATGCATTTTTCCCTTAAGCCACTAAATTCTGAATTCTGGATCCTGTTTCTCCTATCACCAATTCTAATGTTAGATTAAGAATGTAGTTCCTAGAACAAAGAATCCTCTGCTCTTGAGGGAAGAAGCATCTGTTTTTAATTCAAAGCTATTGGATATATAAAAACTAGCTATGGTTTTAACTATCTGTCTGGGTTTATGAAACATGCACCAACATTTTTCCTTGTCAATTAAATATAACCATAGAAACAGTCACATAAAAATGTGTGGCCTGGAAGGAATCTCTGATGATTACAGAAGAACCTCAAGTTCCCCTAGTGGCTAAGAGTGACAGAGACAGAGATACTGCACCCTAGTCCACCGGATTAGTAAGCAGCTGAGATTTGTTTAGTGTTTCAAAGCAAACAATACAGAGTGGATAATGGCAACAGTGGGTCTTAATTACCATTTTGCTAGTTATTTAGGACTTGATTAACTTGGCAACTTAAAAAAAAATTTTACTTCACAACATGCAACTTAAAAAACAGAATGTAACCATGCTGCTGTCAGCAAGGCCAGCTTGCACACCACAGTTGAGAGTAACAGTGTCTATTTAAGACTCACCATTCAAGCATGTTTATGATCTGTGCTTTACAGTTAAATTTGATATGACCCAATTTTCATTCTTTGTTCACTGTACGTTAAAGTAAAATGCCTTTAAGCTGTGCAAAAGACTGCTGCGTGGAATTTTAATATTTCAAACAATCTATACACCCTGGAGATTTGGCAGCATAATTTAGGAGTAAGCTACCTAAAGAGACTGAGCTATGGCTAATTTCATCTTCTGCTCCACCCATTCCAGAGACTGGACAAGGGAGGGTAAGGGCAAGCGTGACAAGGTAACTAACCATTTTGTTGTGATAGAAGAATCTAGGAGGCACTTGGTTTTCAAAAGATAATTTTAACTTCTTCCCCATACTACTCTTAATATAGTTTGGCTTGACTTTAAAGGATAGCCAAGTCCCTCATCTTAGAATAACCAAACTGGTTCAGAATTACTTGGATGATCTATGTCACTGAAATGTGAAATATGCCGTCACTAAAAAAAATAAAAATAAATTTAAACAGAACTAACAATAACAACAAAACCCAATTCATTTTCTGTATCATACAGAAATAAAAACAAAAACCCTTGTGCCAAAAGTGCTTTGCTCAGGGCTGCCAACTTCTCTTTTTAGCCCAAGACATCTAAAACCGTAGAGTTTTTTTTTTTTTTTAAAGCAGAGTAAATCTCTATACAAGACAGTCCTTTTAAGTGGATATATTGATACATGAGATATAATTAGTCTTTTTTTGAAAGTATCAGAGCAGAAATATCTTTGGTTAACTCTTTTTCTCTATGTGCAAAATAAAACATTCTTACACAGCAAAATTTTCTCTCTCTGGATCTTGAGTTTGACAATGCCATTTAGAAAAAGGGGCAACAAAGTGGAAAAGTTGGGAGAAAAACGGAAGGACTCAAGAAAGAGAAAAAACATTCAGTTGCTGTGTTGTCATCACTATCAGGTTTAACTTCTAGCAGAGAAGTACCAGTAAGAAATAAAATAGCACACTTACTACAGTTTGCAGCCTCATCAGTTTTTCGAATAGTTACCACAAGCACATTTCTGATTAGAGGGGTCAGGATTTAAAGCTGGCTACTTTTAGCACAATTTTGCTAATACAACAGGAAAACCGAGATAATTTCTTAATTACATATTACTTCTTACTTCCACCCCGCCCCTGACAAAGTGAGATGAAAAGAGGAAAGCAGAATGGTAATTTTTTAAGAGATTTAAAAAAAAAATCTATTTATGGTAGACCCATGATTATCAACCCAGTTTATCCACTCTAACCATAGGAGAGAATTATGTGATTAACATGACAAACCTCTGAATCAGTATTATAAGCTGTCCTAGTAATTTCTTCCCCTATCAAAATTTTTTAAAAATGAAAATTAAATAACCTATCTTGGCCTGTTAAAGACTGCCAACCTTTGCACATACACAAGGAAGGCAAAAAGAATCTTAAGTGTCACATGCCAAGAACAGATTTTCAGAAATGAAGATAGGCAAGGCCCAGGTGTACACGAGGCACACAGTAAAAAGTAATCTCACCATCTGTGATCTTGAAATTACAAATGGAGAATGAGAAAGAATGAGTTTATATAAGCATATGTTTCTCTATATATTTATAAATATTTATATAATTTACCATGAAGACATGCAAGTAGTGTTTTAGCAACTATTATACAATATAATACAAAGGATTGGTCTTCCAATATTACAGTTGCTTTAGTTAAACAGCAAATATGTCTTATCTATTGCATTCCTCTGTAGTCTTGAAACTGGAGAGAAATTAAGATTCCACATTATGCTACATTTCTTATGGGAGACCATATATGCCTCAATAGTGTTTGAGTTTTTCATTTGTTTTTTTCAAAAAGCTCGACACGGATATAGAGAACAAGAAAAGTTCAGTCAGTGCAGCTTCAGGGCAGCTTTGATGCAGCATTAGAATATGTTCACTTGGTGAGGAAATATCTTTCTTTTTCTGTTTTCCAATTCAACCATATTAGGTTTGGCAGCAAATACAAGGTCAAAGCGAAAGCACAGATGTTTGCTAGAAGGCAAATTTCAACAGCAAGCAGACCAATTTACCTGACCTTAATGAGGTCTTTACAACACAAAAACTACAAAGTACAAAAGAGCCCATTTAAAAAATCTAGTATAATTTAACTCTGATTGAGTCCTCTTAGCAAAGAGTGAGATCAGAACAAATATGATCCTCCTTACAGCTTTATAAATTAAGATTACATGTAAATCAGGTCAAGAAGCCCAAATATTCAAACTAAAACACAGGAGAAGCAGGTAATAAAACCTTAACAGATAAATACTGACCCTAAATTTATTTCCTCAGGTACTCATTCCTTCTTGGCTAAACATATAAAATACAAAGTTTGATCATTTTAAGCCTCAT
This sequence comes from Dama dama, assembly GCF_033118175.1. Classification (NCBI taxonomy): domain Eukaryota; kingdom Metazoa; phylum Chordata; class Mammalia; order Artiodactyla; family Cervidae; genus Dama; species Dama dama. The sequence goes on along the minus strand of NC_083692.1, from coordinate 63,885,096 downwards.
TGTACCTAATTTCTTCCTATGTTTCTTTCTAAAGCTCTAAAAGCATAAAGTCACATTCCACAGCAATGTACTTTCCTGGTATTGTCTTGGAGGTTGACAGTAGAAAGAGCTGGTACCTAGAGGATTTAAGGAAGCAAGGTCTACTACTCTGGTCAGTTTTCCTTCCACAAGGAGGAAACGACAGAGGGAAGAGGGTCTTCTATCTCGAAGAGTGTCACTCCACACTCGGCCCCCCTCCCTAAAGCACTAAAGCCTGAAAGTGGTTCTAGTTAACTGTGCCTTCCTTCACCTAATCTTCACCAGTTATTTTTCACAATAAAAATATACTAAGAACTGTTGCTCCAAAGATAAATATTAGGAGATTAAAAATTATTGGATTTTAAATTCTTAGCATGTGCTGCTAAAAGCACATTAGAATGTGTTAAAATAAGAGAGACTGGATCAGGTGCAAACACCAACTTTAAAAAATGTGAAATCCAAGGAGGGTACTAGGAATGAGGCAAAGTAAAGGTATGAACTCTCAATACACCAGATAAACACATCAGCCAAATGCATCCAAGCGCTGGCTCCCCAGCACACACTTCTCACATACTTTGAATATTGGAGTGATTTTGACTCTCCAAGGCTGGGAAGTTTTGGAAAGCAAATACTAGAAGTTTCACTTTTGCTATATAATCTTTGAGTAGAGCCTTTAAAAAACCAGGCCATACCTCTTAAAATTCCAATCTACCACCTACCTTCAACATTTTTGTTTTGAAGGCATCTAAAAACTGAGAGTCCATTTAACCAGTTTCACCCCTTTTGATTGTGCTGGATGGCCCATTCCTATGCAAAGACACTGATTCCTGATCTGCTTGCTGCCTGCCTTAGGTAATTTCTTATCATATATTTATATCTTCTTATAAATAATTTATCAAGTTACTTTCTTTTGTGAGAGAAGATCAACACTGATTTTTTTCTTTTTTAAATAGACAGTACAGGAACACACATGCATCAGATTTAGGAGGAAGATCGCACACCTTTCAGAAAGATGCGGCCCAGCTCCTATCTGCTGAGCTTACTGGCTGACTTACTCTTCCCTGGGGGAGCTTTAGCGCTGGCTGAATGGTGGTGGAAGCTGCCGGATCCTTTCAGGCCATTCTTGCTGGGTTTGCAATGCTCCTGTTGGCAGGACCTCCTGGAGGAGGAAGATCCCGAGTGGCTGGGAGGTGACTTGCTTCTCCCCAGATGTGGGGATGAACTCCTCTGGTCATGGTGGGGCCGTCCAGCCCGAGATGGTGAGGAACTGGATGTGCGAGGCAAGGAAGAACTTCGAGGAGAGGCACTGGGACTCCTGCGAGGGACAACTGGACTCTTGGGTGGTGTTTTTGGATTGTGAGGGGTTCCTGGACTCTTGCACTGCGTAGTGCTCCGGGGTTTCTGAGATCCATTTTGAAGAATCTGGGCCAGGCGGGAGAAAAGGTCTGAGTCGGAATTGCTACTCCCTAGGACTTTATATCTGCGGAGCCTTAAGAGAACAGAGAATAATTAGTTTCATTTTAATTCACTTCAGTTGAGACCAGCAAGTCACAATGTCCCAGTCATAATATGTATGTGTGTGCATCAGTCGCTCAGCTGTGTCTGACTCTTTGCGACCCCAGGGACTGTAGCCCACCAGGCTCCTTTGTCCATGGGATCCTCCAGGCAAGAATACTGGAGTGGGTTGCCATTTCCTTCTCCAATATGTAATATGTATGATGTGAGTCCAAATCAGGAAACAGAGGACGCAGAGTTACTCTTCCGTGTATCAGTTGTATAACCGTGGACAAGTACTTCACCTCTCCCAGCTTTGAATGCGAATATTATCTATCTCACAGGGTTACTGAGCAGTCAAGTGCCATAAAGTACTTAACTGGATGTCTGCCATCCAGAAGCACTTACTTGTTGTTAGTCCCCTTCCTCTTAGAGCACGTTAGCTCTTCCCATTTCAGGATTTACTTAATGAAATGTCTCTAAGCATGTTAGCACATGAGAGAGAATAAACCATTTAGTTTAAGGCTTCTAGGGCAGGAATTCTACATGCACTTATGCAAACATTAAACTCTACAATATGTCTTCAACACCAACTGTACTCACCAATAGCAGGAACTGCAGATAAAAATATATTTCAATTTCTTTAATAATTTCCAAAAGAAAAGAGTAGTCACTGGTTTCTCTGGGCCTCGGTTTCTGCCCCTGACAATAGCTCAGTTCTGCCCCTCACAATAGCCTGTGATTCAGGACAGCTGGGTTTGGGGACTGTTTGCCTTTCCTACTGGCAAACAAGCTTGGGCCCAGAATTCCAAATATAGAAAATACTCATATGAATAGCAGTGTCTCCTCTGCCCTAAATGTCTTTCTGTCTTGGCCTGTCTAAAATCCATTTGGTATAAGAATTTAAACCTCAAACTGCTGACATGCCACTCCTTACAGAAGAAACCAGAAGAAAAACTTCCAAGTTGTATTGGCACCTCAGGATGCAGGGGACATATATAGCCACATCACCATCATGGGTCAGAACAAGTTACTGTGTTTTTTTTTCTCTAAATTTTCTCTCCTCTTTCTTCCCCATCATCTACCTACACTGACAAATGACAGGAATTCATTCTGGTTAAGCCTAACTTCATGGATCTTATAGTAAAACTAGAATGGAGTAAGACAATGCCTCTATGCCAGGACCTGTGTGGGAAAGCTGAGTTCCCACTGAATTTCCCGAGTTTCAGGCTGGTCAGCTGTGTAGTATCTGACACAATGCCACATGTTTGGCTTTGTTATCAAGTTACCAAGTTCTTTTAAGGGACATGCAAAGTTCTAAATATAGTAAATGATAATTAAGATTTGGACTTGAGCTGCAGTCCAAAGCAGCTATACTTTGAAAGCAGCTATATACACAGATATACCATCTCCATTAAGCATAGACGCCAAGCAAAAAAGAAGCGGGGGATGTGTGAATACTGCTCAGGGGATCATCTTTTTAAAATGTCTCAGCTAAATGACTGCTGTTTATTCATCACTGTTTTTCCTGTTGAAGTTTAGTCCCATGGTCATTTCAAGTCCAATGTTTACCTTCGAACCTGAAAGAAACCCTAAGGCAAGTCAAAACTGAACTTACTTTAGGTAAGGATAGCAACTTCTGCTGAGTAATAATACAGATAGAACCTCACTTTAATATACTTCAGAAATTTTTGTAACAGATGGAGGCCTATTGTGTTATCTAAAACAGGCTATAATTTTCATGTAAATTTATTTTGATGTTCACTTTGCTATTGTTAAGACTATCCTTTTACTTTCTTCTCCAAGGGTTTAGACCTACTACTTTGTGAAAAGTGAGTAATGGCTCCAAGAAAAGCACTCTTAATTGGTTTATTACTTCCCAATTATTTTCCCCTCTTCAAAATAAAATCACTCCCTAGTTAACTACAAATAAGAATATTTCAATAAACAAGCATACCATACAGTAAATATTAAGGCAATATTTTTATTATGTATGGTTCTATATATCATCAGATGTAGGGAAACTCCCTATAGGATTTTTTAAATTTAATTCACTATCATCAGATAAATGCAACTGCTACCGGGATTCATTCATCAAATTATAGACAAGTATTCTTATGGCCACCTCATGAGGAGCTGACTCACTGGAAAAGACCCTGATGCTGGGAGGGATTGGGGGCAGGAGGAGAAGGGGATGACAGAGGATGAGATGGCTGGATGGCATCACTGGCTTGATGGGCGTGAGTTTGAGTAAACTCCGGGAGTTGGTGATAGACAGGGAGGCCTGGCGTGCTGTGATTCATGGGGTCGCAGAGAGTCCGACACGACTGAGCGACTGAACTGAACTGAACTGATTCTTCCCTAGAACTTGATATCATAATGACATCTGTTATAATGGGATTCTGACTAGACAAAACTAGAAAATTACCAACTATCTCGTTAAAATGGACTGGAGAAGAGAACCTTTGTCTCATGCTAATAAGCACTAAACAAAGTTCTTGACATATGCTACCAGATTTCCTCCTCCCAAAACAATTAAGCAAATGTTTCACCCATCTTTCAGATAAGGAAATTTGGGTTCATACTACTAGAAAGTGGGAGAGCTAAGAAGTAACTGGGATCAAACTGAACACCTCAACTACACTGTGCTGTACAGCTTGGGAGAGACAGGGAAGGAAGCAGACGATCAGAAGCAGCAGTGAAGAGATGAAACCTTTGGCGTAATCAAGCAGACCCAGAAATCAAGCTGCACACTAACAAAGGAGAGGACACAGCATTACCTGGCTTCTACTCCAGGCCTCATGGGTGGTTTTCCGGGTGGTGGCCGAGGCAAGAACTGAGATGGAGTTGAGCTATTGACTTGATCTGTGTTGACCCATGAAACTGGTCTTGGAATTTTGCTCTTTCTGGACTGGGAGATGATGGGTGCCAGAAAGCTGTCTTCGGCTGACCTGCTCAGGTGTGATTCTGCAGCCAGTCTTGAAAAGGGGGTGAAGACTTCCTCCTCGGAAAAGGGAGCAGGAACAGTGGCTAATCTCTCCTCTAGCAGCTTATCAGAGGCACTTGAGAGGTCCCCAAGGAGAGACCTGAGTTGCCTTTTCTCCACCAGGAGCTTGACAAGGTCTGGCTGGCAAGCTTTCTTTTGGAGGAGCTTTTCTTTTGCAGAGACTGGAGAGGATGAGTCAAAAGTTGAGTCTATCTCTTGTGCTAGAACAGGGATTCGGCTGTGTCTAGTTACAAAGGATGATCTAACCACATCCTTCCGGGACGGGGGACAATGTTCATTCTCTGAAACAGGATTAAATAGCTCTCCATTTCTAGGGGCAATTTTCTCTCTCTTACCCTCTTGGTGCAAAAAAGTAGAGAGGTCTCCGGAATGATTTGGCAAATCTTCACCCCTGAGGTCATCCTCCTTAGATATCTTACTTTTTTGCATTGCTGCCACCTGGCCTATCTGCTCTTCAACGTATGGGTCAATAACTCGTGGAGATACTTCTGAAGGTCCAACTGCCAGAAGCTTCATTATCTCATGATTTTTGTCTTGATTTGGCACCACACTAAAAGTCTGTGTTTTTGTCACATCAAGAGGTTCACTAGTAGCTGAATGATCCCTTTCCATTGTTACCAAGTCTCCTGGGAGAGGGGAGATCTCAATATAATGCTGCCCTTTACTTAATTTCTCTTCTTCATTATCTGACCCTACAAGAATGCTTTTCTCTTCCAATTCCCTAGGGAGGCCCTCAAATTCTCTCACAGCCAGTCTGTTATGGTCAGGAAGGTCTTTTGGTCCAAGGTCTTGGGATCTGTCATACTCTCTGATATTGGGTAACATGTCATGACCAATATGATCTATCTGAAGCCCCAAGTCTGTTCTGCTTCCTCCACTAGGTGGTTCGCCCTCTATCACAACCAAGCCAGAGAAGTTCTCCCTTGGAGAGTAAAGTTCCACAGTGGGCTCAATGGTATGAAGGTCTTTCTTTTCTGGCTGCTGACCATAATGAAAACTTCCTGAAGTCGACTGTGTAGATGCCACAGAAGGTCTTGGAATTGTAATCTGGAGAGAGGGGAGAAAAAAAGTTAAATGCAACCATGTGGAATTATAAATGATCCATGAGTTGAGATCTGACCACTCAAATTCTAATTTTTTCTAAGAGGAACACAGATCCCAACTTGATTTGCCCAACTCATACTTCAGGTGACTAATTCCGAACAAAAATGCATGATACTCAAGCTCCCTACTCGGGAACTGTACAGAGCAGCCTTCCTCTAAGTTCACCTCTGCTGCCTTTTCTTCAGCCTGCTCTGTGCCCTGAAGAGTGGCTTCTATTGCCTGCACTGTCCAGGCTCCCTTGTCTTCTGACTTCTGGTTGTGTTTGCCCAAAGGGCAGCACCAACAGAGGATCAGAGAATTGGAGGAGAGAAAGATCTGGATGTTACTTCTCCTGGCTTCCTCCCGAGGGACTGCAGCTTTGGTGGTACATTCTAACACTCCTGGTCACAGCTTCTGTTACATGGCCCCTCTCCTATAGCTATGACTCTTTCCAGGTTCTGCTAACTGCCCTCTTCCTCCTCTTTCAGGACTCAGGAAATTGAATAGCTCCCTCTATTTCTGTTCCCACTGGCTCTCTTAAACTCTACCCACACATCTGTAAAAAGGTCCTTTCATTAAATTTTCTCCAAGTCCCTTTGAATGTCCCAGCTATTTCCTGCCAGAATCCAGATACAGGATCATAGGGAAAAATTATTAGCAAATTATTTGAAGTTGAAAAACTCCAAATTTACATGCATTTGTTGTTCCCATAAATTCTGCCAATCAATATTACTGATATTTTCCTATAAGCAAACATGAAGATATTACTAATGTTTTGTATCTTATTTAATTTTTTAAGGTCAAGTTTATGATAAATGAAATTTTACCATCCTTCTACAGAGGTCATTTCAATTCTATATGAATAAGTTTCAATATTTAGTAAGAATGTCCTTTCTTAAGGACACCTACATCTTCCAATTAAAATGTGTAAGGAGACAGAAAATGTCAACTACATAAACTGGTAAGAAAAAAGCCTTTTTGAGAAAGTAATTCAGATCATTTAATGAAGCCCATTAAGCTCTAATAAAACTATGGAAATTGGTCTGATATCAAAGTGAAATGAATTTGGAGCTGTCACGGGAGATTTCACTTAGACCCCACCTCTAGTCCAATGACACTTAAGAAACCCATTTGGCCGGAGTCAGATAAGTGTTTAGATCTGTTTCTCTGTATGTCAGGAATACCATTAGGTTTAAGAACATGCAAAGCTTGCCCTAAGCCCAGCCCAGGGAGAAAACACCTAACTAATGTCCTGGAATAGCTCCTAAATGGAAACAGTGTCCTGCTAGGCTCTATCAGGTTAATTCAAGACAGGCTGAGCTCGGGCATGAATTCTCACAATAAGCCCACACCTACAATGACTTGCCAAAGAGGTAGTAAGTTCTATTGGTGTTGTCACCCTTCAGGAAGTCACCTTATACCTGTACCTCTCTTTCATTATACTAAAGGCAGATGGCAAATCTCTAATATTTTTTTAAATGACTTTGAAACTAAAATTATTTATAGTTATTTACGCTTCAAAATTTACTTTTTAAGACCCGAGAGTGATGGTGGTAAGAAAAACAGATATGAAATGGTATTAAATACCAAATAACTAGGGAGATGATTATATTTACATTCAAAATAAACCAAGTCTTTTCATTATTATATGTAATTTCAAGTACATTAGCCAAAATGAAATCAGCATTATTTACAAAAGTAACACTCCACTGGTCTAGGATTGAAGTTAGGGAATCAATGTACTTTTGAGTTTAATTCATCTGAATTCAGGATACATATGTATATATATGTGTGATGTGACAAAAGAGGTGATAATCTTGTATACAGAAAAGATGTATGAACCACCAGACAAAAGAATTAATTTTCTTGAAAAGATTCTGAGCAATTATGATAAACTGCATAAATTACTGTGATATAATATTTATATAGCACTTTAATTTATAAAATATTCCTAAAATCATTTTTACTGATTCCACTTCATACCTGCTTGGTATTTTAATTAAGTACTTCTACTAACACAAATTTCACAAATGAAGAAAAACACAGTAAAAAAAAAAAAAAAAATCAGGGACAGGATTCTAGGATTTTGAAAGTCCCTCACAGCAAAGCCTACTGACTTGTACTACACACTCTTAAATGAAGTCTTGGAAACTGAGTCTCAAAGATAAAACAAAAAAATCCACAAAACATTAAGATGAGCCAAACCAAAGATCAATAGCTGCAGACAGAAATAAAGAAAGCTAATTCTAAGTATACATGAAAACAGTTTCCTTAACATTAGACTATAAAGAGACAAAAGCAATTTCTGTACTCGGGACATTCTACAAATAGGCTAAATTAATGATCTGCCAGTAAGCCACATGCATCTTTTAAAGGTTTAATTCTCTAATTCACAAACATTTCATTAAGGCATAAATTTAAACATTTCCTTTCTTCTGTTCTCTAATTGTATCAGTACACCTTTCTACAGAACTAGAAAATGACCTCAATCTTTTCCATTTCTTTCATATTTTCTTATTTTTATTAAGGCCTAGTCCTGAGTGTGACTAATATCAGTCTCACTACTTTTTAGTTCAGATAAAGTAGCCTCATTATTTTACAGTTACCCGATGTTTAGAACTGGCCACACAGCAAGAGACAAACTGCAAATCAACTATTTGCATTTTAACTTACAAATTATCCTTTTCCTTTCCTCTCATTCAAGGATAGTAATGCTATTAAGATAATAAAAATTGGGTAAATTCAACATCCATACCAAATAGTCTCTCTTCCAAATGAAAGTAATGTGGTATATGAAATATCTATATTTCATTGTGCTTTTCTAACGAATAATTTAGAAGAGACAGAGGTAGTAATTTATGGGTTCCTACTACAGGAATAATAACTGAGTTATAGGAACAAATTCTGGGCCTAAGAAAGAAATTAAATTTTAACCATTCAAATTTCTTTGGGCTATTCAAATTTCACTGTAGACTTCTTTTGTGTAAAGCATCTTTATATATAATACTTTACACAAGTGCCAAAAACTATGAGTAAAAGTTTTTTTAGAAGTCCCAGAAAAGACAGATTGAAATAAGTATTTCTTGGCTGGCCTATAATTATGTATCGCACACATGGCTACAGGATTTAATAGACTTCAAGCCCCTTCATACAATACTGGAAGACACTTTCGGGATAAACAGAGTCCAACTATCCCCAACTTCCACAACCTAGTGTTTCTATCACAGCATCTGTCATATTTAAATAGTGAGAAGACTCACTGGGCTTTGAATTCTTGATCCCTAGCACAGTACCAGACACACAGGAGATGCTCAATAAAGGTTGAACATATGAGTAAATCAACACTGGATGCCTGGGTTCCTTCCATGAAGCCTCTCCTAAGTGACAGTCCAGTCTTTCATTTGAACAATTCACAAATGGGCTTTTTTTTACTCCCCAAATTGGTCCACCCAGTCTTTAGACTTTTCTGACTGTTCATGGATGAAATTACACTATCATATATATATATGTATATATATATATCATATATAGTTATATACATATAATACATATAATGTATCATGTGTATATATATATATATTCTATAGATGTAAACTCACAGAAATAAAACTTTTCTATACTTATAATGACCCAAATTTCCAGATCAAAAATAGAAATCCATGGTCAGACAGAGGACATTTAGTTACTCCCTAGTTAATGCACAATCATTCAACTCCCACAAAATCCATTTCAAGTTGTGTCTGACTCTGCAACCCCATGGACTGTAGCCCACCAGGCTCCTCTGTCCACGGGATTCTCCAGGTAAGAATACTGGAGTCGGTTGCCATGTCCTCCTCCAGGGGATCTTCCCGACCCAGGGACTGAACCTGCATCTCTTATGTCTCCTACATTGGCGGGCAGGTTCTTTATTTTACCACTAGGGCCACCTGGTAAGCAATCAACCAGGTGGCAATCAATCCAAAAAGCTTTTACCTTTCCATACTATTAAAGGATACATCAATCAACATATTACATGGCTCATTCACTTTTCAGTGGAAACTCTGAGTAACTCTTTGAGCTTTAATATAGTCACTCTAGGTGTACAAGGGCTCCAAATATTCAGTGGACACTGGAAAAGTCACATGAAGCTACTATTTCAGGTAAGCTGCACGACTGAACTATCTCTCACATCTTCATTGAGATTTTCACAATTCACAACGCAAGCCCTTATATTTGACTGAATTAATTGCAAAGCCTCCTCACTGGCTGCTCCCCCAGCCATTCTCTCTATATGGCTTGCAAAGACCATGTTACTCCCCTCCCTCAAACCTGGCAGTTTCTTGTCCTGCAGCCATATACCTCAGCATGGCAGGCCAATGTCCTTTATCACCTGACTTGTGCAGCTCATCTTCAGCTTCCTTCCTTTGCCCTACCATTCTGGCTTACTTATTTAAATACTCTGAATTTTGGTCTTTCAAGCCTCTGTGCCTTTGTACACGCTGAGATCTTTGCTTGACACCTCTGCATCTCCTTCCAGCAAACTTACTCACAGTTCTCTTGTTTTTGAAAGTAATGCATCTTCACCATGGTAAAGACCCTGATGCTGGGAAAGACTGAGGGCAAGAGGTGAACGGGGCAACAGAGGATGAGATGCTTGGATGGCATCACTGACTCGATGGACATGAGTTTGAACAAACTCTGGGAGGCACTCAGGGAAGCCTGGTGTGCTGCAGTCCACGGGGTTGCAAACAGTCCGACGTGGCTTAGTGACTAAATAACAATGGTAAATAAAATCAGAAAATAAGAGACAATTAAAACACCCAACATTGCATGCTCCTGTCCTAGGCAGATTTATCTATATCCTCATTTGTGTACCCAGCTCCACCACTTTAAGGTAACTGTTTAGATTCAGGTCTTCACTGTCAACCTAACAGGGTGGTACCAATTGTTTATCCCTAAGGTATAGCACAAAACCTGGAACTCAGCAGACACTTAATCAACTGAAGGACTGAAAAGAACAGAATTAAGGCAATGCAATCAACTGCTGACCTGAATCTCCTAGTACTGGTGTTAGTAATTCGGTAACACTGTCAGAGTAATCCTCTTAATAGATGCTGACAGACAGATTACACAAATATGTGACTCTTCTTGTCCTCTCCCTCCCTGTGCATTATTTTACACCCCCAACCCCTGCTTTCTTCTTCTCAACGTCTGAGAAAAAAGTCAATGAGTAAAGTTCTTCAGTGTATTACAGTCCCCTGATATGAGGAAAGGTTGGTCTGTGTGACTAGTAGAATATGGCAGAAATGATGATTGCCCCTTCTGAGATTAGGTTATAAAAGACAGTGTGGCTTCTACCTTGGTGGAGGGTGTTCTCTCTACCACCAAGCCTCCCCCATCTCTGTCTCTTTCTCTCCTCACTCACTGAAAAAGCCAGCTGCCATGTCAAGTATGGAAAGCCTGAGTGGTGAGGAACTGAAGCCTCTGGCCAAAAGTCAGTGAGGAACTGAGGTCTGCAAACTACGTGAATGGCCCTGGAAGTGGATCTTCCCAGGCCAGTTAAACCATATGATGATTTTCCTGGCTAATAGCTTGGAAGCAACCTCATGAGAAACCCTGAGCCAGACCTAACAGACTAAGCCACTCCTGTACTTCCAACCCTCAGAAAAAGTGTGAAATAACAACTATTGCTTAAATAGTATTCTTGCCATGGGAAATTACAGTCCATGGGGTTGCAAAGAGTCAGACACAACTGAGCTAACTTTGGAGTACTTTGTTACATAGCAATAGACAACATATAGGTGGTATTATTATTCTCCAGTCATATTTACACTGTTTGCAAAGTAAAATGAAGCACTGTCTTTCTAAAGGACTGTCTAGAACCAAGAGATCATGTGGTACAATCTGCCACGATATTCTGTAAGGAGTAACTCTTCCATTTCCACATTAAGACCCAAGTCCAACTTCTCCCTACCAACAGTGTTACCCAACACCACATGAAACTGGTCACCTTCTTTTCTACAATCACTGCCATTCTGGTCCAGTAGTCAGACCTCTTTCAGAGCAGTTATATCAGTTTCCTTCTGTACACTTGTTCATTTATGCCAGCTTAATTTTGCCTCTCCATTTGCTAATCAAAACATAATTTAATATCTTTCCTATAAACCAAAGCTTAGTCTTATTTTACTCCCTGTAAATCTATGTTGTTCAGCATCTTTTTAGAAATGATTAGTAGGGTGTTCAACTTCATAATCATTTACCCTGATGGGGAAAAAATTCTAATTTCCAAAAACAACCCCAAACCAATTTCTTTTCAATCTAGCAAAGTTATCCATCTTTCAAAATATATTATCTAAAAATTTTATACATGCTATGTGATAACTAGTGGTTTCATGTGTATGGATAAGGAAAGCCCTAAACAAAGTTCATAAATCTGTGCTAAGAAACAGAATTAAAGAGAGCTGAAGTTCTAATCAGTTAATTTAATATGCTAGCTATATTTGTAATACAGATAAACTTTGCATTGCCTATTTTCATAGTTCTTACATATTTTAAGATACAAGGACATTTTCCTTTCACATCATCATAACAAACAAGCAAGCCTGCATGAAAAAGATATAAACTGTTTCCCATCAGGATATGTCATAATTTAAAATATTCAGAACGGTAAAGTGTGTTTTATCATACTACCTAAGCTAGAGCATATAAACAAAGCTACAAAAGATCTAGACAGACTAACTGGTGGTACTCCCTATTTAATACGTCTGCAGTTAAGTTAGGGAAGTAATACTATCTGCTTGCAAAAGTAAACTCTGAATGTAGGCTGCAAGAAAAGAACCAAGATATATTTTTATCCCAAGCTCCCCAAAATGAAGAGAATGGTAAGTTCAGTACCTTAGACATAAACGTACAATTGATGTAGTTTATATTTAAGAGACCTTCAGTTAAAAAAAAGATTTTTATTTAAAGATATCTATAAATAAGATCAAATGCATACTATCAAATATAATATACAAGTCTTTTAAAAGCTTGATAGAGAAAACATTGCAGATAGTGTTAAGAGAATCATGAGAACAATTTTAATGGACAGAATAGTATTGATGGGAGAGAGTAAAAAACACCAGGTGGAAGGGAACCAAGGCAAGTCTTTATGAAGGGAAGTACAGCAGAATGCTGTTGGAAAAATACTTGAGCAAGTGAGTATATATATATATATATGTGCGTGTGTGTGTGTGTGTGTGTGTGTGTGTGTGTATATACATATATAAAATACTTGAGCAAGTTAGCAAGTGAGCTAAAAGGGTCAAAGAAAAGAAGAAACTGAATCTGGCAAGGAGGAATGGGGGAATGAATGGAAAGAGGTAGCAGGGAGGGCAGAGGAAAAAAAAAATTCAGGGAAGGGAGGATCCGCCTCTAGCCCATGGGTACCTTTGTACAATTTGGAAAAGGATGCCCCTCAAAGAGGAAACAGCCCTACACAAAGATGCACAGTTCAGCCTGCAAAGTTTGGGCCAGATTTCAGCCCAAACTTGTTCCCTAGGTTAGGTCACTTTATGCAGTTAATGACTTCTAAAGAAGGAAAGACTGACTAACTCTGATGAAGAAAGAGACAGCATTTATTTCTCTATTTTGAAGTGCAGGTAAATGCCTACAGAGCTGTACACAAAATCAAATTTTGTTGCCTTTTCTTAATATCTTACACCTGCATGTGTAGTTCTGTTCTAACCAAAAACATTTCAGCTTTGGGAACAATGCTGTTACTGGTGAGCTGGAAGAGATGGTTGCTAGATGATTGTGGCATTTAAGGAAACCTGGTACTCCACCCATTTAAGCAGATATACCCACTCTGGCCTGAGATTTGCATACAGTTCCTTATTGCCTCTGGATCTGGCTTTTGCGGGTCTCATATAGTCAGAGGGCACCAATGCTTACTGGTAAGAACAGGGTAACAGGTATCCACATTAAATGCCCAGACTTAGTGCAAAGAGTAGAGTTTCCTCAAAATGTTCCTTTGAAGGCCTGTATCACAATTATCTTCAACTGCTTGTTAAAATGCAGATTCCTGGGTTCTCACTCTCCCAGACCTCCTGAAGCAGAAGCTATGAAAGTGAGGCTGGGACTCTATTTTGTGAACAATGGAAGCATCTGGAAGATATTCTTCATCATAGTGCCAGATGTGGTCAGCACGGGACACAGCTGGAACACACGGCTTATGAAGCAGAGCAGGGAGAGTGGATTCTTTTCCTGCACTGGGATCTTTCTGCATTTTCACCATTAAAGGTGGAGAACTACTATCAAAATAAAAATTAACTGTGGAAAAAATGTTGGAAAACCACCGTTTAAAAGGAATGTAAAATATGAGAAATTTCTGGGTGAAGGTTATGTAGAAGAAACAAAAAATGATACCTAGTAACAGTGTACAGTATAAAGTATAAACCATGAATGGTTAAACATATGCCATCTTCATATAAAATATAAAACTTTCTAGAATTACAAATTTTTAAAAATCATTATTATATATACACACAGACACTTCTTGGGGTCTAATTATGTTATTCTGAAATCAGGTTATAATGACATTTCACATATTAGATTGCTTATCCTGTCAGAAAACCACCACACTTGAGAAATTTCACATTGGGAGATTAACTACAGAACTTAGCCCAGACATCATTCCCTTACAGTGAAAGTGAAAGTTGCTCAGTTGTGTCCCACTCTTTGCGACCCCATGGACTATACAGTCCATGGAATTCTCCAGATCAGAATACTAGCGTGGGTAGCCTTTCCCTTCTCCAGGGGGGTCTTCCCAACCCAGGGATTGAACCCAGGTCTCCCACATAACAGGCAGATTCTTTACCAGCCCAGCCACAAGTATGGAAGCCACAAGTTGGAAACCTAACAATACTGGAGTGAGTAGCCTATCCCTTCTCCAGCAGATCTTCCCGACTCAAGAATTGAACTGGGGTCTCCTGCACTGCAGGAGGATTCTTTACCAACTGAGCTATCAGGGAAGCCCCATTCCCTTATACCCATGTGCCAAACTTAGGCCTCCACTGAGAAATCTTAGTTGATAAATCCTTTTTTAATAGCACCTCGAGTGGATGACAGAAAAATGACAGGAGCAGCTAACTTACCGCTGTAAGGGGTCCTTCCGCTTGCGCCTCCATCGGACTTGTGGGTGTCACTGTAATAAACTGACTAGCAGCTCCAGCCTGGAGTTCTAGCCGATCTGTATATTGCTCTGAAGCAGCAGTGGCAGGGCACTCCCCAGAAAGCACAAAGACCACGCCTGAGGTTTCCTTCTTTAAATGATCATTTTCTGCCCAAGGACCCAGTTGGAGCTTTTCATCTTGAGGCGACTCTTCTAAGACCTGGAGGACTTCGGGCTCCTCATCAGAAGGGCTTCCAGTTGTCTTATGGCCTAGAGCCTCATTTGTCCTGAAGTCCTGAAGGTCCTGTTCCTTGTCCACAATCACCCATTCTTTGGAATCCACCTCCTGCTTACAGGAGCTCAGGTTAACGGCTACAAATCCATTGCTGCCACCACCGTCTGCCTGCTCAGGAGTGTTGGCAGAGGCAGGCTTGGAAGCATCTGGAAGATATTCTTCATCATAGTGCCAGATGTGGTCAGCACGGGACACAGCTGGAACACACGGCTTATGAAGCAGAGCAGGGAGAGTGGATTCTTTTCCTGCACTGGGATCTTTCTGCATTTTCTCCAAGCTTAAGAAAATGAGTACAAGTTACTTACTTGTCTTAGGGAAAATACTTACTATATAACCTATATGCTCTATACAGAACTAATATTTACCAATAGATGAGAAAAAACAATATGGATAAAGCATTAGAAACATTTCACAAGTTAATAATGCTCTTCCCCACCTGTCATAATCCTGTTTTGGAAGACAGAGCCAATGGGAGGAAGACGACTCTCCTGTTGCCAGGCAGGAGAGAATCTTAACCAGGTAAACTAGGGTGACTTGTGTGATCCATTTCCTCTTTGCTTTGCCAAGGCATTCACACTGCCCTCTTCTCTCCGCTCTGAGGGACTAAGGGGAAACCTAACAGGGGCTTTTGCCTCCGCAGAGGCCCTACAAAAAGGAAATGATGAGGACGCCTGTATGCATCAGGCAAATACTTTCTGAACTTGTTTTGTCTTCAGAGAGGTATATAAATGTATATTCATTCAAATAAACTCCCCCAAAGACAGGGCTAGGCAGTGAGACTGGTGGTATTTGGCTGCACTGGCTTCTGAGAAGTGCTCTCACCTGCAGGGAAGCAGTTGAAGCAATACCCTGTTCCTCTCCTGAGGTTTGTGATCAGGTGCTTCACTTCCTTCCACTGTTCCCAACTCATTCTAGGTTTGGGCTTGAGTTCATTTTCTCGGAGTACTTCTGTTCTCAACTCTGTCTTGTCTCTCAGCTCTTCCCTCAGCATGGACCCTCTTTTATTTCCATTCTTTTGTCAGACTAATTCTTTCCCAAACTAAGCTTTTATCCCTATCACACTTTTATTTTTATTCCCAATCTCATGCACAACTGAAAATGTTTATGAACACTGCCTCAGCACATCCTTTTGATTGTATCACCGTGTAGACACAAGCTTACATCACATAGCCGTGAGAATGAATGAGTACCATGTGAAGAATACACAGCTATGAAGTACTGCTTAAATGGAAGCTAGACTGGACTAGGCCAGAAGTGGCTGAACTGTCTTCAGACACCGTAAGTACTATGTTAGTCAAATACATGGTACTTCTAACCTCATATTTAATTACTGATAGTAGTCACCAGGGATATATATTGAAGGATGTTACTATTATTAAAGCCACTCAAGTCTTAATATTGCTAAAGCCTTCTATAATTCAAAAATATATCTGAAGTTCTTTTCAAAGTTTTGTTTCAGTTTTTTTTTTTTTAATCACAAATGGAGATAATGGGCCTTATAACCATGAACTACAAACAGTGGTTACCTATATATATAGCTCTCTAAAGTTCCATCTTTCCTTCTGTCTAGGGAGAACGATAAACATTCACATCTCTTTTTCCTACCGCATTTATTCATAGAAGGCTTTCATTGAATTGAACTGCCTATCACTTGTGTATATATTACTTTTTCCCCTGCTTCATGTACTCTTCCACCTTCTTGCCTATTGCCATCTTTCCTAGGCCCTCTCAACTTACACTCCTCCATTCCAGTAAGAGAGATCACCTTCCAAACAAAGCCACTTCAAAGTGTTCATTTAATTCCTACCTAGTCTTAGGAAGTTACCAGCTCCCATGGCCAAAGGCTCTATGTTACAGAACTGGGAACAATATTAGAAAGAAAGTCACATGAAGAAGGAGAATGTTAACTAAAAAACATGGAAGATGATGGCACCTTATCAAATCATTATCAAAGCATTACAAAAATGCAAGAACTCCTTATTTGAAAAATTTTACATAATAGAAATTAATAATAACAGTAGTTATTTTAGTTGCTTTGAAAAAAGAAAAATTATTTTATACCAGGTCTCAAGAAACTTGTCAGTATCTGGCTTTGGTTCCAACGCTAGGCGTTTCTCCAGCTCAAAGCTGTGGATAGAACGTAACTTTCGCACCAATGGAACATCTCTATCTGGCTGAGTAATCTCTGAGCGGACACGAATTGGGGAACCGAGGCTTGGAGCATTCAGAATACCATTTGCTTGACCATGGCTATTTTCCTCTTCAGTGGCAGCCTAGGCAAAACATTAAAGAAAACCATGAAAACCATTCTAGTCACTACACATGGTAGGAATCATTGAAGTCTTTCAATATAAGCAAGTGTTTGAGATATTTTTTCAGAAGATTAGGATATTTTGGATAGTTTAATTCATTACTACTAGTTATTAACCCTTTATTAAATAAGTTTTCTAAATGTATTCTCAGATTCAGTATTTTAGTGTTTTATATTTTGGTGAAACAATGCCATTTGTAGCAACGTGGATGGACCTAAAGATTATTATACTAAGTGAAGTAAGTCAGAGAAGACAGATGCTGTATGATATCACTTTTATGTGAAATCTAAAATATGATGCACATAAACTTATCTATGAAACAGAAAGACTCACATGGAGAACAGACTCATGGTTGCCAGGGGGAGGGGGTTGGGGGAGGTGGAGTGGTAAGCTGGGGTTAGTAGATGCAAACTATTACGTATGGAATGGATAAACAACAAGGCCCTACTGCATAGCACAGAGAACTATATTCAGTTATCCTATGATAAACCATAATGGTGAAGGATATTTTAAAAAGAATATATATATATGCATGAATAACTGAATCACTTTGCTGTAGAGCAGAAATTAACACATTATAAATCAGTTATACTTCAATTTAAAAAAAATTTTTTTAAAATGAGTTAAAAAAAGGAAAAAAAAAAAGAACAGTTTGCTCCCAGGAATTCCCTGGTGGTTCTGTAGCTAGGACTCAGAGCTTCACTGCCTTGGGTCCAGGTTCAATCCAAGATTGGGCAACTAAAATTCCTGCAAGCCACATGGACAAAAAGAAAAAGAACAGTTTGCTTCTGGTACTATACAGACAGAGGTGACACTACAAAAATCTGACACCAACTTCCTGACTACTTTTCACTACTTATTCCTGATTACTACTAGTCCAGGAAGTTCTTACCAACAGCCAGACACACAGGGCAGCACATCACATCAACAGAGAATGTTTCTGCAAATGACTCTCATATTCTGTTAATTTTTTTAAATTACATAGTTTGAAAATATAGTATGTATTGCCCAAAGATAAGCCAAGCTCCTCAGAAGTGATCACAAAGATTCTTTTTAGGATATATTTCCCATTCACAAAGAATGACTAGCCAACTTTCTATCAATCATGTTAACAGGTATCAGCCAGGAGTCTCATTTTACACCTATAAATGTTAACCTCCTTCCCAACTAAATCATTATTAAAAAAGAGGAAGTACCAAAAAACGAACTTATTTATAATTCACTGTCCCTCCATCCCATTTATCTTCGTCTTATTGTCCACGAACATAGAAATGACTGGAAACTAAAACTGAAGAGAAATTTAGGGGCAATCTACCCCAAGATAGTATACTAAAAATTATTTAATTCAGAAATCTGTATCTCTCCCCATACTTACAAGTGGACCTGCTTCCAATTCTAATGAAGAAAAAATCATGTTACTTATTCAAGATGCACTTTGTCAGTTCATGACCAATTTGATGCTTTCCACTTCCAACCCTCATTTCCTCTCCTCCATTTGAGACAGTTTTCAGAATGAACACTCAGACCTCCATTGGTCTCCACTATGGAAGAGGGCCAGAGTCTTGCCATTTTATTTGAAAAGACCATTAAATTCTGTTCCATAGATGTATCTTCTTTTAGACTCTGCCTCTGGTTATTTTTTTTAAACTACCTTTATCTTCCACAAAATATAAGATGAAAAATTTTTAACGTCCACACCTGAGTGCAATGGGCAAAAACTAACCAAAAAATACTGCAATCATTAATATAAATAACTAGCAACAGAGTGTTCTACTTATTCAAAATTGCAAATCATGATACTCTGCTAAACCAATAGGAGAAAAATAAGACAGAGATAGATATCATTTCCTATGCAAGAAATACACACCTTACAAATCCCAAGCTTTATCTTATTCCTGTTGGTATCCATCTCTTCCCAGACATCCTTCTCCTGGGGATGAGGGTGTCCCAGAGACCCAGGCAATTTATCTGGTAACACACCAACAGGGATGCCATTTTCTCCATCACTAAGCTGTTCATCTGGAAATACCTCATCTGTATTTTCTCGAAGCATGTCTCCTGGGATGGGAGTGGCATTGGCAATTCTGAAAGTGATAAATGAAAAAAAGAAAGAAAAAATGACAGAAGTTTAAAAACACCAGAATCAAAAATTACTATGGGACTATCCTACAGTTTGTTTCTAGATTTAAATGATGAAGTCTATACATAATTAAGAAAGTAGAACAAAACAAAATCCTCAGAAACTTAGGGCATGTCAATTCTACAAAATAAACTGCACTTTGATCAACAGAACTTTGAAGCTGATTTAAAAACACAAATTCTGATACAATAACTAAGTTAGCAATCACTTTAAAAGCATTTATTTTCTATTGACTCTTTGTGAATTTTAATATATTCTATTCTTAACCTATTTTTCTTAGAGAATAACGAAAACTATAAACAGAAAAATGCTGTGTTATGATTCTTGCTTTCGAGGTGAAATAAGAAATTTTCTAACTATATACAGTTCATATGGTTCTGTATGAACTGACTAGGAACAAGATAGAAAATACTAATTGGCATTTGTCCGTATGTTCTTTCAAAGTAATTTCATGTCCTGTTTACATAGCTGGTCATCACTCCCCAAGACTTCTGGCCCATGAGGGGCTTTTCTAGTTCTCAGTTATATATAACTCACTAAGCAATCAGGTCCCTGCTGGGTCTGATATTCTGTAACTGGTATGTTCAACTTTATAGACTATAGTTTGTTTGTTTTTTTAATATTGCTGACTGAACATAACATTTAGCACACAGCAAAACCTTTTCTTAGAGGGATCTGCAATATCTAAAAGTAGAAAAAAATGCCTTCAGCGGATTATACTGACACACACAATTATTATGAGTGGGAAAATAGATGTCTTCTCAGTGAACCACTCTAAAGGCCTAGGTGTTATAAATATGTCATGCTGTGAGAATAAGAAAGATATATGCGACAGGAGCACATGGCCTGTGTTTGCAGGCAAGGTATAAATTATAGAAGCAGATTAGGGGTAAACATTAAGAGGATATATGGAAGAATTGGATGGATGTCAAGACAAGCAATGAGACTGGACATCCTTTTCAGGCCCTTTTCCATAATACAAGGTAGGAGTTGGCAAATTAGGGCCTATGAGCTTAAATCGGTTCATCTATTTGTGTAAATACTATGTGTGGCACACAGGCATGCTCATTTGTTTACATACTGGCTATACTATTTTAGCACTGCAGAGGCAATGGTGATGGTGACAGACAGCAGAGCCCACAAATATTCATCTGGCCCTTAGTTAACAGGTAAGGCTTGCTGACTCCTGATCTAAAGCATCCTCTTACCTTCTACACCTTCTCCCTCTACGAAGAGCTAAGAGTTGTGGGACATAATTATCAGTTTTTCTCTTTAACACTGATTCTCTAGGGTTTTCCAGGTATTCGACCAAATCATTTGCAAAGAGAGAAAACTCAAGAGGTCAGCGAACTTTTTCTTGAAAGAGCCAGACAGTAAATAGTAGGCTTATGGGTCTAATACTTTGCAGGCAAGATGGATACTAAAATGAGTAGACAAGTGTATGATGAAAAATAAGTATATTCAAACAGCCTCAAAGTATCCTGAGTAGTAAAACACAAAGGTAAAAACAGCAACTTTATGGTGAAAAAACCTAACACCACCTTAACCAGATACCAACATTAATATCATTGGTAATAAGGCATCTTGACATTACGTATCTCCTTTTTTTTTTTTTTCATTACGTATCTCCTTATTCAATGCTATCAATTTTCCCCTTATCTTGGCTTTAAATGTATCTCACAGATTCTGATATGTACTGTTTTAGTTATCAATATTTTTCCTATAATTTCAGTTTCCGTTCCCCTTTTTACCCTAGAGTAATTTGATACAAGGTTTTTAAGTTTCCAGGTGGAAGGGTCTTTGACATATTTTTGTTAGTAAATAATATCTGTTTCTATTACAGTGTGATCAGATAATGTAACATTTCTGCTTTGTGGAACTACTTCTGTTTGGTGACCTGATAACTGATCAATTTTTATGAATATACCAGGGGCATTTGAGTGGATGGTGCTCTCTCTATCATCAGGGTATAGAAGTTGAAAAATATGCCTAAGGTCTACCTTACCGTGTTGTTGTCTTCTATTTCTTATTCTTCATTCAGCTGAATTCAATCTTGAACTCAGTTGTGAACAGACTGAACTGTATTACAATCTCCAGTTACTAGTGTGTTTCTTTGTATCTTTGAATCTCTGGTATTTGTGGCTTTCTAAAGATTACTGCTATGATTCTGGTGACTAAGTATTAATACTATGTCCCATTTGTGAATTGTGACACTTAGCATTAAAAGTACCCCTCCATCTCTATAACTTTTAATGTTTTGTGTGGTTTTTTTTTTAATTGAATGCTACATTGTTTGATATCAGGATTGCTATTTTCTGTTTCCATTTTCCTGATTAATTTTTGTCTATCCCTTTCGGAAGCATGTTTTTCTTAGTGTATCTCTTGTATACAGCAATGTAAATGGAACTAAAAATCTTTTTATTTTAATAGATGTGCCCATGCATATTTATTTCGATGACTGCTAAGTTTGGTCTTAATCCTGTTATAATATTGTATAATTATGTGTATTTTGCTATATTCTCTATAAGACAGGCACTCTTTGTACTTTAAAACTTTAAAAAATATATATTTTAGAAGGTTTGCCTTTTTGTTTTAATGGTCACCTTTGGACATTTACATTTTAAATGTTCTCAGTCCCATTTTCTTATTTAATCTGTTGCTATTTAGTTTCTTACTTGTAAAGTGAAGTGGCTGGAACAGGGTGATGGATTCCAAAACCAGATAAGCATGAGAAACACCTGATGTGTATGAACTTCTGTTCCACATGCCTAGACATTCTGATTTAGTAGGTCTGCTCTGAGTCCTATGAATAGGTATTTTAAACAAACATCTATGGTGGCTCTATTGTAGCTAGTCAGGGTCTCACATTTAAGAACTCAGACTAACTAACTGGGCTTCCCTGGTGGCTCAGAAGGTAAAGAATTTGCCTGCAATGCAGGAGACCGGGGTTCAATTCCTGGGTCAGGAAGATTCCCTGGAGGAGGGCATGGCAACCAGTCTAGTATTCTTGCCTGGAGAATTTCCATGAACAGAAGAGCCTGGCAGCTATAGTTCAAGAGGTCACAAACAGTTAGACATGATTGAGCAACTAACATACAGACTAATTAGGGATATTATCTCCAGTTCTATGGGTCCATGTAAGCTTTTCTGAGTCAATAAGCTCTAGTATCTCATCTCAATATAAAAGGAAAGCAATGGATTAGTGATAGAGAATCCCAATTAGGTCCCTGAATGATTTTTCCCTACTTGCTTTTTCTTTTAAACTAGTTTAAATCAATTAGAGAGCAGGTTCTAAAAAAAAGGGGGGGGGGGTCAGAAAAAAGAGACAACTTCCCCCAAATTAAAAATAACAAAAGCAACTGTATGAGTGCATATGTAGAGAAAAAGGCATTAAATAACAAAAAATACTAACCTCTTCCTAACACACTCTGAAAATTAATTGCTTTCATAAAAGGAATAACTACATGTTTTGTTCCCACTAAACTTAAGCAGAAGATAGTTAGAAATAATTGTGGCTTGTTGTTTCTAGGATCCCATATATTCTTTAGTAGTAAATGCAACAAATGCCCCTTTGCATTTTGAAGAAAACCTTCTGTACATCTGACATTAACAAGCAACACAAGCTCTAAGCTGCCATTTCACGGTATAACCTGTAAGTACTTTCTAAGAAAAGTAACTGTGAACAAAGTCATGTAAAAAGCAATGTTAATTCCAGGAAACCCAAAGGCATCCCTATGTCTTTGCATTTGGTCATCTGAGGCAGCCTGGATGAAACAAAAGACATTTCTGCTAACAGAATGCATCTAGGAAAGACACTGCTGAACCATCTGTTTAGGACACACCCAATCGCCGCAGGGGTCAAACGGGTGTGCAGCTGAGGCGTGGTGGAGGCAGTGGTCGTGGTGAGGGAGCCATCAGTTCCAGTCTTCTCCCAGTCGAAAGGATCACTTTCAATTACTCCAAAGGCCTTGATGCTGTTGTCAAACACGGATGTAAGAAGCTAAATCACAAAAGGAAAAAACTGGAGTAAGCCAACAGTAAACATAGTCACTTTATTCTATAAGAGAAAGCACCCCAGACTCTTAGTTTGGTAGTATCACTTTTTTAAAAAGCCTGATGATACAAATAGGGGAACTCGAATAAGGACTACATAAGGATGATGATGTTCAATTAGCATTGATTTTTCTCAGCTGAGATACAGATTTTTGGTTATGTAGGATAATGCATTTTTTGTAGGAAGATAAATAATGAAGCATCATACATAGAACCTACTTTGTGATGATTTGGCAAAGGGAAATATGTATTATATGTGTATATGTGCATCAGTTTCAATCATCTAAGAGAGTTTTTTTTTTTGTCAAAAAGGAACATTTTTATATGCTTCAACTTAAGTGACCAAGGTTAACAGTTGGTATATCTAGGTTAAGAGGTATATAAAACTTCATTGTACTTTCTTAGAATGTTTTTGTTGGTTTGAAAAATTCTTAAACTATGTGTATGTGCACACAAACTATCAAAATCTGCTATTACTTTATATTATACATTCTTTTACTTTTTGTCTTTAAATTCCAAAAGTGTGGTGTAATATTAAGAAAAATTTCATAAAGACCTTCCTTTACTGTTTGACAGTATGCAACATTTTCAATTTTATGGTTAAAACTGGATTAAACTCTCATCATTTCTCTTATTGTTAGTATCCTACCCTTATAGATTTACCTTGCACATTTCCTGCCCCAGACCTGAAATTAGTACTTCTTCACTGGAGGATTTTTACAAAGGTCTGTTTAAGGTTTCAAAAATATTGCTCTAAGAAGTGAGGAACAGATGCCATAAATAAGGAGGGGGATGAGGGTGCCAGGATCAGATGACCAGTTAGGAGGCTACTGTCAACTAAAGCTGAGTGGTAACAGTGGAGGTGTTAGGATTAGGACATGGTTTGTAGAGCCAACAGAACTTACTGATAGAGTAGATGAAAGCTGTAAAAGTAAAGAAAGAATAAAGAAAAATTTATATTTCTGTCCTGAGCTCCTGGTACCATTTAATGAGATGGAAAGCAGTGAATCTGAGGACTGGGATGTTTAAAGTTTTATGGAGTTTAGGGAGGAATAGGGAATATAGATACAAATTTGAGAGTCATCAGTGTATTGATATTACTGGCTATTATTTAAAGCCATAGACTAGATGATATGATCTAGGTAGAGTAGGTTGCAAGGGCTAGGGCCAAGGGCATTGCAACATTTAGATGGAAAGATAGGTGAACTCAGCAAATGAAACCAAGGAGTGGCCAGTGAGGCAAGAAATGGGTATGTGGTGTTGACCAAGTGAAGAAACCACCTCAACAAGCAGACGGGCAAATGCTATCAATTATAAACTTAACAGTTATTTCTGATTATTTAATTGATTTCACCCAGACTGTAGGTTCCAAGAGGCTGGTACATGGCTGATCTTGCTCATCACTGTATCAAACATAATGCCTCCTATCAAAGAGTGTCATATTGTGATTTATATGAAATATATATCTGGTCATTTA
Organism: Dama dama; assembly: GCF_033118175.1. NCBI lineage: Eukaryota > Metazoa > Chordata > Mammalia > Artiodactyla > Cervidae > Dama > Dama dama. Next base: position 63,860,087 of record NC_083692.1, on the reverse strand, counting down.
GAAGGTCAAAAATATATTTCTTATATATATTTGGTCTTTGTCCACAGTTTCTGACTCACAGCTCCCCAAACTCTTGAAATTTTCTGAGAGATTAAGAGGAATGGGAGCATTTTTTGTTATAGTATTTGATCTCTAGTCCTCAGTTCCTGAAATCACTTCAGAGCCATACAGGGGAAATGGGTGTCTTTTTATTCATAACAAGCTCCTTTCTACCGCAACTGGGTTTATGTTACTAAGGTGACTTTTGGAAAGTCACCAAAGGATGGAGGCTGCTCATCAGAGGAACCAACCATATGATTAGAGGGTTAGAACTTTCAGTCCCACACTTGTGTCCTCCAGGGGAGGGAAGAGGGCTGGATGTTGAATATATTACCAAGGGTCAGGGAACTCTGCTCAATATTATGTAACAATCTAAAGGGGGAAAGAATTTCAAAAAGAATAGATACATGTGCATGTATTACTGAATCACTGCTGTACAACACATTGTTAATCAAACTATAATCCAAAATAAACTAAAAAGTTAAAAAACAAAAACAAAAATTTTTAAAAATGACCAATGGTCAATGATTTAATCAAGCATACCTATGTAATGAAGCCTCCATAAAAAGCCAGAGGCTGGGGTTCAGAGACCTTCTAGGTTGGTTGGTATGTGGAGATGCTGAGAGAATGGTGCCCTTGGAGAGGGCATGAAAGCTCCACACTTTTCCTCACACCTTGTTATATGCAATTCTTCTATCTGGCTGCTTGAGTTATATCCTTTGTAATGAAATGGTAATCTAGTGGAAAACTGGTTTCCCACAACCTGTGAGCAACTCCAGCAAGTTAATCAAACCCAAGGAGGAGGTCATGGGACCCTCATAACTTAACAGCCATTCAGTCAGAAACACACATGACAACTAGGACTTGCAATTAGTCTCTGAAGTGGAGGGCAGTTTCATGCAAATAAGTCCTTAACCTGTGGAAACTATTTATCTCTTGGTAGATGTTGTCAGAACTGAGTTGAATTTTAGGAACTCAGCTGGTGTCAGAGAACTGCTTGGTGGTATGGAGGAAAAAAAACATGTTGGAATTGTGGGTGAAGATTCCTTAAATAGTATCTAAAAACAGTTAAAGAATAAATGTTTATTTGTAATAATATTTACTATAAGATTCACATGATCTTTCTGTCTAAGTCTCAAAGAAAAAAATAATAAACGTAGAAAAGAAAACTAAAAGTTAAAACGCGTTGGGAAAGGCCTAGTTATAAAACCTGGGAATTTTTATTTTGGCCCTGTTTTTCTTGGCATAAGCTATCTGTGTTACAGCTCAGACTTTTCGCAAACTGTCAGAGGTAGAGACTTCAGAAAACACAAAGGATGAAAGGGAAATGGACTGAAACCCTGCACATATAAGAACTGAAGAGGCAGACTCTGGACCGCTTTCCTGACTCTGGAGCCTGAGGTTCTCATAGGTCCCACAGAGTGAGACGCTTCTTTCCTGCAAAGTGGAGCCCCTGGTCCTGGGTCAGCTCTGCCTTGCTGCGTGAGCGCTCACTCAGACAGCTACTGCTCAATGCCGTGCTGGTACTGGGTGGCGACAGGGATGGCCCTAAACAGTTTTTATTGCCTGCTGTCCTTTTATCATGGAATTCCTTACATTTATCATAGTACTGAATGTTTTAGAAATGTAGCATTTATGCCATTGGGCCTCCAGTAAGAAATAGCTCATTACTATAATGATGATACTGGAGACCTCCAGGAAGGACGCAGGGCACAGAACAAAGGAAACAGAAGGAAAGCTAAAAGCACTGAAGTGCTAAAGGCACCCTACTGAGAACACATGGTCAGATGGTTAGAGCTCTGCAGATACCTTACAGAGCTAAACGTTTCAAATGCGGCAGAATAATTGTCTAATTCAGGACTATGGTTGCTCCAAATCCTAAACTTCAACAGATTGGGATGGGATAAACAGGACAGGTCAAGGATTTTTTCTTTTTGGTAACCTAATTCAGCATATCACACTTGGCTAAAATAAATAATAAGACGAGAAAACTCAATTCAGTTACTCATTCCAATAGATTTGAGAACAATACGTAAACCATTAGACTCTAAATCAAATATATATATATGTGTGTGTGTGTATATATATATGTAAATAAATAAGTAAAACTTATGGTCCTCATCCTTTCTTATATTCCAATACTATTGAGGATTAAAACACTTTCAGTTTCCAATCAGAACAGGAGCTCACTGTGCTCCTGTTTCTTTTTCCTGTTTCCTTTTTCTCAAACTGAAAAGGAAGCAGAGCAAAATCTGAAGAAACCTTCCAGATGATTCTGACACTTCCCTCTAGGAAGGTATGAACTGTATCTCTCCATTGAGAATTACTGGAATCTAGTATACATCTGGCTCCTTTACTTCTTTAATTTAATAATATATTCTTAGAAAATACAAACTTATCTACAGAGTCTAGGTTTCTCAAATTAGGGTAACGTGTACCCTCAGGGGATGCAGCCATATGCCAGAGAGTTTAAAAGTCATTTGATAAATGTGGCACAGTTTCCTAGAGAATTTTACTCAGAGGTAAGACACTTAATATATTTTATAATACAATGAACACAAGGCAGTTAGAAAGCACAGTTCATAGGAACCTTTAGGATAAATCAAGAGAATGCAAAGAAGGTGTGGACTCATGGCTGACATTTTAAGACTGGTCCCAGACTTCTTGAGAACATGCTCATACTTTGCTGCAATAGGAGAAATTGGTGAAATAGTGTGAGAAACTCTAGAAGCACTAACATCATTAGGAAGGTGAATCTTCCTTGAACGGAAGTAGGGAAAGGAGAGAGGTTGGGGGAAGGAGACTGGGGGGCGGGGGGGGGGGGGCGGTGTGGAGAAAAGAGGATGGAGGACCTGAGTAAGGTCTAGACAGACAACAGTGCAGTATTACTTTTTACGTGGTTACTGTTGCTGATTATTTGTGTCAACTGTCTATCCAGTTGCACTTACAAATAAGAGGTAGTTGTTTTTCTTAATCCTAATTCTAACGAGACATACAATAAAATGGTGTTTTTCTAAAGCAAATTATTCAAGACACAAAGTACATAAAAATCAAGTACTATGTCTGGGCAATTAGATTCTGAATAATTTTGATTTTCTACTTTTCTGTAAATTCCAAACTTCTTTTATGACATGTATTGCTTTCAATAACAAGAAAAAATTTAACAGAAATGCATTATCTAAAATAAGTTAATTGTATACATAAGCATGTGTAGTCCACAAAAATGCATGGTGCAGCTCCTGCCACATGGAATATCCTTATTCTTCACAGTAATCAGTCATCTGACAAAGACACAGTACCTGGGGGAAGCATTATGTCCCCTCTTCTTATCCTTAGCACAAATGCAATCAACAGTTTTATCATATTTACCTCTACATGAAACCCCAGTTTGCCCTTTCAAAGAAAATGCAGATAAAGTCCAATTATTGTAAAAACAAGAACTATTTGCAATGTGATATTGGGGACTGAGAAGGCTGATTCCTGAATTCTCAGTTAATAAATGATAAACTAATGGATCAATAAAGCACTTAACCAGTAGAGCATAATGGCAATGCTGTCTTGGCTTTTTCAAAGATAGGTTATTTACGGCAAAAGAAACTGCCTCACTTCAGTGATAAGTAGATGCAATAGAGGAAAAGAAAGGTTCTACATTTCTCTCTTCCAGGAATTTTTTAGTAGTATTGGTAGAGGGAAAAACAAAACAAAACAAAACACTGCATCCTTTGGAAACAATAACTGAAAAAAGAAGAGAGATCAAATAAAGAGAATGAGCTGAAGAAGCTGCAGAGTTTTAGACTGTTTTCACTACTTATAAGATTCTAGAACATCTCAGGAGTGCCCCCTGGCCGGCTGCCCCAGGGCAGCTGAGGCAGCAGGAGGCAGCCTCAGCCACTGTGCTGCCTGTTACCAAGGTCATTTTTCAGGTGCTCATCTCCCATGAGGTAAACTGGCAATGTCTAAGGTTTAAGATGTCTCCTAAAAAGCCCAGTGAAAAAGATAAGCAACATTTCCTTTTTTCCTTAACAGGACAAAGCAGCATAAAAGAAATAGAAGTTCTCTTACTAATAGTAATAACATAGAAGTAATGCTGAGTAGAATACAAGAATGAAAAGTAAGATAATTGTAAGCAAATGCAGTGTCCCTGAGGTACATGTAAAACCTCTTCAGGTTAACATAATGCTTTACAATTCATAAAACATTCTCACAATTATCTCATTTATATCCTAACAAAACTGTGAGGTAGGTATTTTCACCATTTCACAGGTGAAAAAGAAAACAGGCTTAGAAAAGCCATACAAATGGTGTGTAGCAAAGCTCCGACTGAAACAGATCTTTTAAACGCAGTGTCATTTGCACCATGTAAGAGTCACAGCCGGTCAGCAGGTGTTGGGCTGCACCCCACAAACCTGCAAATCCTGCAGTTGCTTATTCCTCAAGACTGAAGAAAGATCCAAGAGACAGGGACAGAGACATCAATGGTTTACTGGATAGGGTATCGTACACATCCGCAGCAAAACGGTCCTGGAGCAACACCTCGCGGTGCCTGGCAAACAGCAGGCAGACCACGGCAGCAATCTTCACTCCTAGGGGAAGAAGGAGGGTACCACTTGCAGGGAAAACTGACATCAGCTTGGCTCAGCAGTTACCAGGGAAACCAGCAACTGGGGCAAATCCCTCAGAGCCCTCAGATGTATGACCATCACAAGGGCTGATGATTCTCTTTAATAAACAAGGAGGCAGAATCATTCTGGGCTAAGGACTAGAACAATCACCAGCTGGGGCAGGGGAAAAGAATGTTCCTGTGAGAAGGGTATAGGTGGGAAGCAGGAAATGGTTGAACAGGGAATGTGCAGAGAGGAAGAGAAGAGCCATCTTAAGTGGTGTGACCATACAACAGGCAAGGCAAAAACAGTATAAAATTGAAATTATCCTTGAAAGCTTCTTAAGATGCCCACAAAGTACAAGACAGTAGTTGTACTAGATGCAAAATAGCTCATTTCCCCCCCAGCATTGGGAGAGACTTCTATTTCTTCAGATGAGTGTGACTGAAGCTACCTACATTGAGGGGCTATACTGTACCCCCAAACTACTGTTCTTTTAAACATAAGAATCACACTCAGCACAGCCTGATTGCTGTTAATGAGTGACGAACGAGGCAGGAGCAGATTCACGGGGGTACTGCACCTCACCCTCACCACAGGGCGTGGCTGGCTGAGCCAAAGCACAGGCAGGATCACAGACACCATAAAACTGTTCTTCCATCTCCTGAACGTGCAGGTGAATTTAAGTGAGTCTAGTATTCTGTGACTCTATTGTACTCTACAGTCATATCAAATACCCATTCATTGGCTCAGACATACACTGAATGCCTAAGATACTGGGTGCTAGGAATGCAAGAATGAACAAAGCAGCCTTGTCTCCAGAGTGTCTGCATTTAACAGAAGCAATAATCAGATTAAGCAGAGTTCGTTCAATTTGGCAAACTTTCATTAAATGACTGTCACTGTGCTAATTTCTTGAGAAAACTGAGCTAAATGTGCAAGGTCCTGGCTCTAATGGAGTTTATCTAGAAAGGTGACACAACAAAGTACTTGCTCTCAGAGTTTAGCATAAGAAATCATTCCTGTCTGAAAGGAATCAGAGGAGACTGTTGCATCTGAGTCGGGCCTTCAACTTCATAAGACAAGCAAGCAGCATTATAAAACACAGGCATTCCAGGCAGGACAAGCTGGAAGAAAGGCTAGGAGTCCCATCTGACTGCACTAAGGGATCCAATAAAGCTGATACACATTAAGTACAACTGGGAATGAAGGAGATAATTAGAAGAGGGAAAGCAAGAATTCATCCGCTTCTCTCTATCTCCACTGCTTACACCCAAGTCAAGACCATCACGGTTCCCTTGCCCAGGTAGGCGCTACCTCCCAGCCTCTCTCACAGTTAGAACTGAGTCAGTGTGACGTAGTTCTGGTAACAGGGTACAAGCCAAAGTGTTCAGATCACTTCCAGGTCTGTTCTTAAACCCCCAAACCATTATCTATGCCTGCTTTTCCCTTTCCTGATGACTGTAAAGGCCATGGATTAAAGACAGCAGAGTTAAAATATGGGTGGAGCCTGGCTGTTCAAGGTACCACTAGAGAGTTGCCCAAGAGAGAGGCCCAACCTAACTACACTGTTTTGTGAGCAAAGGAAAAAAAAAACCTGTGGTGTTAAAACACTGATTTTTAAAATATTTCTTTCCAAGGTACAGCTCAGTCTCTCTAAATACCTTCCTAAGTAGTCTCTAATTCTCTGCCTCATTTGAACACACACAACTACAAAAGCAATCCTCTTCAAACACAAATTGGATCACCATGTTCCTGTTTATTAGACTTCCAGGGCTTCCTGTTGCACCAGAATAAACTGAAACGCCTAACAAGGCTGGCAAGGCCCTGTATCACCTGGCTTCTGCCCTCCTTTGCAGTCTCATCTCAAACAACTCTCTCCCCTCATTTACCACATTCTAGTGTACTTTTCTTTTCATTCCTTTCTTGCATTGGAGTATATGCACATGTTCTTCCTCTTGCTTATAACCTTCTTCCTCCTGTTTTTGCTCTCCATGTGGCCAACATAGTCCCATTTTTTAGGGTTCAGCATACGTGGGCAGCTTAAGAGAGAACGAGAGAGAAACCTTCCAACACCTTATTTAATGGGACATTCCCCCTTGTTACTCTCTAGATCAGCCTCTTGTTTGCTTCAAAAGCAGCCCATTTGTACCTTCTGAAAAATTTAACTCTGTTGCTATTAGAGTCAGGGTAGCCTAAAACACCTCTAAGCCCCCCAAAGCAAGAGGCAAGCCTGATGGAAGCACTGTATAAACAGTCCTGCTCTTAAACCTGGAGAGTATATTAAGATTAAGGACACTTGGATGGCTTCCTCTCTCATGTCCTTTGACGTTAGCAATACTGTGGCAATGTGTGAAACGGCTCATCTACACATTTGAGTTTCAGGCTCACCAATGATGTGTATATTTATGGGTTTCATTAGTGTTCTCAATTTGCTCATTGATGTGGAGGAATTCAAGATAGATAAAATTGCCCCAGGTAACCCTCAGAAATAGCTCTCTTTCTTAAAACACTTTAAAAGGATTTATTTAAATCATAAGATGGCAACAGCAAGATTGAATGTTTTGTTTATCACTATCTACATTTCTGAAAAAGTTCACCCAGCACTTTTTTTAGAAACTTAAAATTTGAAATATAAATTCATAGGATATCATAAAAACAGTACAAAGAAGTACCCTTTACCCAGTTTGCCTTAATGGTAACATCTTAAATAACTAGAGTACAATGTCTAAAACAGGAGAATAACATTGTTACAATCCAGAGAGTTTATCAAATTTCACCAGTTTTAGGTGTACTTGTGCTAAGAGCTGACTCATTTGAAAAGACCCTGATGCTGGGAAAGACTGAGGGCAGGAGGAGAAGGGGATGACAGAGGATGAGATGGTTGGATGGCATCACCAACTCAGTGGACATGGATTTGGGTGAACTCTGGGAGTTGGTGATAGACAGGAAGGCCTGGCATGCTGCAGCTCATGGGGTCACAAAGAGTCGGACACAACGGAGCAACTGAACTGAATTGAACTGTGTGATTTTATGGTTCTATACAATTTTATCACCAGAGGAGATTCAAGGCTTAGAACTTGCCTTTGATAGTTGCTATACTTTCGAAATCTAATAAAAACAACCCACAGGTTCTGTATCTGAGGATTTAACCAACCAAATTAAAAATATTAAAAAATCCAGAAAGTCCCCCAAAGCAAAACTTAAGTTTACCAGCAACTAGTTTCAAGCATTTATACTGCACTAGGTATTACAAGCAATCTAGAGATGAGTTAAAAGTATATGACAGGATGTGCGAAAGTTATATACAAGTATTCTGCCATTTTATATGAGGGAGTTGAGGACCAGTAATCCCCAGGGGCCTGGAACCAATCCCCTGCAGATATCAAGGGTTGACCATACTCCTAATAAGATACATTTGCTTTAATCTTGATTACAATTTTAACATCTTCACCTTCAGTTTAACAGACAGAAAACAGGATTTATGTACTCATGAGAGCTGATTTTTCTTACATTTCTTGAGTAGGAGATGATTAGGCAAAGTACGATTCAATTTTCCTAACATCTGTTGAAAATTTAGGTGCCAGGCACAGTGTCAGGATAGTGTGGGATAATAAAAACAAAGTAAGACACGGCTGTACCTCCAGGATTTAAAAGCCAGTAGGGAAGACAGACATACATACATAGTAAGTATAAACTTGGATGTAATTTCCCCAAACCCCAAAAGCGAATGTCAGCCTTTATTCAAACTGAGATGTCTGTAAGATTCCCAGTAGAGAGCGTCAACTCTCTTGGTCTGCACAGGCTACAAGGGCGAGCACCAGCGGGGCATGGTAGGGTGCTGACAGTGTGCCACTTGTTAAGATAATAATGTTCTCTGGCAAGAAACTACAATTTTTAAGAATTCACAAACCACAGATATTCACAGTAAAAGTGGCTTTGGAAAACAACATCACTTAACACTTTGATTATGAAATATATTCCCTTTGGTCCTGTCTCAGAACATATGAAGTTAGAGACATACTGTTTATCTGACCTCTGATATAGCTAGGGAAGCAGTCACACTAAGTACTGGAATGGCTTTGGATTGCTGCTGGAGAAGGTTTGTTGCTGTTTTTAACTACACTGGTTGTTCAGTTAGGAATTAAAAATTTTGAAAGAACAGTAATTAAACTCAAGTTCAGGAATGAATTCCAAATTATAAAATTAACCATTCAGTTCAGTTCAGTTGCTTAGTCGTGTCCGACTCTTTGCGACCCCATGAATCGCAGCACGCTAGGCCTCCCTGTCCATCACCAACTCCCGGAGTTTACTCAAACTCATGTCCATCGAGTCGGTGATGCCATTCAGCCATCTCATCCTCTGTCGTCCCCTTCTCCTCCTGCCCCCAATCCCTCCCAGCATCAGGGTCTTTTCCAATGAGTCAACTCTTCGCTTGAAGTGGCCAAAGTATTGGAGTTTCAGCTTCAGCATCAGTCCTTCCAATGAACACCCAGGACTGATCTTCAGGATGGACTGGTTGGATCTCCTTGCAGTCTCTCAAGGGACTCTCAAGAGTCTTCTCCAACACCACAGTTCAAAAGCATCAATTTTTCGGTGCTCAGCTTTCTTCACAGTCCAACTCTCACATCCATATTAACCATTAGACAGCATTAATTCACAAGAACATTCAGATTCAAAGTAGAGTAATTTTTCTCAAAATGAAGACTGCAGCAGAGCATTGTGAGGAAAGCAGGAGACAGAAACTGCAAAGGTCAGGTCTTTTCGGAACCTGATATCACACTAATACTAGTCATCAGCACATCTTTTAGTCACCAACATCTTTTTCCCAATTATCCTTCTCCCATCTACCTGCCCTCTGCTCCTACTCACTGCTTACGGAAGATCAAAGAGCAAAGAAGAACCAGAAAATGTTATGAAAATGTTATGCCTGCTCTCTCTCTTCTAAAATACAAAATTACTATACTTTCTGTTGTTATCAGGCAACAGAATAACAGAGAAGTCTCTAAAAGAATGTACAAATGAAAAACCAGAGAACAGTATTTTGCTAATTTAAATTGTAGGTCTAAGTTTCAAACTTTAGCTGGGGAACATTATAGTCTTCTTTGGAACGTAGGCATAACTAAAGGAGAGAATGTGATTAAAAACTTTTTTTGCTGTGGAACTAATACATCAAACTTTGTCAATAAAAAAATTATTAGCACCCAAGATGAGAAAGTTGGAACAATTCCTAGCTCCTCCTGATTCTAGTCTTACAAGTAAAACTTCATTATTTCATTGCAAGTAATGTGAACTCTACACATTTAAAAAAATCCATATATAAAATATGAGAACATATTCCAAAGCGACTCATATACAATGTATTTTTGCCATTTGTTAGCCTATAAGTTATAACCCAAATAGCCACATAGGAAAGAACAACACAGGCTCACCTACTTAAGATCTCTAAGGACTCAAGGCTGTTATGTTGCCTCTCTGCTTTATATTCTATTTATATATTATACAAAAACTACATTTTTCACAAAGAAATATTTATTATATGCAAATAAGTTCACTGTGCAGTAGACAGTCTTTTAGTCTTCAACATTGACAACATTTTAGAATATGAAACTTCCACTAGGACTTCCCTGGTATCTCAGCGGTAAAGAATCCACCTGCCGATGCAGGAGACATGGGTTCAATCCTTGGCCAGGGAAGATACCACATGCTGCAGTGCTACGAAGCCCATACGCCACAACTATTAAGCCTGTGATCTAGAGCCTGTGAACTGCAACTTTTGAGCCCACGTGCTGCAACTACTGAAGCTCGTGAGCCCTAGAGCCAGTGCTCTGCAACAAGAGAAGCCACTGCAATGAGAAGCCTGCGCACAGCAACTAGAGTAGCCCTTGCTCACCACAGTAGGAGAAAGCCCCTGCAGCAACGAAGGCTCAGCACAGCCAAAAACAAATAAATAAGTTTTTAAAACTTTCATTAACAGGTAGTAAAGCCCATGTGTTGTCCTTTGTAGATAAAACTTATACACTAATATTATTATTATATTAATCAATGTGTGCCTTGAATTTATGTTTTCAGTAGTAGTGATTATCTTGTATTAAGCTCTGACCAAGTTTCCCTCGAGAGCAACAGAATCCTCTGAAATTTAGCTGGTTGGGGTTTGATACGCAATTTGTGGTAAGCCTAGTCACCCTTATTAGGCCTCACTAACTGATGCTCTAAGGAAATGCTTCACTGACCGCAGACAAAATGGAGCCAGTAATCTTTACTGACTACTGTCCCACAGCATGTTAATATATGATATGGAACCCTCAAGTCCTCAACAGATACATTACTGATCTGGACATTTCCTTCTTGTCAACAAATTAGATATAGGATTTACATAATCTGAACTATCAGCAATTCAAAACTATCAAAAGAATCACAGTAGCAGCAGTTATAATGCTACATGATAAACAAATCTACAACTCTTAATGACATATGTTCATCCAGAAGGGAGAAAATACACCCATGTGCAGACATGGATAAAGTCATCATCAGTTATTTAACCACACTTCTCATGATGTATTAAAACAGTATTATTTTTTAAAAAAGTATTATACTAGGAACCACCTATACTCATTTACAACACCCTCAACAGTACAATGAGCAAGGATAAATACCAAAAGAGAGAGAAGAATTAATCCACAGAATTCACAAAGATGATTACCTGGTAGTCTGGTTTTGTAAAATAATCCAAAGAGGCGATGTGCTCCAGAAAGATGCTGAATTCTGGAGGGAGATGTTTCAACATAAGCCTGTGCTCATACCTCTCCTTAATAGAGCCCACTTGTTCCTGGGAAGTAAAGCGAAAAAGAACTAAAGTCAATTTCTCTTGGAAGCTACACATTAAGAGCCTCTCAGTCTCAAGGGTGTGTAAAATTGAACAATATAATGTGACAATTAAAAATTAAAAGCCTGCCATTTCTTTTCTTGGCAACCATCAGTGTTTTCTCTGTTTTGTAGATAGGTTCATTTGTGCCACATTTTAGATTCCACACTGTAAGTGACATCATACAGTAGGTGTCTTTTTCTGACTTACTTCACTTAAAAGACCTAATTGATTTTAAAATAGAAAAAAGAGAACTAGTGAAAATAAAGCTAAGAGAGCTCAAAATATAATCAGAAATGACAGTTGTACTTAAATTAGCATTGCCATAGAAAAAGTCATAATATCAGCTCATAGAAAGAAAAATATACATATTAGGATATAGTGAAAGGGTTGGAAAATGTTAATGCTTATACATAAGTATAATTTCAACAAAAAATGCCTACCCAGGAGAAATTTTTACTCCTTCCCCTACCAAAACTGATGCTTCCATTTTCAAAATTACCTTGTCCTTTATTTTTCTCCAAGGGAGCTGACCAACCACAAATTCCACCAACATGTAGAACAAGGACCAAAGGTCATCATGTCTTCCCATTTCCTTCATAAGCAAAAGAGAATTCAGTCACATTACATTACTGCTCCTATGAGTACATTACATTGTCTAAGGCCTAACCATTGTGTTTTCATTTTCCCATAAAACTATCTGGCAGGTATATCTACGTATCCATATAGCTATAAAGCAATCTACATGGTAGAACAGATTTACTGAAAAACTTTGATATAAAGAACACCCCAAAACCCAGAAATACTGGAAGTAATGTATTTAAGCACCCATTAATTAATAAATGAGTTAATTAATTAGTAAAGGAAGGTGGTTGCCAAGGAATTCAGGGAAGGGGGAAAGGGGAGTCAGTGCTAAGTGGGTACAGAGTTTCAATGTTGCAAAATGAAAAAGCTGTAGAAATCTGGTGCAAAATAATGTGGATATACTTAACACTACTTAATTATATATATATCAAAATGGTTAAGGCAGCAAATTGAATGTTATGTTCTTTACTACAATGTAAAAAAAGATGAAGCAGCAGCAAAGAAAATCTTTAGAACCAAAATGAAAAGAAAGCTGGAAACATGAAAAGCAACCTAAGACTGAAGCTTTGGTTTTGGCTGTTTTGGAGGCATCTGTCATAGGTTTATCAACCAGGGTTTTATCAGTCATGAAGAGGACAGGTGTAAAAACATTAAGCCTACACAAGACAGGAGTTGCAACTGAGACATTGCCCCACCTCTACCCCCACCATATAGCTAGGACCCTCAAAGGGCTTTCTTTAATGCAATATTTGGTATGTATGTTATTACTACAATAATTTTATTCTCGGTAAAATTTGACCACTATCAAAGAGATAGAGTGGTTTTTTTTTCTTAAAAAAAACAAAACAAACAAACAAACAACATCCTGAGAATCTGTTACCATAGGCCCTACCCCTCACTCAGATTTGGGGTTTAAATTTATATTGTCTATGTGGTCCAGGAAACCAAGTCCAGAAATGGTGTTTTCTGGGTGATCCTGTTCTGAAGTAAGGACAGATGCAAATGAAAATCTTCTCAAGGTAAAAAAGCACCCTTAAATTTAGGCCTCTTTGAAGTCTTATAGATAAAACCCCACCAGATCATTATTTGAAATAGCCCAGGTTCCTCTGTCCACAGGATTTTCCAGGCAAGAATACTGGAGTGGGTTTCCATTTTCTTCTCCAGGGGAATCTTCCTGACTCAGGGATCAAACCCATGTCTCCTGCATTGGTAAGCATATTCTTTACCACTGAGCCACCAGGGAAGCCCTTAGGAAGCATTACAAATCTCAAAGAGAATAAATATAAAGAAATCCACACTAAGGCAGATTTGAACATTTCTACAGGACACCAAAGACAAAGAGAAGATACCAAAAGTAGTCAAGAAAAAAAGACGATTAAATGCAAGCTTCCCTGGTGGCTCAGATGGTAAAAGCGTCTGCTTACAATGTGGAAGACCCGGGTTCTATCCCTGGGTGGGGGAGATCTCCTGGAGAAGGAAATGGCAACCCACTCTAGTACTCTTGCCTGGAAAATTCCATGGATGGAGGAGTCTCGTAGGCTACAGTCCATGGGGTCCCAAAGAGTTGGACACAACTGAGCGATTTCACTTTCACTTTTCACTTTCAACAATAATTAAATGGATAAAGATCTCAGTAAGAACCACAGAACCAGAAGTAAAATAATTTCTTCAAAGTATTACAATAAATGGGCTTCCCAGGTGGTGCAGTCGTAAAGAATCCTCCTGCCAAAGCAGGAGACATGGGTTTGATCCCTGTGTCAGGAAGATCCCCTGGAGTAGGAAATGACAACCCACTTCAGTAATCTTGCCTAGAAAATTCCATGTACAGAGAAGCCTAGTGGGCTACAACCCATGGGGTTGGAAAGAGTCGGCCATGATTGAGTGATGGAGCGCATATACATTGCGATAAAACAAATATTAACAAAGGATTAAAATGCAGGAAAACAATGAGATGAAGTAAACAGTATTCAAGTATTTTGAAAAGTCCTTGTATTGTTTGGAAATTATTCATGTTAAAAGTTTCAGCTTCTCTAAATAAACCTGTTTTCACTTAAAACAAAAAACAAACAAAAAAGGTTAAGATTTAGGTACCCCCAAAATAGAAATGCAGTGCATTAAGATTAGAAATGATCAAATCAAGGTCACAGAGCATGGAAGAAAGAAGTATATTAGAATTACCTGGGAATTATTTTTAAACTAGACAAGACTCTCTCAAGGTTCTACTTGTATTCCTCTGTCACCATATACACTGACGATCAGTATTGTGAAGCTGTGCTACCGTGTAAAGCATTCTACTCCTCAGGTGTGTCGGGACCAGAAAAGAAGGGTAAGAACCACTGCAATATGCTATCAAATTTCCCTACCAACATTAATAAGCAGGTTAACAGAACAGCTGATAGATCACTCTATGCTAGAAAGGCTTTTAGAAGAAATCTCTACTCTTCAAACAACAACAAAAAAAAACAACACACATAATCTCTTTCTAGTAGCTGTTTTGGAAATGCTTATATTATGATCCCTGACCATGTTTATGCTTATCTCAAAATGAACGTCATATTTCAAAGATTCCGATGTGGACATATTCTTTAACAGAATTAATTAGAAAGCATAGTACTTCTAAAATTTTGCAAGAATCTATCTGGAGAATGAATACTCTCTTTTCAAGATAGAATAATTAACTAAATACCAAAAAAATAAAGCACACTGAATCAAACCAAATCAAATCAAAATCAGATGCTTGGCAGAGTATTTCACAAAGATAGAAGAATACTTTATTTTCAATTTATAATCACGTCCTAAGAAACCAAGTTAACTGAAGCATTGCGTGTAAAACCACAGCTCTCTCGTCCTATCACATTTAGCATCAGTCAAGTTTTTTTTTTTATTAGTTGGAGGCTAATTACTTCACAACATTTCAGTGGGTTTTGTCATACATTGATATGAATCAGCCACAGATTTACACGTATTCCCCATCCCGATCCCCCCTCCCACCTCCCTCTCCACCCGATTCCTCTGGGTCTTCCCAGTGCACCAGGCCCGAGCACTTGTCTCATGCATCCCACCTGGGCTGGTGATCTGCAGTCAAGTTTTAATTAAAGCAGTTTTGGCTTCACAAGAATAAGGTAACAAAAATCAAGAGATTTCTCTTTATCAAGGAATCACATGTTAAATTTCCCAACTCTCTCCAAACAAGTTCAAGGATTGAGAATCCTTAAGTACTCACCTTTCCTACTCATAACTAAAGTTCAGGGTGAGGAAAAAAAAATATTAGAGCAAAACAAAAGGATAAAAGTAAGAAGAAAGAGAGAGAGAAGTTTTGAAAATTTAACCCAAAAAGAGATGAACAATTCACTAAAGATGAAAGAAAAATTTAAGTTTCTATACTTTAGATCTTCATGAAAACAAATGTTTGATGGAGAGAGGATATAACAGATTAGATGTATATTACAGATAAAATGATGACCTCCATTTCATTATATATTGATAATATGAATTCCCAAATAACTTCCTGAATAAGAACACAGATGTCTTATTTATGCAAAATTTTTTAATAAATGTATTAATACTTATATCTAATTAAGGACACAAGATTCCCCATAGATGTATATATAATTAGCTATTATATTTTCTGCCAAATTCAGTTTTACTTTCTCTGCAGCTGCACACATCTATTCTATATCTACCACACACCCCCCCATGCATTAGTGTCACCAACACCTCTGTACTCTAACGTGAAGAAGTCAATCTGATTCAAGCATCAGCATGCTCAGACAGCTATGACTCTAGTTCAGCACTTACCCTGTTCCGATGAGCATTGACTGATGCATAACGAACTGTCCCTCGAAAGCCTGCCACAGCTCGAGGCTACAAAACCAAGCAAAGAATAATAAATGAACTTTAAATAGCATAAGATTCAGCATATTTGAGCTTATGAAGTAGAAGGGAGAAACATGTATTATAGTCAAGAAAACATGACTTAAATTTCTAACTTTTTTTAAATAACTGAAATTATAAAAATTAGAGGAGAGTATCTCTAAATTATATGTTTAAAATATAATAGCTATTACTGAGTCCCATTTTAATTATCAATGAATCTCATTTTTTCTAAATACATTTTAAAATAAAGTAGGATTTATGATAAATAAACTCTATCCATGAGAAAACATAAATGCTTTCATGTACCCAGAATCATGCCAAGCATCACAGTATACACATTAATATTCAGACTCTGGTCATAAATAAGTACATTAAAAACATGAAGTCTAGGTAAACCAAGATACCACCTTCTTTGTCTTGGCTATATCATTCAAACTCAATTCAGACATGGCGGCAACTTGAACCTCTCCCTATACGTGTAATTCACATATTCGTAAATTCAAGTTATTGTGCACTTATTATGTGCCAGGTACTGGGAATAAACTCTACATAATATGTGAATACCAGTCCCAGAGAGCTCAACTTGGAATAAAGTCCAAATTCTACTTATTTGGCCTACAATAGTTCCATGATTCTGGTACTTGCCTCAGGCCAAAATGGATTTACTTGAGGTTTCCCCTCCAATCAAGTTTGTTTCCAGCTCAAGACTTTGTACCTGTTACTCTCTCTAGCTGGAACACCATCTCTCTACATGCCTCCAATGGCTGGCTCTTCTATCTCAAATTTAGCCCTCTGCTTGAATGTCACCTCCTCAGAGAAATATTCTTTAATCATCGTAATCTAAAATAATATCTGCCCTTGCAATGCCACTCTGTTCTTTTACTCTGCTTTATTTTTTTTTCACAAAACATCTTTTGCTACCTAAAATTAATTTTATTCATAATTTTACTTATTTGGTCTTTCCCTGCTTCTTTCAATGGAATATAAACTCTGATGGCAAAGTCTTTGTCTTGCTCACTTTACAGACACAGAAACAAGCTCTAAAAAGTAAACTTGTTTGAGGACACAGAATTAGTAGGTGATAAAACCAGGCATCAACCAAGGTCTTCTGACTTGAAATCATACACTCTATTTCACGCTAAATCACTTCAGTCGTGTCCAACTCTGCGACTCCAAGGACTGTAGTCCACCAGGCTCCTCTGCCCATGGGATTCTCCAGGCAAGAATGCTGGAGTGGGCTGCCATTTCCTTCTCCATGTTTCAACTTTACTGCTTCACAAATATCAAGTCAGTGCCTTTAAGATTCATGGATGGTGCTGTAGCTCAACAGGAAAACTGAAATACTTTAAAATGATCATGGCCAATAATTTTCATTAGTAGGCTTTTTTGCTCTCTTTTTCAATAATTTCAAATTATCCTCAATTAACACGTACTAATGTGGTAGTCTGAAGAGATTACAATGAATGTTATTTTAAAAATTTTCAGTTACCAGAGTCATTTCAGTCATATGCTATACACAGATAAACATTCTATGTGTTCTTCCTCCATTTGTTCATTTCTGCAACCTGTGTTTAATCTATTCATATTAATTATCTACTTATTTCTTCTTTCATCAAATTATCTTTTCTCCTTTAGTTATTCCTTTTTAGTTTTGAGATTTAAATATTTTTAAAATGTTCTTTGTATATAATGACAAGTCTCAGTAATCAAAAATTTCTGCAATCTACTTAAGCTCCCTTTTTTGTCCTTAGCTGCCATTCACTGACAATCACAGTCAACAGATCTCAATATTTTCCTAAGACATCATGACTAAGAGGAATATCCAATATCCTCAATTTGGTTGATGTAACTCTGAGGTTGGAGATTTCTCCTTCTAGGAGGAAAACATTTAAGAGTCCTTTGTTCTGGCTCTGACCTTACTTTTGCCATGGAAAGGTTGAGACAGAGATAAAGAGAGATCAGCTGCCTAGGCAGATTTTGATGTGATCCCTCCAAGAAATAATACCAGGTCAGGGAAATTCAGCCACCTTAAATAATGCAGAAAAAACAATTCAACCTAACTGGGGAAAGCAGCTATAAATGCAGGTAACTGTAATTGAAAGTAGATTATAATAAACACCAGTAGCAAAGTACAATGAGCTATGAAAGTCTAGGAGTGGTAAGAATTAGTTCTACTTGGTGAGAAGAAAAGAAAAGTCCTATGGAGGAAGGATGTCTTAAGAATAAGGCAACACATAACTAAGCCTTGAAATAGGTGATCTCCAGAAACTTCCTCAACAGATGGTAATTTGGCAATAGCTACCTCAGATGGTAAAGAATCTGCCTGCAATGCAGGAGACCTGGGTTCAATCCCAGGTCGGAAGATCCCCTGGAGAAGGAAATGGCAACCCACTCCAGTATTCTTGCCTGGAGAATTCCATGGACAAGGGGCCTGGCAGGCTACCATCCATGAGATTGTAAAGAGTGGGACACAACTGAGTGACTTTCACTATTAACCATCAAAGCTGCAAATGCATACATTCTCTTTGACCCAGCAATTACACTTCTGGAGATTTGTCTTACAGATATACACTTTGCAGCTGCTCTATATTCTGACATGGAAAGATCTCCTAGATACACTGTAAAGTGAAAAAAAAGGGTAGTGCTGAATGTACATCATGCCACCTTTGAATCAAAAAGGAAAAAATAAGAGTACACATTTGTATTTATTGTATACACATAATGAAATTCAGAAAGAATATGTTAAGGAACTAAATGTTAAGAACAGAGGAGCCTGGCGGGCTACGGTACATAGGGTCGCAGAGAGTCAGACACGACTGAAGCAACTAAGCAGAAGCAGCATGCAAGCATTATCTAAAATGTCCAGTTTCCAACAACAACAAAAAATTACAAGACATGCAAAGAAACAGGACAGTGTGATCCATATATGTAAAAAAAACGTAGGCAACAAAAACCGCTTATGAGAATGACTAGATGCTGGGCATAACAAAAAAATATTTCAAGGTAGGTATTATAAGTATGTTCATAGAACTAAAGGAAAGCTTGATTAAAGAAAGGAAAGTATAATGGCAAATGGCAATGACATATCAAACAGGGACTATCACTAAAGAGAAATTTAAAAACAGAACTAAATGTAAATTCTGGGTATGACAAATACAGTAACTGAAACAGAAGCAGTATATGATGTAGAAAGAAGCTCAGACTGCAAAAAAGACCCTTGATCCTAAAGGGGTAATGTGTGTTCTTACAAGATACACTCTAACTCTGTGTATGTTTTTAAAAGCTGTAACACTCAATAATAAAATTAATGAATACCATCTGTAACGTAATCATAAACTCTATATGGTACTTCTTGGATGATATCCATTCTCTTAACACAATCGGCAGGCATTTCTTTAAAAATAGTGATACTATAATAAGTTAATCCTCAAATATTTAATAATAGTATGAAAAATCTTACTGGTCTGACGTCACCACAGGAATTGGTAAACTGTCGAGCCAAGCCAAAATCAAGCATATAACATTTCCGACATGTACTAGGAAAGCGACCCATGGCAAAGTTTGACTAGAAAATAAAGAAGGAAAATATACCTATTATTATTATACTTAGTCCTTATATCTCATCCTTCCTGTATTTTAATTCTTCTATTTAAACTCTATATAATACACATCCCACATATACTGCTCTAGTCAACGTTTATTGGATATTAATACATAATTTTGCTGCAGGATCTATTAATGCCTAAGATCAGGTGAACTTGAGCAAAAAAAATTTATGTGACTATTATAAAGTTACATAAAATACAACATTGATTTAATTGGAGTCAGTACTCTAAGTTTCTTGAAATTCTAGTCTAAGTCACTACTTAAACAATCACCCAGCCCTTACTTTTTAAAATGGGAAGAACTAGGAGTGAACAAGATAGAATATATAGTCCAGAAATTGAAATGAATTTCCTATCAGCATCATGAAGCTGAATTTCACTAAGTGCAAAAGTTAAAATACAATTCAAGGAAACATAACAGACTTAAGGACAATATATTTTCCATTCTTCCTTTAACAAAGATAAATGTAACATTAAATGACCACAAGTTTGCAAAAATGGGTATCTTAAGTAAACACATTTATAAAAGCAAAAGTCTAATTGTTATAGAATTGTTAGCTTTTATTTTAAAATACTATTCTACTTAGGGAGATTTCTAATCAAATTGGAAACTCTTCAATTACCATGGTTCTCAAATAATGACATTAAACTTGACATATAAATAAAAGCAGGAAAAATCTACATTACATTAAGTCTGACTCAACTACATTAATTTTAGCTGTCATTTTCATGTAAACTGTTTAATTTTTGAAATCATGTAGCAACAGATGGGTAAAATTTTCAACTGCAACAAGCAACACAATAAATTTATAGTAAATACAGCATATCAGAAATGGGTCATCTCCCCTGTGAGTAATACAAAAACCAAGAAGGAGAAAACAAAAGCATATTTAACAGTTACAGAAATCACAATTTCTAGGAAACCAGAATAGAAAAAAATACTATATTGGCACTGTAGCACTCAGGAGAAAAAGCAAGCTCTTTTGTAATTGATGGTTTCTTTCAAGTATAATTTGTCACTTGAGAAATAGTTCAAATTACACAATGCCAACATCTAAAAGCAACATACATCTGTATTTTTAACCAATATCAGAAAAAAGAAATGCAAAGAATGACTATAAAATTTAGGTGTAAGGCTAAGTAAGCATCAGTGTTAACACGTAAGTCAAACATTAGTAATTTTTAATTTGGCTGCTGAGCAACACTTTCATTGTATGAGAAAAGCTCTTGATTATAAATTACAGTATATAATTATCATTTTAAAAAAATTAAAAGGCAACTTACAATACATTTCAAGGTTACATCTCTGCCATGGAAACTGAAATATAATATATTATCTTGTATTTAACATAGAAACCTACGTTTGTAACTTACTGTGTCCCATCATAAGACTGGGTTTCCCAGGTGGTGCGCTGGTAAAGAACCTGCCTGCCAATGCAGGAGACACAAGAGATGTGTGTTTGATCCCTGGGTTGGGAAGATCCTCTGGAATAGGAAATGGCAACCTGCTCCAATATTCTTGCCTGGAAAATTCCATGGACAGAGGAGCCTGGCAGGCTACAATCCATAGAGTTGCAAAGAGTCTGACACCACTGAGTGACTTATGATGTGAGCACACACACACACATCATAAGACTAATAAGAGTGCCAAGCAAACTCATTCTGAGCTCTGGCAGGAAAAGGCCCCCTACCGGTTTAATGTCTCGGTGCAAGAATCCCACAGAATGGATACTCTCAATAGACTCCAGAATCTGTCTACCCAACCGAAGAGTAGTGCTAATGGTGAACGTGCCCCGGGACTGGCTACGGCGTAGATCTGCCAGATTCCGACCCTGTGGAAACCAAATAGATACTTTCAAGTATGCTACTGAAAGTATGAGAGAAGAGTAGAGAATTATTCATTTACCATTAAAAAATGTTTTGACTGAACTAGCAAGGATTTTATCTGAATCATGATTCTCTCACTCAAGAGAAGAATTCTCAAGATAATGTATGAACATTTCAGACAAATTTAAGAATAACCAAAGCTTTTTTAAACTTTTTTTTTTAATGAAGGACTCTTTAAATTCTATAGTACTTCATAGTTTGCAAGTTTCACACACATGATTTCATAGAATGCCATAAAAACACTTTTCAAAAATCTCCTATCCCTATATTGCTCCATCTCCTGCTTCCCTCTCACCACTGTGAACCTGCTTCTTTTTTGTTTTACTCACTAGTTTGTTGTAATTTTTAGATTTCACATAAAAGTTATATCATATAGTATTTGTCTTTATCTATTCTGTGTCTATAACATATTATGTTCTTGAGTCATCATATTTCCCTTTGTCACTGATGTCATAATAAAATGTAGTCTTGATTACATAAAAAAGATATACATATACAGGGCAGTAATTCCTCATTATTGCCTAACATATATTCCTATACAAACTACTTAACTTTTCTATGTCACAGCTTCCTTATAAAATGGGGCCAATAATACCTACCTGATACTGTTTTATAAAGCTTAAACAAGATCCATGTAGTGTCTGGCACATAGTAGGTACTCAATAAGTGCTAATTACTATTATAAATAAAAATGATATGAAACACTCAATCATAGCAGTAGATAAAAGCGAGGAATTTATCTAGCCTGTGCCAGATGTATTACATTCATGACTGTATTTAGTCCTTAGCACCCTAAACAGAAGTTGTTACACCAGTTTTTCAGATGAGGATACTAAGGCTCCGAGAGTTTAAAAAATGTTAACCTGTTAAGAAAAGTTGTTCTTCAAATCTAAGTCTGTTTAACTGGAAAGTGTTCTTTTTCCACTTTACAGTACTGATCTACCCAGAAGACTCCTTATTGAGTAGGTAACAAATCAGCATTCTGATTGAGAATAGGCTATGATGCTGCAGTTCCACCTGGAGCATTTATATGAAGAATTTATATACATAGTAATATGGAATGAATATTATTAAATAAAAAAAGAAACACATTTCTCCCTAAATAATGCTATAAATTTAACATGATCCAATAAATATATAAGAGGATTTTATTATTAAAAATTTTAAACATACTCAAAAGGAAAGAAAGTAATATAATGAACCCTCATACACCTATCCATCACTCAGAATTAATAATTATCAATTAATGGCCAATCTTTTTTCATCTGTTATCCACCCCACCCCCAATATGTAACATACAATGTCTCCTTTCCTACACACATATAGTGGATAATTCTCATGAAAATTTTAACCATAATTTCACCTACATATATTAGGCAAAGAAATGAAAATATATAATAAAATCAAAGAAATTATATGCCAGCAGTTCTATCACAAAAAATTTGAAACTGGAAATATCAATATAAACCATGATATAGTTTTTCTTTTAAAAAAATTTATATACCCTGAACCTATTCACTTGAAAAGAATTTAAAACAATGACCAACCCAATTGCAGGGACCCACAGCATCCAGATTCTGGTCTCTAAATACCATTTCTCATTAAGAGGAATCAGAAAGTAAACTGTGTAAAGTCACTCAGTTGTGTCCGACTCTGTGTGACTCCATGGACTGTAGCCTGCCAGGCTCCTCTGTCCATGAAATTTTCCAGGCAATCATAGGGAGTGGGTTGCTATTTCCTCCTCCAGGGTCAGAGAGTAAGGGTGCTATCAGAGCTCCCTACTGGGAGCCAATTCATTTTTCTGAAAACTTGAAATTAAAGAATCAAACATTAGTCCTGCCTTTCCGTGTGAAATGTACCTAAGGATAACCTAATAATTGATGGAATGCTCTTAAAAGAATTCCAGTAATAAACTGGAATTTTATTCCAGTAAAAAAATTCCAGTAATAAAGAGGAATTATAAAATTATAACTGTATATTTGCAACCCCACTGAAGTAAAGAATTTTGGCAGTGATTACTAATGGGTTGATAAAACCTAAGAGAAAAATTAGTGCTCAGATGGTAAAGAATCTGCCTGTGATGTGGGAGACCTGGGTTCAATCCCTGGGTTGGAACAATCCCCTGGAGGAGGGCATGGCAAGCCACTCTGGCATGGCAACCCACTCCAGTATTCTTGCCTGGAGAATCCCTATGGACTGAGGAGCCTGGCGGGCTATAGTCCATGGGGTCACAAAGAGTCAGACATGACTGACTCAGCACACACAAGAGAAAAATTATGGGAACTTTAAAATGGATGGAGAGGCTGATAGCCTCAGAACCTCACTGATTCAATCTTAACACAACTAAAAGAGACAAGCAACACTGTCTGCTGATATAATATAAATAGGAAGCACACAACCCATCTCTGAAGTATTCTAGCAAAATAAAAATGGAATCTGATCTAATCACAAATTTATAGAGAATACAGGGGACAGAAGAATATGTTAAATATTACCACATGGAGACAATTAGCAAAATCCAGAGTATGGAAACTTCTGCATAACAAATGATTTTTTTAATCAATGACAATACAAACAACAAAAAGAAAACTTAAGAAAAAAAAATGAGAGGGAACTTTTAAAAAGCGGCTTAAGAGGGACTTTCCTGGTAGTCCAGTGGCTAAGACTCCAGGCTCCCAATGCAGGGGGCCCAGGTTCAATCCCTAGTACCCCTGGTTAGGGAACTAGATTCCACGTGCCACATCTAAGATCCTGCATGCCACAACTGATATCCCGCATAAAAACTCCTCATGCCACAATGATGATCAGACATCCACAACTGAGACCCGGAACAGCCAAATAAATAAATATTAAAAAAAAAATAAAAATAGGGGCTTGCCTGGTGGTCTCGTGGTTAAGAATCCACCTGCAATTGCAGGGGACACGGATTTGACCCCTGGTCTGGGAAAATTCCACACGCTGCAGAGCTACTAAGCCAGTGCACCACAACTACTGAGCCCACATGCTGCAACTACTGAGCCCACACTCCTAGAGCCCATGCTCAGCAACGAGAGAAGCTACTGCCGGGAGAAGCCTGTGCACAGCAAGAAGAGTAGCCCTGGCTTGCTGCAATTAGAAAGAGCCTACCTGCAGTAACAAAGACCCAGCATGGCCAAAAATAAATAATAAATAAAAAACCTTTAAAAAAAAAATTTTGTTTAAAAAAAAAATAAAAAATAAGAGGCTTAAGATATACATATCCACCAAATACAATGTATAAACCGTGTCTGGAACCAGATTCAAGTATAACAAATATAAAAAATGAGAGATACAACCAAGAAAATGTGAAGACTGACTTGATAATTGATACTATTATTAAGATATTATTGTGTATTATTGGTTACTAGTGGAAAAAAAAGAATCCTTGACTATATATTGATATATTTATGATAAAATATGACTTCAACTTGCTTTGAAATCATCTGGGGAAGGAGAAGAAAGGCAGAATACAGCTCTACTTTCATTTATATTTAATTTTTTCCACAATAATAAAAAGTTCAAAAATATATGGCAGCCCTGATGTTAGGCAATCTAGATCTACATCTACGCTGGTTACAGGATTCAAAACATTTTTTGCCCTTTCCTAGGTGATATGCTTATCACAAAATACCATCCTTTGGCTATACAAGGATGATCACATAAAAAGCCTCAATGGTGACAGGATAGCAAACGAGACCTGGCCACGGTCTTCCTAGTAGATATGAGAAAATAAACGGGTATGACTGCTTGAGCCCTATTAGATTTCAGACCCATTTTCATGGTAAATAGCTAGAATTTCTACAGGAGAAATAGGATTATTCCTTAAAAATTTTAAAGTAGATATTATATAACTGAATCACCAGGAGACAAAGACTAAAGTTAGCTTAAGAACAATGAGGGTTTTTAGAAGAAATTAGAAATGTCGGTGAGAAACTGGGTCTGAGCATATAAATTTTATCAAAATATATGGGGAAACCCTAGCAGTCAACTTTAATATGTCAAACAAGAGAAAGAACCCTCAAACAGTTATACCAGCTTTAGTCTTAAATCAAGTCCAACATATAGAGATGGCAAGTTAATGGTGGGTTAATTTTTTTATGATGGAGAAAAAAAACAAACAAACCAGCATGCAAGTCAAATCAAAGCATTCTTAGATGAGTCCACAGGAGCTTGCCAAAGGTCACAAGAGCCATCACTGCCTGATATACACCATCCTCCTTAGTTTTCCATCCTTGCATCTGCCTCATTTCCAGAAGTGAGATTAAGGTGAGTGTAAATAAAATAAAAAAGACTAGATGCTAGGACTAAGAGAGACTCTACAGACTTAAAAAGCATCTCCACATCGTCTAGTCAGTAGTAGTCTATACACAAAAATAAAAGAGTTTTCTCTTATTGTGCCAAGAATATTGGCCCAAGGCGTCCATCAAGTAAGTCCTAACACCCATCAAGTTAGTCAGTCCCAGGAAAACCTCAATCCTCCTTGAGCTAAAGTCTCTTCATTTGCGAAATGGGGGTAAAACCTTCCCTATCCTCTTCAGGGGAAATGATAAGGATCAAGTAAGATGCATAATAAATCCAGAAGAAAAAAACTATAAAATAGCATACAAAAGTTATATTATTATTATAGGCCAAAGTGAGAGACGGCAAGGTTCATATTAATGACCTAAAAAGATACAGGGATTCTGCTTCAAGTAAAAAAACTATGCTGGCTCAAGAGTAGTGAATCACATGACTCAGAGATATCAAGACAATAGTCTGCAGGAATTTAATGTCTATAGATCTAAATCAAATGCTGAAGGATAGCTGAGGGAAACAAGAAGAGGAAGAATTTAGGCGAGGATTTATGTCTCTGAAATCACTACTAAGTAGTTAAGCTGAAAAAATGAATAAACAAAAGAACCAAATGCCTAAAACCAACTTTGCTAAAGATGAAGGGAAACCCTGAGAACTCTAAGTTCTCTTAAGTTAGGCAGCAAAGTGATCTATAGCTTTTACACTTTGATGGTAAGTACAGGCTCAGAACTGTGTGTGTGTGTGTGTGTGTGTGTGTGTGCACGTGTGTATGCGTGTGCACGCGCATGTGTTCATTCAGGGGCAGGGGCAGAGGCAGTGTCAGTGTCAGAGAGAATGGGCTGATTTCCCTCTTTCTGCTGCAGTCATTACTTCAATGCTCCCTTTCTGAATTTCTGTCATCTGCTACCCAACCCAACTCCACTCTCCATCTCAAGGGCAGGAGAACAGAGCTATGTTAATAGTAAAGAGAAAGGAGAACAGCATTTCTCTCCATCTCATTTTAAAATTTTCAAACAGTCAAGGTTGATATTTGTGAAAATGGGAACCTAGAGTCCCTAACATAATAAATGATGGAGAAGGAAGGGACAGGAACAGGGCAAAACTCATTATATCCAGTAATCCATGTGGGGATCAAAAATTTGGCAATGATGACAATCAATGAAGATGTGCATCAGAGAAAACAGTTGATAAAGACAACCCTTCCATCTTTGGAAAAATCTGTTATCACCAGGTCTGTTTAAATATATACCATCTGCATAGCATAAAACATTATGCAATGTTACCAAGAATGTTGTTAATTTTATTCATATCTACTGTAATTAGGTACTTTGATCAAAATTGGTCAATTTTAAGATACATTTTCAAAGTAACCTACCTGCAACTGCATGACCACGTAGTTGAATCGATCATTCCTCCCACAACCAATAAATCTACAAACATGGTCTTTCCCTGGATAAAAAGAAAGAAAGACACAAGACAGTACAAAAGGTTATACTATAGTTTCTCTTCTCAAAAATTAATAATTTGTTTTTCTGCATGTTATTTTAATGACTGAATATAAAAACCTGTCTTAAGAATCTTAACGACAGGATATCAGTATTATTCAAAATTTCTACCCACCTCTCTCCATATCCTACTCTGCTCTTTATATAGTAAAGTTTAAGTGTTTACTAAATGAATAAACAAATGAATGAGGGGACTAATGAATGATTATTTAGGAAGGAAACAATTAAGAGGTCATTTCAAATCAACTTGCTCAGACATGATACATATAAAAGAAAGAAGAGCTATAAACAAGAACTATGTTAGAAATATATATCCTGCATTTTGGATATGGCCTGCCATTCACCATTATAGACTCTGTGAATCACTTCATCTTTCTGGGCCCCACTGATATGGATTTACTCAGCAGTTTTCAACCTGAGTTTCACATGTGAAATCCAAGAAGGTGCTAGTGGCTGGGGTCCAGAGCGAAGCAGTGGAGCAGAGAGAGACTAGGCTTCTGCATCGGATTCAGCAACAGCAAACAAGGGTCCTAAAAGAGAATCAGGTCTGGTGGCTTCCAGGACCAGAAGACAGAATCTGGCTGGAGAACAATGAATGAAGGGAGGGATGGGATAACAGAATGAGATAGTACTGGAGAAATAGGCAGGCACCAGATCCCAGAGGATCCTGGACTCACTCATAATAAGGAATCTGAACCACATGTATAGGTCAGTGTTTTCAAACCCTAGCTGCTTATTAGAATTATCTGGGGAACTGTTTGAAAACTCCTACTAAACTTTTTTTTTTTTTTTTTTTACTGAATCAGAATCTATGGGGGAAAGATACAGGATATGAGCTTTCAAAAGTTCTCTGACCCAAAAGCAGACAGGCCATGGATGTTTTTGAAACATCCACATATTTGAAAACTACTGCTGAGTAGTGTGAGAAGCATCTAAAAGATTTTAACAGCAAGAAAAACACTTAAAACATTCCATTTTAGTACACTGCCATGGTAGCAATGAGGAAGACAGACTATAGGGAGGTCAATTATGGAGACAGAATGGTCATTCTGGGGACAGTTACAATATCCCAAGAGAGAACAGGGCTTGAACCTTTTTTTAATCTAATGTATTATAGTAGATATAGAAAAAAGAAACAGGATAAATCTGAGAGATGCTAAAGATGTAGTTACTGACTAGAAATGGGCACAATTAAATAAAAAGTTGTACTGAAATAAGAGAATGTAGTAAGTTGTATAGATTTTAAGGGCTATCAGAATGTTGAGTTTGAAGACAATCAGGTGAATTCAGCAGACAGTTGTAATTTCAAGCCTGAGACAAAAAACTGAGCTCCAGAAATTTACTGGGGAATGATTGGTTCATAGAAGGCAGATGGAACTACAAACATAAATGGAAGATTTCCAAGTTGAAAGAATAAAGAATGAGAAGACAAGAAACCTAAGAACAGAATTCTACAAAATGAACCATCTGAAAAGCATGAGTAGAAACAAAAGAGCCCATGAAGGGAGCAGAGTAATATCCTGAAAGGCAGGAGAAACCTACGAGAGATAAAGGTCACAGAATTCAAAGGAAGAAGTGGCCAGTGGCTGAGAAGAGCTCAGTAATATAAACAATTAGGAAGTTACTGGTGAGTGGAAGGGGTAGAAGCCAGTCCATAATGGGTTAAAGAATAAATGGAACATGAGACAGAGGGCAATCTTTGAAAAAGCTTCCTATAAAGTGAGGAAGTCACAGACCCAGAGCCAGGACAGACTTTAACAGACTGATGAGAAATATAATCCAACGTTCAAAAAGAATTAGTCCACTAATTTAAAATATAAATACAATCCAGGTTTAATTTAGTTAATGAGTCCACACTTCTCTCTTGCATCTGAGTTATCACATTGTTCTCTCATTCTCTGTGCTTCTGTTGAAAGGGGCCGTAACTAGCAAGAACAAGTACAATAGGAACAATAATTCACAATGTGTACAATGTATGTATATCACTTTACGTACATTTTACATATGTCTGCAAAACTAACTCATCTAATAAACTGTAGTAAGAGTGAAAGGATAAAATGACTGTCAACTGGCCAACTTACTCTTTTCTTCAGCTTCAAAGAAACAAAGAATCATTTTAAAGTATTTTCTTACTGTCCATTCCTCAAGACTCCAACTTCTTATTATGTAACAGTTAAATGCAGTATCTCTATTACAAAGGCATTTAAGTCATCTAATAACAAAAGGTCATACTAAATTTAACTCCTCTTGGAATGCTCTTTATAAAATATTTTTATAATACAAAATACTATTTATCTCTTGATACTAAAACCACCCTACTTTTAAAAAGATAAAAATCAAATAAACTAGACCTTTATTGGGTAACCAAAATACAAAGTCAGTAGCAAATTTTCTAGGATTCCCTGGTACATCTTCACTGCCTTAGGGAAGAGCTTAATGAATTCTTATCTCATACTTTATAACATAGTGTACCCACTGCTCTTATATTTTAGATACATGCAATTAATGAAACTACTTATTAAAGTTAGTTCATTAAATATGCACCAATTTTGGAAGCATGGAACAACTAGAATTTAATTGAAACAGTAACTCTTCACCACCATTTACAGCAGTTCTTAAAATAACTTTACAATAATTAGTATAAACTGAAGTTATCGTTCCATGAATACAGGGGCCCTATCTATGTTGTTCTGTTACTACCCCACAGTACCTGGCAAAGAGTGAAACACCTGATATTTGCAAATGAACAAACTAATGGAAATAATAACTACAATAATAATAATAAAGCATACACAATATGAAGCATACTGTGCTAGGCATTATATTAAGTGCTTTATATGTACTTAATTCTCACAACTTAAATGGCATAAGTATTATTATTTTCTCTATTTTTCCAAATTGAAAAATGGAGGCTTGGTGAGGTTAACTACTGTGTCTAAGACTCCACAGCTGGAAGACGACGGAGCAGTTTGATCCCAGAGTCTTTGTTCTTATCCATTATGCCAGGAATACTTGAAACAGATTTTAAAGTCAAGTAACACCTTGTAAATAAATATTAAAACTAAGCAGTAAATAAAGACTTTGACAAAATATGGGCTTCCCTCATAGCTCAGTCGGTAAAGAATCTGCCTGCAATGCAGGAGACCCGGGTTTGATTCCTGGGTTGGGAAGATCCCCTGGAGAAGGAAATGGCAATCTACTTCAGTATTCTTGCCTGGAAAATCCCATGGATGGAGGAGCCTGGTGGGCTACAGTCCATGGGGTGGCAAGAGTCGGACCGACATAGTGACTAAACCACCCACCATGACAGAATACAGAGAAGGAGATCCGCTATGTGCCAAGTACTAAAGCAAGCACTAGGAATACAAGATAAATTAAATAAGATCCATGCCCTCAAGGAATTCACAGTCTGGATATATAAACAAAAAATTACAATATGTATTAGTTAGTATGATGAGCTCTGCATTGTAGACAAATTGCTGTGGATACACAGAAGATGTGAAAATTTCATGAGGCTTTTCTAGAGCTAAATCATTAGATTTTAAATTATTAATAGAGTTAACAGACTAGAGGGCTAGATAAGAGGCTGAGGTGGGGGGCATGCTGAGATAAGAAAAGGACACTAAAGTCTTGTATGCCACATAAAGGAATTTAGATCTGACACATGATGGGTGGCAGTTGGGGGTGGGGGGAGGTAGCTCAAAGGTTTTCAGGCACGCTGCTGCTGCCGCCAAGTCGTGTCAGTCGTGTCCGACTCTGTGCGACCCCACAGACAGCAGCCCACCAGGCTCCCCCACCCCTGGGATTCTCCAGGCAAGAACACTGGAGTGGGTTGCCATTTCCTTCTCCAATGCATGAAAGTGAAGTCGCTCAGTCGTGTCTGACTCATACTGACTCCATGGACTGCAGCATGACAGCTACATAATTTGGCCTGTGTTTTGGCAAAGTAATGCTATTCACCATTAGATGCTGGTTATGGAAGAGCTGAAGGCAGAGAGATCAATTAGGAGGTTAATACAACAGATGAGGCAAAAGATAAGGAAGGTTCAAATTAAAGCACTGAGAATGAGAATTTAAAGAAGAGGAAAGATTTCAAATTAAGCTTTAAGAGACAGAATAGACAGATTACGCAAGAGAAGAAAGTGAATGAAGCCTTTTAAGTTAAGTGGACAAAGTAAACTGTATTAATATAAACCAAGACTAAAGTATGACACAGGATAATGATTTCTGGTTTGGGGATTTTGCACTGATTTATCTATAGAACATGCAAGTTGTGTTACAAATTTAGGGGTAGAGTTTAACAGAGGTCAACCATGTAAAGCCTCCCAGTGGCTCAGTGGTAAAAAATCTGCCTGCCAATGCAAGCAGACATGGGTTTGATCTCTGGGCTGGGAAGGTTTCCTGGAGAAAGAAATGGCAACCCACTCCAGTATTCTTGCCTGGAGAATCCCATGGACAGAGGCACCAGGTGGGCTACAGTCCATAGGGTCGCAGAGTCGGACACAACTGAGCACACACACACAACTATGCAAAGTGATAGATCTATGTATTGTCAATGAGGTAGGAGGTGACGGCCCAGTGAAGACGGATAGTTTGAGAGGAGGACACCAGCACGCCAGGGAAAGAAGGAGGAACTAGTGTAGGAGACTGAGAAGGAAATCTATTCAGATTTTCCATTTCTTCATGAGTCAGTTTCAACACTGAAGGTTTTTCTAGGCATTTGTCCATTTCATGTAAGTTATTTAATTTGCTGTCATGTAGTCCATAGTATTCCCTTGTTATAATTCTTTTTAAATTTCTGTAAGGTCTGTAGAAATGTCCCCTCTTTCACTCCTCATTTTAGTAATTTTAGTGTTTTTGTTTTTTTTTTCCTTTTTGTCTAGTAAAGGCTTGTCAATTTGTTAATTTTTTAAATAAAAGAACCAATTTCTGACTTTGTGGAATTTTCCCCCCTGTTTTTCTAGTCTCTCTTTTATTAATTTCCACTGCAATCTTTCTTATTTCCTTCCTTCTGCTTACTTCAGATTTAATTTGCTCTTCTTTTTCTAGTGTCATAAGGTGGAAGGTTAGGCTATTTACTGGAAATCTTTCTGTTTTCATGATATAAGTGTTCACCGCTATAAATTTCTTTCTAAGTACTGTTCAAGCTGTACCCCATAACTTTAGGTATCTTGTGATGATGAAGTTTTAACTAAGCAATCGGTAGAACCACTTGTAAATCTTAGAAGGTAGGGTCATTAATGCCATATATTATGCAGGACAAACTATTATTTTTCTTTGAAGGAGACACAATACTGCTGGAAAGAAAAAAAGCATTGGCTTCAAGTTAAATTTCAACTCTGCCACTTAATAGTTATGGGACTTTGATCAAATTTTGGTTTCCTCAACAGAGCTACTGAAAAAAGTTAAATGAGATAATATACTTATAAAGCATTTTCTTGATTAACTATAGTGTTCATTCCTCCCTGCTAACAGCACCCAAATTTCCCTTTGGAAATGATCTTCCTCTGTCTCAATGGATTTGATTCACTCAGGCAAGGTGGGACATTGCTTTAAGCCAAACAGAATAATCTAGAAACTGAGATCAAGCTCAGCTGGTAAAGAATCCACCTGCGGTGTGGGAGACCTGGGTTTGATCCCTGGGTTGGGAAGATCCCCTGGAGAAGGGAACGGCTCCCATTCCAGTATTCTAGCCTGAAGAATTCTATGCACTGTGTAGTCCATGGGGTCACAAAGAGTCGGACATGACTGAGTGACTTGCACTTTCACTTCACTTGATGATGAAAAGAAACTAGATATTCAAGACTGAAGACAATCAATGCATGATATTACTCTAATAAGTATAATTGTTTCTGGGATGTTATAATCAGAGAAAAACTCAATACCTTCATATAATTACAAGAAGAGATATTATATTTGAATATAGGCCCCTTCCAGTTGCTATGGGCAATCGTCTCTCAACTGTGAAAGAAACCAACATGAGGATACAGTTCACAATATGGAGGAGAAAACTGCAGGAAAAAAGTGTCAGATGGATAGTCATATGCAAAGGAATGAAAAGCAGACTCGATCTTATACCATATACAAAAATCAACTATCAAAAATCAACAATCCATCAAAATGGATTAAATACTTGACCATAAGACTTAAATCCACAAAACTCATAGAAGAGATCACAAGGGGTAAGTTCCTTGACATCAGCCTTGGAGATGACTTTTTTGGTCTTGACAACAAGGGCAAAGATGGCAAATGCAAAAATAAACAAGTGGGATTACATTAAATCAAAATGTTTCTGCACAGCAAAGGAAACCACTAAAATATAATCATATATCACCTCTGAATCTTTCAGCTTGGTGTGGAAGAAAAGTGCATGTGCTCAAGACTGCTTGAGTTAAATATTAGCTTTTTTCACGTGCCAGCTAGCTATTTAATTTCTACAAGCCATATGAAGAATAACAGCAGCACTTATGTCAAAGAGTGATGGCACAAGTGGAATCAGCTAAATAAAGTATTTCTAATACTAAATATACTGCCTGGTACAGAATAAATACTCAATATATGCTCCCTATTACTATCATTAAAGCTTAGTAATTTTGACCACTAATTTTGAAAGGAGACATATATAAACTCAAATCTTGGCTCTACTGACCAGGTTCACCTAGCATGTGCCTCTCTCTGATACCAACTATTCTGTCATATCTGACTGTACTTCAGTGGACCAGGCCAAACATGTCCCCTAATGTCACTGCCCACACACTAGTCATTAGATAATCTCCCTAAAATAACTGTTTTTATCATCTGCCTACTCAAGAAACCATAAACAATAATGCCTGAAGAAATCAGATTAAAATGGTGAGCCTGGATTTCAAGATTCATTCTACATTACTTACCAAACCTCATTTCCTTCAGCTTAACATAAATTATACACTCTGATGAAGTTTGTTTCTTTTTTAATTCTCCCTCACAAATGTTCTACCTTATTTTTTGTTCACATTATTTCTCTCAACCTCATCTCCTCAAATCAAATGCAACTCTTAAAATCTAAATATCCCTATTAGGAGGTAATATCAACAAATTAATAACTCAGGATCAGATTTTCAGATATTCAGCAAGTTAGTCACCCAGCCAGGCACCGAGGGGGAAACAAATAAACAAGAAAATCAAAATAAGAGTTCCCTAGCAGCAGAGATAAATACATAGAGTCTGGTGCACATGTAGAACTAGAGAAAGAAGAGAAATCAGCAAGTCAGCACTGATCACTAGGAACCATAGGTTGTTGACCACAAGAAAATACAGGATGGAAATGTATCAACAAACCAATTTTAACTTTCTGCTTGTGTGTCCCCTCTTAAAAATCTGCTAAAACACAAAAGAAAGTCTGAACATACAAGCCAAATCTTTACCAGCTGCTGAAAATATCACCACTAAGGTTTTTTCTTAATCTTCTAGCTCTTGACTACTCTAACCCTACAGGGAATGCTTGTGGTCTGTCACCAGGCTCTGTGCAAAAGAGAAACAATCAGTGATATCTCCAGCCAAAAAAGGCCATAAGTAAACTTAATTTAGACAGGTATTATCTAAAGATATTATAGGCAAGGTAGGACCTCACTAGTTAAACACAGATTGTAACTGTGATATAGAAAGGATTTCTACTTATCTAAGGGAAGTAGTAACTTAACTATATCCTTTTTGTTCTTAAAGGAAGAGATATGCTATATACTTAATGAAATGCACATAACCTAAAGAATATTTTTGTTCTTATGATTTCAGATGATCATCTACTATTTTTGGTTTCAATTCAAGAGCTTAAAACTTCGGCAGGTGGTGGTGTGGTGGTCTACATCTTAATGTTAATTTTTTGTGTGTGTGTTATTAGACTTCTTTGGAGTCCTAACATATTTTGGAAATTCAAAAACTGAACAAATCACAAATGGTGCAGTGGATTAACAATAAAAATAATCTGCAATCTTGAAGGGTAGATGGCATCCAGTTCACTACATCAGATTGTACTTTTCTCCCCACTTCTCAATAAAATTTTTTTAAATGTTTTAATTGTAAATGGAAAAAAAATTTTTTTTAATTGGAGGAAAACTGCTTTACAATGCTGTGTTGGTTTCTGCTGTACAACAACACAAATCAGTCATAATTATACATATATCATCTCCCTCTTGAGCTTCCCTTCCTTCCCCCATCCCACCCCCCTAGGTCATCACAGAGTACCAGGCTGGGCTCCCTGTGAGTCCTAGTGTTAAATATTAATATCATGCAAAAGGCAAATAGTTTCACATGACTTGCTACTAGAGGAAAGTAAATCTATCTAAAGGGGCATCAATCATTTTTCTTTTTAAATAAGAAAGCCATTTAGTAATAAAGTAAAAAGCTGAGCTAAAAGTATCCCTAACCCACTAAATGGGGATGCTCTGAAATTCAAAGAACAAACATCAGGTCAGTTACAAATTAGCAAATAAGGGGATTCTGCAAAGCTGGACAATTAGACTGCTAAGAATACAACAAAATTAGCTTCCTTATCCATCTATCATTTACTCCTCATATTTACCCACTCCTCACCAAAAACAAACCAAATCTACCCTAATAATAACTCATGAAATATCCACATCAATGGGAGATAGAAAAGTACAAGGCATAGGTCCTATCCTCAAAGAATCTACAATCTTATTGAAAGCAATAAATGTATTACAAGACCAATATGGGCAGTACAAGATCAAATTATAGCTTATAAAAACAAGAATAAGCATTACAAAGAAAGGAAGAGATTAGAATGCATCACAGAGCGTGAAGCTTGACTGAGTTAACTTGACAGTGATACAAAAAGACAGGAGGGTGTCTTCTAAGCCAAATCCCACAGAAAAATAACTGAGACAAGAAGTCTAAGAATAAAGCTTCTACCAGCGTTCATGAGAATGCCCATCTAATAACCCCTTAGGTTCTCAGTAGCTCACAGGAGCCAAAGGCAAAAGGAATACAGACTCTTCAGTCCAGATAGCCATCACAGGGAATTTCCTCATTTAAACCAGACTATCCTACCACAATGGCCAACTTAAAACTAGCAGGCTTTTATGATTCTAACGAAAAAAAAAAAAAATGAGCATGATTTCCTCATCCTATTTTTAAAATGTACTAAAATATAACAAAAATGTATAAACAAACATATGTTTTAAAAAACAGAGAGAAAAGATAAAGAATTAGGAGACCACTACCCCTGCCAGTACAGGAGATGCAGGAGATGTGGGTTCAATCCCGAGGTTGGAAAGATGCCTAGGAGAAGGAAACAGCAACCCACTCCAGTACTCTTGCCATGAGAACTCCATGAACAGTATGAAACTGCAAAAAGATATGACACCAGAAGATGGGCCACCCAGCTTGGAAGGTGTCTAATATGCTACTGGAGAAGAGCAGAGAGCAATTACTAACAGCTCCACAAAGAATGAAGCAGCTGGGCCAAAGCAGAAATGACACTCAGTTGTGGACATGTCTGGTGCTGAAAGTAAAGTCCAATGCTGTAAAGAGTAATACTGCATAGGAACCTTTAATGTTAGGTCCATGAATCAAGGAAAACTGGATATAGTCAAGCAGGAGATGGCAAGAGTGAACATCAACATCTTGGGAATCAGTGAACTAAGATGGACGGGAATGGGTGAATTTAATTCAGATGACCATTATACCTACTGCAGCTAAGAATTCCTTAGAAGAAATGGAGTAGGCCTCATAGCCCACAAAGAGTCTGAAATGCAGGAGCTGGCCTTGGAGGACAAAATGAGGCAGGGCAAAGGCTAACAGTTTTGTCAAGAGAACACACTGGTCATAGCAAACAATCTTCTCCAACAGCACAAGAGACAACTCTACACATGGACGTCACAGATGGTCAGTATCCAAATCAGACTGATTGTATTCTTTGCAGCCGATAATGGAGAAGCTCTACAGAGTCAGCAAAAACAAGACCTGGAGCTGACTGTGGCTCAGATCATGAACTCCTTATTGCAAAATCCAGGCTTAAACTGAAGAAAGTAGGGAAAACCAATAAGCCATTCAGCTATGACCTGAATCAAATCCCCTGTGATTATACAGTGGAGGTGATAAATAGATTCAAGGGATCAGATCTGTTAGACAAAGTGTCTGAAGAACTATGGACAGAGGTTCTAACACTATACAGGAGGCAGTGACCAAAACCATCTCAAAGAAAAACAAATTCAAGAATGCAAAGTGGGTTGTCAGAGGAGACTTTGCAAACAGTTGAGAAAAGAAGAGAAGCAAAAAGCAAGGGACAAAGGGGAAGATACACAACTGAATGCAGAGTTCCAGAGAAGAGCAAGGAGAAATAACAGGGACTTCTGAACAGTGTGAAGAAATAGAGGAAAACAACAGAATGGGAAAGCAAGAGATCTCTTCAAGAAAACTAGAGTTATGAAGGGAAGATTTCATGCAAGGATGGACATGATAAAGGACAGAAATGGTAAGGATCTAACAGAGGCAGAAGAGATTAAGAGGACGTGGCAAGAATACACAGAAGAACTATACAAAAAAGGTCTTAATAACTTGGATAACCACGATGATGTGGTCACTCACCTGGAGCCAGACATCCTGGAGTGTGAAGTCAAGTGGGCCTTTGGAAGCATTACTACAAACAAAGCTAGTGGAGGTGATAGAATTCCAGCTGAGCTATTTCAAATCTTAAAAGATGATGCTGTTAAAGTGCTCCACTCAATATGTCAGCAAATTTGAAAAACTCAACAGTGGCCACAGGATGGGAAATGGTCAGTTTTCATTCCAACCCCAAAGAAAGGTAGTGGCAAAGAATGTTCAAATTACTGGATCACTGCACTCATTTCTCATGCTACTAAAAGATTATGCTTAAAATTCTTCAAGTTAGGCTTCAAAAGTATGTGAACCGAGAACTTTCAGATGTACAAGCTGGGTTTAGAAAAGGCAGAAGAACCAGAGATCAAATTGCCAACGATCTCTGGATCATAGAGAAGGGAAGGGAATTCCAGAAAAACATCTACTTCATTGACTACTTGAAAGCCTTTTCCTGTGTGGATCACAACAAACTGTGGAAAATTCTTAAAAGGATGGGAATACCAGACTACCATACCTGTCTCCTGAGAAAGCTGTATGCAGATCAAGAAGCAACAGTTAGAACCGAACATGGAACAGACTGCTTCAAAACTGGAAAGGAGTGGGACAAAGCTGTATGTTGTCACCCTGCTTATTTAACTGATATGCAGAGCACATCATGCGAAATGCTGGGCTGGATGAAGCACAGCTGGATCCAAGACTGCTGGGAGAAATACCAACAACCTCAGTTATGCAGATGATATGCTAACCACAGAAAGTGAACAGGAATTAAAGAGCCTCTTGAGGGTAAAAGAGGAGAGTGAAAAAGCTGGCTTAACACTCAACATTCAAAAAACTAAGATCATGGCATCCAGTCCCATCACTTAATGGCAAATAGATGGGGAAAAAGTGGAAGCAGAGACAGATTTCATTTTCTTGGGCTCCAAAATCCCTGCAGACAGTGACTGTAGCCAGGAAATTAAAAGACGCTTGCTCCTTGGAAGGAAAATGTGAAAGTGAAAATCGCTCAGTTGTGTCTAACTGTTTGCCATCCCATGGAGTGGTCCATGGAATTCTCTAGGCCGGAATACTGGAGTGGGTAGCCTTTCCCTTCTCCAGGGGATCTTCCCAACCCAGGGATTGAAGCCAGGTCTCCTGCACTGCAGGTGGATTCTTTACCAGTTGAGCTACAGGAAGCCCAAGAATACTGGAGTGGGTAGCTTATCACTTCTCCAGTGGATATTCCCGACCCAGGAAATGAACCAGGGTCTCCTGCATTGCAGGCGGATTCTTTACCAACTGAGCTATCAGCAAAAGACGCTTGCTCCTTGGAAGGAAAGCTATGACAAACCTTGACAACATATTAAAAAGCAGAGACATCACTTTGCCAACTAAGGTCTATGTAGTCAAAGCTATGGTTTTTCCAGTAGTCATGTATGGATATGAGAGTTGGACCATAAAGAAGCCTGAGCATCGAAGACTTCATGCTTTTGAACTGTGGTCCTGGAGAAGATCTTAAGAGTTCCTTAGATAGCAAGGAGATCAAACCAGTTAATCCCAAAGGAAATCAACTCTGAACATTCATTGGAAGGACTGATGCTGAAGCTCCAATACTTTGGTCACCTCATGAGAAGAGCCCACTCATTGGAAAAGATCCTGATGCTGGGAAAGTCTGAAGGCAAAAAGAGAAAAGGACAGCAGAGGATGAGATGTTTAGATAGCATAACCAACTCAATGGACATGAGTTTGAGCAAACTCAGGGAGATAGTGAAGGACAGGGAAGCCTGGCATGCTGCAGTCCATGGGGTTGCAAAGAGTCAGACATGACTTTGCAACTGAAGAAAAACATAATGGCTAATGATTCTAAGCATCTTTTGCTGAGCTGATTTTCCACTCTATATCCTCTCCTAAAGATTTTTAATTGGATTATTTTCTTATTATTGAGTTTTTGGAATTTAAATATTCTGATTTTAAGTCCTTTGCAGATATGTGATTTGCAAGTATTTTCTCCTGGTCTAATAACCTGTCTTTTCATTCTGTTAATAGTGTCTTCACAAGCAAAATACTTTTAATTTGATTCAGTCCAATTCATCAGCTTCTTCTTTTCAATCATGATTTTGGTGTCATGTGAAAGAACTTCTTGCTTATAGCCAGTTCACAAAGATTTTCTGTGTTTGCTTCTAAAAACTGTATAGGTTTATATTTCACATTTGGATGTGTGGTACTTTTCAAGTTCATTTTTGTATAATGTGTGTAGTTTAGGTCAAGGTTCACTATTTTGGTATTTGGATGTCCCACTGTTCCAACACCATTTATCAAAAGTGCTACTCTTTTTCCACTTTGCAACTTTGTTAAACATTATTGGCCATATTTCTATGAGTCTACTTCTGAAGTCTATTCTAGTTTGGTGATCTATATGCCTATTCCTTCACCACAGTCTCGACTGTGGTACCTTTGTACTAAGTTTTAAAATCATGCAGCTTGATTTTTCCAACATTTTTCTTTTTAAAAATTGTTTTAGAAATTCTAGGTCCTTTGCCTTTCTATAAAAATTCTAAAATTGGTTTCTCTATCACGACAACCAGTGTTGCTAGGATTTGTTGCTGTTGTTATTGCTTCAAATCTATAAAGCAACTTGAGGAAAATCGATGTCTTATGTATAGTGAATTTTCCAATTCATGAATACAACATGTCTTTATTTAGGAAATTTAAATTTTCCTTTTAAAAAATAAATTAGGAGGGGACATATGTATACTTATAGCTGATTCATGTTTATGTTTGGCAGAGACCAACACAATACTATAAGGCAACTATCCTCAATTAAAAATAAATAAATTTTAAAAATAAATAAAAATTAAAGAAGTTTTAAAAATAAGGATTTTACATTTTCACCATAAAGCTCTCATACATGTTTTGCTACATTGATACCTAAGTACTTCATTTTGTGAGAGCTACTATAAATGGATTTTTTAATATTCCATTTTCAATTATGTGTTGCTAGTACACAGAAATATGATTTTTTTGTGTGTGGGCTGACCGTGAACCACTTACTAAACTCATGTATTCCAGTTATTTTTTTCTGGATTCCTTGGGATTTTATAAACATATAGTCATGCTATCTGCATAAATAGAGACAGCTTTATTTCTTCCTTTCTAATCAGTATGCCATTATTTCTTAAAATATTTTTGCCACACCAGAACCATTATCTTCACATTCTGGGTCTCTGACAACACAAATGTTAGACTTTATGCGAGTTTCAAGATTTCTGAGGAACTTATTTATATTTTTCTCTGTTCTTCAAATTGGATCACTTCTATTTATTTAACTTCACTGACTTACTATGTCATGTCCTCTCTGCTATCAAGCCCGTTCAGTGAGCTTTTCATTTCCATTATTGTATTTCTCAGTTCTAAAATTTCCATTTAGTTCTTCTTTACATCTTCTATTTCTTTGCTGAGACTTTCTATCTTCCCACTCATTCCTGGAATATGGTCATAATATCTGATTTTAAAAGTCTTTTTGAGATAATTTTAACATCTGTGATCCTGGCACTGGTATCTCTTTTCTGCCTTTTCCCAAGTGAGTGCAGATTTCACAGGTTCTTTTTAAGCTGAGTAATCCAAGATTGTATTCTGGACATTTTGAATATTATCTTATGAGAATCTGGCTCCTATTTAAGTCCCACCAAGAGTGCTGGTGTTTTTATTTTAGTCAGTAATTGACCCAGTCGGGTTCACACTTCAAGTTCTGACCATCCTTCTGTAGCCTGCATTTCCAATTTCAGTTTAGTGTGCAAAGCCTTTGAAGTCATACTGAATGTGTTCCATAACTGTCCCACGCAGTGTCCAGTTTGGGTCTTGGGGGTGGTCTATCCCATAATTTGGTCCTCAATGTGCCGTTCAGGATCACACACAAGCACGCACAGCTTGGAAGTCAGCTCAGGAGTCTGTGAGCAATTTTAAGTGGTCACTTTCCCAAGCTTCTCATTCACCTGCAATCCTCTGGATTCCTGGGGCTTCCCTTTTTCAGCCTTCCTACAGAAAGCTGGGGCTTCATTAGCCCCATTCTTCCATATACTTCCCATAACCATGCCCACATCAGGGCCAAGCAACAGAAGAGCAGAGGGAAACGGAAAGCAATGGGACTTGCCCCACTCTCTTGAGACAACAGCTCCTCCAATCTGAGAGGAAGGTTCCTATCCTTCTGAGATTCAGGCTCCTGCCTGCCCCACTGACGCCACTGCCCAGGATTGCTTGAGGCCTGGGATGCAAGAGAATGAAGAAAGAGGGGGAAAAAAAGAAAAAAGAGAAGGATGTGGGGTTGCCACATTCTGAGTACTGGAAGACCTCTTTCCTCTTCCTTGGGTCAGAACTAATGGGATTCTCCTGGTGCTCTTTCTGTCCATGTTAATAATGCTCACGTCCAAGTTTCAGGATACATTAAGTTCAGTCTGGGGCATACTGGAAGAAAAAAATGGTAAACTCACCGACGGTTCAGTAGTACTTTGAATTCTGGTCTTCTTCCCCAATCTGCCTCCTACTATTTATTTTTCAGAGTCCTCAAATAGCCACTCCAAGCATTCTGTCCAGGTCTTACAGCTGCATTCAGTGGGAAAGACAGGGTGAAGTGTGCTTACTCCATCTTATCTGGAACCAGAACCTGGACTATTGCTTCTCATAACAAACTTTGTAGAACTGATTGACTCAACTACTTGTTAAATTTGATCCTAAGAAATTAAAATTTTAAAATAAATCCTGTAATAATCTTTCCCTGAGGAAAAGGGAACAAGCAACTTAACAGGATCACATTATTTTAAGCATATATACTTTTGGCTATTC
Organism: Dama dama; assembly: GCF_033118175.1. Classification (NCBI taxonomy): domain Eukaryota; kingdom Metazoa; phylum Chordata; class Mammalia; order Artiodactyla; family Cervidae; genus Dama; species Dama dama. The sequence continues at coordinate 63,817,402 of NC_083692.1, read as the reverse complement.
AATTATTAGGAAAAAAGTGAAGTTCTTAATTATACTTTGCTTTACTTTTCTAAATCTTATTTTACCTGTGGATTTTTGTGAATACTAGGACTGTTATAAAATTTTTAAAAGAAGGAAAAAAAAGAGATTTATTGAAAGTATGACTCAGAGGAAGCTATAAAGTGTTAAAGAAATTGAAAAATAGTTCAGGATGACCAACACTAAGCGTAAGCCCAACAGTTTCAAGAAAACAGTATAGAAAAGCAGGCAGATATCAATTCAAGGTGTGTATGCCATGTTAATTTAAAGTGGGTATAAAGAAAGTAAAGGAAGGCCCTGAAGTGTTTTAGCAATGGCCAGCAAGTGACGTGATTTTCTTGAAGGATTACTCCTCTGCAGAACATAAAAGTGCACAGAAAATGAATCTTATTGTCTGACTCTAAGGGGGTCTCATCAAGTTGAACAGTATATACAGTATGATTCCACATGTGGTTGGGGGTTATGGGTAGGGAGGGAGATTTTATATACACACATGCACTTACAGACATGCACACACACATACAATGTTATGATATACATCATATATGATCAAATGATTATAAATCATATATTATCCATAAATCATATGATTATATTAATTTATATTTTATTATGATTCTATATAATATATATGTATATATTCATGTATGTAGACAAATGGATAGATTAAATATATGCATTCAATGTTTCTAGAAAAAACACAAGAAACCTGTAACAGTGGTTAGAGGGAAGAATGAAAGGGCTAAGGGAAAAAAACTTTTACTTTTTACAGTATTCTTCTGTTTTAAATTCTTTTACCATGAACACTTACACGCTTAAAAAGGGTTGTAAAAAAAAATGGAAGGAGAACATATGCAAAAGTTAAATATGATATAGATATAAGACATTAAAATAAGGTATGTATGAGCCTAGCATTCAGTAGCACTGTTCCTAGCATACAGTAAGCACTCAAACACAGTTACAGATCTTCCTACAAATAAGATGGTACTAATCATTTATAAAGAAGGGTCACAACACTAAACAGCTGATTTTAATTACACTACACTATACTGCACAAATTAACCAGGTATTTTCAAGCATTCAGAAATTTGAGAAAAGATGAACAGTAAGAATGGATTTTAAAGATACTTATTATTATCATTTAATTATACTTTTGCTACAAAAGAAATGTTTGCTTATTTTTCTCAATTTCTTAAGCACTGAAGGGTATAAAGGGAAAAGAGTCTCTCCTTTCCTGGTCCCTCTAATTCCAATACACAAACATAGCCATTCCCAATGGCTCAGTGGCTTCTTGAGTTCTATACAACTGCAGACTTTCTTTGTGCATATAAAGCACATATAAATATGTATGTCTCTATATATGATATTCTCTTTCAAGGAGATTAATCTCTGCTCCTTTAAATAATCTAGACCTACTCTATTTCTTAAATGTCATTTTTCTAAACCCAACTAGAGTAATGAATAAACAAATCTTTAAACTGCCAGATGATGCTAAATCTTCCAATACACTTAAATTGGGATATACTTAAATGGACAGGTTGAACAGTTGAAGTTCTCAATGATCTCCTATCATCCCTTGATAGAAAAGATAAACCTTAACTAGGGCAAACAAAGTTACTTTAAGGGGAAAAAATGCACTAGGTAAAATGAACAAAATGGCAGATGATAGGTTTTTAAAAGATTAAAAGATGTAATGAGGTGTAAGGTGTTATCCCTAATCTTTAGGTCCCAAAGTCTGACTAATATGCTCTCTCAAAAAATAAGTTATTTGAGATCTTCTAACATACCCATATCTGATAGAACAAAAACTCAGTGAGGGCAAGCAAATTTGAAATAACTTTCACAGACATTCTATACTGAACAGACCAGGGGGTCTAATCCAGAAATCACATATTTCTTATATTCTTATGACTGGGGGAACAAAGAAGTCACATTTTACAGCAGCAGATAGAACTTCAAGCAGGAAAGGCAGAAGAGGTAGAACTGGTCTTCTGTAGTAGTAACCTTTCATCTGAACTTTCAGCTTGTGCTCTGCAGTCTTCAAAGCAAAAATAAAATCCAGGACCAATATTCTAGGGTTTCAAAAAAAGTTCCCATAATTCAAAACAAAAACCACAATCTCTTTATGGGTTGTAAGGAAAAACAATTTTTCCCTGCATTTATATGAGGCAAGAAAAATTCCTAATTCAACTAAGAATAAAAAAATTACTTGGTTATAACAGTGGTATTTACTCTATTTGATATCAATAGGATCTTCACTTGCTTTTAGAGGATCTAGAGAAGAAAAATATTTAAAGAAGCTTTAAATTAATTACTTTCTCATCCAAGGTAATATATAAAGAGAAAAACCTCAGTTTTACTTAATTTAATGCTTTGAAAAGGCACAAGAGATAAGATGATATTGATCATTTACAGCATGAAGAGCTAAAACGGGATAGAAAGGCTGGGCAATTTTCTAGTTTTAAGTTCAACAAACCTCATTAGATTGAACACATCATGGAGGTAAGATACATAAGGATTAGTGGTGTGTGTGTGCGTGTGTGTATGTGTGTACAGAAGGAGATGGAAATACAACAAACTTCATTAGATTGAACACATCATGGAGGGAAGACACAAGGATTAGTGGTGTGTGTGTGTGTGTGTGTACAGAAGGAAATGGCAACCCACTCTAATATTCTTGCCTGGGAAATCCCATGGACAAAGAAGCCTGGCAGGCTACAGTCCATGGGGTCACAAGAGTCAGAGACGAGTTAGAACTAAACCACCACTTGTTTCAACTGGAAGCAAGTAAACAAAATATAAACTTCTCAAGATCCGAGGAAGACTTCCTTTGATGAAAAGATCTGAGGATAAATTTTAGTCATTTTATAATATTCTGAATTTCCACATCACACCACCTATATGCAAAGATTAAAAAAAAACCAAAACTTCAAAACTGAATACAAACCATTTTCCGGAAGATCCAAGTGACTATCTCTTGTAACAATGAAGAACTAAACATCTATATAACATGGTTTTGCGAATCTAAACCTTAGTCACCCAAAGATGACTTTACCAACTAGTATTGATAACACTCTGTAACAAATTATTCCAGAATCTTAATAATTCTTTTTCTTACTAAAAAAAAATTTATTAAAATGATAACCAGAAATAGAAGAGTTAATGTTATCCTATTCTCCCACAACTCCATTTACAAATGTACAGTATCACAAAATACAAAGCCACTTTCTACTATCATTCTGCTACTAAGCATAGTATGTCAAGTTTAAATGTACAAAATACATTTTGCCTAAAATAAATGATGTAAACAAATTGAAAAGTGCATATAAGAATAAACTAGGTAATATCTAGTAATATTAAAACCTATTGAAAGAAGTGTGTCGGTCCAATAGCAATTGGTGTCTTACTCCCCACATCACAATCTCAGTTTTCTCCCAATATAAAGGTTTATTGGAGAAAAAGGGGTCCTGATTCCAACTGTGGTGCAGGGAAAGAAAGTTCAAGGAAAGCCTTGAACATGTACTGTGCCAGTAAGCTAGTGATATAAAAGAACACTAAAGTTACATCAGGAGGACAAACAGACAATTTAAAAGGGCTTCCACCAGCCAAAAGAAGTGGAAATTTTAGCATGAAAAGAATAACTGCAATGGATTGAAAGAAAACATATAAAAATCCATGATATCATAGTGATACTCAAAACAGAAAAACAGCTCACTATTCACATAAGGGCACAACTTGTTATTTTGAAAATTGGCAAATAAACAGGAAAAAAAAATCAGGTCTTTATCCGGCCCTTCTTGTAGTAACTATCATTTCAGGAGAAACAAATGGCTGATGAAATAAAATTCTACTCTGTAGAATAATTCCAATTCAGAAATTTGGAAGGAATAAAAGAATCAGAAATATTTTACAACCCCATGGAAACAGTGGATGAAGACAATGTACTCCATCAGCAACAATAACGACACGGATCTCATTGAGCCACTAGGTCTAACTACAAGTTCACAGGAAATGTGGAGGATAGAGGAACATGTTAAACAACACTGCAAGGATGCACTCAGCCAAATCCAGATGTGGACTGCTCTAGCAAACTAAGAACTTCATCTCTCAACAAATAAACAGCAACGCCAAAATTTAAAAAAAAAAAAAAGAGGAGGGGGAACACATGTATATTAAGAGATACTTAAGAGAGATGTCAACTAAATGCAAAGTGCTTACTGTGCACGTGAATCTTTATTTTAAAAACTCAATGTGAAAAGAGTATTTTTAAGACAATAGGAGAAGTTAAATACTGGCTGCTAGATTTTATATGGTATTGAGAAATAATTTTCTTAGGTGTTTAAGACTACAGTGTTTATGTCATTAATAAAGGAATTCCCTAATGTAAATTATGGACCTTAGTTAACAATAATGTATCAATACTGTTTCACCAACTGTAACAAATATAGTACACTAATGCAAGATGTTAATACAGAGGAAACTGTAGATGGGGCCTCTGCACTTCCTGCTCAGTTTTTCCTGTAAACCTGAACCAGTTCTAAAAAAGTAAAGTCTACTAATTAAAAAAAAAAAAGAAAAACTGGAACATGGGCTTCCTCTCCAATCCATTCTTAAAACTGGTCACCTGAAGAGTTTCCACAGTGTTATTATTTCACTTTTGCAATAATGTAGATTCTCCCAAATTTTCCTAATGTTTAACATAAACTACCTCTAATATATTCTCATATTCTTTTTTTTTGGTAGGGAATAAGTGACTAAGACTTTCTTTGTTCCAATAAATATAAATTAATACACTCACAAAACCATTAATCATCAACAAAGTTCTTACAAAGCAATGTCTGGCAAATTTTTATTATTTCCAGCAAAATGCTAAGGCCTTCACACTTTAGGGCCAATGAGAAAGGAATATGCTAGTAATGAGAATTATGCATGAGCTGAGGAATTGTGATGTACAGGAAAAGACAGAGAAAAAGGAGAATGGAAGGAATTCAGGAAAAGAAATTATGAGAATTTTGAAAAGGGGGACTCATTTATCAAAAGGAACAAAACTTAGGGTTCAGGATAAATTCATCATAAAGTATCATTTTATGTTAAAAAAAAATCCTATACAAGTTATCAAAAATTGAACAACAATTTTAAACCAACCAGCCCTATAAAGGGCTAACCTCTGGTTATATACCTTTTCCTTATACATATAGCCTTTTTATTGGGGTCACTGAGTAAGAAAATCATTATGACAACACACAGGCAGGAACAAGAAGTTCAGCTCCATTAAAAGGTTCTCAAAGGGTCTAGATTCCAAAGCACCTACAACAAAAAGAATTTATGAGGCTTTTGCCATACACTGACGTGAATCAGCTTAAGTATCCAGAAGGCATGGTTAGAAAGTCAAGAAAAGAAAGTCAAGGGCTGCCCATTGAAATACAGACCAAAAGATAAAAAAAAAACTATTTTGGAAAGTGAAAAGTTCTGAGGAACTAAAAGCAGATAAGAAAAACATTTTAGGTAGTAGTATGAAAGATGAAATAAGAAGGAAAGGAGAGACTCAGCATCCAAGGATCTCCAATTCACCCATTAAAAGGTACTAAAACTGTTCTTTAAGCTTTATCACATAGAATCCTGAGTAAACCATGGCCAAAATAGGCAGGAGAACTTGCTGAAAGGGCTATAAAGCTGTATCCCGCCTCATCTGGAAACATTTCCTTAGCACCAAGTAGGAGAAAGACAGGTGAAGCAGCACTGTCCAAGCCAAGCTGATATTAACATATCCTTTATGGACTTGGCTGAGAGTAAAACAGATCACTTGGGATCTGTGCAAGCCAGGAAGACAGAGCTCTAGCTGCACCTGTTTGTTCATATCACTGAGATGCAAACAGCTCAAAATAAACATGGAAGAACAGAAAAAGTGACGAAAAGAGAGCACCATCCTTTTCTCTATTCTTCCTTCTCTAATCATCTATTTTTTCAAGTAGTTACAATGGGTGCTGATCTATCCACTGTCTTCCTGATTTCCCATGTTTTGGGAAAGCTAAGTTTGGCCTAAAAACAACTATTAAACAGATCTATAACTGTATTAGCATCATACTCTTAAAAAATGAGTCAATTAGTAGAGAAACTTGGGACAATGAGAAAGCTTAAGGCAAAGGGCAGTGATTAAAACAATAGATGCTACCAGAATACATAATACACATTTCATTAGCTTAACAGAAACTAATTTACAAAAACTCCAAACATCAGTGATTCACAAAGATAGCACATTCACCCTAGAGAATATACAGCTGTGAATCTGAGGGTCCTAAGCTACATAGCATTTTGTCCTTGCTATTCCTACCAACTAGTTATTTCTACCAATTATGGCAACTTCCTTTGCTCTGTATGTTAATACTAAATTCCTTTAGATACTAATGAATGTCCCATAGCAATATCAACCCTCTAGAGTTTAATAAGATCATTCAGTGTGCTAATCACACCTCTATTTAATTTTGATCCAGAAAAAATATTTAAATATCAGTAATATCAGATTATGTCATTAACTGAAAATACAAAGATGCATCAAACTGGCCATATATTAAGGGTTTTACATCCCTAGAATGAAGTCAGAAAAAAAGTTACTTATCCTTGTAGTAAAATAATAGGGACTCAAGTAGTAACAAGGACCTCAAAAATGATGGCTAGGGCCAGAAAGGAGTTATTTGATGAAATTGAAACTAATGAAATCAACATGTAACAAATATTATTATTTTTTATCCTCCCTTCAGTGTGATTTGAAGGCAGCTTTCTTGATGTGATTAAAGCATGTTTAACATCCAAAAACACAAAAAGAAACAACTCAGAGGTGTTTATGTTTAGTTATTTTTTAAAAAGGTAAATTTTAACATAACAGACATTATGTAAACACTTACTAATGCAGAATGTTTCAGGTAATTCACTCCCTCTTATCCTTACTCACCATGAAAAGAAATTCCCAAGGTCCAACTATTCTAAGCAATCAGTATTTCTACAATTACTAGCTAGCAGCAATAAAATGTCCAAGAGAAAAATGTTCAGCATGATTCCACTTAGTTGACACCAGAATATTCAACTGATAAAGAATGTAACTTGAGGTTCAAAGACAATAATAAATTGTTTGGTATATCATACAAAGCAGCTTACCTTGTAGTTTTTTCAATACAGCAACCTCCATTTTCAGAACTTGCTTTGGTTGTTGAGCTGATTCCACCTTCAGTGCAACATTTTCCCTGGTGAGCATGTCCAAGGCATCGTAAATTTCTCCAAAGCCCCCACCCCCAATCTTCCTCAACTGCATGGGAAATAAAAAAAGAACACATACACACACACAATTAATAGAAGATTCTAATTAGAAGTTGATTCATCTCTTATATTTACAAAATAACATATAATTGACTACCCCTATTTTATGCTAAAAGATCTCAATATTATTAACTGAGCATATGCCAAGAATGAATACTTAGAAATAATGTCAAAATTTTTTCCCACAGATTTGTCCACAAGTACTGAATTTATTTCAGCCACAAACAATTTTAAAATTAGGTGTACAGCCAGCATCAGAAACATCATAAAAGACACAGTATCTGAAGCTTCACTTCCCACATATAACTCTCAACCACCAGATCTGTTCTAATTCTAAGGCAATCATTTGAAGACGTTTTAAATCCCTAAAATCTTTTTTTACCAACTGAAATCTCCTCTGGAACCGGACTGAGATGTGTCTGTGGGGAGGTTGGAGGAGGGACAGGCCACCAGAGCCCAGTTCTCTCAGCACCACTTACCCTCCTCTCGGAGGCACTGAATAGCTACAGAGAACATGGCCCCGAAGGGAGGTCCTAGAAAATGGGCCAGCAGCTTGGGGTTAAGGGAACGAAGGACCCCAAGGCACCAAAGAAGTCATTTGGAGGTGGCCCCTCCAAAGCTCAAGCCTGCTAGCTGCCACACAGCTAAGAAATAAAAACCATCTAGGCAGAACTCTTTTTAAATTCCTAATCCACAAGACTGTGATCAAAATAAATGATTGTTTTAAGCCTCTAAATTTTGATGTAGCTTGTCATTGGGTTGGTCAAAAACATTTGGGTTCTTCCATAAGATGTAACAGAAAAATCCAAACGAATCTTTTGGTCAACTCAATGAATAACAGATAACCAAAACACCATCCTTAACAATGAGCCTGTAATTTTTTTTTTACTAAGAGGCCACTATGTCACTCAAATTTGGCAGACATGCTCCACATGTATATTGGCTCTCATTATCAGGACAGAGCAACTATGCCAGGCATAGCTGCATTTGTCACCTTTTGCTATGTCTAATGGAGAACTGCCAACCTTTACCATAGCACTTAACACAAAGCTCTCAACAAAGCAACACACGTGCCTGACTTATATAAAGATTACCAACTGCTGGAATCTCCCTGCACCAGCCATGATGGTGACAAAGTTCTTTCCTATGTTTACTCAAGCAAATTTTCAAAGTCTACTGCTTTGCCTAATAAGTAAAACACTGTACCATAAAAACAAAATTTTTATTTCTAAAAGAAGAATCTTTTTTTTGCAATCTGTTGACAGACTAAGGAAACAACTGAATAGCTTGGCTAAACTTGCCAGTGGAACAAAACCTTGGTTAACAAAAGACCAGGTAGCAATAAAACATATTTAAATATATCCAAAAGAAAAATAGCTTCTTTACTGGAAGAAAGAGAGCAGATTCTGAGTCCAGGGCAAGGAAGCCATCAAAAGACTATAAGGATCCTGTTAAAAAGACTCAGGAGACAACATGAAGGAAATCCCTTTAGTCAAATGAGACAATATGAACATCAATAGCAATGATAACTACAACAGACTGAAACATGTGAAATATGCTTAAATCCATGAATTCTTAATTATAATTTTAAAAATCTCACTGGTCACTTTCAGAAGATGCTCAGTTCAGTTCCGTTCAGTCACTCAGTTGTGTCCGACTCTTGGCGACCCCATGGACTACAACACACCAGGCCTCCTTATCCATCACCAACTCCTAGAGTTTACTCAAACTCGTGTCCATTGAGCCGGTGATGCCATCCAGCCATCTTATTCTCTGTTGTCCTCTTCTTCTCCCAACCTCAATCCTTCCTAGCATCAGGGTCTTTTCCAATGAGTCAGTTCTTCACACCAGATGGCCAAAGTATTGGAGTTTCAGCTTCAGCATCAGTCCTCCCAAAGAATATTCAGGGCTGAGTTCCTTGAGGATGGACTGGTTGGACCTCCTTGCAGTCCAAGGGACTCTCAAGAGTCTTCTCCAACACCACATTTCAAAAGCATCAATTCTTCGGTGCTCAGCTTTCTTTATAGTCCAACTCTCACATCCATATGTGACTACTGGAAAAACCATACCTTTGACTAGATGGACCTTTGTCAGCAAAGTCATGACTCTGCTTCTTAATACATTATCTAGGTTTGCCATAGCTTTTCTTCCAAGGAGCAAGCGTCTTTTAATTTCATGGCAGCAGTCACCATCTGCAGTGATTTTGGAGCCCACGAAAATAAAGTCTTTCACTTTTTCCATTGTTTCCCCATCTATTTGCCATGAAGTGATGGGACCAGATGCCATGATCTTAGTTTTCTGAATGCTGAGTTTTAAGTCAACTCTCCTCTTTCACTTTCATCAAGAGGTTCTTTAGAACTTTCATCTTTCACTTTCATCAAGAGGTTCTTTGCTATCTGCCCTAAGGGTAGTGTCATCTGCGTATCAGAGGTTATTGATATTTCTCCCAGCAATCATAATTCCAGCTTGTGTTTCATCCAATCCAGCATTTCTCATGATGTACTCTACATATAAGCTAAATAAGCAGGGTGACAATATACAGCCTTGACGTACCCCTTTCCCAATTTGGAACCAGTCTGTTGTTCCATGTCCAGTTCTAATTGTTGCTTCTTGACCTGCATACAGATTTCTCAAGAGGCAGGTCAGGTGGTCGGGTATTTCCATCTCTTTCAGAATTTTCCACAGTTTGTTGTGATCCACAGAGTCAAAGGCTTTGGCAGTCAATAAAGCAGAAGTAGATTTTCTTCTGAAATTCTCTTTGTTTTTTTGATGATCTGATGGATGTTGGCAATTGATTTCTGGTTTCTCTGCCTTTTCTAAATCCAGCTTGAACATATGGAAGTTCACGGTTCATGTATTGCTGAAGCCTGGCTTGGAGAATTTTGAGCATTACTTTGCTAGCCTGTGAGATGAGTGCAACTGTGCAGTAGTTTGAGCATTCTTTGGCACTGCCTTTATTTAGGACTGGAATGAAAACTGACCTTTTCCAGTCCTGTGGCCACTGCTGAGTTTTCCAAATTTGCTGACATATTGAGTGCAGCACTTTCAAAGCATCATCTTTTAGGTTTTGAAATAGCTCAAAGCTCAACTGGAATTCCATCACCTCCACTAGCTTTGTAGTGATGCTTCCTAAGGCCCACTTGACTTCACATTCCAGGATGTCTGGCTCTAGGTTGGTGATCACACCATCGTGATTATCTGGGTCATGAAGATCTTTTCTGTACAGTTCTGCTGTGTATTCTTGCCACCTCTTCTTAATATCTTCTGCTTCTGTTAGGTCCATACCATTTCTATCCTTTATTGTGCCCATCTTTGCACCAAGTATTCCCTTGGTATCTCGGATTTTCTTGAAGAGATCTGTAGTCTTTCCCATTCTATTGTTTCCCTCTATTTCTTTGCATTGATCACTGAGGAAGGCTTTCTTATCTCTCCTTGCTATTCTTTGGAACTCCGCATTCAAATGGGTGTATCTTTCCTTTTCTCCCATGCCTTTTGCTTCTCTTCTTTTCATAGCTGTTTGCAAGGCCTCCTCAGACAACCATTTTGCCTTTTTGCATTTCTTTTCCTTGGGGATGGTCTTGATCAGTGCCTCCTGTACAATGTCACCAACCTCTATCCATAGTTCTTCAGGCACTCTGTCTATCAGATCTAATCCCTTGAATCTACTTGTCCCTTCAAATGTAAGGGATTTGATTTAGGTCATACCTGAATGGTTTAGCGGTTTTCCTTATTTTCTTCAATTTAAGTCTGAATTTGGCAATAAGGAGTTCATGATCTGAGCCACAGTTAGCTACCAGTCTTGGTTTTGCTGACTGTATAAGGAGAGCTTCTCCATCTTTGGCTGCAAAAAATATAATCAATCTGATTTCGGTGTTGACCATCTCATGATGTCCATGTGTAGAGTCTTCTCTTGTGTTGTTGGAAGAGGGTGACTGCTATGACCAGTATGTTCTCTTGGCAAAACTCTATTAGCCTTTGCCCTGCTTCATTCTGTACTCCAAGGTCAAACTTGCCCGGTACTTCAGGTATTTCTCGACTTTCTACTTTTGCATCCCAGTCCCCTATAATGAAAAGGACATCTTTTTTTGGTGTTAGTTCTAGAAGGTCTTGTAGGTCTTCCTAGAACTGTTTTCAACTTCGGCTTCTTCAGCATTATTGGTCAGGGCATAGACTTGGATTACTGTGATACTGAATGGTTATCCTTGGAAATGAACAGTGATCATTCTGTCGTTTTTGAGATTGCATCCAAAAGACTGGACTCTTTTGCTAACTATGATGGCTACTCCATTTCTTCTAAGGGATTCTTGCCAACGGTAGTAGATATAATGGTCAGCTGAGTTAAATTCACCCATTCCAGTCCATTTTAGTTCACTGATTCCTAAAATGTCAATGTTCACTCTTGCCATCTCCTGTTGGACCACTTCCAATTTGCCTTGATTCATGGACCTAACATTCCAGGTTCCTAGGCAATATTGCTCTTTACAGCATCGGACTTTACTTCCATCACCAGTCACAACCACAACTGAGTGTTGTTTTTGCTTTGGTTCCGTCTCTTCATTCTTTCTGGAGTTATTTCTCCACTGATCTCCAGTAGCGTATTGGGCACCTACTGACCTGGGGAGTTCATCTTTCAGTGTCTTATCTTTTTGCCTTTTCATACTTTTTTGGGATTCTCAAGGCAAGAATACTGAAGTGGTTTGCCATTCCCTTCTCCAGTGGACCATGTTTTGTCAGAACTCTCCACCATGACCCGTCCATCTTGGGTGGCCCTACAGGGCATGGCTCATAGTTTCATTGCGTTAGACAAGGCTGTGGTCCATGTGATCAGATTGGTTAGTTTTCTGTGATTGTGGTTATCAGTCTGCCTGCCCTCTGATGGAGAAGGGTAAGAGGCTTATGGAAGCTTCCTGATGGGAGAGACTGGGTCTTGTTCTGATGGGCGCGGCCATGCTCAGTTTTCAATTTTCTGTTGAAGGGTGGGGCTGTGTTCCCTCCCTGTTATTTGACCTGAGGCCAAACTATGGTGGAGGTAATGAAAAAGGTCCCATGCAAGCACTGCTACACTCAGTGCCCCCAACCCTGCAGCAGGCCACTGCCAACCCACACCTCCGCCAGAGACTCCTAGACACTCACAGGCAAGTCTGGGTTAGTCTCTTGTGGGGTCACTGCTCCTTTCTCCTGGGTCCTTGTGCGCACATTGTTCTGTTTGTGCCCTCGCAGAGTTTGTTTCCCCAGTCCTGTGTAAATTCTGGTGGCTCTATGGTGGGTCAATGGCGATCTCCTCCAAGAGGGCTTATGTCATACCCAGGTCTACTGCACCCAGAGCCTCTGCCCCTGCAGCAGTCCACTGCTGACCTGTACCTCCTCAGGAGACACCCAAACACAGTTCTGCCTCAGTCTCTGCGGGGTCTCTGGGTCCTAGTGTGCACAAGGTATGTTTGAGCCCTCCAAGCATCTCTGGAGGGTATGGGGTTTGATTCTGATTAGCATCAGAAGATGCTAGGGAACCAATTTATTATTTTGAAAACTGGTAAATTAAGAAAAGAATCAAGCATTTATCCTGTATTCCTAGTCAAACTGTATCTCAGGATAATCAAATAGTTAACAATGCAAAATTTCTCTTCATAGATGTACTTCAACTAATAAATGAAGGAATGATAGATCACCAATATGCCATCCCTTTGAATTAACAGACCTAGACAATGATGATCAATAGTGCTAACAAAATGATGGGCAATAAGACATTATGTGCCTCCCATCCAAAGTTAACAGTATACTTTATGGGTAAAAAAAAAAAAGCCCCTACCTCAATAAACAAACCTGAAGTCAGATCTAATCATGCCTCTCTACATAAGCAACAGTTTAGATAAAATACACCAGACAGAGAATCATGTTAACACCATGCAGAAACAATAGAAAAACTATGTTTCAAACTATGGAAAATTCTATAAATAACCTAGTTTCTTCAAAAAATAAACTGCAAGAAAAAAAGAAAGATGAAAAGGAACTTAGAAATTAAAGGAAACTTAAGTGATGGCAACCAACTGAAACATCCAGACTTCACTTGGATTTGATTCAACTGTTAAAAAAACTTTACAAAACAATTAGGAAAATGTGAAAGTTGGAAGGATATCTAATGATATTAATGACATTGCTTTACTGAATGTGATATTATGATTAAATTTTCAAAAGAAGTATATCTTTTAGAGATTATATACTGATGTGCATAGAGAAAAGTAAGGTAAAAGATGTGCTTCAAAATATTTGGGGAGAGATCTGTTTTTAAAGTTTAAAAACAACTGGGAAGTGAGATCACGCTTCCTGGGGTGAAAGGTTAGCACAAGTGCCCTTTCTTGCTTTCTGCTGTAGTCCCGAGTGGTAGCTGCCTAAATGGGCAAGTTCATGAAACCCGGGAAGGTGGTGCTGGTCCTGGCCTGTCACTACTCTGGACGCAAAGCGGTCGTTGTGGTGAATATTGATGACGGCTTCTCAGACTGACCCTACAGCCATGTTCTGGTGGCTGGAAGTGATCACTATCCCTGCAGAGTGACAGCTTCCATGGGCAAGAAGAAAATCACCAGGAGGTCAAAGATCAAGTCTTTTGTGAAAGTTATATAATTATAATCACCTCATGCCTACAAGGTACTCTGCGAATACGCCCTTGGACAAAACTGTTGTGAACAAGGATGTCTTCAGAGATCCGCTCTCAAACACAGGGCCCCATGAGAGGCAAAGGTCAAGTTTGAGGAGAGATACAACACAGGCAAGAACAAATGGTTCTTACAGAAGCTGCGGTTTTAGGTCTGTCCCAGTCATTAAAAACATTAAAAAAAAAAAAAAAAACTGGACTCTATGATGATCTTTTACTTTTATCTAGTTTGTTTCACTTTTTCTATTTCATATTCAGTGCTCCCATTTCATTTGGTATATTTTCCCATTTCCCCATCTCTGTTTTTTTTAATGTTCTTTCTCAAGAAAAGTATAGTAGAAAAGCTTTTGTATACACATATGTATCTATATAGAGTATGTATAATACACATATTTTAGAAGACTTATGAATTTTTGCCTAGCTAAAAAATTCATGATATTTTTATTCCACTTGTCTGACTCAGTATGATAGAATGCTAGATTTCTAATTTATATTCACTCAAAATTTTGATATAGTTCCATATATTTTGGCATCTAGTATTACTGCTAGACCCAGGTTCGATCCCTGTGTCAGGAAGATCCCCTGGAGAAGGAAATGGCAACCCACTCCAGTACTCTTGCCTGGAAAATCCCAAGTACAGAGGAGTGTGGAAGGCTACAGTCCATAGGGTTGCAAAGAGTCGGACACGACTGAGCGACTTCATTTTCACTTTTCTATTACTGCTAGAAGTATAGAAAGTTTATTATCTTAGTGATTTAAAAAAATGTGAATGAGGCTTGAAACTTCTAATCTAATTCTGAGAATATTAAGAAATATTATGCTGTCAAGGAAAAAAAACCCAGAAGTTAACAAGTGATACAGTATTATTAACTAAAGTACAGATTTTGTTCAAATCTTCACAAAATTTTATGCTAGTGTCCATTATTTGTTTTCATACCTTATTTAAGACTCCACATTGTATTTAAATGCATTTAGCAGCTTCAGTTGCATGCAACAGATTCTGGTAAATTGTTTTTTCATTTTTATTCTATTACAAATATTTTCTAATTTTCCACGTTACAGGTTCTTAGATATATCCCTCATTTAAAAGTGTATATTTAATTTCCAAATACATGGGATTTTTAAAAGTATCTCTGATATTAATTTCTCATTTAAATGCTTTCTTCTCTGCAATCACCTTCTATGTTTTTCAGTCTTCTAACTTTATTTTCAAATATCTTTTGATAGTTATCGCTAACCTAAGTCCACAGAAATAAGAGAACAGATTCTGTATGATTTCTGTACCTTTAAGACCATAAAATTTCTGCACCTGATCTTAAGTCTCTAGCTATGTTCCAGTGTCTCCTAGTTTATAGTCAATGGGAACTTCAACAGAATTTGTATCCTACTGTTGTGTGAAAACTGTATAAATAATTAATTGCGTCAAACTGGTTTATAGTGCTTTTAAGGTATACTATATTCTACTTCTCTGTACAGTCATCCTATTAATTTCTGAGAGTTTCATATTAAAACTCCAATTAAAAATCTTAATTTATCTACTTAAAACAAATGACTGTAATATATACTGGAACTATATGTAACTTTGTCCTGTATTTTCCAAGTCTCCTATAAATGTGTTATCATATTTTCATAATTTAAAAAATAAGAATAATTTTAAAATATTTTAGTAGAGAGGTTAAAAGAGATGAAACAAGACTGACTATCAATCTATAACTGTTTAAGCTGGGCATGGGTACCTGGAAGTTCTTTATAACAGTCATGCTATTTTAACATATACTTACAATTTTCCTTAATAAAATGTTAAAAAATAAAAAGGGCAGTTCATTACATTGTATTTTTTTCAATTGTTCTTTCCCTAAGTAAGTATACTTTTATTTACCTTACTCAATAGTAGCTATTAGAGCTTAGGAAAATTTACTACTGTAAGGAGCAAGAACAAGAATTAGGGTATAAACAGAACCTAATTATAGGAAAAGAAACAAAAGTAACTGCTTTAGGCTTATAAGCAACATATGTATTATTTCCTAATGAAATGTTTTGTCAAGATACCAAAACCTCTTCCTTTCCCCTACCCTGCCCCTCTCTCTTCCTTATGTATACTTACTACTTTCCATCTTTCTTTGACCAGGATTCCAACACTGAGGATATCCGGCTGCTCTCCTCCTCCACTCATTGCAATTCACTGATGTGGTAGAAGGGCTACACAGGCATCCGGCTCCCAAGGGTGGTTTCCATTTAACCTGAAACAAAAGAAACAGGAGCAGCATATCAGGACTAACTAATTAACACAAACATTTCAGCACCCAGAAGTACTACTAATCCTATACATTAATTAGGTTGCTTGGCTGGAAAGGGGGAAAATCCCAAATCTCAGTTCTAAAATCTGTTTAATGCATATAAAAAAGTACTTACCTTTCCATTACAGAGCCCAATGAAATAACCAAACATTAAAGAGGCATTATATTAAAAGTAAAGTCTCTCAGTCGTGTCTGACTCTCTGTTGGTACAAAAGTAATTCTAGTTTCAGACCATGAATTTTAAATCATTGTATCTAGGCTCAAACACATTTTTCGTAATCAAAATAGGAACCATTACAATCAACAAATTTTTGTCAATTAAGAAATAAGTTGGTTTATTCCTGTAGTGTAAAAATCTGTGCTTCAGGATTTGACAAACTCTTGAAAAGCATTTTCTGCCTCTTGCTGGCTGTGGAAGCATTTTCAGTGCAAAAAGTTGTCGAGAAATTTGAAGAAGTTAAAGTCGGTAGCCACTGGCAAGAGGTCAGGTGAAGATGGCGGATGAGGCAAACCTCCGTAGCCCAATTTGTTCAACTTTTGAAGCGCTGATTGTGCAACGCACAGTCAGGAATCGTCGTGGAGAAGAACTGGGCCCATTCTGTTGACCAATACTGGCTGTAGGTGTTGCAGTTTTCGGTGCATCTCATCAGTGTGTTGAATATACTTCTCAGATGTAATGGTTTCTCTGGAATTCAGAAAGCTGTAGTGGATCAGAAATGGGCAGCAGACACGACACAACGACCATGACCTTTTTTGGTGCGAGTTTGGCTTTGGGAAGTGCTTTGGAACTTCTTGGACCAACCACCAAGCTGGTCATCCCTGGCTGTAGTATAAAATCCACTATTCATCACATACCACAATCCAATTGAAAAATAGTTCATTGTTGTTGCATAGAATAAAAGAACATGGACACTGCAAAACGACAATTTTTTTGATTTGCAGTCAGCTCATGAACAATGACTGAACAACGTTGAGACACCCACTCACTGAGCTTTTTCACCATTCCGATTTGCTTCAAATGCCAAATGACCATAGAATGGTCAATGTGGAGTTCTTTGGAAACTTCTTGCATAATTTTAAGAGGATTGTTTCTGATGATGGCTCTCAATTCATTGTTGTCAACTTCTGACAGGCAGCCACTAAGCTCCTCATCTTCAAGGCTCTCGTCTCCTTTGCAAAATTTCTTGAACCACCACTGTACATTCATTAGCAGTTGCTGGGTCAAATGCGTTGCTGATGTTGTGAGCTGTCTATGCTGCTCTATGACTCATTTTGAACACAAATTAAAAATAGCTTAAATTCACATTTTGTCTAACATCATTTCTATAGTCTAAAATAAATATAAACACCAAATAATAAATCATTTAAGTCTCTTAAATTGAAGAAAGTGGGGAAAACCACTAAACCATTCAGGTATGACCTAAATCAAATCCTTTATGATTATACAGTGGAAGTGAGAAATAGATTTAAGGAACTAGATCTGATAGACAGAGAGCCTGATGAACTATGGACAGAAGTTTGTGACACTGTACAGGAGACAGGGATCAAGACCATCCCCAGGAAAAAGGAATGCAAAAAAGGCAAAATGGCTGTCTCAGGAGGTCTTACAAATAGCTGTGAAAAGAAGAGAAGCGAAAAGCAAAGGAGAAAAGGAAAGATACACCCATTTGAATGCAGAGTTCCAAAGAATAGCAAGGAGACATAAGAAAGCCTTTCTCAGGGATCAATGCAAAGGAATAGAGGAAAACAACAGAATGGGAAGGACTACAGATCTCTTCAAGAAAATCAGAGATACCAAGGGAACATTTCATGCAAAGATGGGTTCAATAAAGGACAGAAATGGTATGGACCTCACAGAAGCAGAAGATATTAAGAAGAGGTGGCAAGAATACACAGAAGAACTATACAAAAAAGATCTTCACGACCCAGATAATCATGATGGTGTGATCACTCACCTAGAGCCAGACATCCTGTAATGTGAAGTTCAGTGGGCCTTAGGAAGCATCACTACAAAGCTAGTGGAGGTGATGGAATTCCAGTTAAGCTATTTCAAATCCTAAAAGATGATGCTGTGAAAGTGCTGCACTCAATATGTCAGCAAATTTGGAAAACTCAGCAGTGGGCACAGGACTGGAAAAGGTCAGTTTTCATTCCAGTCCTAAATAAAGGCAGTGCCAAAGAATGCTCAAACTACTGCACAATTGCACTCATCTCACAGGCTAGCAAAGTAATGCTCAAAATTCTCCAAGCCAGGCTTCAGCAATACGTGAACCGTGAACTTCCATATGTTCAAGCTGGCTTTAGAAAAGGAAGAGGAGCCAGAGATCAAATTGCCAACATCCGCTGGATCATCAAAAAAGCAAGAGAGTCCCAGAAAAACATCTATTTCTGCTTTATTGACTATGCCAAAGCCTTTGACTCTGTGGATCACAATAAATTGTGGAAAATTCTGAAAGAGAGGGAATACCAGACCACCTGATCTGCCTCTTGAAAAACCTGTATGCAGATCAGGAAGCAACAGCTACAACTGGACATGGAACTACAAACTGGTTCCAAATAGGAAAAGGAGTACATCAAGGCTGTATATTGTCACCCTGCTTATTTAATTTATATGCAGAGCACATCATGAGAAATGCTGGGCTGGAGGAAGCACAAGCTGGCATCAAGATTGCCAGGAGAAATATCAATAACCACAGATATGCAGATGACACCACCCTTGTGGCAGAAAGTGAAGAGGAACTAAAGATCCTCTTGATGAAAGTGAAAGAGGAGAGTGAAAAAGTTGGCTTAAAACTCAACATTCAGAAAACTAAGATCATGGCATCTGGTCCCATCACTTCATGGCAAATAGGCGGGGAAACAGTGGAAACAGTGAGAGACTATTTTTTGGGGCTCCAAAATCACTGCAGATGGTGACTGCAATCATGAAATTAAAAGACACTTGCTCCTTGGAAGGAAAGTTATGACCAACCTAGATAGCATATTAAAAAGCAGAGACATTACTTTGCTGACAAGGTCGGTCTAGTCAAAGCTATGGTTTTTCCAGTGGTCATGTATGGATGTGAGAGTTGGACTCTAAAGAAAGCTGAGCGCCGAAGAATTGATGGTTTTGAACTGTGGTGTTGGAGAAGACTCTTGAGAGTCCCTTGGATTGCAAGGAGGTCCAACCAGTCCATCCTAAAGGAGATCAGTTCTGGGTGTTCACTGGAAGGTCTGATGTTGAAGCTGAAACTCCAAGACTTTGGCCACCTGATACGAAGAGCTGATTCATTTGAAAAGACCCTGATGCTGGGTAAGATTGAGGGCAGGAGGAGAAGGGGACAACAGAGGATGAGATGGTTGGATGGCATCACCGACTCAATGGACATGAGTCTGGGTGGGCTCCAGGAGTTGATGTTGCACTGGAGGCCTGGCATGCTGCGGTTCATGGGGAAGCAAAGAGTCGGACATCACTGAGTGACTGAACTGAACTGAATAAATCATTAGCAAAAAACATAAAGCAAAAAATGCACATTAAAATGAACTATAGCATAATTACATTTGAGAAGGCATCTCAAAATCAAACAACAAAGATCAACAATATAAAACGGCAATTACTTTTGCACCATGCTAATACTGTTGAGAGTCCCTCAGACAGCAAGGAGATCCAATCAGTCAATCCTAAAGGAAATCAATCCTGAATATTCTTTGGAAGGACTGATGTTGAAGCTGAAGCTCCAGTACTCTGGCCACCTGATGTGAAGAGCTGACCCACTGGAAAACACCCTGATGCTGGGAAAGGTTGAGCACAGGAAGAGAAGGGGGTGACAGAGGATAAGGTAGTTCGATGGCATCATCACTCAATGGAGATGAATTTGAGCAAACTCCAAGAGACAGTGAAGTACAGGGAAGCCTGGCGTGCTGCAGTCCACGGGATAGCAAAGCATCAGACATGACTGAGCAACTGAACAACAACAATAATACTTTGCAGCAACCTAATATTACAACTGGATGAAGCACAAGCTGGAATCAAGACTGACGGGAGAAATATCAATAACCTCGGATATGCAGATGACATCACCCTAATGGCAGAAAGTGAAGAGGAACTAAAGATCCTCTTGATGAAAGTGAAAGAGGAGAGTGAAAAAGATGGCTTAAAACTCAACATTCAAAAAACTAAGATTATGGCATCTGGTCCCATCACTTCATGGCAAATAGATGGGGAAACAATGGAAAAAGTGATAGACTTTATTTTTTGGGGCTCCAAAATCACTGCAGATGGTGACTGCTACCATGAAATTAAAAGACGCTTGCTCCTTGGAAGAGAAGCTATGACCAACCTAGATAGCATATTAAAAAGCAGAGACACATACACACACACAAAAAAAAGCAGAGACACTACTTTGCTGACAAAGATCCGTCTAGTTGAAGCTATGGTTTCTCCACTAGTCATGTATGGATGTGAGTTGGACCATAGAGAAAGCTGAGCACCAAAGAATTGATGCTTTTGAAACTGTGGTGTTGCAGAAGACTCTTGAGAGTCCCTTGGAATGCAAGGAGATCCAACCAGTCTATCCTAAAGGAAATCAGTCCTGAATATTCATTGGAAGGACAGATGTTGAAGCTGAAACTCCAATACTTCAGCCACCTGATGCGAAGAACTGACTCATTTGAAAAGACCCGGATTCTGGGAAAGATTGAGGGTGGGAGTAGAAGGGGACAACAGAGGATGAGATGGTTGGATGGCAACACCGACTCGATGGACATAAGTTTGAGTAAGCCTGGGGAGTTGATAATGGACAGGGAAGCCTGGCTTGCTGCAGTCCATTGGGTTGCAAAGAGTCAGACATGACTGAGTGACTGAACTGAACTGAATATTACTACACAAATGTAACTTAAAATAACTGAGAATACTAGACTCTAGGGCAAGGACGGTGTCAATGGCGGTTGACCCAGATTACTACCCTTAGTCCAACCTTTTACTAAGGGAAAAAAATGCACCTAATTTACAACAGTTTACAGTTTAATAAGTTGCAAGATAGAGCTTAACATCACCAAAGCTAATAAAATTTTAATGTTACATGATACAATTAAAATGCATAGGAAATAAACATGAGCCACAGAAAAGGGCTGTTTATTAAACCCAATGCCAGAGGAGGCTTGGCACCGCTTTAGCCCTTGGCAGGGCTGGTGGCGCCAGCCCAGAGAGGGCGCCAGACCCCGGCTGTGGCTGAGGCGGGCGGGCGGCGGGCGAGCAGGACGGCAGGGACGTGTGTCCAGCACACAGAGCCCTGAGCCTGGCCGGGGCCCGTATGAAGTCCGTGCTATGGAAGAGGAGAAGTACTTGCCTGAGCTGATGGCAGAGAGACAGCCTGGACCCGTCCTTCCTGCACGCCTCGCGCCTGCTGGCCGAAGAAATTGAAAAATTTCAAGGTTCTGATGGAAAAAATGAAGATGAAGAAGAGAAATATCTTGATGTCATCAGCAACAAAAATATAAAGCTCTCAGAAAGGGTATTGATTCCTGTCAAACAGTATCCAAAGGTAGCGTCTCAGTGGAGGACTTCTGGTGGCAAAGCCTATCCTTGTGGTTCAAGAGGACTGGGTGCAATTGGGCCAGGCCTTTAAAAACGGCAGAAGGCAAGCTGAGTAAGTCTGACAGCAGCTGCTCTCAGTTCTCGGCCCCTCTGCCTAGCACATCATGGTGCGAACTCTTCCCATCTAAGCCACCGGGGAAGCCCCGCAGATACAAAGAACAAACTAATTGTTCCCAGAGTGTAGAGAGAGGGGGGATGGGCAAGGTTTAAAGGAAGCCCTATTCATCACTGAAGAGGAGAATCTTAAATCTATTAATAGAAGCAACCCTATTGTTTATGTTTTTAAAAAGCAGCATTTCAAGAATATTCCTAAAGAGAAAAATATTAACTCTGGGATGGTGATTGTGAAACATAGAAACAGTTCAATTTTATGGGCAAATTGCTTGGACCGAGAGGAAACTCTTTGAAGAGGCTACAGGAAGAAACAGGTGCTAAAATGTCTATCCTGGGCAAAGGATCAATGAGAGACAAAGCAAAGATTGACACAGAGCCCCTGCTTGAGTTTCCTGAACCATACAGCAAATTCCCATTGACCATCGATTTTACATATGGTGCTCCTTGAGTTCAGCATCCTGCTATGAATGATCCTTCACAACAGCCTGATTGCACATTTTTAGGGGGGACTATAGTTATCAACACATAGCTCTCCTTTTAAGTTGGTTTATTATCTAATAATGAGCTGTTGACTGAAAGCCACAGTGAAGAACTGCATGGGCAAACAAAAAAATCAGAACCTAAAAGTGAGAATCTGTAGTAAGAAATACAAGTGTGTTTATATTTGGTACACTAAAGATGGAGTTAAATATTCATTTTTTGTTTGTTTATACGTTTCTCTTTGTTATTTTTAAAAGGTGAATTTCATACCCACCAGCAATGCAGGAGGGTTCCCTTTTCTCCATACCTTCTCCAGGATTGTTTGTAGATTTTTTGATGATGGTCATTCTGACAAGTGTGAGATAATGCCTCATTGTAGTTTTGATCTGCATTTCTCTAATAATGAGCAAAATAAAGACAGCTGAGCACCAAATAATTGATGCTTTTGAACTGGGGTGTTGGAGAAGACTCTTGGGAGTCCCTTGGACTGCAAAGAGATCAAACCAGTCAATCCTAAAGGAAATCAGCCCCGAATATTCATTGGAAGGATCGATGCTGAAACTGAAGCTCCAATACTTTGGCCACCTGATGCGAAGAAGTGACTCTTTGGAAAAGACCCCAAGGCTGGGAAAGATTGAAGGCAGGAAGAGAAGGGGACGACAGAGGATGAGATGGCTAGATGGCATCACCAACTCGACGGCCGTGAGTTTGAGCAAGCACCGGGAGTTGGTGATGGACAGGGAAGTCTGGTATCCTGCAGTCCATGGGATCACAAAGAGGCAGATACTACTGAGCAACTGAACTGAAATAATGAGCAATGCTGAGCGTCTTTCCATGTGTTCACTGGCCATCTGTATGTCTTCTTTAGAAAAATAAGACATTAGAGAAATGTCTATGGAGTGGTCTACCCACTTTTTGATTGGAATGTTTGTTTTTCTGGTCTTGAGCTGCATGAGCTGCTTGTATATTTTGGAGATCAACCCTTTGTCAGTTGTTTCATTTGCTATTATTTTCCCCCATTCTCATGGTCATCCTTTCACCTTGTTAACGGTTTCCTTTGCTGTGCAAAAAACTTTTGACTTTGGTCAGGTCCCATTTGTTTATTTTTGTTTTTATTTCTATCATTCGGGGATGTGGGTCATGGAGGATCTTGCTGTGATTTATGTCGGGGACTGTGCTGCCTGTGCTTTCCCCCGGGAGTTTTTCAGTTTCTGGCCTTGCTTTTGGGTCTTTAATCCATTTTGAATTTATTTTGTGTGTGGTGTTGGGAGAAGTTCTAGTTCTATTCTTTTACATGGAGTTGTTCAGTTTTCCCAGCACCACTTGTTAAAGAAACTGTCTTTTCTCCATTGTAAAAAAAAAAAAAAAACCCAATGCCAAAATACAGTCTAGTAAAACCACTGAATTTTAAATGGGAAAAAACAATTCACTGGTCATAAGTGCAGAAAGTCCAAATTACACATAAGGGGGAAAATCAAGCTGAGAACAGACATCAGCACAAACAGCTTATTATATATTTAAGTAGCCAAGGAAATGTGAGCCAAGCATGGTCTACCCTGCCAAAGTAACCTTCAAGGCTAAGGGAAGTAGTCATGGACACACAGAACCCAAATAATATTGTTCCTAAGAAATGTCCCTAGGAATCAACTACGTAACAAGTATCAGACAAATTACGGTAGAAGATCTGACATGAGGATTGACCTGAGAAGACCTAAAATCAATGATAACACAGTAGCAATAAAAACTCGTGCCTCCAGATTGTGAACTCTAAACATCATATCTCACTGAAAGAAATCAGGGCTCCTTGGAGAAACTGCTTATTCCAGGTTTGGCACAGGAAATTATGCACAATCAACCTGGTGCATCTCATCAAATAAGAAAGCAAAAATGTAAACAACACTAGTATTAGCAAATCAAAAGGAAATCAGAGACAAGGGAAGGAATTCTCATTTGTCAAAGATGAAACAATTTGATCATATACAAGAATGCAGTGATTGAAAAATATCAAAAATATAAATACCTATATACATACACACACACACACCCATGAGTTCACAACGACATTCAAAAAAGAAAAAAGAATATTAGAGGTCAATTTTCAAGATTGCATGGGCACAACTCGTTATTCTAATAATTGGCAAATAAACAGAAAGAATCAAACATTTATCCTGCCTTTCTATTATGAACAGTATTTTGGGGAAACAAAGATGATGAGGGTGACTTTTCCTTAGACAATGGTCACAGCTAATAAATGCAGAAGAACTTATAGATTTAGAAAATCACCATTTTCCAATCCCTGGCTACATAATCAATCTAGATAATGACCATCAATGACTGCTAAAGCCATAATGTAAAAAGTGGATGGAGAACTTTAATATGGAAGGATCAAGCTGAACTAACTGGTCAACCTTAACAACACTAAAAGCCAGGACAATGAAAGAAGTGCTTCCTGACAGATGTAACAAAATTTTCTCAGTACCACCTATGAAGTCTCTTGCCTTGAAACAAACAAACCAAAAAACCCCTTAAATCTAGTCAAGCTTTTAGATTTGATTATAAGTTTACAAAAATAAGGGTGATCGAGGTACATGTTAAATGCCAACATGAAGATATAATGAGCTAAATCCATGATGATGGAGATCCTAAAGAACAAAATGGTCCATACAAATGACAAAACGACCTAAAACAAATGGCATGGAAAATAATAAAGCTTTACACTGCACACTATAAGAAATAAGATATATATATCAACCTAAAGCAGCAACTAGCAATTGGAGAAAATTGAGCATGTACTGAGTAAGCAACAATTGGTAATTTTGTAGGGTGTAATAACAGTAGTGTAGTTATGTTTATAAAGTCTTTCTCTGTAAGAAATACATAAACCACCAGTGCAAAAAGTGGTAAAAGGTCTTGAAAGTGAAAGTGTTAGTCACTTAGTCATGTCGGACTCTTTGAGACCCCATGGATTGTAGCCCAACAGGCTCTTCTGTGTCCGTGGAATTCTCCATGCAAGAATACTTGAGTGGGTACCCATTTCCCTTCTCCAGGGGAACTTCTCAACCCAGGGATCAAACCCCGGTCTCCTGCATGGCATGCAGATTCTTTACCATCTGAGCCACCAGGGAAGCAAAGTGATAAAAGCTCTTAGATTTGCCTTAAAACACTCTAAGGGGAAAAGGAGTTGTATTGGGGATAGAGAATCAAATGACATAAAAGTAAGAGAATTTTCATAAATTTTGTATGATGGGTACATGTAAATCCATTATACTATTTCTCAGTATATCTGCCATATTATATATTAAGAGTAAAAAACAAAAGATGCATAGATTAAAAAGATCTAGAGTTCATTTTAACAAATGGAGCTGAGACAAGTACATACTCACATGCAAGAAGAATGAATTTGTACCCCTATCTAACATCATACACAAAAGTTAACTCAAAATGGATCAAAGACCTAAATGTAGAAGCTAAAACTATAAAACTCTTAGAAGAAAACACTGGCAGAACTCTTCAATGGTCTTGGATTAAGCAATGATTTCTTAGGTATGACACCTAAAGCACAACAAACCAAAGAAAATAGATAAATTGGAATCCATCAAAATTTTTAAAATTTTATATGCCAAAAGACAACCTATGAAATTGTGGGAAGTAACTGCCAACTATATATCTGATATGTGGCTAATACCCAGAATATATAAAGAATAATTCAACAAAATGAAAGTCAATAATTCGATTTAAAAAAGGGGAAAAGGCCTGAATAAACATTTCTCCAAAAATATATACAAATAGCCAAAAAGCACATGAAAAAAAAATGCTCAAAATCTCTAATCATTCAGTTCAGTTCAGTTCAGTTGCTCAGTCGTGTCCGACTCTTTGCGACCCCATGAATCGCAGCACGCCAGGCCTCCCTGACCATCACCAACTCCTGGAATTTACTCAAACTCATGCCCATCGAGTCGGTGATGCCATCCAGCCATCTTATCCTCTGTCATCCCCTTCTCCCCTTGCCCTCAATCCCTCCCAGCATCAAGGTCTTTTCCAATGAGTCAACTCTTCACATGAGGTGGCCAAAGTATTGGAGTTCCAGCTTCAGCATCAGTCCTTCCAATGAACACCCAGGACTGATCTCCTTTAGGATGGACTGGTTGGATCTCCTTGCTCTAATCATTACAGAACTACAAATCAAAACCACATGAAAAATTGCCTCACACCCACTAGAATGGCTACCATTAAAAGAAAGTATCAAGTGGTGACAAGGATGTGGAGAAACTGGAACACTTGTACACTGTGAATGAGGATATAAAATGATGCAGCCACTATGAAAAATAGTATGGGGGTTGTTAAAAAATTAAGCAGTCAATTCCCATATGATTTAGCCATTCCACTTCAGGGCATATATCCCCAAAATTGAAAGCAAGGACTCAGACAAACATATTTGTGCACTCGAGCCCATAGCAGCATTATTCACAATAGCCGTAAGGTGGAGGCAGCCCACACATCCATCTACAGATGTGTGGATAAAGAAAATGTGGACTATACATACAATGTAATACTATTCATTCTTAAAGAAATCCTATCACATACTGCAACACTGCTGAGTGATAAAGCCAGTCACCAAACGACAAATACTTTTATAATTCCATTTATATGAGATATCCATAGTCGTCAAACTCATGAAAATAGAAGAATGGTGGTTACTAGGGGCCAGTGGAAAGAGTGGGGAAAGGGGCACTGTTATTCAATAGGTATAGAATTTTAGCTTTGCAAGATAAAGAACTTTTTGAAATCTATTTTGAAACAGTGTGAATACACTTAACACAACAGAATGGTATACTTAAAAATGATGAGGATGGTAAATTTTGCTGTGTGTTCCTTATCAAAGTAGAAAAAAAAAAAAAGTATGGGCCGCCTAGAGGAGAATCTGGTAATATTCAGCATAGTAAGATAATTTACTTTTAAATTCCAATCTAGCAGGGTTTCCCAGGTGGTGCTAGTGGTAAAGAACCTACCTACCAATGCAGGAGACATAAGCAATGCAGGTTTGATCCCTGGGTCGGGAAGATCTCCTAGAGGAAAGCATGGCAACCCACTCCAGTATTCTTGCCTGGAGAATCCCACGGACAGGGGAGCCTATCGGGCTACAGTCCACAGAGCAGCAAAGAGTCGGACAAGACTGAAGCGATTTAGCATGCACTCCAGCAATTCCACTTCAGGGAACCTATTTCCAAGGTACAATGGTGAAAATATGTGAAATAAGTTCTTCATAAGCCTTTTCACTATAACATTATCTGTAATTACAAAAGACTAGGGGAAAACCAACAGTCCATATTGGTTGAATATAAAATGGTTCACTCAGGTAATGGAGTACTAGTCCAGGAATAACAGATATATTGACACAGAGTAACTTTCAGGATAAATTGTTAAGTGAAAAAAAAAATAAGATGCAGTGATGTGTTTACAATATACTACCTTTTACGTAAAAGGAGGATAAATGTTAAGTGTATTAACATATTTGCTTTCATTTTTTTTTAAAGCAAGGAAAAGCCAAAAAGTGATAAAAATGATAGCAGAGATCAGTAAATTTTTTTCAGTAAAGGGACAAATAATAAATATTTCAGTTTTTACAAGCCATATAATCTCTGTCATAGCTACTCAGCTCGGCCATTTTAGCACAAAAGAAGACATAGACAATACATAGACAAAAGAATATGTGTTCCAACAAAAATTCATTTACAAAAAGAGATAGGTGGCCAAATGTGGCCTGCAGGTTATTGTTTGCCAACCTTTCCCAGAAGGAGAAAACATGATGGAGGGGATATGGATAGAAGTTAAGACTTCTAAGAACGTACCTTGTGATATAGGTTATATTCTGGAATGAAAACCGTTGTTTTACACACAAGAAAAAAATTCCTATACTCCAAATTCAAGAAAGTACCATGGCAACAAGTACTCTGGCCACTTGATGCAAAGAGCCAACTCACTGAAAAGGCCCTGATGCTGGGAAAGACTGAGGGCAGGAGGAGAAGAGGGCATCAGAGGATGAAATGGTTGGCTAGCATCACTGACCCAATGAACATGAGTTCGAGCAAATTCCAGGAGATAGTGAAGGACAGGGAAGCCTGAAATGCTGCAGTCCATGGGGTCGTAAAGAGTCGAATTTGACCTAGCAACTGAACAACAACAGCAAAAAGTAATCATCAGAACCTGCTTTAAACTCATCCCAGTCTTATCAATGACAGCTTCAAACTAGTAACCACACCTCAGAAGGTCAACCAACACAGCCACATGTCATAACCACATTTGCTTAACAAAAGCTCAACCACTTCCTCAACAGCCCCACTTCACCAATCCCTGAACTCTAAGCTTCACAGCTCTCCTCTGAACAAGAGCAATAAATTTAGCATTTTGTTCAGACACTGAGTGGTGACTTCTTCGTTCAAGACAATTAAAAGATAAATCAAGAGAAAAAATAAATACTAAAAATGAAAGGAGTACAATATCTGAAAATTAAAAATAAACCAAGAACCCTCTGCATACCAAGTATGTGGCATTATCACACAGAAAATAATTCAAGGGGCTTTATTTTGATTGCATAACTCCTAATCAGATATATCTTAAGTAAAAAAAGAATTATAAAGAAATCTTAAAACTACATTTAGTAGTTCTGCTGTTAGAAATGATATCAATTCTGTTATTTAAAACCTATTATAGAGCTTTCCTAGTAGCTTAGTTGGTAAAGAATCTGCCTGCAGTGCAGGAGACCCAGATTTGATCCCTGGGTCAGGAACATCCCCTGGAGAAAGAAATGGCAGCCCACTCCAGTACTCTTGCCTGGAGAATTCCATGGACAGAGGAGCCTGGCCGGGCCCCAGTCCATGGGATCGCAAAGAGTCAGACACGACTGTGTGACTAACTTTCACTTTTCATAGGTATATTTCAAGGCAGAAAAAAATATTTCTAAAATAATGGCTAAAATAACCTCTCAAAAATTTCATGAAAGACATAGAACAATAGATTGAAGAACCTTAATTAAACAGGATAGGCACAAAATAATCCATTTCCAAACACATCAAAACCAAACTGCTGAAAATTAAGCACAAAGAAAAATTTGATTTCCCTGGTGATCCAGTGGTTAAGAATCCATCTTCCAATACAGATAACCTGGGTTTGATCCCTGGGTGGGGAACTAATATTCCACAGGCCACAGGGCAACTAAGCCTGCACACCACAGCTACGGAGCCTGTGCAACTCAATGAGGCCATGCAACTGCAAACTGAGGCCATGTGCCACAGCTACTGAATCCATGTGCTGCAGCAAAAGATTCTGACTGGCAAGTAAGACTTCACGTGGCCATAAATAAATAAACACTTTTTTAAAACCAGCCAGAGAAAAATGACATATTACTTATTGGGAACAATAATTCAACTGACTGTGACTTTCTCACTATAAAATATGGAGGTCAACAAGAAACAGAAAAACATTTTTAAAGTACTTAAAGTAAAAAAACACTGTCAACCAGAATTCTAAGCCCACAGAAAACACCCTTCAGGGATAAGGACACTCTCAGGTAAATGAAAATGAAGGTTATGTATTGTCAGCAGAGCTGCTGTGAAAGGATCACCAAAGAAATTTTTTCAGAGAAAAAAAAATTATGACAGAGGGGAACTTGGACTAATAGGAATGAATGAAGAAAAACAGAAATCTAGGTAAATACAATAGACTAATCTTCTCTTAATTTAAAAAACCATGCTTGAAAACGAAGAGCTAAAATTCTAACACTATCTAAAATGATTTTGAATGTATACAGATATAACTAACAAGACAATACTAGTGGAGGTGATGGAATTCCAGTTGAGCTCTTTCAAATCCTAAAAGATGATGCTGTGAAAGTGCTGCACTCAATATGTCAGCAAATTTGGAAAACTCAGCAGTGGGCACAGGACTGGAAAAGGTCAGTTTTCACTCCGATCCCAAAGAAAGGTAATCCCCCAAAATGCTCAAACTACTGCACAATTACACTCATCTCACATGCTAGTAAAGTAATGCTCAAAATTCTCCAAGCCAGGCTTCAACAATATGTGAACTGTGAACTTCTGGATGTTCAAGCTGGTTTTAGAAAAGGCAGAGGAACCAGAGATCAAATTGCCAACATCCGCTGAATCACTGAAAAAGCAAGAGAGTTCCAGAAAAACATCTACTTCTGCTTTATTGACTATGCCAAAGCCTTTGACCGTGTGGATCACAATAAACTTTAGAAAATTCTGAAAGAGATGGGAATACCAGACCACTTGACCTGCCTCTTGAGAAACCTGTATGCAGGTCAGGAAGCAACAGCTGAAACTAGACATTGAACAACAGACTGGTTCCAAATAGGAAAAGGAGTATGTCAAGGCTGTAAATGTCACCCTGCTTTTTTAACTTATATGCAGAGCACATCATGAGAAATGATGGGCTGGAGGAAGCACAAGCTGGCATCAAGATTGCCGGGAGAAATATCAGTAACTTCAGATATGCAGATGACACCACGCTTGTGGCAGAAAGTGAAGAACTAAAGAACCTCTTGATGAAAGTGAAAGAGGAGAGTGAAAAAGTTGGCTTGAAGCTCAACATTCAGAAAACTAAGATCACGGCATCTGGTCTCATCATTTCATGGCAAATATATGGGAAAACAGTGGAAACAGTGGCTGACTTTATTGGGGGGTGGCTCCAAAATCACTGCTGGTGGTGACTGCAGCCAAGAAATTTAAAAGATGCTTACTCCTTGGAAGGAAAGTTATGACCAACCTAGATAGCATATTAAAAAGCAGAGACATTACTTTGCCAACAAAGGTCCGTCTAGTCAAAACTATGGTTTTTTCCAGTAGTCACGTGTGGATGTGAGAGTTGGACTATAAAGAAAGCTGAGTGCCGACGAATTGATGCTTTTGAACTGTGGTGTTGGAGAAGACTCTTGAGAGTCCCTTGGACACCAAGGAGATCCAACCAGTCCATCCTGCAGGAGATCAGTCCTGAGTGTTCACTGGAAGGACTGATGTTGAAGCTGAAACTCCAATACTTTGGCGAAGGGCTGACTCACTGGAAAAGACCCTGATGTTGGGAAAGATTGAAGCCAGGAGGAGGAGGGGACGACAGAGTGTGAGATGGTTGGATGGCATCACCGACTCAATGGACATGAGTTTGGGTGGACTCCAGGAGCTGGTGACGGACAGGGAGGCCTGGCGTGCTGCAGTCCATGGGGTCACAAAGAGTTGGACATGACTGAGCGACTGAACTGAACTGAAAAAGACAATCACAATGAAAAGACAGAACAGTAAAGAGACCTGTATGACAGTGATTAGGCTTCTGCACTCTACTTGAAATGGTGATATAATAATTCTAGTAGATTGTGGAAATTAAGTAGGTATATTGTAAACTCTAGAAGAACCATTCAAGAAAAAACTATATAAAAAAGATATAATAAAAAGTAAAAGAGATGAAATATACAGTGGAAAACCAAAACATGTTAAGATAATTCAAAAAAAAGCTAAGAAAGGAGAAACAGGAGAACAAAAGCAGAGACCACAAACATAAGACAAAAATAATGAAATGCTTAGGGCTAAACTCAAATATACCTGTAATTACCTTAAATAGAAATGGCCCAAACACACAACTGAAAAGACAGAGATTATGAAGATGAGTATGATTTCTACAAGAAACTCACTTCAAAAGTAACAGAAAACTTAGGCTAAAAACAAAGGTTTGCTCATTTTTGCTCCAGTTCTCTTTGCCCTCTAAACAGTTCAATCTTGACACATTAGCATGCATCAGCAAAATTTTGGTGACATTTTTGCAGCCTGGCAGAATAGATTAACTTACAGCTATTTCACTTCAAAATATATTGAGTGTGACTTCATATTAAGGCAGTAGTAGGTACAACATGGTAATACATCACTAACTTTAAACACTTAGAAAAATGTAATGTACCAGTTTCCAGAATTTCCAGTATGGGACCTCCTGTTCAAGTATAATTTAAAGTAACAAAATAGAATTTAGAAGTAAGGCTGTCTACTTGATATTCAACTGTTTACTACATCTTTAAATTCTTCTCTGTCAGTCTATATTGGTTTTTAAGTTATTATTATATTTCAGTTTCTTTGAGAACTTTTGAGTTTCATGAGTTTTGCTTTTATTATATAAGTATCATTATAAACTTATTTATGAATTTAGAAGGCAAAAGAATGGGGAAAGATATACCACACATAAAGCTGGAGAACCTATACAAATCCTTCCTTGATTTATGATAGAAGGGGTATCCCATGATTAAGCTGAAAATACTGTAAGCCAAAAATGCATTTAAAACACCTAATGTACCAAACATTGAAGCCTGGCCAAACTCACATTAAACGTACTTAGAACACTTAAATTAGCCTACAGTCAAGCAAATAATCTAACAAGTCTATTTTGTAATGAAATGTTGAATATCTCATGTAATTATCTGAATGCATTATTGGAAGTGAAAAACAGAATGGTTCTATAGGAACGGAATGGCTGTAAATGTATTCATCATGATTGGTTTCTACTCAATTCATATCACTTTCACACCAGGGTAAAGTTGAAAAATTATAAACTGAAACATTAAGTCAGAACTGTTTGTATTACTATCAGACAATGTAGACTTCAGAGCAAAGAAAATCCCCAGAGATAAAGAGGGACATCACATAATCAAAGAAGGCCAATTTACAAACGAACTATAAATGTGTATGTATCTAAAAAGAGTTTATCAAAATACATGAATCACATGAACAAGTTGAAAGAAGAAACAAACTCATAGAGACTTCATCACTCCTGCCTCAAAAGAAATAAACAGACAAAAATACCAGCAAGATATATTAACAGAACTGAACAACACTACTATGGTATAATAAAAACATATTGGGTCTTTGTATTTGGTTTATAAATCTTTATCTCCAGCTTCTTCACAGAGGTTGGCATTTCCTAAAGGACAACAATGCCTGTTATGCTAATAAGTGGACTCCTGAAGGGACTCCTAGGTCAATTCAGATTAGGGTTGGTCATCAGATAGACCAAACATGTGATTAGAGGGTTTAAACTTTTGGCCCAATCTCTAATCTCCAACCTCTAGGGAGAGTGGGCCTGGAGATGTGAACTCAATTACATGGACAATGATTTCATTTCTTATGTCTATCTAATGAAACCTTGATATTAAAAACATTGAGTAACAACGCTCAGGGAGATTCCTGGTTGGTGAACATATTGATGTACTGAGAGGGTGGTGTACCCTGATTCCACAAGGATAGAAGCTCTTGTGCTTAGAATCCTTACAAACTATGTACCTGTTCATCTGGTGGTTCATTTTTATTCTTTGTAATAAAATGGTAATACTAAGTATAGGGGCTTCCCTGATAGCTCAGCAGGTAAAGAATCTGCCTGCAATCCAGGAGACACAGGGGACTTGGGTTCGATCCCTGGGTTGGGAAGATCCTCTGGAGGATGGCAGCCCACTCCAATATTCTGCCTGGCAGGCTACAGTCCTTGGAGTCACAAAGAGTTGGACATGACTGAGCACATGGCACAATCCTAAGTACAGAACTTTCATGAGTTCTGTGAGTTGTTCTAGCAAATTACTGAACCTGTGAGATACACCAAATTCACTGCCAGCCAGGCAAAGTAAGAGTGGCTTGAGGATACTCAGGACTAGAAGACATACTTCAAGCTAGAGTCTGAAGAGGGGGCAGTCTTGTGGAACTGAGCCCCTTAGCCTGTATGATGTCATTAACTCCAAGCAGTTAGTGTCAGAATTTAATTGCATTGTAAGACACTCATTTGATGAAAGAGAACTGAACCAGAAAGTAACCATCAACCAACTGAAACTAAACTGAAACTATTATATAAACTATACGTTTATATAATACTCCAACAAAATCAGAATACACATTCTTTGCAAGTGCACATGGAACCAAGAGAGATGTGTCATATCCTAGGTCACAAAATAAACCTTAACAAAGTTAAATAAAATCACATACAGAATATTAATGAAATTAAACTAAAAATCAATAGCAGCAAGATAATAGAAAACCCTTACAAACATTTGGAAATTAAACAAAAATACCAAAGCTGGGTGAGTGATTGTGGTAAGTAAAATTTTACAGGAATAATGCCATGCCCATTCATTTATGTGTTGCCTATGGCTGTTTTTGTACTACTAGAGCAGATTTAAGTAACTACAACTGAGTATAGACTCAGGTCTTATCATATTTACTACTTGGACTTTTTAAAAGAAGTTTGACAAAGACTATTCTAAATAATCCACAGAGTAAAGAGAAAGTTTTTAGGCAAATTAGAAAATATTTTACTTGAATAAAAATTAAAACACAACAAAATTTGATGGGATGTAGCTAAAGCCCTGGTCGGAGGGAAAATTAAAACATTAAAAACTTGTGTAACAGGACTTATCATTATAGACTCTACGAACATTAAAAAGTATAAAAGATCAATACTGTACACATAACTCGGACAACAATGGACCAATTTCTCAAAAACTGCAAACCCAACAATTCACCCAAGATGAAAGGAAAAGTCTGAATTGTCCTGTTTAAAAAACTGAACCCATAATTCAAAACCTTCCCACAGAAGAATACAGAGATTTTTCCACTGCCAAATTCTATCAAATGTTTAAAAAAAAAAAAAATCTATACAATCTCTTCCAGAAATAGAAGGGTAGGAAATACATCCCAATTCATTTTATGAAGATAGCACTAGCCTGATATGAAAACAGTCATACAGCTGGAGGGGAAAAGAGTAATGCCTAGCGTGGGAACTTTATAAAAATTATTTTTTAAAAAAACAATAAAAGACAATGCAAGAAAAACCAATCTTCCCCACGAACATCGTCTGGATCAGTTCAGTTGTTCAGTCGTGTCCGACTCTTTGTGACCCCATGAACCGCAGCACGCCAGGCCTCCTTGTCCATATACATAGACACAAAAATTCTCAACAAAATATTACTAAATTAAATCCAGAAATATATAAAAAGCATTACAGTTCAGCACTATGTGGTTTACTCTGGGGAAGTAAGACTTGTTTAATATTAAAAAATCAATTCATAAAATTCATCAGATTAATGGTCTAAAACAGAAAACAACATAATCTATTATTTAATGTAGGAGAAGCATTTGACAAAATTCAACAGTCATACATACATGATACAAACTCCTAGTAAACTAGGAGTAGAAGGCAATTTTCTCAACCTGATAAAGGACATTAAGGAAAAAGAAAGCTGCTCAAATTGATCAATATATTTAACAATATTCCAACTGAAATTCAAGGAAAAGCCATTATATAGACATGCTGATTCTAAAATTTATGTGGAAAGGTAAAGGAATGAAAATATCCAAAATAGTTTTGAAAAACAGTAATAAAGTTGGAGGAATCACAGTACATGATTTTAAGACTTAATACTATGTAGTTACAATAATCAAGCCAGTGTGCTATTGGCAAAGGGATAGTCATATTACAAATAAATGAAATACAATAGAGTGCATAAACAGATCTACACAAATAGTTCAATTAAATTTTCAGCTTTTTAAAAATGCCAAGTATAATCCACATACCGTATTTTAAAGTATACAATTCAGTGGTTTGTAGTATATTCACAAAGTTGTGTATTCACCACCACTACGCAATTCCAGAACATTTTCACCAACCCAAGAAGAAACTTCATACTTATTAGCTGCCTCTCTATTCTTTCCTTTCCCTGGCAGCCACTTGTCTATCTTCTGCCTCTATAGCTTTGCCTATTCTAAGTCAAGTGATATTTGACAAAGACGGAAAGGCCACTCGACACAGATAAGACAGAATTTCCAACAGTGTTGGAACAATTGTAAGCTGTATGAAAAAAACAACCTCAATCTTAAACCTCAAACCTTACATACAAAACTTAACTCAAAATGTATCACAGATCTAAACGTAAAATACAAAACATTTAAAAATAAACCTGTAATAAAACTTTGTGCAAAAGGTTTTGGGCATGATACCTAAATCACATTTCATAAAAGAAAAAAACCTGATAAATTGAACTTCACTAAAATTGAAAACTTATACTCTGTGAAAGATATTGTTAAGAAAATGAAAAGACAAGCTATATACTGGTAGAAAATGTGTGCAAATCATAATATCCAACCAAGGACTTGTATCCAAATACATAGAGAACACTTGAAATTCAACTGTAAGAAAACAAATGATCCAATTTAAAATGAGGCAAAAAACAGACACTTCACCAAAGAGGTTATATTGACTGGAAATAAATACACGAAAAGATGTTTGACATCACTGGCCAGTCTCCAAAAGTTGCATACTATATGATTATATTTATCTGACATTTTCAAAACAATAAAACTAGAGTGACAAAGAACAGATCAGTGGTTGCCAAGAGTTAGAGGTAGGATGAAGGTATGATTATAAAGGGTGGAATATTACTCAGCCATTAAAAAGAATGAAATAATGCCATTTGCTGCAACATGGATGGACTTAGAGACTGCCATACTGAGTGAAGTCAGACAGAGAAGGATAAATATCATATGACATCCCTTATATGTGGCCATCTAAAAAATGACACAAATGAAGTTACTTACAAAACAGAAACAGACTCACAAACTTAGAGAATTAATTTATGGTTGCTGGGGGAAGGAAAAGTTAAGGCATTTGGGATGGACATGTACACACTGCTATATTTAAAATGCATAACCAACAAGGACCTACTGTATAGTACATAGAACTCTGCTCAATATTATGCAGCAGCCTGGATGGGAGGGGAGTTGTGACCCTATGGACTGTAGCCCTCCAGGCTCCTCTGTCCATGAAATTCTCAAGGCAAGAATAATGGAGCGGGTTGTCATTTCCTACTTGAAGGGATCTTCCTAATCCAGGAATAGAACCTTCATCTCTTGTGTCTCCTGCATTGACAGGTAGATTCTTCACCACTGTGCCACCTGGGAAGCCCCCAGTATCCTGGGTGGAGTCCTTCAAGACACTGATATAAAGCTAAAAAATACACCTGTTCCAACTAGAAATTGAACCCTAAGCGAAAAGCCCAGAATCCTATAAGCTACCAAGGTATACTATACTGCTTCTAAAATGGCTCCTAATAATCCCTATCTCATGCTATTGAGCCCTTCCCCTTTAGTGTAGGTGAATCCAGTGACCGGCCTCTAATGAACAGAATGCAGCAAAAGTGAAAGGATGCACTTCCCATCCAGCAAGGTAGATGTCACTTGGTAGGTAGATATATTATCTCTCTATAGCTCTTCCTACTTGCTCTGATGAGGAAAGCTGTCATGTTGCCTCAAGGAAAGACCCATATGCTAGGACAACCTCTGCTGACACATGACTCCACTTATAAAGGGCACCTGCAAGCCATCAGTCTAACCACCCACAAGGAATGGAATCATGCCAACTACTGAAGCTTGGAAATAGAACCTTCCCCAGTTGAGCTTTGAGATGACTACAGCCTACCTTAATTGTAGCCTGTGGTTGATCTTGAAACAGAATACCCCGCTGAGTAACACACAAAATCCTTACCCACAGACATTCTGAAATAATAAATGTTGCTGTTTTAAAACACTAAGTTTGAGGTAATTTGTTATGCAGCCATAGATAACTAAAACAAGGCTTCAGTGTTATAAGACAATAGTTTCTCAAAGTTGTACAGAAACCACACGTTCTTTTTGATTCCATATCACAAATTATAGTTGAGAAAATTAATTTAATTTGGCTGCAGCATCGATGCTGTCAAATAATTGTGACTCATTTTTTTAGTAACACTAATAGACTTAAAATAATCTGTGTGAGGGAAAATGAGATATTGCAAGAGAGAAATGAAATAATTCCTTCTTGGCAATACCCTCAAAGACTTAAAATAACAAGTAAATAGCATGCTAATGAATTCAGACAATGATGCTAAATCTGGAGGTGTTGCCAAAACAGACCCAAAGATGATCAAAATATGGACAGAACATACTAAATGGAGATGCAACTTGTAAAAGACCATGTGGTGAAAAATCATTTGAAACATTTGCTTGGTAGAAAAAGATTAAGAAGAAAAATAGCCAACAAATTAGTAAGTAAATATTGACAATCCCCTAGATTACAAACTCTTTGACGATGAAGATCATTTTATAGTCACCAAATCCTCTGCCATAATAAAAAACTATGAAGTTTGCAGTTAATCAATAGATATTTGGTAAAGTAATTTAATTAACCAGCTGAAAAAGAGACATTAAACTGCATGTAATTTAAAAGCCACATAGGGTCACACAGAGTTATAACAGATGAGAGGAAAAATGAGAACTAACAGGAGAATGGAAATCAGAAGGACAGGACACATAGGCAGATGGATAAAAAGTGTACAAGAATTCCAAAAACATAAACCAGACCAAACAACACTTACTGACAAGAAGTCCCTACAAGAGTATTATTGGAGAAATTAACATAACACTGCAGTGTCTTTATTGTCTTTTAGCTTCAGTGAGTGCTAAATCGCTTCAATCCTGTCCAACTCTTTGTGACCCTATGGACACCCTGCCAGGCTCCTCTCTGTCCAAGGGATATTCCAGGCAAGAATACTGGAGTGGGTTGCCATTTCCTCCTCCAGTGGATCCTCCTGACCCAGGAATCCAGTCCATGTCTCCTGCATTGCAGGTAGATTCTTAACGGACTGAGCCACCAGGGAAGCCCAGACTACCCAGATTCAAATCCTGGCTATTTGACCTAGGACCCATAACTTGACTTCTCTGTTGTCGTTGTTCAGTCGCTCAGTCATGTCTGACTCTTTGCAACCCCATGGATGCAGCACACCAGGCCTCCCTTCATCCCAGAGCTTGCTCAAACTCATGTCCATTGAGTCGGTGATGCCATCCAACCATCTTATCCTCTGTCATCCCCTTCTCCTCCTGACTTCTATTTTTCCCAGCACCAGGGTCTTTTTCAATGGGTCAGCTCTTTGCATCAGGTGGCCAAAGTACTGGGGCTTCAGCTTCAGCATCAGTTCTTCCAATGGATATTCAGGGTTGATTTCCTTTAAGATTGACTGACTTGCTGTCCAAGGGACTCTCAAGAGTCTTCTCCAACACCACAGTTTCAAAGCATCAATTCTTCGGCGCTCAGCCTTCTTTACGGTCCAACTCCCACATCCATACATGACCACTGGAAAAACCACAGCTTTTACTAGATGGACCTTTGTCGACAAAGTAACGTCTCTGCTTTTTAATATGCTGTCTCGGTTTGTCATAGCTTCTCTTCTAAGGAGCAAGCGTCTTTTAATTTCATGGCTGCAGTCACCTTCTGCAGTGATTTTGGAGCCCAAGACAATAAAGTCTTTCACTGTTTCCATTGTTTTCCCATTTATTTGCCATGAAGTGATGGGACCAGATGCCATGATTATAGTTCTCTGATTGTTGAGTTTTAAACCAGCTTTTTCACTCCCCTCTTTCACCTTCATCAAGAGGCTCTTTAGTTTCTCTTTGCTTTTTGCCATTAGGGTGGTGTCATCTGCATATTGGAGGTTATTGATATTTCTCCCAGCAATCTTGATTCCAATTTGTGCTTCATCCAGCCCAGCATTTTGCATGATGTACTCTGCATATAAGTTAAATAAATAAGGTGGCAATATACAGCCTTAACTTAACAATATACACCACTTTCCCAATTTTGAACCAGTCTGTTGTTCCATGCTCAGTTCTAACTGTTGCTTCTTGACCTGCATACAGGTTTCGCAGGAGGCAGGTAAGGTGGTCTGGTACTCCCATCTCTTGAAGAATTTTCCAGTTCGTTGTGATCCACACAGTCAAAGGCTTTAACGTAGTCAATGAAGCAGATGTTTTTCTGGAATTCTCTTGCTTTTTCTATGATCCAATGGATGTTGGCAATTTGATCTCTGGTTCCTCTGCCTTTTCTAAATCCAGCTTGAACGTCTGGAAGTTCTCGGTTCACATGCTATTGAAGCCTAGTTTGGAGGATTTAGAGCGTGACCTTATGAGCATGTGAAATGAGTGCAGTTGTGCAGTAGTTTGAACATCCTTTGGCACTGCCCTTCTTTGGTATTGGAATGAAAACTCCATAACTTCTCTATGCCTCCTCAATTGCCTCAGTTATAAAAAGAGGATAATAAGTGTGGCTATTTAAGGATTAAAAGTCATAATATATGGTATATGTAAAGTGCTTATTCATCCCAGTGCCTGCTACACTGACTATACCCAATAAATGGTAATCATTACTTATTATTATACATCATTTTGCATGCTTCTTAACCAACAGAAGAAGAAATAATCACAATCACAAGCATAATGCTGTCCAAAGCAGTCCCTGAATTGCTTGAATGTTGATGAAAGGAAATAATCATGGAAGACTAGAATTTAAACCTAGTATGCAACTACTACTTATCAAATTCATATGAAAATGTTTTTGTCAGCAAGAGAAATTATTACTCTACAACTATGATTCAAATTAAATTATAGCATTTGATTTGTTATAATTTTGCTCTTAGAGTTAACAAAAATTGGTTGACCAAAAAGGAAATAAAACTATTTCTAGGATGGAAAAAGTATATATTCGTTCCCAAATGTGTTTTGACTTGAAGCAAATTTTGAGTACCCACCTACTTGAAAAAAGAAAGCATTGTCATAGTGAATATAAAAAAAGAACTTACTTAAATATAAAAAGTAAAGACTCATACACTGCTAGTAGGAATGTACTTTGGAAAATGGTTCTTTATTACGAAGTAAAGCTGAAAATATGCACAAACTGTGACCCAGCAACCCTTTTCCTATATATACATCCTAAAAACATGTGTACCAGGAACTGTGTACAAGAATTTTCAGTTACATTGTCCATAAATACCAAAACCTGGAAACAACCCAAATGTCCAGCAAGAGAAGAATGGATAAATTATATTCATACAGTAAAAAAATGTACTAGCTTCCTACTGCTGACATAACAAATCACCATAAATTCAGCAGCAAAACAACACAAATTTACAGTCTTACAGTTCTGGAGATCAGAAGTCCAGACTTCCACTGGGGCTAAAATCAAGGTGTCAGCAAGGCTATGCTCCTTCTAGAGTCTCTAGAGGAGAATCCTTTTCCTTGCCTTTTCCAACCTCAAGAAGTTACCTTCATTCTTAGGTTCATGGCCTCATCCACAATCTTCAAAACCAGAGTGGTTTAGTCGGCATCTTCAAAACTCTCTGACCTGTGCTTCCATCATCACATCTCTTTATTTCTCTCTGACAAAATATATATGCCTCCTTTTTGTAGGCCCCTTTTGAGTACACTAAGCCCAAGTGGATAATGAAGAATAATCTTCCCATCTTTAATTTAATGACACCTATAAAGTTCATTCCACCTATAAGGTAACATATTGAGAAGTTTCAGGGATTAGGAAGTGAATATCTTTGAGTACCATTATTCAAAAAATATACTAAAATGAAGAAACTACTGCTACTCTGAACTACATGAAAAAACTGAAGTGTTGTTTGTTGTTTAGCTGCTAATGTGTAACAGACTCTTTTGCGACCCCGTGGACTGTAGTCGACCAGAGTCCTCTGTCCATGGGATTCTCCAGGCAAGAACACTGGAGTGAGTTTCCATTTCCTTCTCCAGGGGATCTTCCTGACCCATGGATCAAACAGACATCTTCTACATTGGCAGGCAGATTCTTTACCCTGAGCCACCAGTTAAGACAACAGATATTGAAAAAAATCAAGCAATACAAAAGTATACATACAATGTAAGCCCTTCCATATAAAGTTCAAAAATAAGCAAAACTAAACTATGCTAAATAGGGTGCAAATATAGGTACTAAGTCTATAAAGAATAAAACAAAGAAATGATTTTTCATAAAAAGCATAAGAACGAATTCCTTTGGAGTAAGAAAAGGGCTTCCCTAGTAGCTCAGTTGGTAAAGAATCTGCCTGCAGTGCAGGAGACCCATGTTCGATCCCTGGATCGGGAAGATTCACTAGAGAACGAAACAGCAAACCACTCCAGTATTCTTGTCTGGAAAATCCCATGGACAGAGGAGCCTGGCAGGCTATAGTCCATGAGATCAAGAGAGTTAAACACGACAGTGACTAAACCACCACAAGAAAAGGAGGATGAGATAAAGAAAGGGCTTCTGAGGTACTGGCAATGTTCTATCTCTTGTCCACTTGCTTTCCTCTTTAAACTGTACACACACATTTTACCTACCCTATGATTAGGGCTTCCCCGGGGGCTCAAACAGTAAAGAGTCTGCCTGCAATGCTGGAGACCTGGGTCTGATCCTTGGGTCCAGACATCCTCTAGAGATGGAAATGGCAACCACTTTGGTATTCTTGCCTGGAAAATTCTATAGACGGAGGAGTCTGGCAGGCTACAGTCCATGGGGTCCAAAGAGTTGGACACGACTGAGTAACTAATGACTCTTAAAAAGAATAGTAACAGATAACAGTAATATAAAGCAGAGAAGGGAGAGCCAGACACAATCTAGATTAGGCAACAACCATCTAGCAGTATGACAGCAAGACACTGCCCCATCTATACAATGGGGAAAAGTCAGGTAACCTGTGGGTTGGGCATGAGGCAGAAATTTAGGTTCAGAGTAAAGGACAGGCTTACAAGCAACTGCAAAATCACATGTCTTCTAAGACACTTTACAAAGTTTTCCCACAAAACTATAAATTTCTTGAGGTCAAGAGCAGAAATCTCCTCATCTTTGTATTCTCAGTACCTACCACAGAATAATCATTGAATAAATAATGAATGGAAAGATGAACAAAATGTCTTTTACCACCTAGACAGTTGAAAAAAAGCAGTAGTCCTCAAGTAAATAAGTGAGAGTTGACTTTTAAATTTAACGTATGTGCCAAATTGCTTCAGTCGTGTCCAACTCAGTGTGACCTCATGGGCTGTAACCCGCCAGGCTCCTCTGTCCATGGTATACTGGCAAGAACACTGGCGAGGGTTGCCATGCCCTCCTCCAAGGAATCTTCCCGACCCAGGGATTGAACCTGCATCTCTTATGTCTCCTGCATTGGCAGGAGGATTCTTTACCACTAATGCCACCTGGGAAGCCCAATTTAACATACTGTCATTCAATAATAACAAACATACAGAAAAGTACAAAGAAGTATAAATGTGTAGTTTAGCCCTCAATGAGATAACAATCAAAG
Organism: Dama dama; assembly: GCF_033118175.1. Lineage (NCBI taxonomy): Eukaryota > Metazoa > Chordata > Mammalia > Artiodactyla > Cervidae > Dama > Dama dama. The sequence continues at coordinate 63,773,756 of NC_083692.1, read as the reverse complement.
GAAGAAGTTAAACAATTATTCCCAAATTATTTTTTGAAGTAGAACACATAATATAAAACTAGAAATTAACAGTATTAATTTTCTGGATTAAAAAGGCAAAATACATAAGTTAATTGAAATCAAACTGCAAGGGCCAACACATATGATAAGTTGGAACTGGGGAGATTAACATGGGCTAAGATGATCATACCAGGTTTCTTAGAGGAGCTAGATAGAATTTATAGTGGTTTGGTGATTGCAAAACAGCCCCCAATTCTCCCATTACTGTATACACATGCCTTAACAATGTGACCTTGCTCCATCTGCCATTGAAAGGCAGAGTTTCTTCACCATTCTGGAAACTCAGGCTGGCCCTATGACTTGCTTTGATCAGTGGGACATCAACAAATATGACCCAGAAGGTTAAAAAGCACTTATGCACTAGACTTCCCCCCTTTGGCTGGTTTTGGGACCGAGATAATGAAGAAACCCGAACTAGGTGACTGCTTCACACAGACAAGGGCAAATGAACCCAGACAAGACCAAATGAACCATTCAGCTGAACCCAGTCAAACTGCCAACCCACAGAATAGTTCATGAATTATTATTTTGGTCCCTGAACTTTGGGGTGGTTTGTTTAATGACAAAAACTAACTGAGGTGTAAGCAAAGGAGCAGAAAAGAAAGGAGCAAAGCATACAAGTATGAAGAAAATGAACGCCTGCATGAGCCCAAAGGGAAAAGAGTTCTGATTAGAGTGAGAGAACACATAAACCTGAAAGTAAATTGAGTTCAGACTGCAAAAATCAGGCTAGGAAGAGAGTGGACTTCGTTCAGCTTAAATAGAGAAGGCAGAACCATTGAGGCCCTCAGAGCAGGGGAGGACAGAAGGCCAGAGCAAAGCAAGTCCAGTTACAGCTACTATTACCCAGACAGGCTGAAGCAAAAAACTCTCCTACATTTGCAGGAAGCTAAACAGATAACAGCATGGTTCTATAAGTGCCATACATAGCTTATGTAAGATTCTGTTCTTTAATAGAAAAACAGGAAAATTATTTTTACCTACAATTTTAATTTCAATGAGAACAGTCCTAGAATTAATCATCAGAAGAGCTTATGACGTGTCTAAAGAGTAAGGAAAATATTTCTGAAACTATGTTTGGGCATAACGATAATACAAATTTCTAATGACAGCATAACTCTGAAATATGACTCCTCTTTGTTTGAGATTTCATATACCCACCAGACCACTTTAGCTTCTGACCACCACAGTTAACAGGGACCAGATTTAGCCTCCCACCTTAAACGGGAAAAACAGACAAAATATATGAAACAAAAGATTTTAGACACCAAACAACAGGCAGCACAGAATATGTATCCACAGAAGAAAATGAGTGAGGTAATCCTTAAGATTGCCCCCAGCTTATCGCCTGAGAGTTCTCAGGCTGCGGCATAGGAATGAGGAACCCAAACAGAACTAACTAAGCAGTCTCACTGAGTTGAAGAGACAGAACTAAGAGTTTTGAGAAGGCCAAGGCAAGGCAAAACAGTGAAGAGAGTGGCACAAAGACATGCCTCTTGATATCTAGAGGTAGTTCCTCTTGAAACGTTGGCTGAGTACTTACGAACTGAACGCATCTGTGTAACAAAGCAAAGAACAACTAGAAAGGTGCAGGCAGAACAATCCTTAATGATCACACAAGTCCGTGAATAGTCTGTATAGTCACAGAGTGGAAAAACTTTTTAAAAATCTTTCAAAACATCCAGGGCCATGAATGCATCTAACTATTTTCAAATAACTGTATCCCAGAACAAATCCCCATAACATTTATGAAAATTAAAAAAAAAAAATTCAGCACACAATAGTGTAAAATCATAATGTCTGGCATCCAAGGAGAAATTACCAGGGATACAAACAAGGAGAAATAACAATCAATAAAAACAGACTCAGAAATGGTACAGATGATAAAATGATGGACAAGAACTTTAAAACAGCTAATACAAATATATTTAAGAAAACAGAGAAAAGCATTAAGCATGAGGAAAGAAATGGGGAGTTTTTTTTTTTTAATGAACTTCTAGACATGAAAAGTATACATCTGAGATTTTTTAAAAATACACTAGATAGGATTAATACCAACTTAACCACTGTGAAAGAAAGGATTAGTGAAGCTGAAGATAAAGAAAAATGAAACATCCAAAATTAAACATACATAGAAAAAGACAGAAACTAAACAGGGCATCAATGCACAAAAGGATAACATCAAAAAATCTAACATACATATAACTGGAATCCCTGAAAGAGAGAATAGAGAGGTTGTTTATACTTTTGTTGTCAGTTATTGTAACCATGTTTTCTTATATAATATAGTTTCTCTCCAGTTTCAGTAAATATTTTAATTTCTGAATACATTTATTTGGCCCAAAGAGATTACAAGCTAAAAAAAAAAAAAAAAAAAAAACCTGAAGTAAAAATGTCTGAAATTTTTCCAAGTTTGAGGGAAACTATCAACACACTAAACAAATCTTATTATTAAAGTTAAAAATCGGATGCTTTCAAGATAAAACTAAAGTGTAGACACAAATATACAAAGATTACACACGAGCTAAGCTTTTCAAAATATCTAATAATACTAACATAAACAACAGAAGTTAGGGTCAAGAATAGGATAAACCCCATAAGATTTTTTTTTTTAATGTTGCAGGTTTTAGTAAAAGCCTCTCTAAAGGGTTGGTTAAAAGAAATGAAGAAATGAAAAACCCTATTTGCTGATAGCAAAAGAGAAAGAAAATTTAGTCACCACTCACACTTCAACTGTTCCTTCTAAACTTTCACAAGAGATAAATTATACCTCCAGCAATATGGACTCTCCCTGGGCTCATATAGTCAAGAAAGCAAAATATCTATTAAAAGTGAAGAGAAACTTTACAAGTCAGTTATGGTTACAATTACCTACAACAGATAAAAGTGTAAACAACCTAGTTCTCCTCTCCCTGGCTACTGATACTAACAACACATAAACAAATTCTTCCCCTATAGAAAGTACAGTGTAACTTACATAACCAGATTGTAAGGAAAACACTCAAGACCATTCCTTGGGTAAAATCTACTGTAGCCAGACCAACCAAACAATGCATTGTCTATGATCCTCCCACTAAGAAAAAAAAAAAAATCAATTAAGAGCCTTTTCTGTAGTAATCTTCATTATGATTAAAGTATATTAACTTCTTTTTAAAAATAGCAAAAAAAAAATCAATAACCTTTTCTGTAGTGACCTTCATTATAATTAAATTTAAAGTATATTAACTTTTTAAAAATAGCAAAACTATATATGTATATATACGTGTGTATGTGTGTGTGTACCGAGGCAAAGAGGTTAATTAATCTAAGGTCCTATGACATGTTCTCACAGAGATGAGAAAGGATTCAGATCTCATCTTGATGCAAAATTAACAGTTTCATTCATTTGTTTACTAAGCATTGAGATTTGTGGCTATACTAACCTCATTTTATAAACCAAAAATTAGGAGCCAGCATATGATAAGGGATATTTTTTCTGATTTACAAATGAATTTATATATTTAAAACTTACAAAGATATTCAAACTATATCCTAGTTACTTGTACATTTAATAACTCACCTATAAGCTTCTGGACTCTGGCTACAGAGAGACTCTATCTGCCTGTAAGACCTCTTTCTTGTAACCATACACACCCTCCTACTCAAAGTGCCTACTCCTAACTTTTGATGTTCAAAGAGTGTGAAACATAACATAGGAATTCTGTCAGTACTTAAGCAATTGAGACCTGGGAAAACCCAAAGTTGAAACCCACACTGGAGGGAGAGGGTGGCCTCTTCAGGGCAAAAGTTTTCAAAGTGTTCTGGTGTCTGGAAAGGATTTGTCCAAAGCTGTTTCAGAAGTTGTATGAACATTTAATTTGTATTAAATATCTTCATTTCAAAGCATTTATTTTAAATCATTTAACTGCTTATAGCTACAAAATATCCACTAATCTCTGCAACTGGTAGACTATGCAGAATAAACTGTGGTTGATAAAATAGAAGACTTTCCTGAACCACTTCCCAGACTGTAGGTCTGTCAGTTAATACATTTATGTGGCAGTCTACATTTTCCCTTCACGATTCTTGGAACACTTGTAATTCCTTGTTCTATGACTGTCTCTTCTCACTCTACTGCAAATTCTAAAAGTGAAATAATTTCTGTCTTGTTCCCTGCTGAATCTCTAACCCCCCCTACCACAGAAACATAGGAGATATTTAACAAATATTTAAATGTTGCTGAGAGAAATATCAATAACCTCACATATGCAGATGACACCGCCCTAATGGCAGAAAGTGAAGAAGAAGTAATGAGCCTCTTGATGAAAGTGAAAGAGGAGATTGAAAAAGTTGGCTTAAAACTCAACATTCAGAAAACTAAGATCATGGCATCCAGTCCCATCATCTCATGGCAAATAGATGGGGAAACAATGAAAACAGTGAAAAACTTAATTTTCTTGGACTCCAAAATCACTGCAGATGGTGACTGCAATCATGAAATTGAAAGACACTTGCTCCTTGGAAGAAAACCTATGACAAACCTAGACAGCGTATTAAAAAGCAGAGACATGACTTTGCTGACAAAGGTCCGTCTAGTCAAAGCTATGGTTTTTCCAGTAGTCATGTATGGATGCGAGAGTTGGACCATAAAGAAAGCTGAGCATCAAAGAATTGATGCTTTTGAAACTGTGGTGTTGGAAAAGACTCTTGAGAGTCCCTTGAACTGCAAAGAGATCCAACCAGTCCATCCTAAAGGAAATCAGTCCTGAATATTCACTGGAAGGACTGATGCTGAAGCTGAAACTCCAATACTTTGGCCACCTGATGTGAAGAACTGACTCATTTGAAAAGACCCTGATGCTGGGAAAGATTGAGGGTGGGAGTAGAAGGGGACAAGAGAGGATGAGATGGTTGGATGGCATCACCAATTCAATGGACATGAGTTTGAGTCAGCTCCTGGAGTTAGTGATGGACAGGAAAGCCTGGCGTGCTGCAGTCCATGGGGTCGCAAAGAGTCGGACACAAGTGAGCGACTGAACTGAACTGCAATAGTTCTAAGGAGAGATACTGAAGATCAGAGAGGCTAAATTAAGGTGGTAGCAGTAGAAATGAAAGGGAGAGGGTTTGTGCAGGTAGAATTGGGGGGAAAAGAATAAAGAAATAATGAGATTTTTGAAACTGGGTGATTGAATAAATAGTGCCACCTTCATCTATATAATTAAAGAAGTTACAACAGGGCTGACTTTGGTCTTGGATGGGTTGAATATTTTAAGTGCTAAACAAGTGCAGTATAAATGAAGTCCTAATCTAGCTTACTATTTACCATACAATTTAGCTTCCAGATGATGTTTTCAAATCAAATTTCATGAGAAGCAAGGCTCATATTTTTCTCTTTAGCTATTCATTTCCCCCTCTATTTTCCTCCCCTCATCTCAGCATTAGTCACTGAAAAATACTGATAAAACTTTTTCTGAGAAATTTTAGACAATGAGGCACCTAGCAGATCAAGGAAAAAAGTTGAGGGCAGGGCTTTCCAAAATTAATCCATAACACACAACACACATGGAAAACTAATGTTAGACCAATATTAGCAAAATACAGTATTTAGATGATCACATGGCTCAAACGAGATCAGAGAAACAATGCAAAATCATTTATTTAAAAAGACAATTACATGGAACTTCAGAAAGACAAAATAAAATTAAAGTATAAAAATGATGATAAGAGCATGTCAGTAAAAATAGACATAATGGCAAATAAGTTTTCTAGCACAAACATTAAAAAATACTTATTTTGCCTTTTCAATAGATGCAAAGTCTCTAAAATAAATATCTAATATATACACATATATATGTATAATATATAATAATGATTCTTAAACCCGGTTAGCTTAAATCTTGACAGCTTAACAAAAGGAGCTACAAAGCTATTACCTCCCATTCGTCAGGAGACACAACAACAATCCAGGGCTTGTTTTCTCTTTTTTAATTTTTATTGGAGGATAGTTAGGTTCCATCCTGGGATCGGGAAGAGCCCCTGGAGAAGGAAATGGCAGCCCACTCCAGTATTCTTGCCTGGGAAATCCCATAAACGAAGCCTGTCAAGCCATAGTCCTTGCAGTTGCGAAGAGTTGGACACAACTGAGCGACTAAACAACACAGCTGATTTGCAATGTTGCCCTAGTTTCAGGTGGACAGCAAAGTGACTCAATTATACATATGTCCACTTTTTGAGATTCTTTTCCCATATAGGACATTACAGAGTATTGAGGTTCTCTTCCAAGAACACTTAATTTTTTACCTTGGGAAGATCCACTCTAACTGAAGTGAAATTCAATAGCTTAAAACAATAAAAAGCAGCTATCAACATTCCAAATACCAAGGATCTTATATACAAATGTTAAAGAAAGAAAAAAAAAAATCACAGAAAAATTCCAAATGCTAACAAAACTTGATAAGTATTATGACTCAATTTATTATTAAGAACACATAAAATATTAACCACACAGACAAGAATCATTATGCTTAACTTAGTCATATACCATAAATGAAAATATACCAAGAAGCCTGCTTAAAAATCACTTGTTTAAAAGAAATTTTCTCACAAAACTGGCATTGATGTTATGTAAAAAATATAATTTCAATCTATGTTTTAAACTTACAACCAAGGATCACAAGATATTGACAGAAACTTGTGAGTGGTAATATGTGTTGTAACTATGCTCAAAATTCAGCTCTAAAATCCCAAACTTTTTTCATATAGACCTGAAAGTTCTTTTATCAGATATGGAAATATGATATTTAACCTAAAAACACTGAGTATTTACAGCACAAAAGCTATAAAAGAAAAAAAAAGTATTTTCAACCCAAAGATTCTATTCACTGAAGCCTGGGGTTGGGGGGGGGGGGGGCAGGGAGGGGAATCTACCACCATCAGTACTATTGTTTACAAAATACTGAATAACAACAGCAGCAACAAAATGACAATGAAGTAAAACAGTATAAACATTTAATTTCATATTTCAAAACCTATAAATATTATATGTCCTGCCATATTAAATACTAACCAAATAAACTGATATAGCTCCAGCTATATTTTGAGTGTTTCTCAAAAACCTCAAAAATAGCAAAGAAACACATGACTCTAGTAATTTTGAATAACATGCACTCAAACTGTAAAGAATGCCACGTATCTATAAAAGAATTTTTCTAATACATGTAAATCCATGGCTGATTCATGTCAATGTATGACAAAAACCACTACAATATTGTAAAGTAATTAGCCTCCAACTAATAAAAATAAATGAAGAAAAAAAAAGAAAAAAAAAAGAATTTTTCTTTTAGAGATTTTTTTTTTTTAATGGAAAAGGAAGCAAGCTATACTCTCCATTAGTTCTCAAATGCTTTTTTATTTGCTGATCAATTCATCTGTCACTAGTTCAGTAATGTTCAAACATTTTCTCTTGTTTTATACTACTTTTTGTTTTTTTCAGACAACAAACATCTACTATGAGGATTAGGAATCTGAGAGTACCTTAGTTCGGTGGTTCCAGCTCACAGTCTCTCCTGAATTGCAAGCAAATCATCATTACTTTAAGATACAAAACTTATAAAGAATTGCCTGCTCCCCCCATCACCACCAAAGTTAAATTCCATGTCATAGCATACTCAGCTCTGTAATATTTACTTACAATGAAAAAACCACAATCTATCACTGTCACATTTTGGTGCTTTTTTTTTTTTTTTTTAATGTAAAATACCCTCAAAAGTTTTTTGTATTATACTCGCTTCACTAAAGCAAATGAGCCTTAATCTCATGAAGATTTCCCAAGGCATTAAAATAATAAGTATTTAAAAGGAAGTCAAAAGAAGACACAAAAATCTGAAGTTATACATAATACAATAAAGAATTTCCTATATTATGTATCAACTATAGTATAAGATAATGAGAAATGTACACTACTCTTAGCCTCCTACTGAAGATCAAATTTATTTCAACATAATATTACCAATTAATGACACTAGGGACTTCAATTTCTTTTATGTGTCTAAAACTAAAAGAGGAAAAATCATTTTTGTAACATTCTGTCATAAAGGAAAAGTTACTAGAAAAACTTTCTTTTATAACCATGCTTCAAACATCCCTCTTAGTGCCTAAACAAAAGTGTATCACCTGGAAAACATAAGCTTCTAAATTAGACACTCCTTTCAGCATGTTTTCAACTTCAAAAGAGCACAAAACATCATCCAAGTTCACACACTTGCTACGTGAAAAAATTTTAGAGTTGAGATGAATTCAAGATTAGTCATATAAGTAATATTTGTCATGATTACGGCTTTATTAAAAAGAAACAGCATTCAGCTTTAAAATAAATCGCCCATCATCCTTTCCCTGACAAATGAACATTATTCTATTCAGCCAAAAGAAAACAACAAATATATCTTTGTGGTCTAGCTTAGCAAATCAGTACTTAGAAATCAATGCAACTGTTATTAACAGATCAGAACCAAGCACTGTAACAAAACACACCGAGTGGATTCTCCGTGTGTGTGCAGGTGCCCATTCATAATATCATGATCCTCACACATGTGTTAAAAACTTAATTTCTATTTAATACCAAAGCATCTTTACATAATACATAGGTTATTATAAAACTGCCCTCTTTAATGTTCAAAGAAAGAACAATTTCTAAAGTGAAGGATGAGAAGAGCTAATACCGGATTGCTGCCACCTATCAACTTTAATTCAAAGCAAAGTACAACTCAATGTCATTTATACCTCTAAAGCAGCCACGACTGAAACAAAATTAAGTTCACTGTGGATAAAGTATCCTGGCATCCACTGGATTATTTACTTCTGACTTGAGAGTAGGTACGTGTGGGGTCTTTTGTCCCTCCCGCAACATCCCAGGGTGTCAACACCATGTTAGTCAAAGAAAATAAGGAGCAAATCCCTCAGGTCTACCTCGCACCCTAAGTATCAGAAAGTCATGGCCTCCACGGTCGTTACTACACAACAAACAGATTCCATAGTCCCGTGCCCTCTTCTATTAGATCTGGGAAAGCGGGGTGGGAAAGAAGTGTTTAGTATATCCTGAGAATCCTCTGTGTTCAGTCCTGGTACCCGAAGCAGCATGAATACAAGTGGTATGTGGGTCACCCACAGAGAGAGAAACAGAACGAAGCTTTGCGACCCTCCAAGTTCAGTGAGGACACCAAAAGCCTCTGGAGATACGGGGCACAACCCTCCCGGGAAACCGGGGAGCAGCAGACGGTCTCCGAGTTGGAGTGACCGAGTCTGGCACAAGCCCAGGGCGTGGGTAGCGACCGAGGAGTCTCCAGTACCCCTCCCCTCTGCACCAGGGTCCGTCACTGGGCGAGGGGTGCGGCCGGAGGAGGGGGTCGGGACCGAGAGAGGGCGGGAGGCGGGGCTCCCCCAGCGGCGTCCGGGGGGTCGCGGGGGGTGTGTCCTACCTGGGCCGTGGCGGTCGCAGGGATTTCGGAAGGAGGGCTCGAGTCCAGCTCAGGGCCGGGACCGGCAGCGGTCAACCCTCAGCAGGCGGGACGGCCGCCGCCTGCCCATCCCCCGCCGCCAGTTGCGGCGGGACCGGAGCGCGGCTTCGAGGGCCGGCAGGCTGGGTAGTCCCCTCGGGTACCGTCCGCGTTTACTGGCGGCGGCGGCGGCGGCTGCTGCTGTTACTGCTGCTGCTGGCCGCCCCCAGCCGCTGTGCTTGTGCCAGCCTCTGCTCCTCCTCCTGCCGCCGCCGCCGCCGCCTTGTCCCCACCGCTCCCATCGCCGCTGCGGCGACTACTGCAGCGCCCGCTGACCCGACCCGACGTTCTTCTCCCCCTTCGCAACCCAGCACAGCCTAGCCCACCTGCCCTGCCAGTGCGCACGCCCACCTCTCCGCCACAGGTGCTGATTGGAGAGCGCGTCCCAAGCCCGCCAAGTCGGTTGGCTGGTCCCATTGCCTATCACGAAAGGGGCGGAGAGTCAGGCAAAGAGCGTCTCCGCCCCCCACCGGAGAATTGCCGCTATCTTCAGGTTTGCCTGAGAGGGCGAGTTACCGGGAAAGGAGCATCACAATGGCAGCGCGCGTGCGCGCGGGAATTCTGGTCCTTGTAGTTCCAGCCTCAGCCGCAACTGCCCGCTCGTCCCGAGCAGCGAAGTAGGGCTTCTGAGACTGGTGGTTGGCGCGTAGTGGCGTCCTCCTAGCTCAGCAGTTATCTTGGTTATAGAGACACAGTTGTGACGCCAGGATTGGTCTTTTCGGAGGAAGATCGGAAATGCTTTGTCACGATACGAATTTACACACGCCGAGGAGTTCGGTCGCGAAGGGCCCCAAATCTTGAGGCCCTGCCTTGCCACCTCCTCAGAACCCTCGCTGCCAGGATGTGGCAAATTGGCTCTGTCCCCAGAACAGCCTAACATGAAGCTATTCACCGGTGTGTACTGGGGACAGGCCTAAAAGTGTAAGGAGGAAAAGAGACCGAGACCGCCAGAAAGGAGTCAGCCTGGAGCCCGGCGTATCCTTACGGTTTTCACATTCATGAAGAACAAGATTTCACTCCCTTTTTGGGAAACACCCCCAGTGAAGGGTTCAATGAGCAGCCCCCGTGAGGTGCCCAGAAGTATGGGCTTCTGGGCAACACTGCGGGAGTCCCTCCAAGACTTGAAAAGCGAGAAGGGCGGAGCAATGAGGCTCTGTGGGCTAGTTTGTCTTTGGTGTATCAAGCTCTTTTGTAAAGAGAAAACCTTATGATAAAAACCCCTCTGCCCTCCTTACCCACCAACTTACAGAAGAAAAAGCTCAAAGAGGTTAACAGCTTTCCTAGAGCTATAAAACTAATTAGTGGAAGAACCAAACTCCAGTCTCGTAAACTCCCGTGTCCAGTGCTGTTTTTACTTAATAATCACAGTGATTCACTGGAGTCTGAAATCCCATGGACTGAAAAGATTGTGATGAATTCTGAGCTTCATTTTACTTTAAATCTTTTTATTTCCTTAAGTGACCTTATGATTAAAGTTGATTCAGAATATATAATGGTTAAATATGAATCCTATATTCAGTCTATAACTATTATTGAATATGTTTCTTGCTCGGAAACTCCACAGCCTCTTGACATTCTTTGAGAAACAGCAGGCACTTCTACTGTCATGTCTAGATCCTTGGATAAAAAGCAGGACAAAATGTACATTAAAGGCAATTGATGATGCAGCTCTCTTGTTCTATTCAAAATTTAAGAAGTTGCCAAATTGCTTTCTTTCCACTGATGAAAACCACAAGTTGCTTTTTCCGTTACTTTGTCTCACAGAATATAGTTCACTTCAGGGTATTGTCAGGGCAAGTAATTTGAATTGGAAAGGATCAGTGTTTCTGTAAATAATTTTCTTTAATTTTAAAGACGTTTATAGGGGAAAACAAAGTCCAGATTCATTGAAATTATGGACAGCAGGATTTCAAATAGCTTTTCAAATAGCATTTGAAAAGAATATTTTACACTCACTTAGCAAATATAGTGTGTCCTCTTCAAGCTACCGATATAATCTCTGCTATCACAGATAAGGGTTTGAGTGAATTTATTCACAGAACTATTGTTTATTTTAAATGAGTTAGTAGATACAGCTGGGTTCTCCAAACGTTGGAATGATGATTATTCTTCTGATTGTCTTATGACCAACTCTCATTTGCAAATCCATGAAGGATAAGAGAAATAGAAAAGTCTGTGAGAAAGCAGTCCAGCAGCTGTATCTAAAGAGTTGAAGAGGGAAAAAAAAGTGCAGTGCAAAAGGAAGTGCTGTATGATAAATTTCTTAAGAATAGGACAACAGTGTATTTCAGAGTGGAGCTTCCCAGGTGTTGCAGTGGTAAAGAATCAACCTGCCAATGCAGGAGACACAAGAGATGTGGGGTCGATCCCTGGGTCTGGAAGATCCCCTGGAGTAGGAAATGGCAACCTACTCCAGTATTCTTGCCTGGAGTATTCCATGGACCGAGGAGCCTGGTGAGCTACAGTCCAAGGGGTCGCAAAGAGCCAGACTCAGCTGAGCACCAGCACCGTATAGCAGACTGGGAAGTTTAACAATGAATATTATTATACTGAGAGTATATATTATAGTGAGAGTTAATGCCACAGGTATAGGAATTCCCAAGGAAAATGGCTTCCCAGGCCTCTTTTTTTGCCTCTGGTGTTTTCCATTTGAGAATTACTGGTCTGTTCCAAGAGATATTTGTTCAGTTAGGATAAATGGCAAGGTAATATATTATTCAAGAGCTGGTACAAGAATTCAGGAATCTCCTTTTGAGATACACGTATCTCATATATACATACTATAAAATAAATAAATGTGGTAGTAGCCAGCCTCTAAGATGGCCCCCAATGATCACTGCCTCCTGGTATCTTTACCTTTGTATAGTCTCTCCCGTACTGAATTCGGCTGCCTTGTGTAACCAATAGGCTTTTTCAGAAATTGTGTAAATTCCAGGTCTAGGCTATAAAATACTTTGCAGCTTCCGCTTTTTCTTTTGGCCACCTAATTTTTTTAATTGAAGGATTTTTGCTTTACAGAATTTTATGGTTTCTGTCATACATCAACATGAATCAGCCATAGGTACACCCATGTCCCCTCTATCCTGAATCTTCCTTCCCTCTCCTGCCCCATCCGGCTCTTCTAGATTGTCACAGAGCCCCTGTTTGAGTTCCCTGAGGCATATGGCAAGTTCCTATTGTCTGTCAGTTTTACAGGTGGTAATGTAAGTTTCTAAGTTACACCCTCCAAGCAACCACCCTCTCCTTCCCTCCCCTCCCTTGGGGTCCATAGGTCTGTGCTCTATGTCTGTTTCCCCATTACTGCCCTGAAGATAAATTCATCAGTACCATCTTTCTAGATTCCATATATATGCACCAGTATATGATATTTATATTTCTCTTTCTGACTTACTTTGCAGCTTCCACTTTATGCTCTCTTGGATCATTCACTTAGAGGAAAGCCAGTGCTATAATATGAGGATCTTAAGCAACCACTTGGAGCTCGCTATCTGGCAAGGAACTCAGGCATTACACCAATAATCAGCTCCAATTTGCCAACCATCTTAGTGAACTGTTCTTGGAAACAGATCCTCCAGACCCAGCCAAGCCTTCAGATGACGGCAGGCTTAGCTGGCATTTTGATTATCACCCTGTGAGATACTTCGAGCCAGAACCACTCAACTAAGCCACACCCAAAATCCAGATCCACAGAAAGGATGTGATACAATAAATGTTTGCTGTTGTTTTAAGCACTAAGTTTTGGGGGCAATTCATCATGTAGGTGGGTTCTTTACCACGAACGCCACCTGGGAAGCCCAACTAATACAGTAAGACTGACAAAAATATGGCAGAGAAGAACAACTCAAATCTACAGATGTGTGCTCTGGATAACCGAGCCTGAATCAATGAGACTCTGTTTCTAGGATCAGCCTTAGAGTATATTCTAGGATAATGAGCAAAGTTCAGATTTATACTGAGTTCCCCACAGAACATAAAGCCTCTTTCAACACAGCTTCTTTTCTCCAGGACAGAATAAATAACATACTTTATTCTTTCCCTTCATTTGTAGCTTCCTTTACCCACATTTAAATATCCACTGATTTGCTACTTCTTAAGCTTCCTCTAAATCTAAACGGGAAATAAGTCTAGTTATTTCCATTGTACAATACCACAGTGAACCAGTGTGCAATTCAAGGAAAAGAGACCACATACCTTTTGCTTTCCCACTCTCTTCTAAATCAAATCTCATATTGTATGCATGCATGCATGCTTAATCACTTAGTTGTGTCCTACTCTTTGCAACCCCGTTGGACAGAGGTACACTAGGCTCCTCTGTCCCTGGGATTCTCCAGGCAAGAATACTGGAGTGGGTTGCCATTCTCATCTCCAGGGGATCTTCCTGACCCAGGCAGGGATCAAACCCTGGTCTCCTGCATTGCAAGCGGATTCTTTACTGTCTGAGCCATCAGGGAAGCCCCTCATGTTGTATACCTGAAACTAATAATATGTGAATTATATCTCGATTTTTAAAGATCTCAGAATGGTACACTTTAAATGAGTAGATTGTATGGTATGTGAGTTACAGTCATCTCTTGGTATTCCTGGAGGATTGGTTCCAGACCACCACCCCTCCTGTGGGTCCTCCTTGCAGATACCCAAATCCAAGGATACTCAAGTCCTTTGTATAAAATGGCATAGTAGGAACTAACAGTGTTGTAGATAAATTATACTTCAAACAAAATCATAGAGATCAATTTGTGGTTACCAGAGGCAAGATGGTGGGGAGGGGAAAATGAAGGCAGTCAAAATATACAAACTTCCATTTATAAGATAAGTAAGTTCTAGAGATGCAATGTACAACATGATAAATATAATTAACACTGCTTTTTTACGATTTTTTTTTTCTTTCTTGTCTTTTAGGCTGTGCATTATATATGAAAGTTGTAAAGGGGGTAAATCCTAAGAGTTGCCATCACAAAGAAAATTTTGTTTTCTATTTTGTATCTATATGAGATGATGGATGTTCATTACACTTGTGATAATCATTTCATGGCGTAAGTAAGCCAAAGTATTATGCTGTGCACCTTAAACTTGTATAGTGCTGTGTGTCAATTATATTTCAATAAAACTGGAAGAAGAAAAGCAAACAGCATAGTACTTGCATATAACCTATGCATACCCTCCCATATACTTTAAGTTATCTGTAGATTACTTATAATACCTAACAATATAAATACTATTTGAAGAGTTGTATGACATGCAGAAAATTCAAGTTTTGCTTTCGGAACTTTCTGAAATTTTCTTTTCAAATATTTTCAATCCATGGTTGGTTGAATCCATATATGCAGCACCCAAGGATACAGAGGCCCAAGGCACTGACTATGGATCTCAATAAAGCTTTTTTAAAAAACTCTCCACAGTCTTTTGAAACGTGAAGCTAGTAGTGGACTGGTGCTCAAGCATTTCCACAAACCAGCAAACAATCCTGTTTTTTAAATTAGTCGTCAATCTAACCAGTTACTATTTGAATGTTACTTAATCCACTAAACAAAACATTTTAAAGCCAATCAATGCCAACCGCTCTGCTATGCACTGGAAAAATACATATGAATAAACAATCTTTGTCCTTAAGAGTTTCAGAGTGCATTAGCAAACATGCAAAGCGTATTACGATGCACCGTAATAACTATTAGAGGTATATTATGTAGGCTACAAAGATGCTCTAGAACAGGGGTCAGTAAACTATAGGTGGCAGGCCAAATTTGGGAGGGTCCTCTCCTGGTGGCTCAGACAGTAAAGCATCTGCCCACAATGCGGGAGACCTGGGCTTGATCCCTGAGTTGGGAAGATCCCCTGGAGAAGGAAATGGCAACCCCCTCCAGTACTCTTGCCTAGAAAATTCCATGGATGGAGGAGCCTGGTGGGCTACAGTCCATGGGGTCACAAAGAGTCAGACACGACTGAGCGACTTCCCTTTCTGAGCGCTTGACCTCTTTAAGCCAATTTCAGCAGCATGTTCATTTTGACAGAAATGCATTCACATTAAATACACTACTTCAAGTGTTTGCATTTTTGAAAACTTCATCCTTTATTTTGCTGTGAGGGGCTTTATTTCTAATTAAAGAAATTTCAAATAAAAAGGAACCAGTAAGAAAAAATTGGCAGGGGAGGGGGGATAGGTAGACAAAGTAATCTCAGTTTTGGATATATTAGTCTACTGTCTTTTAAGCTGTTGGTGTTTGGTGTTCGGTGATCATTAAAACAGACCATAATATTAGGAAAGACTGACACTCATTGATTGAAATTAGTAAAGTTAAGAAAAGAAACTAAAAGTTAATTTGCATTTACAAAAGTAATTCTAATCATAGTTATTTCTTGATCAACTTCCTATTTATGCCTAACTTTTATGGACTACAAAACAACAAACCACTAAATGTTAAAACCTAGCTTTTTACAAATTGTGTTCTACTAGAACAGTAAATTCTCTACATATTTGCTCAGTCTTTTAGGTTTTCTCTTTGTTTCAAGGTCATCAATTAACAAAGCATCATTGGATACTCAGAATTTCAAATGAGAAAGTGGTGAAGTGATGTGATTCCTGATCTGCGTCTGCAACAGTCTGGAAAAATGAGTGATTTTCAATCTAGTTCAGAGATTAGCAGCTCCAAAAGCTGAATGGCTTTCTGTGATTTTAAGGTAGAACAACTGACTGGCAATGCTAATAGCGCACCCTAGTGGTCATAGTATTCCACTGCCAACTGTATTGAAATAGAACAGGCTCTTCTATTTTGTCTTATTAATCAAAGTTGACTCTCCAGTGGATAGGGATTTATATGATTTTTAGAAATCAGATGATGATGATGATAAATATGATCTTTAAAAATATCTTTCTGGTGGTGTTACTTGGATATTGAATGTTCTAGAAAATGAATCTGCAGATGACAGGTGAAATTTCCAGAAATTTAGTGGGTAGTACATCAAGGTAAAAGCTGACTTAAAATGCAACATTAAAAAACTAAGGTCATGGCATCTTGTCCCAACACTTCATGGCAAATAGAAGGGGAAAAAGTGGAAGCAGACGCAGATTTTATTTTCCTGGGTTCCAAAATCACTGCAGATAGTGACTGCAGCCATGAAATTAAAAGACACTTGCTCCTTGGAAGCAAAGCTATGACAGATTCAGACAGCATATTAAAAAACAGAGTCAACACTTTACTGACAAAGGTCCATCTAGTCAAAGCTATCATTTTTCCAGTAGTCATGTATGGATGTGAGAGTTGGACCATAGAGAAGGCTGAGCACCGAAAAATTGATGCTTTTAAATTGTGGTGAAGAAGACTGAGGGTCTGTCGAAATGCAAGATCAAACGGGTCAATCCTAAGGAAATCAACACTGAATATTCATTGGAAGGATTGGTGCTGAAGCTGAAGCTCCAACACTTTGGCCACCTGATGGGACGAGCTGACTGATGGAAAAGACCCTGATGCTGGGAAAGATTGAAGGCAAAAAGGAGAAGGGGGCAGCAGAAGGTGAGATCATTAGATAGCATCACAAACTCGATGGACATGAATTTGAGCAAACTCTGGGAAATGAGTGAAGGACAGGGGAGCCTGGCATGCTATAGTCCGCGGGGTCGAAAAGAGTCAGACACGACATAGTGATTGAACAATGACAACAAGAGATAATTTACTTTCTTCAGTTCATCTATATTATTTATCGAGGACCACATCAACTATTACAATTTAGCTAACTAGTTCTAGAAGCTGCCACAAACAATTTGTGACCTCCCCTGACTGAGGCTTGTTTATAGGAATATAAATTCCAGTAACTGATTTTGGGCATTCATTGAATTGCATTATTTTCATTTTATATTTTACACTCAGCCTGATAAGTTCATTTGTTTCAAGTCATTTTTGTTAACAGTTTGATAACATTTATTGTAAAATTCTTTTCAGTGTCCTCTGGAGATGAATTTCCCCTAAAGGAAATGTCTATCCTCAAAATGACTTGAAATATGTGCATTTTTAATTGATTGGTTTATTAAAATCACACTTGATTGCACTAAATGGAGACAGAGATATTTTATCTTTTAAAAATCAATTCTTCTCTATTCCAATTGCCACTCTCCTTCTTAGGTTATCACTTCTTATCTACATTACTTCAGTTGAGGCTTCTAGCTGGTCTTCTTTCCAGTCTTTGCAGTGTCTTTTGTTTTTTCCACAGGGTAGACAGAGAGCTCTTTCTAACTGCAAATCTGATTACATTATTTTTCATCTATGAAAACAGTATTAGTGATTTCCTCATTGCCCTGAGTATCACTTATAAAGCTTTTTTATGATTAATTTTCACTCTTGTTATTAAGTAACCACACTCCATTCTCCTGTCCATTGAGTAAGAGAAGAAATAAGGTATAAATACTGGAAGAGAAAAGAAAAGATATATTTATTACCTACATAGTAAATATCAAATACATCTAAAGGAAAATATTAAAATTAATGGTATTAAAAATGATGCAAATTAACTTATTTACAAAACATACGAATGCACTCAATCAGAAACCTTTATATATTGCTGTGTTTCTAACAGGAAGAATACATGGAATTCGGGAATCAAGTATCACTCCAAATCACATCTTAAATGACTCCCTAGAGAATTCTGTGCTTTCTGTCCTTGCAATTCTGGGCTCTTTACAGTTAGATGTCTTGGTCCCCAACAGTGGTTCACTCTTGCCAGGGGACACAGCAAGGGTCCTTCTAAACTATAAACTATGGCTGTGGTCTTTTGGACTGCATGCAACTAGCAAGCGAGTAAAGGAGTTGCCATTTTAGCAGGGGCAATTGACCTGGATAAGCAGGAGGTAGGGCAGCTCTTGGATTACGGAAGGAACATGTGTGGAATTTAGATGATCTACTTGGACACTTCTGGGTACTCCCTTGCCCAGTTGTGACTGAATGAATGGCTTAGTGCAACAACTTGAACCTTTTTTGCTCCCAAATCTGTCTCAGTATCTGCTTACTGTAGGACCCAACCAACACACTGATTATGTTGTTTAGATCTACTATATTCTTCTTAATTCTTTGTCCACTTTATCTAGGATCAGAAGATGTTAAAGTCTCCTTTATTAATGTGTCTATTCATCATTTTATATCCTGTAGTTTTGCTTTAGGAAAGTTGCTGCTCTACTACAAGATATCCTCAGCTTGCACAGTTCCTACATGCAAGATTTTCCAGTTACCATGTTTTAATTCATTAAAATTCAGTTCAGTTCAGTTCAGTTGCTCAGTCGTGTCCGACTCTTTGCGACCCCATGAATTGCAGCACGCCAGGCCTCCCTGTCCATCACCAGCTCCCGGAGTTTACTCAAACCCATGTCCATCGAGTCAGTAACGCCATCCAGCCATCTCATCCTCTGTCGTCCCCTTCTCCTCCTGCCCCCAATCTCTCCCAGCATCAGGGTCTTTGCCAATGAGTTAACTCTTCGCATGAGGTGGCCAAAGTACTGGAGTTTCAGCTTCAGCATCTGTCCTTCCAATAAATACCCAGGACTGATCTCCTTTAGGATGGACTGGTTGGATCTCCTTGGAGTCCAAGGGACTCTCAAGAGTCTTCTCCAGCACCGCAGTTCAAAAGTGTAGTCCTCAACAAAATGGATCAAATTTCACTTATGATGGTATATAACTGAGTAATTTCATAAAGTGCAAATTACATGGCTAGCTCTCAATCCACAAATCATTAAATAACAGAGGTGTGTCACAATCAGTGAGCAATTCTGTAACTTCTTTCAGAGTTTGCTGGTGATTGGACATTACAAATCTGTTGTTCAGCTCAGTGATGGAGGGCAAACTATATAGTTGTGTTGTCTCCTTGTCTCCCAGTAATAAATCCATGTGAGATTTTTAAAAAATGGACAACCAAAACAGGGAATGGCCAACAAAGATAAAAATGCAGCAAAGAGACTAAAGTGATAATGCTGGAAGTGAAATTCAAGTCAAATCTAGATGTTTTATAAGTTATACTGGAGTTATAGGAGTAGGAGTTAACTATGGAATTTGAGAGACTACTGCTATTTGAGAGACTGTGTGTCAGAAGCTAGCGAAGGCAAACTTCAAAATATATACATATATATTATATACTTTTATATGTATATATATAAGTGGTTATGACGAATGTTCCGGAAGGAACACCAAAAATCTTCACACTAAAGGAACTCTTGGAAGTATTTCATGGCTTTGGAACACAAAAGAGTAAAACTCTGGAAGCTGATTCAAACTTAGAAATGTGACAATTTGCCAACGCCTAGAAAAGATGCTCACTCTGTATCATTAGAAGTTATACAAAGAGAAGGCAGGCATGCTTGTTGCTTTTTTCTTGTGAAGTTTTAGAAAAAAAGAAAACACTTTAATTTTCAATGTTTCTAATGTTATAAATTACATTGCACTACATAAATATTATTTTGACTGTTTTCATTTCCCAATACTTTTACTATTGACAGAGTTTGTTTTGACCAAAAATTTTAAAGGCCGTAGAACAATTGTACCTTTCCCATTGATGACTTAAGATTGCTTTCTATGGTTTCAGCTTACATGACCATATATGCAGTAATTCATTACTGTACAAAGTGAGGACTGCCTGTGGTGGAGTCTCTCAGTCGTGTCCAACTCTTTGCGACCCCATGGACTGTAGCCCACCAGGCTCCACCGTCCATGGGATTTTCCAGGCAAGAGTACTGGACTGGGCTGCCATTTCCTTCTCCAGGGGATCTTCCTGACCCAGGGATCAAACCTGGGTCTCCCGCAATGTAGACAGACGCTTTACCATCTGAGCCACCAGGTAAGTCCTGTATTTGTTCCCAATTCTCCACATCCTCACCAACACATTATCTATCTTTATCTTTAAAAGACAGCCATTCTTGTGGGTATGTAGCAGTACTTCATTGTGGTTTTGATTTGCATTTCCCTAATGACTAATGCACCTTTTTTCATGTACTTACTGGCAATTTACATGTATATCTTCTTTGGGGAGAAAAATCTATTCAAATCTTTTGCCCATTTTAAAATTAGGTTCATCTCTTTAACGTTCATCTGACTCTGTTAGCTCAACTAATTTTTAAAAAAATAGGTGAGCTCTTTGTCTTAGTGACTCGGAGGCAGCCAGCTCCTTCAGAATGAAGATGAACATCTCTTTCCCAGCCACTGGTTGCCAGAAACTCATTGAAATGGATGATGAATGAAAGCTTCATACCTCTTATGAGAAGCATGTCGCCACAGAAGTCACACTCTGGGTGAAGAATGGAAGGGTTATACATGGGCCGAACCAGTGGTAGGAATGACAAACAGGGTTTCTCCATGAAGCAGGGTGTCTTGACCCATGGTTGAGTCCACCTGCTACTGGGTTAGGGACATTCCTATTACAGACCAAAGAGGACTCGAGAAAGAAAGCACAAATCTGTATGAAGTTGCATTGTGGAAGTCAATCTGAGTGTTCTCCATCTGGTCATCGTGAAAAAAGGGACGAGGATATTCCTGGGCTCACTGATATTACTGTGCCTCACTGCTTGGGGCCAAAGAAGTTAGTGGAACCTGCAAACTTTTCAGTCTCTCCAAAGATGATGTCTGCCAGTATGTGTTGAGAAAGCCCCTAAACAAGGTAAAATTATTTACTGATAAAAGAGTATATGGTCAAAAAGTTTGGAGATCATTACACAAAATGCCTATGTGTTTTAAAGGGTCTGTCAGGGCTGACAAATATAACTTTTAGCTAGGGCTCCATTCTAGGTGTAGTTTTTTATACTTCAAACCCAAATCCCCAAACATGAGAAGTCCCTTTTTTTAAATATACACATATAAGATATTTTATTTCAAAAAGCACAGAACATTATACAAGTTTTAAATTTACATTTTGCAATAAAAGATATCAATATATGCATTATTTGTATAACTTCATCATGGATGGAATTTGAATCAGTGGTATAAACATGTTGCAGTCACTAAATATAGATCATCATCACAGTGAACCAAAATGCATAGTTGTTACGAAATGACAAATGACCACTAAAGGGTGAACTCACAGCCCATACACCAACATAATAAATTAATTATACAGATATATGTTTTTCTTCACTGCATCATTAAAATTCCTGCCAGCCCCTCACCAAACATTAGAAAAACACAGTCTTGGAGCCAATCTGTTGAACCAGTTCCTCCACATACTACACTACAGAAAATAAAGTGACTTTTTGTTCATTTTAAAGTAAACTTCATAAGCTTTTAAATTGTTTACAATGATGAAGGCAAACAACGAGGATATTTGAACATGATTAGAAATCCCCTGGGCTGGGGGCAGCACTGAGAAACATAAGTTCATCTACAGTGCAGAAATCTGAGTCAACCTCAGGAAATGGAACTCAATAGGAAATGGGTTCTTTGGCAGTAAAGATCTGACTGGCCACTGCAGAATAGTCCCTCTGGCAGCTTAAGAGCCTAACTCTAGGATTTATGAAGTGGATAGGAAAAGGCTAGAAATGAAAAATCAATTTATCTTTGCTAAACTGGGGCCAATTGATTAGGGCAGAAGTGAGCATCTTCTGTTTCCCAGGCAAATGGCTCAAACCTTCCCAGACAATCCATCCAACAGAATTATATAAGAAATAAAGGGAAATGTAATCACTTAATCATACTGGCAAATTTGACAAATTGAATACTGAAATTTCTAATCCTCACCCATCACTAGTTATAAACTGTTCACTAGAGTTGTATCTATAAATATTTCCTGATATATTCTGAATGATAATTATTCAAGTAGAAAATCATGATTGTGATTCTGATACTTGTTTATGCCAGTCCCTTACTGAAAAATCCAGACTTTCTTATATTACATAAAGATACCAAAAAACCTAACCCCAAATGTGCATCATCAATTTGCAAATATATTTTTATTTGCTTGCTTTTGCTGAGCAAAAAGAAGGTAGGAAAACATTTAAACACATATGACCATGGTCACCAAAGGCAAAATAAGATAGTCTTTGAATGCATCTTTCAAACTTCTAACTTTATCCCAGAGACAACAGAAGCTAAAATATAAGATCTCAATTTCTCTTCTGCCTTCTGTTTTATATTACAAGTTCTTGATATAAAAAGTTAAAGCCAAGAAGTCTATGCACAGATTTCAGGAGAGCTCTGTTATTTATAAACAAGATGGCTCAACCACAGCATGTTATATATAACAGGATACAGACCACTGATCACATGGCTTTTTTGGTTGGTTGTATGCATCATCTACCCAGAATTTATGAAAAGTTTGCACACAGATAACAAATGAAGGATCTGTCTTACAAAAACATTAGAAGGTTACAGAACAGGCTTAAATCTGATTGTTCTAATTTACATCCAATGCTCCACTCATTGGGGGAATTTTTTTACCCTCATTCTATAGATAGTTTAAACAGAACTGCAACAGGTTTCTATTAAATACAGTGGTGCCACAATCAAGAGATAAGTGAACTCATTTTAGAAACTTGCCTTTGTAAAATGGAAAGTATAATTTCAAAACCCAACAAAGCTAATCCTCACCATCAGAGGTGAGGATTGCAGGCTTTGTCACATCAGGGATAAATAATGAATACATTATCCTAACTCTTCTTGAGGTCTACAGAAATTTGACCTCAAGGGAAAAAAGCTTTTCCATACCAGCAGAAATTTGCCATAGAAATGGAAACTCCATACAGAAATTTAATTTCTGGCTGAAACAGTAAGTGCAACATGAGGGGCATTTCCTTAAGAGAGAAATACTAATAAAATGTTTACTTTTTGGAAAACTTTCTCAACTGAAGTGTACCACATGGTTTCTGAATTCCTCTTTAGCTGCAAGGAAGACTATCACAGATGATTAAAATCTTGCCAGTGATCCATTAGCTAAACCAAATTTGGGGGGGAAACACCAAATTATAGAACAGTTAAACAATATATAAGAATGCTGGCCAACAGCTTGATGTGACTTCACTTTTCAGATGGATGGAGTGAAATGGGACAGATGATGAAGGGAAATGAGTTTTCTGGAACTATTAGCAGAATCAGACACTTGGGGTGAAGAAGCAATTCTTTAGTGTTCCGGAACATAAAACAGATTAATCTATGGTTTTGTTTTGTTTTTTTTCCCCTGTTTTAAGCATATGTTTGCTAATTGAAAGAAATACTCCATTAAGGAATATTTTATTGACGTATGTGAATCTGGACATGGAGCAAAAGACCCTCCAACCCTTCCCCAGCCTTCAGCAAGGTCTCCATAATTTTGAATCGGTCTTCATTCCTGTCTTCCTTCGTGATTGTCACCAGGCAGGGTTGGAGCTCACAGTAACTGCCAGTTGAATCCAAATAACATCTGATTAGTTTCCTGGCTCCTGGCAATCTCTTCTATGATGCAGTGCTGCTGCCACACCAAATGCAGCTTCCGATACCGCTCACGAGATAAATGGAGGGGGTTGCCCCTCCTTCAGGAGAAAAGAACAAGACATGTAAGTTTCAATCAAGTAACTGTCATATCTTTATTGTTTAAATTATAGTGAATGTTTGAGATACTCTTGGAACTGGGTGGAATCACCAGGACAAGGTTTTAAAAAGTGTATTTTCCCCTCAACACTGATCACTATGACCTGGATCAGTCACTTGGCTAATGAAGCAGACACCTACTCCTTGATTCAGAAAAATAGGTCAAGTATACCAGTTGACTCAGTGGTAAAGAATCTGCCTGCAATGCAGGAGATGCAGGAGACTCAGGTTTGACCCCTGGGTCAGGAAGATCCCCTGGAATAGAAAATGGAAACCCAGTGCAGTATTCTTGTGTGGAGAATCCCACGGACAGAGAAGCCTGGTGGGCTACAGTCCACGGAGTCACAAAGAGTTGAACATGACTGAGCACATATGCATTGTGCTAGGAAAGACCAAATACATTTGGGTTTCCCTGGTGGCTTAGATGGTAAAGAATCTGCCTGCAATGCAGGAGACCTGGGTTCGGTTCCTGGGTTGGGGATATCCCCTGGAGAAGGGAATTGCTACTCGCTCTAGTATTCTTGCCTAGAAAATTCCAGGGACAGAGGAGCCTGGCAGGCTACAGTTCACTGGGTCACAAAGAGTTGGACATTACTGAGCGACTAACACTTTCACATACCATGGGCATTATGGGACCTCATTTAAGTCGCCAGAAAGGTTTATAACTTGACACAGTTCTATTCAATTTTGAGTTGCTAGCCTAAGTGGGTCTTTAATGGCTTTTTGGCCTTACCCAAGTTTATTCAGTTTTGATTTCTGAACTTATAATGGTAGACATTAGGTGTGAGGTGTCACACTAAGCCCTCAAATTATATGCTGTTCCTCAGAAGTATTTGGTTGTTATTGTCAGTATGACACAAAAAACTTGCTGGTGATTAGCAAATATTTAAATAAAAGTACTCCACACCAATTCTAAGGTCACACAGTTTGTAACACTGTATAACAACTAATCCAAAATGACTGAAGTTTGGCTACTGCCAATGATGGAAAACTGTGAGATTCTCAGCCTTGAGGCACTCACATGTCTCATCTGGTTGAGTACTTTCATATCACCTAACTAAGTTAAAAATTCTGCTTCTTCACACCTTCCTGGAACAACTCAGACTTATCTTCAATCATTAACTGCTTTCACCACCCAGTGTTCTTCCTCCTGAATCCAAAGACCTTCTCTATACAGGTAAAAAGCTGTTACAATAAAAACAATTTCCTGTATGAACAAAGAAATTTCAAACCTCATTTAATAAGCCAATTCATATTGAGTAATACACTTCAAAAGAACAAACTTTCAGTTAAACAAAGAGAGACAGTTTATGGTAAGGGGATCTAACCTTTATCTAGATGTACTTTTTTTTCTCATACCCATGGGTGGTACTCCAGTTGTTATCATCAGTGAAGGATATAGAATATTTCAGGGTTCTAAGTATTTTTGCTAATGCTTGGGAGCAAAGGGGCTGACATAGCTGGCTAATAAAAAGTTTCAAGTATTGCAATGGAAACAATGAATATCCATTTTAAACCAAGCTCCCTCACTGGACACCACAGATTTTTTTTTCTTTTATATATCAACATCAATTAAACCTTTTAAGTAATTCTAAAGAAAGGCTGGTTAAAAATAATAGAGGATTCAAATTTTAGGATGACTTGGGTCTAAAAATTTTGGAGAAGTTATTACCCTCAATTTGTTTTCTGTGTTTTTTGGGGGCCTCCATGTGGCATACAGGATCTTAGTTCCCCAAGCAGGGATCAAACCTGTGTCCCCTGTAGTGTACGTGGGGAGTCTTAGCCACTGGACTGCCAGGGAAGACCCTACCCACAAATTTTGGAGAAGCACAAAGTTGTTGAAAATTATCTGTTACATTTAGGATAGCATCATATTTAATATTTTCAACTTATAGCTATTTAAAATATCTCTCAATATGTAACATTAGCTTTTGTGTTTAAAGACCTGCTATCATCCACGTACAATAATGTGAATAAAATTTAAAAAAAAACTTACTTTAGGCCAGGATCTGTTTCTCCATATTCATCTAAATAAGGGGCTGGATAGGCACAGCCTCTGGCTTTACCTTCAACCAGGACCACTCTACACTCTCTGATTCTGAAGACAAAACAAATGACAGGAATATTAGGAAGTGCGTGTATGCAAATGACAGGCACTGCATCAAGTTAATCTAGAGAAAAGAAATGGCCACGGGTGTCTTGTTAGGAATTCAGTATAAAGATAATATAAACATAGACAAGTAGACTAAATTGTGTTTTGTCTAAATAAAAGAAAATGAACATTGCTATTTTTGTTGATGCTATGGGAAAGATCCATGGATTTAGGGAAATGGGGTCAGCCAGTAATACTGACTAAATATACTGAAGAGAGGAAGGAGGCTGTCCTGTTTGAACCATAGGTACCCTGGAAAATAGTGGCTAGGGTTGTTTCCGCCCTCTTTCCTGACCTATGACCTAGAGGTGGGGGAAGGAACTTAACCAAAGAACAGGACCACATTTCCTAGTCTGATAACCCTGGGCCAAAAAGAAGGTCATCTATGGAAGTGTCATGCCTTTTCTGGTTAGAGCCAGACTCTAAGAGTACACATTATAAAGAACCACTGCAACTTGGAAGATACCTGGGACTCTTAGAGCAGAGAAATGGAAAGATAAAAAATAATGTTTGTGTAGGGGTAAGTTCTCTAGAGAGAAATGATAAAATAAATGGTTGGAATAGGTAGTAGGTGACTTGTTGTAGATTCCCTAAAAGAAAATAGATGTTTGAACTTGGCTTCCATGCACTTATTGCCCTTGTTCCAACAGATGCTGAGAAGCAGTGATTATATATTCCCCAGTGTGTGAGATGTTTGCTTTTATGTAAACAGAAACTATGTTACATGGAGAGAATGGAAAGAAAAAGCACACGCATCGACTCTGAATTCTCTCTTTCAGGAACTTGTGCTCTTCTTTCATAGATACGAGAGATTACTGTCTCTTCTCAGTCACTTGCTAATACACCAGGGAAAACAATGGTTGACTGACAGAGGAAAGTGAAGAAAATAAAAACGTTCAAAGGACAATATAAAGTAACAATTTACATGTCCTTTGAAAATTTAAGTTTTAAGACTCCAAACTCTTTCACTCTACCTGAGTTTTACACAATAACAGAATAATCAATATAAAGTTTCATATTTAAGGTTTTTCACAAATAATAAAAATGTGAATAGATTCCTATTTTTTAACTACTAATTTTAAAAACTATTTCAATTGCATGTGAATAACAAGTCTATGCTCTAACTTCTGACAGATCATATCCTATCAACATACTGTCCTGCCATAATGGCCTCTAGACTGGACTCAAATCCCCTAAGTTCATTATGAAGCATCCTACTTACTTCAGAAAAATGCAGACTCCAGCACCACAGTGAAGTGCATGAAAAATGCAAGCTCCCACCTCTTCCCCATTCACGGTTTCTTGGCAGCAAATGTTCTGAGAACACAGTATGGCTCCACAGAAAAGACAGAGGACAGGGTGCTTTCGCTCGTCATCTGCAGACCGTGGGCACCTCAAAAGGGAAGAAAGCATTTAATATGATGGAGAAACAATAAAAGCAAGATAATCAGTTAGCAATGGATATATAATATTTAGCAGTGTTTCAGATGTACTAGCAGTGTTTTCAGCATTGGCAGCTTTGCCATGAAGCAAGCTCTAAAAGACAAGGAAACATTTAATTAGATGATTCTTCTTTAATATTTCTCCTTAAGACAACAAAAAGTCTTCTGATTAATCCACAGTAAGAAACTTTACTTTTGAATATGCAGGGTGCTGGTGATTTCCCATAGAGTCTGGCAATTAAATATGCCTTGAAACTGAGATGCATTTAGAGAATTCAGTTTTCATTGGACATGACTGATTTATAGCCACCTTCCCCCCTCTGGATTGGTTCAGTCAAGTTTGTGTCCCTAATGTTGGCACAATATGACCTTGAAGGTATATAACTGTGGTGGTTGTTTTAACCACAGTTTTTAGTAAGGGTTTGAACACATTTCCCCCACTTATTTGGAGTATTAAGATCTTTAGGCTTGAAAAGGGGAGACTGCAGTCTTTGAGTTGAGGCACCTTCCAACCCAGAAACACAGCCAAGTCTTAGGAAGGAAAAAGCAACAAAGTTGACTTGCTTGAACTAAGTAAGTAGTACTATGAGATTTGGCCATTTGACACAGTGGTATGCCAGATCTTTGCTATAAATGACCCCTAAGGGGTGTATCACTGTATATTAAAGTGATAATTGCTATCTCTGAAAGGGAGCGTCTTATATTCCTATCTGCTGTATAATGGATATAAAGCAAACATCAATTTGCACAGTAAAAAATAAATGCAATCCCAGGAGAGATCTAGTGATGCCCATAGTTGGGTTAGAATAAAGAGCACCAACACAAATTTTTATTAGAGTATTAACAATTTATTCTCTGAAGTCCAGTTTCTTAGGCAAGATAAGAAAACCTCCATTGTCTACACAGGAGCAGAGGGACTCTGTGCATAGGTATTCCATTCCTGTCTCCTACAGATGTGGGGATTAGTTTCACTTCCAGTATGTTGCTCTTTTTGGATAAAGTCAGCATTTTCTTTCACATTTAGCACAGAATGGCTAAACTCCATCCTGTAGAGGAAAATGGGGATGATGCCTAAAACACAGCCACTGAGCAGCCACACTCCTACCTAGAAATGATTCAGTTTTGATGAAAACTGGTAGTAAAAATAAAACTGGAAGAGAGCATAATATTTATTTTCATTTTTACTTGAAACCAATAATATCTAATATCACCCAGGAGAATCTTCACTTGGATTAATGATTAACATTCTTCTCAGATCTTCCTAAGAGCCAACTGCACGGCACCCTTGAATGAAGCCAACATCTACTCACTGGACCTCTGTGGTACCAAGGCAGCCCTAAGATTAGGACAATCGCTGAATTTGGATCTGGATGCAATCTTGGAAATCATCCAGCTAATTTTTCAAGGGCTGAGAGGTAAGTGATACAACCACTTCTTTAGTTGGCTGACCTTAATCTGCATAAGACAAGCAGCAAGGAAGCTGATATTGAAGTAAATTTTAACTGGGAAGAGAGGCTGAGCAACGGGCTGCCCAAGCTCCTGCTGGGCCAGTTATATCCCCTGGCTTTGTGGCTCAAAGCAATGGTTATAACTAAGGAAGACAATTTCGTTAGTCATCCTGTAGGGCTGTGATTCTCAGAGCAGGCCAAAGAAGGGCTCTTCAAGCCCTTAAGATGACCCCAAAATGCAATCTCTCCCTTGGGTTCCTTCAAGTGACAGCAAGTTATTTAACATATAACTAAAGACTACTAATAAGTTACCTTACAGATAGAGGCAGTTATCTGGCGTTACTAATTGGTATCCTTAAATTTGAGAGTTATTTATGTTTAGTGAGAGACCTAATTAGGTTTACTAAGAAGTTTAGTTGTTGCACAATGCTTGGGAATATTATAAAACACCCAACTGAGCTTTGGAATTTCTGCAATTTGGGGAAAGGATGCTTTGTTAATGGTATATTATCAACCGAGTCTTGAACAGGCTTTGATTTTCAGGCTACTGAGAATCTTGCCTTTTAATTGTAAGTTACTGCTAGTTTCATGTCTGATTTGCTATGGGTGTTGTGTGTAATGCCACTGGAGCATCAGGATACATAACTGCCTCAACAGTAACTTTGCCTCATTCTTTTCAAGATGACACACTATGGACAATATGAAATATTTACAGACCAATGGCTAAAGTAGATATCAATCTGATTTCTCCATTCAGTGACATTTCACTGGTGGTAGTGCTGTTCTTCATCTTATGCTAGTCAAATAACTTGCATCATATTAAAGATGGTAATTGCAAAATAAAAATTACCATTAACTTTATAGAACATAATTTTATCATACAGAAATATGGGTTTAAGCTCATGTTGTTCTCTTACAGAAGTAACTAACAGGTAATTCACACATGGTATTAGCAATGAATATAATGTAACTTATTTATACTGCTTCTCACTAGTCTGTACCAGACAGTATTTTTTTGATTTGGAAGTGATCAGTGAAAGGGAAGAAGAAGATAAAAGGAAGGTTGAGAAACTGCTTTAGAATAGTATTTAATCTGATTGAGGTAGGAGGAACATGGTGCCAAGAAAGGAATGTACTCCTTTTTCCAGTACCCAGGCTTAAATCTGAATCATGGGGTTATCTGTTTTACTGCAATAATTACTGTTATATAATACTGGGCTTCCATATAAGATTGTGTCTGGGGAAAAAAAAGAGTTCTTCAGTGTTATTTCAGTGCATGAATATGGTCACCACAGTGTAATGCATGGAAAACAGTGTCTAAAATCACATGTATAAGAGATATTTCCAAGAGTGTTACTTGCTTGCGAAGCTGAGATCAGTGTGGTTCCTCTACCAGAACAACTACTAATCTGGTAAGGACTGTCTGAAGCAACTATTTTGGGAACTGAGTCTGGACAAACACTTGCAGTGTCCAAAGGAGTGCCTGACAGAAAAAGAGGCTGGTAACTTTCAGTGAATTTTGGCATTTTATATAGAGATTACCATCCTTATCCCCAAGCTCCACACCAGGTAGCTATGGGGGTGGCTGCCCGCAATCATGGTGCAGTGTGTTGCTGCCAAGGTGGACAAGAAGGACCTTGTCCTCAAAAAATTAGGGTTGTAAGCTTATTTTTGCCTGGCAGTTCACTGAGGGGCTGGCACAGGGACTGGCCATTGTTTCAACTCCCATGGGCTAAAGCAACTTTCTTGGTGATGATAATAGTAGAGAGGATTTAAAGAGGAAAAACAGTCTATATTTTTCATTCTCTCTCTTTTTTTCTTATTGGATCCAGGCATTTAAGGAAATCTCTGTCAGTTACTGGCTGACCACAGAGATAATGGAATAGTGATTCCAGTTCCAGAACACACAACGAGTACAGTCTTTGCACAAAAGGCTTGGAAAAGGCACTAAAACAAACATAACTATAGCCTTTACCAAGCAACAATGGCAGTTCATAGAATGGGGGGACTCTGATTTCCAGAGTTATTACATCACAATACTCAAAATGTCCCATTCTCAACAAAACTTACAAGGAAATGGAAAAGTATGGCCCACTCATAGGAAAAAAAAGAGATTGACAGAAATTATCCCTAAGGAAGCCCAACACACTAAAAACAAAGACTTTAACTCTCTTAAATATGCTCTTTGAAAAAACCATTGACTTAAAAAAAAAAAACTAAGGAAATTAGGAAAATATATGAAAGAGTAGGGAATATCAGCAGAAAAATTATAAAAGGAAACATGGAAAAGTACAATAG
Organism: Dama dama; assembly: GCF_033118175.1. NCBI lineage: Eukaryota > Metazoa > Chordata > Mammalia > Artiodactyla > Cervidae > Dama > Dama dama. The sequence goes on along the minus strand of NC_083692.1, from coordinate 63,742,304 downwards.
CAGAAATTAAAAGCTTACAAAGGGGTTGAATAGCATATAGAAGCATGCAGAAGAATTAGTAAATTTTCAGTTCAGTTCAGTCCAGTCATTCAGTCATGTCCGACTCTTTGTGACCCCATGAACAGCAACACGCCAGGCCTCCCTGTCCATCGACAACTCGCAGAGTTTACTCCAACTTATGTCCATTGAGTCGGTGATGCCGTCCAACCATCTCATCCTCTGTCATCCCTTTCTCCTCCCACCTTCAATCTTTCCTAGCATTACGGCTTTTGAAATGAGTCAGTTCTTTGCATCAGGTGGCCAAAGTATTGGAGTTTCAGCTTCAACATCAGTCCTTCCAATGAATATTCAGGACTGATTTCCTTTAGGATGGACTGGTTGGATCTCCTCACAGTACAAGGGATTCTCAAGAGCCTTTTCCAACACCACAGTTCAAAAGCATCAATTCTTTGGTGCTCAGCTTCCTTTACAGTCCAACTCTCACATCTATACATGACTACTGGAAAAACCATAGCTTCGACTAGATGGACCCTTGTTGGCACAGTAATGTCTTTGCTTTTCAATATGCTGTCTAGGTTGGTCATAAACTTTCTTCCAAGGAGCAAGCATCTTTTAATTTCATGGCTGCAGTCACCATCTGCAGTGATTTTGGAGCCCCAAAAAATAAAGTCTGTCACTGTTTCCACTGTTTCCCCATCTATTTGCTATGAAGTGATGGGACCAGATGCCATGATCTTAGTTTTCTGAATGTTGAGTTTTAAGCCAACTTTTTCAATCTCCTCTTTTACTTTCATCAAGAGGCTCTTTAGTTCTTCTTCACTTTCTGCCATAAGGGTGGTGTCATCTGTATAATCTGAGGTTATTGGTATTTCTCCCGGCAATCTTGATTCCAGCTTATGCTTCATCCAGTCCAGCATTTCACATGACGTGCTCTGCATATACGTTAAATAAGCAGGGTAACAATATAGTTTTGATATAGCCCTTTTCCCATTTAGTACCAGTCTGTTGTTCCACATCCATTCTAACTGTTGCTTCCTGACCTGCATACAGATTTCTCAAGAGGCAGGTCAGGTGGTCTGGTATTCCCATCTCTTTCAGAATTTTCTACAGTATGTTGTGGTCCATACAGTCAAAGGCTTTGGCATAGTCAATAAAACAGAAATAGATGTTTTTCCAGAACTCTCTTGGTTTTTTGATAATCCAACGGATGTTGGCAATTTGATCTCTGGTTCCTCTGCCTTTTCTAAATCCAGCTTGAACATCTGGAAGTTCATGGTTCACATACTGTTGAAGCCTGGCTTGGAGAATTCTGAGCATTACTTTACTAGTGTGTGAGATGAGTACAACTGTGTGGTAGTTTGAGCATTCTTTGGCATTACCTTTCTTTGGGATTGGAATGAAAACTGACCTTTTCCAGTCCTGTGGCCACTGCTGAGTTTTCCAAATTTGCTGGCATACTGAGTGCAGCACTTTAACAGCATCATCTTTTAGGATTTGAAATAGCTCAACTGGAACTTCATCACCTCCACTAGCTTTGTTTGTAGTGTTGCTTCCTAAGGCCCACTTGACTTACCATTCCAGGATGTCTGGCTGTAGGTTGGTGATCACATCATTGTGATTATCCGGGTCGTGAAGATCTTTTTTGTACAGTTCTTCTGTGTATTTTTACCATCTCTTCTTAATATCTTCTGCTTCTGTGAGGTCCATACCATTTCTGTCCTTTATTGTGCCCATCTTTGCATGAAATGTTCCCTTGGTGTATCTGATTTTCTTGAAGAGATCTGTAGTCTTTCCCATTCTTTTGTTTTCCTCTATTTCTTTGCATTGATCACTGAGGAAGGCTTTCTTATCTCTCCTTGCTATTCTTTGGAACTCTGCATTCAAATGGGTATATCTTTCCTTTTCTCCTCTGCCTTTCGCTTCTCTTCCTTTCACAGCTATTTGTAAGGCCTCCTCAGATATCCATTTTGCCTTTCTTTTCCTTGGGGATGATCTTGATCCTTGCCTCCTGTACATGCCACGAACCTCCATCCATAGTTCTTCAAGCACTCTGTCTATCAGATCTGATCCCTTGAATCTGTTTGTCACTTCCACTGTATAATCGTAAGGGATTTGATTTAGGTCATACTTGAATGGTTTAATGGTTTTCCCTATTTTCTTCAATTTAAGTCTGAATTTGGCAATAAGGAGTTCATGATCTGAGCCACAGTCAGCTACCGGTCTTGGTTTTGCTGACTGTATAGAGCTTCTCCATCTTTGGCTGCAAAGAATATAATCAATCTGATTTTGGTGTTGACCATCTGGTGATGTCCATGTGTAGAGTCTTCTCTTGTGTTGTTGGAAGAGGGTGACTGCTATGACCAGTATGTTCTCTTGGCAAAACTCTATTAGCCTTTGCCCTGCTTCATTCTGTACTCCAAGGTCAAACTTGCCCATTACTTCAGGTATTTCTTGACTTCCTACTTTTGCATCCCAGTCCCCTATAATGAAAAGGACATCTTTTTTGGGTGTTAGTTCTAGAAGGTCTTGTAGGTCTTCATAGAACCATTTCAACTTCAGCTTCTTCAGCATTATTGGTTGGGGCATAGACTTGGATTACTGTGATATTGAATGGTTTGCCTTGGAAACGAACAGAGATCATTCTGTCATTTTTGAGATTGCATCCAAGTACTGTGTTTTGGACTCTTGTTGACTATGATGGCTACTCCATTTCTTCTAAGGGATTCTTGCCAACGGTAGTAGATAAAATGGTTATCTGAGTTAAATTCACCCATTCCAGTCCATTTTATTTTGCTGATTCCTCAAATGTCGATGTTCACTCTTGCCATCTCCTGTTTGACTACCTCCAATTTGCTTTGATTCATGGACCTAACATTCCACGTTCCTATTCAATTCCAGGTTCCTCTGTAGGTTCCTAGTGAATTTTTTTTTTTTTCCCTAGTGAATTTTAAGGTAAGGCAACTGAAATTACGGAGTCAGAGGAACGGACCAATAAAAAAGGATGAAGAAAAAGGAACAGAGCCTGAGGTATTAATGGAACACCATCATGCATAATAATATACACATGCATTACAGAAGTCCAAGATAAATAGAGAGGAAAGAAAATTTGAAGAAATACAAATAATGGCTAACAACTTCCCATATATGTTGAAATATGAGAGTCTACACATCCAAATATCAAACTGAATTACAAGGAGGATAAATTCAGAGATCCACACTTAGGCACGTTATAACCAAACTGTTAAAAGCCAGGACAAAGAGAGATGTTTGAAAGCAGCTAAAGAGAAGCAACTTATCCCACACAAGAGATCCTCAATAAAATCAACTGCTGGTTTCTCATCAGAAACCATGGAGGCTAGAAAATAGTACGATGATACATTAATGTGCTCAAACTAAAAAAACTATCAACCAAGAATCTGATATCTGGCAAAACAATCCTTTAAAAATAAGGAAGAAATTAAGACATTTCCATACTAGTCCACTGTTAGCAGGTCTGTCCTATAAGAAATCCTAAAGAGAGTTCTTCATGGTAAAGCAAAAGAACACGAAAGGTAACTTGAAGGTAAAAAACAGATAACTGGTAAAGGTAAAAAAAAAGCTATCACAAAAGCTAATATTATTGTAATTTTTGATACAAAACTTCTTGTTGCCTGTATGATTTAAAAGGCAAATACGTAAAACAATCATTACAAATCTATGTTAACAGGCATATAGGGTATAAAAATGTTAAATCTGTGATTTCAACAACAATAAGAGGAGAGAAAGAATCAGGAAGAAAGAGAGTTAATGTATGCTATAGAAATTAAGTTGGAATTAATTCAAACTAAACTTGGGTTGTCATCCCTATGGACACCCAGCAAAGTTGCAGGGTACAAGATCAACAGACAAAAATCAGTTGTGCTTAAATACATTAGCTATGAACAATCCAAAAAGGAAATTAAGAAGACAATTTCATTTGTAATAGCATTCAAAACAATAAAATACCTTGGAATAAATGCAACCAAGGATGAAAAGTCTTGTGCTCTGAAAACTACAAAACATCACTGAATAAAAGTAAAGAAGGCTTAAGCATGGAAGGCATCCATGCTCACGAACTAGAAGGCTTAATGCTTACTGTTAAGAAGACAACACTCCAGAAAGTGATCCTCAGATTAATGCAATCTCTATTAAAATCCCAATTGCCTCTTTTGCAGAAAAGAAAAAGTCAGTTCTCAAATTCCAATGTAACCGCACATGACCTCCAAGTAGTCAAAATAATAATGAAAAAGAAAAACAAATTTGGAAAGCTCTTATGTTACAATTTCAGAACTTACTTCAAAGCTACAGTAATTACAATGATGTGGTACTAGCATAAGGATAGATATATAGACCGATGGAACAGAACTGAGAATCCAGAAATAAAATCAAATATCTATGACCAACTGATTTTTAAAGTAGGTGCCAGACTATTTAATGAGAGGGCAACAACAGTCTTCAAAAAATGATGCTGGGACAACTGGAAACCAGATGAAAAAAAGAATGAAGTCGTACCTCCTACTTTATTCGAAAAATTAAGTCCAAACGGATCTACAGCCAAAATAGAAAAACTAAAAGTATATAATTATTTGGAAAAAACATAGGGATATATTGTCATGACTTCACATTTGGCAACAAATTATTATACCAACAGCATAAGCAACAAAAGAAAAAACATAAAGTGGACTTTTCTATATCAAAGGACGTTATGAAGAATATGAAAACAACTTACAGGAGAAAATATCTGCAAATTAAAGTCTGGTAAGGGTTTAATACTCAGAAAATAAAAACAACTCTTAAAACTCAACAACTAAAAGAAACAATTATAAAATGGGCAAAAAACTTGAACACACATTTCTTCAAAGAACATATACAGATACATAACAAGAACACACAAAAATGTTCCACATCACTGGTCATTAAGGAAATGTGTATCAAACCACAGTGAGCTACCATTTTTTCACCCACTAGGATGGCTTTAGTTAAAAAAACAAATAAACAGAAAATAGCAAGTGTTGATGAGAATATGGAGAAACAGGGGCCCTCATACATTCTGGTGCGAGTGTAAAATGGTGCAGTCATTGTGGAAGACCGTTTAGTGGTTCCTCGAAACATTAAACACAGGATTACCATAATGATCCAACATACCACTCCTAGGAATATATATACCCAAGAAAAATTAAAATATGTGTCCAACCAGAAACTTGCACATGATTATTTATAGTAGCATTGTTCATAACAGTCTAAAGAGGGAAACCACCTAAATGCTCATCAATGGATGAACAGATTAATAAATTTTGGTGTACACATACAAAGGATTATTTATCCAAGAAAGAAATGAAATACTGATACGTCCTACAACTTGGATGAACCTTAAAGGGATGTTAATTGAAAAAATCCAGACACAAAATGCCGGGAGCCAGCACACGAGATCCTACCCATGACAAGGTCATGAGGGAGAAAACCTGACGGGCAAGGCGGATCAGGTTTTCAAGGATTCCAAAAAGGCTAGCTCACGAGATCCCACCCATGACAAGGTCATGGGGAGAAAGCCTGACGGGCAAGGCGGATCAGGCTTTCAGGGATTCCGAAAAGCTGCCCCAAAGCTGCCCCCGGCTCTCACCTTAAAGATGATATCTGTCTTTCTGATGCCTGCCTCAATGGACTACTCCCTAATTTCTCTGACACAGGCAGGAAGGCCTTCCCCGATCTCTTTCCAAATAATAATTAATTTAGAACTTTATAAGTTTTTAGGGTGGTGGTATTTTATGAGATTATTTAGGGTAAAAGGAGTGTTTTAATTTGAGTTCCTTTGCTGGTAGTTTGTTAGTCAAATGCATTTATGCCCTTGGTACTAATATGCATGATTGCTTATGATATTTTAATCATAGAATAGCATAAAGAACCTGATTATATAAAAGCCCTAATAGATATAGAGCATTTTTGAGGGATGAAGGAGTTTAATTAAAAAATATAAGAAAAATTATTATAAAAGTGGTTATTGGGTTAATGTTTGCTTGCTGTGTTTTTGCTTTTAGTGTGCTAAGGTTTTGCTATGGTAACCACTGTTAATATAGTTATAGATCTAGAAAAATAAGAGCTTAGCCCTAGTATTGTAACAATGAAATAGTTGTTAATTATTAGCCAGGAGTGCTAGGCAGAGGCCGTCTTATTAGAGCCACAAAGTCTGTATGGGGTAAAACTTTTAGATAAATTTAATTGACAACTTTTGCAGAAGAATTGATGTTGGTATTAACAGGGTCATATTTTTATTATGTTGTGACATGCTGTACTGTTGCCCTATGAGACTGTAACTTTTCTGTTAAGGTCACCACAGAAACAGAAAACAGGCCTACATTCACCTGACTTACATAAAATGTTAATAAGCCCTAAGGCCAAAAGATAATGTGTAAAGATTTATTATAGAAACAAAATACAGAAAGCATCTTATTCTTCCTTAAGGACAAACTGACGTAATGTAAACTAACCCTGTATAGACATGAGTGAGCATCTTGTATCCTGGATACACTCTGAGTGAGGGTATAAAAACTGTTGTCAAAAAATAAAGACAGACTTGGCCCTATCAAGGCTGGTCTCACGTGTCTTCTATCTCTCGCCGACGCCGTTCATCCTGAGGGTACCCCCTGGATCCTGCTGGGGCTGGACCCCGGCAACAAAAGGTCACAGATTGTATGATTCCTTTTATATAATGTATCCAGAATAGGCAAATCCATGGAGATAGAAAGCAGATTATCAGTTACCAGGGAACTGGGAAAGAACAGGATGGGGAATGATTACTTAGTGGATGCAAGGTTTTTCTCTGGCGTGCTAAAAATGTTTGGAAACTAGAGAGAAATAGTTACTGTACAATATTAGCAATACACTAAATGCCAATGAATTATACAAAATTGTATGTTATGAGACTTCTTCATCAATTAAAATTTGCTAGTGGTGGTATTTACCAAATGCAAGCTCAAAAAAAAAAAAAATTTCTTCTTACCTGAAATGAGAAGCTTGATTTAGGAGGCAGCTATAGTCATCAGGAAGCTCTATCAAACTATTTCTTTTTCTAGGGTACCTAGAAATATAATTTAAATGGCAATGAGTAAATAAGCCCAGGTGAAAAACAGACCAAGTAATAGAAGGATGAATGTTTTAAAAATAATGAGAGAAAAATTCCCTGGTGGTCCTGCTTCCACTGCAGGAGGCACAGGTTCAATTCCGGGTCAGGGCACTACGATCCTGCCACATGGCACAGTCAAAAACAAAAGAAAAAACTTAGGGGATTCATTTTTACAATCCATAGTAATTTGCACTGTTGATTAGATTTATCCAAACTTTTCAGTCTAGAATTCCAGATCTTTCATCAGCTGGTTTCCTTTCCAAATCCAACTCCTACTGTTTCCTAAGACTAAATTGTTCTATTATTTCTATACTGTCTAGGAAGTAACATAAAGTAGCAGTTAAGAACACAATCTTTGAAATCAAACAGGCCCAGTTACAAATCCTAGATTCTGACAGTCGACAAGCCACTGAACCTAATCCTGTATTTGCTGGTCTGTAAACTGAGAATAAATATATTATGCTCCCTCAGTCATAAGGTAGACTATCAATTTAGTAACACATTTTGTTAGGGGGTGGGGTGAGGAGAGAAACATTAAATACTCATGCTGATTGAAAAAATGTTAAATATGAATAACAGTATCAAAGAACCTCAAAGGGCTGTTGAGAACTCAATTAGATATTGAAGCAAAACATAATATACTTAGTACCTAATACATGTTTGTAAGTGTTATTTTTCATTCTCACCATACTAACACAACAAAAGCCTTGCATGTATGCCCTGGGAAAGGTCATATGAATAATATGAAATTATTATCTCATATAAAGGTCAGCTGAAATAACATGAATAATACAAAAGTCTCTCCTTAAACCCCAATCAATTCAAATTCTGTAATTCCTTCTGTGTGCAGCAAAAATTATCTCCTCTAAGGCTAAACTTATATCATTAAGAATATTTACTCTCTAACTTTCTATTAGCATTAACAGTATATTCCATATATTATTACACTTTATCTTATCTCTTGAATTTATGTATATAACTACTCTATAAACTACCTATGACTGAAACCTCTATGTGTTATATATCTTTTAACTCTCCAGAAGTAATGTTAGTTTAGTACCATGCTGGGGAAACAGCAGATGTCTAACAGATACATAATAACTTTTGTGAGACTAATAGTCCTAAAATATGTACTCATCTTTTAAACCCTTCTTGGTGATGTGAATACGACTGCCTCTGAGCACAGGAGGCGGAGCTATAATCTCTAAATCACTAAAACTGGGTTATGCATATGAGAGGATATGTTAGCATAGGTTTCAGGGAGAAGGTAATATTTAAATCAGTCCTTGAGGAAGAGATGGATTTTGATTAAGCCAAAACTTAAAGGAGACAGGGGGGCTGAAGAAAACTTCTGTTGAGTAGGCTCCAACCATACAGAGGAGGAGGTGGGGAGGAGGGAATAGTTTTACTTATGTTTTCATTCTCAAAAGGAAAAAAAAAGTGATTTACATGAATGCTGTCACTACCCTCTCATTTTAATAAGTAGTAGCTCCAAGAAACCATCTCTTCCTTTGCCTTTTAACAGGTATGCATTAGCTTAAGAAACAGGAGTTGGTGGTGCCAAACAATTTAAGAGGGAAAGGACAGTTACTCCAAGAAAAAAATCAATTGTAGGAAGAATGGAATTTTCAGCAAGCCATAACAGAAATGTAAGAAGTAGTATGCTGAGTGAGAATGAAAACAGACTAGAAAGCATACTCATCAGCTAACTACTTTTGGAAACACAATTTGTAGGGAAGGACGGAGAAGTAAAACCAACCTGACTACAGTGCTTTTTTGCTTCAAACAGTTTAGTAAGGCAGGGTCTGTACACCACCTGTATGGGAAGCAGAGAGAAAAGCAAATGGGTCATCACGACCTTAGTGCAATATTCATCGAGCCATCCTCACTAAACCTCTCGGCCCTTTCTTTCCATGTGCTCTCTGCTAGACTTCTTTTACCTTACATCGTGCCTCTTCTTTCTTCTCCTTTTCTTTTCTCCCCTTCTTTTTTTATGTCTTAATATTTATCATCCCCCAAATCTCCTATTAATTTCTTTTTTAAAGGGTTTATCTATTACTAGAAAAACATAAACTACGCTCAGTATTTTACAAGAGGGAATTTAATACCAGAAATTGGAAATAAAGGTGACAGAAAGGCTGAGAAGTCAACCAGGAGACAAAAAAGCAAGGAGGCAACAAGAAGATCAGCCAATAATAGGAAGCTACTAGCCCTGCCAGGCTGGAGGAACAAAACAGTATTTTTGGAATGGTATCCTTGGAGCTAAGGGTCAGTGGTGTATCAGATGAACCAGTGACCAAAACCACTTGCACTGGCTAGGCACTATAGTATCCTCCTGTATGAGTTATCTTATAACTCATAATGAATGCAGAACTAACAAGCTACCACCAAACAGAAGAATTCAGGAAAATCAAAAGGAGAAGCCAGTCCATGCATCCCACCAACCTCCCAGAATCTCTTTTGCTAGACTCCATCTTGGCTGAGTGATGTAGGTGTCACCAGGAAGGACCCTGAGTCAGAGTGATAGGCCAGAGACACCCCGTAAACTACCTCAATTACCATAAAACCTGAGACATGGCAGAACAGTTCTGAGTTCTCTTATCCTGCTGCTCTCCACCTGGGCGCCCCCTCCCAATAAAGTCTCTAGCTTTGGCAGCACGTGTGTCTCCTCAGATAATTCACTTCTGAGTATTAGACAAGAGCCCACTCTTGGGCCCTGGATGGGGTCCCCCTTTCCTGCAACAGGTGGATGCTGGAACTACAGCAGACTTGTCTGGTGGGAACTAGAGTCAGAGAAGAGCTATAGCCACTGTCACGGATGCCCCACAAGACAAAGAGAGGTGACCTAAACACAGGTTTCTCTCTTCCTCCTGGCCTCCAATATCCTGCCAGTGCCTCCCACAGGCTGAAGCCAACTGACAATGGAGACTGGGAAATATGGCCTAGAGAGGTCAGTTCCCTGTCTTTCAGAGCAGACGATGAGGTAAGGCTTTGAGGCAAGCAGAGCCAGGAATGGCACAGACTTTGCGTTTCAAAGTTTGAATTTTTAACATTAAACTAGAATGGCAAGCTATGAATGTATCAACTCCAACTATATAAAAATAAAATTAGTATAAACTACTGTGATTGTACTCAACACAAAGCATGGTACTGATTTTTTTGGATCCATCTGACTCATTTTTATCACACTGGAAATCAGACTACCTCATGAGAAATGAGGAAACACAGAAAAGCACCCAAAAGAAGAGATGAGAACACATGGAAAGGTGGCCAGAGACGGGCAGACACTCACACAAGTCCTGACTTGAGCATGCAGGCAACAAGACGCCGATTAAAGAAAAAGGAGAAAAGTAAAGGGGAGAAAACTGAAAAGACTAAAGGAAATCATGAGTGTGATACTGTGACTGATAATGTTAAAAAAAGAGATGAGAAGCCACAAATGGAATTACTTGGGCTAAACCTATGTCTATCAAACCAAGACTGAACATAAGCATGAGGGCTGGTAGCTAGGAGATCTCACCACGTTTGGAGAGTTTCCAAGTTGGGGAACACGTGTCAATTCGGGGAGAGTGGTGTACTCAGTGTGTGTGGAAGTTCTGCTCCCTTTCCCCCATACCTTGCCCTGTGTATCTCTTCTATCTGGCTGGCCCTGAGTTATAACCTTTTACTGATGCCCTAGTAGGGAAAAACGTTTCTCTGAGTTCTGTGAGCTGCTCTATAAATTAATCACACTATATAGCCTTTTGGTCAGCACAGGAGACAGCCTGGATTTGTGACAGCTAGGTTCTTTCTGAATTATGTGAGGTTGTCATGTTTTTAGGACTGAGCCCTCAGCCTGTGGGATCTGACACTATCTCCAGGTAGATACTGAGCTGAATTGTAGGACACCCAGCTAATGCTGAAAAATTACTTGTTGGATGTGTGGGAAAAACACCCTCCCCAAGTGTCAGAAATGGATGTCAGGATCTTTAATGGGGGAAACAGAGTAACACGATGAGAACTGACTATTAAATTCATGGTATATGTCGATTATATCTAAAAAAAAAAAGATAGAAAATGGTGGTAGCAAAGATAGGGTTAGGAGACTAGAGATTTGAAGGGTAGAGAGTAAGCAAGCAGAAGGGTCTATTAAGTATGGGGGTACAAAGAAATCTTTAATAAAAGAAAAACACACTTCTCCATGGGAAATTTAAATGGATACATTTTTGAGTTACCAAATGACTTTTTTAAAAGTTAATTTTTTTTATTGAAGGAAAATTGCTTTACAGACTTTTGTTGTTTTTTGTCAAACCTCAACATGAACCAGCCATAGGTATACATATATCCCCTCCCTTCTGAACCTCCCTCCCATCTTCCTCCCCATCCCACCCCTCTACGTTGATACACAGCCCCTGTTTTAGTTTCCTGAGATATACGGCAAATTCTGGTTGTCTATCATTTTGCATATGGTAATGTAAGTTTCCATGTTACTCTTTCCATACATCTCACCCCCTCCTCCCCTCTCCCCATGTCCATGAGTCTATTCTCTATGTCTGTTTCTCCACTGCTGCCCTGTAAATAGATTCTTCAGTATCATTTTTCTAGATTCTGTATATGTGTTAGAATATGATATTTATCTTTCTCTTTCTGACTCACTTCACTCTGTATAAGTTCTAGGTTCACCCACCTCATTAGAACTGACTCAAAGGCGTTCCTTTTTATGGCTGAGTAATATTACATTGTGACTTTTATTACCTCCTCAGTCACCTTTCTAAGATATGTGCTACTATGAGATATGCTACTATTGCTGCCCCACTCTGGGTTCTTCTGATGCTCAACTGTGACTGTATCATTGCTGACCACATGACTTATCCTCACTTCACCACCACCGCCACCCCATTTAAAACTGGGATGAGACAGCAGCTGTGAGGAACTTAAGCACAATGATTGGCAGTCATGGTGGAACATTGCTGCTGGTCTTATCCCCAACTTCTTCCATGTGTGAATTAGGAACCTTGTGTGTTTTTGTTGTCCCCTTCAATCAACAGTAATCAATCTAAAAGCTTAGCAGGTATTTTAAATTTAAAATTTCCAAACTGTATAATAATCCAATAATGGTATTTTATCCCTGCAGTACCTCTGGAGGAGGGGTCTCACAGTATCCCAATATTTCTGGAAAAGCAGGAACAAATTTGTGGGTAAAGATAAATAGCTACAGAGTGCATTGTACTCTCCTTCTGCAGCATCTACAAGAAAACAAAAATATATTTAATAAGTACATTATTCTTACCTGGTCATCCTGTGTCTAGAGTTTCTTCACTGTTTATGCTCATTTCTATATTCTGCCTATACAGAGTATACTTTGTACTCTGTAAAATTGTGGGTGACAAATAAGACACAGTGATCCTTTTAAATCTGATTTGAGTCATTCTCCTGATCAGACTTCTCCTACGTCAAACCACACCCAAAAGACAAAATACAAAAGTGCTTACATGATCTGACTTCATCTGATCTGACTTCATCTCTGACATCATTTGACTTCATCAGACCTGATCTGACTTCATCTCTTACCTTCCTCCCCCTGTTCATTAAGCTTCAGTCACTCATCTCTACTATTTTTTGATGACATCAAGCAAACGCTTTGCATTTACTGTTCCTTCTGCTTACAATACTCTTCCTTCAACTCTCCATCCAGTTCAACGCCATGTCCTTTTTGATCTCTCTGCTCAATGTCTCTTCACAAACATGACTCTGCCCCAGCATTCTCTATTCTCATGACCTGCTGTATTTTTCTTTGTAGCACTTATCACCATTTGACATTATACTATATGTATTTATCTGTTGGCTTATATTTCATCTCCTCTCTAATAAAAGAAAGGACTTTATCTTATCCATTACCATATGACAGCACCAACAAGATAATAAATAATTTTTTAAAGAATGAAAACACAAATCTGTGCTGACAACCACTTGGAAAGAAAGCAGTATCCTATTTATACAGAATCAGAATAAACAAACCTACATCTAATGAGCCCCACTGAACAGAGTTCAAGACAAAGAACCCTGTTAAGGCTGATCTGAGAAAAGAACAAAAGAAAGCATCTCAGAGGAAATTTGATGACTCTTCCAAAATCATACAAACCTTCTGATTTTTACCCATACAAAGCCACAAGGAAACCTTCTCTGCCTTGATGCAGATTTAAGGCAAGTAAAGAAGAAAGGAAATTATTCTGTTACTCAAATACACAGGGCCTCGGTTAACACAACAGGCCTTTCCCAGCAGCATTTTATTTATTTCATAATAGATACAGTCAAATGTTCAAACTTTGAGAATTAGAGTATATTATAAAGCCAAACAGTTCTCTTTCTTTAAAGCCAACCAATCTCTGTAATTTCTTATCTGTCCTATACTGCATGAAGGGATTTTGTAAGCTCAAATACAAAATTTCTACATAGATAGGCACTATGAATAGGTTTTGTAGATTATGAGGCTAATCTGGTTTCTGATCTCACCTTTTACCCACACCAGGGCAGGGGCACACGTGTTTGGAATGAACACTGATAAAGAGGTGAGGAATAAAGAGGTGGTTTTGGCTGCTCTCACCCTTGAGGTTGAAGGTAACAAAAAAGTCCCTTATTTACTACTCTGTGATTTCATTTTCCTACTTACTGGTAAACAGTTCTTCAGGTGGAGTTACTCCAAGTAAATAGTGGAAAAACAATGCAGCACAGCGAAGATACGGGATGATGCCATTCTTCAAGGAGACCCATAAATACCAGCCAGGAATACCACATCCAATGCAGCTGAGAGGCAACAATTCCAGAACAGAACAGAATACAAATCAGAACACCCAGATTGTAAATACATCCCCTTTCAAAAACACATCTCAGCATTAAATAATTTTTTATGCATTAACATTTAAACATTAAAACAAAATATTTAACTAGCTATAGCTTCAGTCTTTAAATCTCCTAACAGCTTCTTAAAGCAAACCACAAATCTTGCATATTTTATGAGGTAGATTCTTAAGGCAAAGAACAACTTTTTTCTTTTTCCTAACCCTTGTAATGAAATGTGGAGCAAATGTATTTATCAGTAACTAACCAAAGCAGCTAAATTAGCTTAAAAAGTTTAATACTTTCCTGACTTCTGTATTAAAACTGGTGATTTTCAGGACAGTGAAACTAATAATCTATATGATACTATAATCTTATAACACAAAGCAAGAACCTTAATGTAGACTATGGACTATATAGTAAATAACAATGTATCAATACTGGATCATCACTTTAACAAATATACCACACAAATGAAAGATGTAATGGAGAAACTGGTGGTGGGAGGGAGGAAATGGAAACTCTTGGTTACTTTGTATTCTGTAAACCTAAAACAGCTCTAAAAAAATAAAGTCTATTAACATAAATACATATATATTCAGTACTTAAACTGAAAAAAAGTTGACTGATGAAGAAGATGAAAACAAAGAGGGAAACTTGGCAGCAGATGATGCTCAGCAGAGCACTCTATTGCACTTTTGGTTTTAACCTCTGTATTGTCAATATATTTTACATATTACTCACAACAGCCTTAAAAAAACTTCTAAGTAGTTAAGTGTATTAACTGTACCAACTGCTTTAAAAGGACAGCCTATTTTCAACTTTTTACATTTATTTAAAGTTTAACTGCTGCATCTTATTAAAATCCTATCATCTTTTGCCTATATTCCTGTAATAGCTTATAAGAATAAAGATGTGTCAAAATTTGTTTTCAGTCTCAGAAACAAATGAATGGGAAATTTTTATTTGTTGTTATTCCAAAAGCCTTTAACTGATTTTTAAAAACTGGAATTAAAATGGTTCAAGAGATACTGCCAACAACTGAACAAAGATGTGGAATTATAAAAACAATATTGAGATAGACTGGACTAATGGGCTGTTACTCACCCACTTGTATACTGAGAAACTTCTGCCAAGAAAGAAGATGCAGAACGAGCCTCTTCACTTTCTTCCTGTATCTGTGCAAGGGGGAGGCCTGAAAAAGAAATTCTGAAAGATAAATCTATGAATTTACTATTCAATTTATTAGTGAATCCTCAATTTCAGAATTCCCTGGTGGTCCAATGGTTAAGACTGTCTACCAATGCAGGGGACACGGGTTCGATCCCTGGTGCAGGAAGATCCCACATGCTGTGGGGCAACTAGGCCCATGCACCACAACTACTGAAGCCCAAGCACCTAGAGGTCGTGCTCCACAACAAGAGAAGTCATCGCAGTGAGAAGCCCATGCACCACAACTAGAGAGTAGCCCTCTACTCGCTGCAATTAGAGACAGTTTGTGCACAGCAATGAAGACACAGCACAGTCCAAAATAAAAAAATAAATAAATAAAGAGTTCGATATTTGTATATAACTTTTCGATTTGAGGTAAATTTTATAATGCAATAAAATACATAAATATTAAATGCACCATTTGATGAAGTTTGATAAATGCACAAACGCATGTAACAATATCTTTTATTTATTTATTTGAACAATATCTTTTAAAATTAATAAACTACTTTTTTAAAGCAGTTTTAGGTTCACAGCAAAACTGAGTGGAAAGCACAGATTTCCCATATACCTACTGTTCCCAAAAACCTACGGTCTCCCCTACTATTAGCACCACTGGCACATTTGTTATAGTCTACAGTGATACATCATTATCACTCAAAGTCCATAGCTTACATTAGAGATAACTCTTGCTATTGTACATTCTATGGTGGTGGTTTAGTCTCTAAGTCGTGTCTCACTCTTGCAAGCCCCATGGACTGTAACCCTCCAGGCCAAGGGATTCTCCAGGCAAGAATACTGGAGTGGGTTGCCATTTCCTTTTCCAGAGGATCTTTCCCACCCAGGAATTGAACCCCGGTCTCCTGCATTGCAGGCAGATTCTTTACCGACTGAGCTACGAGGGAAGCCCTGTACATTCTATGGGTTTTGACAAATGTATAATAAGTTGTACCCACTATTATTATATCCAACAGAATAGTTTCATTACCCTGAAAGCCTTCTGCACACTGCCTATTCACCTTTCTCTCCCCTAACCCTTGCCAATCCCCACTGGTCATTTTACTATCTCATAGTTATGCATTTTCCATAATGTCATATAGTTGGAATCATACAATATATAGTCTTTTCAAATATGCTTCTTTCACTTAGTTGTATACACTTAAGATTCCTCCATGTCCTTTCATCGCTTAATAGCTCATTTCTTTTTAGAACTGAAGAATATTCCATTGTTTGGATGTACCACAGTTAATTTGTCCATTCACAAGGACATATGGGTTGCTTCAAAGTTTTGGCAATTGAGTAAAGCTACTATACACACCTGTGTGCAGGTTTAGTGTGGACATAAGTTTTCAGTTCATTTGGGTAGGTATCAAGGAGTGTGACTGCTAGACTGCATGGTAGGAGTATGATAGTTTTGTAAAAAACTGCCAAATAGTATCTCAAAGTGGCATTGATTTCATTCCTGCCAGCAAAGAATGAGAGTTCCTGTTGTTTCACATCCTTGCCAATACGCAAGGATGTCAGTGTTTTGGATTTTTCCCATTCTAATGAATGTATACTGGTATCTCGTTGTTTTAATTTGTCATTCTCTAATGACACCTGACACTGAAATCTTTTCATATGCTTATTTGCCATCAGGATATCTTCAGTGTCTGTTCAGGTCTTTTGTCCATTTTCAATGAGGCTGTTTGTTTTCTTACCATTGAATCTTAGTCCTTTGTATATTCTGGTTCTTTATCAGTTCTTTATCAGATGCATCTATTGCAAATATGTTTAACCAGTTTGTGGCTTATCTTCTAATTCTCTTGATAATAATCTTTTGCAAAGCAAATGTTCTGAATTGTAAGAAGTCCAGCTTATCAATTATTTCTTTCATGGATTATACCTTTGGTATTGTACCTAAAAAGTCACTGCATCCTCAAAATCACCTAGATTTTCTTCTATGTTATCTTCTAAGAGTTTTATAGTTTTGTATTTTACATGTAGGTCTAAAATCTATTTTTAGTTAATTTTTGGGAAATGTGTAAGATCTGTGTTTGTGTCTTACATGTGGGTATTCGGTTGTTCTAGCACCATTTGTTGAAAAGACTGTCTTTCCTCCATTTGTCTTCATTCCTTTATCAAAGATCAGTTGATTATATTTATGGAGGTGTATTTTGGGCTCTGTTTTGTTCCACTGATTCATTTATCTGTTCTTTCACTAATATTACACTGTCTTCATTCCTAGAGCCTTCTAACAAATCTTAAAGTCAGGTAGTATCAGCCCTTTGACTTTGTTCATCTCCTTCAATACTGACTTGGCTATTCTGAGTCTTCTGCCTTGCCAAATAAACTTAAAATTAATTTGCTGATAATCAAAGAACAACTGGCAGGGATTCTGACTGGGAGATTATTCGGTTTATATTTAATTTTTCCAAATTTACTTTTGTGTGTCTTCCTTCTCATACTGAAAATTCAGTTCCCAATGGCATTAACACAATCACTTACTTGATTTAAAAATTACCTAAGATAATTTCAAAATAATAATATTAGTACCACTCATACTACTAATTGGGTTCAACTTAAGATTGTTTCTTTTAGTTCCTCCATTACCAGAATATATCCTACTAGGAAAGTACAGTTGAAATACTGTTTTTTAAAGTTACTAAGCAATTATTTTCTCAATATATTTCTTAGGTTCATTTGTTGCTTTCAACTGTCAAAAAATTATTTTTGCCATTCAGATCTTTTTTTTAGTTAAGTATAATTAGAGTTCTAAGATCAACTACATTAAAAAAAATTCACAAGAGTCTTTGCATAAATTCTTGTACTCTTTACTTTGTACCAGAGGTAACTGTTTTTCATTTTCCATTTATACTTCTGTCATTTCATTTATTTAAAAAGCAAATTGAATATATGTAAGCATATATATGCATAAATACACATAAAGTATCTTACACAAAAATTATACTATAACTTCTGCTCTGTACCCTACTTTTTTTCACTTAATATCTTAGAGCTCACTTCTTCAGTAGATCTTATTCATTCTATTTTATAGCTGCACATCATTCTAATATATGGGTACATCATAGGTTATTCAACCAAACACCCAGTTTTTTGTTATTCCAAATAATGCTACAGTGAATTATCTTGTGTTTATATTCTTTCATATTTCTGCCAGTAGAGCTTTGGGGTAGATTCTTAGTAGTGGGACTGTGGGTCAAAAGGTAAATTTGTATTTAATTTTGCTAGATACTGTTCTAAGATCACTTTAATTACCTGTCCTCTAAATTATTTGAACTTTCAATAGCCATTAATGACCACTGATACTCAAAACCCAATTTTGCTTTCTATAGAGAGCAGAATCTAAAAGGACAACTATATCACAATTCCATGATGTTATATTACCCATGTATCTTCAAACAAGGATATATATATATTTTCATCCAAAAAATATTCATTGAGTTCTTATTGGGTGTAACAAAAGTTGCTAAACATTTGAAACTTATGAAGGAAGATTCTGAAATTTGAATGTTCCCTATTCAAGAAACTTACAGTAGGGATGCAGGAACAAGGAGAAGCAGGGAAAGGAGTAGAACAGCAGTAAGATATAACTATAAAATAAGACACCATGTGATAAATGCTATAAAATGAACCAAGTACTATCATTCCAGCTGGAGGGATCGATAATGTTTCATAGACAGGCTTATCAAAAGGCTCAAGAGTATTTAGGCAGGGACAAACATTGGAGAGACTAATCTCCAACCCTGACCTTGAGGAATCTGAAAAAAAAAAGAGAGGGAAAAGCAGATCCAAATGGCCTCCCTGTGTACCTAGAGAGTAGCTGCAAGGGAGAGAATCAGGTTGTCTAGCTAATTATTCCTGTCACAATTCTACCTTTCCCTTTAAACAGCATCTGTAAAGAAATGAATGATCATTCAATAAGAGACATAATACAGAATGGTTAACCACAAGCATAATTAATTTTCCCAGTAAATCATGGGCAAATGTTATTTACAATTAACAATTGACGGGAGCTTTACCTGTGTCTATGGTAAGAAGTATCTGAAGCATGTGTGCCATGGTGATCAAATGGAAGAGATAAAGGTGGTTATAGGAAGAGCTAACTGGTGAAGGCTGCAGATCAACAGCATCATCCCAGTACAAGGACGGGAATGCTAACACAGTACCCACCTATGAGAGAAAATCAACATCAACATGGGGAGCAAAAGGACCAACACAAGTTAATCTCATAACTAAACATAAAGAATACAAGAAACTGCACCATGTGTGTTTCTAAATAACCACGATCTTTTTCCTAATTATTCAACAGGATATTTTAGAATATAATATACCATAAACAGAGGATAAAAGCCATCATCAAACAGATTTATCCCTTTGCTGGGTCTGCTTATTCTAGTTCCAGGTAATGGTCTCAACTCTGTGGTTTTAGGGGATTCAACATTACAACTATTTGGGGAGCTCTTAAAATAACATAGATACATGGGCCCCACCCTAGTCCAACCAAATCATAATATCGGGGGTAAGGTCCAGTTACCAGCATTCCTTTCAAGATTCCCATGAGCAATTTGAAAAGACAGTGGTGACAACGACAGGGTAGAGGATACTGGCTAACCTTGCATCCACAAAGTTCATGATCCTAACCTTACCATGGCTCTCTAGAAAACTTGTCTTGAAGGAATGAAATCGTCACAGAGATGGAAAAACTGTGCAAGAAATTCAAAACAGTTGTCACTAACCATAGGTGTTTTGGGGAACACCTAGATGCACCCATGGCCTGGTCCATATCACGAATAATTAACAATTTTAAGACAGCTCACACCATTATTCACTGCTTATAATGTAAACAAGTTGAGAAAAAGGGGAAGGGGGAAAACATATTATTAGAAAAAGTCTGCCTATATAGACACTAACTAAATATAATCAACTAGACTACAATCTATTACAAAGTAAAGGGTAAATGTGGTTTCATTTTTAAAGTGATTTTGATGGTCTCAATCAAATCTGTATCTATTTGTAAAGGGAATGGAAAAAAGAGACTAAACTTTCAAGATCAGTATTTATAATCTTGAACAAAGAGCATAAAATTTGAATGAGGAAAACACTTATAAACTTGAGTGACTTAAAAAGAAAATTTACTGAACACTTACCAAAACATGAAATAGATCTATGGATAGAAGGCAAGGTGTAGCTTCTGATTGCAGGTTAGGAAGAACAACTGAAAAACAAACAAAAAACCTTAATGTAATTCAGCCAGTAATACAGCAATGCAGTTAAATGTAATACAACATACTAGCATCTAAAACAAAAATTTAACAGGGTTATAATACAGAAACTGAAAAAAAAAATACAGAAACTGATAAACTGGTCCATCACACCTTTAAGATATGGGAACCATAACTAAAGATAAACTAAACTGAGAAAAGGCTCTAAAAAGCTCTGAATGCAATTTAATGGTTGAAAGATAAGATATAGGAAGAAAGGGTAAATAAGCTAGGATGACTGAAATAAGAAATTGTTCGATAAGTATTATACTTGCTGAATGAAAAAGAATTACTTTTAAACAATGTTCTCTACCACTCCCTACCTCTAACTACACATTTCTAAATGTTCTGTGATACACTAAATATATGAACAAGTTTGGGGTTGGGGAGCAGGGAGAGCATGCAAATCGGGTAAGTGAAAGAGGATGGAGACAATCCTCCTGAACAAAACTAGACAACTGATGAGTGGAAGGAAATGCAGACAGCTCAAAAACTTCGCCTTTCTGATTTTGATCAGTCTCTAAATTCAGAAGTCAGGGAAAGAGTGACAAGGAAGTGAAATCAAGAATTCAAAACAATAAGTGTTTATATATACATAAGTGTGAGAATTAATTATATTTAAATAAAGCTATCATTTGGTTAAAATGAAGGAGAGAAGATTGTTTTCAGACTAGGTCAATTTCTTAACCCCGAATCCAAGATTCTAAACAAAAAGCATAAAAGTTAAGAGCATGGGCTTTGGAGTCAGACAGAAATGGGGTCCAGTACTTCCTATAACTGTCACAGGCAAGGTACTTGACTTCTCTAAAGCCTCTAGTGTAGACAGGATTGTTGGGAGGTTTGTCAACCTGTGCATTCAAAGTACTTAACCTGAGTGCGGCATACAGTAACCACTATAAACACTATTAATACTGGCTCTACAAAATAAAGCAAATACAGGGCTCTGCCATTAACTAGCTATGTGTTCTTTTTCAGTAATATTTCCAATACGTCAGTTAAGATGTTCATGACACAACCAATACTACTTACCTTATTTTCTTCTCAGTGTTAAAGCGTTTTGCTCCCAGGACATTTTAATAACTCCTAATTCCTTGCCCTGATTTATTAACTTTTCAGTCAGTAAAATACTCTGTCATCAAATTTTGCTTACAGGCAGTTGTGAAACTTTTTTGTTCCCAGATGCTAAATATATTTATTTTAAAAGTCCCCTGAAATCAAGTTCATTTTTGGCATGCATCTTTTCCTCCACTGGTAAAATCTTTCATTTATGCCAAATTAAATATCTCAGGAAAACTTAAGTGATATAGTAGGAAAAGCATAGATTTTATGGTCAGGCTTGGGTTCAAACACTAGTTCTGCCTTTTACTGATTTTTACTGCCTTTTACTATGACCTTGGTCAAGTCATAGAAGTTCTCTGTACCTCAGTTTCTTCATCTGTAAATTGGGGAAATGATAATTTCCTTGAATAATGGTGGTCAGAAGACATGATTATATAAAAAGATCCTTGTACAATGTACAGGCATCATTGTACAATGCCTGGCACATACATGGCAATGAACATTGTATATCCTATTACTACTGGAGAATCAACATGTTAAAACTATATTCATCATCTTTCACATAAAAAACAGTCTCTATTGTGGACTTCCCTATTTCTTCCAATAGTCTAGTTATTCATTTTAATTCAAAACTTTGTTTCTACCCATCCCAACTGCCTCCCTAATTTATGCTACTATGTGTGTGTGTGTGTTAAGTCGCTTCAGTTGTGCCCGACTCTTTGCGACCCTTTGGACTGTAGCCTGCCAGTTTCCTCTGTCCGTGGGACTCTCAAGGGAACAATACTGGAGTGGGTTGCCATGCCCTCCTCCAGTATGCTACTATATACAGATACATATGTTACTTCTAATTTTTCCTTTTCCCAACCCAATCTATACAATATCTAGCCTTAGAATAATATTGTTCAAAATGTTTCAAAAATTCCCAATAACCTAAAGTTCAAACTTCTCACTGGGGCATTTAAGACCTATTTTTATCAAAACAACTTCGTGCTTCTCTATTTATAGGTGCCACTATTCCTATCAGCCCTGTCTATTTGAACATACCACATGCTTTCCTACATCCCCAATCTCTGTTAAAATTGTGCTCCAGGCTTGGAATGCTATCTCTGTTTCTCTCAATGTATCTTTATATACCCTGTTAGAGCAAAAAAACAGCAGAGCCCCCAGAGTGATCTCTTTCTGTCTCAATTCGTGAAGCACATATTTTTACCATACATCTAGCATTTGTCTACTTTATAGTGTGAGTTTTCACAGAAGTTCTGCTTCTTCAATTCAATCATGAGTATTACAATGGCAGGGACCATATCTTGTACCTCTACACAGAGTTTACAGCCCTAACAACTTGCAAATAAAGATGTTCTCGCTAATAAATTTTCACATGACAAACTTTTACATAAAGACACAAAGATACATTAAAGAGCAAAAGAACATCAAGTTTATTAGTTACTGTCAACTAGACATTATGCAGTATTATTTCAGTTTCTGCCATCTGTGATGATATTAGTCTCCTTGCTTGATATTTATTTTGAGGTGTTTTAAACATTGAGATGGTTAGATAGCATTCACCAACTCAACAGACATGAATTTGAGCAAACTCTGGGAGATAGTGAAGGCATGTGGAGACCTGGCATGTTGCAGTCCATGGGTTGCAAAGAGTTGGACATGATTTAGTGACTGAACAACAATCAACAAATATTATAAATCCCCTATCTGTGATGAATGTAAAAGCAAGAAGACTGTTTGGAAATATTGGTAAAACAAGGTTTCCAAATTATAAATGAAATGAAAACAAATAACAAAAATTTAAAAAGAGCAAAACCAAAATACTACTAAGCAAATAGAATAAACTGTTAACAATAGGAAAAGGTCCTAAGAACGAGAAGCATGTGTAATATGTGCAAAATTCTGGGCCTGTGCAACTGATCAGTAAGAAAAAAAGTAAATGAAAAAAGGAAAAAAAAATTTAAGTGTGTAGTTAGGGAACAGCATTAATATTAGATTACTATTAGCATGAGGTTAATTCAGGAGACAGCTGGAAATTAACTTGAAAATATAAAAGGTTAGCATGGTGGAAGTTCTAATGAAACTTAGGTGACAGCTTTGAATGGAGCCATGGAACCTCCATGTCATTAGAGTGACAGAAAGCTGCCCAGGAGAAGCTCCCTAAGAAGTTTGTGAGACTCAACAAGGAGGAAGGTGACCTGTTTCAACAGCCCTTCAGGGTAAAATAGCTGGTCAATTTGGGGAAACAAAGCCTGTTTTCTAGCTAGAAAAAAACTGTGCATGCTTTTAAACCTTAAAAAGAGTGACTGGCTCTCTTATTTGGTAGAAACATACCGAGGAATTGTAAGCTTAAACCTCTTTACCTGTGACATATTTAATTTATGAACAAAAAGACATAAAGTGGGTTTTTTAAGCTTGACCTATTTTAGATGCAAAGGAGCTGCTGTGGTGCAAATACCTAAATGGAAATGCAGATAATCAAAATGAAAGTCAAATCATTCTTCTATGCATAACCTCTAATTTTTCTTTTTATTTTCACAGTAAGACCATCACATGAGCTTAGCTAATTTCTAGCTTATTCAAATCTAAAAAAAAAAAAAAAAACCCAGCTCAGCTGTTATAACCTGTCTCTCAAAGAAAAAGGCATGCATGGACCCACAGTCTGTGATTACCATAATTAGCACTTCTATCATTTTTATATGACTTTGATACACACCAGAAAAATGATATTTTAAAATGATCTATCTACATTACTGCTCTCTTTTCTAGCCAGACTGAGATACTAGTGATTAATACTAAGGAAATTAGTGATCGTAGATGTTGGTGCACAAAGCCCTTGAGCAGGTATAATGGATACAAGTTGACAGCATTTGGAAAACACTTGATTTTAAAAATAAGACTGCAGGTATTAGAGGGCAACCATGTATTTTGTTTTCTTTTTGTTTTTTCTTTTGTAAGGTTGTGGTAATGAGTGTCTGACATTAGTGTAGTGTGTTGTTTCCTAATACACTGCCAGAAATGCAGTGGGGAAAGACATACAAATAACATAATAATTCCGAAAAGACTCTACCTGATAGAAGACGAATCAGATGTTTCCGTATCAGGACCTGAGAACAGGTAATCCTTTGTGCAATGGCAAACTGCATTAATGCTTTCAGACCATTATGCTAGATTGTAAGAGAAGGGAAGATAAAAAGATAAGTGAAGATGAAAGACCTAAGTCATTCACTGTATAAACCAATCCCACTCTGTAAGAACTAGTGTAGACTTACTATATACTTTATATTACTGCAAATTTAGTTACAATATTTTTAATACTTCTAAAAAGTTTTATGACCTCACTGAATTCTGTAATAGATTTTCCCATGACAAAGTATTAAAGATGCAATCATCTCAATCTCATTTAAGTACTCATTTCCCCCAGAGTCATTCTCTTAAATGTCTGGCCTACATCATTCTATTCAGGCCTGTGTAAATACATGTCTTTGTAGAAATTCTAAAATGATGGCAGAAAATCACTGAATTCAGGGAACAAATCTTCTGCTTCCCAGATGGAAGGATGGGAACTCTAGGGAAGCACGTCGTGGACTCCAAGTCCCCTGGGCAGCTGTCAGAAAATAAGAGGAAAATGGCTGGGTGAGTGGTCCAGGGAATCCTCAGTTGCCCAGTTTGTTTTCACAGGGCTACTGAGCATACTTCTTAAGTACTGTTTGCAGGGTCCCCAAAGTTATAAGGCTTAGGCCTGAGGCAGGAGTATAGTTACATAGAATCAGAATCTGCCCATGAAGGAGTCATGGCTTAGTTTTATTTTGGAGTTCAGTATGAAGATTTATCCAGAGTTAAGCCAGTATTAATACTTAACGTTACATGATGATGCAAAATTAGTGAGAGGGAAGATATACGAAACATTAGGGTTCTGATTTGGAAATAAATGGAGAGGGGGATAAAAAGTAACTAAGTATCACCAGAAATCTTTCTGTGAATTACATTTAACCTCCAAGACTGAATAAACTCTCCAAAGTGTATAATGTTGGCCTTTCCGTCTCCTATGAGACTTAAGTAGCTTTAAGGAAAACCAAAACAGAATTCTGCTTTTACAGAAAAAGAAATGAAAAAAGATTTTTTAAAATGGTAAATGTACTGAGGACTCCCTAAAAAAATACACCATGTGTACCCTGTTGGACTACGTACCTGTCTATTTTGAAGTGCTCCAAACAAAGGTTTTCCTTCATCTCCCAAGAGGTTTTCTCAAAGAGCAAGAAAAATAAAAATAATAAATTTTGAATACTGCTACAACTGTATACTTGTTTTCTGTCTATCAGATGTTCTTTAATTCTATGTTTGAGCAAACAGAAAAATGCTTTGCACTTTTCCCCTTCAGAATTTCATGTTTAAGTCTATGCCAAGATTTCCACATTTCTGAGTGAGAGGACACTACAGAGGCAATGTAGATCATGGACAAATTGTTTTTATAAATAATAAAGCCCCTGGAGCAATCATAAAGAACACTTGGGAAAAACAAAGCATTCTGCTTCATTTATCCTCCTTTTCACATCTCTTCTATGCAAAAAGAAAAAACAATTTTAATTGAAGTATAGTTGACTTACAATATTATATTAGTTTCAGGTTTATAGTAATTTGATGCTTTTACAGATTATACTCCATACAAAGTAATTATAAAATATCGACTATATTCCTGTGCTTTATATTACTTTCTTGTAACTTTAAATATACATCCTTGTAAGTAGTATATTACTTCCGTGTATTATATTACTTCCTTGTAAGTATTATATTACTTCCGTGTAAGTATTATATTACTTCCTTATTATAACGTTACACCTAGTAGTCTTTACCTCTTAATCTCCTTCGCCTATTTTGCTCCTACCCCTACTGCTCTCCCCTCTGGTAACCACTAGTTTGTCCTTTGTGAGTCTGTTTCACTATATTGGTTCATTTGTTTCATATTTTAGATAGCACATATAAATGAAAACTTACAGTATTTGTCTTTCTCTGCAAAAAAAAATTAATTTTTAAAATATAGTTGCAATCTATTTTGTTAAAAACATACATAAAACAAATGTAAGTAGCTTTATTGTTCTTTCAAGCACTATTAAAAAAGAATTAGATTTATAGGATAGAACAAGGTAAAGTTGAAAATACAAAAAACCCATCAGCTCAGAAATATATTTTGCCTTGTTGGCTAGGGTATTTATTACTGAATTACTCTTATTTTTACTGATCTTTGGCAGCAAACACATCTATGAGGCTGGAAGGCTTATTTCCTATTTTCCTTTTCTCATTTTTGAATGGACAGCAATAAAAGACCCTCTTTTTTGATTCCTCAACTATTTTTCATAACTGCTGACACATCCTGCATATGTCTCTCCACACCCACAGGGAGTGAGATAAGTTGGCCAATAAGATAAGTAGGAATAAAGCAGAGCCTTATATCCACTGGATGGAAAAAGCCCTATAGTGAAAACAATATAACACTCTATTAATCAAACAATTTCCAATTACTATATTACAGAAACACATATGAAGAGTCAGTCCTATTCTCCAATGAACTTCTCATCCATTCTATGACAAAACTGTCACTTCTGAAAATGTTCAATGCCTAAATAAAAACCTCCAATTCCTAATGCTTGTGTTCCCCAAACAGTCAAGTGTAAAAGTATCTTTACTGGCGATTGCAAATATTTAATAGATCATAACTCCAAAAGAATGCTTAAATTTCATATCAAATTGTTCAGATTCTATTTAAACCTCATTTTCCCCTTTTCTCATTTTATTTAATGACAGTAAATATAAACCTGTGTATTTATTTTTTACCCACAATTTAAGTCTGACAGGTTTGGGAATGACTCCTTAAATCTGTTCACAGGGACTAATGCTGGCATGCAGAAAGGGTCTGTGAAAGAAGTAGATTTGCGCTACTTGATTTGTGCTTCAAATCAAGAGACAGTGTCCTTTTACAAAACTTTATTTAAATAAGGAAAATGTGGTAGAACCATTAAAAGCAACTTTCAAAAAATACTGGAAAATGAATCTGAAACTGGCTTAAAGACAATATGAAAGAATTACAATTCTTAAATGGTTTTCATGTAGTACTCTTATCGTGTGACTGTCATAAGCAAATATATTATTTTAAAAATCTGAGTGATTCTTCACTGCTTCATTTCCCCTAGCTTTAATGAGAGATAAGACCATGTAAATGTAAGGTGAATAACCTGTTGATTTGATACACTTTTCTCTTAGAACCTTTCACCACGGCAGAGAATCTAACAGTAGGCTTCCCTTCAGATTTGGGAGGTTTCTTGCTGTTAATCTCTTTCTCCTGACCATCTCAGTCTTCCTTTCTCTCTCCTGGTAATTTTTTAGGCGGTTTGGTTTACCTTTTTTTTCCCTCTTAACGTGTAAAAGAAATAAAAATTACTGGATATTTCTGGGTTGATTCTCCTTCCTTTGCTTTTTCTTGTATCTTCCATTGTTATACTGCCACCTTTTAAATATAGCTTGCTTCACGCTGTCCCTTTCAAGTATATTTAGTTTTCTGTTACGTATGCCCATTTTTGTTGTTAAAAGAGATCAAAACAAAATATCCTCAAACTAAATGGCATCATGCCACCTAATCTACCGATATACCAAGAGTCCTTAAACAAGTCAAAGTATTCCAGGCCATTAGGGTGGGAAAAAAGGAATAATTTTTGATCATCCAATGTTAGTTCTGTTTCTATAAAAGCTCCAAATCAGTTTTCTTATAGGCTTTACCAATTGCCTGGATAGTAAAAGCACACGTGCTCCAGGTCATCATGGGGATTCGAGGATCCGTTTCATCAGGAGGCACTTTCAATCCAATTCTATAAATTGTTGTGGCAAAGAGAAGGACCATTTCCTTGATGCTATTAGAATAATTAAACCTAAAAATAAAACAAGAAAAATTCAAATAATGATTTGGTAAAAGGGGCTACCTACTGAGAAGTCCACTTAGGTACTGAAGCAAGAATTTAACTTCTTTTGAAGGTTTATTCATTAAGAAAAAAATGGTGAAAGCAGAACTGTAACTCCTATGGGTAGAAAAATGTATCTGACAAAATGGTAATGACCCAGATAACTTCTTGTAAAAGATGCAGTAAATGATCACAGCAGAAAGGGTCGAGGTCCAAATTAAGAACAGGTTGGAGAGAGGATTAAAAATTAGAGGAAATAAATCTGACATAAATTTCAGTGTATGAAAAGGGACCAAGAAGTACTTTTGTGCTGATAGGGGAGTACGTGTATCTGTGTGTATATATAATAATCCATGTACTAGCAATGATAATTTCTGGTTTCCTGGACTTCTATTTGTAACAAGTAACAAGTATTTTTAGTAGTGATGGGATATACAACGTAAACAAGGATCACAACTAGAAAAATGAACCTCAGATATTATTCATTAAATAATAGTATCTGATTTCGATACATTATATTTTTCAAAGTGTCTTCACATAAATATCTTTTCAATAACCTTATGAGGTAAATTAGGAGACCACTATCTCAATCTTACAAACAAGAAAATGAACTGCAGTGGGGGTGGAGTGACCTGAAACTCTTCAGAAGTCACAGAGCAAGTCAGATGTGACTTTAACTTAAGTCTCTTAAATTCAGCTCTTCCTATAGGTGGAAATATAAAAAAATATATATATATATATTTTATTTTTGGTTAAAAATAGTTAATTATAGGCATGGTTCATCCTAACACATATTAAATACATATAACTCTAGGTAGATGGCAACAAGACAAAAATGGGATAAACAAAACACTTTCACAAATAACGCAGGAAGGAAGGAAGGAAGAATTGTTCATCACTCTTATTTTCACAACCATTTACAAACTTCTCTTGTTTAGATACTTACGAAGACTGAACTCCATAACTCAGAATAGAATTGAAGTCAAGAGTAGAATCACCCATTCCTTGATCAAACAGGACTGGAATTGTTGGGTTTTCTCCTTACAAATTAAAAGGAAAAAGAAAAATAAATCATGGGAGTTTAGTGTGACAAATACTTTTTTAAACTTTTATAAATTACATATAATCACTTTAGAAAATTTGGATAATGCTAAAGCAATAAATAATCATTCAAAATATTTCCACCCAGATAATCAGATAGCATGAGGGTGATATTCTTCTATTCTTCATATAAATGTTACACATGTAGATAATACCTAGCACTGTTGTATATCTTGATTTTTCATTAATAGATCATATATATCTTCCACATCAGTAACTGTCCCTCTATATTTCTATTTTTGGTGAATGCATAGTACTCTGTTAGTAAGGCAGCATACTTTAGTGAATAACAGCACAGGATCTGGAGCCAAGTTGCCTGGGTCTGAATCCTAGCTCTGCTAGTGACTATTACTAAGACCTTGGGTGAATACTAAACCTCTTCAAAATTAAGATTGTCATCTCCACAAGTGCAATGAGTTGCTTTCTTCCTCGTGGTTCTTGAGATTCTTCATCTTTGGTTTCCAGAAGTTTGGGTATGACCTATGTAGGTATGCTTTTAAGTTTATCTGTTGGAGGTTTGCTGAGCTTAAATTTATAAGTCTAACTCTTTCACCAATTTGTAAAGTTTCCAACTATAATTTTTTCAAATATTTTTTCAGTATCATCATTTTTCTTTTCAGGATTTCAATGACACAAACATTGGGTTAAAGGGAACAAAAGAAGGTTCCATATGTCCCTAAGGCTATATGTTTTTCTCCATCACTTTTCTGTCAATTCTTCACTGCATAATTTCCCTTATCTAATTTCAAATTCACTAACTCTTATCTCACCATCTCCATTCTACTACTGAGCCCATTCAGTTAATTTTTTTTTTTCATATAGCATTCTTTCAATTATCTCTGTTTGGTCCTTTTTCTATATATATATATATTTTTTTTCCCCTCTGCTGAGAACTTCTGTCTTTCCATTCACGTCCATGAGTGTTCACCTTTAATTTATGTTTCATGATTATAAACCTGCTTTAAACTTTTGGTCTGAAAAGTTCAACATTTAAACATCTCAGGATTGGCACTTGGTTGATTGTTTCTTCCCTGAGAGTTGGTCAGATCCTCCTGGTTCTCTGTACCTTGAGTAATTTTGGATTCAGTTCAGTTCAGTTCAGTCACTCAGTCGTGTCCAACTCTTTGCGACCCCACGGAAAGTAGCATGCCGGGTTTCCCTGTCCATCACCAGCTCCAGGAGCCTGCTCAAACTCATGTCCATCAGGTTGGTGATGCCATCCAACCGTCTCATCCTCTGCTGTCCCTTTCTCCTGCCTTCAATCTTTCCCAGCATCAGGGTCTTGGATATTTTGAAGATCCATTAAAAACAGGCTTGCATTAAAAGTCTCTGGAAAAATGTACCTTTTTTCTTGTTCTAGTAGGCAACAGACCCAATTAGGTTCCATAAGTTTTGTTTCACTCTGAGTGATGGTTCCATTGTTAGTTTTCAGAGCCTTTGTTAAGCTGTTTGGGTCTGCCAGTACATGTACTACTCAGAACTTAGCCTGGGACTTGAGTGGTAGTCTAATGTAGTTTCAGTCTCAAAGCTGTTTTTACCTTTCTTTGAGCCTGTTCTGCACCTGTGTAGGTTGCAGGTGAGCTCAGGACTTGTGTTGGTCTCAAAAGTAGGAGATTCCTTTTCATAGCGCTCTCCTCTCTGGGATTTCCCCCTATTCTCTCTAGCTGCAAGGGGCCCTGTTTCCCATTTCCTCTAGTCAAAATGATTAATTTCTTTCAGTTTTTTAGTCCCCTGTGCTGCCATGCAGATTCATATGACTGGAGTTAACCTTGGGATAAGCTGTGAGGCAAAGAAATGGCTAAGACTCCACACTTCCAATGCAGGGGGCACAGGTTTGATCTCTGGTCAAGAAACTAGGATCCCACATGCTGAGCAGTGAGACCAAAAAAATAAATTAAAATAAAACAAAAACACCTAACTGGGAATTA
The DNA here is from genome assembly GCF_033118175.1 of Dama dama. NCBI lineage: Eukaryota > Metazoa > Chordata > Mammalia > Artiodactyla > Cervidae > Dama > Dama dama. Next base: position 63,710,833 of record NC_083692.1, on the reverse strand, counting down.
AAAAAAGAAAAGAGGATTCACTCTGCAGTTTTTGGAACATAGCGGTCCCATTTCTCCCAGTTCTTTTGCCCAGGAAGACTGATTTTCTCTTGGGATTTTAGAGGTCTATGTGGCCACCATGGCAGTGCAGTTCCATGCCTGGAGATGGCCTTGGGAAAGAGCCAAAACAGAAAAAACAAAAGAAAAACACATGCAACAGGAATTCCCTTTATACTCTCCAGCTTCTGAGGAGCTTTTTCTCAAGTTCTCTGGCTAGAAAGATGGCATCTCTTCTGGGTTTTTTACTGTTCATGTCCACTGCATAGCTCTGTGTCTCAGGTTATGCCGGGGTCAAAACTGGAGAATAAAGGAGGGACAAAATCCCCCAGGAAACTCACTGCCTATACTAAGCATTCCTCAGATTTTTACTTCCTACCCTTGGCCTAAAGAAATCTCTATTTCCTAATATTTAAAGAATCTGTATTTGCAAACCATATGTTAGAGCAAAAAGTACTTTAAAAAATAAAGACTCTGACACTTAAATCTCACTCAGCTAAATATAAAATAATTTTAAGCAAACCTTTAGCATGTTTCATATTATAACCCGTTATTCTGGCCAGAACAGTCTGTATCCATCGTTCCAGGGTCAAAACTTGAGCAAGAGGTTCTGTATTCTCACTGAAAATTGATATTTGAAAGTTATTAAAGCCATTGGCACAAGTCAAACTGAAAAGCTGAATTTGTAGGGTTTTTCTGTGGATAAATAACTGTACGAAAAAGCCAAACTCCTCCAGATTAGCTTCTTAGGTCATAGAAACACACGTGTCTAAAAATGCAGTTTTGGGAGGGAGGAGAAATTTTAAAGTACAAAGAATAAGGTAACACCCTTAAACCCAGTTCCTGGAAGCAATAGATAAATGTCAGTAAGTGAAATCACCCTTTCACCTGCTCAAGTGAAAAACTAGGTGTCATCACTGATATATATGATTCCCTCAAACCCCACATTCAAATCTATCAGCTAGTCTTAGGTTTTACTTTCTAAATGTATCCCAAATTGATCACTTCTTTCTATCTCTTCATGATTACCCTAATCCAAGTTACGTTATATTCATCAAACAATAGCCAGGAAGATATTTTAAAAATGTAAATCAGATCATATCACTTCCCTATCCAAAATATTCCAATGGTTTTCCATTACACATAAAACACAATTCTAATTTCCAATCTTGGCTCATAAGACCTCTTAGGATCTGGTGCCCTGCTTACTCCATCCCAAGCATACTGCCTTCTTACAGTGCCTTGAACTTGCTGCCTTCTTGCTATGTCTCCATCATGCTATTTCAGGGTCTTTGCTCTCAGTGTTGCCTGTGCTTAGAATTCTCTTCTTTCAGAGAAGCGAACTGTAGAACCGGTAACATAGAACAAATGTTACTATCTCAGAGAGGAGCTCCCTGCTGACTGGGTCTATAAAGAACCTCACACACTGGTCTGTCCTCTGGCTCTTATGTTTCTAATTTAGTCTTTCACACTATTTCTCAGTACTCAATAGTCCGTATTTATATGTTTACCGTTGGTCTCCCTTCTCTGTAATACAAATTCCATTGCACAGGAGCTTGATCCAAACTAACAACAAAGGCGGACCAGAAATGGTGTTATTAAAAAGAACTGTAAAGTAGAAATTTGTTTACTTAAAGGATAGTTTTAAGTGAAGTTAAAATATACAATGAACTGTGCCAAAATTCTTATCTCTGGGCACAAATTTGACCTAAGAATTTTTTCAGTTCTCAGAAATGAAAGTATATTCTGATTTGTTATAATCAATTTTCTTTAAAAATGCTAGCTTATTATTAGCTTTGATAAAGTTTTTTATATGCTCTTAACTTTAGTATCTTGGTAGTGGTTTAGTTGCTAAGTCATGTCTGACTCTTGCGATCCCATAGACTATAGCCTGCCAGGCTCCTCTGTCCATGGGATTCAGGTTATACTCACAATGACTTTTTAACAAAAGAGGCAAATATATTCCCACTATACTCAAATGCCTAATAAAAATGTTATGTATAATTATGTTTTTCAGATCCTAAGTAACAAAATTGTTACTACAGATTAAAATTGTTGCAACAAGTGTCCTGGGGCTTGAAGAGACCTACCTGTAAGGATCAGTCTAACTTTAGAAAGGACTGCCCTGAAACATCCTATTCTTAAAGATATCAAGGAAAGAAAGTGCTGAATATTCCTTAGAAAATAATTTACATGTTAATAATTCTTACTTGGGAAACCACTGTGTAAAATAGGCTTGCAGAGGTTAACAAGAAGTTGTTAGTTTATTTTATTATGATTTATTTTTGTTTATGGTTGTGGTTATTGCTGCTGTTTAGTCACTAAGTCATGTCCAACTCTTTGTGACCCTATGGACTGTAGCCCACCAGACTCCTTTGTCCATGGGACTTCCCAGGCAAGAATACTGGAGTGGGTTGCCATTTCCTTCTCCAGGAGATCTTTCTAACCCAGGGATCGGACCCAGGTCTCCTGCATTGACAGGTGAGCTCTCTACCACTAGCCAACCTGTGTATAGTTAGGTGAGGCTTTAGAGTCAGGTCTAGGTTCAAATCCTTGGTCTGTCTTGGGACAAGTAAAAACCACTCACAGTCTCCAATTCCTCATCTTTAAATGGGACTAACAGTACCTACTTCACTAGACTAAATTGAGAATAAAAAAACTACATTATAGAGTAGAAGGCTTACAACATGTTAGTCAACAAATAAAAGATAAATCTTTCTGATGACACCTTCTTCCTAAAAGATGACATTCTATGTCCTAGTACACTAAGTAGAAGACAATTCAAAATTGTGTTTTCTGATGACATGGAATAGTAGAGACAGAGCAACTACTTACTGGCCCTGACTGCCAATCCTACAACCTTTAACTCTTTTGTTGTGGAAACATGTTAAGTTTTTATCAATAAAATAATTTTCTTGAGCAAAACTAAGATCTATCACTACAAATTCATTGAGTTAAAAAAACTAATAGCAACAATAATAAATATTAATACGTGTTATCATCACGTAGAATCATTAAACTATTGAAATAAACAATTAAGTGTTCTAGCTGTCATAAAAAACTAATAGTTATTTGCTGTTAAATTCCATTCACAGATGGTCAGAATATAAAAGTTTAAAAACTTATTCTGAACACTAAAAAACTATTCATAGATGAAGCTATTGTTTTCATTTACATTTATAGTTAACATTTTGTCCATATCTGTACAACTACAGCATTTGGGTCTTTAGAAAATAGAATAAAAATAATAATACAAAGATCTGAAGAGTAACCAAACTCCAAATAGCAACTCTAATGCTGGCAAAGTACTGTAAGAAAGGAATAGATATTCTTTACAACTTTTTGCCTTCTGTGAGCGCTAAGATAGCAAAGTTCTATTGCTTTAATGGCTATTAGAAGAAAGATGCAAAACATGTAGACAAGTAAATTAACATTCCAGTTCTTTTAGGAACCAAAAATTGGGGCTTTTTATCTTATTTTTAAAGTTGAATCCAAGTAATAAAATGCATTTGTATGTTACTTTAAATTGCAAAAAAAAAAAAGAAAGAAAAACTCATAATCTGATAATCAAAACAGTCACAATGAAAAAGATTAAAGACAACTTAAAAAAATTAACCAAAACATTAATTTAAATATACCTGCTTATCTTCTGATGTTGCAAAGGAATAATGGGGATCACAGTATTGCACAGAGACTTGCAGAGAGGGCAAAGATACTCTCCACTCTCCAAGTCGAAAAGATCAACATGTATGCGCTGCTGAGAGCTCAGCTGTACAGCTTCAAAATACCTGCAAAATCCCAAGACACAGGTCCATTCGAAACTCCACATGTATTTTTGCTCTAATCCAAGTGATAAAATCTGGAATTTTTGCCTCAATAAACATCTTTATAATCTACATGCAAAAATACACAAATTACAGAAGAAATAGCATGCCCATTCTTTTGGGGGCAAACTGGAGAACACATCAGGGCAGAAACAAATTTAAAATCGTTTTACTGAATTATACTGATAAAACTGTCTCCTGCCTCAACAGCATGGAGATAAACAATACAGACACTATGTCCCCCTGTTTCCAATGACCAAGCAAAGTAGTAAATACAACTATAGGAAAATTATGTATTTTAATCTGATGCCAAAAAGGTAAACCTGATATAAAATATTTCCCAAGAAAAATATTTCTGCATTTTTCTCTCTTCCAGACATATAACTAGAATTTCATGTCCTATTCTCTCAGAGGTATTTTTTATTGTATGTTTTGAGGGGAATCAGATTTTTATAAAGATAACTACTTTTTATACAAATACTGATCAAGAAAGACTAATTCCTTTGGGAAAGAAAGTACAGTGAAAATTTTAAGTTGATAATTTTACACACCAATTTCAAAGGGTGATACTATAATGAGTATCATGCAAACAAAATTAATAATTAAAACTGCTTCAATTATTCAAATAAGAAGAAAAGAAGACATGAGAAAACATGCCTTTTTGTGGCCTTTAGAGAACTTCAATATTCCTAGCTTCTTTCAAGAACATGTCAGAAGGACAACTTACTTCTGCCAGCATACTGCATGCATTACGTGACCACAGCTCCCTGTGTAAGTTCCATATGCCAAGTCTGCATCCATGAAAAGTGGGTCCATGGTTTCTGACACAAAAAGACAAAATATGAGGTATATATTCATCTGTTCCACAATCATAAAAAGAAACCAAATAAAAAAGAGGTTATCACTTCTAACATTCTAATCATAAACCTTCTTAGGAATGTTCAAGAATATCAGGGTAGTAGGATATATATTCATAATAGTTAAGTAAAAAGAGGAAAACATAAAGCTAGACTTGAGGTATGATTAGCTTGGATTAATGACAACTACTATTTATAATATACATTTTTCTCTTAACATTAAGTTTCAAGTTGCAATATTTGGGTTTCATTAGGTTTCAAGTTGCATTATCTTAGGTGGTAAAGTGATATTCTATGATTCAAGCACAATTTCTTCATCTGTAAACGGAGCAAATATTGATACCTAGATCATAGGGCTGTTGTGAGGAGTAAGTGAGTGAATACACATAAAGCACTATTCATTAAATGTTAGCTTTTTTTCACAACTGTGGTATAAATATGGTAATAGAGTAAAATGTTTGCTTCCTTGTATTTTCCAATAGCTTCGTAATAATAAAAGATCCTTTTAATTAAAAAAAAAATTAGCCTTTTTAAAATTTTTATTATTCCAAAGGTATTTAAAAAATAAAGCAGATAACTCCTAATGTGATGTAAGAATTATTTAATACAACACATTACCTAATTAGTATTCCAGCCAAGAAAATGTTTAACAAGAACCTAATCACATGGCAACAATCAGACAAATCCTCAATGTAAAACACTGTACAGGACAACCAACTAGTTTGCATCCTTCAAAAAACTTATTATCATGAAAAAAAAAAAGGAAAGGCAAGTGACTATTCTAGATTAAAACAGACATAACAAAAGCAACATATGAAACATGTCTGAATCCTAAATAGAAAAAAAAGTCTAGCTAAAAATAAGACTTTTTGAGGACAGTTGGGGGAAATTTGAATATGGATTTTATATTAAAAGATATTTCTGAATTATTAATTTTCTTAAATGTTATATCCAGTACGGTAGACATAGAATACTGGATAGATTAGTTTTAGGAGATGCACATGGAAACATTTAGGGATGAAATGCCACGAATTCCTACTTTCAAAAGGTTCAGGAAAACAAAATGAAGATGGGAGGATAGATAGACAGAATGAGCAATGTAGCCCTGTGCAAACCAAAAATTTAAAAAATAGACAAAGGAGCCAACTTGGTATGTAAAAACTAAAGAATCTTACAAATGGGTAAATTGAGATCTGACCAAATAAGGCTAAATACAACCTCATTCCCAAACTTCTTTCAGATAGTAATTTTTCTAATTACACAGGAAAGAAAAAAAAATGCTCAAAAAGACATTTATTAAACAATACATACCCCCTGAGAGTTCTATGGGTTTTCCCCTGTGCTGGGTTAAGGCGGTGGATTTCTGGACACAGGCCGATAATACCATGGCATTATTTTCTATTTTCACCTCTTGTTCTTCTTGGCAGAGGATGCATGTCAGCACCTCCTTTTCAGTAACTGATGGACCCCGTTTAGGACCCAAAGCAATTCTAGAGTAGTCACTGACTGCTGGGGTGCTACCAAGAGAAACGACCAGAAATGAGGACACATATTTTGGTCACCTGTCTTTATACTTTGGTAGATTTTAAGTAACTATAGGGCAAGAACTTTAAGAACAAAAATAATAAAATAAAAATTATACATAGAAATATTAGCTTAAAATCTACCCCCCCACAATTTTTCTGACTTTTACCAGTTAATTTGCTTACTAGAAAATACATTCTGTGTTGCAAAGTGCAAAAAAAAAAAAAAAAAAATGCAGATCACACAGTAGAATGTATATTACAATTATACTTAACTTACTGATATTACAAAAGTAATGCATGCTTATTAAGAAATTTTGGAAAGTCTAGAAAAGTATAAAGAAGAAAACAAAAAGCATTATACTCTCACAACCTAGAAATAACCACTTGTGTATTTCCTTCCCATCTGCTTTCCAGTTACAACATTTTTTACATAATTAAGATCACATTATATATAGAGTCTGTGTCCTGTTTTCTTTACTTATATCTTAGTTGTTTTTTCATATCATAAAAATTGCTTCAGAAACATTATTTTTAAATGGCTGTACAGCACCCTAACTCTATGTGCCATAACAGTTTTATCCTTTCCCACTTATTAGGCATTTAAGTTTCTATTCTATTTTGGTAGCTATTAAAATTAAAAACATACATCTTAATGATTTAGCAATTCATAAGATGCGCTCAGTTTGTACAATAATAATAATACAATAAATAAGAGCAAATATTCACAAAGCATGAATTACAATACGAGGCACTGTTTCAAATACTTTAAAAGTTATGCTACTTCATTGAATCCTTCCAACAATTCTATAAGGTAGGTACTATTATTATCTCTGTTTTTCAGATGAAGAAATTGAAGCCTAGAGATGGCATGAGACTTACTTAATGATTCATCTAGGAAGTAACTGGGCTAGGATTTAACCTAGATGATCTGATTTCACAGGCCATGCTGCATAATACTGCCTATCTCTCTGTGCAAGAAGCTCCCTGAAATATTATATATCATCAAACAAACTGGAAATAAATGAAATCATCATCAATGTAAGTGAAATTATGTAATACAGAATACTATGCAGTTTTTAAAAAGTGGGTCTCAGCTAGGTATGGTCCTACATTCTAGGAGGCACCCAGCAACATGTGGGTAAAGTTAACCTTTTGGTTATCGAAGGCCCAGGGGACACTACTGGACTTTAACAGATGAAGGGCCAGAGACACTAAATGTCCTGTAATTTATCATGAAAAAGAACTGCTGCCCAAATGCCACTGAGCTTGTTTTATATGTGAGAACATACATATACAGATTTCCAAGACATAATATTAAATGAAAATTGGAAACTTAAGAATTATATATACATAAGCCATTTATGCAAATAAAACAAAAGGCTGAATGACACATTCGATGGCTACATATATTTGTATGTAACAGCACAGTGAAAATTCTTACAAGATAACCAGAATATCTCTGAGGGAGGGCAGAAAGGAGTACAGGATTTCGTTCAGTACTCAGGCAGAAAACATATTTGTTATCCTGGGATAGGAAAAGCCTTCTTAAACAAGATATAAACAGCTAAAACTCTAAAAAACTGACAAATCTCTATTAACACTGAAAATTCACTATAGCTAAAATTTCATAATTAATTTTAAATAAACAGGGAAAAATATGGGAAACATGGAACAAACTTTAATATCTATAATCTTAAAGGACTTCTAGAAATCAGTAAGATAAAAGTAAAGTACCCAATATAGATGGGCAAAGGATACCTGGAAGACAAAATGTAACAGGCTAGTGAATAATCATAAGAAAAGATGCTCAACCTAGTAGTAACTAATCAGGGAATTTCAGAATGGCACAAATTTATAATTTTGATTGTATCAAATATTTTCAAGTGCTGATAATTTTAAGTATTGGTGAGAATGAAAGAAATAGGAACTCTTCATACACTGCTGGGAGTAGAAACTGGTGCAACTACTTTGGAGGGCAATGTGGTAGTATCTATTAAAATTTTAAATACTTATGACCCAGTCCTTTCATTTAATAGATTCCACCCTAGAGAAGAACTTGTAGAATTGCAAAAGGAGACAAATAAAAATGTTCTGACACATTGTAATATGGAAAAATTGGGAAATAAGGGGAAAAACACCTTGTGTCCAAAATCTGATAAATACTGTATATCTATAATATGGAATACTATGCAGCAGTTGTGAAGAATGATATAGAATCTACACTCCATATCTATCAGTATTGACATGGAAAGATTTAAAAGAAGAGTGAAAAAGCAAGCTGCAGACAAAGTATGATAACATTTTAAAAAGCTACTAAAACACACAAAACAAGATTCATTATTATTCACATACATACATTTACAAACATGTAGAAAGACACCTAGAACAACAGTTATTTATAACAGTGGTTATCTGTGAAGGACCAGGAATGTAGAGGATGCTTAAAGCGAACTTACTGTGTTACTGTGAATTGTTCTCAATGAGAACACATAAATTATGTGTACAATCAATCAGGCAATAAAAATATTCTGAAAGCATTAGGGCCACTAATTAATTCTGAGTACATTTCTGTTTAAACCTCTTGTTTAAATAAATATACAATAGTCTCTTGTTCATTACGTTACAAATATTATATTGTTAATATGTAATATTGAGGGGGCTGGGACTTTTACTTGCTTTAAATTTTGTATTAGTTTTTAGTTTTACTACTGTTGTCATACCAGGATAGTTTACCATCATATATATGTATTTTAGTCTTTAAAATATTGAGTCAATAATCTTTGTGATTCTTTGCCAGGGTGCTCAGCTTCAGGATTACAGATATATTATGTATGGCATGTTCCTACTGTTATTGTAAAAGCACGATTTCCTAAACATATCCACAACTCACATGATTTTAAAGAGCGCTGAAAGCTTGTTTTTAAAAATAAGCACAGAAGGTATTTTCAATATTTTAAATTGGAGTGCTTTCAAATTTATTTTGCCTCCTCCCTTTTCTTACTGTATCTAAATAACAGCCTACAAAGCACTACCCTCAGAAAGTTAACTCATTTCCCTAAGAGCACACCATAGTCATACAGTCAGAAAATGAGGTTTGCTGATTTCCATTCCAATGTGCTTCCCAGGTGGTGCAGTGGCAAAGAATCCGCCTGTCAATGCAGAAGATACAAGAGACACAGGTTCCATTCCTCGGTCGGGAAGATCCCCTGGAGGAGGAAATGGCAACCCAGTCCAGTATTCTTGCCTGGAGAATCCCATGGACAGAGAAGCCTGGCAGGCTACAGTCCACAGGGTTGTAAAGAGTCAGACGCAGCTGAGCACACACACGCACACATATTCCAATGTGCTCTCCATGACTATGACTCTAGGCACTGTCTTCTTTTTTAGAAAAAAAAAGAAAAACTAACATGGTGAAGAGTTTTTTTTTCCCCCATTCTATAGTAACAGCAGTCATTTTTATTCGAACTCATATAAAAATAAGGTGGAATATATGAACTAAAACATGCACCTAAAAAAGCCCTCGCATACAAGATAACAGGATATGATCTTTGCTGTTTCTATCTTCATATCTTTTTGTGCCTAAAGGTTCCTGACAAACTTTACTGCATACTTTAACTGTGTATCAACATAAAATTACATCCACTAAGAGGTTTCACTGTGTCCTTGCTAGCTTAAAAGTAGTGTAATTTCTCACTTTAAAATATATTTTGAAAAGACATTATTTAAAAGTGAATATGTAATTTTTCCTTCAAGAAAAACTGAATTGCTAATTTTTGGTTTTGCTTTGTTTTACCTCTCTTCTTCCATAATGGAGTCTTCTTTCCCAGACATTTCTGACGTGCTGTCATACATGAGTTTGTGAGTTTCAATGAAGTTTTTCTGTAAGGCAGACATCTGAGCCATGATCTTCTGGCGATGCAGCCTAGCAGCTTCAGCTTTTCTTTTTCGTTCTGCTTTTTCTTTATCATGAGTAATCTGAGTATTAAGAGACCACAACAATTAGGTAAGATCCATTGTTAAAATTTACAAATACTGTTCAGTTAGGAAAAATTTCCTATAGTAAACCTAGATTCGATCTGATGTCTCAAAATCAACATACAGGCTTCAGCACATCATACAACTAACTGTTCTTTTGTTTACTTCAATAATTCAACTCATTAAAAATTTTTTTAACTTAAGGCCAAGTACCTTAAATATCTAATAAACTGCCTTTCATATTCAATGCAGGTATATTATTAAAAAACAAAATTAAATAGTAATTCTGAATCACTTGTCAACCATTTAACGACTGACATTTAATCAATTTAAAATCAACTTGGTGATGTCTAACAGATACCCCTAGACCCGTTGTTAAGGATGAGAATTTTAACAACATTACTGAGATATATTGGTGTCCTTTTACTTATTTTAACTTAAGAGCAGTGTTTTTCTTTTAGAAAAGATAGCTAATAACCACAAGTAAAAATATTTTAACAATTTTAAGACTGGAATCCTCAAAACCTGATTCATTATACTATGGAAAAATTCATGACCTAAATATTACTGTATTTTATTGAATTTAAGATGCACCATAATCCTGTGTTCCACTACGAATGCTACTGATTAAATACTAAGAAGGCATGGATTGTAAGACATTCCAATTTCTGATATTAAAATACTTTAAAAATTAATAAAATATGGTATTTTTCAACAGAGCTCCACTGAAAAGCAATTTCCTCTGCTTTTCCTATATACCTTACAATAAATAGGTTCCTTGTACCTAACAGAAGCAGCTCCCTCATGCCAGTGAAGTTCAAAGACAGAGATGAACATCTCCATCAATATAATGTTATTACCTCATCATTCTTAATAGAATCTGATCCTGATGTAGTTGCTACAATTAAACAAGATTTTTCTCTTAATCGCTTCACGGTGTCAAACATCTGTGAAAAACAGACGAAATGTTGAAAAAAAAATTTGGTTAAAGTTTGGTTAAATTGAGCAGGAACAGAAACATTCACTCATCTGATTTTGTCATGTTTCCAAATGTCTTTCACTTAAGCTGTTTACACACACACTCACACATGCATACACACATACATATAAATACAGCAAGGATAAGCATACCTCTGTTTTCTAGTGGAAAAAAAATTTTTTTAATTTCAAATAACATTGCTAGGCAAAGACATAAAGACAAAGCTATAATATGGAAAGTGAAATCTTTTCTTCCTGATGCCAGTCCCTCTCGCCCAAATCAACTGAATTTAAAGATAATTAGCATGTCTTTGCAGGAAAAAAAAAATCAGAATATGTATTTTTTTATATATATTCTCATAAAAACTGATCCTACTATTATATGTTGCTTCCTACTTTCCATTTTCATTGAATCATTTATCTTTAGAGGTGTTTGCAAGTAGCTTACACAGATCTATCTTGCTCTTTTCATGTCTGAGTTTTGCGGTTTTATTGACACAACATGCACATTTGTTGCATACTCGCTATCCTCACTACACAACCTGCCACAGGGACTGGTGACTCGGGCGGCCAGCTGGGCTGTTCTCTCCACAACTGCTTTGCAGTTCTTGGAGGAGACAGATTTGTTTGTACAATAAGATTTGGTGTACAGGAAGATTTGTTGCACACCAGCAGTACCTCAAGCTCCTCAATGTTACGGACCAGGAACTTTCGGAAGCCACTGGGTAGCATGTGCTTTGTTTTCCTGTTGCTCCCAACATTATCTGGCCCCTGAGTCTTCTGGCATCCCACTGTCAATGCCTCTGGTTTTTCTTCAGTTACATTTAATTTTGACATATTGGCCTGACTGGTGCCAGATGAACTTCTTGTCCTCAGGTCCTCTTTTTAACAATCTTGGGCTTTTATGAGAATGGCCATGATGCCAAGTAAGGGATGGCTACCTCCGCAGTCAGTGCCCAGGAAGAGCTATATCATTGTTTTTATTAATAATAAATATCAAGATTTCAGAAATAAGAGAACACATCCATAAAACTTACAGTATTTATATTTTGAAAGAGCCTCAGTTTCATGTGGGAAAACCTCCCACAAGAAACTTACAACAAAACTTTATATTAACCATTTAGATAAAATATCTAATGTTTATAAGATCAGACATTTGTGCTTTTTATATAGTTTGACAATGAACTTTGGTATGTAATAGAAAAATAAACTTTCAGGGCCAGATCTCCAATTTATAACACCATTTACATAGGATATAAATGTTGGACTAAATGATAGTTCAGTTCACTTTTTGTTAATTGAGGTTATCACTGGCTTGTAACATTCTACAAGTTTCATGTGCACAATGTTGTATTTCTACATCTCTGTACACTATAGCATGCTCACATCAAAACCTTAGTCTCCATCCATTGTGATACAGTTTGACTCCCTTTGCCCATTTCACTCTCCCCTTACTCCCTTCCTTCTGGTAATCACTACTCTGTTCTCTGTATATATGTGATTGGTTTTGGTTTGATCTATTCGTTTATTTATTTAATTTCATCAATTAATTTAATATTCCACATATGAATGAAATCTATAAAATAGTTATCTACTTCACTTCTTTTATTTGTTTTTGTTTTATATTTTAAAATGATTATATTGGTAGGTTTAAGAAAAATACTAAATATTCATGAAATCTTCAAGAAAAATCTTGGTAATAACATTATCTTATTGTTACATATCAAATTACATCACACTTGTTTAAGAAGTATTTCTGTTTAAGTAATCAAAAGGACAGACTGCTTGAATTACAAAGCAGTACAAAGATCTCCAATTGATATAAATGTGGCAAATAACCACTCTATATTCTAATTATCAAAATAATATCTAGCTGATAACATAAAAATATTTTAATAAATACAGTGAGAAGAAACTTCATAACCTTGGTTCCATGTTTCCAGTTGGAGGGTTTTCCATTAAAGTAACATTCCTGACCTCTCTTCTCTACATCTCATCAACTTCTCCCCAAAGGCATTGCCATCCACTCAATAGTTCAAGCTCCAAGTTAAGTCATCTTTGATTTCTCTCATTCCTTCCATCAAATCTATCAGCAAGTTCTATAGTTCCTACCATCACATCATACCTGACTCAGTCCAGCTTCTTGCCATCTGCCCCCTAGCCTATGTCAGGCTCATTTCTTACTAGGTTTACTGTAGTCATATTTTAATGGTGTTCCTGTTTTTATTCTTGCCCCTACGATCCTTTTACCCTTGACCTGTAAGATCCTATATGACCTGGCCCCTGGCAACGTCTCTGATTTTGCTGCCTACCTTTCTCTACCTCCCCCATTATGTTCCCGTCACGCTAGCCTTGTCTCTGGTCACCTCAGAGCTTCTGCACTGCCGTCTCCTCAATCAGGAGTACTTTCCCAGATTACTGTAAGACTGGCCCCATGTCATTCAGTTCCAAGTTACTACCTAAAGCCAGCCTTTTCTGATTACCCATCTAAAGTTACCCCTACTCATCTACTGAATTATCCTGATATTTTTTGTTTATTGTCTGTACCTCAATGTATACTCCATGATAACAAGCACCTTATCTTTTTCAGAGTCTAGAAATGAGCATGGCACAAAGCAGGTTTACAATACATGTTTACTGACTAACAAAATAAATTTTAATTTATTAAAAAGACCCCTCCACTAAAACATAGGGAAATTAGTATTACTAACATGAAAAATTACAAGTGACCATGAAGATCAGTAACAAATAATTTTACAATTAGCAAATACTGTGATTTAACCTTAGAGGCAAACAGAGGGTTCTTAAATATTTAAACCAAGACAGGATTCGTTTATTTTTAGGTTTACCTGGAGTATCCATGTAATCATGTCCTTCTGGCCTTCTAACTGTGGAATCCCCTTGAGTTTTTCCAAAAGCATTTGTATATTCTGAGCATTCATGGCTGAACTTCCCAATCCTTTTTTAAAACACAAAAATTCTACATCATAAACATGTATCTTCATAATTACATATAAATTTTAATTTATAGTTAATGTTATTCACATTGATAAAGTTTGGACTCAATCCCTTAACTACGTTGATTATTTGCAATCACATGAAGTACCAAATAGTAAATTAAATAACTTGAAAAACTGGAATTACTTTAGGTCTCTCTTGTACATTTTCCACTGGGTCTGCAAAGTGTAAACTACCCTTAGTGATCTGTCTCTTGCCTTTCCTCTACTTCACTCACTGTCTAGTAAAAATACTGAGAACCAAAGCTCACAAAAATATGGAAGTGAGAGCTGTCATATCCATAAACGGAATGGGTTTAGGCTGTATGCAAGAATTTTTTAAAAAAGTGTTTAAATAGAAAATGAGATGCTTTTCTCTTATTGATTTTATAAATCAGATGTTCTTAGAATGTGCTCTGAAAAAACTGTTTTAATGACATAGCATTTAATAAAAATCTAATCTAAACCTATCCTGCTCTTCTAGGTTGAAAACGATGCAAACACATTATCATTCACTCAGACTTCTGCAGTCATTTTAAATTCAGAAACGTCAATAACCTTCATAGATGGGTACAGTGAATATTATGGTTGATATAGCAGCATATATTTGATAATACTGAGACAAGGAATGAAAGTAAGAAAGCTTCAATGTATGCAGCCCCCACAAAAGTGGGGGGGTGAGGTTGTGCAGTAAAAGGACTGTTGTGAGGATTAAAAAACATTATTTGCACTACTGAAAATTTTAAAAACTAAAGATGCTAGGAAAAGATTTAAAGCAATTTCAGTTTTCCGTCTTAAGGACTAACTAAACTTTATCAGAAACCCTCTTGCACTGTTGGTGGGAATGTAAATTGATACAGCCACTATGGAGAACAGTATAGAAATTCTTTAAAAAACTAGGAACAAAACTATCATATGATCCAATAATCCCACCACTGGGCATATACCCTGAGAAAACCATAACTGAAAAAGACACATGTATCCTAATGTTCATAGTAGCACTATTTACAGTAGGACATGTAAGCAACCTAGATGTTCATTGACAGATGAATGGATAAGGAAGATGTGGTACATATATAAAATGAAATATTACTCAGCCATAAAAAAAAGAACGCATCTGAGTCAGTTCTAGTGAAGTGGATAAATCTAGAGCCTATTATACAGAATGAAGTAAGTCAGAAAAATAAATATCATATATTTATATATATATATATATATGGAATCCACAAAAATGGTATTGATGAGTCTATTTTCAGGGAAGGAATGGAGATGCAGACAGAGAACAGACTTGTGGATGCAGTGGGGATAGGAGAGAGTGAGGCAAATGAAGAAAGTAGCACAGACGTATGTACACCACCATGTGTAAAACAGATGCTGGTGAGAAGTGCCTGACCAGCACTCTGTCATGATCCAGAGGGGTGGGGTGAGAGGAGGGGAGAGAAACTCAAGAGGGAGCTGATATATGTATAATTATGGCTAATTTGCATTGCTGTACGGCAGAAACCAACACAACACTGTAAAGCAATTTTCCTCCAATTAAAAAATAGATTAAAAAAATAAATAAGGGGAAAAAAAACTCCATCAATTAAATTTTCCATTACAAATTGACAAGTAGTTGAAACTACTGAAAATGATACTAAAACATACTTGAGGCCTTATGGTAAAAGTCAAATGTCACTTCTTCTTCAGGAGATTTTTGAAGCTGTTGCTTTTCTTCTAGTAAACCCAATGCTAGAATATGAAATGCCTGAAAGAGGAAAATAGGACAAGATCTTTAAAACTGTGCTTCTTCGGGTAAGTATATTTTAAATAGAAGTATAAAAATAAGCAATCTGATAGGTAAAAAAATGTGCAAAGTTTATGAACAAGCAGTTCACAGAGAAAGAAATGATATATACACGTATGAAAAATGTTCAACCTTGGGGGTTCCTTGGTGGACTACTGGTTAAGATTTTAGGCTTCCAATGCCTTGGCCTGCGTTAAATCCCTGGTCAGGGAAGTTCCTGCGAGCTGCATTGCACAGTCAAGAAATAAACAAATAAAACATTCAGCCTCACTTAAAGAAATGTAAGTGAAACAAGATCATCTATTTTTCACCTATTAAATGGCAAATTTTAGAGCTTATTATAATACAGGAGTGACAAAAGTGTTAGGAAGCAGGCATTTCTCATCACACTGGTAATGGGAAAGTAAACCAGTATAATGTTTTTGTAGGCCAATTAGACAATATCTATCAGTAATGTAAACGTACAGACCCAGAACTAGGAATCAGTGTGGTAGATTCACTTACTTAAGTATACAAAGGTATTTATACAACGTTCATTTTAGTGTTCTTTATTATGTGTGTGTGCACCCTCATGAGTAGGATTCTGTTGTTTAGTTGCTAAGTCATCTCCAACTCTTTGGAAATCCCGTGGACTGTAGCCTGCCAGGCTTCTCTGTCCATGGAATTTTCTCAGCAAGAATACTAGAGTGGGTTGCCATTTCCTCCTCCAGGGATTGAAGCCACATCTCCTGCACTGGCAGGCAGATGCTTTACCACTGAGTCACCTGGGAAGTGTTCTTTATTATACAAAGACCTAAAAACAACCTAAAAGCCTATTAATAAGAGATAGTTAAATGTATCATAGATGTCCATAATGGAATATGCAGCTACTGAGTATGTGTTAGGCCTATATGCACTAATGTGGAATGACTTCCGAAAGACACAAACCTTTTATATATGCGTTAGGAGGCAGGGAGAAAATTTTTAACTTTTGATTTTAAATATGTCTCTATGGGTTGAAAGTTTTACTGCATTTATTTACCACTGTTATTGAAAAAAACGTGAGGTACACATAGAGTATGACATCATTTAGAGCCTCTAGGTCAGTAACAGTCAAGGAAATTTAGTTAGGCAGGTGCTACCAAAGGTGACACTATTAAGTAACTTATCTCTAACAGTATGGAGAAAAAAATAGTTGCTTCCATTTAATGAGCTAAGTCTCAAACAACTCTATGAAATAGTACATGTGAAATAAAAATATAGGAAACTAACTGTGATACGATAATGACATGCCAATTTATTATTAGCAGGAATAAGCCTTTTCCGTTTTTCCTCTGCTTTTATTTATTTATTTATTTTAATGTAAATGATTCCCAAGAGTAAGGATCCTAAAAACCTGAGACTGTGTCACAAGGAAATCTGTGCCACATCTGAGCTGTTTTCAATGGCTTTTAGGTCTCAGGTGCTCTAGCTGTGGTTCTAACTGAAGGTCAGAAAGGTAGACTAGGGATCTTCTCCAGGCCCTTAAGACCTCTATGAAGTAAAGAAAGTATCTGAAAGAGAGAAAATACTTTTAGGATACATACCATCTGAAGCATTCCTTCAGTCCACAAGTTAGAATCTGGATCTACTGCCCGCTCAAATATGG
The DNA here is from genome assembly GCF_033118175.1 of Dama dama. Taxonomy (NCBI): domain Eukaryota; kingdom Metazoa; phylum Chordata; class Mammalia; order Artiodactyla; family Cervidae; genus Dama; species Dama dama. The sequence continues at coordinate 63,693,228 of NC_083692.1, read as the reverse complement.
TCCTGAGAATGTACATCATGATATCACAATTCAGAAGGTTAACTGCTTTGCTGAAAGCAGGGCAGAATTCAGGAGGTGGTGGTGGTGGTAATGCTAAGGTGGGCAGGAGATCAATGTCAGAAGAGATAAACAGTTATAATTTTATTTAGGTTATACGACATGCTAAATTTCAAATATCAGAGTCATATACTACATGTAAAACAACACAGGATCTTTGTTATCTATAAAGCACTAAAAACATCAATACTATGGGAAATATGAATCACTATGTAAGTCACCCAAAATAAACTCCATTTGTTAAAATTTAAAATTCTATCATCACTGATGTACATTATGCCTTAATATGTCAACAAGAAACAAAGGGTGCTTTGCATTCCATTAGTTGCTCACTTAAAAAAATAACAAAAACAAAACACTATATGCTTTACTGCTACAAAATCAGAATACAAAGTCAGTCAATTCAGAATCTCACTTTTTACCTTCATCTTTGTTTTCCTGTTTTCTCCTTTTCTTCTGCATATGTTCAGCCTATATATATTGAAAAAAAAAAAAAGGCCTATCTTAAAATATAACACTTGACAAGCATGAAACAAATGGAGTACTCTGAAGTAGGCAGGAAACCTACCAAAATATTTTACATACTGAAATATGTATTCAAATGCTACCTTATTCCAGAAACAAAATCATCGTCCTAGGGAAGGTCACTGCAAAATAGATGGTAATAATCCTCATCACTAATTTAGTTCCCCATTTCTTTCAGTCAACAATATTTACCTAGTGTCTATTATATACAGGGCATTGTACTAAAAACTGGAAATTATTCATTTTATAACAACAAAGCCAGACATCAAACTTAACTGAATGATCTAACTTAACATCACTCATCACCTTAACTAAGTGATCTAACTTAACATCACCGTTAATAGAACAGACATTATGCATTTACTGATGAGATACAGTATGTCACCTATGTAGTATTCTTGCTCCAAAATGCTTAGCTTGAATCTACTCATGGGAATAAAATTAGACATATCCAGAATACTGGACATTCTAAAAGACAACTAGCCTATACTAGTTGACATTGACAGAAATGTCAATGTTATGAAAAACAAAAAAAGGCAAAAAGAGTATTCCCAATTAAAGGAGATTATAGAAACACAACAGCAAATGAAGTGCATGATCTTTGATTGAATCCTCCTACCCCAACACTACCATAAAGAATATTTTTGGTATAATCAGGAAAATTTGAATAGTGACTACATACTAGATAGTATTATTGACTCAATTTTAATTTCTTGGGTGAGATAATGCCCTCTAATAATGAAAACCAGTATGAAACTACAGAAAAACCAGGGAATTGCCTATGGAGCTGGAAAGCCTAAAGCATTTTTGGTTTATTTACTGAAAAGGGTAACTTTTCATACCTTGCTATGCTGTGTTTTGGAGTAATGATAAAAGTACATATTAAAGTCTTTCAGTGATTCATCCTTCAGTTCATAAACTCCATGGCCTGATACACCAGGTTTCCTAAAAAGACAGAAAATACAGAGGTGAACTGCACTGCTCTTGAAGTATAGAGTAACACAAAGTAAGAAGCTAAAAATTAATCTCAAAATCAAGAGAAAGAAAACAATCATATCTCATTCAGCTTGCTTAAATTGAATGACAAATTTCATTTCATGAAAATAAACTAAAAAATTTAACACTGTAAGCTCAAAGTCCTGGTAACAGTTGTGGCTCATAATTATGAAATTTAAACAAATATGAAAAAGTTTATTTTATACCATGTAGATCTGATTCCATGCCCTACTTAAATCCCTAAGGCTTTGTTTTTAGTCTCTGAAGCCTAAGACTGACTATTCAACTAAAGCCTACATTGTCTAAGGCGAAATCTAAAATAGCAGTTAAGATATCATGTCCTTAGGAAATCATAAATGAAAATAAAATAGTGATCCTCTATAGAGAACTATAAGGAAAAACACCAAAGCCAAAAGGAGCATACTGCACATTAAATGGCTTTTGCTCTCTATCAAAGTAAGTGAAATATCTTCCTGAATATTATTAGAGCATAAAAAAGCTATATTCTATTTTTAAAGGTATTTGACACTAGCAATTTATTTATGAATACATGACAATAACAAGTAGAAATTCACTACTAGTATCAATTATTTTAATTTCAAGAATTAACCTTTTAACCTTTTAAAATCTTATTTCCATTTTACAGATTTTACACATTTTACACATTTACATTTACACATTTTACATTCTCAAAGAATCAAATGATTGCAAAATGTTTTAATCCTAGCAGAGAAATATTTTAAATTAGTATACAAAATGAAAATTGAATAGAATAAATGAAGTCATGGTTTAGAATTGATGGGAAAGAGACTATCAGAAAGGTTTGTTTACTTATTAAGTCACCTAATATAAAAAGTGGATAGTTCTCATTGGTTTGCCAAAAAATACTCACTTCTTCAGCATACAGGTACTAAGTGCCTACAGTACCCCTAGATCTCACCTATAATCTCTGTCTATACTTGGATTCTGTTTTTAGCAGTTCAAGAAAGAACTTCAGAACTTCTACAAGAATTCAAATTACAAGACAAAAATTTGGCCTACCTTTCAGAATAAGCATAAATATTAAGTACTTACTTAAATGTGGCCACTTTGTTTATGACGTTCTCTAAGCCAGTTTCATTATTTTCCTGTTGAAACAATATTTTTGTCATTTTTACCTTCACATAATGACTTTGTTTTCTCTTACTGTGAACTGAAACACCCTTTCAAAGCATTTTTGAGTGTTTTAAAAATAATTCAAAATAAGATCAATTTCCAATATTTAAAAATTAGGTCTAAAACCTATTAGCTTTGTTTTGAAGGATGGATTTCTTAACAGAGGTAAGACGCCTGTATAAACTGCTTAAGGAAGAAATGTAATCTAAATTTGCCCTCGTATATGTATATACATACAACCAATAATTCAAAGAAACTGTTATTTTATTTATCTAGTATGCTACTCACCCACATCATTTAAGCACATGTCCATGCTGAACTAATCCCTAAAACCAAGGTAACAAAATAAATAGGATCTATGGTAAAACACATATATAGATGTCCAAATATATTCTGGCTTCCGCAATTATAATTTTTTTTTTTCAAATTGGCTTGAACTTTTCCTTTAACAAAAAAATTTTATTTTTCTTTTTGGCCAAGCTACATCCCATGTGGGATTTTAGTTCTTCAACCAGGAATTGAACCCACACCCGCTCCAGTGGAAAGGCAGAGTCCTAATCATTGGACTACCGGGAAGTCCCAACAAGGAATCTTCTTCTTTTTTTCAATGAAGTCATTTAAAATCAGGATAAGGACTTAGTCAATATACTAAAGCAAGCTCATAGGTTCCTATAGTCCTGCAAAAATTAAGAAATTTAGCTCTAGCCTCCTTTAAAAATGTACTTGAAAGGAGTGAAAAGTAAGGGTATACATTAAAGCTTGCTATTTTTTGGCAAAACATGCTATGTATTTTTTTGGTATTTATTTATGGTATTTATGGTATATATTTATTTATTTTTGGTATTTATTTATTTAAACATGGTATGTATTTATTTTTTTGGCTCCAAAATCACTGCAGATGGTGACTGCAGCCATGAAATTAAAAGATGCTTGTTCCTTGGAAGAAAAGTTATGACCAACCTAGACAGTATATTAAAAAGCAGAGACATTACTTTGCCAACAAGGGTTCATCTAGTAAAAGCTATGGTTTTTCCAGTAGTCACGTACGGATGTGAGAGTTGGACTACAAAGAAAGCTGAGTGCTGAAGAATTGATGCTTTTGAACTGTGGTGTTGGAGAAGACTCTTGAGAGTCCCTTGGACTGCAAGGAGATCCAACCAGTTCATCCTAAAGGAAATCAGTCCTGAATATTCATTGGAAGGACTGATGTTGAAGCTGAAACTCCAATAGTTTGGCCACCTGATGTGAAGAACTAACCCATTTGAAAAGACCCTGATTCTGGGAAAGACTGAAGGTGGGAGGAGAAGGGGATGACAGGGGATGAGATGGTTGGATGGCATCACTGACTCAATGGACATGAGTTTGAGCAAACTCTGGGAGTTGGTGATAGACAGGGAGGCCAGGCATGTTGTATTTCATGGGGTCCCAAAGAGCTGGACATGACTGAGTGATTGAACTAAACTGATGGTATGTATATCACTACTGGTATGTGAAATTGTTTTTATGTGGTACACATATATCCTTAAATTTTTGAACAATTATTCATTTATCTTAACATGTATTAAGAAAAAATTAATCTAAAATGTCAAACCTACTATTTCATTGTATTGTTGCTTAGAAAGATGCTAAGGGAAAACTTTAAGTTGTACTAGAAAAATTTAAATTGTAATTTTAAAATGTACTAGTAATTTCTAAAATTGGTAGACAGATGTGCAGAAATTATGAAGGTGATATGGTTAAAGTTTGAGAATCAGTTAACAGTGAAACTAGAAAAGCACTATGGATATTTTGCAAGAAAAATGACCAAGAGTCAGGGGTTATTTCTATTCTACTTCTCTGGAAAGCCTTGATAGTAAAGGTAAGTTTAACCTCTTATAAGAATCATTGTTCTAATGCATAATTTAAAAATATGTGTTAAAAATTATGACTTATAATTTTTAGGATTACTGCTTAAATATCAACAATACTGAATGTAAATATCATGTGGGATGGCCATGAGAATGCACCCTGCAGACCTCTAGTTAGAGGAACAGAGACAATAATGCAGGCTCACTCAGGGAGGCATGGGAAGGCATCAAACCTTGATTAGACTACCCAGCAGTCCAGGACATTCCTACCTAATCTTCCTTCCCTCTTTCTTCATCTGGAATCAGACTTGCACTACAGCTTGATGGCTCCCCCAGCCTTTCCCAGCTCCCTCATCAATCCTCTCACAGTCATTGTTCCTAATAAAACCTTAAATGTTTTGTCTTCATATCTGCTTCTCAGAAGACCCAGACTAACACACCACCCAAATAGTTTCAGTATTTCACAAAGTTCTCTTTTCCTCTGGAGAAAATTTATGTTAAAGTAAAAAAATTAAAGAGTTTATTGCTCTAAAGTGTTTTCTAAATAGACAGGATGTCTCTAAAATGCTTCCTAATGCCCCAAAGCCCAGAATTAAGGTTTATACTACTAAAAAATTAATGGTGAGAGTTTCATATCTGAAAATCAAAATAAATTTTCCTAAAACTTCAAGAGCTTCCAACTAAAGAAAAGAAAAAACTATCCCATCTTGATGTGAATGGAGTAAAAAGACAAAACTGGACTTACATTCTCAGGTAAATTTTTGGCAATGGCACTATGCGGCATGGGTTCAATACAAAGCAAGTGAATAATTTCTCTCATTGTGACCTCTTCTTTGGTCACGTTTCCTACTCCAGGTACGTAACGCTCTCCTAATGCAAAAATGAAAAGAAAAAGTAAGAGTTAATTGCTTTCCACTCAAATCAAGAACACTGCATTAAATCAAATCTATGAGAGAGTGACCAAAAGTTATTTGAACATGTTTCTAAACCTGAACAACAGTCTATATGTTGAAAGAGGAAGAAATATACAGAGATCTGAGTAACACAGGGCTTGTCTTAACTTAAACACACACACATTAATATACACACACTCGAATATAAACAAAGCCCCTCAATTAAATAAGCATGTACTACTAATCCAAAAAAACAAAAAAGAGGGTAGTGGCCATCATGGGACAACATAAAATTAAAAGATGCTTGCTCCTTGGAAGAAAAGCTATAAAAAACATAGACAGTATATTAAAAAGCAAAGATATCAATTTGCCAACAAAGGTCTGTATAGTCAAAGCTATGGTTTTTCTAGTAGTCATGTATGGATGTGAGAGATGGACCATAAAGAAGGCTGTGCGCTAAAGAATTGATGCTTTCTAACTGTGGTATTGGAGAAGACTCCTGAGAGTCCCTTGGACAGCAAGAAGATCAAACCATTAATCCTAAAGGAAATCAACCTTGACTATTCACTGGAAGGACTGAGGCTGAAGCTGAAGCTCCAGTACTTTGGCCACCTGATGCAAAGAACTGACTCATTCGAAAAGACCCTGATGCTGGGAAATATTGAAGGCAGGAGGAGAAGGGGATGACAGAGGACAAGATAGTTAGATGGTATCACCAACAAAATGGACATAAGTTTGAGCAAGCTCCAGGAGATGGTGAAGGACAGGGAAGTCACATGCTGCAGTCCATGGGGTCACAAAGGGTCAGACACAACTAAGCAACTGAAAAACAGCAACAATGGATCATGAAACAACAGCTCTTCTTTCAAGATCTTCCTCAAGTTTGTCTCCACTTGTTATTTAAGAAAGAACAAAGTGAAAACTAAAAGACAAAATACTTAAAAATATCTCTATAGGCTAAATGACAAAACAGTAATGTGTGTCAGGAATGGATGCTATTGCCAGCATGCCCACATGATCAGATTTCTATTTTTTATCTCAAAAAACTGCCAAATGGAGAGAGAAAATAGCTAATTTTAACTATGGGAATGTCACTGGTGTCAACAGCATCTAATTCCCAATGCCTAAAGAAGGCTTGATATATTTGATCTTATGTCACCATTGATTTTCAATACTACATGTGTACAAAGTCTCGTGATATCTATAAGAGGGGAATTAGAGTACAAAGACAGGAATTTTTTTTTTTGTCTAAGAGATCTGAATTTTACAAATCAGCAAAACAATGGCATTTTGTTAATTTAATTCACTCTCAACAGATTCATTACTCTTTAAATATATTGTAATTTTCAATTTTTCACCAGAACAGTACCCTCTAAGTTTCATGCTAGAAAGAATCTTGGAGATCATGTAGATTACTTTTACACTTTATGAATCAAGAATCTGAGCCCCTGAAAATGTAAATGGCATGCTCTTGATAGTTTATAGCAAGGTCAAGACTAGCTCTTGTTAGTTTATAGCAAGGTCAAGACTAGATCTTATGATTCCTAATCCAAATCTTTTATACTTATTGATGTTTTCTCTGTAATATTATCAGAGATTTTACACATACATACACTTTTTAAAAAATGATGGCTCTTAAAAGTAATAGACTTAGAAATGTAGCTAGTATTAACTAAAAATAAAATGACACAGAAGGAAATATCCAATGAATTTAGGTAAACAAAATAACAGTAATATAATAGCAATAGTAAAATAGTGAAAATATAAAACACCAAAACCTACTGACAATTCTAATACATAGTATTAATGAGCAGTAGCAGAAATTCTTCATAGTATTCCAAGAACAAACACAAAAATTCCCCTTAAGTTTCTGTAATCTAATAAAGTATATCATCAACTTAAAAATATTTCGCACATTTTTAACTTGTCCATTTTTTCCAGAAGTTTCCTACAAAATACTCTGGAAATATTTCAGAAGAGTTGGTGACTGGAAGATTTACGTCTCATGTGGCAATGAAGGTTTACCACACTTTCTGCTGAGATAAGCAGCTAGGCCAGTAACTAGCTCCTGACAAACAGCAAGTAAAATAAACCCATGTTTTCAGATTTGGCTAATGGTTAGAATCCTTACCAGGAACTATTAATACAAAGCAGTCTCTCCTACAGTAAAGTAGAAACAAGAGCCAGAATAAGAAGTTAACTTTTACACAGCTGGTAAAATCAAGAGACTATAATATAGAATATATAAAAGCAGAAGTAAGGCCAATATTAGCACAAAATAATTTAATTGAATCGGATGAAAATACATCTTACTTAGATGCATGTTACATTGAAATTTTACATATATTTAAAAAATTTTTAGCACCTAACATATACTTATTTTACATCTATGTTTCTAACTAGGATAATTATATTCCAGACCTCTACAAACAAGTCCAAACAATTACAAATCAGGTATTGAAAAATGAAGATGTAATAGCTGTGCTTTTCTAAAGATGAGTTTCTAAATGTATCAGTCACATTAGTCACATTAATCTCTAATATTCTCTGCTATATTTGGGAGAAGAACAAAGTAACTTAGAGTTCTTATTAATGTTCTCTCTATAAAGTAACTCATGCTCTGTTTCAAAACATCTTTTACTCTTACCCACAATATAGATGAGGACTTGAAGCATTTCTTCTATTAAGGTATTATACTGCTTAACCAAATCCTATAGAGTTTTAAAGGAAAAAATTAGTTACATAAGAACCAAAAGCCTCCATAAAACACACATTTTTTTCAGGATCAGACTGACAGTCCAGCCAATCCAGTATTTTCTTTCAGACCACAGCAACAGAGAATTATGAGATGAATAATTCCCTTTTGCTGACTTCAAATTCTATAAGGTCACAATACTCGGCATGTAATAAGAACTCAATAACAATCACTAAATATTATTATTGTTTTTATTATCGTTATTACCCATCAAGCCTTCAGTCAGCAAAAGAATTCTAACCTTTAACTTCCCTTGTACTATGGCTTCCTTCTTATCAGGGTTGGTGAGACAGTGGCTACAAATACGTAACTAACAGCTATGGTGAATGTACTCCTCCCTAAAACACCTGTTACTTAAATACTACAGTAAATTAGATACTCATTTTCATTGAGTATAAAAACATGACTAAAAATTTGCTTGTATTTTGTATCCTATTCTTTGTCCCTTTGTAAGTGACTTCTAATTTGAAGAATAAAATAATGTAATTCATAAATTACAAAGGCTACTTTATAAACTGGTATGAAATATTAAAACAATGAAGAGGTGCTAAAATTCCAAACTATAAACTGAAAAAAGGTAATAAATATAAATAAAGAATATCTTTACTAAACAAGGAACTTTCACAGACATAGGAAAAAGGTGAAGGACAGGAACAGATAATTCACTACCAAAAAGGAAAAAAAAAGGTCAATAATCATGAAAACAAAGTCAACCTCACTGATAACTAAAAAACTGCAAATGAAAATTAAACACCATCTTTCACATATTAGATCAACAAAGTACCAGAGCCATTATAGATGTATATACTGCTAGAGAGAGTCAGTTTGACAATATCTATTCAAGAAATATAAGAAAGGGTATGCTGCATTCTCCAGCAAATCTACTCCTAAGAATTTATCTTAACAAAATAAGTAGGCAAGTATTTAAATCTTGAGGTGCAGAGATGCTTATAAGAGCAAAAAAACTCAAAAAACCCCTTCAGCAACAGGAGACTAAAGTATAATGCAATCATAAAGTGCAATATTGCACAGCCATTAAAAATTATGTTAAAAAAAGATGATGCAGTTATATACTTCTTTAATGCCAAGAAAAAAAACCTATCACAATATTTCATTAAACACAGGAAGCAAATTGCAAAATAGCACATATAAAAGATTCAATTTTTCCTTTAAAAACAAACGACACCAAAACTTTAAAAGTGATCATTTCTAGGAGGCAGAGTTTCATGTGATTTTCTTCTCCTTTTTGTTAATCTATATCCAGTCATCACTCAGTATCCTCAGGGGATTACCTCCAGATAGCAAAATCCACAGATGCTCAAGCCCCTTATATATACTGACTAGTAGGTCGGGATTCTGCATCCATGGATATGGAGGGCCAACTACATTCTAATTTTTATAGAGTAAAAAGAGTATATGTGTGTACATTCAGAAGTATATGTATGTTTTATGTATGTGTATGGTGTTTGGAGATATATACATATAAATAAATAAAAATCTTATATATGATTAAAATAGTTAACAATAATATTTTCTTTGGATTAATTTACATATCAGTTTCTATCACTTACTTGGTCTTTTATGGATATAGTCTTGTTAAAAGCATCAGCAAGTTCATACCTCTGAAGTACCAGTAATAAAAACTTGTTGGGATCCATTAGAGATGCACCAATCTGTGAAAGAAATCAAGCCCCATAGTTCTATGTATTAAATGGAGAAATATTTTGTCTCTATTAGTAGGGCTATGAGAAAAATTATAAGGTAAATCTGCAGAAGATAATGTAGCAGTCCCTTCTGCTTCTATGATTCTTTTTTTTTTTTGCTTCTATGATTCTATATTCCATCTCAACACTGAGGAAAAACTTAAGTAAATAAAAGTATAACACAATAATTAGTTATAAAAAAGTTATTATGTTATAATATCTTCTTCTATTACAAGGAATATAGGAAGGAAGGTTATGACACATATCAGAACAAATTTAAATAGGTACCTGAAGCATAATGATATCTTTATCGTACATTTCTTCTCTGCATTTAACATCTTGGTAATAAAACACCTATAAAATAAATGGTAGAACAGAAGCTAAAAGAATCATTTTATTTCAAACAAAATTCTCAGCAAAAACTATTCTTTAAATTTTTCCTAAACTAGAAACCCCAAGAACTATGTAGCAGGAAAAAAAAAAAGCTGTAAATTTGTGAATCATTTTAAGGCATTTGGGAGGATGATGTGAGAAAATATGGCATGAAAATATTTCAGAGTTTAAAATGCTCTATACTAGTTATTATTCTCAACATGTAACAAAATAATTGACTCCCCCTCCCCTCAAGTTCAATTGTGAGAATCTCCTCAGTAGCTTAGCAGTAAAGAATCTGCCTGCAATGCAGGAGACCCAGGTTCGGTCCTTGGGTCAGGAAGATCCCCTGGAGGAGGAAATGGCAACCCACTCCAGTATTCCTGCCTGGGAAATTCCATGGACAGAGGAATCTGGCGGGCTATAGTCCATGGAGTCCCCGAGTCGGACATGACTGAGCATAGAAAAGCATACTAAGTTTAAAACAGCCACTTCAATAAAAGTAAACCAAATTTCTACAATCAGTCAATGCCATTTTTCTCCCAAGCAGTATCTTTACAATCTGTTTCCCCATCTTTCAGGAAAAGCACTTCTTATTTGCTCTAAAACAGAGGGAAAAATTGTAAGATGCTGTTCAATTAAGACTGGAGGTAGGAAGTTTACAGTTCCCAAGTAAGGTAATCTTCAGAAAAGATATATATTAGTGGGAGAGTTTCTGGTAGTATTACTGGCTTTCACCTGACCTATCCACTTAACAGGATTAAGGAGAAATGTCCATATAGTCACTAAAACTTCCTTGAGTTTACACAAGAGCTAGAAAACAAAAGTACTGAGCAGAATCCAGGGATACAAAGTAAAATATGTATTAATAAAGGAAAAAGCAAGCAGAAAATGAACACACAATATGAATAATACGCCTTGCCATACCTGGCTAATGAGAGAGAGCCCATTTCTTCGCCACATCTCAGCAACAACCTGGGCAACCAATACCAGACAACGCAAAGGATATTCAACCAGTACCTCTACTTGAAAATCCCCCTGAAACAGAGTGAGATCAATTTCAATATTTCTCAGAGGTTTGGACGCTATGGCACTATACATTGCTCCATTTTCTCATCTGTAAAATGGAAGGGCTTGAACTAGAGGACTCCAAGTCACCATGATTCAGGTTTCAATGTTCTATGACACAGACATAAAATTATTAACTGGGAATTATTCAGGTAGGTTTCAAAGTATCTTTTTCTTCCCACTCAACCAAGAGGTATTTAGAAATAGAATATAAGCAAGTCAGAATTTAATAGTCACTTACAAAAGGCACAAATTCATGCAGTCTTGAAACAGCACCCAGCCTGCTCAAACGCACATGAAGACCTAAAAGTTAAAAAATGAAAAAGATGAGAAAGCAATAAACCCAGTTGATTTGTTCCCCAGTTAATTCATCAAGTTTGAAAACTTGTGAAATTTAAATGTACATTAATTGAGCTTAGATATGATGCCTCAGAATGCAAAGCTTTGATTTCCAATTTTGAAACAGTATTACTAATATATTTAAGATCCTACATTGTACTATTTTTATATATATAAATACTATGCTGCTTCCTAAGAAATGATTTTCCTCACAAACCAAGTATCAAAAGAAATAAAAACTGCAGCCGTTAAAAAGAATTCATTTGAATCAGTCCTAATGAGATGGATGAAACTGGAGCCCATTATACAGAGTGAAGTAAGCCAGAAAGATAAAGAACATTACAGCATACTAACACATATATATGGAATTTAGAAAGATGGTAACAATAACCCTATATGCAAAACAGAAAAAGAGACACAGAAATACAGAACAGACTTTTGAACTCTGTGGGAGAAGGTGAGGGTGGGATGTTTCAAAAGAACAGCATGTATACTATCTAAGGTGAAACAGATCACCAGCCCAGGTGGGATGCATGAGACAAGTGCTCGGGCCTGGTGCACTGGGAGGACCCAGAGGAATCGGGTGGAGAGGGAGGTGGGAGGGGGGATCGGGATGGGGAATACGTGTAACTCTATGGCTGATTCATATCAATGTATGACAAAACCCACTGAAATGTTGTGAAGTAATTAGCCTCCAACTAATAAAAGAAAACAAAAACAAAAAAATAAAATTAAAAAAAAAAAAGAAATAAAAACTGTATAGCACAGGGAACTGTGATAAACCATTATGAAAAAAGAATATACAAATGTATGTGTGTGTGTGTATATGTATATATACATGTATATATAAAATTAGTCATTTTACTGTCCAACAGAAATTAAACACAGCATTGTAAATCAACTATACCTCAATAAAATAAAAAGAAATACAAACTAATAGGTATTTCTTTTTGTGAAAATAGAGGTGACATAAAATCACATGTCAATTATACCACATACAAAAATTAACTAAAAATGATATGAGCAATCTGAACACAGATGCTAAATCTATAAAACTCTTAGAAAATAACATAGGGAAAAGACTTTGCAACACTGGATTTGATGATAATTTCTTGGATATGACATCAAAAACACAGGAAACCAAAGGAAAAATAAATTAGACTATACCAAATTAAAAACTTTTGTGCATCAAAGGACATGAACAACCGAGTGAAAAGGCAACCCACAGAATGGAAGAAAATACCAGGAAATCATATATCTGATAAGCAGTTAATATCCAGAATACACAAAGAATTCCAATAACTCAACAATAAAATCTCATTAAAAAATAGACAAAAGACTTGATCAGACATTTCTCCAAAGAAGAAATACATATGGCCAGTAAGGACAGGAAACAATGCTCAATATTACTAATCATTAAGAAAATGAAAATCAAAACCACAGGAGACCAGTTCACATTCATTGAAGTTGCTCAGTCGTGGCCGACTCTTTGCAACCCCATGGACTGTAGCCTACCAGGCTCCTCCATTCATGGGATTTTCCAGGCAATAGTACTGGAGTGGGGTGCCATTTCCTTCTCCAGGGGATCTTCCCAACCCAGGGATCGAACCCAGGTCTCCCACATTGTAGACAAATGCTTTACCATCTGAGCTACCACACTCATTAGGATGGTTATTTAAAAGAAAAAATAACAAATGTTGATGAGGATGTAAAGAAACTAGAATCCTTGTGCACTGTTGTTGGGAATGTAAAATGGCGCAGCTGCCGTGGAAAACAGTACAGTGGCTCCTCAAAAAATTAAAAACTAGAATTACCTTATGATCCAGCAATACCACTCTATGTATGTATAACTCCAGAACTGAAAACAAGGATTCAAACAGATATTTGGATACTTGTGTTCATGGCAACATTATCCAACAATAGTCAAAAGCTGTAAGCAACCCAAGCATCTACTGGAGGATGAACAGACAGAATGCAGTATGCATACCACAGAATACTGTGCTGTGCTTAGTCGCTCAGTCGTGTCCGACTCTTTGTGATGCCACGGACTGCAGCCCGCCAGGCTCCTCTGTCCATGGGGATTCTCCAGGCAAGAATACTGGAGTGGGCTGCCATGCCCTCCTCCAGGGGATATTCCCGACCCAGGGATTGAACCCAGGTCTCCTATATTGCAGGCGGATTCTTTATCAGTTGAGCCACAGAGAAGCCCAAGAAAATTGGAGTGGGTAGCTTATCCCTTCTCCAGGGGATGTTCCTGACCCAGGAACTGGGGTCTCCTGCATTGCAGGTGGATTCTTTACCAGTTGAGCTACCAGGGAAGCCCACTATGGAATATTATCTAACCTTAAAGGTAAAGGAAATCTTACACACATCACAACATGGATGAACTTTGAGAACATTATGCTAAGTGAAATAAGCCAGTTATAAAAGGATACAAATATGATTTCACTTATATGAGATACCTAGAGTAGTCAAGTCATAGAGACAGAAAATCTCTGTAGTGAACAAGGAATGAGAAGCTATGTTGAATGGGTACAAAATTTCAGATCGGGAAGATGAAAAAATTTTGGATATGGATGGTGGTGATGGTTGTACAACAATGTGAGTATACTTAACACCACTGAACTATATACTTAAGCATAATTAAAATAGTAAATTTTACATATATTTTACCACAAAAATATAAATACGTACACTTCTATGAAGTTGTTAAAAGAAAAAAAAAACTGACAGGGCCAATTTACATGGAAAAGCAAATCAAAGGATGATTAAAGACAATCTATGATTTCTTTCTTTTAGTGGTGAAAGGAAAAGTGAAAAAGTCAACACACTGGTGCAATCAGATAGAGAAGAGGGTGAAAAAACTGCAACAAGATTTTCCTATATTTACCCTTGGTTAGGCAATAAGTTACCAAGTTGGTCCTAGAGTGTATATTATGAGGATCCATGAGTTGACCCAGATAACAAAAGATCCAGGTAAACAAACACCCTGACATGTCTGGTCACAGCTGTTTGTAGGACAGTGACAGTTCTTAACTGCAGTATCTGATCTAAGTATGTGCTCACAAAAGCAGTACTGATTCTAATATGACTATCTACAGAAAACAAAGCTAACAGAAACATGCAAGAACCAAATAAACACTCACCAGCAAGAGTCCTAGAGAGTGGCAGATGTATGCTTACAAGATCTTCAGATACTTTGTAGGACTTAGTTTCCAAAGTATGACCACATAATTGTATTACTGTTTTGCTACTAGATTTGAAACCTGTACTGCACCTCATCACAGCTTTGTGACATTCTTTATAAGCCACTAGTAAGAGTTCTTCCTAAAAGGAAAATAAGAATGCAAATAAACTGATAAGTTACCCACTTTATTATTAATATATCATTCAATATTTACTATTAAATAAATACAAGCACAAAATTGTGTTATTAGAGCTACCTCAATAGGATCTGCAAACCTGTAGGAAACATTAAGACAGTCAGACAGACACACATACACAATCAAAGTAAAAAATTGCAAGCCATGTAAGTGGTATAACCTAATAACTCTAATAGGGCAAAAAAAGAAAAAAAATCACAAACAATTGGGAACACACATTTGTAAACACAGCTTTTGAGTGGGGTCTGAAAGATGGGTGGAAGATGGAGAGATGGTAGCAATGTAAGCAGAGATACAGAATAAACAAACAGAAATAAGGGGAAGTACAACTCCTGTTCAGGGAGTGGAAAAGAATAAAATCTAGATAAATCAGAGGGCTTATGGACAGAATTAATGAGCCAGTAAACTGGAAATATGCCTTGGCACAGCCATGTGAATTTGAATAGACTTGAGAGTATCTGATGTGTAATAACGAAGTCAACGTATTGTTTCAAGAAGAATTAGTGGTGTCACTGAAGATGATGGATTGGAGGGGGCAATGTTAGGAGACAAGGAAACCAATAGAAAGTTTTATTACTAAGTTAAGTGTAAGGTAATAAGGGACTCAACAAGGGTGGCGGCAGTTATGGTGAAAAAGAATAAACTTACAGTAAATAAGTTAGGATTAAAGACAAATTTAGGAGGAGGAAGACTCAAATCTGGGTGAGTATGGGAGGGAGATGAGTCAAAGGTCACTTTTTAAGACCATTTCTCACATGGATTTTATTTTTAAAAAAGAATTCTACAGTTAAATAAATTTTGGGACTATTCCTCTTAGAAATGATGATTTATCAAAAGGTTTGAGAAGTTTAGTGGTTTAAAAAAATGTTTGATTTTGTTCAACCTAACATTTTTCAATCTTACCTGAACACAAAGCATTTTTTTCCCTCAAAGGTCTGTTAACATCTAACACACAGAACACAGTGGTTCTCAGATTTCCTGTATGGATGAATGCATGAATCATGGTGTCATGAATAGAACAAGAAAGTCAAGAAGAGAAAATGCAAGCTGGAAATAGAATGAAATGATGACAAGTCAATTTACTATATATTGAGTTTGAAATAGAAATGTAGGATCTAAGCAGTCATGTGCAGAACACAAACACAAGTGATACGACAGCTTGGGAAAGTTATCTTGTGAAGTTTTAATCGAGGTGGTAGAAATAAAAGATCTGTAAGAAAGAGAGGAAAATATTGGGGAATGTCTCATTTACTAGGCAGAAGGAATTGAGGGGGGAAAGGCAATCATTGATTGAAATGGGTAATCAATAATAGAAATATTAGGATAAAAAGGCTTGTGAAAATCAGAGGGAAAGAGAATTTCAAAATGATTAAGGTTCTCAAAAGAACACAGTGCTACAGGTATTTAAGGAAGAGGGAAAAGACCTGAATTTGGTTACTAAATAGATCCTTTGAAATTTTTTTCAAGATGCAGTTCCTGTTAATTCATAAGGACAGAAGCCTGGCTCTAAAGCAGTTTTAGAAGCTAAAGAGAGGCAAGAGCATATGTAGATGACTTCAGATGATAGTAAATGTAGACATCTGCAGGTGTCAAGATGAACACCACACTGAGCTCATCTCCAACGATTAACCATGCCCTCCACAAAGGTGAGGAGAGCCAAAAAACATGTGCTGTGACAGATAACTGGACAATATGTCCTGTCCTTACTCTCTATACAGCTACTGTGTTAGATTAAAGTCTATTGTGTCTGTGAATGTAGCTGCCACTCTGAACCTGTGACCGACTGCTGGTGGTGCAACAGAAAAGTAAGAGAGACAGAAAACAGTTTGTAAGGTAGCAGTGACAAGGGGTCCCTTAAGGACAGTCCTGGTGTCTAAGGCAGATGAATGAAAGAGTGGGAAATACCAGAGGAAGGAAACTCCAGGAAAAAGTAATATAGATTGAGACCAAGAGCCTAGGTAGAGACAACATTTTAAGAAAGAAAGAGGTAAAAAGAAAGAGACCAATAGTCAAGATATATGCAGAAACTCAGTGAATAGACTATAGTGAGTGGTACAGAAAAACTGGAGAAGATGAAAAAATTTGACTGAGATAATGTTAATTTTCTCAGAGCAGAAATAGATGAGGTCATCTTCTCAAAAGGGAATCTGACTAGGATTATGCATTTAAGGAGGGTAATGGTCTAAAATCTTAAGGAAAAACATTAGTTATATATTTTAAAAGTAATATTTTTAATGGTTTAACGCATATAACAAGACTCTTGATTGAACAAATAGCTACCCACTTCCATTGTTGGAGTATTTAAAAGTCTAACCCTAATTTTCATATTATTAATATTCATGTACAAGGAAATAAGTTTAATTAATTTATTGATTAGTGTGTGTTGTATTTTTTAAACTCCACTCTTCCCAACAGTAAGTGGAATACCATGCAGCACATTTTCTAACTAAGTGTAAAAAAACACAAATTTAATAAGATTCAAATATATAAGAAAATATCAGAAGTAATAAAACTTTACATCAAGGAAGTTGCAACATAAAACTGTGCTAGTCACCATTAGAAAACTTAAAAAGGCACTGATCCTACTAACAAACTTTACTTACATCACAAGCACACCATTCTTGGAACATTAGTAAAATATTCTTCAACTGCATCTGTATAGCAATGGCAGCCTCCCAGTCAGGATCTACTTCTATGTGTTGCCCAACTTGCCTTCTGATTTCTTCCATTCCCTACAAGAAAAGAGTAGTTTACATACATACATGGGCCCTCTTTCTTTGCTCCTCCATTGGCAAGATATAAAATCATCAAGATTCATACTCATGTACGCTGAAGTATTTTTTTCAAACATGGCTATCTATGTCAGAATGCATGGGTTCAAACTCTCACTCTGTCACTCTCTAGCTGTATGATCCTGGTCAAATTATTTCTAAGCTATGATTCCCTTATATGTAAAATGGGGATAATAATAGTAACTACCCCATAAGATTACTATGAGGCTCAAAAGAAATAACGCATGAAAATATTTACAACAGTTATCACATAGTATACATTAATAAACATTAATAGTAACAGCAGCAGTTAACTAAGGTCTATGAAAGCAGGATCAGTGAGGCAGTGTTTAAATTTTACTTTTACTTTGCTACAATTATTCTTCCTCAAAACCGTAATTTGCTCAAAACATGAAAAATTGGGATTAAATTTTTAAAATAAATTTATCTTACTGATGTACAGAAGAACTATCATACCTGCATACAGGTAAGAATCTTCAAAAAAGATCGAAAGCCTTCAAGGAACTGCATTCTTAATCTTTCTGTCCATATTGTGGGCTTGCTGATCAGGATATATCTAATATTTCAAGAGACAAAGAAACATTTCACTTTCCTATTTTGAGATAATTTTAAGGTTCTCAGGGCTACAGACAATGTTGATTCATCAAAATTATGGATTCTAATTTCTTACAATTCTAGGCAGCACTAGAATTATGCCAGCAAAATGTGAATGCTCAACCAGAGGCAGATGTCAAAGCTAAAGCCTGACTTCTCCACTCAAAAATTAGGCTGATTAAGTGAACCTAGAAGGAAACTGGAAATGGCAACCCACTCCAGTGTTCTTGCCTGGAGAATCCCAGAGACGGGGGAGCCTGGTGGGCTGCCGTCTATGGGGTCGCACAGAGTCAGACACGACTGAAGTGACTTAGCAGCAGCAGCAGCAGAAGGAAACTAGCTGGTCACAGATGGACAATCACAATACAAATGTTCTAGAAGCATTCATACCCTTTACCCAAAGGACCAGACGAAATCCCCTCAGTCTCAAAATACATGTCAAAACTACCTGTGCAGGATGTCTGCTGTCTGTGCAAACTGTTTCAGAATATTCTGTAAGTTAAAAACTAATTTTATTCAGTAAAATGACACATTTTTACCCCTAAAGCATGTAGTCATAAGAATTACAGAAAATTTGCAACACATATAGTAGTTTGGCTTGAGGATTCAATACCTTTATTGCTGCTACTCAGTATGACCAGAGATTTGTAACTTGGTGTGAACATTCTGGCACCGGTTACCAGAGCCATTCAGTCCTGCTGTCTGATTTCAGTACCATAGATAAACTACTGCTGGTGGGTCAGGAAACTTGGAACAGACTTCCTACCTCCAGGCATTCTTTGCCCTGATCCCAGAAAAAGGATATAAACACCTATGTCATCCTGACTTACATATCAGAATATATTTGTTTCAAAAGATAAACAGACCCAATGTAGCCTACCATTTATAAGAACAATACTTCTTTAGGCTGTAAAGACAATGACTGGTTTCATGTCCAATGGGAACAACGTTTACCATGAAATACTTCTCAGGAAGGAATAATTAATAATTGATAAAAATTATTTTGCATTCAGTCAACCCAAATCAATATCTATTACACAACAGGTATCAGGAAGAGAAACAGATAAGATACCCAACCCTTGAGGTTCACAATGTAGAGGGAATATACAGTTATGTATCCTGGACACTGTAATCCAAAGTTAAGCTCCCCAAAAAGGGCACAAAGGAAGCAACGCAGAACACAAAAGACAAGGCAAAAAGATGGAGGAAAAATAAGTTTTATTTGTAAAGATAATAAAGATTGTGGTTTAATTTTTCCCTTTCTTTAAATATCCATTAATATGTTCAAAGTTAAAATGCAATCATCTGGACTTAATCAAAGAAATAACTTTAAAGTATGTTAATTACATTCTAAACTTTTCCTTTGAAGTAAAAGTAAAAAAGACTAAAGTTTAAACTCTACCACAATGAATAAATGGCATCAAAATTTGTCTGTTATCTAGAGCACTGCTGCTGTTCAAAAGGTTGGTTCACACACCAGAAGAATCAGCATCAAGTAAATCTTTAGAAATGCAGAATCTTGGGTTCTAGTCAGATCTACTCAGTCTGCCTTTTAACAAGCTCCCACAATGATCTGCATTCATATTAATATTTGCGAGGCACTGATCTAGAGAAGAGAATTTATGTTTCTAGTTTCTAGTGACTTCACATAGTTCATGCCTGACTCCTGTAGGAGACCTAGGAAGTAAAGAAGATGCAAGAGACAGGAAGAAAGGAAAGAGTAAAGAAGAACAGAAACAACTAAAAGGCATTAAGTATTTGTGGCTGTTTCTGATTTAAAAGGGTTCCAGGAAGAAGTGGTGAATGAATAAGGCTATGGGGAAATAATAAGAATGACTACAAAATTTCTACAATGAGAGACTGAGAAATGGGGCTCAATAATTACTTGTAAAATGAAGGGCATATCTGATTGGTGTTTTAGGCCAGGTTTCAGAGAAACCTGTTTATGTAGTTTGTGGCTGTTTATGTAGTCTGTGAGGCTACTTGATGTAGTAAAAGGAACATGAGTATTACAGATAAATAGTGCTAGGCTCAAATCCTGCCACTTACTAGCTTTATGACCTTAGGCAAATAATTATAATCTACAAATAAAGGTTATATCACCTGCCTTACGAGAATATTGCAAGAATAAAATAAAGTAAAATAAGTAAAGCTCCTTAGCACATAATGGTTACTAATAACACAGGACCCTTGTGACAGTGAATTAAATAAGTCCTCAAAAGACATTAATTTTCCCTTCTCGTTGTCATTAGAGATATGTCTACTTATATAAGGATGTAGGAGAGAAGTTGTGAGCATTAGAAGAGCGGGAGAAATTTAAAATTACCTTCCCAAGCAAGGACCCTACAGTTTTACCATAGGGGTAGGCTTCCCAGGTGGTACGATGGTAAAAGAATCCCACCTGCTAATGCAGGAGACAAGGAGACGCAGCCTGGAGGAGGAAATGGCAACCCACTCCAGTATTCTTGCCTGGAAAATTCTATGGACAGATAAGCCTGGCAGGCTATAGTCTATGGGGTCGCAAAGAGTGAAGTAACTCTAAATTATTTACTGCAGAGAATAATTATAGCCAGAGATCCACAAAATAAAATAAAATATGGTAAAATAATGATGTGATTATGCACTACTTCTCTGGATAGAAAAATAACTCTGTTATAAGAATACTTCAGATTAATGAGAACTACAGTAAAGAGATTTTTCCTATACAGCAGACCAAAAGAATGACAAATAGAAGAATTTAACACTAAACATTAAGTACTGCCATTTGGAGTTTTTGTATATTTTTTGTTTGTTTGACTGATATAAATTATGCATAATTTGCAAATCACACTAGCTAAATGGTAATTCACTACTGAACTCACTGCCATCTCAACTTGTACTGAAGATATGATAACATAATAATTTACTGAACTTTAAAGGATGAATTACATGTTATTATCATGCTTAGAAACTGAGGAATTGGAAAAGGTCTGGAAGCATTTTTCTCAGTAATACCAAGGATCCAATGAATAGTTTCAGAAATTTTGTCAAATGTATTTTTCTAACTAAACTATTTCTAGGTTGGTTTGGAAACTTGTTTCTATCCCTTTATACCTTACATGGTCACTAGAGGAAATGGAAAAAATTAGAGTGATTTTATTCCCCTAGGGACAAGAACAAATAATCATATATATCTCAGAGCTCTTTTTTAAAACAGCAAAGTAAATGAAACATATTTTGTCAATATATTCTTAAAATAATTTTCTGAAGTGTATGATTTATTGAATACTTTATATAGCATAATCCTTACAGAGGTCACCATCTATTTAAAAAAAAAAATAGAAATTTATTTCCTTTTAGGTTCAATGATCCCAAATGTGATCTATCATGTGATTTCAACTTCAGTTTAAAAGGAAACTCTAATCTCTTCAGGGAGAATATCTTAAGAAACCTTGGATGAATATCTATAACTTGATCATATGTATGAAAAAGGGAGTTAAAAAAATTCACATCAACAAGATCGTTTGAAACTAACCACAAAGAGACTATGCAAGAGGGGTAGAAGAAATATGCATGAGTGGAAGTGAGTGGAAGGCATGGTGACTACAAAGGAGATTCATTTAATGATCCCCGAAGACCCTAGTTCCTATGAGAGGCCCTTCCTCAGTACCTTCTTTATTGACCTGATTTTAACTCTATAAGAAGCCTTCACTTAAGAGATGTACTGACATGACAGTCACAGTTCTTTGTACTTGTCATCACTAGATAACCAAAAAGATCAGATGTTTATTTATAGGATAGAATAAATCCAACTGTGTTTAATAGGTACCCTCACCTTTTGACTTGAACAACTTACTTTAGATCACAAATTACTGCATATACTCGTCCCAATTTGTCTTGGCTATAACCCTGGAAGTTGAATTTATTGTTCCTATCCAAATACTCAGGCAAAACTTCCAGCAGAGTTTCAGTAATGACAGAGATAACATTCTGCTCTTCAATAAGATGTCGAGCCTGTAGAATATGTCAAGAACATTGTCATTAGTATTAACTCATTATAGTATGGATTTTATCTATTCATTTGGTTGGTAAGTCATTTTGAATAAATGTTTGTTGAGCATCAAACACAGTCCTTATTCTCACAGAATAGCAATTTCTGAGAAATTATTTTCTAAAAGTTCCCTACCCCTCAGTAACTAGAAAACACCTGTCTGAACACCCCACGCCCATTACACATGTTACTGACATGAATGTTTACCACTATTAATTATACAGTGAGCGAAGTAAAACAAACAGATATACTTCAGGCTCCTATCATATACATTATGTATTCTGACATTTCCTCCTCACTTACAATCCAATTTCTCTTTCATATCCTTTTCTCTAGGCTTTGAAAAGAGAAAGCAGAAACTGAACTGTCCATAAGAAACAGCATTGGGAGTAGTACAAAAAGGAAGCAGAATCCTTCACTCTCCTCCCAAGACTTGCAGCACCATTTCCTGCAAATGCTTGACAGTCATACTCTCCCCCAGTTTTGCTGTATCTTAGGTGCTCTTCTCACCCCTGACAACAAGTGTAAAGAACAAAAGACTAGCAAAAAATGGTTTTTTTTGGTATTAATAAGGCACTGCTCCTAAGTTACTCTAAACACTGAGAAACCAGCTCTGGTGTTCCCCTGCAGAGATGAGGACTTTCAAAACAACTCAGAGCCACCACTCCCCCTCCACGAGTTACCTAGTCCTTGGGAACCACTGAAGTATCCACATGCTGATATCACTGAAGAATTATTCAATTTTCCAAGTGGAATAGAACACAGTGACTCAGAAATTGTTTTAATTCAACATTAAATAAAATTCTTTAAAAATAAAACAAATGTTACTTAGAAAGATTGTCAAGACTAATTAATACATACCAAAGTAGGAACAGTAAACATCTGAACTGAGAGTGCAGTTACAGAGATACTTCTGTCATGATCATCACTGATATATTCCTTCTGGAGCTGCTTGTAATACTGAAAGACACAACAATAAGTAGAGAAGCAATTATAAATGACTGCTGAAAACTTTTAAAATCCCAATTTTAACAGCTGCTGTATTTGTTTCTATATATAAGATAGCAAGTATTGTAATACCTATTTATTAAAGGGAGATACTACAGTCAACAAAAATTTACTAAAAAAGCGAGTAACAAAAGATCAAATAGGAATTCAGCTATCCAATCTAGTATAGTAAGAAATGATTTTTAAAAAACAAAACACACACACATACACACAGAGGACTGCAAAGGTGCAATATATCCTTTCTCCAAACAGAATCTGGGGCAATCTTTAGCAGATTTTCTTCCCGATGAAATACAGCAGGGACTATATTAAATGTTAAAAACTGATATGACCCAGAAAATCAATCATCAGATTCAATCCAGCCTTAAATAGAATGGATGCTGGCTGTGCATAATTTCTTATCCATACTAGTGCATACCAGATGAAAATCAACCCTGATCTCTTGCAAGAACAAAAACAATAACACATCCAGTCAGGCTTCAAGCAGCTATTATATGTAAGCACAGTATTAGATCCTTGACCTACATATTTAATTCCATCTATTAGAATTAACAGGTAATCCTAAGGAGGGTGAACTGCTGTTGTATAAAGAAAAACCTTCATTTCAGATCACATACATGGTCCTTTATTCTACCTCTAAAGAGTTTTTGAAGAACAGAGTTGATAATTTGAGTTGTCATCAGCTTTCAAGTAACCAAATACCTTAGCTGCTTTTATCAATCTAATGATAAAATCCAGGAAGTGCAAGTATCTTATCACACAGTATCATTTACCTATGATAACCATTATTTCACGTTCTGCTTCCAATTCCATTCTGATTCTACCTCTGTCCTAAGTTTTGCAGAATTTTATGCAACTCAAAATCAGAATAAACTAACAAGTATTTCTTGCATACCTCTGTATAAGACAAAGTAGAAGATTTAAAGAAGTACATGTTCTAACTAATTTAACTTGAGAGACACAAGAAAATACAACAGTGTAAGGGATATACAATAGATCAACAAAACAATATTAAAAAGCTATTGAGGCAGTCCCAAGATGGCAGAGGAATAGGATGGGAGGAATAGGACACTTTCTCTCCCACAAATTCACCAAAAGATCATTTGAATGCTGAGCAACTTCCACAAACAATTTCTGAACACTGGTGGAAGACACCAGGTACCCAGAAAGGCAGCCCATTCTCCTTGAAAGAAGGAAGGACAAAACATAAAAGACAAAAAGAGAGACAAAAGAGTTAGGGACAGAGAGTGGTCCTGGGGAGGGAGTTGTGAAGCAGGAGAAATTTCCAAACAGTAGGAAACCCTCTCACAGGCTGGTCTGTGGGGAGTTTTGGAATCTCAGAAGGCAACATAACCGGGAGAAAAAAAAAAAAAAACCCACAGAATACGTGCCTAAACACAACTGCCAGTGGAAACGTAGCCCAAACACTGGGCCTGAATGCCCTGAGGACAATCTGAGGGAGCTAACATGAGATAGCAACCCAAACTGAGGGATTGCTAGAGAGGAAAAAAAAAAAAGAGAACTTTCCCGTGAAAGGTTCTACAGCACAGCCTGTCAAAGGATTGAGCCAATACCAAAGGTGAGCTAGCCGGCTGTGTACAGGCCTCTCCCCTCCACTGGAGGCAGAGAAGCAGGTGTGTGACAGCCAGAGCTGGCAGGCAAGGGGCTGCTCCAATCTCGGTCCCAGAGACGGGCATACTCCACCAAACTGTGAGTAGGCTTCCAGTTGCTAACCATGTCTTCCTGGGATCCTGGATGGTTGACATCTGCCAGAAGGGTCGCAGCCTGAGATCAGCTTCCCAGAAGAGACATGCGGCACACCTGGGAAACCACGTGGCTAGGACTGGGGAGGTGATTAAGATGCACAGCCCACCTGGGACAGTGCATTTGCCAAACACCTGGTCGCCTGAGCTGCTTGGACCTGGGAAGGGCACAAAACGCACGCCCAGCCAAGTCTGTGCCCTTGCGGAGTACCCGAGAACCTAAGCAGCTTAGACCTGGAAGTGCACAAAATGCAGGGCCTGCTTTGGACAGTGCCCCTGCAGAGCACCCTGGAGCCTGAGCAGTGTAGACCCAGGAAGCACATGCTGCCATCAGTTGGGGCACACCCAGTGTGGTCCATACACTGCGAGCACTCCCCACACACGCCAGCAATATTTGTTTGCAGTGTCCCTCCCTCCCCACAACACAACTGAACAAGTAAGCCTAAATAAGTGACCACCTTCGCCCCCTTGTGTCAGGGCAGAAATTAGACACTAAAGAGACTTGCAAACAGAGGAAGCCAAAGAGGGAACAGCTCTGGAAGTGACAGGTGCAACAGATTAAAACCCTGTAGTTAATATTGACCAAGCATTGGAGGGGGCCTATAGACCTTGAGAACAAGTACAAGCTGGAACACGGAACTATCTGAAACTGAACTGACCCCACACTGCCCACACAGCTTCAGAGAAATTCCTAGATATATTTTTACTATTATCACTTTTTAATTTTTAAAAAATTTAACCTCTTTATACTCCTTTAATTTTCATTTTTATAACCTACTATTACATTGCAGGAAAAAAGACCCTATTTTTAAAGCCAATCACATATATATATATTTTATAATTTTTGTGATTGATTTTGTTTTGTATTTTCAATATTGTTTTTCTGAAAGTCTAACCTCTACTCTCGATTTTTAATCTTTGCTTTATGGTATTTGTTATCAATTTTGTACCTTTAAGAATCTAATCTTCAGTATCCATTTTCACTTAGGGATGTGATTACACTGTCTTGATTGTTCTTTCCCCTTTTGACTCTCCTTTTTCTCCCCCAGGTCACCTCTATCTCCTCCCTCCCCCTTCTCTTCTCGACTTAACTTTGTGAATCTCCCTGGGTGTTCTGGGCTGTGGAGAACACTTAGGGAACTGATTACTGGCTAGACTGTTCTCTCCCCCTTTTGACTGCCCCTCTTCTCCTGGTCACCTCTATCTCCCTCCTCCCTCTTCTCTTCTCTGTGTAACTCTGTGAATCTCTCTGGGTGTTCCAGATTGTGGAGAACACTTAGGGAACTGATTACTGGCTAGACTGCTCTCTCCACTTTTGACTCCCCCTTTTCTCCTGGTCACTTCTATCTCCCTCCTCCTTCTTCTCTTCTCTTTGTAACTCTGAATCTCTCTGGGTGTTCCAGATTGTGGAGAGCATTTAGGGAACTGATTACTGGCTAGACTGCTCTCTCCACTTTTGACTCCCCCTCTTCTCCTGGTCACCTCTATCTCCCTCCTCCCTCTTCTCTTCTCTATGTAACTCTGTGAATCTCTCTGGGTGTCCCACACTGTGGAAAATTGCTTCACCATTAACCTAGATGTTTTCTCATCTGCACTGTATGGGTGGAGAAGTCTTGAGGCTACTGTAAGAGAAGGACAGAAAGCCAGAGGCAGGTGGCTTAACTCCAAAACTTGAGAACATCAGAGAACTCCTGATTCCAGGGAACATTAATAGACAAGAGCTCACCCAAAAGCATCCATGCCTACACTGAAACCAAGCTCCACCCAAGGGACAAGTTCCAGAGCAAGACATACCACACTAATTCTCCAGCAAAGCAGGAACACAACCCTGAGCATTAAAAGACAGGCTGTCCAAAGCCATGCCAAACCCATAGACACCCCAAAAGTCACTACTGGACACTTCACTGCACTCCAGAGAGAAGAGATCTAGCTCCACTCACCTGAACACAGACACAAGCTCCCCTAACAAGGAAACCTTGACAAGCCACTAGTCCAACCCCATGCACAGGGAGCAGGCTCTACAATAAGAGGAAACATGAACTTCTAGCCTACAGAAAGGGCACCCCAAACACAGCAATCTAAACAAAATGAAGAGGCAGAGAAATATTCAGCAGGTAAGGGAACATGATAAATGCCCACCAAACCAAACAAAAGAGAAGGAGATAGGGAGTCTACCTGAGAAAGAATTCAGAATAATGATAATACAGCTGATCCAAAATCTTGAAAACAAAATGGAGTTACAGATAAATAGACTAGAGATCAAGATTGAGAAGATGCAAGAAATGTCTAACAAGGACCTAGAAGAAATAAAGAAGAGTCAATCAATAATGAATAATGCAATAAATGAGATCAAAAGCACTCTGGAGGGAACCAACAGTAGAATAACTGAGGCAGAAGACAGGATAAGTGAGGTAGAAGATAGAATGGTGGAAATAAATGAAGCAGAGAGGAAAAAAGAAAAAAGAATGAAAAGAAATGGGGACAACCTCAGAGACCTCTGGGACCATGTTAAATGCCCCAACATTCGAATCATAGGTGTCCCAGAAGAACAAGACAAAAAGGCAGAGCATGGGAAAATACCTGAGGAGATAATAGTTGAAAACTTCCCTAAAATGGGGAAGGAAATAGACATCCAAGTCCAAGAAACCCAGAGAGTCCCAAACAGGATAAACCCAAGGTGAAACACCCTAAGACACAGATTAATCGAACTAATGAAGATCAAACACAAAGAACAAATATTAAAAGCTACAAGGGAAAAGCAACAAATAACACACAAAAGGCTCCCCATAAGGATAACAGCTGATCCTTCAATAGAAACTCTTCAGGCCAGGAAGGAAAGGCAGGACATACTTACAGTGCTGAAAGAGAAAAACCTACAACCAAGATTACTATACCCAGAAAGGATCTCATTCAAATATGAAGGAGAAATCAAAAGCTTTACAGACAAGCAAAAGCTGAGAGAGTTCAGCACCACCAAACCAGCTCATCAACAAATGCTAAAGGGTCTTCTCTAGAAAGGAAACAGAAAAGGTTTATAAACTCAAACTCAAAACAACAAAGTAAATGGCAACAGGATCATACTTATCAATAATTACCTTAAATGTAAATGAGTTGAATGCCCCAACCAAAAGACAAAAACAAGACCCCTATATATGCTGTCTACAAGAGACCCACCTCAAGCCAAGGGACACATACAGACTGAAAGTGAAGAGCTGGAAAAAGATACTTCATGCAAATGGAGACCAAAAGAAAGCAGGAGTAGCAAAACTCATATCAGATAAAATAGACTTTGAAATAAAGAATGAAAAGAGACAAAGAAGGACATTACATAATGATCAAAGGATCAATCCAAGAAGAAGATATGACAATTATAAATGCACCCAACATAGGAGCACCTCAATACATAAGGCAAATGCTAACAGGTATGAAAGGGGAAATTAACAGTCACACAATAATAGTGAGAGACTTTAATACCTCACTCACACCTATGGATAGATCAACCAAACAGAAAATTAGCAAGGAAACACAAACTTTTAATGATACAATGGACCAGTTAGACCTAATTGATATCTATAGAACATTTCACCCCAAAACAATGAATTTCACCATTTCTCAAGTGCACATGGAACATTCTGCAGCATAGATCACATCCTGGGCCATAAATCTAGCCTTGGTAAATTCAACAACACTGAAATCATTTCAAGCATCTTTTCTGATCACAATGCAGTAAGATTAGATGGCAACTACAGGGAAAAAAACTATTAAAAATACAACATGTGGAGGCTAAACAACATGCTTCTGAATAACCAACAAATCATGGAAGAAATCAAAAAAGGAAATCAAAATACACATAGAAACAAATGAAAATGAAAACACAACAACCCAACACCTATGAGATTCAGTAAAAGCAGTGCTAAGGGGAAGGTTCATAGCAACACAAGCTAACCTCAAGAAAACAAGACAAAAATCAAATAAATAACCTAACTTTACACCTAAAGTAACTAGAAAAAGAAGAAACGAAGAACCCCAGGGTTAGTAGAAGGAAAGAAATCATAAAAATTAGAGCAGAAATAAATGAAAAAGAAACAATGGAAACTACAGGAAAAATCAGCAAAACTAAAAGCTGGTTCTTTGAGAAGATAAATAAAATAGGCAAACCATTAGCCAGACTCAAGAAAAAAAGAGAGAAGAATCAAATCAACAAAATTAGAAATGAAAATGCAGAAACCAAAGAGACAACACAGAAATACAAAGGATCATAAGAGACTACTATCAGCAACTATATGCCAATAAAATGGACAACTTGGAAGAAATGGATGAATTCTTAGAAAAGTATAACATTCCAAAACTGAACCAGGAAGAAACAGAAAATCTTAACAGACCCATCACAAGCACTGAAATCGAAACTGTAATCAAAAATCTTCCAACAAACAAAAGTCCAGGACCAGATGGCTTCACAGCTGAATTCTACCAAAAGTTTAGAGAAGAGTTAACACCTATCCTACTCAAACTCTTTCAGAAAATTGCAGAGGAAGGTAAACTTCCAAACTCATTCTATGAGGCCACCATCACCCTAATACCAAAACCAAAGATGCCACAAAAAAGAAAACTATAGGCCAATATCATGATGAACATAGATGCAAAAATTCTCAACAAAATTCTAGCAAACAGAATCCAACAATATATTAAAAAGATCATACATTATGACCAAGTGGGCTTTATCCCAGGGATGCAAGGATTCTTCAATATTTGCAAATCAATCAATGTCATACAACACATTAACAAATTGAAAGATAAAAACCATATGATTATATCAATAGATGCAGAGAAAGCCTTTGACAAAATTCAACACCCTTTTATGATAAAAACTCTCCAGAAAGCAGGCATAGAAGGAATATACCTCACCATAATAAAAACCATATATGATAAACCCACAGCAAACATTATCCTTAATGGTGAGAAATTGAGAGCATTTCCCCTAGAATCAGGAACAAGACAAGGGTGCCCGCTCTCACCACTATTCAATATAGTTTTGGAAGTTTTAGCCACAACAATCAGAGAAGACAAAGAAATAAAAGGAACCTAGACTGGAAAAGAAGAAGTAAAACTCTCACTGTTTGCAGATGGCATGATCCTCTACATAGAAAACTCTAAAGACACCACCAGAAAATTACTTGAGCTAATCAATGAATATAGTAAAGTTGCAGGATATAAAATTAATACACAGAAATCCCTTGCATTCCTATACACTAACAATGAGAAAACAGAAAGAGAAATTAAGGAAACAATCCCATACACCATAGCGACAAAAAGAATAAAATACTTAGGGATAAATCTACCTAAAGAAACAAAAGACCTATATATAGAACAATATAAAACACTGATGAAAGAAATCAAAGATGACACAAATAGATGGAGAAATACACCATGTTCATGGATCAGAAGAATCAATATAGTGAAAATGAGTATACTACCCAAAGCAATCTACAGATTCAATGCAATCCCTATCAAGCTACCAACAGTATTTTTCAGAAAACTAGAACAAATAATTTCACAATTTGTATGGAAATACAAAAAGCCTTGAATACCAAAGCAATCTTGAGAAAGAAGAATGGAACTAGAGGAATCATCAACCTGTCTGATTTCAGACTATACTACAAAGCTATAGTCATCAAGACAGTACGGTATTGGCACAAAGACAGAAATACAGATCAATGGAACAAAATAGAAAGCCCAGAGATAATTCCACACACCCGTGGACACCTTATCTTTAACAAAGGAGGCAAAAATATACAATGGAGAAAAGACAGTCTCTTTAACAAGCGGTGCTGGAAAAACTGGTCAACCACCTGTGAAAGAATGAAACTAGGACACTTTATAACACCATACACAAAAATAAACTCAAAATGAATTAAAGATTTAAATGGAAGACCAGAAACTACAAAACTCCTAGAGGAAAACATAGGCAAAACACTCTCCGACATAAACCACAGCAAAATCCTCTATGACCCACATCCCAGAGTAATGGAAATAAAAGCAAAAATAAACAAATGGAACCTAATGAAACTTTAAAGCTTTTGCACAATGAAGGAAACTATAAGCAAGGTGAAAAGACTGCCTTCAGAATGGAAGAAAATAATAGCAAATGAAACAACTGACAAAGAATTAATCTCAAAAATATACAAGTAGCTCCTACAGCTCAATTCCAGAAAAATAAATGACCCAATCAAAAAATGGGCCAAAGAACTAAACAGACATTTCTCCAAAGAAGACATACAGATGGCTAACAAACACATGAAAAGATGCTCAACATCACTCATGATCAGAGAAATGCAAATCAAAATCACAATCAGGTACCATCTCTCGCCGGTCAGAATGGCTGCTATCCAAAAGTCTACAAACAATAAATGCTGGAGAAAGTGTGGAGAAAAGGGAACACTCTTACACTGTTGGTGGGAATGCAAACTAGTACAGCCACCATGGAGAACAAAACTGGAAATAGAGTTGCCATGCAAGCCAGCAATCCCACTTCTGGGCATACACACCGAGGAAACCAGAACTGAAAGAGACATGTGTACCCCAATGTTCATTGCAGCACTGTTAACAATAGGTAGGACATGGAAGCAACCTAGATGTCCACTGGCAGATGAGTGGATAAGAATGTTGTGGTACATATACACAATGGAATATTACTCAGCTATTAAAAAGAACACATTTGAATCAGTTCTAATGAGATGGATGAAACTGGAGCCTATTACACAGAGTGAAGGCAGAAAGAAAAAGACCAATGCAGCATATTAACGCATATATATGGAATTTATAAAGATAGTAATGACGACCCTATACGCAAGACAACAAAAGAGACAGAGATGTAAAGCACAGACTTTTGGACTCTGTGGGAGAAGGTGAGGGTGGGATGATTTGAGAGAACAGCATTGAAACATGTATATTACCATACATGAAATAGATGACCAGTCTAAGTTTGATGCATGAAACAGGGCACTCAAAGCCAGTGCACTGGGACAACCCAGAGAGATGGGATGATGAGGGAAGTGGGAGAGGGCTTTGGGATGGGGGACACATGTACACCCCTGGCTAATTCATGTCAATGTATGGCAAAAACCACTACAATATTGTAAAGCAATTAGCCTCCAATTAAAATAAATTTTTTTAAAAAGCTATAAATTTGTATATTCTAGCCTCAGATAGTTAAGTATAACTCTTACCCATCAAATTTCTGCCTCCTTTTAGCATATATATATGTTTCTTTTCCCTGTTATTCTTTCAACTAGTCACTGCTCTTATTATAATTTTAACTAACAGATAAATGATTAGAAAAGATAAATGTACTCCTAATTGTGACAACTTCCTATTGCTTTGTCCAAGCAAATAACAGGTCATTTTCTAACTATCTCCTCTCTTTTACTACTATTTTCATACTATCAAATGTGAAGATAAATGATGAACTTTTTGAAAAACAAATAAGCTATAAAATTAAGTTCCTGCTCTGTAATTATCCCCTTTGTTTCCATTATTTCACTTACAAAATGGTTTTCTATTTTCATTTCTTGACATCTATTTATAAAGAGCAATTACCTTCACAAATTCCATAGCAAAGAATTTTTTGTATTCCATCTCCATAAAAAAACTGCTGAAGATCAACTCGTGAAGGATCTTACGGGCACCTATAAATCATTTTGGGGAGAAGTGGGAGGAGCATTGCCAAGGCAAAGAAAACATTTTAGCTATTAGTAGTGGCAGAACACTATAAAAATATTTCACATGCTAATAGACTTCAAGGACTCAAATATTAGTGGCACTTATCACGTTAATATTTAAGAGCTAGAATTTAAAATACATACATGTAATGTCTTTTCCCTTATTTTCTGTACCCCTCTCACTGCTGTACCTTACTTCATCCTACTTCACCCAACCTTTCTCCATTCCTTTTCATTCTGTCTCACTAAAAACTACCCTCTGTACCTCCCCTTCTCCATCCCCTTTAGCCTTACTCTAACTTTTTTACTTTTGGGTCTTTGTTTAAATTTTAAAAATGAAAATTAATATGGCTTTTATAATGGCATTACTACATGAATACATACATACTCTTTTTTACTGGTTCTGACTAAACGAAAAGGCACTACAATTAAAAGGCAATCTCCCTGGGTTTTAACACTGGTTGACTGGTTGTTCTCACCATGAAAATACAATATCTTATCAAGTTAATTGATTTAATAAACAAAAGAGATCACAACTCCACTTTACAGCTGTAATATTCCTTTGCTTCAAAGCAAGAAGCATAAGTAAAGATCTACCTACCTTTATAAAGCTTTGCATCCCAAAGCATTAACCTGCTTATGAGACAGGGATTCTCAGAGCCAGGTTCTTCTCTAAGGCAAGCTTGGCAAAAGATCTGTCTGAAGTCACCTACAAACAAAAGATGTTACATAGTTTTTATTCTTAAAGTATTTCTCTCAAAAATACATTTCCTATAAGAACATATGAAAAAACTAACAGTAAATCCTCTCATACTTGATGTCAAGAATAATTCTGTCAACATCAAAGAATCAAGAGCCAACAAAACATTATTCATAGCATTTGAAATGCAATACTGAAAATAAAATGCATAAAAAACAACAATCATTTTACTTTATGCTCAATGACATTTTAAAATCTGTGGCTATTTAAAAAGACAATATTTTATGAAAAATAAGAAAAACAGGCTATACGCTTACTTGAGTAGCTCATAATTTTATTCATCCAGGACCCCAGACGCAAAGCAAATTTCTGATGAGCCATAACCTCAGAGTGTAATACTTCTACATGAAGTGGGTGTTGAGAGACATTTTCTGAATGACTCTACAAATGAAAGGAATATTAGAAACAAACTAGTTTTTAAATTTTTTGTTTTAAAAGTTATCTATTCCTCAAAAAAACAAATCATATAACTATTACATTTTCAAATCTCTGGGTCTAAATGCTCCAAACTTATGTTTACCTAGGATGTCAAACCACTTCAACAATATAGCTGTTTTACTTGGGCTCTTGTACATTCCTCTTAACATTTTCGTTTTGACCCTAATTCAGAAAATTACCTTTATATCTTCCTTTGCTTCCTGGCAAGCAGCAAAAGCACCTGCTTTAACAGCCCGACGGCCCTAATTATAGACAAACATGAGAATTAAGTAGTAGACTGACAATCCCAATCAACATGTAATATAAAACTCAAAGACCCAACAAGCTCTTAATTATTAATCATTTTTGACCACCTAAAAGTCCTAAGATTGATAACACCTATAAGATAAACAGAAATGTTTAGCATTAGCTACCTTCATGCAGCTTCAGAACTTTCAATGCCACTGGTAGAGAATTTCTATACTTTAGGGACTCAGATTTCTTGCTTCACAAGAATGTCATTATTTACTTATTGTAGTATACTCTGTTACATAACAATAAATTAGGTTTAATAAACTATTATTATTAATACATGCCTTAGATACTTTTCATGAGTAAAACTGAAATTCTTTAACATGTGTTCCATAACACACATATAGTCCACTAGTGGGTTAGAGGTGTGGCCTAACAGATACTGACTTCTCAAGTCCTAGAATCACAATACCAGTAACTAGTGCTGTGATGCTTCTTCCACTGTCTTACACTCCTCTTGAGGGTAGGGATTAGGTTACTATTCCTTCTGCCTATCTGAAGAATACATTTTGTTTTGGATGGGTGTTAAATAAAAGTTGAGCCATGTCATCAACATTATTCCATAAATAGTTTTAATAAATAATGTTAAGCTAACCAACTTTTCAGGATTCATGTAGTCATTCATGTAGACTGTAAATTCAATAATTTACAGAAAGACAGCTAAAGTTGAGCTGACATTCTTAACTACTCTTTGCCAAATATATTCAGTAACTTTCTATTTAGACTAAAAAAGGAAAATTATAGTCAACTAAAACTGTAATATACACACACAGAAAAACCAAGTTTCAACCAATTTACTTAGGCTATAAGGAATAAACGAAGAGCATGGTTGTACCTGACACATTACTAAAGCACTTGGCAAGGGCTACAGGGCTACTTGGCAACACCCAAATTCCAGGAAGCTGATGAAGACAGCATAATAATTCAAATAAAACTCACGAACCTCTTTGTCTATGGCAGTGGTATGCAACTGGGCCTCTGCAAGCTCACAGTCAAGAGCTCTTTGTAGACTGTATATGACATGGTCATATGAATGGTGTTCGTCATTGAAAAGGACACAGTAGTATCTATCATTTTTCTCCCTGTTTAAAACAAAAAGATACATATTCAGACACTGCAACAAATAAGCAAAGGAAAATATGAAAAACAGGCTAAAATGAAAAATGCCATGTGATGAGTAGCACCACGTAGTTTCCTATGTATGAGAAAAGTGAAAGTGAAGTCACTCAGTTGTGTCTGACTCTTTGCGACCCCATGGATTGCAGCCTAAGAGGCTCCTCTGTCCATGGGATTTTCCCGGCAATACTGGAGTGGGTTGCCATTTCCTTCTCCAAAGTACCACTCTAATACTAGTATAGGAGATGATTTTAAGTGGTATAGTGCCATAAAATTTTAAAACTCTGATAAAAGTATCAATTTTTTCATGTTTATCCCCGAATTTTTCTTACTTCCAGAAGTAAAATGCTATTCTCATTAAGTGGCAGTAAGTCTTTAACACCATTCATAACTCTAGCTAATCTCCCACTGTGACAAAGGGAGACAAGCCTCAGGCTCAGAACTTTCAAGCAGGGAATGATAAATAGTCAAGATTTTACTAACATCTAGTGTTTATTTATTTTTGTTTCTACCTTCTATTTATTTTAAGTAATACTGGTTTTATAGTACTTTTAAGTTTTTTTTTTTTTAAGATGTATATATTTTAAGTGCCAGCACTACCATTTGACTGAGAAACATCAGACAAATCACTTAAGCATTTAATCTTGCTGAGATGATGGTATCTTTTCCATCTCTAAGAAGAGATGTGTAATATCTACATTTGAGTGTGAGGACCTTATAAAATATGTGAAAATGGTTGTTGTGGGCTACAGCTACACAAATGTCAGAAATTACTACCAGTTTTAAACAGTTTACAATAATCTTCCATTAAATAGTCAATTGATCCTCATAACTCTAAGAGGCAGCTTTTCTCAAGCCTCTTCTAGCTTAGGAAATAACAAACTCAAAAAGACTTCTCTTTCGTCCCAAAGCCAACAAACAATGAGAATTAGAAATCAGATCTGTGACTCTGAAGTACAGTGCTGTCTACATAAATGACCACATTCAAGCAACCCACCCTTTTTAGACAGGCAGATTGCTAGAATTAAGCTTAGCAACACAAAATTTCTTAAAGCATTTAACTGATGCTATCAATGTATTTGAAATTCAAACTTTTTTGGACATAATTTCCGATGACCTTTATTTTTCCAAGCAGTTTATGGTCCAGTAAAAGTCAAAATGATACATTTAATGTCTTTAAAAATTGAAATTCTTAAGTCTCTCTCCTAAAATAATACAAATAAACCCAGTAAACTCAAAAAACTGTATTTAGATTTGTGAAACTCCTAATATTACACAGGTAGAAAAATTCCCACAGGGCCCAAACTGTATTTCATATCAGGTCTGGAATTCTCTTTTGCCTTTTGTAAATTAAGAGCCAATACTGCTGTCACTAAAAGACCTACGGTTGTCAGAAATTGCTGGGTTTTAGCTAAAAACAAAAACAAAAAACGCTTAAATCCCTACATGTGAAATAATCCTAGATCCCAAAGCACAGGACAAAGGGATATCTCCTTATTCTGACCATCAAAATTTTTGATCAAGAAAA
The DNA here is from genome assembly GCF_033118175.1 of Dama dama. Taxonomy (NCBI): domain Eukaryota; kingdom Metazoa; phylum Chordata; class Mammalia; order Artiodactyla; family Cervidae; genus Dama; species Dama dama. The sequence continues at coordinate 63,656,097 of NC_083692.1, read as the reverse complement.
GTGCTAAAGATCTGGACTAAATGGAAACACACTGTTCTGAAGTCCCCACCTTAGTTCACAAACCTCTCAGGGAACCTGGAAGTTGTCCAGGCCAGGATCAAACTGGGCAATTTACTTCCTTACTGGGACGAATGGCTCCTAAGTCCTTGTAAATCGTTTAGAACAACAGCCCTAAAATGTTTTTTCTTAAAAATCAGAAGCTCCTGATTAAGCCCTTCTTTTGCCTTAACTTCTGTATGATGTCTTAGAAGAGTATCTCATATAAATGAACACTTTGGAAAAATTCTCTATATAAAATTTTCACAATGATAGATAAGTTAAAGCAGTAGATAAAAACAAAAGACATTTTTTAAATACTCATTCTGCAATATAAATAACCATTGTGAAAATTTCCCCCTTTAAAAAAATCCCCCACCTTTTCTGGAGTTCAGGAGGCAGTTCTTTTTCTTCTTCCCATATAGTCATTTCTACAATGTATTTTATCACCGAAGGGAATATTTTCCTGGCTTGGGCAATTACCTCTTCATTCAACGGACAGCGTAAGTTCTGCAAGGAAGTATAGAAAAACATATTCTCAATGTTGTATACAAGTAAGTGGATGAGAATGATGATGTTATTAATTTATAAGAATAATATTAATGAGTTCATTTACACCATCCTCCAGGAATGAATTTAATTTCAGCCCAGAGGTTGCTGTTCCCATTGTTTAGCTGAATTCCTTGTGGCCAAGCTGGTGCTACAGATGACAGAAAGCAAAGGAGGCAAAATCATGGAAGTCTCCCTTATGATGCTCTTCCTTATGAATGTTTTTCTCTGCCTGAGTAAACTAATCATATCAGAGAACAACAAGTTATAGGGTTTGGTTATTCCTTACAGCTTACGAAAACATTTCTCATTTAATTTATTCCAACTGATCCTTATAGCCACTCTGTTAAGGCAGAAAATTTATGACATTTAAAAGATAAAGATTCCATCTAAGGACTTCCTGGGTAGTCCAATGGTTAAGAATCTGCCTGCCAACACAGGGGACATGGGTTTGATCCCTAGTATGGAAAGATTCCACATGCCTTGGGGCAACTAAACCCATGTGCCACAACTATGGAACCCCATGTGCTCTAGAGCCCACATGCAGCAACAAGAGAAGCCACCACAATGAGAATCCCGTGCACTGCAACTAGAGAGTTGTCCTTGCTTGCCACAACTAGAGAACACCTGTTCGGAGTGACAAAGACCCAGCACAGCCAAAAATAAATAAAGAAATATTTCAAAAAACATTTTTAAAAAAGATCCCATTCAAGGTCAAAGAGCCTCTAAACGAATATAAAAAGCAATACTAACATCTGAGTCTTTTGACTTTCATGGAAAAAAAATGTTCATTTCATTAAAGAATACCACTTCTTTAATAGGTTTGTTCAAACCAGTTAGCTAAAAAAAGAAAAATGCATTTAACTGCTCTGCATCATAAACCATTAGTGAAATGCAAGCCAAAACCATAGTGAGATGTCTCTTCATACCTGCTAAGGTGACTATTATCAAAAAGGCAGACAACAAGTGTTGGCCAGGATGCGGAGAAACCTGAACCCTATACACTGCTGATGGAAATGTAAGATGGTATAATTTGGAAAAGTCTGAGAGATGCTCAAAATGTTAAGTATAGTGACCTTATGATCCACCAGTTCCACTCTGAGATATCTACCCAAGAAAAATGAAAACATATATCCACACAAAAAACTTGCACACAAATGCTCATAGCAGCATTTCTCATAATAGCCAAACAGTGGAAACAAGCTAGATTTCCATAGACTGATGAATGGATAAATAAAATGATGCATAATCCACACAATGGAATATTATTTGACCATAAAAATAAACTATATGCCAAAAAAGTACTAAAGTATATTCTTTAAATGGGTGACTTTTTTAATACAGTATGCAAATCAAAACTCAATAAGTTGTTTAAACAAAGCAGTAAGCAGGAAAACAAATATAGTAGCTCTTTAGACACACACACATTCACACATAAAATCCAATAGAAATTCAGTAGAAGGCTTTAATATTCAATTTTTTACACCATACTATACCTACCTGCTATACACCATACTAATGAACTGTATTTTATTCTGTGGTGACCAAAACATTAATCTACACATTTACTCTTCTGCACCTATTCTTCCTCACTCCCCAATGCTTTATTATTTTCATTTCTACCATCTCTTCAATATGTCACCTTTTCTCTGGAGATTTTACTCAGAAGCTTTTGCTAGAAAGAGAGAAAAAGAGTGCCAAAGGTACTAAGAGCAACATTAATCCACTATGTTCCTATTTCTTATCTTCAGAAATATTTCCTTTCAATTCTTAATCAAAGTAGTCTGAAATGAAAAGTTAGAAGAATCTACTTATTACTTCCATACTATATCAGAAGCTAAGTTCTTCAGAAGAGTTCTGGTAAGTAGGGAAGAAACTTTTAAATAAATCATTTATAGCTTAGAAAATAAGAAGGTCCATTAGAGGGAACAACAGGGTGACAATCAAAATCGATTTTAAAAAAACCTTAATAATAAACCCAGAAATGTACTACAGAACTAGAAAGAAATTTCCCTTAAACATACTTTTAGAGATATTGCCAAATCCTGGACTATAGGCTGATTGGTATTGACCAGGTCTAATTACACTTGGTAAATCCCTGTTATGGCTGGCACAATGCCACACACCTGGCAGAGTATGGATTTCACATTCACCAAAGCAGAGACGAAACAAATGTGAAGCACAAAGGACTCTTGGGGGGCAATTGATTAGTTATTTGCTAGTTGTAAGTATGCTCTCACATTCAGATCATGAATCTGTTCCTGAGTATCCAGACTTGCGGGCGTAACAAGCCTGAATGATCTATTTCTTTTTGAATCTAACTATAAATCCAAAGAAATCCAAGAAGATCAGGTTAGTTCAGGACTAAATTCAGTGTTCTGAGGCCATATGACTCGGGAAAACCACAAACAGACTGGAACCCCATGAGGTAGGAAGAAGGAGGCTAGTTTTGTAAACTTGATGAGCACTTAGGTTGATTCAATACCCTGGCTACTGTAAATAATGCTGCATGAACATAATGGTGCATGTATCTTTTCAAAATAAATAAATTTTGTACTTCTTTTTTCTTAATTTTATCTTTGGATTGTTCATTACTAATGTATAAAATACAAGTAATTTTTGTATCTCATATCCTGCAATTGTGCTGAACTTGTTTATTAGTTCTAACAATGTTTTAATGGATTCCTTAGGATTTTCTATATACAAAATCACGTCATCGGCAAATAGAGTTTTACTTCTTCCTTTCCAATTTGGGTGCTTTTTATTTCTTTTTCTTGTCTAACTGCCCCAGCTGGAATGTCCATTACACTAATGACTGGATATTCACTGTGGCAAAGCAGAATATGCCTTACTTCCCATCTTCGGGGCAAAGTATCCAAAAGTATCCTAAAACTGAGTTTTAGGTTCTTTTGACAAAAATGCATCCTCACCAGCATATCTCACCTATTCCCTAACTCATATCTGGAATCAGGTATTTTTACAACAAGCCCCGGTTTCTTTTAGTGGAAAATGGCACTTAAGAGATCAAAATACAGACCCTAGGAATATTCAATGTTATAGAGTTATCAGGAACAGTTTAAAGGACACAAAAACTATTTATTCCTTAAGTTTTAAAAAGGATTCTTCTGTGAAACCAATTGAGCATGGCATTTTTTAGGAGGTACTTTCTTGTGACAACTTTTTACATTTCTTCAATGGTTATTAACTGTTTAAGTTTTTTCTGTTTTTGAATAAATTATGACTATACTGTTGGATAAAAGAATCTATTTTCAAATGTCTTTGCACAGAGTCATATAAATAGCCTTTTATAATCCTCCTCTATCTGTGGTTCTATGGTCATTTTCCCATTCTCCTTTTAATTGTCTCTATCTGGGCTTACTCACATTTTTTTTTCTTGATTAGGAGGTAAAGTGGATAATATGTTCGTTGATTTTTTTTTTTCTTTAAGAATAGCAATTACGGAATTTATGTGTCAGTTCTACTGTTTTCTAATTCATTATATCTTCCTATTTCATAATAACTACTTCCATTCACTCTTTTAGGATAATATATTGTTTATTCTTACTTATCAAATTGACTGCTTAACAAACAAGTATTCTGAGTTCATCTTTTCAGTGTAAATTCACTCCTTTAGAGAAATATGGAATCAAACCTTTATCAATTTATCAAATCTTTAAAACATCTAGAATCAAATACAACTCCTTACATTTAAATAGAACACAAAATCAGGATTCTCAATGGAATTCAGCTTAACCCATACAAATAACATTTACTTTTATTTATTTTCATCAAGCTTAAATAACAATTAAAAAACAGCAATATTCTTACCTCTTTTGTGGTACCTGCTCTTCCAGGTTCATGACTTATACAAAAAGGACCAGTTTTCCATGCTTCTGTGTCCCCACAGTCACAAAATCCTCCTCCAGTAGAAGTATGCATCTGACAAATGAAAAATGTGTCTTAATTTCAAAACATTTAACAAAGCAAAGAATAAAGATAACTCAAATAATACATGTTTCCTGCTATTTCAACCTTAATTGCCTTTAATGTTATAGATATATATCAAAAAATATTTTTTTGATAACAAAAAAAATTCTCAATACTTAATACTTAATCACAACGAAAATAGACCTTCAAAATTGATACATTTAAACATACTCAGTTTTTAAATAGTTTTTAAAACAGATTGTGTTCAGTTCAGTTCAGTTTAGTCACTCAGTTGTGTCCGACTCTTTGCAACCCTGTGAACCGCAGCACGTCAGGCCTCCCTATCCGTCACCAACTCCAGGAGCCCACCCAAACTCATGTCCATCGAGTCGGTGATGCCATCCAGCCATCTCATCCTCTGTCGTTCCCGTCTCCTCCTGCCCTCAATCTTTCCCAGCATCAGGGTCTTCGTATCAGGTGGCCAAAGTACTGGAGTTTCAGCTTCAACATTAGTCCTTCCAATGAACACCCAGGACTGATCTCCTGTAGGATGGACTGGTTGGATCTCCTTGCAGTCCAAGGGATTCTCAAGAGTCTTCTCCAACACCACAGTTCAAAAGCATCAATTCTTCAGTGCTCAGCTTTCTTTACAGTCCAACTCTCACATCCAAACATGACCACTGGAAAAACCATAGCCTTGACTAGATGGACCTTTGTTGGCAAAGTAATGTCTCTGCTTTTCAATATGCTGTCTAGGTTGGTCATAACTTTCCTTCCAAGGAGTAAGTGTCTTTTAATTTCATTACTGCAATCACCATCTGCAGTGATTTTGGAGCCCGGAAGAACAAAGTCAGCCACTATTTCCCCATCTATTTGCCATGAAGTGATGGGACTGGATGCCATGATACTAGTTTTCTGAATGTTGAGCTTTAAGCCAACTTTTTCACTCTCCTCTTTCACTTTCATCAAGAGACTCTTTAGTTCTTCTTTACTTTCTGCCATAAGGGTGGTATCATCTGCATATCTGAGGTTATTGATATTTCTCCCAGCAATCTTGATTCCAGCTTGTGCTTCCTCCAGCCCAGCATTTCTCATGATGTACTCTGCATATAAGTTAAATAAGCAGGGTGACAATATACAGCCTTGACATACGCCTTTTCCTATTTGGAACTAGTCTGTTGTTCCATGTCCAGTTCTAACTGTTCTTCCTGACCTGCATATAGGTTTCTCAAGAGGCAGGTCAGATGGTTTGGTATTCCTATCTCTTTAAGAATTTTCCACAGTTTAAAAAAAAAGAATTTTCCACAGTTTATTGTGATCCACATAGTCAAAGACTTTGGCATAGTCAATAACGCAGAAATAGATGTTTTTCTGGAACTCTCTTGCTTTTTCAATGATCCAGCAGATGTTGGCAATTTGATCTCTGGTCCCTCTGCCTTTTCTAAAACCAGCTTGAACATCTGGAAGTTCACGGTTTACATATTGCTGAAGCCTGGCTTGGAGAATTTTGAGCATTACTAGCATGTGAGATGAGTACAACTGTGCGGTAGTTTGAGCATTCTTTGGCATTGCCTTTCTTTAGGATTAGAATGAAAACTGACCTTTTTCAATCCTGTGGCCACTGCTGAGTTTTCCAAATTTGCTGTCATAGTGTGTGCAGTACTTTCATAGCATCGTCTTTCAGGATTTGGAATAGCTCAACTGGAATTCCATCACCTCCACTAGCTTTGTTCGTAGTGATGCTTCCTAAGGCCCACTTGACTTCACATTCCAGGATGTCTGGCTCTAGGTGAGTGATCACACCATCGTGATTATGTGGGTAGTGAAGATCTTTTTTGTACAGTTTTTCTGTGTATTCTTGCCACTTCTTCTTAATATTTTCTGCTTCTGTTAGGTCCCTACCATTTCTGTCCTTTATTGAGCCCATCTTTGCATGAAATTTTCCCTTGGTATCTCATTGTGTTATGTGCAAAAAAAAAAAACAAAAAACTATATGACACCCAGAATGCTTGAGTAGATTTTATGATTAAACAGACTTTTTAATTCATTATGATGATACTAGCATAAGTACTTAAGAAATGTATATTTTCATCGATATTAACATCCTACAGCAACTAAAACTTATTACAACATTTTTTTCTTTGAGGGTTCCCGTAAAAAAATTATCTAAAATATCATAGCTTAGATAGAGAATGATGACAATGACCTGAATTTGAATTTTCCCCAAATCTCCCCCCTCCAAATTATACAACTAACAAGGAGAATAAATAGAGCCACACGTGACCCATGTCTGCAGGATTATGGGAGTCAAAAAAAGAAATACCCACTATAATATTGTAAAGTAATTAGCCTCCAACTAATAAAAATAAATGAAAAAAAAAAAAACAAAAAAACCCCTCACTAAAACCAAAAAAAAAAAAAAGAAAAGAAATACCACAACCTTCACATGACTTCTTTTATCAGAGTTTCTGTTGCCTATCACTTCAAGCATGTGGATACAAACAATAGGGGCGGGAAGCTAAAGAGACTCCATTAAAGAGAACAGAGGGGTACAAAGGACTTAAATCAAGCACAGACAAAATCACATCCCAGAAGAGAAAGCTCAATGTTAAAGGACAAATACTGAAAACAGATTGGGACTTGGTGGCTCACAGGCAAAGAGACTGAAAGTGAGCAGGACCAGAAGTGGCCACCTCTGAGAAGCATTACTTTTGGAGGAAAATCAAATACATTTGAAAAGGTGGTAACCCCTTATAGAATGTGACAGTAAATGAAAGAAGGAAGAAAGAAAGCTTAAGAATCCTATAGAAACAAGATATGCCAAACCCTCCCCTCACTTCACCACCATCATCAATATCATCTATAAAAGAAATTGCACAGAAGAGGGTAAAACTGACAGAAGAGAGCACTTGTGAACATTATTCATGAAATGAAATAGACAAAAAGTACACCATATCCATATAAAACTGTTGCAAAAAAAAGCCCCAAAATGTAAATAAGAGCCAAAACTCAATTATGAAGCTGGAAGAAAATATAATGCTCCAAACTGAATTACCCATCCTCGAACAAGCATTAAAAACCCTTAATCAGATTAAGACGCCTTTAATCATAAACACAAAAGTTAAAAACAGAAATGGACAGAAAAGAAGAAATAAATGAGACCTGAATGAACTCAGGGGAAAAAACAGAAGAAAATGATGTATCAGAAGTAAATAGCATTGAAACAAAGCAGGGAAACAGAGAATGAAAGTAAGATGAAGCAAAGAAATACAGGGTCAGAGGAAAAATGGTTGAAATAGAAGATAGGCCTAAGAAAGGTAGATGAGTTTAACTAGAGTCACTAAAGAAAAATCAAAACAATGGAACAGGGATAACAATCTAAGAAAACTTCCTGAAAATAAAAGGGCTTAATCTACACAGTGAAAGGGCCATGAGCAACTGAGAAAAAACTTGTATGATCAACTCCAAAACATAACCTCCTAAAACTATTAGACTTTAAAGATAAAAGCCCTCAGGTTTTAGGCAAAAAGAAGAAATAACATAATCACAAGAAAATTAGACTGGCATCAGACTTCTCAATAACAATACATGAAACAAGACAACAGCAGAGCAACATTTTCAAGAAAAGAAACAGCAAACCAAGGATATTATCTACAGCTAAGCTATAAAAATACAATTTTGAACATGTCAGAACTAAAGGAACACTGTATACACATGATCTTCCAGAGGGATCTGTCTGAGCAGTGATCAGCAAACTTTCTGTATAAAGGAACAGTGAGTAAATATTTTAGGCTTTGCAGGCCATGGAATCTCTTTTGAATTACTCAATTCTACTTTTGTAGTGAAGCAGCAGCCACAGACAATAAATAAATGAATAAACATAGCTACGTTCCAATGAGAATTCATAGGCACTAAAATTGTAAATTTCATATAATTTTCATTTATCATGAAATATTATTGAGAGTCCCTTGGACTGCAAGGAGATCAAACCAGTCAATCCTAAAGGAAATCAGTCCTGAATACTCACTGGAAGGACTGATGCTAAAGCTGAAACTCCAATACTTTGGCCACCTGATGTGAAGAAATGACTCACTGGAAAAGACCCTGATGCTGGGAAAGACTGAAGGCAGGAGGAGAAGGGGACGACAGAGGATGAGATGGTTGTATGGCATCACCGACTTGACAGACATGAGCCTGAGCAAGCTCCGGGAGTTGGTGACGGACAGGTAAGCCTGGTGTGCTGCAGTCCATGAGGTCGGAAAGAGTCGGACACAACTGAGCGACTGAACTGAACTGAACTGATTATCCTTATTCTTTTTCACAATATAAAAACCAGGTTAGGGGTTTCCCTGGCAGTCCAGAGGTTAAGACTCTGCACTTCCACTTCAGGGGGCATGGATTCGATCCTTGGTTGGGGAACTGAGATCCCACATGGCTTGTGGTGTGGCCAAAAGAAAAAAAAAAAATAATAAAAACCAAACTTAGCTTGCAGGCCATATACAAAAATAGATGGTGAACTGTATTTGACCCATAAACTAATTTACTGAACTTTAGAGGATGAGCCTCAGATGACCAAGCAGTGACTGGGGAAACTTCAGAGAAAGGATAGGTGGTAAATATTTTATGTATGTAATTGTAGTGCTAAGAACAAATCAAAGGGCTTCCCCATTGGCTAAGTGGTAAAGAATCCTCTTGTAATGCATGAGACATGGGTTCAATCCCTGGGTCAGGAAGATCCCCAGGAGAAGGGAATGTCAACCCACTCCAGTATTCTTGCCTGGAAAATCCCATGGACAGAGGAACCTGGAAGGCTACAGTCCATGGGGATGAAAAAGAGTTGGACATGACTTAGCGACTGAAAAACAACTAAGAACAAATCAATCATGTTGATGTTTGGGAGAAATCAACACAATACTGTTAAGCAATTACCCTTCAATTAAAAATAAATAAATTTTTAAAAAAAGAACAAATCAAAGGTGTTGAAAGATACATGGATAGAAGAATGTAAACTTTATACAACCTCACAATCAGAAAGACAACAACTAAAAAAATGGGAGAAGGGAAAGAGAAAGCATTAGATTATCAACTACTAAGTAGGTAATAGGAAGAAAGCAAAGATACCATTAAAACTGACAAACTAGACAATAAAAAGTTAAGTAAGGGAGTAAAAAGGAACTAAAGGCACTATAAAAATTATTACTACAAATGTTGCTACTAGAACAAAGGTAACAAAAGAAATTAGAATATACAAATCAATTTTATATACTGAGGAATGCTAAACTCATCCATAATTACGAAAAATATAGTTTAAACCAAAGTAAAAGTATAAACTTTAGAATAGTGAATGCCATGGAAGCAAGGCATAAACTACAGAAGCATTAAAAAAAATTCTGGCAACTGGAGCCCATTATACAGAGTGAAGTAAGCCAGAAAGATAAAGAACATTACAGCATACTAACACATATATATGGAATTTAGAAAGATGGTAATGATAACCCTATATGCAAAACAGAAAAAGAGACACAGAAGTACAGAACAGACTTTTGAACTCTGTGGGGGAAGGTGAGGGTGGGATGTTTCGAAAGAACAGCATGTATACTATCTATGGTGAAACAGATCACCAGCCCAGGTGGGATGCATGAGACAAGTGCTCGGGCCTGGTGCACTGGGAGGACCCAGAGGAATCGGGTGGAGAGGGAGGTGGGAGGGGGGATCGGGATGGGGAATACATGTAAATCCATGGCTGATTCATATCAATGTATGACAAAACCCACTGAAATGTTGTGAAGTAATTAGCCTCCAACTAATAAAAAAAAAAAAAATTCTGGCAAACATAACTACATATAAATTAAAATGTCATTAAGGCAAATGGCAGCACAAATCAAGTTTAAAAGACAGAAAATAGATTTTATACACTTAATTTTTGACCCAGCAATATCATTCTGAGGTTACCAAGAGAAATGAAAACAAATGCCCATGCATAGACTTGTATTTGAATGTTCATGGTAGCTTTATTTAAAAGCTGGAAATAAGTATTCATCAAGTGATAAATAGGTACTATATTGTGGCATTTCCATGCAATGGCATACTACTAGGCAATAAAAAGGAACAAACTGCTGATACATGAGAGGTGCTCAAAGGCATTATACTAAGTGAAAATAAACAGACAGGAAACACTACATAGTATATGCTTTCACTTCTATGACATTCTAAAAAGCCAAAACTATAGGGACAGAAAACAGATCAGTGAATGCCAGGAACTAGGGGTATGTGAGCAAGAGGACTGCCTGCAAAAGGGCACTAGAGAACTTTTGGAAATGATATAAATGTTTTACATCTTGATTATTGTGGTGGTTTGTTGTCATTGTTCAGTCGCTAAGTCGTGTCCAACTCTTTGCGACTCCATGGATTGCGTGAGCATGCCAGGCTTCCCTGTCCTTCACTATCTCCCAGAGATCACCCAAGTTGATGTCCATTGAATCAGTGATGCCCTCCAACCATCTCATCCTCTGTTGCCCCCTTCTTCTCCTGCCCCCAGTCTTTCCCAGCATCAGGGTCTTTTCTAATGGGTCAGTTCTTTGCAGCAGGTGGCCAAAGTACTGGAGCTTCAGCATCACTCCTTCCAACAAATATTCATGGTTGGATTCTTTTAGGATTGGCTGGTTTGACCTTCCTGCTGTCCAAAGGACTCTCAAGAGTCTTCTCCAGCCCTACAGTTCAAAAGCATCAATTCTTCGGCGCTCAGCCTTCTTTATAGTTCAACTCTCACAGCTGTACATGACTACTGGAAAAACCATAGTTTTCACTATGGAGACTGGACCTTTATCAGCAAAGTGATGTCTCCACTTTTTAATACACTGTCTAGGTTTGTCATAGCTTTTCTTCCAAGGAGCCAAGTGTCTTTTAGTTTCATGGCTGCAGTCACAGTCCACAGTGACTTTGGAGCCCAAGAAAATAAAATCTGACACTGTTTCCACTTTTTTCCCATCTATTTGCCATGAAGTGATGGGACCACATGCCATGATTGTTAGTTTTTTGAATGTTAAGCTTTAAGCCAGTTTTTTCACTCTTCTCTTTCACCCTCATCAAGAGGCTCTTTAGTTCCTTTTCACTTTCTGCCATTTAGGGTGGTATCATCTGCATATCTGAGGTTACTGATATTTCTCCCAGCAATCTTGATTCCAGTTTGTGATTTATCCAGCCTGGCATTTTGCATGACTTACTCTACATATATTAAACAAGCAGGGTGACAATATACAGCCTTGACATACTCCTTCCCCCAATTCTGAACCAATCAATTGTTCCATGTCCGGTTCTAAGTGTTGCTTCTTGAGCTATATACAGGTTTCTCAGGAGGCAGGTAAGGTAGTCTGGTATTCCCGTCTCTTTAAGAATTTTCCAGTTTGTTGTGATCCACGCAGTCAAAGGTTTTAGCGTAGTCAATGAAGCAGATGTTTATCTGGAATTCCCTTGCTTTTTCTATGATCCAACAGATGTTGGCAATTGGATCTCTGTCTGGTTCCATTGCCTTTTCTAAATCCAGATTGTACATCTGTAAATTATACGTTCATGTACTGTTGAAGCCTAGATTGAAGGATTTTGAGCATTACCTTGCTAGCATGTGAAATGAGTGCAATTGTGCAGTAGTTTGAGCATTCTTTGGCATTGGCCTTCTTTGGCATTGTGATGAAAACCGACCTTTTCCAGTCCTGTGGCCCCTGCAGAGTTTTCCAAATTTGCTGACAGACTGAGTGCTGTATTTTTGCAGCATCGTAGGCTTTCCTGGTGGCTCAGATGGTTAAGAATCTGCTTGCAATGCAGGAGACCTGGTTTCGATTCCTAGATTGGGAAGATCCCCTGGAGAAGAGAATGGCTACCCACTCCAGTATTCTTTCCTGGAGAATTCTATGGACAGAGGAGCCTGACAGGCTACAATCCATGGGGTCACAAAGAGTTGGACACGACTGAGCAACTAACACTTTCACACTGTGGTGGTTACCGAACTGTATGTGTCTATGGAACTGTACACTTAGAAAGGTAGATTTTATTGTATATCAATTATATCTTTAAAAATCTAACTTAAAAATGAAAAACTATTAAAGACAAGCACATTAAGATAATATTTGTGAAGTATATAACATAGCAGTAAGAAAAAAGCAACAGAAAAATAAAGGACAGAGATAGGTATTACACAGAAGAAATTAAACATACAATTAAAAAATGATAAGATATTCACAATACTAGTAATAGAAGTGCAAATTAAAATAATGAGATAATTTGACTACTAACAGATTGGCAAAAAGTAAAAAGACTGATTAAATAAACTTGGGGACAGATATAGAGAAAGACCATTCTCATAGCCTTTTAATGGGACTGTAAACTGACATAGCAATTCAGAAAAAAAATCTGGAAAAGCTATCAAAATTTATGCACACACCCTTCAAGGCAGAAAATATACCTCTAAGAATCTAGTCTCAAGCACTCTTGAATATATACATTGGTGTATAACAAAGGTATATGTATATGTTGCATTATTGGTTTATTACTATAAAACTAGAAACAATGTAACTACCTAGAAAAGAGGGATGGGTTAAGTATATAATGACATACTCCCACAAAGGAATACATGTAGCAATTAAGCAAGGCAAGAGTTATTATATGTAACAACACAGAACTATCTCCATGATACATTAAATTAAAAACAAGTTGCAGGGAATTCCCTGTCAGCCTAGTGGTTAGGATTCTGGGCTTTCACTGTCATGGTCTGGGTTCAATCCTTGATCAGGGAACTGAGATCCTGCAAGCTGTGCAGTGAGGCCAAAAAAAAGTTGCAAAACAAAGTACATAGTAGGATCCCATTTATACACACACACACACACACACACACACACACACACACAAACATACCTCCTAAACATATAAATATATATGTTTATAAATACTTAAATAAAGACCTGTAGGGATGTGTACTAAATCGTGTTTAATTTAACAAAGAAAGTATGATAGGACAGAAAGGCAACAATAATTTTTATTTGTATTCTTCTGTATTATTTGAATTTTGAAAAAGTAAGTTTTATTGCACTGCCTAAATAATTTTTTTAATGCTGTTGCATTTCGAAGACAATATATAAATTCTCATTACGTAGAACTGATCTTAAGATAGACCCTGATTGTTATTTCTATAATTAAATCTTAGATATCAGCCCTGCCTATGATCCTAATACTTCCTATGATCTGCCCTTTTGATCCTAACACTTGATTTCAACAAATGTCTACTGAAGGACTTCCATGGTGGTCCAGTGGTTAAGAATCTGGGCTTCTAGTGCAGGGGGTACCGGTTTGATCCCTGGTCAGAGAACTAAGATCCCACATGCTGCATGGAGTGGCCAAAAAACAAAAAAATAGCAATGATCTTTAATAGTGGGTGTTTTTATTTATTTTCAGAATAAAAATGCAGAGTTTACTGAAAAATTTTTTTAAAGAACATGCTTCAGTATATTCTCCAGTTTTTCATATTTACCTTTTTGTATGTATGTAAGAATGTTTACATGCTACTCTCTAAACAAATTTCAGTTACAGAGTAATACAGTGTTATCAACTACAGTCACCATGTTACATACCTTAGATTCTCAGACCTTATTTATCTTACTGTAGTTTTTTAATTAATTTGTTTTTAGTTACACTGGGTCTTTGTTGCTGCACTTAGGCTTTCTATGCTGTAAAAAGCGGGGACTACTCTCCAGTTGCACGGCATGGGCTTTCTCACTGCAGCTGCTTCTGTTGCTGCAGAACACGGCCTTTAGCGGTTGCAGCAAGTGGGCTCAGGAGTTGCCAGTGTGTAGGCTTAGCTGCACCGCAGCATGTGGAACCTTCCTGGACCAGAGATCAAAACCACATTACCTGTGTGGGCAGCCAGATTCTTATCTACAGTACCACCAGGGAAGTGCCTTTACTGTAGTTTTTATTTTTAAGGGATAAACTACAGAAAAGCTGGATATCACAAAGAAGGGGCACATTACACACAGTAATCAAGCTCAAATTTTTATCTCTGTTCTCAAAAAGGTTTTTGTTTGTTTTTATGCTTCTACTTTACTTTCAGTTCTCATCTTAGATTCTACAAGATCATAGCAAAAATTTGGTGTGGGATAGCAATTTTACACAAAAGAGTCAGATCAAAAATTCAATTTGGGGTTCTTTGATATTAAATTAAAATTTATATGAACACATGAACACATTTTTGGGGGGCTTTCCTGGTGGCTCAGACAGTAAAGAGTCTGCCTGCAGTGCAGGAGACCAGGGTTCGATCTCTGGGTCAGGAAGATCCCCTGGAGAAGGAAATGGCAACCCACTCTAGTATTCTTGCCTGGAAAATCCCATGGATGGAGGAGCCTGGCAAGCTACAGTCCATGGGGTTGCCAAGAGTCGGACACGACTGAGCAATTTCACTTTCTTCCTTTTTTTTTCAACTATTTTTGTGACTGTAAGTTAGATACTATCATGCAAACTGCCATGTCTGGTCCACAATCCTTTTAAATTTTTAACTGAAAGACAAATAGGAAAATTCAGTACATTTTAACTTTCCAGATGTTCTCAGAAAGAGTTATAAAACACAGGTGGATAATCTATTTACCCCAAATGAATTACCTATGTGTGTTGTGAGGTAGCAGTGAATGACTATGATCTTCTATGGTGATAACACTCTCAATGCAGAAGCCTTCCCTCTTCACATGAAGAGTGTGAATAAGGGATAGTCACCTTTCATTATTTCATCAACTATTGGTGTTTTCACAGTATTTTAAATGCCTGATTTCAATTTTACAACAATACCAATATTTATTCTGAAAGGTAATCACATGTTCCAAGTAGCAGAACTTCCAACACATTCTCTAGGAATAATCTGCAGTTCTTTTTTTGTGGGGGCAGGGGAAGGTGTGGGGTGTGCTTCATGGCTTGCAGGATCTCAGGTCCCCAGCCAGGGATTGAAACCAGTCCATGGCAGTGAAAGCACTGAATCCTAACCAGTAGACCACCAGGGAACTTCCTAATTCACAGTTCTGAATCATACTTCAGAAAAAAATTTGCAGCAGTGCAGGATTTATTCCTACTCCATCACGGGTAATACACCATAGATCTCTATAGTGAACTTTAAATTCTTCTGCTGTGAACTTTAAGACTGCTATTAAAGATGTACTTTGGGGAACACTGAGTACTCCATAAGGCAGCCATTAGCATGATCTTGGTCTTCAAGCAGGTCTGGACAGAGACCCCATACCATCTCTGTGAGACAGCCCTACTCTGTCCACAGTGCTGGGGACAGCAAAGTTGTTCTACGCTATATTGTGCCTAAAGGTTTTTCTTGATGCTTTCTTCACATAGTATCAGATCTTGGGTCTGCAGCCCCACTGTTATTCTTTTCTTCCCCTTCTCTGCAGCAAAACATATCCCTTCTTATTTCTTCTAATATTTTTTTAATGGCTTCATTTTTTTTTCTTTTATTGTGTTTTATTTTAAAAGAATATACACAATATATAGGTGAGTTACAAAGTAGAATAATGAAGTGAACACCACTGATTCAGCATCTAACCCAGGAAAATACTAATACTGTTGCCAAGTTCCCTGTGTGAGCATCCATTTGACATGGAGGTTATTGTTATCTGAATTGTATTTATTAGTCATTCCCCTGCTTTTCTTTAAAAATTTCACCACATCTAAGAGGTATTTCAGCAAGATTCTATCAATTATTCCCCCACCAAAAATCTTCTGTTCTTTACACACACTTTTGAAGGGTAGTATTTTTTAAAGGTTATAAACATAATTTTTTATTAGTTACACAACAGTCCATCCTCCTAATAACAAAAAGATTCCTGAGTAACTTGTACATGTACCTTCTATAAGAAGAGCTCTGCAAAAACCTAAAGATGATAAACTCAAGGATGCTTCACAAAAGAGTGCTTTGTGGTGCAATGTAGACTGTAAGCTTTCAATACTGAAAGATAGCTTAGTGAAGAGGTTCCCAAATTTAACAGACAAGTTTTACCAGTCAACAGAAAAAATCAGAAAAGGAAGGAAGGAGCTCTTCCACAGAGCTACATGTATGCAATTTAAAGACCTGCTTTTTAGCCTGAGATTATCCTACTTCCTTGGAATTAAATTTTCTTTTTCTTCTAAAACTATAGGAGATGGTAAGGATTTTTTGGTTGCTGTTCATGTGCTCTTTTTAAAATTAAAATTGAACTTATTTAGCCAAATAAAAATTTGTAAACCCTATGTCTTACCCAAAGTCTTTTGAAATTGTACTGTCCCACAGAATCCCAAAGCCTGGCAACCTCACTAAGACCACAATGTAATACTATTCTATACCTACCAGATTGGCCAAAATTTTAAAAGTTGGCAACGCCAAATCTTGCAAGAATGTGGAGCCATAGGAACTTTCATTTACTGCTGAAGAACTTACAAACTGGTATAACCACTTTGGAAAACAGTCTGACATTATCCACTATGACTTAAGATATACTCTAGAACTCAGCAATTCTATTCCAGATATACATCCTGGACAAACTCCTGTACATGTGTACCAAAATACACAAATAAGAATGTTCACAGGAAAGTTGTTTTAATTCAGTAATAGCCCAAAATTGGAAACAATCTATATATCCATATACAGTACAATGAATAAAGACAATGTGGGTTATCAAACACTATAAGGTAAATGGACAAAACATATACATATATAAATACACACACACACACAAACACACATATACATATACATAATGCTGAGTGAAAGCTACTCAACAAAAGAAAGGTATACTAAAAAAAAAAAAGAAAGAAAGAAAGGTACAGAATGACTCCATCTATACAGAATTCAAAAACAGATGGAACTATTCAATATGATTTCGGTGTAAGTTAAAAGGAAAATGAAGTAAACTGTTATCACAAAACACAGAAGAGAGGTTATATCATAAACTGGGAGAAAAACATGGTGATCCAGAAGGAGGCTCCTGAGAGCTGGCAATGTCTCACTCATTTCTTGACCTATGGAGTGGTTAGAAAGGTGTTCACTTAAAAAAAAAAAAAAGAAAGGTGTTCACTTTATAGTTATTCTTTAAGCTGTTAATATGCTTTATACAATCTTTTGTATAAAAGTTATGTACTTAAAAAAAAATTGTAAGGGGTTGCCTCTTGAGGTAGCAGATGCTCCAACACAGATGTTTAACCAGAGCTAAAGGTTCACACATCAGATGCGTTACAGCAGGAACTCAAGTACTCATCAGGAATTTGGACTAGCTGGCCATCAGTCTCCTGCCAATCAAGAGATTTTATGCATCTATTTCCATACCTTGTAACGATGATTTTTATGAACACTATTCTGGAAGCAGTCCATACAGAGTACACATGTTGGATCAATTGCACAGTCCCTGAAAAAGATTAAAAATCAGGTGCCAAAATTAGATGACTCCCATTGATGCTCAAAGTATAATGATGATATAATGTGAATCAATTTCCCATATGATACACAAAGTGTTTATGAAAATACTTTAAAAATTGAATTCCAAATAATGTTGGCCTCTTTCTGGCCATATTTGAATGTATATGTTTGGATGTTTGGTTTTGTTTCCTAAATTATCCTCATTACTTTGAGCTTTCACCTGGTTTTAAACTATTAAATTATACTTCAAAATTAGTTTTCTGGTGCGTGATTTGGCAGCTCATATACCAAAATTAGTTTTCTGAAAAACTGATCAGTTTTTCTTCACTCTCTGCATCATCTTATCCTATTACAGTTACAAATGTATTTTACAGGCACTGATTGTTCACTGGTAAATGTGGCTTGGTTAAAGATAAAATTCCTTAGAATGTAAGCAACATAAGGGAAAGGATTTTAATTTATTTTGTATAATGATATGTCCCAAGCATGTAGAGTAGTGCCTGGCACATGATAAATATTCAATGAATATTTATTGAATAAATTAAATTCAATCTTTCTTAATCTCTTCCTTAATAAAAACTTTTAAAATATAAAATTTTATTTAATACTTTCAGGGAAACTGACAATAATATAAACAAGTGCAAAGTGCAAAATTAATTTTTAAAATATTTATTTAGAAAAGTTGAAGCGATGGAATTGGGCAATGTTAAAACTAAAATTTTAAACGCTACTAAGTAAAGACTGACTAATAACAGTCCCTAAAATATATATGATCTACTAACCTATTCACAGCAGGATTTCCAAACCTCAGCAGTACTGACATTTTATTTTATTTTATTTACTTATTTATTTTTCCCATTTATTTTTATTAGTTGGAGGCTAATTACTTTACAATATTATAGTGGTTTTTGCCATACATTGACATGAATCAGCCATGGATTTACATGTGTTCACCATCCTGATCCCCACTCCCCAGTACTGACATTTTAAACTGAATAATTATTTGCTGGGGATACAGGAGACTGTCCTGTGTACCATAGGATGGTTAAGCAGCAACCTGGCCTCTATCCACTAGATGTTAGTGCCATCCCCCTAGTTGTGACAATTAAAAATGCCTCCAGGACCCTTTTGGAGAAATGAGGTCTACAAGTGTCTTCTACTATGCTTTAGTTGAAACTGACTGGGCTTCAGCTAAAAGTACTTAACAAGATAAATGAAACTGCTATATAGCAAAATGGTATACAAAATACAAAAGTTGAATTTTCCCTGAGAAAAGAGAATAAAGAAATGTAGTATGTTCTAAACAACTGTTGTGTGTGCTTAGTCACTCAGTTGTGTCTGACTCTTTGTGACCCCATGGACTGCTAGACTCCCCTGTCCAAGCAGATTCTCCAGGCAAGAAACTGGAGTGGGTTGTCATGATATCTTCCAGGGGATCTTCCCAACCCAGGGATCGACCCCAGGTCTCCCACATTGCAGACGGATTCTTTACCAGCTGAGCTACTATACACAAATCAGTCAAATCCAGAATTACATTGAAGCAAAAAGTAATTCTCTGTATTTATAAAATCTAAAGATTCACAATCCTAACATAAACAACTTCTAATAAAAGAAAAAAAAAAAAACAACCCCAAATCCCTAAAAGTGCACTTAAGATCTAAAAGTTAAAAAGTTTCAGGCAAGAGTAGAAAATAAAAAAATTCTTCGTGTTACCATGAGGCTTAAGTCCTTTCACAAAAGGCAAAAAGCCTAAAGCCGTTTCTAGTTTCCCTACCACTGACCTCTTCTATCCAATTAAGTTACAAATGCTCCAACAGGTTCTTTGATACCAAATGCCACTTAGTGGCAAAAAAACAACCTAAAATGACAAGGGACTATAGACTTTATTTATACCACTTGCTGTGAATAGTCATAGATTTCTTACAGAAATGTTGTGTTTGGTTATAGGATCCTGCCCTGACTCTACTCGGGAAGTACTCAGAATTCTGAAATACATGTGGCACCAAGAGTTTCAGATAAGGGTGTATGGACTATGTTACAAACAAGGCAAAAATCAATCGCTTATATACTTTCAGAGAACAAGAAGAAAAGTGAGAGAATTGTGCAAATCATATATTCAAAAATAAGCTGTACTAGAAAAACAAACTTATAAATGTGTAATAAAAAGGAAGTCAATTAAGAAGAATTAAATACAACTAGCAATACACCAAGAAAGGTACATCATAAAACAGGCGCAGAATATCAGGCTGTAATTACAACCAATCCTGTACATTTCTAAATCTTACCTACAAGAATATGTTGTCTCTCCACTTTTGAAAACCTTCCCACAAAGCTGAAATGCTCCACTGTGCTTCAGTTTCTCTAAGCAAATATCTGGATCTTCTCCAAATAAGTACCATTCCAGTGGAGTGAATATTGACCTCTGTATGCTCTCCTCCTGCTTTTCCAAATCTGGGTCCATTTCAGCAAAATAAATTTCAGGCACCACTTGTGCCAAATAGTTCAAGAAAGTAGTATAAAAATCAATCTGCTGATCCCACCACTGAAAAACAAAACAAAACAAAAATTAAACTTTGTTACAAGTTCCTTCTTAAAGATCTAGAAGCACAAGTAATGGTACAGGTAATGGCATAATTCTGTAGTTTCAGAGAAAGTGATTTACAGTATATTCTTATTTTACCCTTCTCCAATACAAAAGGAACTGTAGCACTGGATAAGACTCTTGAGAGTCCCCTGGACAGCAAGGAGATCAAACCGGTCAATCCTGAAGGAAATCAACCCTGAATATTCATTAGAAAGACTGATGCTGAGGCTCTGATACTTTGGCCACCTGATGTGAAGAGTCGACTCATTGGAAAAGACCTTGACGCTGGGAAAGACTGAGGGCAGGAAAAGAAGCAAGCTACAGAGGATGAAATGGTTGGATGGCATCATCGATTCAATGGACATAAGCTTGAGCAAACTCCAGAAGACAGTGAAGAACAGGGAAGCCTGGCATGCTGCAGTCCATGGGGTTGCAAATACAAAAGGAAAGTAGGTGATGTTTTTTTTAAAGAAGGACTTGGAAATGAGTGGCTGTTCACATATAGAAAAAAGAAGTGCAGCTATAGCAGATGAGAATTACTCTTCCCTGCTGAAGTGGCCAACTCCTGGTGTGTGAAGGTGACTCCATTATCAGTAGAGGATTTAGTGATAAAGTGTTCCCCATAGCAGTAGTTTAATTATTTTATTTTTTCTTCCAGTTTTATTGAGATATAATTGACATACAGCACTTAATGAGTTTAAAGTGTACAACATAATTATCTAACTTACGTACATCATGAAATGATTACCACAATAGCTTTAGTGAATATCCATCATCTCACACAGATATAAAATTAAATGAATGGGAAAAAAATTATTTTTTCCATGTGATGAGAACTCTTAGGATTTACTCTCTAATAGTTTAATTATTTAAAGGAACCATAGCATTTAATGAGAGCTCAAAATGAAAGACTGCCAGAGTTTTAGAACACAAAAAGCACTTACCATAAAACAAAAAGAAAAGATAAATCAACCAGAAAAAAAAAAAAACCAAACTTTCTGCTCTTCAAAAGAAACGGTCACAGGTGGCTTTTTGCCATGCTTATTTGCACAGGAAAACATGTCAGCATCATTAAATCATTAGAGAAATGCAAATTAAAATGGCAGTGAGATATTCCTATAAAACCTATTAAAGTGTAAGTAAAAAAATAAAATAAAAATTTGGCAATACCAGGTATCAACACAAATGCAGAAAACTTGGAAAGGAAAGGGACTCAAAATGTTATACCTCCACTTTACAAAAGAGTTCAGCAGTTTCTCACAAAGTTAAACATATACTTAACATCTGACCCAGCAATCAAACTCCTAGTTATCTACCCAAGAAATAAAAACTTATGTTCACAAAACACTTATACTTGAAAGTTACAGCAGCTTTATTCATAATTGCCCCAAACAAGAAATGACTCAGTTGTCCTTCAACTGGTGAATTATAAACAGTTTGTACATCCAAACCACACAATATTTAGCATACTCCTTTATTGCTCAGCAATAAAAGGACTGAATTCTCAATCCATGCAACATCAGAAGAAGTCAAACTCAAAAAGATTACGTACTACCACCTCTTAGTAGTCGGGACTGTGTTCATGTTGACAGCATATATGTGAACTGAGCAAAGCCCATCTTTGGGCCAAATTCCTGACTCCCATTATAAGGGGTTTTAACAGATACTATATGTAGATTCCAATAATGCCACCTTTGTCTTCAATCAAGCAAGACAGCTTTCTAAGTACCCAGAAATGCCTTGTTAAAAGACATTCATGGATTACTCATTGTCAATTTGGCCTTAAATGTGAGGCAATTACCTCAAACCACCCGGCCAGCCCAACATTTTTGACGCCATTAATAGCAGTCTTTAAATAGAGGCAGGAAAACCAGAACTCTCTAATCTCAAATCAACATTGGCAATTCAGTCACACTTAATGGACATCATCAGATGGTCAATACTGAAATCATATTGATTATATTCTTTGCAGCCAAAGATGGAGAAGCTCTATACAGTCAGCAAAACAAGACTGGGAGCTGACTGTGGCTCAATCATGAACTCCTTATTGCCAAATTCAGACTTAAATTGAAGAAAGTAGGGAAAACCACTAGAACATTTAGGTATGACCTAAATCAAATCCCTTATGATTATACAGTGGATGTGACAAACAGATTCAAGGGATTAGATCTGATGGACAGAGTACCTACAGAACTATGGTTTGTGACAAGTATAGGAGGCAGGGATCAAGACCATCCCCAAGAAAAGGAAATGCAAAAAGCAAAATGGTTGTCTGAGGAGGCCTTACAAATGGCTATGAAAAGAAGAGAAGCAAAAGGCAAAGGAGAAAAGGAAAGATACACCCATTTGAATGCAGACTTCCAAAGAATAGCAAGGAGAGATAAGAAAGCCTTCCTCAGTAATCAATGCAAAGAAATAGAGGAAAACAATAGAATGGGAAAGACTAGAGATGTCCTCAAGAAAATTAGAAATACCAAGGGAACATACCAGGCAAAGATGGGCATAATAAAAGACAGAAATGGTATGGACCTAACAGAAGCAGAGGAAGAGATGGCAAGAATACACTGAAGAACTGCACAAAAAAGATCTTCACGACCCACATAATCATTATGGTGTGATCACTCACCTAGAGCCAAACATCCTGGAATGTGAAGTCAAGTGGGCCTTAGGAAGTATCACTATGAACAAAGCTAGTGGAGGTGATGGAATTCCAGTTGAGCTCTTTTAAATCCTAAAAGATGATGCTGTGAAAGTGCTGCACTCAGTATGACAACAAATTTGGAAAACTCAGCAGTGGCCACAGGACTGGAAAAGGTCAGTTTTCATCCAATCCCAAAGAAAGGCAATGCCAAAGAATGCTCAAACTACTGCACAAATGCACTCATCTCACATGCTAGTAAAGTGATACTCAAAATTCTCCAAGCCAGGCTTCAACAGTATGTGAACCATGAACTTCCAGATGTTCAAACTGGATTTAGAAAAGACAGGGGAATCAGAGATCAAATCACCAACATCCGTTGGATTATCGAAAAAGCAAGAGAGTTCCAGAAAACATCTATTTCCACTTTATTGACTATTCCAAAGCCTTTGACTGTGCAGATTACAATAAACTGTGGAAAATTCTTAAAGAGATGGGCATACCAGACCACCTTACCTGCCTTCCGAGATATCTGTATGCAGGTCAAGAATCAAGTTAGAACAGGACATGAAACAACAGACTGGTTCCAAATCGGGAAAGGAGTACATCAAGGTTGTATATTGTCACTCTGCTTATTTAACTTATATGCAGAGTACATCATGAGAAATGCTGGGCTGGATGAAGCACAAGCTGGAATCAAGATTGCTGGGAGAAATATCAATAACCTCAGATATGCAGATGACACGACCCTTATGGCAGAGAGTGAAGAGGAACTAAAGAGTCTCCTGACAAAAGTGAAAGAGGAGAGTGAAAAAGTTGGCTTAAAACTCAGCATTCAGAAAACTAAGATCATGACATCTGGTCCCATCACTTCATGGCAAACAGATGGGGAAACAGTGGAAACAGTGGCAGACTATTTCTCTGGGCTCCAAAATCACTGCAGATGGTGACTGCAGCCATGAAATTAAAAGACGCTTACTCCTTGGAAGGAAAGTTATGACCAACCTAGATAGCATATTAAAAAGCAGAGACATTACTTTGTCAACAAAGGTCCATCTAGTCAAGGCTATGGTTTTCCAGTGGTCACGTATGGATGTGAGAATTGGACTATAAAGAAAACTGAGCACAGAAGAATTGATGCTTTTGAACGGTGGTGTTGGAGAAGACTCTTGAAGTTCCGTGGACTGCAAGGAAATCCAACCAGTCCATTCAAAAGGAAATGAGTCCTGGTGTTCATTGGAAGGACTGATGTTGAAGGTGAAACTCCACCTGATGTGAAGAGCTGACTGATTGGAAAAGACCCTGATGCTGGGAAAGATTGAGGGCAGGAGGAGAAGGGGACAGCAGAGGATGAGAGGGTTGGATGGCATCACCGACTCAATGGACATGGGTTTGGGTGGACTCCGGGAGTTGGTGATAGACAGGGAGGCCTGGCGTGGTGTGGTTCATGGGGTCGCAAAGAGTTGGACATGACTGAGCAACTGAACTGAACCGAAAGGACTTAGAAGGAGACTTAACAGTAGCTGATTTTAGGACTTACTGTAAAGATATACTAATAGTGTGGAATTAGCACTGTTGTATATCTATATTTATGAATGAAATTAAGACAGTTTAAAAATGAATCCATATATGTATGCAAAGTAAAGGCAAAAGTTGCTCAGTCGCGTCAGACTCTTTGCGACCCCATAGTCCATGGAATTCTCCAGGCCACAATACTGGAGTGTGTAGCCTTTCCCTTCCCCAGGGGATATTCCCAACCCAGGGATCAAACCCAGGTCTCCCACATTGCAGGTGGATTCTTTCCCAGCTGAGCCACAGAGAAGCCCAAGAATACTGGAGTGGGTTGTCAATTGATTTTTTAAAAAAGGAAACGAACATAGTTCAAAAAAGACAGCAATTTTCAAAAATGGTGCAGGAGTAATTAGATATCCTAACTGAAAAAATTAACTTCAACCCATACTTCACACCATACACAAAAATTAATTTGAAATCGATCACAGATTTAAATGTAATAACTAAAACTGTAAAATTTCTTGATAAAAACATAGAAGAAAACTCTTTGACATCCTCTGGGAGGTCAAAGATTTCTTGGACAGGGCACAAAGAGCACTAACCATGAAAAAAAAATGGATAAAACAGAATTAATCAAAATTAAAACTTTCTGTTTCTCAAAATAAACATGAATAACTGGTATCCAGTTTTGCTACTCACTGTGCATTTTTCAAATTTTCATACAATCAAACTGTGAAAGATAAATTTTAGAGCAGATATATATTAAAATGAATAAGGAAAACAACAGAATGGGAAAGACTAGAGATCTCTTCAAGAAAATTAGAGATACCAAGGGAACATTTCATGCAAAAATGGGCTCAATAAAGGACAGAAATGGTAGGGACCTCACAGAAGCAGAAGATATTAAGAAGAGGTGGCAAGAATACACAGAACTGTACAAAAAAGATCTTCACGACCCAGATAATCACAATGGTGTGATCACTTACCTAGAGCCAGACATCCTGGAATGTGAAGTCAAGTGGGCCTTAGAAAGCATCACTACGAACAAAGATAGTGGATGTGATGGATTTCCAGTTGAGCTATTTCAAATTTTAAAGGATGATGCTGTGAAAGTGCTGCACTCAATATGACAGCAAATTTGGAAAACTCAGCAGTGGTCACAGGACTGAAAAAGGTCAGTTTTCATTCCAATACCTAAGAAAGGCAATCCCAAAGAATGCTCAAACTACTGCACAATTGCATTCATCTCACACGCTAGTAAAGTAATGCTCAAAATTCTCCAAGCCAGGCTTCAGCAATACGTGAACCGAGAACTTCCAGATGTTCAAGCTGGTTTTAGAAAAGGCAGAAGAGACAGAGATCAAATTGCCAATATCCGCTGGATCATCAAAAAAGCAAGAGAGTTCCAGAAAAACATCTATTTCTGCTTTACTGATTATGCCAAAGCCTTTGACTGTGTAGATCACAATAAACTGTGGAAAATTCTGAAAGAGATGGGAATACCAGACCACCTGACCTGCCTCTTGAGAAACCTGTATGTAGGTCAGGAAGCAAGAGTTAGAACAGGACATGGAACAACAGACTGGTTCCAAACTGGGAAAGGAGTACGTCAAGGCTGTATATTGTCACCCTGCTTATTCAACTTATATGCAGAGTACATCATGAGAAATGCTGGGCTGGAAGAAGCACAAGCTGGAACCAAGACTGCCGGGAGAAATATCAATAACCTCAGATATGCAGATGACACCACCTTTACGGCAGAAAGTGAAGAGGGACTAAAAAGCCTCTTGATGAAAGTGAAAGAGGAGAGTGAAAAAGTTGGCTTAAAGCTTAACATTCAGAAAACTAAGATCATGGCATCTGGTCCCATCACCTCATGGGAAATAGACTGGAGAGACAGTGGAAACAGTGTCAGACTTTATTTTTGGGGGCTCCAAAATCACTGCAGATGGTGACTGCAGCCATGAAATTAAAACATGCTTACTCCTTGGACTGAACTGAACTGAACTGAACTACTTCTTGGAAGGAAAGTTATGACCAACCTAGATAGCATATTAAAAAGCAGAGACATTACTTTGCCAACAAAGGTCCGTCTAGTCAAGGCTATGGTTTTTCCAGTGGTCATGTATGGATGTGAGTTGGACTGTGAAGAAAGCTGAGCGCTGAAAAATTGATGCTTTTGAACTGTGGTGTTGGAGAAGACTCTTGAGAGTCCCTTGCACTGCAAGGAGATCCAACCAGTCCATCCTAAAGCAGATCAGTCCTGGGTGTTCATTGGAAGGACTGATGTTGAAGCTGAAACTCCAATATTTTGGCCACCTCATGCGAAGAGTTGACTCATTGGAAAAGACCCTGATGCTGGGAGGGATTGGGGTCAGGAGGAGAAGGGGACGACAGAGGATGAGATGGCTGGATGGCATCACTGACTCGATGGACATGTGTTTGAGTAAACTCTGGGAGCTGGTGATGGACAGGGAGGCCTGGCGTGCTGTGATTCATGGGGTCGCAAAGAGTCGGACACGACTGAGCGACTGAACTGAACTGATATTAAAATGAACATTGTCCCTACTTCTTAAATTGAGCTACTGCTTCTATGAAATTACATAGAAATAGGAGGCAACTATGAAGCATATTTATCATATACTAACCCAACTTGCCAACAGAGGATAGAGCACCCACCCACAGCTATCTACATAGCTAAAGTCCTGGCCCTTTTAGCATTCGAATATCCTGATCCCAAGAAGTAAGACTGACTGTTCAGGCCATTGGTAGTGTTACTGAAGCGAAAATGATCAAAAGAAATGAAAGAATCCTAGAAAAAATAATAGGGGTGGAAAACTAGGACTCTTCAGTCTTTAAAAACAAAGGCTAGATAACATTTATAAAATCATGAAGGGTTCTGACAGGGTGAACACATACTTGTTCACTATATCTTAGAGTAAATAACAGGTGCCCCTTTGAAGTGTTAAAAAACAATTTTCAGGACAAAGAAAAGGAATCAGAAATCTATTCAACTATGATAAACTCATAAAACTTGTCTAAGGAGTTTTATAAGCTGACATACAATTAGAATTAATCATTAACAAGGGAAAGGCATAAATCGAGAGACTGCAACTGTACTATATACATAAAATAGGTAACAAATAAGACTTTTGAACTCTGTGGGAGAAGGTGAGGGTGGGATGTTTCGAAAGAACAGCATGTATATTATCTAGGGTGAAACAGATCACCAGCCCAGGCTGGATGCATGAGACAAGTGCTCGGGCCTGGTGCACTGGGAAGACCCAGAGGAATCGGGTGGAGAGGGAGGTGGGAGGGGGGATCGGGATGGGGAATACGTGTAAATCTATGGCTGATTCATATCAATGTATGACAAAACCCACTGAAAAATAAATAAATAAATAAAGGGGAAAAAAAAAAAAAGAACCTAGTGTATAGCACAGGGAACTCCACTCAATACTCTGTAATGGCCTATTATGGGAAAAGAATCTAAAGAGAGTGGATATATGTGCATGTGCGTGTGCGTGTGTATGTGTGTATATATATATACATAAAACTGATGCACTTTGTGTATACCTGAAACTAACACAACATTGTAAATCAACTATACTCCAATAAAATTTTTTTTTAAAAAAGAATTTACATAAAGTTCCATCACAAGTAACTAAGGAAAGTTACAGATATTTGATTGTACATAAGGCTGAGTTTGCTCTCCTGAAGCTCAATATGCCTCCATAAGTTCAACTCTATAAAACTTTATGTAAAACATATTATATTAGAATTAGGTATTATTGTAGAAATTAAATTAGCCTGTCCTCTCAGAAGGACAATTTTAATAATTATTAAAATTTTTAATTTATATAAACTTTGACTCAGAAATTCCCACTTCGAGGAATCTGTTCCTCAGATAAACTCAAATACGTAAAAAGAAATATATACAAGTATTTTATTTGCAGGATTATAATAATAAAAGGCTAGAAACAACTTAAATGTGCCATAACAAGAGCTGAATAAATCATGGCACACAAATTCAATGCAGCCATTATAAAAAGGGAGGGGGCACAGGTTTAAATGTACTAATATAAAACCTTCTTCAAGCTATATGGTTAAATAAAAAGCAAACAGTACAAAACAGTGAATATTGTATGCTACCATTTATAAAGAAAGACGTGAAGAGAAGGAGATATATCAGTATATGCTCACATAAGAGTAGACAATTTCTGAAAGGGTTCAAAATACATTGTTAACAGCAGAAACAGGCCTCTATTTATTTTTCACTGTATAAACATTTTTACTATTTCATTTTTTTTACCATATGTATTATCTATCAAAAATCATTTTAAAGTTTTTTCAATCCACACATTTCATGTACAAAGTTATTCATAACACGAAAAAAATCTGAGTGTCTATCAATAAGGGAATAGTTTAAAGAAATGGAGGAAATCTATCATTTAACCAGATCTACTCAACTGTAAAAATATATGTATATATTCCATTGTGTCCACTATATCACTTGTAACTGTGAAAAAAACAAAGTCCACCTAAATGTTTATCAATAAAGTGTACATCCACAGTATTATATGCAGTCAGAAGGTCAAAAAATACTGTAGACTGAAAAAAGCAAGTTTAAAATAATATAATTTCATTTTTGTAAAAGCAAAAACAAACCTCTAAATATTTATACATTTCTACACATTTGAGTTTCTTAATTCAACATGTACATATATGTAGAGATATATTTATATATCTGTATAGATACACGTATCATTAAGTTTCCTAAACACAGAATAAGTGTCTAGAAAGAGAAACATCAAATTGTTAACAGTGGTTATATGGAGAAAAGAACTGAGGGAAAGGTCTCAGAATTTTCACTTTTTACTTTAAACAATGTTATAATGTTTGACATTGTTTGACAAGTATCAATAATGCAATCAAGAGGGGGAAAAAAAAACTCTAAAAAAACCATAGGAGATACATCCATTAAAATGATGCCAAAAAGTCTCAAAGCGTCTCCCTTTAAGATACTTATTAAGAACAAAGGGAAAAGGCAGTAACTATAGAGAAACCTTGCAGATACCAACTTAACCAAGTGATTAAGATAAATATCACCAGTAATAAGAAATATTGATATCAAGAATCCCTTGATATGATATACTGAGAAGGATATGGTACCATTTTTATGTTATTCTTGCCAAAAACATATACCCTCCTTCCAAACATAAGAGAATATCCAACCCAAACTGGGAACATTGTGCAAAGTAACTGCCCAATATTCTTGAGCAGTCTTGCTGAGGTCATTAAAAATAAGGAAAAATCAAGACACTGTTATAAACTGAAAGGAGACTATGGAGAAACTGAGACACTGTTACATACTGGATGAAACAAACAGGTGAGAGGTAAGGTGGGAACCTTGATAGGATCCTGGAAGAGAAGAAGGACATTAGTAGGAAAACTGGTAAAATTTGAATAAGGACTGCGTTTAGTTTGTAGAAATATGAACTTCCTAACCCTAATAACTGTACTATTTTATGTGAGATGCTAACATTAGGGGGTGTGGGGGTTAAGGATATAATGCAACTGCCTGTGCTACTTTTGTAAGTTTTCTTAAAGTCTAAAATGAGTTCAAAATAAGAAGTTTGAAAAAGAGAGATGATATTGAAGATGTCTATTTCCACCTAGTGGGAAGGCAGGAAAGATATACAGTACATTAAAGTAGGTTACAAAGTAGCATGTATAAAATCTCATTTGGTTATATACTATATATATTATGGGAAAAAATTTAGTAGGAATATATACCAAAATGTTAACAGTAGTGAGTAGTGGGATTTTAGCATATTTTCATGGAATTTGTATGTTTGCTTACCTAATAACAAAATATTTACAGCGATTCCATATTTTGGGAGCAATTTTTTAATTATAAAATTAAAAATATTTTACTGAGACCTTTTTTAAAAAAAACCAACTATACCTTCCAATATTCTAACTTCAATTTTTATATGGTACTCACAAACCAATAACTCATGTTTGCATACTTGACAATAACTGTAACTAGAAGATTTAACATTCTATGTTGTACCTGAAGTTCTTTTCTTCAAAGAGCATTTTTTAAAAAATTCTCTAAATATTTAGTACTATACACCAAAAACCTTTTTCTGTCCTATCTAATTATGGAAGGCACAGAACTAGTTTCTAATCTAGTTTTCAAGAATGTTTTTAAGAACATGAGAAACTTGAGAATCACCAAAAACCTCAGGGATCTATTCTGGTTCAATTCCTTCATTTAAAACTGAGTTACAAGGAAAAAGTAAACTGGCTTGTCCAAGACCGAATACTAACTCTCAGGGTCAGGAACAGAAGTTCTGGGTATCCTGACTCTCAGAGTTCAGTGCTCATTCTACTTAATCAAATATAAAGACATAATTCATTTAAATTTACCCATAAGACTTGATCAATTTCACTTTAATAGTAAAACAAAAAAAAAAGCTTTGCCTTCTTTTTAAAATTTCCCTCTAAATAAAGCCTCTTTAGCTAGCAAATGCCTAACATTCATGGATACCACTAAATGTTCTTAAATTTTATCTCTGTCATTACACATCTCAGTCTGAGGAACCAACATTGTAAAATGCTATCTTTATAGAATTGGCTGATTTGGACAGAATGTCTGGGTGTTGATGCCTTCAACACCTTCTCCACTGACTTTACCACTAGCTCTCTATCCTTCTACCTCACCTCTTCCTTAAAGTCCATTTAGTTCTAAACTCACCTCCATGAATACTTCACTAACCAACCTAAGGAAATTTCTCTCTCCCATAAGTCCGAAACAGCACTAACTAAGGAGGTACACATTCAGAACCTACATCTTTGCTAGATAACATTAGTTACCTTTAAATGCGGACATCAGGCCCCTTCAACCAGACTGTTAGCTCCCTGAGGGAAGGTACTTTACTTCCAAATCCTTGTATCCCCACAAGCCTATCTCAAGTACTTAACACAAGTTCTCAGTCATTGCTGAAAGCCATGGACTTCTTGCTAGAGAGAACAAAGCAAATAACATTAAACCTTCCAAAACTGTTTACAAAATTCTTACAGAAGATAAAGTACAATTATACTGTTTCACAAAAATCCTCTTCTAGATGACTGCCACAACTATGAAAACCTTTTTTCAGCTAAGGTTTCTTTCTTTTTTATCCTCGATAAGAAAAACTATTCAGGATGTACTTTACTGAGTGACATGTTCAGGAATTACTGGTGACTGGAGTAGGTTTGATTTTGTTCTTTGGTTGGTTGCTTTTAGTATTTTCTCCAATTTGAGACATGATAAAGAATTTTAAATTTTCATATTCAGGGGAAAAAACTTTTTTTTTCCTCAATATTTAGATAAGGGAAGACTTTCCTAATTGACTGTTCTGTAAAAACAAGTTCTCACACACTTAAATTCTCAAACATTCCAAATATTTTCCTTGTCCTCATGGAGATTAAAGATATTCTTTCAACTGTGACCCGGGACTGGGATGCCTGCTTGGGAACATCAGCCTCAAAACGGAACTTACTTTAAGTATACTAGGTCCCTTTTGTTCAAATCACAACTTACACTTCCTGAGATAACTGATGGACATCAACAGTCTTCAGAGGGCCTGTAATTCTGTTTCTAATTCCCCTGATTTAAAGGCATAACAAAATCTGGAGCCTGCAGAATTGCTCATAACAAGTACTGGATTTGTAACTGGAACACCTCTAGGAACCAAGAAAATTTTTGGTTACACTAAAATTTTTTGTAATACTATCTGACAGATTTATGAAGTTTAAAAACAAGCAAACAACAAAAACCCTAGTTCACCCACTTATCCCATAGGGAAATTGTTTATACCTGATAATCAGCTCCCTAAGCCTGTCTAAAGACTTCCTCTCAGCCAGCTTCCATTCTTACAGCCCAAATTAAACCGAAATCTACCTTCCTGTAACTTTTAAGTTATGCTGCCTGAAATAATCCTGTTACAAGTTACTCTGCTCTTTCACCCAACAACCTATCAAATAAACGAAGATAAATATTAACTCCCATTAGTCTGTTTATTCCAGGGCTAAAAACAGGAAAGTAGAAACTAAAGAAAATTTCTTCATTCCTAGAAATGAAATTTAGCCATCCATAAAGACATGGCATCCAGACCACATTCCATGTTGATTACTCTTTCACAGAACATTTAAAATATACTTCTGTATTTCCCTTATCCTGGACACTAAGCTGCTTAAAGAGATTTTTTTTTTTTTGCTTGCTTTCTTTCTTTTGGCAGTCATATCATGTTATGATGTAGTGAGTTTGCAAAAAACTAAAACCCTCAAACCAGTCACATACAAGAGATTTAGTCCTACACACAAATACCCAGTCCTAGACAAAAGGCTTTATTTTCATGGCAATTAAATCTCACCTGGTTAGTTGTAATGCAAAATCTAGCCTAAGGAGATGTGTGTGTGTCCTATAATATTATTATATCCTTATATTGTTTGTACATATGGTATGTCTACCATGTCTTCAAGGTATTGATAAAATTGTTGTTGTTGTTGTTTAGTTGCTAAGTCATGTTCAATTCTTTTGCGAACCCATGGACTGTAGCCCACCAGGTTCCTCTGTCCATGGGATTTCCCAGACAAGAATACTGGAGTGGGTTGCCATTTCCTTTTCCAGAGCATCTTCCTGATACAGGGATCAAACCCAGGTCTCCTGCACTGGCAGGAGGATCCTTTACCACTGAGCCATCAGCCGGAATCAAATGGACAGTAAGTGTGACAACTAAGGCCCCTCTCTCTTCTTCCCTGTTGAAATAATATACGCATGCTGTCAGCATTCAGTCTTTGAAAGCATCCCATCCCTCCTAGGCCATTCTCTTCCCTTTTTCTCTGACCGCAGGTTCATACTCCAATTTTCAAAGCTCTCCTTAAAGTCTCTTGAAGAATGAAATCTGGTTTCCTACACTATGGGGTACATATCTCATATTCTCTTTCTACTGTGTTGAATTAGTATTTCCAAATAAACTAAAATTCTTTCTCAGAGTATGTGTATATAAAAACATATGTGGAAAAAAAAATACGTGGATAAATTAACATATTTTTCCTCCTGTGGCTAAAGTCATTTCTAGCTTATCCAACTATACCAAAAGTTCAAAGGAGTTGTAAAAGGTAGTCCATAAAGACACATTAAGTGGCTATAGCCCTACTCCTCCAAACAAGTCAAAGAGACTTCATTCCAAAGGACAGCATTAAGTAAACTATTTGAAGGAGAATTATATTTAAGTGATGAACAGCAGACTCCATTCTGGACAGGGCCTATGTCATTCCTGAATAGCAAGGAGGCACTTAAGAGCAGCACAATAACTCTTCTGAGGTCTTTCAGTAGCACTTATTCAGGGCACTGTATTTCCATAAGCACTGAGCTTACTACAGAGTGTAACAACATTTAAAAAAAATAAAAGGACTGTACCAAATGCTTTTAAATAACAAACTCACCAAATAACTATTGGTTCTTCAATAGGAGGTATGTTAACCACATTATCTTGGAAGAACACGTAAGAGTTCATAGGAATCATTTGGGACTAAAGAGGCTTTAATAGTCTGTTTTAAGCCATCTGAGTTAAAAGCTTAGAGAAAATTGTTTCACAGAGCCCAACATATGATTAATGCCTTCAAAGAAATCTAAGGTAACCCTCAAAGCCAGCACACATAAAGCAAGGATGGGCAGATACACTGGTTCATCCTGTGTCACTGATTTATACACACATCTAGCCAGACAGACTCTCTACGCACTGCTGAGAATAAAAACCTCTTTATTTGCAGGACAATGTCTGTTATTAAACATAAGAAGTCACTCTCAAGCGCCAGCTCATCTATAGTAAGTTACTAGAAGGACTGAAGCTGTCACTCTTGACTTGTAGTTTTAGAACTTCATTTATGACTCTACAGAATTTGGTACTGAAAATCAGAATTCTCCCTAGCTGTCTACAACATAAACTAGGAGATGCTTATGGAAAAAAAGCAACAGGCACTAGGCCCTGCTGTGATCTGGTGGGAAAGCGCTTCAGTCTGGACTCAATAGACTTTGGTTTTCATCTTCGTCTTCTTACTCTAAGTGTGTTCTTACTACAGAAAGCTGTGCTCTGGCCTAAAACAATACAGATACAAATGTCTAAGGAAAAATGCCTCCACACTGAAAATGGTATATAACTTCTCACTCCTTCCTCTCTCAACATTTTAGAGTCAACTATCAACAAAAGACTATGTTATCTTTTAAAGATCCCCTACACACATGAGAGTGTAGGTAACTTTTCTGTGATTTTTCATAATGATTACTGCACAAACATAGCAATAATAAACTTGGGGAAAAAACCAAACAAACCCAAATCTCCCCATTTGGGCACAAAATAACTTCAGCAGCAATAGAAATGTCCTTTATTCTAATGTGGTGGTAGTTACATAGGTATATACATTTGTCAAAACTAATCAATCAAATGCTTCAAATGGAGAATTCCCTGGCAGTCCAGTGGTTAGGACTTCATGCTTTCACTGTCAATGGCCTGGGTTCAATCTCTGTTTGGGGAACTAAGGCCATAAAAACACCTAAAATGGATGCATTTTATGTACATAAATCATACCTCCATAATGTTGATAGTTTTTAAATCCTTCGTCAATTTTAAACTTTTAAGCCTCATTATCTCTTAACCCCTTCAACTCCTATTACCTTTGCTTCCACTTATGTTTCCTCATTCTTTCACTCATTCATTCATTAAAATTCACACACTCAATAAAAAATTTGAAGCACTGTGCTAGGTATCAGAGATACAGACGTGAACAAGAAACATTTCATGTTCTCAAGGAGTTTACTGTCTAGAAGGACAGACGGAGAGTAAACAGGCAATGCCGAGTACAGCCTGAGACATGCTACATACGAGGAGTATATAAAGGAATGCACAGTGGTACATCTAACCTGGCTCTCCCACCACAAAAAACCTGATGTGCCTCCAAATGTTTCTCAAACTCCCAAATTCCCCTTTGTGACCGTAATCTTCAGTCCCTCCACTTATGCCAATTCCATAACCTTTAATACCTCAAATCCTACCAATTCCCTCAGAACTCCTGTTTTGGCTTTCCTTACCTCCCATTCATCCTAGGCTCCAAGGTTAGCCACTATCCTAATGTGTCCCTCATTCACCTCTCATTCTCCATCCACAATCTCCCTCCCCCAACCACTACAATCTTGCTAAAACAAATCACTTATGTGGATTCTCTTTTATTCATTGCTGCTGCTGCTAAATCACTTCAGTCGTGTCTGACTCTGTGGGACCCCACAGACGGCAGCCCACCGGGCTCCCCCGTCTCTGTGATTCTCTAGGCAAGAACACTGGAGTGGGGTGCCATTGCCTTCTCCAATGCATCAAAGTGAAAAGTGAAGTGAAGTCGCTCAGTTGTGTCTGACTTTTCGTGACCCCATGGGCTGCAGCTTACCAGGCTCCTCCGTCCATGGGGTTTTCCAGGCAAGAGTACTGGAGTGGGTTGCCACTGCCTTCTCCAATGCATGAAAGTGAAAAGTGAAAGTGAAGTCGCTTTATTCGTTAGGAGTATATAAATGTCCGCTGTATCAAGCATATACCAGAACAGATCAGTGAACAAGTCAGACACAATCCTTTCCTTTATGGAACTTACTCCTGGTACGAGAAACAGACGTTTTTTGCGTTTTTTTCAGAAACAGACATTTAAACAAATAAAGACAATACAGTAATTACAGATCATAAATACATTGAAGGAAATAGAGTGCTTTGACAGAGAATGGTAAGATGAACACAACTTTAGACAAGTATCAAGAAAAGGCAGAGGAAAAACACTACAAAGAACAGCATGCAAAGCACAGCCCTTGAAGTAAGACAGAGATTGGACTTATTTTAGAAACTAGGATGGCTAAAAGTGGATGAAGAAAGTAACAGAAATGAGGGGAGATGGAGGGACTGGATCAGGCAGGATCCTGAAGAACCTGTAATGAGTTTAGATTTTACTCCAAGTAGACAGGAAACCACTGAAGGATTTAGGCAGGAGATTGACATGATCTGATTTAGTCTTTAAAAGATTACTCTGATTGCTCTGTGGAGAATGGACTGGAAGAGGGCAAAAACAGAAGCTAAGAGACCAGCTAAGAGACCACAGCAGTTGCCTAGGCAACAGATGGTGGCTAGGACTAGAGAGGTGGAGTGGAGAAAGAATGGTCTGTGTTCATGAGCTATCCGGGAAGCGTCACCTACTGAGACAGGGATAACAAAACTTCGTCTGCCTCCCTTCTTTGCCCTCCCCCAAACTCGGTCTTTCCTCACAGTATATGACAAAGGCATGCTCATGAATGCTAAAGTCAAAAACTGGGGATCCAGATGTCATGTTTCTTCCCTTTTCTCTCTTGCCTAATCCATAAACAAATCTTTCTACTTCTACCATACTTCCAAAATCTCTCTCCAATCCATCCACTTCTCTTCTCCAGTGACACTGCTCTAGCACAAGCCACCATCAGCTATGGCTTGGTTACCGGAGTTGCATCCTAATTGCTCCTCCATCTGAAACACTTTTCAGACATCCAAGTGGATATATCAGGAAGGCAGCTGGATCTGTGATTGTGGCGCTCAGAAGTGAGATGACCCAGAGATATAAATTTGGGAACTGAATGAATACAGATGGTATTTAAAGCCACAGAACTGGATGAAATCACATGGACAGAGGATGAACACAGGGAAAAGAACAGAGTTTAGTACTGTATCAGGAGGCATCTTTTGAGATGGACTTAATAAAGAAAATCCAGTTAATGAAGATAGAAGGCAGAAGTTCTGTCAGACCACTCCACATACTATAAATTCCCAACCGCTGTCAGTCTTCACCTTCCTAGACCCAGTAAACCACCTTCTCCCAGAAACTACCCCCTAAAGCACTGCACTACTCTCCTCTCCTGCCTGCTTGGCTGCTGCCTTTCTAGGTCCTTCACCACTTCCTACCCCTGAAATTTAATCATTCCTGTCTCCTTCCTCTTCTCCTTCACTTCCTACCTCTCTCTCCAACTGTCTCTCTCTGTGTATGTACACACACACACACACACACACTCCTCCTCAAAGATCTTATCCATCCCTACAACCTCAACTTACAACTCTACACTGAGAACTTCCAAATTTTTCTGGCTAAGCCTTAACTTTAAGTGTGGCCTACAGACCAGGACTTCATTCAAACGGCATGCTTGGGAAAATGGAAATTCTCAGACCCCACCCCAGACCAACAGAATCAAGTCTCCTAATGATTCTTAAGCAATGGCTAATCAAATAAATGTCCAATAATTCATACCCATTATTTCCAATACTCTAACATTCTAACAGCTGTGAAAAGAAGTGAAAAGGAAAGGAGAAAAGGAAAGATACACCCATTTGAACGCAGAGTTCCAAAGAATAGCAAAGAGAGATAAGAAAGCCTTCCTCAGTGATCAGTGCAAAGAAGCAGAGGAAAAGAATAGAATGGGAAAGACTAGAAATCTCTTCAAGAAAATTAGAGATACCAAGGGAACATTTCATGAAAAGATGGGCTCAGTAAAGGACAGAAATGGTACGGACCTAAGAGAAGCAGAAGATATTAAGAAGAGGGGGCAAGAATACACAGAAGAACTGTACAAAAAAGATCTTCATGACCCAGATAATCACGATGGTGTGATCACTTACCTAGAGCCAGACATCCTGGAATGTGAAGTCAAGTGGGCCTTAGGAAGCATCATTTTGAACAAAGCTAGTGGAGGTGATGGAATTCCAGTTGAGCGCTTTCAAATCCTAAAAGATGATGCCTCAGCAGAAGCCACAGGACTGGAAAAGGTCAGTTTTCATCCCAATCCCAAAGAAAGGCAATGCCAAAGAATGCTCAAACTACTGCACAATTGCACTCATCTCATACGCTAGCAAAGTAACGATCAAAATTCTCCAAGCCAGGCTTCAGCAATATGTGAGCCGTGAACTTCCAGATGTTCAAGCTGGTTTTAGAAAAGGCAGACCAGAGATCAAATTGCCAACATCTGCTGGATCATTGAAAAAGCAAGAGAGTTCCAGAAAAACATCCATTTCTACTTTATTGAGTATACCAAAGCCTTTGACTGTGTGAATCACAATAAACTGTGGAAAATTCTGAAAGAGATGGGAATACCAGACCACCTGACCTGCCTCTTGAGAAATCTGTATGCAGGCCAGGAAGCAACAGTTAGAACTGGACATGGAACAACAGACTGGTTCCAAATCGGGAAAGGAGTACGTCAGGGCTGTATATTGTCACCCTGCTTATTTAACTTATATGCAGAGTACATCATGAGAAATGCTGGGCTGGACGAAGCACAGCTGGAATCAAGATTTCTGGGAGAAATATCAATAGCCTCAGATATGCAGATGACACCACCCTTACAGCAGAGAGTGAAAGGAACTCAAGAGCCTCTTGATGAAAGTGAAAGAGGAGAGTGAAAAAGTTGGCTTAAAGCTCAACATTCAGAAAACTAACATCATGGCATCCAGTCCCATCACTTCATGGGAAATAGATGGGGAAATAGTGGCTGACTTTGTTCTTCTGGGCTCCAAAATCACTGCAGATGGTGATTGCAGCCATGAAATTAAAAGACGCTTACTCCTTGGAAGGAAAGTTATGACCAACCTAGACAGCATATTAAAAAGCAGAGACATTACTTTGCCAACAAAGGTCCATCTAGTCAAGGCTATGGTTTTTCCAGTGGTCATGTATGGATGTGAGAATTGGATTGTAAAGAAAGCTGAGCACTGAAGAATTGATGCTTTGGAACTGCGGTGGTGGAGAAGACTCTTGAGAGTCCCTTGCATTGCAAGGAGATCCAACCAGTCCATTCTACAAGAGATCAGTCCTGGGTGTCCACTGGAAGGACTGATGAAGCTGAAACTCCAAAAGTTTGGCCACCTGATGTGAAGAACTGACTGATTGGAAAAGACCCTGATGCTGGGAAAGATTGAGGGCAGGAGGAGAAGGGGATGACAGAGGATGAGAGGGTTGGATGGCATCACTGACTCAATGGACATGAGTTGGCATAACCTCCGGGAGTTGGTGATGGACAGGGAGGCCCGGTGTGCTGCAGTCCATGGGGTTGCAAAGAGTCGGACATGACTGAGCGATTGAACTGAACATTCTGATTGCATGTTATGTGACATCAGAAATTTGAGAAACTTCATGCCTGTTGATAGCAATATGACAAAAAACAAGCTTTCTAAGAAGGAAGTTTGATATAAGAAAAATAGAAATAATAATACCCAGGGACAAGACTCTAATGGAATTGGTACGATTTCTTAAACCTTTGTAACTGTGCCATATTTACTATTTTTGTTTTCCCCTGCCTCCCAATGGCAATTTAAATTCAAATTATTCAAATGTTAAAGAATCTCTGTGCCTCTTTTGCTTAATTAAAAAGAATAAGTAAACTGGAAAGCTTGTATCTCACTCCACAGTCAGGATAAAATTGAAAATGGTATTTTTTTTTTTTTATTTGTTTTTATTTCTTTCTTTGATTGTGTTGGGTCTTAGTTGCAGCATGTGGGATCTACTTCCCTGACCAGGGATCGAACCCCAGGCCCCCTGCATGGGGAACATGGAGCCTTAGCCATTGGACCACCAGGGAAGTCCGAAAATGGTATTTTAAAAAAGAACAGGAAAGTAGGAAGATGTCTGGAGTTCTAAAGTAGGTAGAGAGATCCAAGCTAAAAAAGTAATATGGAGGCTTACCACTCACAGGTCTTCATTCACCCTCTCTTGTACTAAAATTTGAGCACTTACCAGTGTCTCTAGAGTGTGAGTAACCTGAGGCTACTACATTTCTCTTGTCATTTACCTACTATCTTGCAAAACTCAAAGTCTTGCC
The DNA here is from genome assembly GCF_033118175.1 of Dama dama. Taxonomy (NCBI): domain Eukaryota; kingdom Metazoa; phylum Chordata; class Mammalia; order Artiodactyla; family Cervidae; genus Dama; species Dama dama. The sequence continues at coordinate 63,615,506 of NC_083692.1, read as the reverse complement.
CAAAGAAATCTAATGTATCTTGAAGAGTTTGCAACATAATTCCAGCTCGACTCCTGTACCATTATCTACTGTTCTAAGTAAATCCAGTCCAGACTGATGAGGTTTTATTGCATCACCTGCAAGGAATTAACGTATCAAAGTTTTAAATAAATGCTTGTCATCTTTAGCAACACAAAACTACAGTTAACACTTCTGACTACAGCAGTTTCTCCACTCCTTCGAAGATGTAAAATGCACAGGTTTACATTATGACCAGATGTTTCAGCTGCTTCTAAAGTTTCCCTATCTTCCTACTTCTTATCATCCCAAACATATGCTTCCTCCTTTAAGAGGGTGAAATGAGGTTGAACTGTGACTTGGGTTAGAGAATGGTTGCAAGCACTGCCCTAGCTGATGGCCAAACCCTTATTCCAACTTCTTCCCCATCTGACTTTTATCTTCCAGCCCGTCTCTTCAGTCCCTGAGGTGGACTCTCATTTCTGGAGCTCACTCTGTTCTCTCATAAAACAAAACTCAAGTGTCTGCAGGGGTAAAATACTTTAAAAAGTGCTTTTATTAAAACTGCAAACCAAAGAAACATCAGAAAGAAGTGCACATCCCACACTTTTCTACATGCACTAATAAAAGACCAATCAATAAAACTCAACATCAAGCAGTGACCAGTATTTGAGTATTTTCTATGTTATCTCCCCACTAGGTGCCTGGGGATATCCAGAACATTCCCAAGTGTTGCCCCCTACCTCTTATCCTCCTCAGTCAGCTTTCTGCCTGCAGTCAGACTACTGACTCACATTTACTATCTCTGCCTTCTCATTTACCCCACCCCTCAAATATAAGGGAAAAGCGTAGATGCCGATATTAATTAATGGTATCGCTCTGACCTGAAATGTCTGAACATCCCTTTTTCACCTTTAAAAAACAACGGTAGAAGACGGGTTTCTCCACTGAGGACTGGGCCTGGGTTCTAAAGATACTACAGCGATGTGCTACCCACCGTATCTTGACATGAGTTGACAGTGGCAGCATTCCCTGCCACTATCAGACCCCACCCAGGCAGCTATGCAATACAACACTAGGTGCTGCGTCCTGGACTCCTATCGTCAGGAGGGGTTAACACTGAGTCTATCGGAAAATGGCTCGTCCTCCAAAACCCCCGTACCAGATCATCTAATAACATTACTATTTCTTTCCACATCAGGATAGAGACATGCTTGAACTTGTCAAGGCTAATAAATTACAAAGTCATTATATTCCAGAGAACTGGCCGGCAGGAATGTGAGTGATGACTAACTTTTTATTCTGTGGCTTCCATCCAGATCAATCCATACGACTCCCCATTCCTGTAGCTACCATAAAGGGTGAAGCCCCACATCCTCGTGAGCGCGGTAGGAAGGGACTGGGGTGGGGGGAGGTTACAAAAGGAACTGGCCTTCAGGGACTTACAGACGCCAGTTGCTGAGGGGTCTGCGGCAACTCCGTGCTGACTTCCATCCTCTCTGTGTCCCCAGCCTCCTCGTCCGCCATCTTGAGGGAAACTGACGCCCGCAGTTCCAGACCCCCCGCCAAAGGCGAGTGGAAACCTGTGGCCGGTCCCAGAGACAAGGGGCGACACTTTTACGACGGCCCCTGAAGTTGGGTTTGACGCAGAATCGAAGAGCGACTTCCGGTCCGCTTCCCGGAAGCAGGCGTCACGGCCGGTGTGACTGGAGGCTTCCCCTGTTTTCTTAGTCACTGGGCTGAGTGAATTAGTGTCCTGGTGGTTTCGATGTTGGGAACTGTTGGATCTACGAGGTAAAAAGCAAATTCAACGTCCATTATAAAAGAAAGAAAAAAAAAAAAAAACTGTAGAAGCTAAGTGACAACCTGCCATGGTTCTCTTTCTGGTCGGGTTGTTGTGGGTGTGTTTTGCTTCCAGAAGTACCTGCACTGGTTCTCCAGAGCCTACAAAAAATGGAAAAAAAAAAAAAAAACAAAACTCAAAGGTTAAGCTCTGTTTAGGAATGTAACCTGTGGCCACTTCCACATGCACGCAAGAAAGCTTGTACCCCAGCAGTTCTTGGGAGAGGTGGAAGAAATAACGAAAAATTGGAAACGTAGTCATTCATCGGTAGAGGAAAGACGAAATAAATCGTGGTATGTCCGCATTATGGAACATCACGTAGCTCTTAAAAACTACAGAGTATCTCTATGTAATACGGTAAAGATAAAGGGGAGGGGAAAGCAATCAAGTTGCCGCAAACCCTGTTTTGGCGCTTAGATACATTTTATATAGTTACTTTTTAAATGCGAAAGAAACAATGTTGAAAGGGAAGAGAGCAAACTATTAACGATTCTGAGAAACAGGAGAGTCTTCTGTAGTGTACTAAATTGTTGACAAATAAGTAACTTTAAAATGTATTTTTTAACAAAAGGAAAAAATAAAGCTAACGCTCTGGAAAGAATAAACAGTAGTTAACTATTTGGGAAAAGATTAAATTAGATCTTTATCTCAAATAGTATATAAAAATAAAGAATTGAGGTGTTAACTGCTTTAAGAAAGTAAGACGTAAATACATTTTATAGTATTGGGATGGAGAAGGTTTTTTAAAGCATGGCAGAAAAGGCAGAAAATATACAATATAGAAAATATTAAAAGGCAGAAAATAGAGACAAATAGTATAAAAAGACTGGGTGCATGAATGCATGCTAAGTGGCTTCAGTCGTGTCTGACTCTTTGCGACCCCATGGACAGCAGCCCACCAGGCTCCTCTGTCCATGGGATTTCCCAGGCAAGAATGCCATTTCCTTCTCCAAAAAGAGTGAGTAGGTAATTCCGAAAAAGATAGGCAATTTCATCAAAATTAAAAATTTACACATAAAAATAAATTAAGCAAATTTTAAAAGTGGAAAAAAAACCTGGGTAGAAATTCCTACACACTCAGACCAAAGGATACAATCCCAAGAAGGCTTCCAATTTTGAAAATGGACAACATACATAAGTACTCACCAATTTTTATAAATATATGAAAAAAAACCTAACTAGTAAGTAAATAAATGCAAATTAAGGAAAAATGGAATTCACTTACTGTCTATAAATTTGGTAACTTTTTTTTTTTTTCTTAAAGATAGTCACCATTGTTGATAAGTGGAAGGGTACTTGTATACTGTTATGTAAAATGCAAGTGTAAATTGGTAAACCTGCAGGAAAACAATGTGGCAATATTCAGGATTCTTTTTTTTTAAAATGTGTACTCCTTGGCTTGGTAGTTGCATTTCTAAGACTATATCCTGGAGAAATAATTCAGGATCAAGTGAAGTTTTAGCTACATCATTATTGGCAATGGAGAAAAATTACAAATAACTTAGATGCCCTCAATAAAGGACACTGGCTAAACTACAGTCACACATACAATGTAATACACTGCAGCCTTTAAAAGTACGGTAGAACATTGGTTCTTAAAGTGTGGTCCACAGACCCCATGAGGGTTCCTAAGATTGGAAAAGTTCGTGAGGTAAAAACTTTTTGTGGTAATGGTGAAGAAGTTATGTGCCTTTTTTAAAGAAAAAACATGTTGGTGTTTGTAATTACTGTTGCAGAAGCAATGGTGGGTGAAACTTGGCTGCAGCACAAAATAAAGGCAGTGACACCAACAGCAACTAGTCCCTGAAGTCACTAGTCATTTCTTCACCACCTTTCTTTCTCTTGCTTAAAAAGAATGGGGGTGGGGAGGGTGAGGAGCCTGTTTCCCTTAACAGTGTTCTTGATGCAACAGTAAAAATTATTAATTTTATTAAATCTCAATCTGTGAGTCTTCTAATAGTCTGTATAATGAACAGGGAAGTATACATAAAGCTTTTCTGCTATATCCAAAGTGTTACAGTTGACTTGAAGAGAAGCACTTCTGTGATGGAGTTGCTAGCTGAACCAGCCACCTTTATCATGGAACACTATATTTAAAACCACTGACAGGTAATCTATGGTTATTCAGACTTAGGTATTTGGCAGGCACTTTCTCAGATATGAACGAATACGCCTTTCTCTTCAAGGAAGATATTTTTTGTCTATAATAAAATTCTAGCTTTCAAGTGAATGTTTTGTGGAGAACTTGTGTCTGCCACTGTGAATTTGACAAAGTCTTAGTGAATTTGGTGGGATATTAAAACATAATATTGTGTAGTATTGTATAATGAAAAGTATTGACATTTGGAAGATCCATATAAGTCAATGAACCAGTATTTTCTAAATGACAAATACAGGATGTTATGAAATCCAGCATGGGTAAAAAAGATCTGTTCAAATTGCTAAATAGACCAGTAGAATTCAATGTTATGGAGTACAAAAATTTCAGATTCCACATTGAATTAATCTGTAAGATTTTGCTATTGGACCAGTTCTGGTGTAGCTTCAAAGAGTAATATCCACAGTTATCTGAAAACACACTCCTTCTTTTTCCAACTATGTATCTGTTTGAGGCCAGAGCTTCTTCATATCTTTGAACAAAAACAACATGTTACAGTAGATTGAATGAAGAAATAGATATGAGAACCCAATTGTCTTCCCTTAAAAAGATTTGCAAAAATGCGAAACATCGCCACACTTTTTGTTTGTTTTGGAAAACCTGTTTTTCATTTATAAATGTTATTTATTTTAACATAGATTGGCAGTTTATTTTAGACAAATTGTTATTTGTAAATTTTACTCAGTTTTAGTTTCTAATACAGTATATATCAACAGATCAACATAAACAGAAAAATTTTGAGTTACCTAAATTTTAAAGAGTATAAAAATATCTTGAGTCCGCAATTTGAGAGCCACTGTCATAGAGGCATTCTTACTGACTTGGGATGGTATTGGCCCAACATATTATTGTGTGGAAAAACCAAGTTGCTAAAACAGTATGATTCTATCTTGGTAAGACAAATGCACCTAGATATTTAATGAATACTAATCACCAAAATATTAATCTTAGTTACCCTGAGTTGCAAAATTGTGGAAATTTTATTTTTCTACTTTGTGTATTTTCTTGTTTTTCTTACAATAAGTGTTTATTACTTGTTTAAAATTTAAATCTACTTCTTTTTTAAGTTAGAAAAATTACTGAATACCCAGCTAGCTAACTAGATAGTAGATATAGACACCCAATCTATCCAGATCACAAATCTCCCTTGCCAATGTCTTCCCTGATCTAACCCATTGTAGTGGGGTCTTTGCCTCTTCTTGGAGGAACTAGTAGCTCTACAGCTTTAATTTGTTAGTTCCTTAAGTGCAGGAACCAAGCTATATACATAGAAATGTCAACTACTATGTTAAAGATTTTGATGCATGTTAAAGTTTAACTCTCGGGATGTCCCTGGTGGTCCAGTGGCTAAGACTCTGTGCTCCCGATGCCAAGGGCCAGGGTTCGGTCCCTGGTCAGGGAACTAGATCCCACATGCCACAAATAAGAGTTTGCATACTGCAATTAAAGATCCTGTGTGCCACAACTAAGACCCAGTGCAGCCAAATAAATAAATATTCAAAAATTATATACACACTCTCAAAAGAATCCTATAATGTTGTTCCTGTTATCACCATTGTACAGTCAAAGAAATTAAAGCTTGAACAAGGGAGATTACTTGTTCAAACCTGAAATTGGTGAGTAACAAAATGTAGATTCAAAACCTAGGTCTGGGGACTTCCTTGGTGGTGCAGTGGGTAAGACTCTGCTTGCCAGTGCAGGGGACATGGGTTCAATCCTTGGTCCGGGAAGATTTCACATACTGAGAAGCAACTAACTAAGCTCATGAGCCACAACTGTAGCCTGCACACCTAGAGCCTGTGCTCCACAACGAGAAGCCACTGCAGAGAAGCCCGCATACCACAGTGAAGAGTAGCCCTGCTCTCCACAACTAGAGAAAGCCCTCACAAAGCAATGAAGATCCAGCACAGCCAAAAAAGAAAAAAAAGAGCCCCAAACCTAGATCTGACTGGCTTCAAAAATTGTAACTTTGAGCACTTCAGTCTCCTACCTCCTATTTAAGAAAGAGACAAAAAGAAGGGAAGAAAGAAAGAGGGCAGAATAAAGAAATGTAAGTCTCTTTTACCACTTTCTATGTTATAAATGTCTTCATTAGGTATCTGGCACACATTTAACATCCTTGTGCATGTATATTAGACATTTTAGAGGGCATAATAAATCACAAGTTATATAAACTTAGATTTATCATTGCCTTTTCTGATCTAGACAAAGGTATGATTTGGCCTAGTTTAGAATAGAATTATGAATTTCTTTGATTCTTATAGAGAAACATACTTCTTTTTTTAAATTAATGTCGGTTCACAGTAACTTTTGTGAGTAAATAAGCTACACAATCATTTTTCAGGTCCCATTTTACTGTTTGAAGTGTTATCAACAACTGATACTTTCTGGATTCTCCAGGATGACATAGTTGGGACAGCCATGCTCAGAATGGTTTTCCTTAGACTCCTCATTTATGGGTTGTACTAGAGGTTTTCAACCCTGGTTACACATTCAGTTCAGTTCAGTCACTCAGTCTTTGCAACCCCATGGACTGCAGGCTTTCCTGTCCATCACCAACTACTAGAGCTTACTCAAACTCATGTCCATTGAGTCAGTGATGCCATCCAACCATCTCATCCTCTGTTGTCCCCTTCTCCTCCTGCCTTCAATCTTGCCCAGCATCAGGGTCTTTTCCAGTGAGTCAGAAATGGTTACACCTTAGGATCTTCCTAATACCGGGCTTCATTCTAGTGATTTTGATTTAATTAGAAAGGGGTGAAACTGGAGTGTTCATTTTTTTAAACCTCTCCCAAGTGATCTTAATGAGCAATCAGGAACCCTAAGTTGATTCCATTATATATGTATGCATTTTTTTTAAACTTTAAACATTTTATTTTGTATTGGGGTATAGTAGATTAACAATGCTGTGGTAGTTGTTTCAGGTGAATAGCAAAGGGACTTAGCCATATATACACACGTATCCATTCTCTTCCAACCCCCCCCCTTCCATCCAGGCTGGCACAACATTGAGCAGAGTTCCATGTGCTATACAATAAGTCTTTGTTGCTTATCCATTTTAAATATAGCAGTGTGTACATGACCTTCCCAAAGTCCCTAACTATCCTTTTCCCCATAAGTTCATTTTATGAGTCTGTGAGTCTGTTTTGTGAGTAAGTTCATTTGTATCATTTTTTTTTAGATTTCAGTTACAAGGGATGTCATATGATATTTCTCCTTCTCTGTATGACTTCATTCAGTATGACACTCTCTAGGTCCATCCATGTTGCTGCAAATGGCATTATTTCATTCTTTTTAATGGCTGAGTAATATTCCATTGTATATATGTACCGCATCTTGTTTACCCATTCTTCTGTTCCCTGCTAGCTCAGAGGTAAAGAATCCTCCAGCAATGCAGGGCGATTCTGTTTTAATGATCTCGTTCTCTGGAATATTTTCTTATATAGAATGATAGTAGCATCTGCATAACTCCTCCTGCCTGATACAAACCCTTGCTATTCCTCATTGAGATTAGGGAAGAGCGGTCTTCCTAGTTGGTCTCCTTACTTCCTCTTTGCTCAAATTTGTATTCTTAAATATAAATTTGATCATGTGACTTACCTCAGTGTATTAGGCAACTGCTCTATAGGCTAAAGTCTAACCCTTAAGCATGACATTCAAAGCCCTTCTCAAACTGGCTTGAAATGATTTTTGCTAGTCTTGCTTCTTTGACACCACTCATCTTAAACTATCGAACTGTGTTTCCCACACACTATACAGTCTCATGCTTTCTGTGGTTTTGCATAGGTTAGCTCTTTGGCCTAGAGCTCCCACTTCCTTCACAACTCTTGCTATAAAGAGATTTTGGTTAATTCTTTAGGGATCAGCTTATATAAGACTCCATCTGAGACGTTTTCTGATTCTGTCATTCTCCAGCAGGCATAATTTTCCCTCTGTGTTTTCATTGCACTTTAAATGGCTCTGTGGCAGCACTTAGCATGTGAGAGTTATCTAGATGCCTGTTGACCCTGCTAGACTGTGAGATTCTTGAGAACAGGAATTCTGTCTCAGCTTTGTATTCATTAGCACACAGTGGCTGCCTGCCACTGTGGATGGTCATATCATGGATGGTCAAAACTTATGGAAAAATCTCAGAAAAGATGAAAATACTACATGATGCAAATTACTATGATTTATAAATAGTTCTTAAAATACAATCTTAAAAATCAACTCATATCCACCGACAGATGAATGGATAAAGAAGTTGTGGTACATATACACAATGAGGTATTACTCAAACATGAAAAGGAACGCATTTGAGTCAGTTCTGATGAAGTAGATGAACCTAAAGCCTATTATACAGAGTGAAGTAAGTCAGAAAGAGAAAGATAAATATCGTTTACTAATGCATATATATGGAATCTAGAAAAATGGTACTGAAGAATTTATTTGCAGGGCAGCAGTGGAGAAACAGACATAGAGAATAGACTTATGGACATGGGGAGAGGGGAGGAGGGGGTGAGATGTATGGAAAGAGTAACATGGGAACTTACATTACCATATGTAAAATAGACAATGGGAATTTGCTGTGTGTCTCAGGAAACTCAAACAGGGGCTCTGTATCAACCTGGAGGGGTGAGATGGGGAGGAGATGGGAGGGAGGTTCAAAAGGGAGGGGATATGTGTATACCTATGACTGATTCATGTTGAGGTTTGACAGAAAACAAAATTCTGTAAAGCAATTATCCTTCAATTAAAAAAAAAGTCAACTCATAGAACATGCTGTGGTCCCACAATAATTTCCAAATCCAGCTTAGAAACTACCACTTATTATATTTATTTCATCATTAAAGGCTTCTTTCTAGGAATCTTAGAGTTTTCAGCCTGAGACCTTCTTAAAATGCAAGTTATTGAGAAGGATGACTTCCTATCAGTTTACCTTTTGATAGGGCTCAGTTTAACTGATGCCTAAAATTCAAGTTCTATGAATGGTGTTAGAGGTTGGGTTTCAAAAGACACTAACTCTGAAGCAGAGATTAGTATACAGGTTTATTAGGGAGATCAACACCTGTAGGAAGGAGAAAGAATGGGAAAGAAACATGATTAGGCTGAGGGAGAAGCTGACCTGCAATGCAATTTGAATGCAGGCCTCAGCCAACTCTCTGGTGATTTCTGAAGCTGAACTCATTCTTCAGAGTCAGGACCAGGGTGAGTAGGCCTTTGTATCTTCACATTGATCAGTCATTAGATGTGGGCAGCCCTGGCAAGAGGAGTTGCCTTGAGCAAGGCAGGCCTCTTCAGCAGAGGCAAATACTCCCTTCCTGCTGAGGCATTGCAGCCAGCAGCACTGCTATCAGTGAGGGAAGTAAGTCCTTTGTTCTTGAAGGGGGATTTGGGTGGCACATCGTGGTGCCAACACAGGAATGGTGAGAAAGCACTGATAAAAGACAGCTAAAAATGCCCAAAGGCAAATCTCACCTTCTTCAGTTTAGCCTATGGCCTTGGGAAACTGTGTGACCATGGAGACTGTGGGAACTCTAAATGCCTGGGATTTGAATCCTGAGTTCACCACTTCCCTGGTGACTTAGTTGGCAAAGAATCTGCCTGCAATATAGGAGACCTGGGTTCAGTCCCTGGGTCAGGTAGATCCCCTGGAGAAGGAAATGGCAGCCCACTCCTGTATTCTTGCCTGGAGAATTCCATGGACAGAGGAGCCTGGTGGGCTATAGTCCACAGGGTCACGAGTCAGACACAAATGAATGACTAACACTTGGCACTTTTCACTCACCACTTCCAGCCTACAAAGAATTAAGCAAGTCTAATAGAGTCTCTGAGCCTCAATTTTCTTACCTATAACTGTGTTGAAAAAAATTTCCCTGTTTAGGTAGTTGCATGAATTAAATAAGAAAACATATATGACACTTTGCCACTATCGAATGCCATACAGATATATCATGTTACAAATGTTTGATTTGTGGATGAATTAAGAAACTAAGTATCTGTTTATCTGTTCAAAAACTAGCAGGTAACAGAGAGGTAGTACAACTCTTATATCGTTTCCTCTTTAGCTCTTGCTCTGTATGCTCCATTGATCCAAGAGGCTTCCAAGATATCTACCTTAAGGTTTTTTTTTTTAATACTATATTTTGATGCAGTAAATTCCTTCCCTAAGAATGCATGTGAATTTGGTAGTATTATCTTGGGCCGGAGGAATTGTAATTGAATTATATGTGAGCTATTTCTGTATTAATGTTTTATAGGGATATAATTTATGGCCTTTATATATGAAGTGCTAAAGATGGGAGCTGATGATCTCAGAACAGAAGGCAGCTTAGGCACTCAGGAGCAGAATGGCAGAGGACAGATACAGAGGAGCTTAAGCTTTTGAGAGATGTGGGAAATGACAAACCCGAGCTGCTGATGACTGAAAGGGCTTGGGCTGTGAACCCATGAGAAAATCCATTAACCTCAAATGTATTGACTCATGTACTCTTTAAAACAGTTTTGAGAAGCAAATTTTGCTATAGTTCTCATTTTAGAGATAACAGTGGGTCAAAGAGGTTATTAGATTTGCCTAGTCAATAAAAAGTGACAGAGCTGACTTCAACACAGATTTCTCTGAGGTTCTTAGCCACAAGACTATATTGCCTGAAAAGTGTGACTTCAGCCTGAAACCAATGGGTACTCCTGGAGAAGAGATTGTGACAAAGGAAGGGCAATAGTGGAAAATAACTCTGTGAATAAAGTAATTACAGAAAGGACAGTGACTTAAAAGACCTGGGTAGGTGGGGTGAATCATGTAGATAAAAAACCAGGGAGACCCAAAAAAGGCTGCACAGGATTTAAATGAATGTGTTATTTTTACCGAAAATTTTCTGAAACTGCTTTATTGTTTCAGTAAGGCTACAACTGAAGGTAGAGGATGAAAAAGATGAGAACACAATAATGTTTCTTTGGGTGGGGGGAGAAAAAGGAAGAGAGGAAGAATTGAGTGAAAGAAGTGGAGATGAGGCATGAAGAAAGCAAGGACTTGTGACCTGCATTGAAGGCAAATGGAGTTGGATAATAGAAGAGTCTAATGACCTTCCGGGCACAAGACAAAATAAGAAGGCAAAAGGAGAAGACAAGAAGGTGAAGTGAGCAGACGAGAGAAAGGAAAAGGGGGATGAATGAAAATTAGTGGAGATAGAGAAGATAAACTCTTAACAAACTCATAAAGACATAAAGTAGGATAGTGGCTATTAGTGGCTCAGGGGTAGGGAGGGAAGAAGGAGGAATTAATGTTTAATGGTTACACATTTTCAGTTTGGAATGCTGAAGAGTTCTGAAGAAGGAAGGAGGTGATGGTTACACAACAAAGTGAATGTATTCAATGCCACTGAATTGTACACTTAAACATTGTCCAGGTGTGAGCTCAGTCACTTAGTCATATCTTACTCTTTGTGTCCCCATGGCCTGTGGCCTGCCAGGCTTCTCTGCCCATGGAATTTTCTAGGCAGGAATACTGGGGTAGGGTGCCACTTCCTACTCCAGGGGTTCTTCCCGACCCAGGGATCGAACCCATGTCTCTTGTGTCTCCTGCATTGGCAGGCATATTCTTTATCACTGGCACCATCTGGAAAGCCCTTAAATATTGTTAAGGTGTGTAAAACAAGGAATGTTACCAACCATTCCAGTTTGACAAGGATTAAGTTGCAACCCACTGCAGTTTCCAACCCTGAAGGGAATTTAAAATGGAGAAAATAGGAAACATTCTGTGCTTTGGATATAAGGACACCTAGATAGTTAAGATGCATCTCTAAGGGAAGCTTTCAATGACCCCAGATTCTTGCATCTTCCCACATTTGGAAAAGCACTAAAATCACTCCCTTGAAATATCTGTTCTTTTTGATTAGCAGTGATCTTTTTATGACTGACTACATGTTTTTCACAGCAAAACATTCACATATATACTGACTACTTCCTTGCTTCTTCACAGCAGTTTCTTAGAGCTATCTGAGATGCTGTCTCTTGGGCTATGATTCTCAGTAATGTCTGTGAACAAAGCTGAAACTTACTGCTCTCAGGTTGTTTGAGTTTTTCAGTCAGCAGATATATAATGTGTTCAAGAGTCCTGGGTTTGATCCCAGGGTGGGAAAGATCCCATAGAGAAGAGAATGGCTACCCATTCCAGTATTCTTGCCTGGGAAATTCCATGGACAGAGGAGCCTAGTGGGCTATAAGTCCATGGGGTCACAAAGAGTTGGACATGACTGAGCAGTTATCACAGGTATTTATCACAATTTTGAAAACAATTAAAAAAATCTTTATAAACACAAACTTCTTTAGATTATACTACTTTAACTCTCTATGGGAATTGAAACCATGCCCCACAGTGACAGGAATAGACTAGTGTAGTTATAAAGGTAGTTGTAGAAGTCCCAGTAGGGGTCTATAGGTAGAGAGGGAAACCTAGGGAACTTCGGGAGACCACTCTAAGTTAATGATAGCTCAGGAAAGGTATTGGAACCTCATGGAGTGAAGCAGGCTTGACTTCACTTGAATCCATAAATAAAAGCATGAGATATATCTCAGGTCATTAGGTGAAAGAAAAAAATGTTACCACCCTTTTACTGATTTGAATCTGCATGATGATAGTCCTAGTTTGACCTCATAGGGTCAGACACCCTCATGCCCAATATGAAGGAGGAGTTAGTGATGTAAACCTGACGTCTATCTGAAGAATGAGGAAGAAGGCAGTCTTTTCCCCTGCCCTGCTTTCCTTTGATTGTAAAATTGTAGTGCTTGCCTGGAAAATCCCATGGGCAGAGGATCCTGGTAGGCTATAGTCCATGTGGTTGCAAAGAGTTGGACACGGCTGAGTGAGTTCACTTTCACTTTAGCTGGATAGAGCCTCTTGCCTGCCCACTTGCATCTCTTACAAGCTTCCTATATTAATAAATCTACTTCTTGCCATCACTTTGCCTCTTGCTAAAGTCCTTCTGCACTGGGAATCAAAGAACATGAGTCTCAGTAAGTCCAGACACGAGGTGAGTGATTCTAATTAAAAGACCATGGGTTCAAGTCCCAGTCTGGGTTTAGACTAGGTTTAGTCCCAGTCAGAGATGCACAGTTTCAACAGAGTTAACAGAAGTGGATAACTAATAAAAATTGTTGAGCTTGTCTTACAGAACAGCAGATGTGGTAACAGTTTGTTAAAACTGCTCTGCTTGTAAATGGCCTTCATTGATTAAAGTCTCTTTCTTGTTAATTGCACCCTCTCCTAGCTTCACACAGCCCAGTTATTTTACAGGAACTTGGAGTTAGCTCTTGCCCAGTGCAAGCTAGCCCTGGACTGGTTAGGTCCATTGACCTTTAAAACTCAGGGTGGGCAAGTATTGGATAAATAGCCTCTTGATATCAGTTCAGTTCAGTTCAGTTGCTCAGTCGTGTCCGACTCTCTGCGACCCCATGAACCACAGCACGCCAGGCCTCCCTGTCCATCACCAACTTCCACAGTCTATCCAAACCCATGTCCATCGAGTCGGTGATGTCATCCAACCATCTCATCCTCTGTCGTCCCCGTCTCCTCCTGCCCTCAATCTTTCCCAGCATCAGGGTCTTTTCAAATGAGTCAGCTCTTCACATGAGGTGGCCAAAGGATTGGAGTTTCAGCTTCAACATCAGTCCTTCCAATGAACACCCAGGACTGATCTCCTGTAGGATGGACCAGTTGGATCTTCTTGCAGTCCAAGGGACTCTCAAGAGTTCTCCAACACCACAGTTCAAAAGCATCAATTCTTCGGTGCTCAGCTTTCTTTACAGTCCAACTCTCACATCCATACATGATCACTGGAAAAACCATAGCCTTGACTAGAAGGACCTTTGTTGGCAAAATAATGTCTCTGCTTTTCAATATGCTGTCTAGGTTGGTCATAACTTTCCTTCCAAGGAGTAAGTGTCTTTTAATTTCATGGCTGCAATCACCATCTGAAGTGATTTTTGGAGCCCAGAATAATAAAGTCAGCCACTGTTTCCACTGTTTCCCCATCTATTCAGATGGCTGGAAAACTCCACCTTCCAGTCATGCAAAGCAGTTCCATTTTCAATATGCAGAAACATGTAACCCAGATGCAGCTGCACAGAATACATATTACCTCACCTTTTCCCCTACCTCCAACCACCTCTCCCCATGCTTGAGACCACCCTGCTAATCCCATAATATCACCACCCCCCCCCCCCCCCCGCCCCCCGCCCGCCTCCGCCTTTGTGAGGCAGATCTGAGACTTGTTCTCCCGTCTCCTCGCCTGGCTGCCTTGTGAACCAACTCTTTCTCAATCTAAACCTCAGAGGCTCAGTGTTTGGCTTACCGTGTGTCAAGCAAATGGATCTCACTGAGTAATAAGATGACTTCAAAGATCAATGACTTAATACAATTTCAGATTTTAAAATAAGGTTAGTTTAAGAAATAGTGATCTGATGATAAATTTTACAACTCATGTTTATGAATCACATAGTTCAACATGAGTATTGTTGACTGTGTATCTTGTATTGTGAAATACCCAAGTGATAAATTTTCCCTTTAGTTCTGGGAAATTTTGTTTTCATGGTGAATTGCTGCTGGCTAACTTTATGAGATTACAAGAAATCTAGCTTTCTCCTTTGGCTATCAGGAACTGAGAACTAACTTTTATACTAATTTGTAGTGATTAGCTGGTCAAATCAGTATGTCTCTGGAGAATTACCATCATTAAATAAATAAATTCCTGTTTCTTGTTAAAATTAATTAATTTTTAAAGAATGAAGCAAAGATGAATACTTTTAAGGATAAAAGGTACACTTCACAGAGAAGATAGACATCATAAGCCATTAGACACCTAACAACAAAGAAACAAAGATACATAAGGCAAAAATCAGAAGAAATGTAAGGGAAAAGAAAAAAATATATAATTGTAGTGAGACACATTAACATTTCTCTGAGAATATTATCAAGTGCAGAAAAAACAAGAATAGAAGCATCTAGAGTGATACCATTAATAATTTAAATATAATAGATTTCTACTTATATTAATCATA
Organism: Dama dama; assembly: GCF_033118175.1. Taxonomy (NCBI): domain Eukaryota; kingdom Metazoa; phylum Chordata; class Mammalia; order Artiodactyla; family Cervidae; genus Dama; species Dama dama. The sequence continues at coordinate 63,600,474 of NC_083692.1, read as the reverse complement.
TTCAACACAAATATATTTAAAATTTTGTATCTTATACGTTGTTATTAGATGTCCCTAGGACATTTAGAAAAACTGGTAAAAAGATAAACATTACTAAATTTTGAAATGTAGAATTCTTTTTTTTGGTGTGTGATTTAGTTACATATACACATATATTTGAAATTATTTTCCATTATAGGTTCTTACAAATATTGATTATAGTTCCCTGTGTTATACAGTAAACCTCTGTTGTTTGTTGCATATCAATTTTTTAAAAATTAGAAATCTAGCAGTCTCTTCATACTGAGTCAAACAAGTGAAGTAAAAATGTCATAAATTTTTGAGTTAGGCAAAATTTCTTAAGTTTGCTAAAATATATATATTATACATATTATATATGTGTATACAAAAGCTTTTCTACTATGATTGATAAAGGCTTAAGAAGGAACATCAAAAAGAAAAAAAAGAAATGGAGAAATTGGAACACATAAACTAAATGAAATGGGAGAACTGAGTATGAAATAGAAAAAGTGAAACAAAGTAGATAAAAGTAAAAATTCTCATATAGTCCAGTTGTTTTTAAACATGGCTGCTCATTAGAAACATATCTGGAGCTCTGGCCAAAAAAAAAAAAAAAAAAAAAAAAAACCTGGACATTACTATTTTTCAAAAAATTCCAAGATAATTTTGATATGCATCTGGATTTGAAAAAGTGATTGCAGGTTTTTCTATTAAATAGTAGTTTTGGTGATAATAGAATTCTATTATGTTTTTGTTGACCAATCATGATACAATGGTATTAAGTGAGTAATCGTTACATAATCACAATTGTAAAATATGTTTATCAGTTTTCACAATCAATAGACAAAACATAAAAGATAATTACAATTGCAAGCATAATGGGAACATGATTAACCTAACCATATAAAATAATCACATACAATTTGGGGGGTCAAGCAGAGTGATGTGGTGAGTGGCAGTGCATATGTGCACATGTTCAGTCTAAGTCAGTCTGTGTCTTATGATGGGCGCATTCAATCTATTTACATTTAAGGTAATATCAATATGTATAATCCTAGTGAAAGTGAAAGTGTTAGTCAATCAGTCGTGTCCGACTGTTTGCGACCCCATGGTCTGTCCATGGAAATTCTCTAGGCAAGAATACTGGAGTGGGTTGCTATTCCCTTCTCCAGACTATCTTTGCCACCCAGTGACTGAACCTGGGTCTCCCTTGCAGGCAGATTCTTTACCATCTGAGCTACCAGGGAAGCCCCCTGGTAATAATTTTATTACTGTTTTCTTAATTGTTTTGGGTTTATTTTCTGTAGTTCGATCTTTTCGTTTTCTTGTTTCCTGCGTAGAGAAGTTCCTTTAGCATTTGTTGTAAAGCTAGTTTGGTAGTGCTGGGTTCTCTTAACTTTTGCTTGTCTGGAAAGCTTTTGATTTCTCCAACAAATATGAAGGTGACTCTTGCTGGGTAGAGTATTCTTGGCTGTAGTTTCTTCCCTTTCATCACTTTAAATATATCATGCCATTCTCTTCTGGCTTGTAGAGTTTCTGCTGAGAAATCCGCTGGTAGCCTGATGGGAGTTTCCTTGTATGTTTTTTGTCATTTTCCCCTTATTGCTTTTAATATTTGATCTCTGTCTTTAATTTTTATCAGTTTGATTTCTATGTGTCTCGGTGTGTCCCTCCTTGGGTTTGTCCTGCTTGGGACTCTCTGTGCTTCCTGGACTTGGTCAACTATTTCCTTCCCCATGTTAGGGAACTTTTCAGCTATTATCTCTTCAGATATTTTTTCGGGTCCTTTCTCTCTCTCTTCTCCTTCTGGGGCCCCTAAAATGTGAATGTTTGTGTGTTTAATGTTGTCCCAGAGGTCTCTTAGGCTGTCTTCATTTCTTTTCATTCTTTTTTCTATATTCTGTTCTGCATCAGTGATTTCCATCATTCTGTCCTCCAGGTCGTTTATTCTTTTTTCTGCCTCAGTTATTCTGCTATTGATTCCTTCTAGTGTATTATTCATCTCTGTTTGTTTGTTCTTTACTTCTTCTAGGTCTTTGGTAAGCATTTCTTGCATCTTCTCAATCTTTGCCTCCATTCTTTTTCCAAGATCCCGAATCATCTTCACTATCTTTATTCTGAATTCTGTTTCTGGAAGGTTGCATATTTCCACCTCATTTAGTTGTTCTTCTGGGGTTTTACCTTGCCCCTTCATCTGGGACATAAATTTCTGCTTTTTCATGCTGATTAACTCTCTGTACTGTGGCTTCCATTTTAGTTGCTGTGGGACTGTGTTTCTTTTTGCTTCTTCTGTCTGCCCTCTGATGGAGGAGGCTAAGAGGCTTGTGTAAACTTCCTGATGGGAGGGACTGGTGGTGCAAAAAACTGGGTCTTGCTCTGGTGGGGAGGGCCTGGCTCAGTGAAGCTTTAATCCAATTGTCTCTGGATTTATTTAATCCAGAGGTTGCACTACAATCCTTGCCTGGTAGTTTTTTTGGCCTGAGGTGACCCAGCCCCCATGGTCGCCATGGTTGGGTTAATGGCAACCTCCAAGAGGGTTTATGCCAAGCATTCCCAGAATGCTGCTGCCAGTGCCCTTGTCCCTGTGGTGAACCTCTGCTGACCCACACCTCCACAGGAGACCCTCCAACACCAGCAGGTAGCTTTGGTTCAGTCTTTTGTGGAGTCACTGCTCCTTTCCTGAGTTTTGGTGGGCGCAAGGTTTTGTTTGTGCCCTCCAAGATTGGAGTCTCTCTTTCCCCAGTCCCGTGGAAGTCTTGTAATCGAATCCCGTGGGCCTTCAAGGTCAGATTCCCTGGGGATTCTTAGTCCCTTTGTTGGATCCCCAGGCTGGGAAGCCTGACATTGGGTTCAGAACCTTCATAACAGTGGAGAACTTCTTTGGTATTATTGCTATCCAGTTTGTGGGTCACCCACTTGGCGGGTATGGGATTTGATTTTATTGTTGTTGTGTCCCTTCTACCATCTTGTTGCAGCTTCTTTGTCTTTGTAGATGGGGGAGCTTTGGTAGGTTCCAGTGTCCTCCTGTTGATGGTAGTTCAACAGTTAGTTGTGATTTTGATGCTCTTGCAGGAGGATATGAGTGCACATCCTTCCACTCCACCATCTCCTAACTCTGTTCACTTTTGTTACTGAACAAATTTCATATTCACTGATGCACAGTGAGGCCAAGTAAATCGAAATATTGGGACTCAGAGCAGAGAAAGGATTTTTGCAGGGTCAAGCAAGGAGAATGGGTGACTCATGCTCAAAACCCCTGAACTCCCTGTTGGTTTGGGGGGAAGAGTTCTTATAGGCAAAATTTGGGATGAGGGCTGTAGGATGTGTGGGTTTCTTCTGATTGGTTGGTGGTGAAGTAACAGGGCAGTATTCCAGGAATCTTGAGCTCCCATCTGAATTTACCATCCTCCACCAGGGTGGGAGCCTTAGTTCCTAAAGAGGAACTCAAAGGTATTGTTATGTATATATTTCTTCATGAGGAACCACGACCTTGGAACTCAGGGGAAGTCAAGGAGGCTGAATGGAGCCTGTTTCCTAAAACAAGAAACAGACACAGGAGGCTATTGTACCCCAGAGGGCCCCATAAGGTCCTGCTCTGTTTCACTTCAAACACCTTGAGTGAAGCAGCTTCACTCAGTGTAATTCAGTACCTGAAATTCAAACTGCTGGCCTTTGTAACTTTAAACCATGTTTCTCTGCCCAAAATGTCCGTTCCTATCCATCACATAACTTCTTGTTGTATTCCATTTCTTGAAAATGATTTTCATATCCTTGAGGTCTTGTTGTTGTTGTTCAATCACCCAGTCGTGTCTGACTCTTTGCAACCCCATAGACTGTAAAACCTCTCCAAATGCATTTTTTTATTAGCTACATTGCCTGTATTTTAAATCAGATTATCTGAATCATGTCTTCTAAATTTGCTCTAAAGATGCCTATCTAGATGTTTTTCAGTAGAGCAGTGTTGTGAGTGTGTGGATGCTCAGTCATGTCTGACTCTTTGCAACCCCATGGACTGTAGCCCACCAGGCTCCTCTGTGCATGAGGTTTTCCAGGCAAAGAAAACCTGGAAGGGTTTTCATTTCCTACTAAACCCTTTCCTAAAAGGGTTACCATTTCCTACTCCAGGAGATCTTCCCTATCTAGGGATCAAACCCACGTCTCCTGTCTCCTGCATTGGCAGGCAGATTTTTACCACTGCACCACTTGGGAATCCCCTAAATTCTGTTAGTTAAAAGCCACACAGTCTATGGTATTCTGTTATAGCAGCTTGAATGGACTAAGACGTCCATGTTGTGTATGTGTATGCTCAGTTGTGTTCAACTCTTTGAGACCCCCATGGACTGTAGCCTGCCAGGCTTCTCTGTCCATGGGATTCTCCAGGCAAGAATAATGGAGTGGATTACTGTTTCCTTCTCCAGGGCATTTTCCTGACACAGGGATTGAACCTGCATCTCCTCTGTCTCCTGCATTGCAGGTTGATTCTTTACCACTGGGTACAGTGTTAGACAAAATCAGAAACTTTATTCATATATGTCTTAACACATACAGTATAGCCCTAGTTTTTTTTCATCACTAAAGTTCCAAATTTTAGCACTAACTTTTAACTGTATTCTTTAACTGTGTTCTTCCTTCAAATATCCAACTGAAACTGCGTAACTCAGATTGGGACTTGAACCCACATTCTTATGACTGAGATCACACTGATGATCTGAGTCCTGGTCTTAGGACTTAATGAAACTCAGCTTCTTGATGTCTCATGGCAGAAATAATTCAGTGAGAGACAAAGTAATAGGTAGAAATTGCTAGGCAGTCAGTGTAGGACTCTGAGACCTCATTCTTGTTTTCAATAAACATCTTGCTCCATTAACCTAAAGCTATACCCTTTGTCCCAAATTCCTGGAATGTGTCCTTGGTCTGATAAATTATCAGGACTCAGATCCAGGTAAAGGCAGTAATTAACTTCTATCCCATATACCTGAGGGAAAAACAACTAGTGATCATTAATCTTTAGCCCATATATCTGGTCCGTTGTAAAATGGCTGAAAGTGAAAGTGAACGTCACTCAGTCATGTCTGACTCTTTGCGACCCTATGGAGTATGCAGTCCATGGAATTCTCCAGGCCAGAATACTGGACTGGGTAGCCTTTCCCTTCTCCAGGGGATATTCCCAACCCAGGGATCAAACCCAGGTCTGCCACATTGCAGGCGGATTCTTTACCAGCTGAGCTACAAGAGAAGTCCAAGAATATTGGAGTGGGCAGCCTATTCCTTCTCCAGATGATCTTCCTGACCCAGGAATCAAACTGGGGTCTCCTGCATTGCAGGTGGATTCTTTACCAACTGAGCTATCAGGGAAGCCTATAAAATGGCTAGGGGGCGTAAAAAAGAGAGGCAACTAAATACGAGGATCAGGAGAAGCCATAAAGATGTTAAGCTAAACATTGTGACCTTTAAACTGATTGGTTAAAAATGATGTATTTTAAGCACAGGAGCCAACCAAAAATGTACAGATTAATACTGGTAAGGATATAAACTGCTGTAAATCTCACCTTTTGGGGTCTCTTTACCTGCCCTCAGTGTCTGTGCCGAGAGCTTTGTACTTTCCTTCTCTTTAATAAATCCTATTTGCTTACTACTGTGAGTGTTTGTGTGTTCGTGAAGTTCATTCTTTGGCTCCATGAATAAGAACTTGGATTCCTGTTTCAGTAGGTAAGAAATGGATTTATTTAGAGAGAAACACACTCCACAGACAGAATATAGGCCATCATAGAAGGCAAGGGCAGCACCAGGATATGGGGTTGCCAACTTTTATAGGGACAGGTAATTTCATAGATTAGTGAGTGGGAGGAGTATTCTAGCTATTTGGTTGAAGGGATGGGGATTTCCAGGAATTGGGCCACCACCTACTTTTTGATCTTTATAGTCAGCCTTAGTCATTGTGCCTGTGGGTGTGTCACTTAGCTTGTTGATGTGTTACGTTGAGCATATACTGAGGTTCAAGGTCTAGCAGAAGTTGACTCATTTGCCATCTTGGACCTCAGTTCAGTACAGTCACTCAGTCGTCTCTGACTCTTTTCGACCCCATGGACTGCAGCACGTCAGGCTTCGCTGTCCACCACCAACTCCCAGAGCTTACTCAAACTCATGTCCATAGAGTCAGTAACGCCATCCAACCATCTCATCCTCTATTGTCCCCTTCTCCTCATGCCTTCAATCTTTCCCAACATCAGGGTCTTTTCCATTCAGTCAGTTCTTCACATCAGGTGGCCAAAGTATTAGAGTTTCAGCTTCAGCATCAGTTCTTCCAATGAATATTCAGGACTAATTTCCTTTAGGATAGACTGGTTGGATCTCCTCGCAGTCCAAGGGACTCTCAAGAGTCTTCTCCAACACCACAGTTCAAAAGCATTAATTCTTCAGTGCTCAGCTTTATTTATAGTCCAACACTCATGAAAAGACCCTGATGCTGGGAAAGATTGAAGACGGGAGCAAGTGGGGATGACAGAAGATGAGATGGTTGGATAGCATCACCAACTCAATGGACATGAGTTTGAGTAAATCCTGGGAGTTGGTGATGGACAGGAAGGCCTAGCGTGCTGCGGTCCATGGGGTCGCAAAGAGCTGGACACAACTGAGTGACTGAACTGGACTGAACTGAACTCTCACATCCACACATGACTACTGGAAAAACCAAAGCTTTGACTAGATGGACCTTTGTTGGCAAAGTAATATCTCTGCTTTTTAATATGCTGTCTAGGTTGGTCATAGCTTTTCTTTCAAGGAGCAAGTGTCTTTTGATTTCATGCCTGCAGTCACCATGTGCAGTAATTTTGGAGCCCCCCCAAAATAAATTCTGTCACTGTTTCCACTGTTTCCCCATCTATTTGCCATGCACTGATGGGACCAGATGCCATGATCTTAGTTTTCTGAATGTTGAGCTTTAAGCCAATTTTTGCACTCTCCTCCTTCACTTTCATCAAGAGGCTAGTTCTTTGCTTTCTGTCAAAAAGGTGGTGTATTCTGCATATCTGAGGTTATTGATATTTCTCCCAGCAGTCTTGATTCCAGCTTATGTTTCCTCCTGTCCAGCATTTCTCATGATGTACTCTGCATATAAGTTAAATAAGCAGGGTGACAATATACAGCTTTGATGTACTCCTTTCCCAATTTGGAACCAGTCTGTTGTTCCATGTCCAGTTCTAACAGTTACTTCTTGTCCTGCATACAGATTTCTCAGGAGGCAGATCAGGTGGTTTGGTATTCCCATCTCTTTAAGAATTTCCCACAGTTTGCTGTGATCCACACAGTCAAAGGCTTTGGCGTAATCAACAAAGCAGAAATGGATGTTTTTCTGGAACTCTCTTGCTTTTTCAATGATCCAACGGATGTTGGCAATTTGATCTCTGGTTCCTCTGCCTTTTCTAAATCCAGTTTGAACATCTGGAATTTCATGGTTCAAGTACTATTGAAGCTTGGCTTGGAGAATTTTGAGCATTACTTTGCTGACATGTGAGATGAGTGCAATTGTGTGGTAGTTTGAGCATTCTTTGTCTTTGCCTTTCTTAGGGATTGGAATGAAAACTGACCTTTTCCAGTCCTGTGGCCACTGCTGAGTTTTCCACATTTGCTGGCATGTTGAGTGCAGCACTTTAACAGCATCTTTTAGGATCTCCTAAAAGATCTTGGATCTAGTTGTTTCTTATCAGTTTATGTCATGTCTTGTGGCTATGTCAATACTTGTAAAGTTTGTTTCTGCCACATCCCTCTTGTTTCACAATCAGTCAAATTGTGTAGTTTCTATCTTTACAGTCCTTCATTTCTAATCTCAGTGTCCCACTCTTTTTACATCAGGGCTTTGTAATTACCCACTACCTGGATGTCTTGGTCCCTTCCCCAGTGACTCAGCAGTAAAGAATTTGCCTGCAATGAGGTAGACACAGGAGACACAGTTTCCATCTCTGGGTTGGGAAGATCTCTGGGAGGAGGAAATGGCAACTCATTCCAGTATTCTTGCCTGGAAAATCCAATGGACAGAGGAGCCTGGCCAACTACAGTCCATGGAGTCAAAAAAGAGTTGGACATGACTTTGCACACACACACACACACACACACACACACACACACACACGCACGCACACACGCACACACCACAGATGTCTTTGTCCATTCAGGCTGCTATAACAGTATCACAGACTGAGTCGTTTTTAACTAACAAATTTATTTCTCACTGTTCTGTAGGGTGGAAATTTAAGATCAGGGTGCCAGCTTGGTCATGTTCTGGTGAAGACAGTCTTCCAGGTTGCAGACTGCTGACTTATTGCTGTGTCCTTAAACTTGGGTGGCCACAGTCTGCAGTGGCTTGAAGCAGGACTTTGGTTCCTCAGCAGGAATTGAAGTCAGGGTATGGCAGTGAGATCCCTGAATCCTCACCACTAGACCAGCAGAACCAGTGGCCAGTAACAAAGCCTTGGCCAGTAGGCTTTGTAGAAATGAATTTCCACAAAGAGATGGAAAGTAGTGAAGCAAAGTAATGTGTTTAGAGAGGAAAGAGTACATTTGGATAGACACACGTGAGTGGTCTCAAAGAGAGAGTCATGCCCTCCTGGTAGTTTGAATCACTTATATGGGGCATTTCTTCCCAGTTTCCTCTGGCCAATCATCTTGCTTTATCTGGGTTTGAGTCCATATTTGGTTTACCTCAGGGTCCTCCCATGTGTGGAGTTTCCCTGGTGGTTCAGTAGTAAAGAATCCACCTCCACTGTCAGAGATGGTTCAATCCCAGGGTTTGGAAGTTCCCCTGGAGAAGGAAATGGCAACCCACTCCAGTCTTCCTGCCTAGGAATCCCACACACAGAGGAGCCTGGTGAGCTACAGTCCATGGGGTTGTAAAAGAGTGAGACACTGCTTGGCGCCTAAGCAACAATGCCTAGCCCATAAGAAGTATTTTTAATTGTATTAAACGAAAGGCACACCACTGTTGTGGAGCATTATATAATCAAGCGCACATGAAATCAGGTTTAAGAAAAAAATTTTCTCACGAAGTATATGGATGAAATCTATAGGAAACTTACAGCGACGTTGTTGATAATCAGAAGGGACCAGAGGAAGCCACCTGCCACATTTGCACAACGATTTAAAAAGCGTCCTCATATAAACTTTGGTTCTCACAACAACCCTGCAAAGTACGCTCTAGAGGTATTATTAACTCTGGTTTACAAGGAAACCCACCACCTAGGTCAAGCGTGATTGACTAAGGCGGAGCCGGGACGCTCTCCTCCGCCTCCCTGACCTAGGATCCTTCCCTGCCGCGCCTAGGCAGCCGCGAGCGGCGCTGGGGGACTCGGTTTCCTTTTCTTCCCCTGTATCATATTTGCAACCCCATCCTGAAGCCCGCCAGCAGGTGCACGTCCAGGCGCAGGTGCGGGCGGCGGCCGACCAGCCCGGCGCCCTAGGCCGCGCGACCATAGAGTCCGGAAGTGCAGCCCCAGCTGTTCCCTGCGGGCGCCGCTCGGTCCCAGCCCCGGCCACGCACACGAGGGCCGCGCTCCGGCGGGCTGAATGGCCGCAGGGCTGGCCGTCAGGGTGGTCGCCGGACTGGCGGCCGCGGCCTTGGCGGCAGTGTTCTTGGAACACTACGGCCTGGCCGGCCGGTCTTCACCACTGCCCCAGCCCCGCAGTCCCCGGCGCCCGCACCCTGCGCCGGGCCCCGGAGCCGGCAACATCTTCTGGGGTCTGCAGGTGACGCATAGGGCGCCCAGGCTGGGGTGGTGGTGGTGGGGCGCATGGGGTTTCAGGGCGGGCACCAAGCGGCATGAGACGCCAGCAGGGTCCACGCGGGCGCGACCCGCTCCTGTCCCGGCCCAGTCTCTGCGCTGGGGGCGGAGTGGTGGTGCTGCTGCTGCTCGAGCTTGGTCCTCCCCTGGGGGATCGTGAGTGCTCTGAGTCTTTGCCTTTTTCTTCCGCCGGAGAGAGCCCCTGGGTCGTCTCGGTCTGTGCTGCCTCTTCCTGACGCAGATCTCTCTGTTCAATACCCGCTTTCTGCAGATATCCGACATTCACCTGAGCAGGTTTCGCGATCCAGGCAGAGCTGTAGACTTAGAGACGTTCTGTTCTGAAACTGTTGACATCATTCAACCAGCTCTCGTCCTAGCAACAGGTAGGGACGATTGCGTGCTGTCCTGTTGTCCTGTGGTTCCAATGGTAGAATGCAACCAGTGCTGCGACCTTTTAACTGAGGGACGTTAGGAAAACTCCAGCTGCAGCCTCAGGTGAGCCCTCCTCCTGTAGAGGAGATGGGATATTGTAATTTCCTTTGCCTGTGGATAACTGAGTCAAGATCCGGGCTAAGTGACTTGCCGTAGCAAGGTTTCGTCCTAGCGATAGAAGCAAGGCACGTGATTCTCATGTAAGTGTTCTGTCTGCTCTATCTGTATCTGTTTTGTCCTACTTCTAGATTTGAGAGAGAATTAAGGAAAGCCCTTTAACCAGGAATGAAAAGTTCTCATCCTTCTCCTCGTATTCTTGTTCCTTTCTTTTTTTTTTAATTAAACTTTTCCATTTTCTTTGCAGTATTAATCGATCTTATACCGGCAGTTGTTTGACGGACCCTTTTTTTTTTTTCACCCCTTCCTACTTCTGTGACTTGGTTCCCTGGAGTGTTCAAACCCCAAACCCTTTGCTTCCAACTGTGTTAACGAAGAAGCTAAAGGAGCGTCTATCCTGGCCCTTGGGGAATTCATCTTCCACCCACCTTACAGAAACATTTCTGCCGATATGATGAAGCCCTCATTTTATGGATGATCTCAATTTCAAATGCTTAATTTCCTAGAAATTTTCTATTTCATTTTCCAAGCTACACCTTCCAGATTTTCTTGCTGTAGAATTAATACTTTGTTAGATCACATTTCCTGATTTGGGGTTTGGAAAATTAGGTTGCCATAGATATTAGGCAACTGCCCAAAGTGTTGGCATTTATTGTTAAAGAGTTTTCATTTTATCAGAGTTTCAAGATGCATTTTTACGGCTCTCTTTAAAGGTGTAGTTTTCACAACCCATTTCCAATGTAACAGGAGGTCAACTAGGCACTTATTGACCTATAAGAAACAAAAAATTCATGCTGAGGATCTTGTTTTATTTTTTTTAGGCTGCACTATGTGGCATATGAGATCTTAGGTCTCCAAGCAGGAATGGAACCTGTGCCCCTCCATTGGGAGTGCGGAGTCTTAACCACTGAACTGCCAGGGAAGTCCCAAGACTCTTATTATTATTTTTTCTGAGAATCTTAATGTAGATGACTTGTTTGGATGCAGGTGGATTCATAGCGGTTGTCCTTAAACATGTTGAGTACTTTGAATATCTTTGCTTTTCAGTGTGCGTTAAAAAAAGGTTGAACCCCAGTCCAGCTTTACTTTGCATTGTGATTACCTTCTTTTGTACACCTACAGGAGACCTGACAGATGCCAAAACAAAGGATAATTTGGGATCCATGCAGCAAGAGGTAGAATGGCAAACTTACCAGAGTATTCTGAAGAAGACAAAAGTCATGGAAAAAACCAAGTGGCTTGATATCAAAGGAAATCATGGTAAGAGTGAAGTCCCACTTAGAGTTAAGACTAGATCTTTATAGGAGCCCAGATTCTCCAATTTAAATTGTAAGATTATAAAATGGGACATTGTAACATAAGTTTATATACACTGAAGACCACAACTAAGAAATACAACTGTAATATGTGATTTTAAAACTTCAGATGTCACTATTAGACCTTGAGGGGGAAGTTGGTATGGTTTCTTTCTTCTTTACATGGAAGAAAAGCATATAGCAAAATCCATGGAGGTGGATGTTTAAAAAGATATAATTTTGCTGAGTGAAAGAAGCCAAATCTGTAAGTCTATATACTGTATAATTTCATTTATATTATATTCAAGAAAAGGCAAAACTAGATAGAGAACAGATTGTGGTTGCCAAGGGTTGGAGATAAAGAGGCTGACTACAAAGAGCGATCGTGAAAAAATTTTGGGGGGTGAAGATACTGTTCTGTGTCTTGAGTGTGCTGGTAGATACATGACTGTGTGCTTGTCAATGTCTTTAGAACTGTACATCACAAAGATTGAATTTTGCTATATATATTTAAAAATTTAAGTGACAAGTATATCCACATATGTATAGAGAGAAATGGATAACCCCTTCCCAATTTTTTAGATTGTGATTGTTACGTTAATAAGAAAATGAACTATTTTCCAAGAGTCCTGATGGTAAATTTGTTTCAAAAAGGTTGACTTTCTTATTGGTTATTTAAGTATTTCATTCGTCTGCTTCATTTTACTATTCATTGCTGATGAATACCTATTTATATATTTTTTCAAAAGGTATATTTACAAATTCTATCTGGTGAAATACACAGCTATTAGTTAGATCAGAAAATGCTCTCTATAAAAACAGTTGATCCTTTGCTCACTGCAACTAGAGAAAGCCCATGTGCACAACAAAGAAGACCAGTGCAGCCAAAAGTAATGAACAAATATATCTTAAAAAAAAAAAACAAAAAAACCACAGTTGACCCTTGAACAATGTGGAAGTTAGGGGCACTAACTACCAGGCAGTTGAAAATTCGGGTATAATTTTGCAGTTGGCCCTCTGCATCTACAGATTCAACCAACTAAGGATCTGTAGTACTGTAATATGTATTTTAGAACAAAATTCACATGTAAGTGGATTTACATAGTTCAAATCTGTGTTGTTCAAGTGTCAACTATAGTTCTTACAAATCGGCTAGAAATTATAATTAAAGATATGATTCTGGCTTTCAACTTTCTCTGATATGTTTACATTCCCTTTTTTTTTTCCCCCTGATCTTAATTAGGGGTACTGGTCAAATTCTTTTGGAATAAAAAGCAAATCTGTGTATATTAAAGTTTTCCAAGCCAAACTACTGACGTTATTTTAAGTAACAGATATCAATTGGAGTTTTGTGATTAAATAATTTGGATAGTCTTTTGGAGTTCATAATCATTTAACTTGACTTGTATAGGCATAAATGCTTATGGTATACATATGTGTGTGTATGCATGTATACACACACACACACATATACATACATAAATCTTTATTAAGATTTAACTGTAACAGGGAGTTCCTTGGTGGTCTAATGGTTATGACTCAGTGCTTTCAGTTCTGTGGACTGAGTTCAATCCTTGGTCTGGAAACAGATCATGTAGGTCATGCCATGTGGCAAAAAACCCCCAAGATTTAACTATAACAGAGTTGTTCTCTTAAGCAAGAGGATTATATACATTATAATATTTCTTTTGGCCTAAATTGAATTTATAACTTATTCTCTTAAGTTTATTAGAAATGTAGTGGATTCTTGGAAGTCAAAACTGATAAACAATTTTAGCTATTGCAATCAAGTAATCAAGCTCTATGAAATTCTATTTCCAGATAAGTATTCTATGATGTCCTTACCCTTTTTGCTTACCATTATACAACTTCTTTATTACTGAGTCTTTTTTAAGATTTAGGAAGAGAGGGGCTTTGGCCCTATTATCAGTCATCTGCTGTTTAGAAGTCCTTGACGTGGATCTGTATATCAGCCATGAATCCAGTCCTTCTTGACTTCCAGAGTCACATGATTAAAATAGTAGCAACAGTGGTCCAGTCTTACAATATCAAATTGATTTATTCTCAGTAATGCATAATTCAAAGTACTTATTCTTCAGTATACCAGATGCCTTAAATAAGTTTCCAGATAATCTGAATTCTATTAAGTTATAAAGTTTTAAAAATTAAAATTAAATGCCAGTCTAATTAATTGGCATCTGTCATCTAAAGTGTTATTGAAAGAATTGTCATTTTTCTTCAGTCATTAACATGTTTGCATTTTTCTTTTTAATTTAGATGATGTTTGCTCTTTTCTTTTTAATTAGATGCATTCAACATTCCAAGTCTGGAGAGTGTTGAGAATTATTACAGGTACTGTAATGCACAGAAGATAGACAACAATATAGAGTTTGTGTTACAAAGAGGGTGCAGTCAATTCACTTAATGGGTGATAACATTTTTTAACAGAGAAAAGAACCTCTGGTAATTTAAAAATGGAGCCTTTTAGTTGTTTATCATTATTATTTTGGTGATTCATTTTTGTTTGCTTGCTTAGACCTCCCTTTATTCTTTTCATTTCATATAATTTGATGCTTTTTGTTGGCCAATGGTACTTTTATTATTTTATACAGACTTTTTTTTTTTTTTTGCTGTTGATATACAGCAAAAGTCATTTAGATCAGAGCTTGTCAATCAGAGTACTGTGGACTTTAAGAATACTAAGCTACTGATTCTCTTAGCCTCTGGGGTGGCTGAAGAGCCCAGTTGGTCACTTCTGGGTGCTTTGTCCAATATGTCATACAAATATTTTTAAATTTATGTGCATGAATATGAAAGAGGCAATGAATATGAAAGGATCTTTGAATCACAAAACCAATTTTCTAGTGTCAGTGTATTGGAATTCTTCTTTTGGCTGTAATTTCACTTTTTGTTCCTGTAGCTTTGTTCTACATTGTTTCAGTAGCTTTGTTCTACATTGTCAATTAGTCAAATAGCAAGTATTGAGTCTATCATTAGTTGGATAGTATGACAGAAACAAATATGCCCTCTATCTTCAAGTGAGTCTAGCTAAGGTAGATGAAAATTGTTTAGGAAATGGTTAGAAAAGAACATGAAGGAATGGCTGATGAAATGCTAGATTATTTGTTACACAGCACTATGAGAAATCAGAAAAGGCAGACATCAGCATGGGGTAGACATATAGCAGACTTTATTTTTCATTTTTGATTTTCATTGAGATATAATTGACATATAACATTATGTAAGCTTAAGGTGTGCAGTGTGTTAGTGTGATTCATTTATATATTGCAATACAATTATCACATAAGGTTAGCTAATATCTCTATCATTTCACATAGTTATTGTTTCTTTTTTGTGGAGTAAACTATTAAGATCTGGTCTGTTAACAACTTTGAAGTTTATAATACAGTCTTTTAAAATTATAATTACTACACTGTGCATTAGATCTATTTATCTACTAGTTGCAAGTTAAAAAAGACTTTGTGAAAGTAGTGAAAATTGTGTCCAGTCTTAAAACATGGGTAGCCTTTGGAGGAGTAAGAAATTCTGAGGGGGGTATATTTTAGGCAAAAGGATGAGTATAAACAGAGCTTTAAAAGCTAGAATGAAGTTTTGAGTGCAGTAAGAAAACTGTTACTATCAGAATAAAGGTTCATTTTGAAGGCTGATACAACATTGGATAGAGAGTGTAGAGCCAGTTCATGGTGGTGTCAAGTGATAAGCATAGAAATTTAGATGTGATGGGTAATAATCGTTTATAATCCAGTATAGGTTCCTAAGGAGATTAGCAACATAGGAAAATAGTATTTTATAAAGGGCAGATACATAACAAAATACAGATAGGGATAAAAAGAAAAAGGGAGAGATTGGAGTTGTATAGACCAAGTAGAAAAATCCTGCAGTAGTCTAACCATCATAAGGAAAAGGTTGGAAATGAGTAGAAGACCTGTCTGAACAAGGATCATGGATATGGGGATGGTGACATGAATTTGAGGATGTTAACTGGTAAACAGATAGAGTCACCATAACATGAAAGAGGGGGTTGTCCTCTTTTGTTAAAGTGGGAAAGCAGAAGGACAGAGATGAAAATCTCCCACTTATTAACTGTTTGTATCTTTGATGGTGATTATGGGAATGGGCTTAAGAGATATTTTCAAAGAATTAACAGGATTTAGGGGCTGATTAGTAATTGGGAAAAGTCAAATTATTAATCACTTTAAAGTTTCTTACCTTTATATTTTTGTTTCTAACCATTAAACTTTATCTGGATTTAATAAATGACACTTAGCTAGAGATACAGGCATTATGGAAGTATCATATGAAAGGAAGGAAAAAAAATGGAAGGAAAAAAATCTTGAGGTTAAATTGTGATCTCTAGAATGCCTCAGAGATGCCAAAATCCAGAATTCAAAGACTATTGTATATTTTAACCTCCACTTTCTAATACCTGAATTTTATTTTAGATAGTTGGATTTTAATATGTCAAAAATGTAGGAAAGGAAACAATACATATGAGATTATAAGATCTTGAAGAATAACTGTGGAAAAAAAGGCAGGAAAAATATCAGCACAAATTTTAATGAGGAAAATCCCTGAGATAGAAATTTTAAAAATATCAGGAAGAGAGGTAATAGAACCGATTGACTATTAATTGTAATATCTATGACGGTATATTTATGATATATTTGATAGTTGTTGCTTAAAAATAGCTTCCTGATGGCACATTAAATTTCAGAAATTTATTTGTATTTCTTTCACATGTACTCTTAGGTAAAATATCATATAAGACACTCAGATATTTTCTTATAATGTTCTGACATTTGAATAATAAAGGTCTGCTCCAAATATTGGAGAATGAAATGGCAACCCACTGCAGTATCCTTGCCTAGAGAATCCCATGGACAGAGAGGTCTGGTGGGCTGCTGTCCAAAGGGTCGCACAGAGTCAGACACGGCTGAAGCGACTTAGCATGCATGCATGCATTGGAGAAGGAAATGGCAACCCATTCCAGTATTCTTGCCTGGAGAGTCCCAGGGACAGAAGAGCCTGGTGGGCTGCCGTCTATGGGGTCGCAGAGTGGGGCACAACTGAAGCGACTTAGTAGCAGCAGCAGCAGCAGCAGCTCTAAATATAATCTCTACTTTCTTTCACATTTATTCAGCAAATACTCAATGAGTGCCAAGCCTGTACACTTTGTTACCCATCCTTTCTCCTTGCTCTTCAGTCTCCATCTTATTGGACACCTGAATACTGTTGATACTTAAGGTGATTGGGACTTTCTTTACTGGATGTGGACCCTGTGTATGTTTTCAATATATTTTTCGAAACTGAAAAAAGATTTACTGATTCTGACTGAACATTTTTCTCCTGGCTCAATAACTTCTTCTTTGCAAGGCTTTATTGTGACTTAAGCCTTTGCACTCCTGTTTTAAGAACTCAACACTTTTATATCTCACACACCAAGAATTCTGCTAGGTACTTAGGAGGCCCTCATTACAATATTTTTTGACTTACCAGGTGGTGCTCGTGGTAAAGAACCCGCCTGCCAATGCAGGAGACGTAAGAAATGAGGGTTTGATCCCTGGGTTGGGAAGATCCCCTGGAGAAGGGAATGGCACCCCACTCCAGTATCTTTGCCTGGAGAATCCATGGAGAGAGGAGCATGGCAGGCTACAGTCTGTTGGGTCTCAAAGAGTTAGACACAACTGAAGCCACTTAGCACACATGCACTATAATTTTTAATGATTGATAAGTACCATTTTCTTGGATTCTGATTTATCTCTTTTAAAATGTTTAGTGGACTGCTTAAGTTAGCCACCTACTTTTCTGCTTTGCTTGGTGACCTTGTGCTTGGTTACTAATGAATATGTTTGTCTGTATCTTTCCCTGGTGGCTCAGAGGTTAAAGCGCCTGCCTGCAATGCGGGAGACCTGAGTTTGATCCCTGGGTCGGGAAGATTCCCTGGAGAAAGAAATGGCAACCCACTCCAGTATTCTTGCCTGGAGAATCCCATGGACAGAGGAGCCTGGTGGGCTACAGTCCATGGGGTTGCAACGAGTCGGACACGACTGAGCGACTTCAATTTCACTTTCACTTGGAAACAATAGGAAAAAAAAATTTAATTGTTTTATCCATTGTGGGTCTGGTATCTAGTTTTGTTTATTTCTCTGTCAGATCATGGAAATTTCCTTTATAAAGGGAGTAAAGATATAGTGTGATAGTAGGGTAGGAATTTAAACTCATTCTGTCTTCTTATGATTGCACTAAAGCGTTCTTGTCTTGTATTTTTTTAGGAAGTATTCTGCTGTACGGAGGGATGGCTCTTTTCATTATGTCCACAGTACTCCCTTTGGCAACTATTCTTTCATCTCTTTGGATGCCACCCTTAATCCAGGGCCTAAGAGACCTTTTAATTTCTTTGGAATTTTAGATCAGGTACAGTAAAAATCCCACTTCCCTTTGCAGCTAACCTATTTTATTTTTTTCAGATACACGTGGCTCACTTAAAGTTATCCTAGGTAAACAAATTCTTATCTAGAAATGCTTGAGCAAAGTTCTACTGTGGTTTCAGGTATGGCTGGAAGAAATTATTGACTCCTTCAACCCTATTATTGCTATCCCTGTTCTTGTCCCAAAACCTGGGAAAGGAATAACTCACATTTTATATCATGAAATTAAAAGGTGCTTGCTTCTTGGAAGGAAAACTATGACAAACCTGCTGCTGCTGCTAAGGTGCTTCAGTCGTGTCTGACTCTGTGCGACCCCAGAGATGGCAGCCCACCAGGCTCCCCCATCCCTGGGATTCTCCAGGCAAGAACACTGGAGTGGGTTGCCATTTCCTTCTCCAATGCATGAAAGTGAAAAGTGAAAGGGAAGTTGCTCAGTCGTGTCCGACTCTTAGCAACCCCATGGACTGCAGCCTACCAGGCTCCTCTGTCTATGGGATTTTCCAGGCAAGAGTACTGGAGTGGGTGTCATTGCCTTCTTCAATGACAAACCTAGACAGCATATTAAAAAGCAAAGACATCTCTTTGCTAGCAAAGGTCCACCTAGTCAAAGCTACGATTTTTCCAGTAGTCATGTCATGTATAAATGTAAGAGTTGGATCATAAAGAAGGCTGAGCACAGAAGAATTGATGCTTTTGAATTGTGGTGCTGGAGATGACTCTTGAGAGTCCTTTAGATTGCAGGGAGATAAAACCAGTCAATCCTGAAGGAAATCAACCCTGAATATTCATTGGAAGGACTGATGCAGAAATTGAAGCTTCAGTGTTTTGGCTACCTGATGTGAACAGCCAACTCATTGGAGAAGATGCCAATGCTGAGAAAGATTGAAGGCAAGAGGACTGAAGGCGAGAGGAGAAGTGGGCACCAGAGGTTGATATGGTTACATAGCATCAACGTCTTGATGGAAATGAATTTGAGCGAACTCTGGGAGACAGTGAAGAGTAGAGGAGGCTGGTGGGCTGCAGTCCATGGGGCTGCAAAGAGTTGGACATGACTTAATGACTGAACAACAACAGTAACATTTATTAAATAGGTACTAAGTAGAGCATGCACTTTGCAAGGTGCAGGGCCTACAGCTTTGTTTATAATATGGCATATTCCTATATCCCCACAGTTGCCATTTCTAACTAATGGTCTATGTTTTTGTTTTTTTTTGGTAAGAGCAGGGCAACTGTTGAAGTAAATATGTTTCTTTTAAAGTATCTTTTGTAAGCTTGGTGAAAATTGTTGCTGGGTTGAAACTGTATGGAAAGTCACATCTGAGTACCTCTAATTATGTCTTGGTACAGCAAATGTCAACTCATTAATGATTATGTGCGTGTATGTAAGACATATGTGCCCATATGCAAGGGTGATAAGATCAAGTCCTTGGCCTCTTAGAATATTTGATCTACTGTTGGGCTTAAGGCCTGTGTAGAAATAACTATAATGAAAAGCAGAATTGTTAAATGCTGAAAGATTAAAAGTGGTATGAGGGTTCAAAGGAACTTGAACAAAATATTGTTAAATGCATTGTGTTTATTAGCCATTTTATTAAATGAAAGTGTATTTTGTTGACTATTTACTGAGTGTCTTTAGACAGTCTAGAGTTAATTAGCTTATTATTTTAAAGCCTACCCCTTAGAATAGTGTTTTTTAAGGTATGATTCAATAATCTGCATGAAAAACAGCTATTTTGTAAAATGCAGATTCTCAAACTTTGTCCAAGGCTTACCAAATTAGAAAACCTGAAGGTAGGACCCAGGAATTCATTGCTATAAGCACTTCACAGGTAATATTAATGTATATTTATATATATACAAGTTATTTCAGAAGTTATCTTTATAAGTGATGATTTACATAGAATAAACGCACTCATTTTGAATATTTGAAGGGTTTTGGCAAGTATATGTACATATAACTCACTACAATCAAAAGAGAACATTCCATTACTATATAAAATTCTGTTGTGTTGTTGATCTTCACCTGCGGTTCTGGGGAACAACTGATTGGTTTTCCGTCAGTATAGATTAGTGCTGTTTGTTCTAGAATTTTATATAAATGAAATCATACAGTATGTACTCTTGTGTCTGGCTTCTTTTGCTTAATATATCTCTAAGATTCATCCATATTACTGTGTGTGTGCTTTTTTATTGCTGAGTCGTATTCCATTGTACACATATGGATATACTGCAATTTTTTGATGGTTTCTAATTTTTGTCTATTATGAGTAGAATATTGTGAACATTCTGGTACAAAGCTTCCTTTGAATATATGTACATCTTATTTTATAAGCTTAGTTTTGATATCCTCTTTATTTATTACACTGTGGTGAACAGGGCTGAGAAGATTAGTGGTTCTTCTTTATTTCTACAAAGAAATTTAGAAGTAAAGAAAGAAATTTATGTAATTTAAAGATTATTCTTTATTTCTGTTTCCTTATCTGTCAAATGGGAATAATCCCTGTCCTAGTTAGCACAGACTTATTTTTAGGATCAAATGAATTATAATATATGTTTAAACAGCTTGAAACTTACAGAGGTCCATACAGGTCATTGATTAATAAAGTTTAAGGCTTAGACATAATATACTTATTATAAAACCTCAAGGGAGTTGTATAATCCATTCACATTAGATTTCAGCCTGAGTCCTAGTTAAAGCTCCTCCTATTCTTCTCTGATTTCAGAAACGGATGGAGGAGCTTTTGTTACTGGCCAAGGAAAGCCGTTGGAGCAACCACAGTATTTGGTTTGGACACTATACAACATCCACTGTCCTTTCTCCATCACCAGGACTTCGGTCAATAATGAGGTGAGACAGGCTTCCAAAATCAAGATTGTTTTTAATTCTTTTATGTTTTCTACCTATTTTGCTTCTCTAAAGAGGTATTTTTATTAACTTGGCATCACAAGCTATCATTGTTCATTTATTTCATTTGCTTTTTATTGGTTAGTTCAGCTACAGCTTATTTGTGTGGGCATCTTCATACCCTTGGTGGACTCATGCCTGTTTTGCACACTCGTCACTTCCAGGGCACTTTGGAACTTGAGCTAGGAGACTGGAAGGATAACAGAAGGTAAGGGAACTACCCCACAAAATGCAACTTATACATGCGAGTTTTGCTAAAGCGATAATAGTTTTCTGATCACTACCATGAGTGATCCCAGTTAAGGAAAAACTTGTGATACCTCTCTGTTTTTGAAGGGAAATATGTATCTGGCAGTCTTTATCCTTATGCAGAAACCTTGTTGTAGCAGTTATGTTTGCCATTGCTGTGTTACATCGGAGTTTCAAGTGCATCCTCTAGGAAATAGTTTTCAAACTGTAGTGTACACAAGCTCTTAGAGGAGCTTATGAAAAATAAAGATTACCAGGCCCTTACTCTAGAGATTTTGGCTGTGTTGGTCTGGGTTAGAACACAAGAAACTACGTTTTTTAAAAAGTCTACCAGGTGCTCAAGAGACTATACTTTGAGAAATATTAGGGCTAGAAATATGTCATATCTTTCTCTAAATTTTGTATTTGCCTTTCTAGTTACTGCTGCAATATATTAGTGATTTAAGTTCTTCAAATAGATTAAAGTTGGTTTTTATTAAGGTTAAAGCATTTTAAAAATTATTATTATTAAGCATTTTTAAAAATTGTAGTATAGTTGATGTACACTATTGTATAAGTTACAGGTATACAACAGAGTGATTCACAGTTTTTAGAGGTTATACTCTATTATTATTATAAAATATTGGCCATATTCCCTGTGTTGCACAATATCCCAGTAGCTTACTTTATATGTAATAGTTTGTACCTTTTAACCCCTTGCTTCTATCTTGCTCCTCCTTTCTCCCCTCTCCCCAATGGCAACCGCTAGTTTATTCTCTTTGTCTGTAAGTCTGTTTCTTTTTCATTATATTCCGTAGTTTGTTGTAGTTTTTAGATTCCACATGTAAGTGATCTTGTACGGTATTTGTCTTTCTCTGTCTGATTTATTCACTTAGCATACTACCCTCCAAGTCCATCATTGTTGCAAATAGCAAAATTCCATTCTTTTTTATGGCTGAGTATTATTCTACTGTATATCTACCATATCTTTATCCATTTTTATGTTGATGGACACTTAGGTTGCTTCCATATCTTGGCAGTTGTAAATAATTCTGCCATGAACATTGGGGTGCATGTATCTTTTCAAATTGGATATATACCCAGGAGTGGACGTGCTGGATCATATGGTAGTTCTAGGGTTAAAGTGTTTTGAAGAGAAAACATAACTTATTTATCAAAAGCATATAGTATAGTTGAATATATATTTATTGAGAAGAATGCAGTATATATTTGAGAATAACTATTTAAGTGCAAGTATAAGTGTAAATAACTACCATTGCATTGTTTTCTATCAATTGATGTTTAACTTTGTTAAACCCAGTGCTATGAAGATATTAGATACTCAGTAAATATTTGTTAAGCTGAATGTCATCTTGCTATTTTTAACTACAGTTGACCTTTAAACAACACAGTCTGAATTGTGCAGGTCCCATCACTTCATGGGAAATAGATGGGGAGACAGTGGAAACATTGTCAGACTATTCTTTTGGGCTCCAAAATCACTGCAGATGGTGATTGCAGCCATGAAATTAAAAGATGCTTACTCCTTGGAAGGAAAGTTATGACCAACCTAGATAGCATATTAAAAAGCAGAGACATTACTTTGCCAACAAAGGTCTGTCTAGTCAAGGCTATGGTTTTTCCAGTGGTCATGTATGGATGTGAGATTTGGACTATGAAGAAAGCTGAGCACCGAAGAATTTATGCTTTTGAACTGTGGTGTTGGAGAAGACTCTTGAGGGTCCCTTGGACTGCAAGGAGATTCAACCAGTCCATCCTAAAGGAGATCAGTCCTGGGTGTTCATTGGAAGGACTGATGTTGAAGCTGAAACTCCAATCCTTTGGCCACCTCATGCGAAGAGTTGACTCATTGGAAAAGACCCTGATGCTGGAAAGGATTGGGGGCAGGAGGAGAAGAGGATGACAGAGGATGAGATGGCTGGATGGCATCACCAACTCGATGGACATGTGTTTGAGTAAACTCCGGGAGTTGGTGATGGACAGGGAGGTGTGGCGTGCTGCGGTTCATGGGGTCACAAAGAGTCGGACATGACTGAACGACTGAACTGAACTGAACATGTACTCAGATTTTTTTCACAAAGTACTTACTACAGTACCTCACAATCCGTGGTTAGTTGAATCCATAGAAGCAGAACCGAGGTTATGGGAGTCTGACTGGGAAGTCATACTCAGATTTTCGACTGCTTGAGGGTTGGTGCCCCTAGCCCCTGCATTGTTCAAGGGTCAACTGTACTTCCGTTGGGCTTCCCTCATGGCTCAGCTGGTAAAGAATTCGCCTGTAATGTGAGAGACCTGGGTTCGATCCCTGGCTTGGGAAGATTCCCTGGAGAAGGGAAAGGCTACCCACTCCAGTATTCCTGCCTGGAGAATTCCATGGACTCTGTAGTCTATGGGGTCACAAAGAAATTGGACACGATTGAGCGACTTTCACTTCACTGTTAATTAAAAAGCTGTTTTATATCTTGGAAAGTACTTATTCATTTCAGTTGGCATTTCTAGAAACTGTGTAAGAGTTAAGCTTGCAGCCTCTAATTAGTTGGCAGCTGTAATTACTTTGAACTAAGACCTGCCTGTTCATGATGGTGAGGCTGTGGGCTGGACTAGAATTGCTTTTTACAAGGTAGCCTTCCTAAACCTTGTTCAACTTCTTGATTTCTTATATATGCTACAGTTACAAGTTAAGTCATGTTAATTATGAAACCATTTCCTTTCTTTCACTTCCCACCTGCTCTCCTGTGTTCCACCCTAGGGTTTTATCTAGAGTTTGTCTTACTGAGAGAAACCAACTTTTATCTGCCCTTATAAATATTTAAATTTTATTATGTATTGTTTAGTCACTCAGTCATATCCGACTCTTTGTGACCCCCATAGACTGACTGCAGCACGCCAGGCTTCCCTGTCTTTCACCATCTCCTGGAACTTGCTCAAATTCATGTCTATTGACTCAGTGATGCCATCCAGCTGTCTTGCCCTAATATTATATATTAGCACAATAGAAGAGTTTTTTTTTTTCCAGCTTCACTGTGTTGCCTGTGGGACCCTAGTTTCCCAACTAGGGACTGAACCTCCGCCCTCAGCAAAAGAAAGTGCAGAGTCTTAGCCATTGAACTGCTAGGAAATTCCCTAGAAGAGTTTTTAAAAACAGTTAGTATATTAGTAATAATAGACTAGGCTTTGTTGTGTATGCAAATAAATCTAAAAATATCAGTGGCTTAACCCAACAGATGTTTAGTTTTTTTTTTTTTTTTTTTCATTTTTGTAAACTCATACTGGAAGTATGACTCATAGTATGAGTCGGGGAAACTCGCAGCCACAGGGTCACTCTGGGATTCAGACTTCTTCCATCTTATAATGTGACTATTTCAACACCTCAATTCCAGGGCAGGGAAGAGAGCATGGAGGACTCATACCCACTCTTAAGTACTTTGGACCAGAAGTGTGATATATGTCACTTCTGTTCACAGCCCATTGGCCAGAACTAGTCACATGGTCCCAACCTAATACCAGGGAGACTGGGAAATGCAGGGGAGCGCGTGGAATATTTGGTGAGCACTATTGCTTCTGCCATAGCTAATCATTTTTCTCCTCAGTTTTAAAAGTTAGAAAATACAAAACTTTGCTTACTCTTTAATGAATAATACCTTTCAATGTGCATTTAGAAAATCAAAACCACTTAACTTTTGCTATTTTCTTTGAAATTATAGAAATAAATGTTTTAAAGAAGAATTAAACGTTTCTAATTGTGCTCATTTTAATATTTTATGTAGCATTGTTGACAGGATAAAGAACGTTAGATGTTAGGCTTATGATGAATATTTTAGGTTCAAAATAGTCTTAAAGTATAGAAATCAAATGATTTAATTCAATAAACATTTATTTAAAAATTAAGAGTACATGCTATACACCAGGCATGATTTTAGGACACAGTGAAAATTCATTGTTTCAGTCAGATCCCAGTTGTTGTGACAAATGTCACAAATGACAAAATGTAAAAGTGAAAGGTACAAGGAAAGAAAGAGGAACAATATTATTTACTCTGCATTCCAATAAATAATCTCAGAAAGTATGATTTTATATTTTTACCTTTGTTCTGTTTTTATCCTTCAGTCCCTCTTAAAATATGAAATGACTAAATTACCTCATTGTTCTCTGGTCTCTAGGTACCGGATCTTTGCTTTTGATCATGACCTCTTTAGCTTTGCAGATTTGATCTTTGGCGAGTGGCCTGTGGTTCTTATCACTAATCCTAAGTCACTCCTGTATAGTTCTGCTAAACATGAACCACTAGAAAGACTCCTTCACTCAACACACATCAGGTATGTAGCAATTTTTCAGAATTTACTTTTAGTTTTAAGTTATTGATAGAGAAAAAGTCATTGTGATTACATTCTCATGTGAAAGCTATGAGATGCCCCACTTTAGTTTTATCAACAATCTAAACATTATATACATAGCCTACTGTTTCATTCCCATTCAGTTAAAAAATACATAGTTTTTAAGCTGCTGAAATTAGAAAAAAATTTAGAAACCCACAATCCTACCGTTGTTTCTTTTATTCCAGCTTCTGTATATGCATGTTTTTACATTGCCATAATCATAATGTATCTATTCATTTGTATCCCACTTTAACAAATTTATATCATATATCAGAAATATATATTTAAAATTTTTTCTACATAGCCTTTCAAAAAAGCAAAAACTATATAAACCTTATGGAGTTGAAAATTCATTTGGCATATGAATTTGACAGTATATGTCAATGGAATCTTTTTCTTTTTTAATTTTTTCTGGCTCTGCTGTGCAGCATGGGGGATCCTGGTTCCCCAACCAGGGATTGAACCTATGTCCCTTGTAGTGAAAGCATGGAGTCTTAACCACTGGATGTCCAGGGACGTCCCAACTTATTTTTTTTTTTCCAACTTATTTTTTATTGAAGTATAGTTGAATTACAATGTTGTGTCAATTACTCTTGTATAGCAAAGTGATTCAGTTATATATTTATATACATTCTTTTTCATTTTCTTTTCCATTAGGGTTTATCACAAGATATTGAATATAGTTTCCTGTGCTATACAGTAGGACCTTGTTGTTTCTCTAGTCTATATATACCAGCCCAACCCTCTCCCACTGCCCTCCCCCTTGGCATTCTATCTCTATGTCCCTGATTCTGTTTCTATTTCATAGATAGGTTCATTTGTGTCATGTTTTAGATTCCACGTATAAGTGATGTCATAGAGTATTTGTCTTTCTCTTTCTGACTTACTTCACTTACTATGATAATCTCTAGTTGCATCCATGTTCCTGAAAATGGCATTATTTTGTTCTTCTTTATGGCTGGGTAGTATTAAATAGAATCTTAATGAAACATTACCGTTCCTTTTGGAAAGAGACTTATAACCTTTTGCAAACGTAAGGGCACTTGTTTTAATATACTTTTCAAAATTTTATTTTGAAAAGTAGCACGACATAACTTTTGGAAAATAGGGTAATGGGATTATATGTGTATTCCTGCCCCATCCCCCACCCCCTAATAGAACTACTGTTAACGTGAGTTTTCTTTTCCAGGCATTCTCTTTCAGGCATGTGTTTACATAGTCATAATCATAGGGTACAGTGTATTCTAATTCCTACCTTTTTCCTGTCAACAGAGAGAATGGATCATAGTACATGTAACTATTTTCCTATCTTCTTGGTGAACTTTTAGATTTTCTTCTAATTTGAGTATGAACATCTGATGCATATAGATTCTTCCTTCATTTGAATGATTGCTTTAGATAGAGTTCTAGAAATGGGATTCTAGCTGAAATAGTTTGAATTCCTTTGTGACTGTTGATAAAGGTTTTCTAACTACTTTAGTTTTTTGCACCTAAAATCGTTACTCTTTTTAAAAAAAATTTGGTAAAATATACATAAAATTTACCATGTTAACCATTTTTAGTGTACAGTACTTTCATATTGTTATACAGCCATCACCACCATTTGTTTTATCTTCCAGAACTGTAATTTTGTACCCATTCAACACTAACTCCCTATTCTCCCTCCCCCCAGCCCCCAGCAGCCATTATTCTACTTTCCGTCTCCATGGACTTGACTACTTTGGGTACCTTATATAGGAGAATCATCTATCTGTCCTTTGGTGACTGGTTTCTTTCATTTAGTGTAATGTCTTCAGCCATTTTTTTTTTTTTTTACAGATTTATTTGTTTATTTTTGGTTGCACAGGGTCTTCATTGCTGCACGGGCTTTCTCTAGTTGCAGCGAGCTGGGGCTACCCTCTAGTTGGTGATGTGCAGGTTTCTCATTACAGTGGCTTCTCTTGTTGCGGAGCACAAGCTCTAGATGCACAGGCTTCAGTAGTTATGGCTTACAAGGTCTAGAGCACGGGCTTAGTAGTTGTGTACAGGCTTAGTTGCTCTGAGGCATGAGGAATGTTCCCAGACCAGGGTTTGAACCCATGTCCCCTGCATTGGGAGGCAGATTCTTATCCACTGTGCCACCAAGGAATTACGTCTTCACCAATTGTGGCGCATGTGTCAGAATCTTCTTCCTTTTTAAGGCTAAATATTATTTCATTGCACGTATATACCATATTTTGCTTATCCATTCATCTGTTGAGGTGGCTTAGTTGGCAAAGAGTCTGCCAGCAATGCAGGAGACCTAGGTTCGACCCCTGGATCGGGAAGATCCCCTGGAGAAGGAAATGGCAACCCACTCCAGTATTCTTGCCCAGAGAGTCCCAAGGACAGAGGGGCCTGGTGGGCTATAGCCCATGGGGTTGTGAAAGAGTTGGACATGACTGAGCAACTAAACCTACCAGCCTATTCATTTGTTGATAGACACTTTTGCTTCCACCTTTTCACTATTGTGAATAATGCTATGAACATGTGTATAAATATATGTGTTCCAGTCACTGCTTTCAGTTCTTTTGGGTATATATTCAGAAGTGGAATTGCTGGATCATATGGTAATTCTATGTTTAATTTTTTGAGAAACTGCCATACTGTTTTCAATAGTGGCTGTGTCATTTCACATTCTCACCAGCAGTGTACAAGGAACCTGATTATTTTATAAAGCAGGTACTAATTTATAATGTTACCAAGAAATAGTAGTGCAAATTTCACAGAACTCTTATCATTATTGGATACTGTACTTTTAAAAATATTTCCTTATTATTCTGGAAAAAAGGGTACCAAGCTGTTTTAATTTATTTCTTTTGATTACTAGGTAAGTGGAACATATATCTCTCAGTTATGTTTCTTGATAGGAGCTGGATATCAGATTTAGATTTAGAATAGTTTCTAATTTCTCACCTTTTCAGGTTTGCTGAGTTTTACAACTCCAGAAGCCACCGTTTAAAAAGAAATCAGATCATATGAATAGTGTCGTATGAACAGTTGCAGAGTGTAATGGTCTATTTTACAGTTGCCCTTCGGTATCTCCGGGAGATTGGTTCCAGGATCCCCTGCAAATACCAGAGTCTTCAGATGCTCAAGTCTCTTATGTAACGTGGTGTAGTATTTGCCTATAACCTATACTTCAAATCTTACCTAGATTACCTGTGGGCTTTTCTGGTGGCTCAGTGGTAAAGAATCTGCCTGCAATGCTGGAGATGTGTGTTCGATCCTTGGGTTGGGAAGATCACCTGGAGAAGGAAATAGCAACCTACTCCAGTATTCTTGCTTGGGGAATCCCATGGACAGAGGATCTGCTGGGCTATATTCCATGGGGTTGCAAAAGAGTTGGATACAACTTAGTGACTGAATAACAACAGATTACTTAATACCTAATACAATTTAACTTCTGTGTAAATAGTTGCTGGTGCATGGCAAATACAAGTTTTGTGAAATTTTTCTTTTTTGAATATTTTCAATCCATGGTTGGTTGAATCCACAGGTTCCACATCTCAGGAACCTGAAGATCAACTGATGGAAGGTTTACTGTACTCACATCTTTTCAGGTTATAACAGGGTTATTCTTCTTTAATAGAAACAATGGCAAATACCTAAAACCATGCATTTATGCTTTCATTTTAGAGTCTTGGCCTTTTCCTTATCCTCCATTACTTCAGTTGCAGTTAAGATTGATGGAGTTCATTTAGGGCAAGCTAGTCATTTGTCTGGTCCTATTTTCATACTAAAGTGGAACCCAAGAAACTACAGTAATAAGACACATAACATAGAAGTAATTGTTCAGGTAAGTTAGTAATTTTCAACTCGGTATGTAAATGATTAGTAACCACATTGAACTTTGATTTTTTTTTTTTGTCAGTTGATTAAGATGAAACTAAGTAAAAAATTTTGAATACACTGGATTTAATATGTTCTGAACATAGACACTCAGGAGCAATTCTGCTGTTAGACTGAACATTGGGCAGAGAACATGAGTGTGCAACTACCAACTACAGTTCCTTCTTTTTTAATCCCAGGGAATCACTCTTTTGCTCTCTTCCAACTTTGGCCAGAATTTCCCCAATATACCTAAAGATAATAGAATAAGTCAGAAAACATGTATTTATGTGTCCACACCTTTGATTGCTATCTCCAAGTATAGGAAAATTGTGTTTACTATTTTGAAAGCCTAGGATAGAGAATTTTCAAGGCATCAAAGAGATTTTTTTGTTTGGGGAGTGGGCACTGAAAGTGTATGCAGTGACTGCCTGCCTATCCCTTTTCTGATTCAGCTTGTGGGGCATTTAATTCAGCAGACCTGCCAGAGTAGAAAGTGATCATCATTACCAAAATAGAACAGTTTTATCAATACACTGAAATACGTTAGGTGATAGACTGTGCTAAAAAATTAGTTTCTGGAAAAAAAGCCTGTCCATCTCTACCACACTATGGTTTGATGACAGTTTTAAGCTAATCTTTTAATGTTAAGTCTTAGTTTGAAGGTTGCCAAGTAATCCTTCAGAAAACACATGTAATTATTGTCATCTTTTTTATATGTGTGTCACAGAGAAGGATTTTGAGCAGGAAGGAGTTATTTACTGAGCTTCTTCTAAGGAGATGCCAGACACTTAGAATTTTTTTTTTTTTTTTACCAAATACATGTAACAATCTTCCATGATTTAAGTTTTATCCCTGGTTCATAGATGAGGAAACAGGAGAAGGCACTTTGCAGTGCAACCCATCTGCTTAGAAGGAAGAAGAAACTCATGGGTAGGATGTGGAAGGAGGGGATGCTCTCCTTAATGTCTTTCATATTAGAACTTGGCTTATTTTAAAACAACTTGAAGATATAAGTACATGTAGAATAAATTGTCTCCTATCTTTACAGTCACGGGGAACAAGTGAGAGCAACCATAGGAGACCTGCTCCTTATAGGAAGGTGGAACACCCAAATCTTTGGATTGCTTGTTTTTTAAGGAAGAAACCATAGTTCACATTCCTCAAAACATTTCTGCCTGCTTAGTTGAATCCTTAGTAAAAATGTGAAATAACATATATTTTTATATGTTTCATATTTCTCACGTTTTTGAGATGTAATGTATATTTAAAACCCCATATATTTAAGAGTACAGTTTGGTGAGTTTTGACTTTCTTACACATCCTTGAAACCATTACTACAAAAATCAATACCATCTGTCTCCCTCAAAAGTCTTCTTATACCCTTTTGCAACTGCTTTCCTTCCACCCCCATTTAAGGCAACCACTGATCTGTTTTCTGTCTACATGAATATAATTCCAAGAAATTAGTCTACTGTATACTAAAATAGGGAACCTAGTCCCCTTATTCATCAATGAGAAAATTGTGTTCTTTTAAATACAGTTTACCATAGATAAATCTGAGAGAAAAATTCATGGGAGAAGACACTGATTTATTTTATCTATGCATGATTTATTGATTATCTGTACATTTCCAGGCAACCTAGTAATGTAGAACCTAGAAACTTTCAATCAGTTCTCAATGTGGTTCCTGAAGTAGTAGCGTCAGCATCACCTGGAAACTCATTAGAAGTCCCATCCCAAACCTGTGAATCAGAAACTCGGGAGATGGAAGCTAACCCTATGTTTTGACAATCCCTCCAGGTGATTCTGATGTGCACTAAAGTTCGAGAACCAGAATGTAAGATTATTGTGCCTGCTTTGCTAATTTAAAGAGTAAACTCTAGAAATCTCTGTATCTCAAGGAGAATCTCTGCATTAAAATAAAAACTTAAAAAAAAACCCAAGAATATGTAATTCAGAGTAAGCACATTTGAGAAATAAAAGTTTGATAAACACCAGTGCAAGTTCTTTTTGCTATTTTATAGCTTTTCATGATAGGTAATTTTTAAAATAAATGAAAGAGATAATACTATAATGAATTCCCAACTTTAATGAATCGCCCAACTTTAAAGATTATCAACTCATGAACAGTCTTGTTTCATCTATACCCCATCTACTTCTCCCTGTACCACAATGTTATTTCATCTGTGTAAATATTAATATGACACTATGTATCACTAAAAGATAACTATTTAAAAAAAGTAATGATAATACCATATCACACCTGAAAAATTAACACTTATACCTTAATTTCAAACTATCCAGCTAATGTTCCAGTTTTCCCATTTTGTCATTTATATTGCATTTGGTTGGTTCATATCAGAATTCAGGCAAAGCTCAAATATTGCATTTAGCTGATTTGTCTTTTCAGTTTCATAATCTATAGGTTCCCTTTCCATCCTCCTTCTTTTTTTCCCCTCGCAATTTGTTTGCTTTGGAAACTGGACCTTTTATCCTGTAGTGTTTCTGTATTCTGGATTTTTGGTGTTTGTATCCATGTGGTATTATGTAGTATGATTTTCCACCCCCTCTAGTTTCTATAACTGGTAGTTAGATTTTAAGGTTTGATCATATTTGAGTCTCTGTTTTTTGGCAGGAATACTTCCTTTGGTGTTTTATGCTTTTATCAGAAGCCTATAGTATCTGGTTGTCTCTCTTTTAAAAATATTAAAATTGATCAGTGTATGTAGATATTGTTGACCCTACACAGTGGTGTGCTGGTAAATGTTTAACCACTAACTTGGGGCATGTCTGAAGGGAGGAACTTGATTTATACCAATTTCCATACTATAAATATTCCTCCTGTAGCTGGTTTTAAGCTACCAACACACTAGCTGGTCTGCAAAGTTCCTGAACATGTAGCAACTGGCCCTTGTCAGACAAGCCAGTGCCAGCGCAATGCTGGCGTATCCTCCATTCATTATGAAGTACCCGACCAGCTTTTCACTGTGGGAATTCTAGCATGTACTGAGAGTCTGAGACTAGATACATTATTTCATTGGAGTTATAAACTGGTGATATTCAAATTGCCACTCTTATTTATATAAGTATTAATTAGAAGAGTCCCATAAAGAAAAAATCTGCCTCACCTATTTGATACCCAGATACAGAGTTCATACAGGAAAGGCAGGATAAAGTCTTAATTCATCCTCCACCTTCCCTTTTCTAAACCTGTTTTCAGAATGAGTTCTCTACCATCTGCTAAAGGTAACCAAATGAGTCTTTTAGTATCATTATGAATTAATAGTTTAAAAAACATGGTATGTTTCACTCCATTGCATTTATTCTTTTTGATGCTCAGTTGTCCCATCTTTGGATAGTAGGAGCCTCTCTAAGTTGGCCACTAAGTCCTCTGATACAATCCTAATAGTCCTTGTTAAGTTTTCTTGCTTTCTGGTACAAAGATGTTCCAAGCCCTTGTGCATTTCTTACTCAAGAATTGGAATCAGCTGCTTCTCTAAAGAGCATTGGTTTCTTGTAGTGGGGAATTTTATTTTGAGACCAAAATCTGGGCACTAGCTCAGCTAGCTCATTACTGTTTTTAGGTCTTTTCAATAAACAAAGGGAAATACAGATTTTTTTTTTTTTAAAGATTACTTTGTGATACACACTGATATTTCCAATTCAAATCTGGAATCACAAAGTTTAAAAGAAGTTTTATTTAAAATGCTCATATGTTCACCTGAAACTACCACACATTGTTAATCAGCTATGCCCCAGTACAAAAGAAAAAGTTTAAAGTTTAAAAAAAATAAGTACAAAGATACTCTGAAAAAAAATCAAGTTCTCATAGGAAGACTCAAAAATAAGTGAAAAAAGGTGTCACTTATTCTGAGATAACTGACGAAAATTATTGGAAACTTAATATTGGAACATTGTACATATTTGTACATGAGGGTTGCTTCCCTATTGTGCTTATTACTAGGATTCTGCTGGAAGAAGTAAGAGTGTTCAGCACATATTTTCAGCTCGAGAGGATATTCATCTCAGATTTGATCTCCTGGCATCATTTATTCTCCTTACTGACCATTGTACTGTGGTGAGTAAATTCAACTTAGTATTATACATGTTTTTACTAGATTTGGGAGGTCTGTCATAAATAATATATTCATGTGATGAGAAAGCAGAACTTTATCAAATTAAAAGTTTAGTTGTTTGTCTAGAAGAATACAATGACTTTAAATTGATTTGAATTAAAAGAAGAGGAGACATGGACATGTAGTACCTGTTCTGGAACCTGGTTCTAAGTAATGACATAAAACAAGGATAACTAAGGGAATTATAGGAACTGTGCTAAATTAGGATATTTCAAAAATAATATTTCTTTCTACATAAATAATACATGCTTAATATAGAAAAATTAGAAAATTTAGAAATAAAGTATAATGAACCCCACATCATTCTTTTATCACACTAACTATTATAACCATTGTATTTCTCATTACAATACTATTTGTTTATTTTTCTCTTATTTACATTTGGATATAAGTTTTTACTATAAAATGGTAATATACTTTTCATTCTCTTTTTCCATTTGATTTTTTCTACTGAGAAATTTGTTTTGATGATTTTCTTACATCAAATTTGTGTTATAAATGATGCTTATTGGCTGTATTATATTGTCATAGATATACCTTAATTTATTTGACCATTTCCCTATTGTTGAGCATTGTTTCCAATTTTTCCCTCCACTGTAAAAATATTGCTTGTTTCTGCATTTATTAGTTTTTTTGGAAATTTCTGGAAATGAATTGTTGGATCAAAGAATGGACACATTCTACATGCTTCATTTATTTATTATATAATTTATATAATTATACAGATTTTAGAATTATTTATTATATTCATTGTTTTTGGTTTGTTCTCCCTCATGAAAAGATAAGACCCATGAGGGCAAGAATGTCTTTTTGGTATGCCTAACACAAGTAGACCCTCAAATAAGTATTTCTTGAATGAATAAATATATTTTTTTGTTTTTTAGTTTTTAATATACACTGTCAAACTGTCTTTCAGAGAAGCTTTGGCAATTTACAGTCTAGTTTCCTCAGATCTCCCTCTCCTGGGTATTAACATAAAATGCACTACAATGTTGAGAAGAAAATTTAAACCCCCTTCATTCACCTTCCAAAGATAGCTTAATATCCTCTTATATCCTCACAGACTTAATGTGCATTACTTATTATTTTAATTTACTTTTATTACTTGTGTGATTGAACTTAATATGCCTAATGGACATTTGCATCTCATTTTTACAAATCATTTATTTTTCTTTTGGGGAATTTTAATAGTCACCTAGATCAGGTTTTGAAAACTTTGGTGTACTTATGAATCACCTGGAAATGTGAATAAGACGCTGATTCTGATTAGTAGAGTTGAAATGGGGCCTGAGATTCTGCATTCCTAAGAGGCTCAAGGTGATTCCAGAGATGACGTGGGGCCCATACTTGGAAAACAAGAACCTAGATTACATGTCTCTTTACTATGAATTAATCTTCAAGTGAGTGATTTCCTGGTGGAGAAAGCATAAGGAAATGCAGTCTCTGTTTATTCAGCTTGTAGTGTACTGCATACTGGGTTTTTTTTTTTTTTTTCATTTTTATACTTTAAAAAAAACTTTTTATTTTATATTGGAGTATAGTTGATTAACAGTGTTGTGATAGTTTCAGGAGTACAGCAAAGTGATTCAGTTATACATTTACATGTATCTATTCTTTTTCAAATTCTTTTTCCATTTAGGTTGTTACATAATATTGAGCAGAGTTCCCTGTGCTATACAGTAGGTCTTTGTTGATTATCCACTTTAAATATAGCAGTATGTACATGTCCATCCCAAACTACCTAACTAACTATCCCTTCCCGCCTTCTGCCCTCCCCCTGTAAGTTTGTAACACTCTTATAAGACTTTAAATAAAACAGTACAAATTATACTTAACCTAGTACACTGAAAGTGGACTATTTTAATTTGATTTTATGTAACTGTTATGAAATTATTTAGTTTCAATGTTGGTCCAGGTATCCAAATCTTAAAAGACAAATGCTGAGGCACCTATAATTATCTTCTTTGCTGCATCAGATTTTCAAGTCTCTTTGACTGTATATTTTTCTTATATAGTCACTTGTCCTAATGATGTCATTTCCATTTGTGTTAATGGGGCTGTTTATAAACACTGAAGATGTATCCATATGTCTGTCTCACGTTAATTTCTCTTGGTCTGCAGGCCCGGGTCACATTTGTGATGATTGTGCTGATGCAGCTCATCGTTCTCATTATTTTTCGGTATCAAGCATATCCAGAGCATAAAGGTTAGTCACCATGGGTTCCTTTTATTCTTAGAAGACCTTACTTTCATGCATCCCATAATCTCCTGACTAAGTAAATATCAGTGCAGACTGTCTTTGCCTGAACTCTGTGAGGTGCTTCCTTCAAACTATCGTGCTCACTTCAAACCCCCTTTTCCGCACCATATTCTCCAACCATTCCAGGTCATAATGAACTGTTGTGTCTCTGAATCCCAAGAGTCCTTCCTAAGGATTAACTCTGTATTTAACCAGCCAATCACCTTGTTTACATCACAACTTCAAATGTATATATTTTCTCCTCAATCAGACTCAAGTTCCTCAATATAGGAGCTCTTGTTTAGTACTTCTTTTCTGTTTTCTACAGCACCCAGCACTGAGTTTGTGCATTACAGACAATAAATATTGATACTTGTTGAAATAAATGTTCCTTATTCCTTCCTGACTTGGATGAAATCCCAGGAACTGATTGTGGGGAAGGGGAGGACTGTAGTAAAGTTTAAACTGTAAGATGATTAACTGCATAGGTAGTATACATATCCTACTGAATGTTTTCCTGCTTATATATATTTTTAAAAATTCTGTGAAAAAGTTCAAAAAGCATTATTGCACAAAATGCAAATAAATAAATATTTGAGGGAGACCTCAGCCTCATGTGGGACTACCAGTATTTTTGTATAGTTATTTAACATTCATAACGTATTTTTACTTATATCATCTTACTTAATCTTACAACAGTCCTGTGAGGTAGGTATTATTGTCTCCCATTTAAAGACTAGAAAACTGAGGACTGCAGAGTTAATGTAGGTTATCTAGTGTCTTATAGCCAATAAAAGTCTGACTCCAGGTCAGTTCTTTTCTGTAAACAACACTTCTCAATCTGACTACACCTTAGAATGCCCTGGGGAACTTTTAAAATCACAGTGTCTACACAGAACTTTCAGTACTTACACAGAATGTCTGTGGGTAGGACCTAAGCATCAGTAGATGTTTTGAAGCTCCATAGATGATTCCAGTGTGTGGTAGGGCTGAGAAGCACGGACGGCACTGTCCAAAGCAGTATCTCTCAGTCCTGCTGCCTAGAATCCCCTGGGTTGCTGCCTCAACTCCCCTCTTTCCCAGGCCAACTAAATCAGAATCTCTGGAGAGTGAGACTTGGGCACGAGTATTTTCTAAAAGTTCCCCCAGGTTATTCTAATGTACGGCCAAAGTAGAGAATCATTGCTTAAAATTTATAGTGTAGCTGCCTCTAAGGCTAAAGAATGATATATTTAAAATAAATGAATAATGATAATGGATGGACACGTGGATCAGTACTTTGAGAAGTACCAACTAGAATGAGCGATGAATGAGTAGTAGTTCCCTGAGCTATATCGTTGTTGTTTCTCAGTCACTCACTCATGTCTGACTCTCTGCAACCCTATGGATTGCAGCACGCCAGGCTTCCCTCTCCATCACCAACTCCTGGAGCTTGCTCAAGCTCATGTCCATTGAGTCGGTGAGGCCATCCAACCATCTCATCCTCTGTTGTCCCCTTCTCCTCCTGCCTTCAATCTTTCCCAGCATCAGGGTCTTTTCCAGTGAGTTAGCTCTTCCCAATTTGGAACCAAAACTGCTATGCAGTAGATCCTTGTTGATTATCTGTCTTAAACTTAGTGTGTTGGAATAGGAAATGGCAACCCAGTCTGGTGTTCTTGCCTTGAAAATTCCCTGAATGGAAGAGCCTGGTGGGCTGCAGTCTGTGGGGTCGCAGAGTCAGACATGGCTGAGCATGCACGCATGCACACATTTAGGTTGCTTCCATGTCTTAGCTATTATAAATAGTGCTGCAGTGCACTCAGAACACTGGGTGACCTTTGACATACTTTGATATAACTTTTGGAAGTTTGTACATTCGGATACTAAGTCTCATGGAAAACAAAGACTTGATCATTTTTTGAGCATAGAATATTTGTGTGTGTGTGTGTGTGTGTGTGTGTGTGTATGTGTCTTGCGACTACACCATTGCTTTGAACTTCCTACCCTCTGTAATTCTAAGTGAAATGGGTTACCAGCATTCCTGCCAACTTCTGATTTAAAGTAATGTCATCCATATTACAAATGATTTGCTGAAGATGTAGTAGATAGCCATTGGAAGTCTTCTAGAAAATATTTTAAAGAACCTGAACTTTGAATGTGTTTACTGGAGTTTTCCAATTTATTCTGTTTAGGACCGCTGGGATTTATAAATTTGATGTCATTTTCCCTTCATGTCTTGAGCAAACTGAATATCTCCTACTATTCTGTGTTGTTGCTGACCCTGTATACAGTGCTGGGTAAGTCATTGAGGAAACCTGAGATTGTGGAGAATTCTGCCAAAGAATGTATTGAGAATTTTAACGTTAGCCATTTAGGTTCTGGAGAGCACAGTGACTGGCACGTGGCCTCTTCCTTTCCTGGGGCACGAGCTTGGGGGATACAGTAGTCCTTTCCTAACTTAAAGGACATTTAATCAACACCCGGTTAACTTAAGGGTGCTGAGAGGACCATGATGATTAGTATTTGTGTAGAACCATAATAGAAGATAGAAGTTCAGCTTAAATGTCATCTCCTCAGAGCAACCTTTGATCACGTTAAAGCTTTGTCCTCTATTTCACCATACTTTATTTCTCTCATTACTTTGTCAGAATTTATGATTACCTTCTGTGTATGTCATCTCTCCCCTCATTAGACTATGGATTGATGTCTTATCTATCTTGTTCCTCTCTATGCTCAGCAGTAAGCACAATGCCTAGTATGTAGTTGAATGACTCTTCACTACCATGTGACTCCTAAAAACTCAGCTCAAAAGAGAGAGAAAGTGAGATAAGCAGTGAGTTCAGGCATCTGAGCTCTTCTCATATTAATTATTATACTCAATACTGACAAAATCACTTTAGTCATTTATGGAAACAGAAAGCCCCGTGAGTCTCTTTTTAGAGCTTTTTATGAATGTTCCTTTAGGAGTTAATATATCTTTAGTCTATATTTTATACTTCTAGTCCATCTTTGGACTTTTATTTCCTCATTAGTTACTCCCACCAGAGAACAGAAAGTAGTTAAATAAAAATATGACTCTTTACAGTTTTGTATAACAAGCTATGGCAGATTCCCCTTCAGAGGTTGGTTTCCTTGTTAGAAGATGGGTTGAGGCTGTTTCAGACACTTGTTTTCCACTAGGACCAAAGCAAGTGATTTGCTTCCTGACTATAAAGGGAAACATTAGAAGAGGAGAAGTTGTTCCATTTTTAAAGGTTGAAACTTAAACTAAGATTTATCTAATGGAGTATGTATAATATATATCTGAGAAAATTGCCTGTGACTTTTTAAAGTTGAACTCTACTCTTACCAGCAAATGTTAGTATTGCATTTTGAGAAAGGAAATCTGACTGTCCCTTAATCACTGTTGACAATATAGTAGTTCCAGAAACCTGCACATTGAGAAGGAGCAGTAAATAATAACAGAGTAGAGAAAAGTCATTCTGGCATTGCAGATGAAAAATTAAAATAAAGAAGTGAGTTAAGCTATGAACATGTTAACCCTGAGTATGTAGTTGATGTACAAAGTAAGGATTGTGGGGCAGCAAGAAAAGGTTAAAATGCATTCATTAATATTAATAAGAAAGATAAGAAGTACCTTTAAGAATGATTAAAGTGGTTGAAGTCTTACTGCTTAAAGGAGTAAATTTCAGTTATCTGGAAAATTAAGTATGGTGTCTATGGAGTACCTCTTTGCTTCTTAAAGGAAAGTTAATGCATTACTGCAATAGAATCTTCTAAAATTTGTGAATGTACTCCAGTCTGTTTCTGGAATCTATTCCAGATATAGCACTTAGGCAATTTTATAATCTAGAGAAATAGGGTGCAAAAGAGCAAATAATTGGTTACCTGGGATATTGGGTACAACACAGAGATTAACAGAGAAGAAAAGCTATGCAAATAAATGCTTATAGATGACTAGTCTTATATTTCTTCATTAGTCCTAAAATGTATCTTGTGTGTGTAATCAGAGTCATAGTTATATAAATTCCTTTCCTGTCCATTGCCTCTTTCAGGCCCATGGTTTGCTGGTGAAATCATTAAAGGCAAATTGGGCTGCTGCTTTTCCTTTGGAATCTTTGTTGATGGACATTTCCTACAAGGCAGTATAACATTTATAGTTGGAATTCTCCAGGTAAGAATTCAGAAATACAATTTAAGAACATCTTGGTCCTGCTGGATTAATTGCATAACAATTATAAATTAAATCCAAAATCCCAAATTAAATACCACAGATCATGTGTCCTAACTTACCGGCAGGGGAGTCTTTAGTATTTGGTGTTTATTTGTTTTTATAGTGCTTTCCAAGCTCTTTCTTCCACCACTCTTGTAAGCATCTAAAATACATTTTTGGCAGGAAGGTTTATAAGAGGTAAGAGAGGTTTTGGTTGGTTGGTTGTTTCACTGTGCTTTTTCATCTACAAACAGTGAAAGAAGAGACTTATGGTAGAATAAATGATAGACTTCTGAGTAAACCAAAATTGGTTATGATAATGAAGAAGGAAACTATTTCAGAGGGAGGAAAGGGAAAATAGACACACAAGAAAAGTGGATCAGTTACCTAGTGGAAGCTTTCTAGCTATGTC
This sequence comes from Dama dama, assembly GCF_033118175.1. NCBI lineage: Eukaryota > Metazoa > Chordata > Mammalia > Artiodactyla > Cervidae > Dama > Dama dama. The sequence goes on along the minus strand of NC_083692.1, from coordinate 63,560,047 downwards.
TTAGCAGTTCACTTGTTTATGAAAACACTGATACATTAGGTTTGCATTTGGATTGAGATTTCTTTAGAACAAACACAAATAAAAGACCCAGACCTGTAGCAAATCTCTGTAAACAGGTTTGAAAACTGTTTACCTAACAATTTATTTATTGATTGTTCTCACCTAATGGGGGGCTAATGGATCAAAAATCTGAGGTGATGATCTGAAGTTTTATAAGAGATCCAAAAACATTGTTCAAAATGAGTTCACAGCCTCATAAGAGGACAGTAAAGCATGATCTGCAGGGTTATAGACAGACAAGTAGGGAAGATCTCTGCCTAGCGAACACTGACCACAAGCCAGAATATTTTGTTTAGCAGCATTTCATATGTGACGAGATCCAGGTCTAGTTCAGTTTTCTATTATGTAGATGGAGGCTGTCTCTCAGGAGCATCCTTCAGTTCAGTTCAGTCACTCAGTCATGTCTAACTCTTTGCAACCCCATGGACTGCAGCACGCCAGGCTTCCCTGTCCATTGCCAACTCCTGGAGCTTGCTCAAACTCATGTCCATCGAATCGGTGATGCCATCCATCTCATCCTCTATCGTCCCTTTCTCCTCCTGCCTTCAGTGTTTCCCAACATCAGGGTCTTTTCCAGTGAGTCAGCTCTTTACCATCAGGCGGCCAAAGTGTTGGAGCTTCAGCTTTCACATCAGTATTTCCAATGAATATTCAGGACTGATTTCCTTTAGGATTGACTGGTTTAATCTCCTTGCAGTCCAAGGGACTCTCAAGAGTCTTCTCCAACACCACAGTTCAAAAGCATCAATTCTTTGGTGCTCAGCTTTCTTTATAGTCCAACTCTAACATACATATACATGACTACTAGAAAAACCATAGCTTTGACAGGAGCATCCTTATTCCAACTAACCTTTACCAAAAGGTGGGTTTACAATCATATTTTAATAAATAGTATAACAAGAATGGACTTTATGTATCATCTAGGCCCATAGCTCATAAATCTATTATATCTTTGACCTAGACTTCTCTGCACCTCATGTGCCTGTATATACAACTGGCATTTCACATCTTCCTTAGATATCTCACAGGAATCTCAACATACCTCTAACAGGACCTTTCATTTGTATCCCCAAACCTGTTTCTCCCCAGTTCTTCGCAGTTTAAATAAATTATCTAGGATGCATCTTAAGTTCTTCCCCTTCCCTCACACTTTTTATCTAGTTCATCAGCAAGTAGCACTGTGCGTGTCTTGAATCCACCACTTTTCTCTGTCACTGTTACCACCACTCTTACCTAATCATATTTCTTTATTAAAAAAAAAAATTATTTGGCTGTGTCAGGCCCTAATTGCAGCATGCAAGATCTTTGTTGCATCATGAGGGATCTCTCTTTGCAGCACTAGGGCTCTCTAGTTGTTGTGCTTGGGCTCTGGAGCATATGTACTCAGTAGTTGCGGTGCGTGGGCCTAGTTGCTCCATGGCATATGGGATCTTAGCTCCCCAACCAGGGATCAAACCCACATCTCCTGCATTGCAAGGTGGATTCTTGCAGTGAATCAGGGGGACCAGGGAAGTACCTAATAATTATTTCTTGCCTGGGCTACTGCAGTAACCCCCTAACTGGTTCCCGTTGTTGCTATTGTCTCCCTATTGTCAGTTAAAACTCTTAAAGCAGATCAGTGACATGATCTGGGTCCTGCTGACTGCCCCAAATTCCACCTACCTTATCATGCTCCAGGCCAACAGGAGGGTAATGGAAGATGGGCCCATCTCTGGGCTTTTCATTTGTTCTTCTGCCTGGAATGCTCTTCCACTGACTCATTTCTGTCCTTCAGACCTCAGAGAGCCCATCTCCCGTTGCTCTGTAACCAGCTATTTTCTTCATTGAAATTATCACCATCTGTAATTATCTTCCCCCTCCTCTTTTTTGGGGGGTGGGTTTCCTCTTCTCTGTAGTAGAATGTAAGCTGTCTGAAGCATCTTTTCTGACTTGTTCATCAGTGTGTCCCTTGCCTAGAGCCTTGCTCAGTGCCTGCCACATAATGAGTGCTCAATAATTATTTGGTGAATGAAAACTCATACTGTAGTTATGGTTGGATTATAAATCTTAAATCTTCTAGTTTGTATTCCAGTATTCATTATGTTACTTCAATTACAAATGCAAAGTAAAGAAAAAATATTGATATCCAAGTTCCCCCCTCACTCTGCCAAAAAAAAAAAAAAAAAAAAAAGAGTACTGTATGTGTGTGTGTGTGTGTGTGTTTGTACATAGACATATATATTCATTTCTACCTTAGACATTTGAGGGCTTCAACAGAAATGAAATGACACTTGCCTTTAAGATGAACAAAAGGATGCAAGCAAATAAACAACTAATGACACAAGTGTAATTAAGGCATAAAGGATCAGTTAACCTCCAAGAGAGAAAGCAATGTATTTCTAGGAGCCACCAATAATGTGCTAGTGAGACCTGACCCGACCAGGGCTTAATAAGCTAATGGTTCCGTTCTGTTCTTTCCAGCTGGTGTTTTTTAACATCCCCTTGATGGTTTACCTGTGTTGGATTTTGCTGCAGCGGTGCTTTGGCCACAGCTTCAGGTCTCATCTCCGTCAAGGAAAATACTTGAAAATTATACCTGTTCACCTACTTATGTTACTGCTATACATCTGGCATATTTATTCCTGCTACTTTCTTCATATGACATATGGCACTCTAGCTTTATTACTCTCTCCTTTACGGACCTGGTTGACACTGGCAACACCTGTTCTCATTCGTTGTGTTTGGTCGCTGAACTCTGCTGAGCTTGGAGCCTTCATGGTTCGGCTAAAGAGCCACTTGAGCTCCTGAAGTCTGTATGTCCTCATCCACCTCTGTAGCCCAGGCCTCTGCCTCAGCAGCAGGCGGAAAGCCAGTATTGACGGGCAAACTTCAGGGAGCTGCTGTTCCTTGGACACCTGGGAGTTGGGGGGTTACCTACTACTGATTCTTGCAGAATGGACTGCAGAAAGTTCTCTATATAATGCCATGATTCCTTCCTTCCCCAAGAAGATAAAGGGTTGATTTACTTTTATGAAGAGAAAGCCTTTATCTAGGAGATCCACAGGGCAGGGGCTGGTGGATATGGGAGTCTCTGAGGCCCACTCAGTGTGTTTTCTAGTTACCTCATGTAAAGTACCTAGCACAGTGTCTGGAACTTGGCAGCCTGTAAGGAGGCCACTTTAGGGACAGGGAACGTGCAAACTTGGACCTGCCCCTGACTACCCTTGATTAGTTCCTAGTCCCTCTTTTCAACAGGATTATGGGCTCTCTGCTTCCTCAGTCGGGGTGTTTTCAACTAATCAAATACCAATAAATGAATGATGAATAAGAAATAACTCGATCTGGGTCTTGCCTGTGTCGCTAGGAGCGAGAGTGAGGCGGGGCTTTTGAGAGCGGAAGGGGCGTGGCTGGGCGTCCGAGGCGCGGCAGGTTGTTGCCGGAAGCGAACCTGCGGCCTGGAAGAGGAGCTGAGACGGCAGTGCGGCTCCGGAAGCTGCTGCGGGGGCTTACTCTGCTGGCTCCTAACGCGGTGCTGAGATGGAGAGCGCAGCTGTAACTGCAGCCCCAGACCCCACCCTGGATCCGCCTCTGGAGCAGCTTCGGCACCTAGCCGGGGAGCTGCGGGAGCTGCTTCCCGGAGTGCGGGGTGAGCTGACGTAGTGGGGACGGGCGACCGCAGGGGCGGGCTTGGGTGGAAAGGGGCCAGGCCTCGGTGGCGGCGGCGGGTCCGGGCAGAGGAGGTGGGGCCGGGAGGTCGTTCCGCTTACCTGTGCTCTTTGGTTTGTCGCCGCCCGGCCCACACCCCGCACCCGCTAGTCGGCGAAGCCCAGGAAACCACCAAGGAGTTTGATCGGGAGGCCTTTTGGAGAAGACTCAGTGAGTGCCTCTCCTATTGGAGACTGCTGTCTCTCCTCTCTTCCCTACTCCTTTCCTTCCCGCTTCGCCCCGCCCCAGCCTCTGCGGGGACACTCCTCCTTACCTATCCTTGGTACCTCCGAGATTGAAATATAAAACACTGATTTTTGGAGGTGTTTTTGAGACGTCTCAGCGGGCAGGGGTGGAGAGGGAACGCATTATCTTCAAAGTCCGTGCAGCCGTTGCAGCCTTGTCCTTTTGGCACTAACATATTGGCCTTGCCACCTGCTCTGTCACCCCACCCAGATGAGGCAGCTGTGACAGTGTCAAGGGAAGCCACGACTCTGACCGTAGCCTTCTCTCGACTTCCACTGCCATCTCCACAGGTGGGCGTCACTTTTCTAGAATTCTTGTGCTGCTTCAGTATTCCTTCGGAAGCCTCTCATTTTCTTTTACACTCAAATCTGGGGATTTAATTTCCTCGTCTGTCGAGTAAGATGAAGGTTCTCACACCACAGGATTGTTCTGAAGATCAAATTGTCGAATGCAGTAGTTGTCATGGGGTAGATGGCTCTTCTAAATATTGGTTCATTCTGAAGTTCATCCTGGTTATTTCCTTTTTGACATTTTTTTCAAGTACTTTCTATTTGCTAAGTGTTTTCACATACATGATCCCTTTCTGACAGATGAACAGGCAGGCTCAGAGGCTCAGGTTAAGGTAGATAAGTAGTGGAGCTAGGTATTAAATTAGGTTCTCTCTGATGTTTGAGCTCCATCTTTTCTATTATACTACATAATACTCTTTTGTACAGAATTATGTTTGTACTTAATAATGTAGACAGTATAAGTTTCAAAAGATATCAAAGTTAAATGTGCTAAAAAGTTTATATCTCCTGTCTCTGGTACCTTTTGTATTATTCCATGTATATGCTATGCATATCCACACTTAAGTGCATATGGTTTCTTCTTTTTACACAAGTGATAAAAGTTTCTGTTGAGAAATCAGCTGGTAACCTTATGGGAGTTCTCTTGTATGTTATCTGTCACTTTTCCCTTGTTGCTTTTAATATTTTATCTTTGTCTTTAATTTTTGTCAGTTTGATTACTCTGTACATGATCAGGACAGTGGTTTTTTCATTCGTAGATGAAAAATTAGAATATGGCTTTATATGAATTATATTTGAATCACAATTGCTTTCATAGGATCTCAGCACATTAATTCTGCCAAAGAATGGGTTTGTTTTGTTTTTTTTTTAATTCCAGTCCTTACAACGTGGTATTTTAACAAAATTATATGTTTGGATGTTGAAACAATGTCAAATTGACATAAAAGTTTCTAAGTATTCTCAATCGTTGTACCTATCCATCTCAGATTGGTAACAGATCATTTATGGACTGGCACCAATCTGTAGATCATATTTTGCGTAGCACTGGCTTGGAATTTAGCAGAGCAGTGAGGGCAAGGAAGATAAGGGAAAGCCAGTGATTGCCTAGAAGGAAAATAGTCAACATTGAGCATTGTAAAGTCCATGCTAATTTCCTTTAGGTATACTGAGATTCTGTTAGAGACAGACAGACAGAGACAGACATAGAGGCAGAGAGATAGACAATTGGTTAATGGTCTGAGATAGAGCTGACAACTTTTCTGTAAAGGGCCAGATAGTAAACATTTTAGGCTTTGCGGTCCAGCTATTCCACTCTGCCTCTGTAGTGCGAATACTATTATAGACAATATGTAAACACATGAGTGTGGCTGTGTCCCAGAAACATTTTATTTGCAAAAACTGGCAGTGAGCCTGATTGGGCCCTTGGGCTCTAGTTTACCAACTCCTGGTCTAAGATATGGTGAATATCTCAAAGCTAATCACAGATATCTTGGGATATAGAGTATCAGGGATGTTTTTACTACAGTTTCTTCATGTCTTACTGAGTTTCTGCTCAGTATCTGGTATCCAGCTAACTCCTCCCTGGTATGTGATGAGAACAGCACAGGGCCTGGTGCATAATAGGACTTCAGAAAATGTTTGATGATGCCGTACAGATGTCTGCTCTTTTCCCCTGTAGATGGCTTGACCACATCGATCTAATCCATTTCTTTTTCTCTTTCTGAAATTGGTTTATCATCTCATAGGAAACCCAGAGGTTCTGTGAACAAGTGCATGCTGCCATCAAGGCAATTATTGCAGTGTACTCTTTGTTTCCCAAGGATCAGGGTAAGCCACTCCATACACATAAGTGTTCAGTTTATGGGGTAGATCTTTGCTAATGTAACAGCTAATGTCCTGAGAATTTTACCTTTTCCTCAATTTGAGCATGTAATGTAACTTTGTCCCATTAAGTGCAGTCAAAGGTAGTTATATAAGTGACCTCCATAAGTAAGCCTTTGTGCTAAAGTTCAGATACTGTGTTCTCATGTCCCCTGCCTTACCTGACTCTTAACGTTTTTAATTTTCATTGGCTTCTCTGTCTCCTAACACATTATAATCACCACAGATACTGCTTGGTTATCAGTGCCATCCCCAGGCTCCTCCTCCTCATCACATGCTGTTTCTGAGCTCCCTTATAGGTTGAGTGGCCCCCTGCTCTGCCTGTATATTCGTGTCTTGATTATTATCAGGTTACAATTATAAATGAATAAATGTCTCATGGATCTTCAGGGTTACTCATGTGGTTTAAACTTGAAGTGTTTTATCCACAAATGTCAAGAAATCACTATTGTAAAAAATATTTATTATTTTATTTATTTGGCTGTGCCAGGTCTTAGTTGCAGCAGGCATGCTCTTCAGTCTTTGTTATGGCATGCAGGGTCTTTAGTTGCAGCATGTGAACTCTAAATTGTGGCATGTAGGATCTAGCTACCTGACCAGAGGTTGAACCCTGGCCCCTGTGTTGGCAGTGTAGAGTCTTAGCCACTGGACCACCAGGAAAGTCCCAAGAAACTACTTTTTAATGAATGAATACATGCTGTCATGGAATGATTTTGTTTCAGATCTCTTTTGGATAATACCACTAAGGAATGGTGGGAGGAGCAAGCAAATGACATGGGGATATACATAAGACCTGGGTTTTGTGTTGGCACTCCAGTTAAAGCATGTGGGTGCACATTACCTCAAATTCTGTAGAGCTTAGATTCTCGGGAAGACTTTCCAGACTTCTGGAAAGACGAATAGGCTGCTTAGTCTTTGGGTCTGGCCACAGGCATCACCCTGCGAAAGCTGGTGCGGAGCGCCACTCTGGACATCGTGGATGACATGGCTCAGCTTGTGGAAGCACTTTACATCAATCCAGCCCAGAGGTAGTGATGCCACAGCTGGAGTTATTGGGTAATGGGGTTCTTTGCTTCTGGGAGGGGGGGAAAAGTCATTTTAACAGCATAGTTACTGATAACTGAGATTAATGACCAGCAGGAAGGACTTTTGTAGGAGACAGGAACCCAGGTTATTGATATATCTTTATTGATTCCTTTCAGCAGCCCTGAGAACCTGATTTCCTACAACAGTGTCTGGGATGCGTGCCAACGTGTACCTCAGATCCCAAAAGGTGGGTGAGAGTGGAAAGTAGACATTGACCCTGCTGGCCAAAGCTGACAGACACATCTAGATGCCAGTTTTGTAGTATGTATGTATTGTGAAATAGGTCTAGTTTATCACCAACATGAAAAGATAGGTATTAATTCTTTTTGTCAGTCTTTTTAGTTCACATAACTTCTAAACTCAAACAACCTCTGGCTGTGGCTCTGTCTCTTGTTGAACAGATGTGGTTTTCTCTTCTGGTCCTGCCCCAGGGGCAGTATTTTGGGGACACTGAAGCAGTTATGGGGTAGAGCCTGCTAGGCCAAGAGCAGTGGTCATCCAAGGGTACCTTGCTGAGAAACATCATGTGAGCATTGTATTTCTTCCTATGGTGAATGACAGAAAGCTTTTTAGCCCCCCTGCCTGGGCACCCAGAGGATGTATATAAGAAGAATTTTACATTCAACTGCCGCCCTTGTTTACTGTCTTTGGCACTCTCTTCAGATGAGAACGCTGTTGCTTTTTGCAGACTTAAGAGAATTGTCGGGATTCTCCATTAACTGTAGTGCTTCTGATTCTTCACTCATAGATAACAAAGCTGCAGCCCTTTCAGTGCTGACAAAGAGTGTGGATCTTGTGAAGGATGCACATGAGGAGATGGAGCAGGTGAGAGGACCTCTTTCTTTGATGGTCATTGGAAGGCCACTCTATGTCTAGTAGATGAGGATTGGTTATAAAGAGAGAAGATGTGTTAAGTGTGGACCACATGGGTCCCCCCTCACTCCCATCCTCCATCACCCATCTTCCCCCGCCCCGTGTGGGGGTGTGATTTGTACCATTCCTCTCTGTGCCATTGCTGCACTAGGAGAGTTAGAACAGCATGTGTGAGATGATTCAGCTCTGTAGCCATTTAGGGAAATAGCTGGCTGAAGTTTGGGGACAACTCAGACATGATGCTAAAAGTATTAATACTTTTTTTTTTCCTGGCATTCACATATATCATCTTGTATCTTAGGCTGTGGAAGAATGTGACCCTTACTGTGGCCTCTTGAATGACATTGAGGAGGACAGCTCTGACAACCATGTTGGTGAGGAGGATATATTGGGATGTCCAAACAATCGGGATTCATATTGGTCAGAGGAAGACCAGGAGCTCATAATCCCATGCCTTGCACTGGCGAGAGCATCCAAAGCCTGCCTGAAGAAAATCCGGCTCTCAGTGGCAGAGAACGGAAAGAAGGATCAGGTGGCCCAGCTGGATGACATTGTGGACATTTCTGATGAGATCAGCCCTAGGTAAGCGTGACCTCCACTCAAAACATCCAGGCAGCAGCATTCTGATCTCAACTTATGCTGTCGCCTGAAGGTTTTTCCCCATCTTTTTGTTTTGAAAGTTTTCAAACCTGTAGGAAGGGTTAAAAAGTATTGTAGTGAGTACCTGTACTTCCATCTAGGTTCACCTGTTGTTCACTTTTTTTTTCTGTATTGGTTTATTTCTCTGTAATTAGATGTGCCTTTTTAAAAACTGAAATAGATGTGCTATTTTTATCCCTGAACCATTTGTGAGTAAGTTGCAGACATCAGTGATGTTTTCCCCTGAATATTTCAGCATGTATTTCCTAAGAACAAACAGTTTTACTCTTAGTATTACATTTAAGAAATTTACATTGAATATGTGTTTGTGTGTGTTAGTTGCTTAGTCGCCTCCGACTCTTTGCAACCCTGTGGACTATAGCCTGCCAGGCTTCTCTGTCCATGGAATTCTCCAGGCAAGAATACTGGAGTGGGTTGCCATTCCCTGACGATAAAGATTATACTGAATATAATAATATTATCTAATATTCAGATTTCCCCAGTTGTCTCCAAAACATCTATAGCTTTTTTGTTTGTTTGTTTAATTCAGGGTTCTGTCAAGGGGTCATACTGCATTTGGTTGTCTTCTCTTTTGGTATCTTGTAACTAAAATAGTCCCTGTCCTTTTTTAGCTTTTTTTATCATTGACATTTAAAAATTTTTTTTTTATTTTCTTGACATTTTTAAAGAGTCCAAGTCAGTTGCATTGTAGAATATCCAGCAATCTGGATTCCTGTGATTGTTTTCTCATAATTATATTCAGGTTAAACATTTTTTGGCAAGAATATCACTTAGTTGAGTGTTTCATGCTTTTCATTGCATCATATTGGAGAGGCACATGGTATTAGTTTGTCCTGTTTCTGGTGGTACAGCACTAGCTTGATTGCTTGATTAAAGTGGTGCCTACTTTAGTGGCATTCAGGGATGAACCCTGCCTATATCAGTTATTAAACTTATGGTTTCAGATCCTAACATTTTAAACTGAATTAATAATGTCCCATCCTACTGGCCAAGGGAGTTCCCCTCCACCCTCAACTTCTTAGTAAAACAGGGTATGTATGTGTTCCATCAATACCAGTTGAATTGGTTATTTATTGGTTGCCCAGTTTAAGGAACTGATGCATTTCTGGGAATTATTTCCTCACTCATTGCATCCTTAGTTGTGTCCTGGAGACCACCTAGCTGAGCTTTGTTCCTTCTTGGTTAATGGTTATTTTTTCTTTCTCCCTTCAGTGTGGATGATTTGGCTCTGAGCATATACCCACCTGTGTGCCCTCTGACTGTGCGAATCAGCGTAAGTACTGGCTTTGAGGGAATAGCTGCAGACCTAATTGGTAGAATTTCAGTAATCACTGATATTTCCTTAAACTGTGGGGAATATGTTTATTTGTTACACTTGGATGCAAGTACAATGTGTTTGTGCTTGATAAATATTTGTTGAATTTGAATCTGATAGCAATGAGCTCCGATAGTACTCTCTCTTCCATAACCACTTGGGTAATCATTTAGAAAAACCCAAAGACCTTAGAGGGGATTCCTAGGTGGTGCTAGCGGTAAAGAACGCACCTGCCAATGCAGGAGACGTAAGAGACATGGTTTGATCCCTGGGTCAGGAAGATTCTTTGGAGGAGGGCATGGCAACCCACTCCATTATTCTTGCCTGGAGAATCCTGTGGATGGAGAAGCCTGGCAGGCTACAGTTTATAGGTTCGCAAAGAGTCAGACACAGCTGAAGGGACTTAGCATGCATGCACCCAAAGACCTTAGAAAACCATGCCTTGAGAGAAAGTGTTAATTATTACAGTGCTTTAGGATTCTTTCAATGTGAAGTTACAAGTTTCTAATTTCCAGTATTTTCCAGAAAATTTCCAGAAAATTTCTAATTTTCCAGGCCAAAATAGGTGTTTAGAAACATACTCTATTCTAATATCGACATATTATGTGATTTAACTATGAGTGGTCATGAAGGGTTAAGCTCTTTATAAAAATCTGATTTTATTGTTTTCTTTGAAGTCCTAGGTCCTGTGCTAAGAGTTCTGTTCTCTTTTTTTTCTTTTAATAAACTTTAAGTTATTATGTCTCATTTTATTGGAAAGAGAAGTAAAATTGCAGATAGCTTATATTTTACCATCAGATGTATCAGTCCTAATAATATTTGGTAAATTAGATAGTGGAAATTATTAATAGAGTCATCAAATGTATCTTCACAATGTGGAAACACCTTGGAGTAGAATTAGGATCCTTTTGGACATTAACTTTTTTTTTCACATTCACTTTTAAAAAATTGACTTCTGAAGAAATAAACATCCTTAGTAATACGCCATGTCAGTTACCCTAAAAGCAGTTTTAAGGAATGCATGGTATATTGGTAGCATACATACATCTTTATGTTATCTTGTTATTGGTATTCTTAAAATTTTAAGTTTTTTAAAAAAAAACCCAGTTGTTTCTGCTGTATATATCTGGAACTATCAGCAGTTAGGACAAGTTTAGGTTATATTTTTCCTTTTTTTTGTTTTCTTTAAAATTTAAATATAAAAAACTTATAAATATGCTATGGCAGCAGTATTAATAAGATTTTGCTAGATAGAAAAGAGTCCATGATCCTGCCACCTAATCAACATTTTTGTTTTTGACTGTTTCCTCCAAGGTTTTTTTTAAAATGACTTCTTATTACTTGAGTATTAAAATACTATAATATTTTAACTCTCCTCCTTCCTTTTTTCTCACTTTCACTTTTTAAAAATTGACTTCTTGTCCCAGCTGCTGATAGTTCAGGATATATAGCAGAAACAACTGTTTTTTTTTTTTTTTTACTTACAGAATTTTAAGAATACCAGTGACAAAATAACATGAGGATATATGAATGCTACCAATGTACCATGCATTTCTTAAAATTGTTTCTAGGGTAACTGACATGACGAATTGCTAAAGATGTTTATTTCTTAAGAAGTCAGTTTTTAAAAAGTGAATGTAAAAAAAAAGGGGAGGAAGAGAGCTAAAGTATTAAATATTCTAACACTCAAGTAAAATATTTTAGCTCTCCCCACCCCCCCCCCACCCCCCCCCCCCACTTTTTTCCTCCTTTCTGTGTTTTACCTCCTTTCCTTTTTTTTCCGCTAAATATTTGTTTTATTTGTTTGGCTGTGCTGAGTTTTAGCTGTGCCCCGAAGTATCTTGGGTCTTTGTTGTGGCATACAGGATCTTTTAGTTGTGGCCTGTGGGGTCTACTTCCCTGACCAGAGATTGAACCCAGGCCGCCTGCACTGGGAGCTCAGAGTCCCAGCCACTGGACCTCCAGGGAAGTCTTCTCTACTTTCCTTTTTGTGGCAGGGCTCAGGGTGAGTAACTTCTCTTGTTTCTTTTTTTTTCTAGTCTGCAAAACTTGTATCTGTTTTAAAGAAGGCACTTGAAATAACAAAGTGAGTATGAAGACTTATCCCCAAGTAGCTTTTGGAGAATAAGCCTGTACAGCCATTCTTAACTTCCAAATCCCCATTTCAAAGAGTAGAAAGTGAGTGTAGTGTTTTCTTTCAGCTTTGCTTATGGAGCAGCTGAGTTTCTGCAGAGAAACTTGCCCTCTTTTATTGTAGTTTTCCCTATGCTCCCTTTTGAGGATAGGTCTTTTCCTTGACAGTATAATAAATTTAACTTCTCTTTTTCCCATTGCATTCACAGAGCAAGTCATGTGACCCCACAGCCAGAAGATAGTTGGATTCCTTTACTTATTAATGCTGTTGATCATTGCATGAATAGAATCAAAGAACTCACTCAGAATGAAGTTGAATCATGAATTTTCAGACTCATTTGAACTCTTTTTCTTATTGTCATAGCTGAGCTCTGATGTCTGCTTTTAGAATGGAGCTGGGATGCTTTCTGGATTGGGAGTTCCTGTCTATACTTATTAAGAGACACAATTACCAAAGTTTGGTGATTAGGCCAAACTGGCAATTATTTATAAACCATATGAGTATGATATATTTTTCTGTGCTAGATGCAAAAGGCAATTACATGAGTTTTTGTTATTCAGTTGCCTCTCAGAGATCCCTGGGGAAGCTGCCTTATTCCCTATTCAATAAAATGTGTCATTGTCAAAGATATATTTTAGCATGTTACTAAATATATAGTAGTAACTATATTCAACTATAGTTGAATATAGTTCTTCTTACCAGCAAGTTCTTTTGAATGTTATTCCAGTTTGTTCCATTACTCTATTGGTATTGAAGGGCTTCCTCAATGGCTCAGCAGTGAAGAATCTGCCTGCAATGCAGGAGACAAGGTTCAGTCCCTGGGTTGGGAAGATCTACTGGAGAAGGAAATGGCAACCCACTCCAATATTCTTGCCTGAAAAATCCCGTGGACAGAGGAGCCTCACAACTGAGCACACACGAGAGAGTTCTGTTGGTATTGAGCTTGTGAAAATTTTTAAGTGTGTTAGTTGCTCAGTCACGTCTGACTCTTTGCAACCCCGTAGACTATAGCCTGCCAGGCTCCTCTGTCTTAGCGATTTTCTAGGCAAGAGTACTGGAGTGGTTTGCCATTTCCTTTTCCAGGGGATCTTCCCAACCCAGAGATCAAACCTGAGTCTCTTATTTCTCCTGCATTGCCAGGGAGTTTCTTTACTAGTGCCACCTGGGAAGCTGGAAAATTAATAAAGTGAAACCTTATTTAAAATGGAGTTGAGAGGCCAGAAGGAGGAGCTCTCACACAGTGTTACTCTAGGTAAATAACAGGAAGGATTGTCAATTATAGATAGGAATGTACACCTATAGATAGGTGTACATTTTATCTCCTACAGGAAATAGACCCTAGCTACTAAGCTAATGAGAGCCCCTCACCCTGAACTCTCGCTTTCCTCCATGAAATTTTGTTCAAAACAACTGCTCCCAACTTCCTCCTTTTCCCTCCTTTGTTTGTGGAACTTGGCTGTGGCTTTTACTGTAGCTGGTTTGACCTTAATTGCAGTTGTTTGTTGTTCCCAAATAAACCTGTTTTGCTGGTAAAATAACTGGCTGTTTCATTTTTTAGGTCAACAAGCTCAGTTGTTAGGTTTGTTCACTGTATTGAACAGACTTATTTTCCTTATACATATTTACATTGTTCTCTGTTTTGTATTGCCTGTCCCCAAATTTAAGTACAAAATTTTTATAAATCAAAAAATTTTGAATGTATAAGAGAGCTTATATAATATTAAGGGCCTCTTCAGTTAATTCTTTTGCACAACCATCACCAGTTAATTATCTTTTTGCATCAGTCTGGAAGATCACGTATTGGAAAGCAAGGTAAACCTGGAAAGTAACATCTTAGGAAGCAGGGTATACAGTGCTATACCTGACTAGGCCTTATGCATGTCCTGCAGGTCTCCACTCTTCTATTGGTGGTCCTTTGTCTTGTATAGATGTACTCCATCACATCTGCCCATCTGACATCCCCATGGTCTCTTTAGGTGCAATCAGCAACAGTAGCTGTCCTTTTTTTTATTCCCACCACCCCTTCTTTTTTGTTATGTTCACTAATTTGTTATAGTTTTTAGATTCCACATATCAGTGATATCATACAGTATTTATCTTTCTCTGACTTTTTTCACTTAGCATAGTACCCTGCAAGTCTAGCAGCCAGTCTTTTGAGAGAATGCTGTGTACTTGAGACTGAAATTCTTTGAGTCAAAAGTTTTAATTTACTTTAATAAAGTGCCATTCTGTACTTGTTAACAAGTATTACAAAGAAAAGGAACTAAAACCGAGAGTATCAAAGCAACAAAATAGAAACAATGAAAAAAAATTTAACTTTGTACAAAGAGTCCAGTTTTTTTGGTAGGTCCTATTTTCTTTATACTTAATAATTGTGTATTTTTCTACTGGACCAAATTCATGTTAACATCACACTTAATTGTGGAATATTTAACATTTTCATATTTAAAAATTTTCATATTTAGTATTATGAAAGCATAATATTTAACTCTAATAAGGACTTATCCATAGCTGAATATTGAAGACCATTCTCCACTCAGGTCTTATGCTGTGTATTTTATAACTTTCTTTAGTCATCTTTGGATCTTTAAGGATAATGGTCAGGGATAGCATTGATCAATATAATCTTAGGATTGTCTAAAAATCATATTTTTAGTTAATGTTGTCCCATTTCATCAGAAATACAAGAGTGCTTTAAATATTAGGTTATTTTCCTTACCTATAAATGAATGTATGTATTAGGGAATAGTAAATGGTTATGAAAAACCCTGAACTCAAAAAAAAAAATCTTAATTTACTTATCTGAATACCTTTATAAAGGCTTTTTAAAAAATTTCTCGAGCCCAGTAGTTTCTATTTTAAGACAGCTAGTCTTCATAGATGCCTTGAGCTGGGGTGACAGAAATGAATGTTTTTTCTGTTGATTTCTGAGAGTATAAGTTTTTTTGAAGTGGGGAATCTAGTTTTGTTCTTGGTCCTCTCCTGCTCAGCCTGAGCAGAGAATCATTTGTCTGATAAGCAAAGTTTCTCTTCCCAGCATGCTTGGTTTTAGATTGTAGATTCAGGAGGTGGTTGGGGAAAGTGATGCTGGAGCTGGAAGTTTAAGCTGGAGGTTCACGGGCTACCACCATGACAGTTCTGAAGTTGGTTAGGTTCTGGAACATGTTGCAGTCCATTTCCACGGTGAGCCTCTGGCACCCCACCTTCATTGGCATGAACTCAACTTGGGTGCGCAAAGTGTTTTTGGGCTGCACCGAATTCACTCTGAAATAGAAGAAAAGGTAAGTCCTAGTTCTGTTGCAGGGCCATTCCTTTGCTGGTCCCAGTGAATCTGATCCTTACCTGCTTACAGAGGTGGACCCTGAAGAAATAAACTTGTAAGTACCTAGCTGTTAAAACAGAGGAGGTTTGAAGGGGGTGGAAGGCAGGAGCCTCCATGGTGAGCAGCTGTATGGTTGAGAAGAGAAATATCCTATGCTAAGGGCTTCCAGGTTGCATCTGTTGTTTCATCACCTGTGACTTCAGTCTGGTCCCATTCTTGGTAATAGTAGGCTTGTGAAAACTATGGTTTTAGAAGCCTCATTGCTAACTGCAGTGGGTGTAGTGGGCATACTAGATGTCAGGATGCCAGCAGGTGGCGTTTGGAGCCCTATCAGCAGCTTTCTTGTCTACCTTTGGACCTTCTTATGGTGACTGAGCAAATGGTACAGATTTCTTTTGAGAAGATTTGCCTTACAGTTTATCTGGGAGACCACATAAGTCTGGTTAAATGCTGGCAGTCCTTCCTCTCAACTATGACCAAGAGTGACTGAGTTTCTTGAGGCTGAGGTGGTGGCTCAACAACCACACAACCTGTCAGGGACCTCGGGGTTGTAGGAATAGGCATCGTGAACTCTAAACTGTATGTGCGTGTTTAGTGGAGGATGCTGTGGACCTCATGAGAGAAGGAGCAATAATTAACAAAGATACTTGCAACATCTAAAGCCAACAAGGCGCGGATAACCTAGATTATATAGGGTTTGTGTGTATGAATATGTGTGTGTATATATATATATACACCCACAGATCAACAAGGAAAAAAGGAACAGCAAAAGAAAAGTTGGCAAAGTTAAGAAACTATAGAGGAGGAAATGGAAAAGGCTAATAAACATATGCTGCGATTCATGGGGTCGCAAAGAGTCGGACACAACTGAGCGACTGAACTGAATAAACATATGAAGAGTTGCAAATTAAAACAATGATGAGATGTTACCTTATTCCTGTTAGACCAGATTAACACAGAAAACTGGGTATTGCCAAGAGTGGAGGAATGGTAGGAATATAGAAGCTGTCAAGTACTGCTGGAGGGAACTGCAGCCATTCTGCAAACCAATCTGATAGCATGTGGTCAAACCAGGTCTTATCCTGTGTCTCAGCAACTCCATTCCTGTGCCTTTATCCCTCACACATGAATTTTCAAGCAGGTATATAAGGGGATATGTGTATTTGTGGTGTCTGAGTGTTGGAGGCACTGTGGAGTGGTGTGGTAGGAAGCAGGGGTATACATTATGGAGTGATTTGTAGCAGAAGCAGTGGACTTGACGTGGATGAGTGAAAAACAGTTCTAAGTGAAATGAATTAGACATAACATAACGTTTATATAGTTTAAAAATACAGGCTCATGATACTAAGACAAGGATATGAAGAGTGGTGGTGGGAATGGGAGTAGGGAATAGGAGTAAAAGGGAATGTGTATATAAAATTCTGTATTGTGTTGTCACTAGTTGAATGCAGCTCTTTCCTGTGATGTTCCCTAACCCCCTCACCTGTGCTCATCAGTAATACCCAGGCCCTCTCTGCATGACCAGGGCCTCAACCAGAGTCAGGTGCCCAAGGGGCACAGAGCCTCCCTCTGTCCTGTACCCCTGTAAGCATTGGTGGCCCCAGGGTGAGAGAGGCCCTGATCTTTTAGTTCAGCTCTGGCCAGTACTTGCTCTGTCTTCATGGCCACAGCAAACAGTGTCATCAGTCTTGGGTTCCTGCCATTCTTTACCATTTGAGCCACCAGGGAAGCCCAGGTTCTTGCCTTTCTGACAGGTTGAGATACTTCTGTGGGATGAGAAGCTTGTGGTCTCTTACCTGTAGCTCTTCTCTCTGTAAATGAGCCCCCTTCCAAAGATGGAGATCACACAGTCTTCCAAGGGAACATCGAGGGGGTTATGGATGCTGACCACGACCATCAGGGGCTGATGTTGCTCTGCTGTCTCTGGCATCTGTGGGGGATCCCAAGAGCATGGAGCTGTAGTCACTCCTTCCCCTCCTAGCTACCCTCCCTGAACCCTTTCTTGGTTATTCTCCTATCTTTACCATCCTCACCTAAACTCAACAGCTGACTTCCCTACCCCTCTACTTGATCTTCTGTATTTACTTTCACCTTTGATCCATCACTGACAACACTGATGGTGCCCTTCCTTCACTTGGAAACCTTGGAAGGTTTCCCATTGTCTTCAGAATTCAGCTTTGGTTGGCCTTCAGAGCCCTCCACGATCTAACCCCAATCTATCCCAGGCTCATCTGTTCTACCCCTGACTACACCCTAGCCTCTGGGCAGTTTCCCAGCCCCAGCATAGCCCTCAGGCTCCCTTCCTTTGGGCCTCTTTTCTCAGTCTTGCGTCTGCAATGGCCTTCTCCCTCCTCTGCACTGAAAGCTAACCTATTGTTCAAAGCCTGACACAAATGCCACCTCCTCCATGAAGTTTTCCCAAACCCCCAGCCAAAAATAGGCCTCTTTACTTCACTTGTGCCAGAGTGACTTTGTTCCTCTGAAAACTCTGACATAGACCACACATTATGTCACCCTTGCACAACTGTGACCCCCTCCAGGGCAGAGACCAAGTCACATTCATTTTGTTCTGGGTACACATGTGGAAAGAGGACTGGACTAAGAGCCCTAAGCCTCTAAGACATCCCATATTTATGATTTGTAGGCATGATGCTTTTCTCATCTGAATAATGGGAAGAGATCACCTCCCAGGGCTGTGGTATTAAAAGAAGTAAAATGTGAAAATACATTGGTACTGTATAAAGTGCTAAATAACCATAGGCTGTTATTATCCTTGTAAATTTGGAGGCAGCCACTGAAAGACTCCGATTTTAGAAAGCTTTACTTAAAGTGGAAAGATTTAAATCTTGGTGTCATATATAAGAAATCATCTCTTTCAAGAGGAGCTCTCAACCCAGCATTTCCTGATAGTTTCTTTAGCACAGCAGCACGGTCACCTGCTCTGAAGCTTGAGGGGCTCTGTTCTTTCTGAAACGGTGACCTGAATAGCAGCAAACACAGCAATTTGGGGAAAGACTGGTGCCTACCTCGATGACAAGGTGTGGTCTGCAAATGGCGATGTCTTGCTGGGCGAAGCAGGTAAGGCTGGAGTGCGTTGCCATGGCAGTGAGTCTGAGGAAGCTATTCTCTGGCAGGCTTTGTTCAAAACTGTAGTTGAATGGGATTTTCTTATCTGAAACATGTAACAGGTGGAGTCAGTGCCCAGGAGTACAAGCAGTAGTTTCATGCTTGTCTCCCAGGAGACATGACTCCCAGGAGGCCTCACTGAAGCCAGAAAGATGCCTCATTCCTCATAGCAGTTTCAGAATGCACTCACTCAAGAACCCACCCTAAAGGACTTCCCTGGTGGTCCTGTGGTTAGGACTCTGTGGTCTCAAGGTAGGGGGTCCAGGTTCAACCCCCAGTCAGGAAACAAGTTCCCACATGCCACAACCAGGAGCCTGAATGCTGCAACTAAGACGAGGGGCAGCCAAAATAAAAACAAACAACCCACCCAAGACCAACATCACCATCATGAGCACAACACCTTTGGTAGACCACCTCCACAGGGCTCTGGAAAGGGCCCTGTGAGCTGCAAGTGGAGCCTCAGTCTCCTTGTCTAGTAATAACACGTACCTGGTGGGATGGCTTCTGGTCACAAGACAGTTGTTAAGTGTTGGCTTCAGACCCAGTCATGGCTGAATATATGCTTGCTTGCTCCCCTCCCCTTCTCTGCTGCTGTTCTTTTCCGTTTGCAAAGAAAATGAAGCCACCCTTCCCTCCTCACCACTGCCTCCAGGGTGAGGCCCCCTCTGTGCCCAGGTCCTGCCCCCTGCTTTTCAAATCAGTGCTCCATCCCAACCCCACCACTGCTTAGCTGTGTAACTGTGGGCAGTTTATTTCACTTTCTGTGTCTTAGTCTCCTCATCTGTAAAGTGGGGATGATAATGGTTCCTGCCTCATAAGGTCATTATGAGGATAAATGAGATAATACATACAAAACACTTGACATCATGTTTGCCCAAAATTAAGTGCTCAATAAATGTGAGCTATAATTATTCTAGTCATGTCTCATTTCCTCAAAGGTTGCACCGTCGAGTATAACCCATCTCTCCTGAGGCTTTGTCTTTTTCATTAATTCTTCTTCAGCATTTAAGCACATTCTGCTCTCTCTCTATCATCTTAAAAGAAAACAAAGAACACCTTTCCTCTCCCGAGTGTCCCTATCTGCCACCCACCCTCTTTTCTTTTTCCATCCATTCTTCCAGGAAGGACTGCATACCTTGTCTCACCTCCTCAGCTCTCAGCAGCTTAAGCCCCAGGGAACCTACTGCTTCTCCAACCAGACCCTCTGTCAGTAGAGGCTTTCCAGCCTTGACCTCTCAGCCTCTCCAGTGGCCATGCTGGGCTCCCCTTTCTTCTCTTTGACTTAGTCTCTCACTCTGCTGTCTCTCTGTCTGGTGCCTACACGCTGGTGCTGCCTGGGTTTCCTCCTCACCCTCTCATTTTCTCTCAGTCCTTCCCCCTCTTCCCTCCCCCATCCAGGACTTTATCTCGAATACCAGCTTTAGATTTCCAGCTGCCTACTGGCCATCACAGCTCAGATGTCTTCTGGGATTTCAAACCCAACATGCAACAAACAGAATGCATCATCTTTCTCCCCAAACCTGTGCTTTCCCATTGGCCCTACTTTAGAGGCTCACCCAAACTGGAAGCACCCTCTAGCCACATACACAAGTTCAATCTAGCCCACTTCTATAATATGACTTCATTTGAAAAGTTCTGCTAGTTTACTTTGTCCTTCAATTTTTCAAAACCTTGCAACTTCTAATCTGTGGTTGTTGGATACACATTAGATACACATTAGAATCACATGGGAAGCTTTAAAAATTCCCAATGCCAAGCCACACCCCAAGTCAATTATAGCAGACTCTGACCGAGAGACCCAGGAATCAATATATTTAAAGTTCTCCAGGTGATTCAACATACAGACAAGGTTGAGGTACATGACTCTAATTTGACCCCTTCCATTCCATTCTACCAAAAGTTCCTTTTCAAAAATGAATTTCTAATCCTATTGACTCCTTTGGTTAAAACCTTTTACCAGCTCCCCATTGCCCAGAGAATAAAACCCAAATTCTTGAGCAGCATTGACAAGCCACTTCAAGATCTGGCCCAGTCTGGCTCTCATGCAACTCCCCTCTTCCACTCAGCCCGCTCTTGGAAAGGGAACAGGGTGGAGAGACTGGAGGCAGGGGGACCAGTCAGGAGGTTGCTGCAACCATGTAAACAAGCTCTATTCCACTGATTCTCTTGCCTGCACATTGGAGTCACCCAAGGACTTAACAATATTTTTGATGTTTGGGTCAAACTGTAGAGTTTCTGACTTAATTGGTCTGGGGTGCAGGCTGAGCATCAAACTTCCCCCAGGTGGTTCTTATGTGCAGCAAAGTTGGAGAACTTTGCCATGAGAACTAGAGCAGAACTAGCTGCTCTAGTCCAGGGAATTTCAACCCTAGAATAACACAGGGAGCTCTGAAAAAATTCTAGTGCCTGGATCCAGCTCCAGATCAATTACATAAGAATCTCAAGGAGGAGGAAGAACCCTGGCATATGTCCCTTTTGCCTGGAAAGCCCATGACTCCCTTCTCTGTCTGACACTGCCTTACTCATCCTTCAAGACCCAGGGCAGCCTGATTTACCTGGGGGCAGGCTGCTCTGTCTGGGAGAGATGCTAATCCACCATTGTACTGTGTTTACCTTGTCAAACACTTCTTACATGGCTCCATAGTCTGTTTACTCAAACAACTACAATCAGAATTGCGGGTTTTGTTTTTTCTGTGTGAAGCTCAGTAAAGATGTATTGAATGAGAGAGCGAGCGAGCGAACGAGCACGTCAGGAACTAGAAACCATGCCTGCAAATCTGCAGGGGTTGCTGTGTGGCTGCTGCCTGCTCAGAGCGGGAGCTGGGTGTGTAGAGTGTTGGGAAGGGGCCGCAGAGAGGTACCTGAGCCGGCACTGAGCGTGAAGACAAACTTCTTCCTCCAGAGCTTGGCAGCAAGGATGCCGTTGTAGTACACTGCCTGCAGCCCGATCGCCAGCTGCACTTCCTTCTCCTGGTCACTGGGGTTTAACAAGTTCACAGAGAACTCTACGTTCTCTCCCAGGACTATGGAACTCGGTGCTTTCATTAGGAGATATAGAAGATCATCAGTCTCACAACAAGGAGGATAGATGTCATCATCTTTCTTGTGTTTCATTCTGTATTTCTGGACTTTCTCCAGCACCATTTTTTCTTGAGAAGATCCTGAAGAATGGAATAAACAAAGCAGGCCTCTTACCCAACAGGTATAGACCCTTCTAATAAAAGCTCAGGATTAAGGTTCATTGACCCACTACTGCTCAAATTTGCCAAGGCCACAAGAGCTTTGCAAACCTCTCCTGCCACATGTAGCTAAAAAAACTCACCACAGATACAGTGTCTCTCTTCCAAGTCACTCAAGGGTCAAGTTCTTCAAGTACTATGAATTTGCCCCTTGAATGGTGGGAGAGCTAGTTTTTGTACAAGTTGCAGTAACTTGTATTTTCCAAAGTGAAGGAGTTTGGACTTATTCCAAGGGAAATGGAGGCCATGAAATATTCTGGAGCAGGAATATTCTGTAACATAAATATATTTGTGTCCTGGGAAGTTCATTCTGGAAACCATAAGTTAGAGATGGAATAACGATGAGGAGACTGGAGGCAGGGGTCCAATTAGGAGGCTACTATAATACTGTAGTCAGACATGACTGAGTGACTTCTCTTTCACTTTTCACTTTCATGCATTGGAGAAGGAAATGGCAACCCACTCCAGTGTTCTTGCCTGGAGAATCCCAGGGACGGTGGAGCCTAGTGGGCTGCCGCCTATGGGGTCGCACAGAGTCGGACACGACTGAAGTGACTTAGCAGCAGCAGCAGCAGCAGCAGCATAATACTGTAGAAGAGAGATGGTGAGGCCCTGGGTGACCTGTAGGCAATGGGGAAGGAGATGAGGAGATGGGTGTGAGGGTACCATCGGGAGGCTCAAGAACAGAGCAGGCTTTCTTGTTTGGACAAATGGGTGGACAGTACAGCACTGTGCTCTAATAACTACTATGGAGGGGAATTCAGAGGGAGGTTGGGGAGTGTGGGAGGACAGCAGGAGAGAGAGAATACTTCCCAGCAGCTGGGCTTGTTTTTTGTTTTGTCTTTGGCCATGCCACTTGTGACATGTGAGATCTTAGCTTCCCAACCAGGGATTAACCCCCTGCAGTAGAAGTGCAGAGTCTTAACTACTGGACCATCAGGGAAGTCACCTGGGCTTGGTATTAAGTATTTTGTTCTATAGCAGTGGTTCTCAGCTGGGGACAGTTTTGCCCCCAGGGGACATCTGGAAATGTCAGGAGACATTTTCTGGTTGTCACAACTGGGGGTGGTGGTTGAGGAGGGGCTGGCATCTAGAGGATAGAGACCAGGAAGGCTTCTGAATGTCCCAGGTTGCACAGCCTCCCAGATAGCAAAGATATCTGGTCCAAAACGTGAATAAAGTCAAACAGGGTTGAGAAGTCCTGTTTTATGTGATGGGGAATGGCCTGCACGTCTCCCTGGCCTGCATGTGTCTGGCCCATTCCTTTCCCTCTGTTGCTGTCTGGGGCCCTCCTCAGCCTGGTGCGTGCATGCTAAATTGCTTCAGTCGTGTCCAACTCTTTGCAACCCCACAGACTGTAGCCGCTCAGTCTGTCCATGGAATTTTTGGGCAAGAAAACAAGGGGGTTGCCATTTCCTACTCCAGGGGATCTTCCTGACCCAGGGATCGAACTGGCATCTCCTGCATTGGTGGGCAGATTCTTTACCTCTGAGCCACCTGGGAGGCCCCCCACTGCCTGGTACCTTCAGGATACTTGTAGTTCTGTGTGATATCCTCACGGCGGTCACAGTCCACATTCTTGGTGCTGATATTGTTGCCAAAATACTTAGTGTTGCTGTCAGTCAACTCCAGTGTCCTGTCTTCACGGCACTTCCAGACCACACATGAGGCATTTATTGAGGCAAAAATGTCTGATACTGCAGGGGTCAGCCACACGATCCCCTCCTTGACCGCTCTGACTGGGACCAGATCACAGGCCTCCAGGACTGAGGGAGAGAAATGTCAATGAGTGAGAGGAATCATACCCAGACCTTGGCTTCAGTCAGAGCAGCAAAACCTCTATCCTCATGCCCTGTTGCCCCTCCGCTGGAATCAAGGTCAGAGGTGGGCACCAGGCAGGGCTTCTGAGAGGGCACAGCTGAGGTGAGGCTCACTTTTAGTGACAAAACTTTTTGGTTATGGTCTATGGCAGATGCCCTCTCAGAAGTTGGACAAGACCTCAGAGTTACAGAATACATGGGAGTTCCTAAGCCAGCTTGACCACAGACATGACAGGAGTAGGTGGCCTTTGTTGAGCACTTCCTACGTGCCTGGCCCTGTGACTGTTCTGTTCCTGGGGGGGCCTTGGGCCAGCATCCCACTGCTCATTATCAGTCCTGCCACTGCTTCTGTTTTAGGGGCTGCAGACCGGCTATGGACCACCTGCTGCGCCTGTTTCCTCTCCAAGAGATTCCTTGGACTCTTGCAGCTCTGTGTAACCTGGTGGTCCTAGGCCCACCCCAGGCTGTACCTTCACCTCCTTTAAGAGCACTTGGGTATAGAACCTGCCATCCGTCATAACCCTCAGGCAGAGCAGGCCGGGCCATCCAGCACTCCGTGGAAGTCTGGAAGATCCTGAAGCAAAGAGAACAGTATAAGTTGGGAAAAGTCCTGAAGCAGTCCTAGAGATGACAGAGCTGATACTAAGTGGATGGGAGGACGCTGTGTAAGAGTGGTTCCAACACTCCCAGGAAGGGGCGTGTGTCTCACATTCACCCTGACCGTCAGAGTCCTGCCTTCCAGAGTCTTGAAGGCCTATTCAAAGCAGGGCTGCTTGGGGTGGGGGGCTCCCATGGATGACAGCCTGCGGGTTTGGAGCCCTTTGAGGTCTGGGACTTCATCCATCCCCTTTGGGCTTCTCACCAGGCTCTGCCTCTGTTGCCTTCTCCATTCTGAAGCCCCTCCTCGTTGTAGTACTCGCCTACCAGCAGGCCCCCGCCGGTGCCCTGGGCAGAGGTGAACGTGGTGACGACACGGGCAGGGATTCCCAGGCCTCGCAGCACTGCATGGAAGCGGGCAGAGGGTCAGGGCACCAGGGAGGCCTGGGACGCATGGGTTGGGATCTGTGGCTAGCATTCTCAGTGTCTCCTCTGGACACTAGGCACTTTCATGGTCTTAAATGCCAGGTGACATTGTGGAAAGAGAAGGGTCACAGGAACTGACACCCGCCCGACCTAGGTGAAGGCCAAGTAATGAGCAACAGACAAGGGACACAGCAGGTGGAGTACACAGCAGGGGGAGGCTTCAGCAGAGCGCTGGGACTGGCTTTTTTGGGGCAGAGGCAGGGAGGAGCTGTGGGGAGTTTGGGAGCAGAGCTTGCCAGCTTGGCCTAACTTTGCTGAATCTGGGAGAAGGAGCAAAAGCTGGTTGAGAGGAGTGGCTGGGGAAAAGCCATCTTGGCCAGATGGTGCATGGGAAGCAGTCACAGGTGTGGTGGAGGTGGGGGAATGCTGCGGAGTGGAGGCAGTGGCTGCTTTTGGAGATGTCATGGGGCAGGGGGTACCAGGCAACCCAAGAAGCAAGGCAGACACTGTGTGGTAGCCAAGGTAACTTGCCTGGGTGTGGCAGGCAAGTCCGCTCTGTACCTGTGCAAGCAACAGCTGCCAACACCCAGGCCTGGCCCTCGTACACGGGTCTCCCATGACCAGTGACCCACTGTCGCAGGATGGGCACACTGCCCCGGCGCTTGTTCAGCAAGGCCCTTTCCTCCGTAGTCTGGATCTTTGCAGTGGGCAGGACAGACTTCTTCTTAAGAACATGCAGCTGTTTGGGGAAATGTGTGGATGTTTATGGGGGTGGGTAGGGAGGGCTCGGGGAAGGCAATGGCACCCCACTCCAGTACTCTTGCCTGGAAAATCCCATGGACGGAGGAGCCTGGTGGGCTGCAGTCCATGGGGTCACTAAGAGTCGGACATGACTGAACGACTTCACTTTCACTTTTCCCTTTCATGCATTGGAGAAGGAAATGGCAACCCACTCCAGTGTTCCTGTCTGGAGAATCCCAGGGATGGGGGAGCCTGGAGGGCTGCCGTCTGTGGGGTCGCACAGAGTCGGACACGACTGAAGCGACTTAGCAGCAGCAGCAGGGATGGTTCGGGTTTCTCAGTTGGCGCTAGTGGTAAAGATCCCACCTGCCAATGCAGGAGATGAAAGAGACATGTGTTCAATCCCTGGGTGGGGAAGATCCCCCGGAGGAGGGCATGGAAACCCACTCCAGTATTCTTGCCTGGAGAATCCCACGGATAGAGGAGCTTGGTGGGCTATAGTCCATAGGGTCGCAAAGAGCCGGACACAACTGAAATGACTCAGCAAGGGCTCTCACAGCTCTCCAGGCATGGTGAACAGACCACCTGTATGGAAATCACCTGGAACTTGTTAAACCTGCATGTTCCTGGGCTCCACCCTCACCCACTGGGATGGTGTCTGGGAAGCCTCCTTTTTAACAAGTCCTTCAGAAGCAGGGGTTCATGAACCATGAAAGTGAAAGTGTTAGTTGCTCAGTCATTTCCGACTCTTGTGACCCCACGGGCTGTAGCCCACCAGGCTTCTTTGTCCATGGGATTCTCCATGCAAGAATACTGGAGTGGGTTGTCATTCCCTTCTCCAGGGGATCTTCCTGACCCAGGGGTTGAAACGTGGATCGAACCCAGGTCTCCCCCACTGCAGGCAGATTCTTGACCGTCTGAGCCACCAGGGAAGCCCATAGTGGCAAATGAAACTCAGGACATGATAGCAGCAGGAGGGCTGCCCCTCGGTGGGGGCTTTCACTGTTCCTTGGTCTGCCTGGCCCTGATTTTTTCGAGCGTTTGCACCTGGGACCTTGAGGCCCACATTTTCTTCTCCTCGCAGGCTAGCCCTGTCCCTCACCGCCTCCTCAGAGGAGAGGATTGAGCCACTTGAGGAAGTAGAGAACACATTACTCCTGCGAGAGAACTTTTTAAGGACAATAGGAAAGGACCATGCCACCTTCATGGGAATAATTTAGAAATGAAAACAAGTTCCTTTGACTGCCTTATCGCCAAACCACGGGTAAGATGGAACTGACCTTAGGTTCCCAGGGACCTAAGCCCTGTGCCAGGGCTGGGGGTGAGGAGGCAGGGAGAGGGAGGTCTCAAGGAAATCCAGGTCAGTTTTAGTCCTTGCTGGCTTGGGACCTGAGGGAGGACACCTTCCTGTCATTTCTCTCCCCGCTGGATGCTACTGTCTGCCCCTCCTCACTCAGACCCTTCTCCAGGGACTGTCCCCTGCACTCTGGGAGGAGGGGACCATTCGTGAGTAAAAAACTTCTGGGGCCCTAGATGGGGGCAGAGGACTGCTGTCTCATCTCCTCCCCCTCCCCACCGCGTCGTCACTCACCAAGGCGCCTAAGACTCGGGCCACATACACGGGGTTGCCCCACTTCTCCACCTGATTGTCCACGGTCAGTAAGCTCAAGCCAAGGTCGATGACATCCTCCTCGAGCTGTAAGGACCACACAGGCCACCCATGATGGAGGGTGTGCGGGTCAGCCTCTCCTTCCACAAGTCAACCCCGCCCCCTTTTCCTTTCCTTTCCTTTCCTTTCCTTGACTCCCTGCTGTGTTCCTGAGGAAGTTCTGGCTTTTCCCTCTGCCCTAGGGCCCGCTCGTCCCAGTGCCTGGCATCTCAGCCTTTTGCCTCTTCTGTTGTCTGGCTGCTGATAGTGTGGGCTTTTGAGCACCAGAGCTCTGTGGAGTCCTTTCATTTCTGCAGTTTTTCATATAACTTGCTCCCACAGCTCCTAACAGGGCTATCCTTGTGTGGGGGTGGATAAAATGGAGCAGAAGTGAGGAGCGAGGGAGACACATGGCCACTTAGGCTACAGATCTCAGCAACGTGGTTGGGGCTCTAGGAGAGATGCCAACCCAGGGAGCACAGTGGAGAGTCAGTCTGCCTCTGGGGGCTGGGAAAACTTTCAGAAGGCCTTAAAAGATGGGCAGGCATTTTCCAGGTGGTAAGTGAGGGAAGGTATTCCTGGCAGAGGGAACATTCAGCCTGCACAATCAAGGGATGACCAGGAGCTGAAGCATGGAGCGGGTGGGGGCTCTTGGGGAGAGGAAAGCACTGGCCTGACTGTGAAGAGTCTTGTGTGTCAAGTCAGGGGATTTGGTTTCTATCCTGTAGATGGTGAGGTTTAACAGAGGCTTCATCTGCATGGTCTTTAGGAAAATAACTCTGGTGGTTGAGGAGGATGGTCTAGTGTGGCCCTGAGGGGACCGAGGTACCACGTGGCTGCACTTGCATGAAGAAATGGCCTCGTGACCAGAGGCTTTGGACTGGCCCAATCTGTTTGACTTGAGCACTGAAAGTTATGGGGTGATCGCTGTCTCCCTACCTTTCCTGGAGGCCCCCGTACCTGGCCAAAGTCCCAGGGCTCATCCTGGATGCAGTCAGCCGTGCCCAGGAAGATGAGGCCATTCTGGTTCAGCAAGTACTCCCTGCGCTGAGCTTCATTCCCCAGGAATACAGCATCCTCTGGAGAGAAGCAGGCAGGGATGAGGGATGCTAGGCATGCCGTCCATCTCCAGGCCTTTGCCCTCCCTGCTTAGGTGAGATTCTGCTGCAGGCCTTCCCTTCAACTCCAGGCCTGGTAGAGACTGTGAAGGAAACCCCTGTTTTCATCCCACACTGGGACCAGGCCTCCTCTCTGGTGAGAGTGGGGAAGGGGATGAGAGTCCCTGGGTCAGCCACAGTGGCTTTCATGGTCAGCCAGCAGACAGGAACAAGCCAACCTTAAAAGGCCTACTGGTTCCCAAAGAAACCTGCTCCTGAACCAAGAGCATTTGGCAACAGGTCAGGGGGCTTCCCAGGGGGCCTGCTATGTCTCTCTGATAAGTTCAACCAGAAAAAAAAGTATTTCAGAAAAACCAAACAAGTTGACTGATGTGAACAGAAGGAAAGACAAACAGGGGCAGAGGGAGAATGGGGCTGTGTGTGAAGGAGCAGTGGGAGCCACTTGGCGTGTCCAAGGGGGTCTAGGACTCCTTTGGTCTCTTCCTGCTGCCTCTCCTACTATCTTCATCAAAGGGTTTCCTGGGGGTCATGAAGGGGGTTGGGGTTTGAAGGAGGCTCTAGAAAGCTGGGAGCAGCTGGGGGACCTATTCTACTTGTCAAATGTCTCTCTCTGCCTGTTGCCAGGGGCGAAGTAGGGGGTGGTTGGACTGGTTCCTGGAGACTAGAATGAGAAGATTTCCAAACCATCTTCCCAGGCATCCAACTAGGATGAGGGTACTCAAAGTAACAGAAGGCTGGGATATTAGATATCAGGAAGCCCTGAAAAACCTTGGACAGAAAATCACAGAATCATGTGCCCAAGGAGCCCCAGGCCCCTGCCCCTCCATCCTGAGTACTATCTGCGAAGTCAGCTGAACATTGCCTCTTTGGAAATTGCTTCAAACCAAGGAGTTTGGCTCTGCAGGCTTTGGGAAGTACATTATCAGAGCAGAGGTAGCACCCTTCTTCTCAGCTTGGGTGCATCCCCTCCTGTCTTTATAAAGCTCCCTGCTTATGAATAGGACTTTGACTTTCACTATTGCTGCTACTGCTAAGTCATTTCAGTTGTGTCTGATTCTGTGCGACCCCATAGACGGCAGCGCATCAGGCTCCTCTGTCCCTGGGATTCTCCAGGCAAGAATACTGAAGTGGGTTGCCATTTCCTTCTCTAATGCATGAAAGTGAAAAATGAAAGTGAAGTCGTTCAGTCATGTCCGACTCTTAGCGACCCCATGGACTGTAGCCTACCAGGCTCCTCCGTCCATGGGATTTTCCAGGCAAGAGTACTGGAGTGGGGTGCCATTGCCTTCTCCAGACTTTCACTACAGGGTATAAAATTTCCTTTTGAATCCAGAAGAGCCCCATCTTCAAGTATGGTAAGATGAGACTGAGTCCCAGATAATCTCTGAAAGTCTCTAACTCACCTCCCAGATGGGCAGTGCCAATACTTCACCCCTGGCCAGACAGACACCTCACCCCTATTGAGAGGTCTTCCCTCACTGGTCCTGACAAGCCAGGTATGGAGGCAGGAACCCTGGCATAGAGTCAAGACTGTGAGCTCCCTCTGAACCAAGGCCTGTTCCAGAACTGTATTTCTGCATCTTTGCTCAGGTAGTCAGGACCTAGCTCTGGATGTGCGCTCAGTCAATGAGGCAGGTATAGTAAAGCCTCAGTTTTGAAGGGAAATGGCTTGAGGGTCTTTCTGGCAGTACGCACAGAGCCATGGGCTCTTGTTCAGCTGAAAGGGCCTTGAATCCATACTCACCCACATGGGGCAAGGGCCCCTCAATGGATACTAGTTCCCCTCCATTGTTCCACCTGCCAACCCCCTTGGAGCAGGAACGAAGGGCCTGGACTGAGGACAGACAGGGCTATCTGAAGGAGGGGGCCACTCGAGGACTGCAGGCTGGGCAAGAGAAATGGAGACAGGGAGTTACTGGGACTCAGGTGCTGTATAGGAAGGCCATCAGGCCCTGGGATCCAGGGGCTTCAGGGGAGATTTCTTCTACTTCCCCTTGTTACCAGCCGTGCCTCATAAGGAGGCCCCCTTTGGGCTGGCAGTGAACTTGTGAAAGGAAAAGGCTTGTCTGGGGTAGCAAGGATGGGCAAACAGGAAGAAACTGTTTTCCAGTCCCCTCGATAACTGTTCAGGTAGCCCAAAGATTTAAGGTGGGGGATGGCGGATTCAAAAAGGAACACAGACTCAGTATTCAGAATGGGAAGGAAGAGATGTTCTCTTGACTTTTGTTTGGGACATGTCAACCATGTCTGATGACTTTTCTAGACTAAATAGTGCTGACAGCTAGGGCTGAGCTTTGCCAGAGGTGGCAACTGGCTGGGCCTCAGGAGGCCACCTGTCCCCAGGAAAGTCCATCCAGAGGCTACTGAGCTAGGGAGACTGGTTGCTAATTTGCTGCTCTAGGTGGGTATTTGGATGGGTCATGGTGGAGAGAGAGAGTCTATAGTAAGGACAGAACTCACAAGTAGAAAGAAGCAAGAAGGAAGATTTACTGTGAAGCTGAAACTGAAACTTTGGGTCCCTCACCAACAACAGAAACTGCCTTCAAGTCAGGGAGGGGCCTAAGCAATTCAAAATTCGATCTTCTTTTTCTTAAAGAGGATCCCCCAAATTATTTAAAAACTCAGACCCCGCAAAACCTGGATTCACCCTGGAGACAGACTATGGGAGCCCAGGGAGGGATCAGAGAAACCTGTCCCACAGGCCCCCTCTTTTCCTGAAGTGCTCTCCAGCTCTCGGCCCCTAGCCTGTTATCACAGAGGGCAGTGCTTCCAGGGTCACCTCAGTGAGTCTCAGCTCCTGTGACTAAGTAGCTTGAGCCAGGACCAGACTGGCCCCTGCTCTCAGTGGGAAGCTCTGGGCTTCTTCCATCAGGTGACACCACATCAGGACCCAGGGTCTGAGAGGCCGTTCATCCAGAGACCAGTTTCCATAGTGGCTAAGTACCTGTGCTGCTCTAGACGGAGCTGTCCCCTGGGGCCCCAGCTCCAGGGCCTTGAGTCTTGTGCAGCACAGGCTGACCCAGACCAACTCACCTCGATTCCAGGGGTTAAAGAGCAGTGTGAACTGGCCCAGGCATTGCTTCCTGCCTGAGACCTGCAGCAGGAGTGAGTAGTGGCCAATGATAGCATCTGTGGGTGTGGTCACAGAGATAGTCCAGGACTGGTCATCTCTCTCCTCCACCCTTGCACTCCACCACTTCCGGTCCCCCAGACTGGAAACTGAGAATGTGGCTTGGGTCCCATTGGCCTCGGAAGGCTGCTTTCCTGTGGTCATACAGAGATGAATTGGTCATTTGGACCCCTTGGCCACAACTCAGAGTAACAAAATGAAGTATCACAAAACGGAAGTAAGTGAAAATTAGATTTGGAGGAGAATGAAAGCCACCCATCAAGGAATGGGGGTCAGAAAAGGGTGAGGGGAGAGCACAGGTCCTTAGCGCCCATGGACATCTAGAAAAGGTTCATAGTGTATAACATGGGTGTCATCATATCTCCTTCACTGGACAGATGAGAGGTCTTAATGAGATATTGTAGGTAAAGCCCTTGGCTCAAAATCTGACATGTAGTACAGATTCAGCAAGTAGTAGAAATTAAATGTTATATTTAGCCTAGATTAAATCCCATTCAGGCTTTTCTACAAAACTGATATATATGCAACAGAAAAACTCCTTAGTGATATTGCAGCTAAGCAACTTCTGAATTATGATAAATGCTACTTACTATGCATATTATCAGGCTTCCCTGGTAGCTTAGCTGGTAAAGAATCTGCCTGCAATGCAGGAGACCCCAATTTGATTTCTGGGTTGGGAAGATCCACTGGAGAAGGGATAGGTTAGCCACTCCAGTATTCTTGGGTGGCTCAGATGGTAAAGAATCCGCTTGCAATATGGGAGACCTGCTTTTGATCCCTGGGTTGGGAAGATCCCCTGGAGAAGGGAATGGCTACCCACTCCAGTATTCTGGCCTGTAGAATTCCATGGACAGAGGAACCTGGCAGGTTACAGTCCATTGGATCACAAAGAGTCAGACATGAATTAGTGACTTTCACTTTCACTTGCTTGCATATTATCTCATCCTCACAGGATTTCTTGAGGCCCAGGTGCAGTGCGAGCTGGTTGCCCCTTGGTTCCCTAAGGTGGGGCTGGAGAAAGAATCCCCTAGTCCTATTGCCAAAGGAGTTGAGGTCAGTCCCACTCACCGGTTTGTGCAATGAGGGCTACCTTCTTCAGGGCACGCAGAAATGTGAGGACTGGAGCCTGAAAGTGCAAACTGATGGTGAAGGGCTGCCCCCTCCTCACGATGAGCCGTTGGGAGCTGATGTCATTGGTGTGGTGCTCTGCATTGTTCCTCGCTGCCTGGAAGTCGCAGCTCTTGATCCCCAGGCCTGTTGTGGAAAGAATGAAATCCTGGAGACTAGGTAAATGTGACAACATCAGTAAAAGCAGAGACCCTGAAGGCAGAGATGCAGGGTTCAAATCCTTGTCTCAACTTACTAGCTGTGCTGTCTCAAGCAAGTCGCTTAATCATTCATCCTCAGTTTCCTCTTCCTCAGAATAACCATCCCTCCTTGCAGGGTTGTGAAAAGCAAATGAGGTAGTGTACATAATATTCTCAGCCCCATGTCAGACACATAGTAAGTCCCTGTTACTATTATTAATAAGAACAATGCTTGTTCTCATTGTTGACCTCCTTTTCTGGTCCCAATTCAAAAGCAATGAATGAAATCCAGAATTTTGCTCACTCCTACTCATTCTTGTCTAAGAACACAGTGATCATTTTTAGAGCCAATTTTGAAGTCACTGAGTCCAATTCTGAGAAGAGTGAGGCACAGAGAGCAGCTCACTCCAGATTGCAGTGGCTTTCACCTAAAGGCTCATAAAAGCCACAGTACCATGCAGCCCAGAAAAATGCTACAAAGGGGGCCTGTGAATATTAAGACATTCTCCCAGGCAATTCTCACTTTATAACAAAAATGTGTAAATATGCTAACAGAGGCTGAACTTTCTGCATCCTCTGTTTTTGCCTGCTTCCCTGCTTGGGGTCTACCTCTGTCCCTTTTAGCTGGATTCCCTGACTGCACTGTGCTCTGCTGTACTAAGTTGCTCAGTCATGTCTGACTGTTTGTGACCCTGTGGACTGGGGTCCGTGGGGATTCTCTAGGCAAGAATAAAATAGTGGATTGGTATGGTCTCCTCCAGGGGATCTTCCCAAGCCAGGGATCAAACCTGGGTCTCCGGCATTCAGGTGGATTCTTCACCATCAAGGGAAGCCCTTGAATACTGAAGTGGGTAGCCTATCCCTTCTCCAGGGGAACTTCCTTACCCAGGAATTGAACCTGGGTCTCCTGCAATGCAGTCGGATTCTTTATCAGCTGATAAAGAATGCCTCCCTTCTCTCCCACTTAGCTTTGAGGCTACGACACTCTCATGCTTTCCCAGGTTGTCTACCAGATGGACCACAACCCAGTGAAAATAGTTGTGTTAGGATGATGCTGGGATAAGAGTATAAAGCTGTTTAACCACCATCACCACCTTACCACCATCATCACAACTATGACCAATTTACCACCAACAACCCAGTCGATTGTCACTTCATAGCCACACCCCCAGCACCACACCACCATTGCACCCATCACCACTTCCCACCATAACCCACCCCTATCATCTCCACTGCTGTCAGCACCAACCACTACCTTCCCCACCAGGGTCACACAAACACTACCTCCCCTACCACCAGCACCAGTGACCAGCTCACACACTTTAGCTCCTCCATCATCAGCACTCTCTGTTTACTATTCCCCCAACATAGCCCTACAACCACCACCTCCACCACTATTAGCATCCCCTAACACCTGCAACCATCATTGCTCATCATCACCTCCGCTACCGTCCTGCTTATTTTAATGAAAGCATAATGATAGAGAAGCTACTGAGAGCCCAGTAAGCCCTGTGGAGAGCTGGCTTGGCTCACCTTGACCCATGGCTGCAGGCTGCTCTTATCCGCCTGGCTACTGGAAATGCCGTTGCTCTGAGCTCCCTCTCTGAATCTGTCTTCCAGACAGAAAATGATGATGGGCACTTTTGTTGGCTTAAGAATCTGTAAAGAGTGGCATTTCCTTCTACTCCACCTAAGTGCTTCCGCACATGTTTGTCTTTCCTGCTCCCTCCCCTCTGGTATCTCTTGGACCAGCTGCTGGAGGTCCCCGTGCTCGTTTATCTCTTGTACCAGGAGGCCCAGAAAGGGGTATATCTGGCAGGCTCGAGGGGGAAGTGAATTATGGGGGGAATCTGCCAGTTGGAGAAGCCCAGATAAGTGTCTAAGCCTCTAGCTTCTGGGGCCTCAAGAGACCCTCAGAGATATTAGCTGGATGATACTGGAAGACTCTGGAAAGAGGTCCATATACAATTTCAGATTCAAGCCCTAAACATGTCTTGGGCTTTAAGTTGTTAGACTCACGGACCTTTCTGCTAATATAAAGAGAGAGCATGTGTGTCTGGGATTCATTTGTGTGAAAGAGATTAGCGGGTAGAATTGGTTGGTGAAAAATAAATGTCCAAAGAGCAGAAGCAAGAACTGTGGTTCTTTCTAGCCTGCTGGGTCTGGCACACTCGATCAGAGGAGGTTTGGCACCCTGTCGTTTTTCCTATTACTACTTGTTTTGTCAACAAGGAGACAACACGGGAGGATCTCCTACTTGGTTCTCTTGGCCTCCCAGGTTTTATCTGGGACTGTGTCACTAGAGGCTCGCTCAGACACAGCTGGCCTGGCCTGCACACACATGGCATGTCTATAGAAGGATATAGAAGAAACTACAAGAACCGTTGTTTGACTGTGGGGAGGGGAGCTTAGAAATGGATAGAGGAATGTGATTTTTCTGCTGTTTACTGGTTTATACTTTTCAAACTTTGAACCATTACTCATGAAGAATCTCATTATGCAAAGAAGGAAGCTATTGTTCTCACTCTTACCAAAAAAGATTCTTCATGAGAAATGAAGAGGGAATTTTTCTTATTATTTGAAGATGGTATAATTTTTACCTGAAAAATATAAATATACTGAAAAATGATTATAGGAGACAAGATGATTTAGTGAGATTATCTTAAGTTTAATGCATTCCCAGTAAAAATACTAGCAAGTTTTTCCTCTGAAACTGAACAAGCTGATTCTAAGGTTCAAAAGTAAATTTCTAAAAGATCTAAAATATGATCTAAAAAGAGTTAAAGTTTAATGATCTAAAAAATCTCTCATTAGAAATGTAGTATGGCCAGGCTTCCTAGGTACTAAAATATATTATGACAGTACTGTAATTAAAAAGTAGGTAGACCAAATTGTATGTATTAAATATATACTAAATGTGGCAAATAAGTAGTAAAGATAAGAATTCATTAGTAAATGGTTTGGGGATAATGGCTTCCCAAAATAAAGTTTGTTTGTGACTTTACACAATGTGCTCCAATAAATTCCAGATGGATCAAAACTCTAAATGTAAAAAATTAAATCCTAAAAGCACTAGAAGAAAAGATGAGACTTATTTTTGAGTCAGCATGGAGAAGGCCTTTAAAGATATTGCACAAACTCCAGAAGCCATAAAGAAAAGATTGATAAATTTGATCCCAGAACAATTTTTATGTGGGAAAACTTATAGACAAACTTAGAAGATATACAACAAGTTGGGGAAAATCTTTGAAACTCATATCACAAAGGGTTACTTTCCTTAATGTAAAACATTCTCGCAAATTAAATAATAAAAGGACAACAAATCAATAGAAACATAGATGAAGGATACAATGGGTAATTCACAGAAAAGGAAGTTCAAATGTTTCTTAAGTATGTGAAAAGATGTCAAGCCTCATTTAATACAAGTACAAAATAAAACTGCCCTGGGATATATATTTTTTTACCTATTAAGTTGGCAAAGATAAAATAGTTTCATAACTCTCTGAGTTAGTGACGGTTTGGGGAAATAGTTGCTCTCTCAGTATGCTGGTAGGAGTGTAAATTGGCGCATCTTTATAGAGGGAAATTAAGTAGTATCTACCAAAACTTTACATGTTTATACTTTTGAATTAGCCATTCCACTTCTAGATGTTTTATCATGCAAATAACCAAATGTGTAAAATGAAATTTAGAGAAGTATATCCATTGCATTGGAAGTTATAATACCAAAATCTTGGAAACTACCTAAATGTCCACAGATAAGGCACTGGATAGATAAATTACGGGACATGAATTTAATAGAATACTATACAAGCATGAAAAAGAATGAAGTAGCTCTGTATAAATTGATATGGAACAATCTCCAAGCTACACTGTTAATAAGCAAGGTATGAATAAGCAGTGTGAACAGTATGCTACCTCTGTAGAAAGGGGTGTATGTGTGTGTGGCAAATATATATCACTTTGCTTGTACTTATATAGACTATTTCTGAAAAGTTATTGCTTCTAATAACTATTAAGTTATTGATTTTATAGGAAAATTCAATGCCTGGGAGTAAGGAAGGCTTTTTTCTTTATACTCTATAGTATCTTTGTACCACAGAAATATATTATATATTAATATTTCAAAAAAATAACAAAAGCTTACAACAATAAGAAAAGCAGACGGGAAGACCTTTCACCATTGTGAGCCCACTACCTGGGAGGGCAACAGCAGAGTCATGGGCTGGCTCCATTTTTGGGATTCCACTTCTGGCACTAGCAAAAAGAATCTTCTCTTTCCTCATACTATTCCCACGGAGTTTTACAAATACCACTCTCTGGCAGTGTTTCAGGTTGGGCCACTTAAAAAATATTTTAAAAAATTTATTTGCACTGGGTCTTAGTTGTGGCATGTGGGATTTTCGATCTTCATTGCAACATGTAGGATTTTTTTTTTTTTTTTTAAGTTGTAGCATGTGGGATCTAGTTCCCAGGCCAGGGATCTAACCTAGGTCTCCTGCATTGGGAATTTGGAGTTTTAGCCACCGGACCACCATTTGGAGGTGGGCCACTTTTGGAGGAGCTTGTGGTGAGACAGATACTGCTCTATTTTGGTGGAGCTGGGAAAAGGAGAGTGGGAAATGTGAGGATGGAGGGAGGGAGGAGTGATCATAAAGGTCCATTCTGCTTCCTCCTGCACCCACACCTTTCAATGCCCCATCCTCTGGCAGAAAAACAAACCTCCAGCTGGTGTGTACCCAAGAAGGGTTCACTAATTCATGTGTGACACAAATATTTATTGAGCACTATTGTGATTCCGGAACTATCTTAGGCACTGATAATACAGTAATAAATTAGCTGGGCATGTTCTTGCCAGCAAGGAGCTTATATTCCAGCTGGGGCAAACAGACAGTAATAAATGCATACACCATTAGTTATTTATTTGCTGTTGTGACAAGGGCTATAAAGGAGAAGTTTTGAGTTCTAGGACCTGGATGTGGAGGTCAGAGAAACCTTCCTGAGAAAGTGATACTTAAGTTCAGAAATTGGAAGGATAAATAAGAGTGAGCTAGGCAATGGGACAAGGGGAAGGGTGGGAGGAGGGACAACAGCGTGTGCAAAGGCCCTAAGGGAGTGAGCAATTAAAAGAATGCCATGAAACGAGCACAGGTTATAATTGGAAAAAGTAAGGGAGAAGGGCTCCTCTTGCAGAATTGAGTTAAGGATTTTTAATTTCATCCTCAGATCACTGGAGAGCTATTGAATGGCATAACAATCAGATTTGCACTTTAAAAACTCCACACTGACTCAATAGTGAGAATAAATTATTTGGGGGGGGGCAAAAGTGGAAGAGAGAGGACCAATAAGGAACAACTGTGATGATTCAAGGGAGAGGTGATGGTGGCCTGATCAGGGGAGTGTTGGTGAGATTAGAGGTGGACAGATTTGACAGAAATGTAGGTGGTTAAATTAGAAAGATATGCTAATAGACAGGATATGGATGGCAAAGAAGAAAAGATATTCAACATGAACCAGGTTCAAATAAATTATGCTGGTCCATTGCTTTACAAAGCACTTTCACACATTTCATCTCATATGATCTCAATCTTGTAAACTCAGTAAGGGGGATCATTATTCCAATTTTATTGGTGAGAAAACAGGTTCAGGGAGTAAACATGTTTATTTTAATGAATGAATTAATGGATAAATCGATTACCATACTGCCTTTTTCAGAAATAATTTGACGGCTAACATCACGTTTCAGAAGAGCATATATTAAAACAGTGCAAAAGATGAAAGATGGTTAGAGATGGAGACAAAACAAAGATGAGGCTAAAAATGCACATCAAACCTACCTGCACACACACTGTCCACACGCTAGAACTTCATCCCTAAGCCTCCCAGGATCTGAGGCTTTCCCAAGGCCTCAGAGTTTATGATAAAGATTGAATTTCACTAGGGTTTTCCAGCTCAGACCCTATACATTTGAGTTCATATTAGTCTGCAATCCAAACCACCACTGAGAAGGAGGGTCCCTGTATTCAATCTTAAAAAGAAAACTCTTAAGGACTTCAACTTCTAAACATAGCAGGATAGCTTGATACCATTGTCCCTGTTGAAAAAAACTAGAAATCTGAACAAAATATCTCAAATTTCTGTCTGTGTGTGAGGCAGCAAAGATTTGAGGGACCTTGGGGAGAAGAGAGGCACAGAGAGGTAAGCCTGACAGATACCACTTTTCCTTTTGGGACATTTGCTGATCCACAATTGGCAGACGACAGCCTGAGGATCTGCTAAGATCTCTGGGAGTCTTACAGGGCTGAAGGATAAAAACTAGAGTTCCAAGACCATCAAGGATGAAGGACCCCAATAAACATTCTAGGTTTTCAGTGGGGAACCCTGAAGAGCTGTACCCCAGGAATAAAGGCAAAGACTTTACAAAGACTGAAGCCTGACTTTGATTGTTTTTACACTCTCATTGAAAGAAAATTTTTATTTCTGCTGACATTGTATCAGGTGCTGGCTTGTTTCACATAGCATAATGCCTTCAAGTTTCATCCATGTTGTAATATGTGAGAGAATCTTTCCTTTCTAAAGGCTGCATAGCATTCCACTGTATGTATGTACCACATTTTGATTATTCATTCATCTGTATAGACACTTAGGTCCACTCCACCTCTTGGCTATTGTAAATAGTGCTATGAACGTAAGTGTGCAAAAATCCCTTCAAAACCTTGCTTTTAATTCTTTTGGATATATACCCAGAGGTGGGATTGCTGGATCATGTGGTAGTTCTATTTTAATTTTTTAGTGGACTACCACACTGTTTTCTGAAATGATTGCATTTTACAATGCCTCCAACAATGCATGTGTTCTAACTTCTCCACATTCCCATCAATACTATTTTCTATTTTCCATATTAGCCATCCTAATAGGTGTGAGGTAACAGTTTCTCTTTTCTCTCTTCTTCTGCTTTTTTTTTTTTTGCCGAGCCAGGGGTCATGTGGGATCTTAGTTCCCTAACCAGGGATCCAACCTTGCCCCCTGCAGTGGAAGCTTGGACTCTTAACCATGGGACTGTCATTTTTCTCGTTCTGACTGTACAGAAGTTCACTCTCATGAGGAAAGGATTCCTGCTTTGTGATCCCTGTATGTGTAGGGTTGCCTCAGAACACTGCACTCTGCTTTCTTTCAGGATGCGGGG
The DNA here is from genome assembly GCF_033118175.1 of Dama dama. Taxonomy (NCBI): domain Eukaryota; kingdom Metazoa; phylum Chordata; class Mammalia; order Artiodactyla; family Cervidae; genus Dama; species Dama dama. The sequence continues at coordinate 63,520,158 of NC_083692.1, read as the reverse complement.
TAAAGAAAACTTCTAAGTTAAAGATATCTATCCCCAGATAGTCATGGATAAGCCATTTTATTAAAATTAGAAAGGCTTATTCCCTCCCCATCCTGGCAGCCCTGTGTCCCCCTCTGGCTGTTTCAGGGCTTTGCTCTGGGTGCTCTGCACCCAGGTCTGGCTGGGTGCCTCTCAGGAACCCTAAGGCTCAAGGCCCTCCTTCTTGCTGACCAGGTGGTGGGCTGAGGTGGACACCTCCAGGCCCCCCTGGTCCTACCCCCCGCCTCCCCCTCGAGTTTAAGCCATTATTGTCATAGGGTTTCTTTCACGTGTGGCTGACTGGTCAATTTCTTGTCATAGAGTTAAAATGTGCACAGGAGGACAGACAGATATAGCATGTTTGCAACCCTGAATTGACCCTAGGTCCGAGGGCCTTGGGGACGGGGACAGAGGAGTAATAGGGGCTGGTGGGTTTTCGTGTGGGGGTGACAGTCTGAAGGCAGCCATGTTGGTGGGGGGTCGGGGTGGGGAGACTTTCACCAGAAGGAGGGGAAGAATCCCTTTTAATCACTCCTTGATTTCCAGGCAGTGGGCCTTCTCTTTTCTCAGCGGCAGTTTCTGGGGTCAGACCCTGTGAGGACAGAGTGGGTGCTGTCGGGCGTGGTCAGCAGTCCTAGAGGTGGGTGCTGTGACGTCCTCATTTTGCAGAAGAGGATCCTGAGGCCTAGGGAGTTTCAGCTAGAAAATGGTGGAGACTTTCCAGGTCGATCCTGAGATGCACCTGTGGGGGGATCCAAACGAAGGTTGAGGGCTGGAATGGAGCCGGCCTGTTCCCCTCAGCTTCCCCACAAGCTATTTTCTATGGTCTGACAGCCGGGTCCTAGCAACGCTGCGGGAGTCCACCCAGCAGGCCGGCATGCGGCTGACGCGGGGCTCACGTTCTGGCAGGGTTTCCAGCAGACCTCCTAGTGTCACTGAAAGCCCTCCCAGCGAAGGCCTGGTGCCCAGCAGTCACTTTAATGCAGAAAAAAGAGCATGTTCTTTGAGGCAGCTAAACTTCTAAAATCTGAGGTGGAACCAGGCCGGGGGGGGCGGTGGTGCTCAGGCCAGGCCACCAAAGGTCTCTGGCATCAGCTGGCCCGGCCAGTCTTGCAAGGGCAGGACCCAGACCTCAGTCTCAATGCCATCTTGTCTCAGCACCTCAAGGCCGCCCAGTCTGCTTCGGGCCCTGGACATGGCAAGTCAGTGTCCCCCACCCACCCTGGCCGTGCCCAGAGCTGGAATCCTAACTGAGGGGATGGGCCCCCTTCACAGGGCTGAGAACGAAAGTATGTGTGAGTCTCCCCAGTGAGGACCCCAGCCCCCAAAACCGAGTGGCCCTTCCAGAAGCATCAAAGGCACAGGGGACCAGGTGTGACTCGCGCGGCCCATGCTGGGATGCCGCACTCTAAGCCTCAAGCCCTGGGTTTGAGACTGGAGGATTGGATCCCCGAGCATGAACTGCAGCTGAGCTATGATTCAGCCCGAGCTTCAGCATGGACTTCCAGGAATAATTCCAGAATAATCCATGGTGAAACCAGGCCCAGATTCATTCTACTGAAGCCAGTTTCCCCAGCCTGGGCATAAGGGTGCAGGGACTCTGCCCAATGAGGTAATGTTTCAGTGTGGTTGTTTTTTTTTTTTTTTTTACATTGTTTTAGGATTTTATTATCTTTTTTTTATCCTATTTTTAAATTGAAGTATAGTTGATTTACAATGTCGTGTTAGTTTCTGGTGTATAGCGAAGTGGCTCAGTTATATATGTTTTTCCTGTGAGGAATACTATTGGTAAGAAGCAGATACTGAATTCTTGAAATCCTTGTTGCTTCTGTAATGCATTACTGGGCTATTTTGAATGAACAATAATGAGATAGATCAAGACAGTTATGTGGAATTCTCAGCCATTTTACCATGAAATGTTTGTGGACATACAGTCAACCCTATATATAATGTAGCAATTGATTGTGAATATGGAACTTCAAAATGACCTAGGTCAGTTATGAACACAATCAACATGAAATTCAATATATAAAATTTCAACTTTATGTATTGCTTCAAATATTAACTTGACAAAAATATTTACCACAAGATAAGTTAAGTATTGTGTTACTAATTCATTTAAAATGATTAAAATAGAAGATGTTTTTGGAATGCAGAATAAAAACTGTTTTCAAACAGTAGTATTTATGTTTGTTAAAGACTACACAGTGTTATAGGATGAATATCCCTTATATGGCAAAAAATATCAGTACAGTAAGAAAGAAAAAACAAAGACTTTGTTAACTGTAATGACAAATACATTTTACTCCCTGATGTTGCTTTTATATTTTTGCTTTTGGATCTTGATTGTTTTGAATCTGAATTTGCAATATTTGTGTGTGTATAGGTAATCTCATATATCATTCTTGGGAGTTTGTTTCTATTACTAAACTCTATTGTATAGAATTCTAATTATAAAACAACTAAATATAACAAAACCAATCAAACAAAATCAAATCAAATAATAATAACAGTAACAACAACAACAAAGACACAAACAGACCTCCCAGGCCCCTCAAATGGGATAACTGAACATAATTTAAAAACCCTTTGGAGAAGTTACCTGTTAAATCAGGGTAAGGGATGATTCAGAGTTGTTCTTTTTTGTGACACTGTGTGGATATGAGTGGCCTTAAATAGAAACTTTTGTTTCAGATATGCAGTCTGTTATTATGGGGAAGAAAGCAAGAGAGTGAGAAAAAAAAAGGGAACATCAGGACAAGATATCAAAGAACAGCTATTGTCCATTTGCCAGGAGCCAAGATAACAGAATCTCTGATGCTCTACTACTATCAATATTTTTGTGGTGGTATGACAGGCACAGATTGCACACACATTAGAGATGTTCAACAATTTTTTAAGTAAAATGTAATATTCATCAAAGTGATCTTTCAATAGCTTAATGTCTTCCCATCACATTCTTGGTTATAGGAGATTGGGCAAAATTGAGTTGCTGGGGAAGCTGTTTCTTTTCATATCTACACTGATTTTCCCAGTAACTAAACTCATGTAACTAGGAGGATTGTCTTAAGACAACCCTAATTTGGTTTCTTTGGTTACCTTGTATTTATATTTTACAGATAGAGTAAACATGAAAAGCTTTCCTGATTTTGATCCCGAATTTTGAGTATTATATTTAGTTAATTGTTAGGTTCAGATATGGAAATCAGATTTGCAATGGGAGAACAGGGGAAAGTAGAGTATTGGCCCTGTTCTCGACAGTTATTACCACTGATTTGGATGGTTATGGAAGATGATAACTAGTGGTTAGCAGAGACCTGTGACCAGAGCAGATATTAATGAGGTCTTTGTAACATTATGCAGAATTATAGGTGAGGTCAAAAGGGATTGGGAGGATGTATATTTTTTAATTTTAATTTTTTAAGGACTTCATCTGTTTTGAACAAGCTCTAAATATCTTGAGGCAGTAGAGAAGCAGTGATGTAGATGGAACAATCAGATGGACTGTGTTTGAGTCTTGGCTTTGTTTTTACATTTCTGAGACTCCATTTCTTATTTGAAAAATAAAGATGAATAATATTGTCTACAGTACCAAAATGTAGTCTGAATTAAATATTATGATGTATATGTGGGTGCTTTTGTAAAATTGCTAAGAGCTATGAAAATGGTATTTAATAGTATTTCCACCCATCCTCTCCTCTCTCATGCATTTCTTTCTCCGATTTATGTCAGTTCTAGATAGTGTGATGACTGCATTTGGGGATAAAAAGGTGAGACTAAAATGAAATCGATTTATTCTTCTCTGTGGGAAGTTCTGTATGCTTCCCTTAGTGTTTCCATTTCCTTCAGATTTAGAGTTAGTGTAGATGAAAAATGTGTGGATGAGAAAATGAATTTTTTAATGAAGATGCTGTTTGAATAACTTTATACATACAGACTGAAAATGTAGCAAATGATCAGTTTTATGAATTTGTCATTTAAGCATATATGCATACAACATATATAATATATATCATCTAAAAGAGGAGAGAAAGACAAAAGGTTAAGTAATGAGCAGAAATGGCAGTGAAGGCAACTGCTCTACCTGTTCCTAGATTAATATTCAGGGCAGTTTGGCACCGATGGGGTTGGCCTTTTTAGGGTGTATGAGCAAGAAACAGCAGAACAGGAATGAACGAGGAAACTGTTTCACATATACATTGGTCAGTGTTCCTTGTCAGCTGTCCTATTGGGCACATGACTGCCAGCCTTTTATCTAGTGCTTGCAGACAGCTTATCATAATTTGCAGCTTTTTGCTTTAAGGTATCTTCCCCCACATCCCTAAGCTGCATGTGTTCCACCAGATAAAACCTCCTTAACAAACTTTATGATGGACAGATCCAGTATTGCCCATACTAACAAGAAATACCATTTTATACTTACATATTCTGTACATAGGGGCTTCCCTGGTGGCTCAGTGGTAAACAATCCACCTGCCAATGTAGGAGACATGGGTTTGATTCCTGTGTCGGAAAAAGCCTGGGGAGAAGGAAATGGCAACCCACTCTAGTATTCTTACCTGGGAAATCCCATAGACAGAGAAGCTTGGTGGGCTACAGTTCATGGGGTTGCAAAGAGTCGGACAGGAGTTAGTGACTAAACAACAACAAGTTCTGTACATAGATATATAACTTCTATGTTTACATATTTTGTACATAGACACACATAAAGTCTTCATCACTCATAGACATATACCTTTATTTACAGATATGGGAAAATGACAAACATTACAGGAGGAAATGGTGAGGGAGAGTGAACCCAACATATAATTCTGGAGTTCTCTCCAGACCCTTCTATGAGACAAGGCAATTTGAACTGTTATATTAATAATTGACAGTGTTCTGATATAAAGAAGTGTGGAAGATCAGATGATCTCCTCTACTTGTTTGCTGAAATTTTTGTCACTATGGCTAGGTGTCAAATGGTGGATTTTCTTTGCTCATCCCATTCCCTGTTGTAGATTAGATAGTGAAAGTGAAAGTCACTCAGTTGTGTCTGACTCTTTGTGACCCCATGGACTATAAAGTTCATGGAATTCTCTAGGCCAGAATACTGGAGTGGGTAGCCTCTCCCTTCTTCAAAGGATCTTCCCAACCCAGGAATCGAACCAGGGTCTCCTGCATTCCAGGTGGATTCTTTACTAACTGAGAGTATTTTTCAAATATTTGACTTGTGATTCATAGAAAGAATTTTATATCATGACCCAATATGTGTAAGCCTGAATACAAATACATAATGTAATTTTATTTATTTTTAAAAAGTTTTATTTATTTTTGGCTGCACTGAGTTTTACTCGCTGCACATGAGTTTTCCCTCGTTGCATTGAGCAAGGACTACTTTCTAGTCATAGTGTGCAGGCTTCTCATTTGTGGTGGCTTCTCTTGTTGCAGAGCATGGGCTTTAGGGTGTGCGGGGTTCAATAGTTGAGGCACACAGGCTTAGTTGGCACACCAGGTTAGTTGGCACATGGACTTAGTTGCCCCATGGCATGTGGAATCTTCCCCAAATCAGGAAATGGAGAGAACCAGCCTGCATTGGCAGGCAGACTCTCAATCACTGGACCCCTGGTGAAGTTCTATCACATAATTTAAAAAATGATTTTCATGATCCACTAAATAGTTACAAAGCAGTTTTAAAAACCTTTATTAATGGAGAAGGAAATGGCAACCCACTCCAGTACTGTTGCCTGGAGAATCCCACGACAGAGCAGCCTGGCAGGCACGACTGAGCACACGAAGCACACAGCATGATTATATCCGGCCCCCCTCACTGCTCTGGGATAGTTCCCCCCCCGCAAAAAACAACAACAACAACAACAACAAAAAAACCTTTATTAATTGACAACTGGTGAGCTGAGACCTTGGGGCTCATTTTCTTATGATCAGTTATGTTTTCTTCTGAAAGCAAGGCAAAGGTCAGGATGGCAAAGACTGATTTCCTTCTTTATCTATACATTTAAGATTTCTGAGACTTCTTGTGGGATCAAGGAGTCTCATTGGTCTCATCATAGCCCATTTGAAGATAAAAGAATAAGATAAAGCCGTTGAGCCAGATAGGTTTATAAACCTCTTGGAGAAAGGGCAGTAAGCTTTCTTTCCTAACAGAACTGCCTCTTCTCCTCCTCCCCTCTCCATGTTACATGGATGTTGGTGTTATATTGAAAGAAGGGGTCATTTTCTCTTTATAAGGGAAAAACTTAATAAAGTTATTCTAATGTAGGGAGTTAGAAGATCTTCATGAAAGCTTCTCTCTGTGTCTGTGTTAGACTATATTAGATTTCCATGGTATGAAGTGTGCTATGTTGCCAATAAAATCTCAGATTTTGCCAGATTCAGTTCAGTTCAGTCACTCAGTCATGTCTGACACTTTGCGACCCCATGGACTGCAGCATGCCAGACTTCCCTGTCCACCACCAACTCCCGGAACTTACTCAAACTCGTGTCCATCAAATTGGTGATGCCATCCAACTATATCATCCTCTGTCATCCCCTTCTCATCCTGCTTTCAATCTTTCCCAGCATCAGGGTCTTTTCCAATGAGTCAATTCTTCGCATCAGGTGGCTAAAGTATTGGAGTTTCAGCTTCAGCATCAGTCCTTCCAATGAATGTTCAGGACTGATTTCCTTTAGGATGGACTGGTTGGATCTCCTTGCTGTCCAGGGGACTCTCAAGAGTCTTCTCTAACACCACAGTTCAAAAGCATCCATTCTTCAGCACTCAGCTTTCTTTATAGTCCAACTCTCTCTAGACATCTGAAGTTTTGTTACATGACTAGGGTCAAGTCAGGTCATGGCAAATTCAGATATAGAACCAGTGTTTCAGCTCACTTAACTCCAGGATCCCTTTGATGACATTGTATTCCTTCATGTTGGTAAAATGCTGGACCAGGAGCATAATATGATGCCTCAGAGAGTCATAGTCTGTGCCATTTTTATTCTGGGTGCTCCATTTCACCCCCAAATCAGGTCTCAAGTGTGAAGCAGACATCCTCTGGACATAATCTTATTTTTATACTCCAAAAGTTGCATTTGCATCACATTATTCTACAAAAACAAGCATTTAGAATGCAAAATAGCCATGAGATGATGATGGTTTTTTAAATAAATGAGCTGGCTTAATAGATAAGGCATACACTCCAACAGTACAGATGATACATCTCTGTAATCATTCTGCATTGTTTCAGCTGGCTGTGAGAGAACTGCCAAAGAAACTGGAAGAATTAGGTTTCATGAATCATTCATTAGATTCAGTTTAGCTGTCTTGTTATTTATAGTGCTTCAGGTTAGTCTGTGGTGCTGCCTATTTGCCTTAATAAGTATGGGCATAATGACTTGGCAGTGTATCTGTTTGCATTAGTGTGTGTTATTGTTTATTGAGATAAAGCCCAAGGGATTTTCAGAAATGTGCCTCTTTAAAAATAGTCATTGCTGAAAAATATTGCATTTCATACTTTGGGGCCTAAAAACTTTTACTATATGAAATATTTTATCCTTTAATGAATATGATTAATACAGAGCTGTATTCATATTTAGGATTTCATTGTTTATTGTTTGGCTAATGCATGGTGAGATTGTAGAAATCTTTCTAAGCCTGGTTTATCTTGGAATTTAAAAATGTATCTAAAGAGGCAAGCTAAACTAGTTAGATTGTAGTTGGTTTGTGTACCACTACTCTGCTCTTTGAATTCCAATGATGGGTATTTATTTTAGGGAAAAAAGTTTACTTTGTAATTATAGCAATTATTTAGCAAATATTTACATAGCAATTACTTCTCAAATTATTTGTTAGATAAAGTTTATATACATATATTTTGTGTTCAAGGAGTAAAATGTATCTGATGGGCCAATTCTGAAGAATGCAGTTTATTACATATAGGCATGAAGAGAGATAATTTTGGCTTATATTTTAGATAGTTCCTTTAGACTCTATTAATAATTGCATATTAAAGGAATAAAGAAGACTGGGAGAGAAGGAAAAGGTATTTATATGGAAGAGCAAGAAATAATAAATCATTAATAATGCTCAGAAAATATTTCTAATAATTCCTCTACTATCAGATTTGATTGACCTTTTAATAAAGCAACTTAAATATCCATATCTCTGTACAATAATGGTTGGGGGATTCATCTGAATTTCTTTAGCCACACAGTTTTCCCATCTCTTTCAGATGTAAAGCACCATGCTTCTCTTTAATCACACCTGCCATTTTTGATCATCAAGCTGTGATTAGACCACAGTACAGGCAACTTTATCTTAATTTGAAGTGTGATCCAATGTTGCTTTGTGAGACTTTGCCAACAGGTACTTCTGTAGCTCATCTTATTTTGGAGAAAATTCACAGGTTGGTTACATGAAATAATTTGTGATCTTTGACATCTCAATGCTATTGAGAAATCCTTCTATATTTCCCTAGTCACCTCTTTCCTATTCTCCACAGCAGTTACATAAAATTTCCTTGTTCTTTTCAAACTTTAAACTTCTCTACCTCCTTCATCACTCTTAACAGATAACCTCATTTTCTTCTTATCAGAGAAAACTGAGAATACCGGAGGCATGCTTTCTCATTCCCTGTCACTGACCAACAGCTTGATCTTATATAGCCATCCTTTTATTTCCTTCTGTGACGTGAAAGAGGCATCCTTTCTCCTATATGAAGCTGATCATTTCCTTAGGAAACACTTCTGCCTCTTCAGACATCTTGCATATCAATGCTCTCTTCTTTTATATTTTAAGCCTCTCCTGTTTAATACTATAACCTTCTCTATTAGTTATACATTAGTTTTCTATTGTTGTAACAGTTTACCAGCTTAAAACAACATACATTTTTTTAGAACTTTCTTTTTTTTTTAATATTTATTTTTGTATCCATTCAGCCAGTCCATGTCTTTTGGTTGGAGCATTTAATCCATTTACATTTGAAGTAATTATTGATATATGTGTTCCTATTGCCATTTTCTTAATTGTTTGGGGTTGATTTTGTAGATCTTTTTTCTTCTGTTGTATTTCTTGACTATGTAAGTCCCTTTAACATTTATTGTAAGACTGGTTTGGTGTTACTGAATTCTCTTAACTTTTGCTTGTCTGAAGAGCTTTTTATTTCTCCATCAATTTTGAATGAGATCGTTGCTGAGTAGAGTAATCTTGGTTCTGGAGTTTTCCCTTTTCAGTACTTTAAATATATCCTGCCATTCCCTTCCGGCCTGCAGAGTTTCTGCTGAAAGATCAGCTCTTAAGAGTATGGGGTTTCCCTTGTATGTTACTTGTTGCTTCTCCCGCGCTGTTTTTAATATTCTTTCTTTGTATTTAGTCTTTGTTAGTTTGATTAGTATGTGTCTTGGCGTGTTTCTCCATCGATTTACCCTGTATGGGACTCTTTGTGCCTCTTGATTGACTATTTCCTTTCCATGTTGGGGAAATTTCCAACTATAACCTCTTCACAAATTTTCTCATTCCCTTTCTTTTTCTTTTCTTCTTCTGGGACTGCTATAATTCGAATGTTGGTGCATTTGATGTTGTCCCAGAGGTCTCTGAGACTCTCCTGTTCTTTTTATTCTTTTTACTTTATTCTGCTCTTCAGAAGTTATTTCCACCATTTTATCTTCCAGCTCACTGATTCGTTCAGCTTCGGATATTCTGCTATTGATTCCTTCTAGAGTATTTTTAAGTTCTGTAATGTACATTTATTCTTTAATTCTTCTAGGTCTTTGTTAATTGATTCTTGCACTTTCTCCATTTTGTTTTCAAGATTTTTGATCATCTTTACTATCATTATTATGAATTCTTTTTCAGGTAGTTTGCTTATTTCTTCTTCATTTATTTTGACTTTTGTGTTTCTAGTTTGTTCCTTCATTTGTGCAGTATTTCTCTGCCTTTTCATTATTTTTTTAAAAAACTTATTGTGTTTGAGGTCTCCTTTTCCCAGGCTTCAAGGGAAGTTGAATTCTTTCCTTGAAAAAGGTTGAATTCTTTCTTCCTTATGGTTTCTGCCTTCCTGAGGTTGGTCCAGTGGTTTGTGTAAGCTTCCTATAGAGTGAGATTTGTTCTGAGTTTTTGTTTGTTTGTTTTTCCTCTATGGTCAACTCTGAGTGAAGTGGTAATCCTGTCTGCTGATGATTTGGTTTGTATTTTTGTTTTGTTTGTTCTTTAGATGAGGCGTCCTGCACAGGGTGCTACTGGTGGTTGGGTGATGCCAGGTCTTGTATTCAAGTGGTTTCCTTTGTGTGAGTTCTCACTATTTTATACTCCCTAGGGTTAGTTCTCTGGTAGTCCAGGGTCTTGGAGTCAGTGCTCTCACTCCAAAGGCTCAGGGCTTGATCTATGTCTGAAGCAAGGTCCTAGAGCAACTCATTACCATGTGCAGCAGACACAGCAGGACATGGCCTCTTTTTAAAAAATATTTATTTTTATTTATTTATTTGGCTGTACCTGGTCTTCATTGCAGCATGTGGGATCTTTTTAGTTGCAGCTTGTGAACTCTTAGTTGCAGCATGTGGGATCAGGTCCCCTGCATTGGGAGTGTGGAGTCTTAGTCACTGGACTACCAGGGAAATCCCACAACATACATTTATTATCACATAGCTATTGTGGGTTAGGAATCTGGGAGTGGCTAAACTTCATGATTTTTGGCTCAGAATCTCTCATGTGATTGCAATCAAGATGTTGGCCTCAGTTGGCCTCATCTGAAAGTTTAATTGACTGGAAAATCTATTCTAAGATGGCTTACATACATGGCTATTAGCTGAAGGTGTCTGTTCCTTGCTAGTTGTAAGAAGGATGAGTGTTCCTTGCCACATGGACCTCTGCATAGGGCTGCTTGAGAGTCCTCAAAACATGATATATGGCTTACTCCAGAGCTAGAGATTCAGGAGAGCAAGGCAAAGTCACCGTGTTTTTTCTCATTTAGTTACAGGAGTTGCACACCATTATTTCCACACTGTTCAGGAAGCCGTTACTTGCTATTCAGTGTGAGTGTGTAAGACATTACATGACTATCAGGAGGCAGGGATTATTTGCATCATCTTGGTGGTTGGCCACCATACCTTTCCATAAGCCTTCAAACACATTCAATTTTCCCCCAATTTAAATAAACAAAGAACAAAAAACTAACCAAACAATCATATCCAGTAAAATCTCTCTGTAATGTACAACTTCTTCTGATCTTGCCTTTTTTCTCCTGTTTTTCCTCTTTATATTTGAAACTCTTGAAAAACTCTTGTCTACATTTCTTGCTGCTGTTCCTTCACTTGAATTCACTTCTCATACTTTGATTCACTTCTCAGTCTCTTGCCAGATAGCATACTTTTATTTCATAAAACTACTCTTGTCAAGGTCCTGACTTCCTTGTTGCTGAATCCAATGGACACTTTTCAGTTCTTTTTATTTTTACTTGACCTATCAGTAACATTTGACACTGTTGACCCATTGTCACACTCACTCCTTTTGGAAAAATCTCTCTTCCCCATTGCTCTGATACATCACTCTCTCATTTTTTATCCAGTTTCTCTGTCTTGCTCCTTTTCCGTCTCCTTTAACCAATCGTTACCATTTTTTTTAAAAGATAATCCTCAAAGTTTTGTGATACATCTTTTCTCATTCTACACATCCTCTGGGTTGCTATTCAGCACTGTCATAGCTTTAAGAATTACCTATATGTTGCTGACTCTCAAACCTTTATTTCCAGGCTACAATGCTCTTTTAACTCAAACCCAACAACAACATTATCTCTATTTGTTTATTCTATAGTTGTTGTTTAGTCGCTAAGTTGTGTCTCATTCTTTTGTGACCCTATGAACTGTAGCCTGCCGTGCTCCTCTGTCCATGGGATTCTCCAGGCAAGAATACTGGAGTAGGTTACCGTTTCCTTCTCCAGGGGAGCTTCCTGACAGAGGGATAGAACTCACATCTCCTGCATTGGCAGGCAGGTTTTTTTTTTACCACTGAGTCAGCAGGTATGTCCCACTATACAGTTCAAGATCTTCCTTCCAACTTTCTAACCCATTATGTTTCTAATCTCTGTACATGGCACCATTATCAACCAGTTGGTGAATTTAGAAAGGTCAGCACCATTATCACCCCTTTCTCTCTCTCTTACCTCCATCATCTCTACAACTAGCAAATTATGATTCTAATTTTTTTTTTTTTCTGTGCCATGCAACTAAGCCCATGCACCAAAACTACTGGCCCACACTACAGAGCGCTTGAGCTGCAACTACTGAGCCCATGCACCACAACTGCTGAAGCCCCAGGGCCTTAGAGCCTGTGCTCCACAGTGAGAAGCCACTGCAATGAGAAGCCTGTGCACTGCAATGAAGAGTAGCCCCCACTTGCCACAACTAGAGAAAGCCCTCACAGCAATGAGGACTCAGCATAGTCAAAAATAAAAATAAATAAATTACAAAAGGAGAAAGATAAAAACTTAAAAAACAAAAACAAAAAACAACCAAATCCTAATGGTGTCCCTAGTGCTGATGAATTAGTTTACTTCTGGAGGACTTCTTTTTCCTCTAATATGCAGATCAGAGTATGCTCCTTTTCCCTCAGGCTTACTGCAGTTCCAACTTGGATTTCTAAGTGGAAGAAGGTATAGGTGGAGAGAGGTATAGGTGGGGAGAGTACTTCTTCCTAAGTAAGTTAAATATTTGGGCTCTATTTCATGTTCCCAGAATCAGGGAAGTTAAGACACTCCTCAAAGATACCTACACTTACTATAACTCAAAGATTACTTTGGATTATTGATATAAATTCAACTCAGAGCAAGATTCTTCCTCCTTTGGGACATAGTGAGTGGGCACTCAGTACTTTAGAACTTACAGTTTTCTGTTTACTACTTTTCTTTGAATAAACTATTGATAGCTTTGGATTCGTGCACACACCAAATTAAACACACGTCTTTGTGGGACTTCATGTAGAGGATGCTGCTTATTGCAGAGGACAATAGTCTTAATAATATGTTTACTGAAAATGCAGGAGTGAATTTCTTGTGTTTGTTTCCTGCTTTTTCATAAAAGCCAGAGGGTTAATACAAAGAGTAACTCAATAGGAGTGATTCTAAGACACCACTTTATATAACTCCACAGGTTGCTATTCAAATAAACTATCAAATGTGTGGGAGCAGAGTGGAGGGAGGGAGTGTGCCTTTCACACGGTGGAATTCTAAGTGCCTAGTGCTCCTGGAGAAGGCAATGGCACCCCACTCCAGTACTCTTGCCTGCAAAACCCCATGGATGGAGGAGCCTGGTAGGCTGCAGTCCATGGGGTCGCTGAGTTGGACACGACTAAGTGACTTCAGTATCACTTTTCACTTTCACGCATTGGAGAAGGAAATGGCAACCCACTCCAGTGTTCTTGCCTGGAGAATCCCAGGGACGGGGGAGCCTGGTGGGCTGCCGTCTATTGGGTCTCACAGAGTCGGACACAACTGAAGTGACTTAGCAGCAGCAGCAGCAATGCTCCTGGAGTTTTCAGATATGAGTGGCCTCAGGCAAATCCTTGAAGGACTAAAGTAGTATGGTCCACATATGTAGACTTTTGGAGGTTCAACTTGAGTCCTCTTTTCATTTTTATAGTAATATGAAACTGTTTTCCTCTTAGATTTTTTTTTTTAATAGTTTAGGGCATGTAAAGGAAAAGGTAGATTTCTTGCTCCCAGGGCTCTTTGTCTTAAATTTGCTTTCTATTAAAGATTGAAGGCAGGACCACATGGCATGAAAACAGATAAGAAGGTGACACATAGCTAACATTCTGTTTTGGAAGTTCAGGAGTCTCCTCAGTGCCCTGGGTTGAAAGGAAGGCTGGACTGTTTTCATAATTATTCATTACTTCATTCAACACATATTTACTCATTAACTTTACATATGGTATAAAGAATGCAACGTATATGCTCTTTATTCTCATGGAGTTGTTAATTTAGTGTGGGCTTGTTGTTCAGTCACTAAGTTGTGTCCAATTCTTTGTGACCCCATGAACTGCAGCATGCCAGGTTTCCCTGACCTTTACTATCTCCCTGAGTTTGCTCATATTCATGTCCATTGAATCGGTGATGCTATCTAACCATCTCATTGTTACCCCCTTCTACTTTTGCCTTTAATTTTTCCCAGTATCAGGATCTTTTCCATGAATCAGCTCTTCGAATAAGGTGGCCAAAGGATTGGAGCTTCAGCATCAGTCCTTCCAAAGAATATTCAGGGTTGATTTCCTTTAGAATTGACTGTTTTGATGTCCTTGCAGTCCAGGGTTCTCTCAAGAGTCTTCTCCAGCACCACAATTCAAAAGCATCAATTCTTTGGTACTCAGCCTTCTTTAGGGTCCAACTCTCACATTCATACATGACTACTGAGAAAAACCATAGCTTTGACTATACGGATCTTTGTTGGTGAAGTGATGTTTCTGCTTCTTAATATGCTGTCTAGGTTTGTCACAGTTTTCCTTCCAAGGAGCAAGCATCTGTTAATTTCATGATTACAGTCACCATCCACAGTGATTTTGGAGCCAAAGAAAATAAAATCTGTCACTGCTTCCACTTTTCCCCCTTCTATTTACCATTAAGTGATGGGACTGGATGCCATGATCTTAGTTTTTTGAATATTGAGTTTTAAGCCATCTTTTTTACTCTCATCTTTCACCTTCATCAAGAGGCTCTTTAGTTTCCTTTCACTTTCTGCCATTAGAGAGGTATCATCTGCAGATCTGAGGTTGTTGATATTTCTTCTGGCAATCTTGATTCCAGTTTGTGATTCATCCAGACTGGCATTTCCCATGATGTAATTTGCATAGAAGTTAAATAAACAGGGTGACAATATACAGTCTTGTATGACTTTCCCAGTTTTGAAACAGTCCATTGTTCCATGTTGGTTTTTAATAGTTGCTTCTTGACCTGCATACAGCCCTCTCAGGAGACAGGTAAGGCAGTGTGGTAGTCCCATCTTTTTAAGAATTTTCCACAGTTTGTTGTGATTCACACAGTCAAAGGCTTTAGTGTAGCCAGTGAAGCAGACATAGATGCTTTGCTGGAATTTCCTTACTTTCACTGTGATCCAATGAATGCTGGCAATTTGATCTCCCCTTCCTCTACCTCATCAAACCCCAGCTTGTACATCTGGAAGGTCTCAGTTCACATATTGCGGAAGCCTCGCTTGAAGGATTTTTGAACATAATCTTACTAGCACATGAAATGAGCACAGCTGTCTGGTAGTTTAACATTCTTTGGAACTGCCCTTCTTTGAGACTGGGATGAAAATTAAGAGCTAGAAGCAAGTAAATGGGCAATTAATGAAGTGTGAGGGCATGGAAACCCACTCTAGTTTTCTTGGAGAATCCCCATGGACAGAGGAGCCCGGCAGGCTACAGTCCATGGGGTCGCAAAGAGTCGGACACGACTGAGCGACGAAGCCCGGCACAATGAAGTGTGAGAAATGCAGTTATGCTGAGGGTTCCCTTCCAGGATGCTGACTTCTCATTATATCCTTATGTGGCAGAGAGCAGAGAGAGGTGGCTGGCTCTCTGATAACTCTTTAAGAGCACTAATCCTTTTCTTTTTTTTTTTTTTCAGTGGGTTTTGTCATACATTGATATGAATCAGCCATGGATTTACACGTCTTCCCCATCCCAATCCCCACTCCCACCTCCCTCTCCACCCGATTCCTCTCGAAACATCCCACCCTCGCCTTCTCCCACAGAGTTCAAAAGTCTGTTCTGTATTTCTGTGTCTCTTTTTCTGTTTTGCATATAGGGTTATCGTTACCATCTTTCTAAATTCCATATATATGTGTTAGTATGCTGTAATGTTCTTTATCTTTCTGGCTTACTTCACTCTGTATAATGGGCTCCAGTTTCATCCATCTCATTAGAACTGATTCAAATGAATTCTTTTTAATGGCTGAGTAATATTCCATGGTGTATATGTACCACAG
The DNA here is from genome assembly GCF_033118175.1 of Dama dama. Classification (NCBI taxonomy): domain Eukaryota; kingdom Metazoa; phylum Chordata; class Mammalia; order Artiodactyla; family Cervidae; genus Dama; species Dama dama. The sequence goes on along the minus strand of NC_083692.1, from coordinate 63,504,192 downwards.
CTTCCTTATCCATTCATCTGCTGATGGGCATCTAGGTTGCTTCCATGTCCTGGCTATTATAAACAGTGCTGCGATGAACATTGGGGTGCACGTGTCTCTTTCAGATCTGGTTTCCTCAGTGTGTATGCCCAGAAGTGGGATTGCTGGGTCATATGGCAGTTCTATTTCCAGTTTTTTAAGAAATCTCCACACTGTTTTCCATAGCGGCTGTACTAGTTTGCATTCCCACCAACAGTGTAAGAAGGTTCCCTTTTCTCCACACCCTCTCCAGCATTTATTGCTTGTAGACTTTTGGATAGCAGCCATCCTGACTGGCGTGTAATGGTACCTCATTGTGGTTTTGATTTGCATTTCTCTAATAATGAGTGATGTTGAGCATCTTTTCATGTGTTTGTTAGCCATCTGTATGTCTTCTTTGGAGAAATGTCTGTTTAGTTCTTTGCCCCATTTTTTGATTGGGTCATTTATTTTTCTGGAATTGAGCTGCAGGAGTTGCTTGTATATTTTTGAGATTAATCCTTTGTCTGTTTCTTCATTTGCTATTATTTTCTCCCATTCTGAAGGCTGTCTTTTCACCTTACTTATAGTTTCCTTTGTAGTGCAAAAGCTTTTAAGTTTCATTAGGTCCCATTTGTTTAGTTTTGCTTTTATTTCCAATATTCTGGGAGGTGGGTCATAGAGGATCTTGCTGTGATTTATGTCGGAGAGTGTTTTGCCTATGTTCTCCTCTAGGAGTTTTATAGTTTCTGGTCTTACATTTAGATCTTTAATCCATTTTGAGTTTATTTTTGTGTATGGTGTTAGAAAGTGTTCTAGTTTCATTCTTCTACAAGTGGTTGACCAGTTTTCCCAGCACCACTTGTTAAAGAGGTTGTCTTTTTTCCATTGTATATCCTTGCCTCCTTTGTCAAAGATAAGGTGTCCATAGGTTCGTGGATTTATCTCTGGGCTTTCTATTCTGTTCCATTGATCTATATTTCTGTCTTTGTGCCAGTACCATACTGTCTTGATGACTGTGGCTTTGTAGTAGAGTCTGAAGTCAGGCAGGTTGATTCCTCCAGTTCTATTCTTCTTTCTCAAGATTACTTTGGCTATTCGAGGTTTTTTGTATTTCCATACAAATTGTGAAAGTCTTTGGTCTAGTTCTGTGAAAAATACCGTTGGTAGCTTGATAGGGATTGCATTGAATCTATAGACTGCTTTGGGTAGAATAGCCATTTTGACAATATTGATTCTTCCAATCCATGAGCATGGTATGTTTCTCCATCTGTTTGTGTCCTCTTTGATTTCTTTCATCAGTGTTTTATAGTTTTCTATGTATAGGTCCTTTGTTTCTTTAGGTAGATATACTCCTAAGTATTTTATTCTTTTTGTTGCAATGGTGAATGGTATTGTTTCCTTAATTTCTCTGTCTGTTTTTTCATTGTTAGTATATAGGAATGCAAGGGATTTCTGTGTGTTAATTTTATATCCTGCAACTTTACTATATTCATTGATTAGCTCTAGTAATTTTCTGGTAGAGTCTTTAGGGTTTTCTATGTAGAGGATCATGTCATCTGCAAACAGTGAGAGTTTCACTTCTTCTTTTCCTATCTGGATTCCTTTTACTTCTTTTTCTGAAGAGCACTAATCCTTTTCATGAGGGCTCTACTCTTATGACCTCACCTAATATCATTATATTGCAGAATAAGATTTCAACACATGCATTCTGAGAGAATAAAAGTATTAAACTCATAACAAATACTCTAGATATAAGATAAAGTGGAAGAAGCTACCAGACATAGATTTGGAGGAATGGTAGTATTGAAGACTTCCTAGAGAATGTGACATTCAAGCTGAGAGATGTAGGATGATTAGGAATTAGTAAAACAAAGAAGCCCCTTCATGGATCACAGCCTTGTGGTGGTGAAGTGGCTTGCATAACACAATGAGGCTATGAGCCATGTGTGCAGGGCCACCCAAGATGGACGGGTCATAGTGAAGCGTTCTAGCAACATGTGGTCCACTGGAGAAGTAAATGGCAAACCACTTTGGTATTATTGCCTGGAGAACCCTATGAACCATATGAAAAGGCAAAAAAATATGACACCAGAAGATAAGCCCACCAGGTCAAGTGCCCAGTATGCTACTGGGGAAGAACAGAGGGCAATTACTAATAGCTCCAGTAAGAATGAAGCGACTGGGCCAAAGCATGAACAATGCTCAGCTGGATGTGTCTGGTGGTGAAAGTAAAGTCCGATGTTGTAAAGAACAGTATCGTATAGGAACCTGGAATATTAGGTCCATGAATCAAGGTAAATTGGACATGGTCAAGAAGGAGATGGCAAGATTGAACATTGACATCTTAGGAATTAGTGAACTAAAATGGATGGGAATGGTCAAATTTAATTCAGATGACCATTATATCTATTACAGTGGGCAAGAATCTCTTAGAAGAAATGCATTCGTTATTTAAAATCCTAAATATGATCCTGTTAAAGTGCTTCACTCAGTATGTCAGCAAACTTGGAAAACTCAGCAGTGGCTACAACACTAGAAAAGGTCAGTTTTCATTCCAACCCCAAAGAAGGGCAATGCCAAAGAATGTTCAGGCTATCAGACTATTGCACTTGTTTCACATGCTAGCAAGGTTATGCTCAAAAATCCTTCAAGCTAGGCTTCAGCAGTATGTGAACTGAGAACTTCCAGATGTACAAGCTGGGTTTCAAAGAGATAGAGGAAGCAGAGATCAAATTGCCAACATTCACTGGATCATGGAGAAAACAAGAGAATTCCGGAAAAACATCTATTTCTGCTTTATTCACTACACTAAGGCCTTTGACTGTGTGAATCACAACAAACTGTGGAAAATTCTTAAAAAGATGGGACTACCGCACTACCTTACCTGTCTCCTGAGAAAACTGTATGTAGGTCAAGAAGCAGCAATTAAAAACCAACATGGAACAATGGACTGTTTCAAAACTGGGAAAGTCATATGACAAGACTGTATATTGTCACCCTGTTTGTTTAACTTCTTTGCAAATTACATCATGGGAAATGCCAGTTTGGATGAATCACAAGCTGGAATCAAGATTGCCAGAAGAAATATCAACAACCTCAGATCTGCAGATGATACCACTCTAATGTCAGAAAGTGAAAAGGAACTGAAGAGTCTGTTAATGAAGGTGAAAAGTAAAGTGAAAGTAAAGTGAAGATGTTCAGTCATGTCTAACTCTTTGTGACCCCATGTACTGCAGACTGCCAGGCTTCTCTGTCCCTAGGATTTTCCAGGTAAGAATACTGGAAAAAAAAAAAAAAGAATACTGGAGTGGGTTGCTATCTCCTTCTCCAGGAGTTTTTCCCAACCTTGGGATTGAATCCAAGTCTCCTGTACTGCAGGCAGACTCTTTACCATCTGTAAAAACAAAACTAAAAACAGCAAAAAAGGAGAACAAGATGGTGGAGGAGTAGATGGACATGGAGTAGATACACTCCACAGATACATCAGGAATACATCTTCAGACATAGAAGTGCATGCAGAACATCAGCTGAGAGCGGGGAGGAGTACCTGACCAGAGGAAAAGAATATATAGAGCCATGCAAAACTCGGTAGGATGAAGGAACTAGGGGTAAAAACCCGAGTGTTATTAGGACTGGACCTGCCCTCAGCCAGTGAGGAAACTGAAGCAGGGGTCCGATCTCCACATCGGGGCAATCCTCTGAGTCAGAGGAGAAACATTTAAGGCTGAGAGTAAAACAGTGGATCTGTGGCAGCCCAAATGGAATGAGAATCAGACAGTCCTTGCTGAAGCCATATATACCCTAGACAGGGACTCAAGTCTCCTGGAAGGTGCAGTGGCTGGGAGCTGAAGTTTAGGGATTGCAGAACAATCCCAGGGTGAGGGCTGCTGTTCACTATGGAGAGGCCGATCAAGGGGAGGTGAGGGAGAAGATTGTGGTGGGAAGTGCCTTTGGGGGAAAGCTGGACAGCCAGGGAAGCAAGGTAATACTGCTGAGTCATGCATAGGGGGTGGAGCCATCACCATAGCCTCTCTCTTTCTCCCCCCACATGCCAGCATTTGCAGCCAAACAATAGAGAGCCTGGTCCATCAAACACCTGAGGCACTGAATTACAGAGCAGGACCCCACCCCGAGTGCTCCTTTAAGTGCCTGATGTGCCAATCTACAGAGTAAGACCCCAGCCAGGGGGGCCCCTCTATGTGCCTGAACAGGCAGAGCTAAGGAGAAAGACTGGCCAAAGAGGCCTTCTGATCGTCAGCTATAAGAGGCTCGAAAAAAGACTCATAGGGCCATAACTCCTGCCGCGGAGGCAGTCTGTGTCCCTGCACACTTGGCACCGCCAGGGTCCCCACAAGCCAAGCAGCTGCACCACCTCCATGCTCAACTCTCACTGGGGCAGAGCTGCCACCGGCAGAGAATGTCTTGCATCTATGCGCACAGGTTTGTTTCCGTAGTGTCTGACTTTTTGCAACCCTGTAGACTGTGGCCTGCCATGCTCCTCTGTCAGAGAAGTGGTTCTCCAGGCAAGAATACTGGAGCATATTGGCCAATATTGGTTGCCATACCTTCTAGAGCACTATATTTCCTGCTGCCCTAGCTGCCAACTCCCCTGAGTACCTGGTGCTGCCAAAACTACTGCAACACAAGCAGCTGCACCACCTCCACACCTGGCCCTCACAGGGGCAAACCCAAGTCCTCCAGGGCAGCCTCAGAAGCAAACCCCAGTGGATGACCCACAGGCAGAGGTGGAAATAAAACCACAATTGAAAGCCAAGGGCAGTATGGCTAAGGAAGAAGACCCAAAACCTTCCCATCAACTGTACAAACTGCAGATTAAATCCACATGATCAACTAGGCAGACTCTGTGTCTATGGAATATATAAAAGATCACTGAGAGCTCCAACAAAAGAAAACGCACTAGTTCTGATAGCTGTGGACATTGGAGACAAGATCATGTAGGAGTAGGACCAGATTAGAATCTGAGCTGCCCCACAGCAGGTCCAGAGATCAACACAATGTTGGAGGGCATTCTAGGGAGGTGAGGTGGACTTTAAGTCCCAGCGAGGGAAAGGACTCTGATAGCAGTGACTCAACAAAACCATTTATTATTCTTATGTTTTGACTTGTTCTGTAGATTCTTTTGGATTTTCTTCTCCCCCCTTGTCCCTCCTCTGCTATATTTGTTGATTTTATTGGCACTATGAAATTTAATTAAGTTTTTGAGCTTTTTAATTTTTTTTTCTGTCACATTTTTTATTGTTATTAACCTCTGCCTCTACATTGGTCTTTTGCAGTTCTGTGGAGTTTTCCTATTTTTTTTCTCTTTTTTAATTTTAATTTTTAAAAACTATTATTATTTTTTCTACATCTATTCCTTTGTTTGTCTTTCCTACTGCTCTTTTCCCCTTGCAGTTAATCTTTAATGTATATAAATCTTCTTCACCTACCTCTGTTTAACTTTGTATATTTATACTTTCTTTCCTTTCCTCTCAACATTTTGTTAGTTTTATTTTCATTGCTTTATTCACCAGTTGGCACCTTGCTTTAGTTTTGTTTTCCAGTTTGTGCTTTAGTTAATTTTGTTCTTAACTGGTAAATATAATTTTTGATTTCTTGTTCGCTGGATCGGTCTACTGTACTTTATTTTTGTTGGACTGTTTTCACTTTGGTCATGGGTGTATATGTATATATTCCAGTATTTTGCTTATTATTTGCCTGATTTTGTAACTGTCATTTGTCTGGGATTCATCTTTGGTTTCTCATTTTTGGATATTTGTTTTAATCTCACTTAATGCCATAACAAACCACCTGTGGAATCTTCATTCCTGACCAGAGATCAAGCCCTGAGCCTTTGGAGTGGGAGCACTGACTCTAAGACCCTGGACTACCAGAAAACTAACCCTAGGGAGTATCAAAGAGTGAGCACGCACCCAGAGGAAACCACTTGAATACAAGTCCCAGCATTGCCCAACCACCAGTGGCACCCTGTGCAGGACACCTCATCTAAACAACAGACAAGACAAAAATACAAACCTAAGACAACTGAAAAAAGAAGCAGCAGAAGAAGAACAACAACCCCTCCCCCCCAAATTAGTAGAAGGAAAGAAATCATAAAGATCTGAGCAGAAATAAATGAAAAAGAAATGAAAGAAACAATAGTAAAGATTAATAAAACTAAAAGCTGGTTCTTTGAGAATATAAACAAAATTGACGGGCCTTTAGCCAGACTCATCAAGAAGAAAAGAAGGTTCAAATCAACAAAATTAGAAATGAAAAAGGAGATGTTACAACAGACAATGCAGAAATGCAAAGAATTATAAGAGACTATTATGAAAAACTATATGGCAATAAAATGGATAACCTGGAGGAAATGGACAGATTCTTAGAAAAGTTCAATATTCTATGACTGAACCAGGAAGAATTAGAAATTATGAACAACCCAATTACAAGCACAGAAATTGAAGCTGTGATCAAAAATCTCCCCAAAAAACAAAAGCCCAGGGCCAGATGGCCTTACAGGAGATTTCTATCAATCATTTAGAGAAAAGCTAATGCCTATCCTTCTAAAACTCCTTCAAAAGTTTGCAGAGGAAGGGACACTTCCAAACTCATTCTGCAAGGCCACCATCACCTTGATACCAAAACCAGACAAAAACAACACACAAAAAGAAAACTACAGGCCAATATCACTGATGAACATAGATGCAAAAATCCTCAACAAAATTTTAGCAAACGGAATTCAGCAACACATCATAAAGCTCATACACCATGATCAAGTTGGGTTTATTCCAGGAATGCAAGGATTCTTCAATATATACAAATCAATCAATGTGATACAACATATTAACAAATTGAAAGAGGAAAACCATATTATCATCTCAATAGATGCAGAAAAAGCCTTTGACAAAATTCAGTACCCATTTATGATTAAAAATCTTAAAAAAATGGGCATATAAGGAACCTACCTAAACAGAGTAAAGGCCATATAACACAGCAAACATTATTCTCAAGGGTGAAAAACTGAAAGCATTCCCCCTAAGATCAGGAACAAGACAAGGGTGTCCACTTTCACCACTATTATTCAACATAGTTCTGAAAGTCCTAGCTACAGCAATCAGAGAAGAAAAGAAGTAAAAGGAATCCAGATCAGAAAAGAATAAGGCTCTCACTCTTTGCTGATGACTTGGTACTGTACATAGAAAACCCTAAAGATAATATCAGAAAATTATTAGAGCTAATCAGTGAATTTAGCAAAGTTGCAGGATACAAGATCATTACACAGAAACCACTTGCATTTCTATATACTAACAATAAAAAATCAGAGAGAGAAATTAAGGAATCAATCCCATTCACCATTGCAACAAAAAGAATTAAATATCTAGGAATAAACTTACCTAAGGAGACAAAAGAACTGTACACAGAAAATTATAAGACACTAATGAAAGAAATCAAAGATGACATAAACAGATGGAGAGATATTCCATGTTTGTGGGTAGGAAGAATCAATATTGTAAAAATGATTATACTACCAATGCAATCTACAATTTCAATGTGATGCCTATCAAATTACCAATGGCATTTTTCACAGAACTACAACAAAAACTTTCACAATTCATATGGAAACACAAAAGACCCTGAATAGCCAAAGCAGTTTTGAGAAAGAAGAATGGAGCTGGAGGAATCAACCTTCCTGACTTCAGATTATACTACAAAGTTACAGACATCAAGACGGTATGGTACTGGCACAAAAACAGAAATATATACCAATGGAACAAGATAGAAAGCCCAAAAATAAACCCATGCACTTATGGGTACTTTATTTTTTACAAAGGAGGTAAGAATATACAATGGGGCAAAGACAGACTCTTCAATAAGTGGTGCTGGGAAAACTGGTCAGCTACATGTAAAAGAATGAAATTAGAACAGTTCCTAACACCATACACAAAGATAAACTCAAAATGGATTAAAGACCTAAATGTAAGACCAGAAACTATAAAACTCATAGAGGAACACATAGGCAGAACACTATATGACATAAATCAAAGCAAGATGCTCTATGACTCACCTCTTAGAGTAACAGAAATAAAAGTAAACAAGTGGGACCTGATTAAACTTAAAAGTTTTGGCACAGCAAAGGAAAATATAAGCCAAGTGAAAAGACAACCCTCAGAATGGGAGAAAATAATAGCAAATGATACAGCTGACAAAGGATTAATTTCCTAAATATGCAAGCAGCTAATACAACTCAATAAAAGAAAAACGACCCAATAGAATAGTGGGGAAAAAACCTAAACAGACATTTTTCCAAAGAAGACATACAGATGGCTAACAAACACAAGAAAAGATGCTCAACATCTCTCATTATTAGAGAAATGCAAATCAAAATGACAATGAGATATCACCGTACACTGGTCAGAATGGCCATCATCAAAAAGTCTACAAACAATAAATGCTGGAGAGGGTGTGGAGAAAAGGGAATGCTGTTACACTGTTGGTGGGAATGTAAATTAATTCAGCCACAATGGAAGATGGTATGGTGATTCCTTTAAAAACTAGGAATAAAACCACCATGCTGCTGCTAAGTCGTTTCAGCTGTGTCCGACTCTGTGCAACCCCATAGAGGGCAGCCAACGAGGCTCCCCCGTCCCTGGGATTCTCCAGGCAAGAACACTGGAGTGGGTTGCCATTTCCTTCTCCAATGCGTGAAGTGAAAGTGAAAGTGAATTTGCTCAGTCGTGTCCGACTCTTTGTGACCCCATGGACTGTAGCCCACCAGGCTCCTCCTCCATGGGATTCTCCAGGCAAGAGTACTGGATGAAAGTTAAAAGTGAAAATGAAGTTGCTCAGTCGTGTCCGACTCTTAGCGACCCCATGGACTACTCTGTGGGATTTCCCAGGCAAGTGTACTGGAGTGGGTTGCCATTGCCTTCTCCAAAACCACCATATGACCCAGCCAACCCCACTCCTAGGCATATATCCTGAGGAAACCAAAATTGAAAAAGACACATGTATCCCACTGTTCATTTCAGCACTATTTGCAATAGCTACAACATGGAAGCAACCTAGATGTACATTGACAGATTAATGGATAAAGAAGTTGTGGTACATACACATAATGGAATATTACTCAGCCATAAAAAGGAAGGCATTTGAGTCAGTTCTGATGAGATGGATGAACCTAGAACCTATTATACAGAGTGAAGTGAGTCAGAATGAGAAAGATAAATATTGTATTCTAATGCATATCTACATAATCTAGAAAAATGGTGCTGAAGAATTTATTTACAGGGCAGCAGTGGAGAAACAGACATAGAGAATAGATTTATGCACATGGGGAGAGAGGAGAAGAGGGTGAGATGTGTGGAAAGGGTAACATGGAAACTTACATTACCATATGTAAAATAGACAGACAACCAGAATTTGCTGTATGTCTCAGGAAACTCAATCATGTCTTCCGTATCAATCTAGAGGGGTGGGATGGGGTGGGAGATTGGAGGGAGGCTCAAAAGGGAGGGGATATATGTATACCTATGGCTGGTTCATGTTGAGGTTGGACAGAAAGCAGCAAAATTTTGTAAAGCAATTATCCTTCAATAAAAAACAAAACAAAACAAAAACCCCAAAACCTCTACCACACTAAAACAGAACCAACAACTTATTTTACGTCATGTAAAGCAAAGGACTGACATTAAGATATGTGACAATGCATATAGCCAGCGTGTCTTCTATGGGTAGTTTCAGCAGCAATGGGAAATATGGCACAATTCAGTTCCAGCTTTTAAAATGCAACAGCAAAAAACTCTCTGCCTCCCTACAAGATGCAGGGTGAGGGGATGGTGCTGGGTTGCCATTGGTGAAGCATTCAGTTTGCTACTTTGTGTCACACTTCTCATTCTTTTATTCCCGGTTAATTACTATCTGCATATAATGTAAGGCTGCTAGACCATAAATTAGCAGGTTTCAGGACAGATACCTTAAATGGTTCTTAAGGAGGGTGAACAAAGTGAAAAAGTTGGCTTAAAACTCAGTATTCAAAAAACTAACATCATGGCATCCAGTCCCATCACTTCATGGCAAATAGAAGGGGAAAAAGTAGAAGCAGTGACAGATTTTATTTTGGGGGGGGGGGCACCACAATTACTGGGGATGGTGACTGCAGCCATGAGATTAAAAGACACTTTTTCCTTGGAAAAAAAACTATGACAAACCTAGACAGCATATTAAAAAGCAGATACATCACTTTGCCAACCAAGGTCCATATAGTCAAAGCTATGGTTTTTCCAGTAGTCATGCATGGATGTGACAGTTGGACCCTAAAGAAGGCTGAATACTGAAGAATTGATGCTTTTGAATTGTAGTGCTGAATAAGACTCTTGAGAGTCCTTTGGACTGCAAGGAGATCAAACCAGCCAATCCTAAGGGAAATCAACCCTGAATAATTCATTGGAAGGACTGATGCTGGAGCTCCAATACTTTGGCTATCTGATATGAAAAGCTGACTCATTGGAAAAAACCCTGATGCTGGGAAAGATCGAAGTCAAAAGGAGAAGGGGGCGACAGAGGATGAGACGGCTATATAGCATCACTGACTCAAGGACATGAATTTGAGCAAATTCCAGGAGATAGTGGGCTTCCCAGGTGGCACTAGTGGTAAAGAACCTGCCTGCCAATGTAGGAGATGTAGGAGATGCGGGTTCAGTCCCTGGGTCAGGAAGATCCCCTGGAGAAGGAAATGGCAACCCATTCAAATATTGTTGCCTGGTAAATTCCATGGATAGAGGAGCCTGGAGGGCTATAGTCCATGGGGTTGCAAAGGGTCAGACATGACGGAAGGGACTTAGCATGCAAAGCAGGTATGCACAGGAGATAGTGGACAGAGGAGACTGGCCTGCTATAGTCCACGGGATTGCAGAGTTGAACATGACTTAGTGACTGAACAACAACAAAACAAAGAAATGAATAATGTTCTCGGCAGAACACTCAGGGAGAGATACTGAGTCATTTTCATTGAAAGGAAAAACAGGAGAGTTTTTTATGCTTTGAAGGTGAACTAGTGGAAAAGTCCTGGGGGACAATTGAGTAGAAGTTGATCACTGTGATTAGGCCCTTTTTGTTTACTAATTGGCACTTTTTGAAATTAGGCTACCCTCCCTTAGAGTCTAGGAGATAGATGTACTATCTTTCTTAATGATTGTATTTCAAGTGGTTCTCAGATCATTGAGAAAGACATTCCTGGGTTATAAAACTGGCAAGAGGCTGGGAGAAGATAGCTCAAAGGGGCAGAGAAAAAAAATTTTTTTTCAAGTATCTTACAGTACCCTTAAGAGTATTTAACTTGGCCAGGGACCTAAGTTCAGGAAGGAATCTAAGTTTTCGCCAAGCTAAAGGGAACTTTAGGGTTTTCTTGGTCATATTAAAAGTTGTTAGATTTTAATTGTTGATAATTTTCAGACTAAGTTTTCAGTCTTTAGAGAGCTGGGGTTATTAAGTTTATATGGCAAATTATTTGTATTTCAAGGAAGATTATTTTGAACCTCTGTAGATAGCGAGCTTATGTGGAATAGTCCCCTTTTTGTCTTTAATGATAATATTAAACTCTCTACTGTTTTAGGAGCTACTGTTTTTAGACTGTATGGAAAGTTTTTCTCCCTTCAATTTTATCTTCCATATCACTGCAAAGATTTTTTTTTCCTAAATGAGAAATTTGATGTCAAAGGTTTTCATATGATCCTTTCACTTAAAGTTTAGGGTAAAATCCAAATTCCAGCATGACATACAAGGTTTTTGTTTTTTACATAAACCTTATCTAGTTTTCCAGCCTTTTCTTTCATCTTTTAGTTTCTATTGCCCTTTAGTTTTCAAAAATTCATGCATCTTCCTCAGTCTAAATTGCCCCCATCTCCTCCTTTGTTAAGACAGCTCTTTCTTTTTTTTCCACCTGACATGACTGAAATCTGCCCTGGCACCTGTCAGGTTGTGTTAATTTTCTTTCTCCTTGACTAGACTTTGAGCTCCTTGAAGGCAGGGAAGTTATTTCATCTTTTTTTGGTTGTTAAGTAGAGTGTCTGACATTAATAGACACCTTTGTTGAACAAACAAATGAATGAACAAGGGTAATTAATTCCTCTATGAGCATGGCAGCTGTAATGTGACTGATTTATTGTTAATAAAATAAAGGAATTTTTTGCTGTTTACTGATAATTTTGTAACTTTATTCTTGCTGCTCAAATAAAAAAAAGCACTTAAATACCCATAGTTAGTTAAATTAAAACATTATTCATTGTTTTTCTTGGTTGAATATGGGTTAAGAAAATAAACATATTGGCAAGTCAGTGTGTCTAATTTTGGTAAAAAAAGTGAAAAATGAGGTATCTATAGTTCATGAATTTCTTTTAATAGATAAGCTGTCCTGTGGATAGAAAAACTTTAGAAAGATTAGCGAGTGTCCAATTCAAATGAAGCAATGTGCAGTCTGTTTAGTTAAAAAAAAAACAAAACAGGTGGATTATATGGCATGCTGATGGCTTTGTGTTGATGACACTTCTTTTTACTCAGAAGAAAATAGAAGAGGAAACTACTTATTGAATAAATTTTCTATTTTTATCAACCTCCTCAGTGTCTGTTCTCAGCATGGTACTGATATTTAAAAAACAAAAACAAGAATTAGAGAGCATTAAGGGTAGGTCACCTAAAGTGTCTTAAACATCTGCTGCATTTCTTAGAGGGCACAAAACCTTTAGTGTGCTATTTAAGAGCTCACTTCCAATTATATCTTATGTTTATTTGTGTATTTTCTTGTCTTCTTATATTGACATTTATTTCAGAACGACTTGTCCATTTAATTTGCATTCATGGCATTGGAAAGCTATTTTTGTTCCCCTGAAATTGTTGGTGTGTAAGAAACATTTATCTTTTGTTCTCTAAAGCCTTTACAAAATTCTGGTAGATTTAAGTAAGCATGCTACTTATTAATTTATGAAATAAATATTTTTTGTAGATACAGTTCTTGTGCACTTTGGACTTATAGTAAAAATGAGAAACAGACTTTGGTTTACAGCACAGCCTAGTCATAGTAATGACACAGAATTTCTGAGAATTGAAAATACTTTCACATTTCAATGCATTTGCTAATGCTATTTTTCCGTGGCTAGTTTAGAATACCTTTTCCCCTCCTACTCTGACTAATAAAAACATTTAAGGTTCTAACCAAAGCAGATCTAAGATGTGCAGCTTCTCACCACTTCTTTCTGCACAAGAAGAATGATTAGCTCTTCTTACATTCTCCCCAAACATCTTGTACAAGTCTCTAATACTACTCAATTTTAATTACCATTTCATGTACTCCATTAAATCATGGACACCTTGAGAGCAACTGCCTCTTTCTTTCTTTCTCCCTTTCTCTCTTTTCCTTCTTCATTTCTTTCTTTTCCCTTTCTATTAGTTTTTTTTTTTTTTTTTTGTCTTTAATCACACAGTTTAAAAGTCAGACATAGCATATGGTCGTAGATGACCAGGGCAAGTTCGATGCATGAAGCAGGGAACCCAAAGCCAGTGCTCTGGGGCAACCCAGAGGCATAGAGTGGGGAGGGAGGTGGGTTCAGGATGAGGGGACACATGTATACCCATGGCCGATTCATGTTGTTTTATGGTAAAAACCATCACAATATTGTAAAATAATTATTCTCCAATTAAAGTAAGTAAATTAATTGAAGAAAAGCCCTCTAGTATTTAAAAAAAAGTCAAATAGTGAATCAAGGTTTACATCAAAAAAGAACACACTCCCCTATCTTCTTCTTCCCCAACCGCTTTCATAGGTGAAAAATAATTTAACCATTTTACTTTGATCATTTTATCTGAATAAGCTTACATTATTACTTCATTTTTCAGTTTTAGGCATCATCTATTTACACCCTCCTTTGAAAGATGATAGCTATTTAAATGAAGGATTTAGCTTTTTAAAATATACCCTTGGCGCACACACTCACTAGTGTGTACATATACTTTCATGCACTTCTTTTCCCTCATCATCTCCATAGAGCTCTATAGTAACTATGATTAGTTCAAAATTTGGTACTGTTATGACTTTGTACATGCTATTGAAAGATGAGCCATGTAGTAGACATGATTTCACAACCTTTTGTTTTCCTTGAGGTTAATAATTGTCCTTTTTTGTTTTATTTTCTTTGTGTTTATAAATTTATTCCCTCTAAATATGTTCAAACATATCAGGTATTCCATCTATTTCTTTTTTTTTTTTTTGGCAGAAAGCTTTGTTGTTTCCATTTGGTCCAAGGCTTGGCAGAGGGCTTCCAAGAGTGCTCCAGGTTAAGAAAGAAGCCCCCTAGTGCCTGCAAAGAGAGGCTCCAGGCAGAAGCCTCGACACCAGAGGGGCTCCTCAAAGGCCACTGGGCTTCAGAGGCTCCTAGTTGTGCTTGAGGGTGAGACTTTTGAGAAGATATTCACCCGGCCTAGCCTGTAGAGGTTGGTCAGGTGTTCACATATCTTCCTGATGAATTTTACCTGCTGCTCTAGGAAGCCACTCTCCAGGAAGTCAGAGCTGGGAGTCTGCACACCTAAGGCATGAGATCCAAAAGGGCCTGGGGCAGGTTCTTCTCCATGAGATGGTTGGCTTTCGCACATGAGCTTTAATCCACTCATCTTGAAACAGCTTCTACAAATCCTAGAGGAGGGTGTGGCCTCCACACTGGTTTTGCATTTTCAAGAGACACTCCTTGCTTTTGGGCCTCTCCTTGGCCAGTTTGCTGGAAAAATGACCCATGCCCTGGGTTGGGAAGATCCCCTGGAAAAGGGAACAACTACCTACTCCAGTATTCTGGCCTGGAGAATTCCATGGACAGAGAAGTCCATGGGGGTCACAAAGAGTTGGACACAACTGAGTGACTTTCACTTCACTTCACTCCAGAGCCCCATCGTCGAGGTGGAAACAGAAGCTCAGAGAGAGGTAGGTGCAGGAAGCCTGCAGATGTATGTTGACAGCAGCTTCCATCTTGGTGGAATAATTCTGATTAATCTGCGAGCTCATGGTCGATTGGTTATAAGGAATTAAATTAAAAAAATGGTGTTGGCTGGTCCCCCTGATCCAGGATATGTGAGTGGCTGATTCTGAAGTTTGCAACTGGAAAAAATGTTGGTGGGTGGTCCAAGGCTGGAGCAAAGTGCCGTCCATGGGTCTGTTCTGTCCAAACACAGTTGAAGCAAGAGAGAGATCCACAAGATTAACCAGCACACTGCTATTTCATCTTCTTAAGAAGATACATTCTGTTAACTACAGATTGAGGAGATATTAAATTAGTTTGCTTTGCTTATTTAAAAAAAAAAAAAAAAAAAAAGAAGATGCACACAAAGGGATAAAAATGTACCCCATCTTCACATCTGAAAGTTTCAGTTCTGTTCAGTTTAGTTGCTCCATTGTGTCTGAATCACTGCGACCCCATGGGCTGCAGCACACCAGGCTTCCCTGTCCAACACCAACTCCTGGAGCTTACTCAAACTCATGTCCATGGAGTCAGTGATGCCTTCAACCATCAATTCCTCTGTTGTCCCCTTCTCCTCCTGCCTTCAATCTTTCCCAGCATCAGGGTCTTTTCAAATGAGTCAGTTCTTCACATCAGGTGGCCAAAGTATTGGAGTTTCAGCTTCAGCATCAGTCCTTCCAATGAATGTTCAGGACTGATTTCCTTTAGGATGGACTGGTTGGATCTTCTTGCAGTCCAAGGGACTCTCAAGAGTCTTCTCTAACACCACAATTAAAAACCATCAATTCTTCAGTGGTCAGCTTTCTTTATAGTCCAACTCTCTCATCCATACACGATTACTGGAAAAATCATAGCTTTGACTAGATGGACCTTTGTTGACAAAGTAATGTCTCTGCTTTTTATTGTTTATTTTTTAATTTATTTATTTTTTTCTTATGTCTCTGCTTTTTAATATGCTGTCTAGGTTGGTTATAACTTTTCTTCCAAGGAGCATGCATCTTTTAATTCCATGGCTGCAATCCCCATCTGCAGTGATTTTGGAGCCCCCCAAAATAAAGTTTGCCACTGTTTCCCCATCTATTTGCCATGAAGTGATGGGACTGGATGCCATAATCTTAGTTTTCTGACTGTCGAGTTTTAAGCCAACTTTTTCACTCTCCTCTTTCACTTTCATCAAGAGGCTCTTTAGTTCTTCTTAGCTTTTGCCATAAAGGTGTTTTCATCTATATATCTGAGGTTATTGATATTTCTCTCAGCAATCTTGATTCCAGCTTGTGCTTTCTCCAGCCCAGCATTTCTCATGATGTACTCTGCATATAAGTTAAATAAGCAGGGTGACAATATACCACCTTGACGTACTCCTTTCCTGATTTTGAACCAGTCTGTTGTTCCATGTCCAATTCTAACTGTTGCTTCCTGACCTGCATACAGGTTTCTCAAGAGGCAGGTCAGGTGGCCTGGTATTCCCATCTCTTGAAGAATTTTCCACAGTTTGTTGTGATACACATAGTCAAAGGCTTTGGTGTAGTCAATAAAGCAGAAATAGATGTTTTTCTGGAACTCTCTTGCTTTTTCTATGGTTCAGCAGATGTTGGAAAATTGATCTCTGGTTCCTCTGCCTTTTCTAAATCCAGCTTGAGCATCTGGGAAGTTCACGGTTCACATACTGTTGAAACCTGGCTTGGAGAATTTTGAGCATTACTTTGCTAGCGTGTGAGATGAGTGCAATTGTGCGGTAGTTTGAGCATTCTTTGTCATTGCCTTTCTTTGGGATTGGAATGAAAACTGACTTTTTCCGGTCCTGTGGCCACTGCTGAGTTTTCCAAATTTGCTGGCTTATTGAGTGCAGCACTTTCACAGCATCATCTTTTAGGATTTGAAATAACTCAACTGGAATTCCATCACTTCCACTAGCTTTGTTCATAGTGATGATTTCTAAGGTCCACTTGACTTCACATTCCAGGATGTCTGGCTCTAGGTGAGTGATCACACCATCGTGGTTATCTGGGTAATGAATATCTTTTTTTGTACAGTTCTGTGTATTCTTGCCACCTCTTCTTAATATCTTCTGCTTCTGTTAGGTCCATACCATTTCTGTCCTTTATTGTGCCCATCTTTGCATGAAATGTTCCCTTGTTATCTCTAATTTTCTTGAAGCGATCTCTAGTATTTCCCCTTCTATTGTTTTCCTGTATTTCTTTGTATTGATCACTGAGGAAGGCTTTCTTATTTCTCCCTGCTATTCTTTGGAATTCTGCATTCAAATGGGTATATCTTTCCTTTTCTTCTTTGCCTTTCATGTCTTGTCTTTTCTCAGCTATTTGTAAGGCCTCTTCGGACAACCATTTTGCTTTTTGCATTTTTTTTTTTTCTTGGGGATGGTCTTCAGCACTGCCTCCTGTGCAATGTCATGAACTTCCATCCATAGTTCTTCAGGCACCCTCTTGTCTTTCAGATCTAATCCCTTGACTCTATTTGTCATATCCACTGTAAAATCATAAGGGATTTGATTTAGGTCATACCTGAATGGTCTGCTGGTTTTCCCTACTTTCTTCAATTTAAGTCTGAATTTGGCAATAAGGAGTTCATGATCTGAGCCACATTCAGCTCCCAGTCTCTTTTTTTGCTGACTGTATAGAACTTCTCCCTCTTTGGCTGCAAAGAATATAATCAATCTGATTTTGGTGTTGACCATCTGGTGATGTCCATGTGTAGAGTCTTCTCTTGTGTTGTTGGAAGTGGCTGTGTGCTATGACCAGTGTGTTCTCTTGACAAAAATCTGTTAGGTTCTGACTTGCTTCATTTTGTACTCCAAGCCCATATTTGCCTGTTGCTCCAGGTATCTCTTGACTTCCTAGTTATGCTTTCCAGTCCCCTATAATGAAAAGGACATTTGTTTTTTTTGGTGTTAGTTCTAGAAGATCTTGTAGGTCTTCATAGAATCATTCAATTTCAGCTTCTTCAGCATTACTGGTCAGGACATAGCCTTGGATTACTGTGATATTGAATGGTTTGCTTTGGAAACAAACAGAGATCATTCTGTCATTTTTGAGATTGCATCCAAGTACTGTATTTTGGACTCTTTTGTTGACCAAGATGGCTACTCCATTTCTTCTAAGGGACTCTTGCCCACAGCAGTAGATATAATGGTCATCCATTCCAGTCCATTTTAGTTCACTGATTCCTAAAATGTTGATGTTCACTCCTGCCATTGTCTGTTTGACCACTTCCAATTTTCCTTGATTCATAGACTTAACATTCCAGGTTCCTATGCAATATTGTTCTTTATAGCATCGGACTTTATTTCCATCACCGGTCACATCCACAACTGGATGTTGTTTCTTTTTTTGACTCTGTTGCTTCATTCTTTCTGGAGTTACTTCTCCACTGATCTCCAGTAGCATATTGTGCACCTACCAACCTGATTATTCATCTTTCAGTGTCCTATTTTTTTTGCCTTTTCATACTGTTCATGGGGTTTTCAAGGCAAGAATACTGAAGTGGTTTGCCATTCCCTTCTCCAGTGGACCATATTTTGTCCGAACTCTCCACCATGACCCGTTGGTCTTGGGTGGCCCTACACGGCATGGCTCATAGTTTCATTGAGTTAGACAAGGCTGTGGTCCGTGTGATCAGATTGGTTAGTTTTCTCTGATTGTGGTTTTCATTCTGTCTGCCCTGTGATGGAGAAGGATGAGAGGCTTATGGAAGCTCCTTGATGGGAGAGACTGAATGAGGGGGCAACTAGGTCTTGTTCTGATGGGTGGGGCCATGCTCAGTAAATCTTTAATTCAATTTTCTGTTTATGGTTGGGGCTGTATTCCCTGCCTGTTGTTTGACCTGAGACTAAACTCTCATTGAGGTAATGAAGATAATGGGGACCTCCTTCAAATTGTCCCATGCCCGCACTGCTGCACTCAGAGGCCCCAACTCTGCAGCAGGCCACCGCTGACTCATGGCTCTGCCAGAGACTCCTGGACACTCATGGGCAAGTCTGGGTCAGTCTCTTGTGGAGTCACTGCTCCTTTCTCCTGGGTCCTGGTGACACAAGGTTTTGTTTGTGTCCTCCAAGAAGAGTCTGAGTCCCCAGTCCTGTGTAAGTTCTGGCGGCTCTATGGTGGGGTTAATGGCGACCTTCTCCAAGAGGGCTTATGCCATACTCGGGTCTGCTGCATCCAGAGCCCCTGCCCCTGCCTCCACAAAGTGAAGATGCTCAGTCGTGTCCGACCCTTTGCAACCCCATGGACTGCAGCCTCCCAGGCTCCTCCATCCATGGGATTTTCCAGGTAAGAATACTGGAGTGTGTTGCCATTTCCTTCTCCACCTGCTTCCACAGGAGACACTCAAACACAGTTCTGGCTCAGTCTCTGTGGGGTCTCTGGGTCCTGGTGCGCACAAGGTTTGTTTGAGCCCTCCAAGCGTCTCTGGCGGATATGGGGTTTGATTCTAAACGTGATTTTGCCCCTCCTACCATCTTGCTGGGGCTTCTCCTTTGCCCTTGGATGTGGGTATCTTCTTTTGGTGGGATTCAACATTCTCCTAATGATGGTTGTTCAGCAGCAAGTTATAATTTTGGAGTTCTTGCAGGAGAAGATGAGCACATATCCTTCTACTCCACCATCTTGGAAGATCACTTTTTTTGGGAAAGTTTGGCTGCTGTGTAATTCTAGCAAATAATTTTAGGAGGTAATAAATGTATTATTGGAAATAATTTTTGGCATTGTGCCATTGATCTTTAGCTTCTAGTATGGCACTTGAGACACTTGACTATTCTGATGTTTGATTTTTTAAAAATATGAATCTTCTTCTCTTGGAAGCCTCATAAAAGATGGGTATACATGTAAATCCATGGTTGATTCATATCAATGTATGACAAAACCCACTGGAAAAAAATAATAATAATAATAAAAAAAAAAATTAAAAAAAAAAAAAAAAAAAGATGGGTATATAGTAGTCAGAGGGGATCTTATATTCCATTTCAAAATACAGAGAGGCATGGTGAGATTCTGGAGAGCATATAAGTTAGACAAACTTGGTTCAAATCCAGGCTCTGCCTAGAACTAGTTGAGCAACAGTATGTAAGACACTTTATGTCCCCCAGTCTGTTTCCTCAGTTGAAAATGAGAGGAATGGTGTCTGCTGTGTGGGGTTGAGACAGTATTGGATATAATGAGACCCATAGTAGATATATTACCACTGATCATTCTTATTATTCTTTTGTCTATTAATGTAAAAAGAGAATCAGCAACTGTTCATGCAGGCATTGATATTTTACTGAATTTTGAGTAGTTGCACAGAGATAAATCGTGAAATTTCAACTGTACAGGATTTTGTTTTTGATTTCTAGCAAAGCTTTTTTGCTTTTCTAAGGGGGCTACTTCTCTAAAGTCCTTGGAGTTAAAATTTAAATACATTTGTACATTTCCCTGATAATGAAAGTAAAATATGCCCATTGTAAAATATATAACCATATAGAAGCAGAAGGAACTAGGAGTTTAACTGTTAATTTATATATTTATTCTTAATATATAGGAAGAAAAAAGATGACCAAGGAGGTAAAGACCTGCATATGCATATCATGACTAGGAATTATATATATGCCCTATGGATTAAAGTATAGTTGACTCTTGAAAAACATGGGTTTGAACTATGTGTGTGCATTTATAAGGTGATTTTTTTCAATAATAAACACTGCAGTACTATACAATCTGCGGTTGATTGAATCCACAGAGAACTGGGGATACAGAAGAGCAATGTATATGGAGGGCCTGCTATAAATTATAAACACTGGTAATTTGAAACTCAGGACTTATATTTGGTCAGGTAACAGAATATGTAGTTAAAATAATAAGTGTATTAGGAAGAGGGGAAAGAGTATTACTGCAAGCAATTACAAATACACCCATGACAAAATCCATGGAAAAAAGAGAAGAGAAATAGTATTATAGTAGAATTTTACTACTGATCTGTCACATTGCCAGATAGATGGTGTCTGATTAAATCACAAAAACCATCCATAAAGGCAACCTATGGAAGTGATGGGCATCATCAGCTACTAAAAATATTCTGAACCTCTTATAAGCTGAGAATATCTGACATGTTCTTAACTGCCTTTACTGACAACTTATCTAGCTAATTAATTGATCTACTAATGAGAACTTAGTTCTGACCAACAACAAAAAATTTCTGGTGATAAGTAAGGGAGGATATTTAACTAACAACAATGTAGTCACTTCATAGACACTATATATATATGTGTGTATATATATATATATATATATTTTTTTTTTTTTTTTGCTAAGTCTTCCAGTAATTTTATGAGGTAGGTATTTGAATATTAGCTTTACTGTACAGATGACAAAATTGTGGCTCAGAGAAGTTATAGAACCAATCTCCATGGTCAAGTTATGATATGAATAAAGCATGAGATTATAATCTAGTTCTTTCTCTCTCTAAGCCAATTGTCTGTGACTACATGACTTCAGAGTTAATGATAACCAGTGAGAGGAAGATTGGGGCATGATAAACAGCCTAGATTTTAATAAGTCAGACTTTATAAAGTTGACAGGAAAAAAGTTGCCATAATTACATGGCATGAGTCCCTGAAAAAGAAATGAGATAAAGGTTTAGAATATTATCAAGAAGGCAATTTTTACCACATGATTACAAATGAGGAAGAAGGACCCAAAGAGATCATCAGCACTGATACACTGAAGATTCTCTAATGAGCTCAGATTTTAAAAGTCATGAACAAAAGATAGAAGATCACATGACTGAGGATAAACGTGAGACTGTCTCAGACCTTTAAGAATAGAATTTGAAGGACTGTATTCTCACATAAGTTGAGTCTTGTAAAAACATTTGTGAAGCTAAAAAAACTTTTTAAAAACTTAAGGTGTAAGAAAGTCAAAGAAGTGACATGTCTTTCCCAAGGACTGATCGAAAAGCCAATGGATGAAAAAGTGAAAGAATTCACAAATCTAATTTTGCTTCTATCTTCTCTGTGAGGAAAATAATGTTATAACTGGTAAGGATAGAACAAATATTTGAAGGAGGAATCTAAAGGCCTAAGAAAGTAAAGATATTGTAAGAGGATGCCTACTTGTTTTCAAGTGAGTTAAGTCTCCAAAATGACCTTGAGAGGACTAAGAACTAAATTGCTGTTGGTGTCTTGATGTCTTAGTTCACTAGCGCTAGTTGTTCTTGAGCCAGGAGGACTGACTGGATAAGTTAAAGTGGAGGTATTCCTGCAGAATAAAAATAGAATAGGTTTTATTTTGAGCGAAAGTTGGATAGTTAGTAGATGTAGTCAGAAGCATCAAACAAAAGACTGACAGGAAAAGAATGGAAGGAAGAGAGGACAGGGAAGACATTTGACCTGGTAGTGTTAATGGTCATTGGTGCAAGGTATTGGTCCTGCAAACTACTGCAAGTGTGATAGGTTTATTTTGTGATCTTGGAAGTAGGATGGTGAATGGGATAAGAAACTGACCTTGAAGATCATTAGTAGATGCTGCGATGTACTGAAAATTGTAGACCAGAAGAGAATTAGAAAATGCCTGAAATTGTCAAGGTTCAGTGAGATTAGGATATGAGAGTAATTGTGGGGCTGATTCAAACAATAGTCTAGCATTGTTTTATAGGACTGTTCCTTCTTAACTCAGTGGCGACCTTTAAAAATTTCTCATAGTTTCTCAATTTTCTCAACCTTTAAAAGTTAGCACAGTTTAAAAACTATTGATATTTGAAATTTACCATTTTGCAGTGTTCGTCATTAAAATAAATAATTTCATAAACAAAAACTCTTTCAAAAACATTGGAAATCTCAAAGATCTTAAATAGAATTTCCATATCTCAAATGTAAGCAACTTCAGTCTAAAGACTGTATTAGAAGAAAAAAAATTTGCAAAAATATTTCAGTGATATTGTTAAATAAAGACATCAAAGTGATGTCTTTCTTTCCCTGATTTCAGAGAGCCCTATGATATAAATTCCTGGATTGTCATAATGAGTTTCAAATACAGCAAGATGAGCTTGGATAATATAATTTCTCTAGCTCTTACTTTTCTTATCTTTACAGTGAGAGTTGTAGACTTGATGAATTCTGTCTTTCTCTGTCTCTCTCTGTGTATCTCTCTTTTTAGCCATCACATCCTGTTGTTTTCTTTGGTAGTTCAGAAATCAAGGTCATATCAAAATGAATGAAATACAGATAAACTAAATAGGCAAAGAAAGTCTGTTGACCCTGTGGCATCTTAAAATCTGTTGCTGACAATCCAATTCCAGCAATGAGGTGAGGCTGTGAGCCTACAAAGAATGTCAGATCACAAAGAGAGAAACTAGTGCCCAGTGAGAAAAAGGGTGAGGTTCAAAGAGAAGAGATCACATATATAACTGAAGATAAATGAGTCTGATTTATCTCAACTCTTACTAAGTTTAAGAGCTTATTATTTATTTCTTTTCTCTATGAACTACTGCCTTTTCCTTTGTCAGCTAATTTTAATATATAGTATTTTACTACTTGGGTCTTCAACTCATAAGTTTAAATTACTGTATTGCTCTTTAAGGTCTGAAATCTCCATTTCCTTTTCTTTTTTTCACTTTGGCTCCAGCATCCTGGAAATGGTCCCAAGGGCATTTTGTCATCATCATTTAAGTCAAAGCTTTCTGATATAATGATAATAACAAAAATGCCAACTTCTTTCCAGACAAGAGCACAAGAGAACCTCCACCGTACAGTGTGTTCAAGAACTGTGAAGGCGTTAAGGTTTTACCTTGTTTGCAAACTCACAGGTTAGCCTGCACAGTTTTAGCAAAGCTAGCAAAAGGCACAGGTTTCCTGAGTCAGATACAGAGGACATTGTTACAGCATGGCTGTCATCGTGAACTTCGTGTTTGTCTCAGTTCCCCTTACCTCCCAGATCGCACAGGGCTTGCATGGAGATGGGTGTAGATGGATGCTGCATAGACAGTGGTTTGTATCAGAGCTGAGGAGTGTGAGTTTAGAAACCCCAATCTTTTGTAAGGAGCTACTAGCAAACATGCCCAGACTTCGTCCTAGATGGAGACCTCTATTTTATTGGACAGCATGTTTGCTATATAAGCATCCTTGTAAAGGCAGTCCAGAGCAAAAGCTGTCAGTGCCTCTGCTCACAAGAAAAGCAGGAGACCATGGAGAATTGTCTTTCACCACCTAGTTGCACAGAGTCACTGCACACTGAATAAAAGATAATAATGAGAGATAAAAGAAGATAAACACTGGCCTTCAAGTTTTGTCTTAACATCTTTTCCAGTTCTTTTTCTATTTGTACTCTATTACTTATTTTATTTTCTTTATAAAACATATGGTACAGAATATATACATATATGCATGTAATTTTAACTAAAATGGTCATATCTTCAACATTATATTCTGTGATAATTGCATAATGACTCAGTGGAAAAAAGAAAGTAATATTTAGGGGATGAAAGAGTCAAGCAAACAGTATTTATAGTGTTTATTGTTTTATTCCATTTTAAGTTTGGAGCACAGGGTAAAAAAGTCTCAGCAGTAAAAAGTTTTGCTTTTTTACTTTTATTACATCTTTTACCCTTAATTTAAATTAAAAAATTTTCATACTAAAGAGTTCCAAGTAGAAAACATTTTTTGTTTGCAGTTGTACAATTGGCCCTCTATATCTCTGAGTTCTGCCAACCTGGTTGACTCTTTGATTGAGCCAACCGCATATCAAAAGCATTCAGGAAAGAAAAAGAATTTCAGAAAGTTTCAAAAAGCCAAGCTTGAATTTGCAATCCCCCTCCCAGCTAGCAGGCAACTATTTATATAGCATTTACATTACATTTACAACTATTTACATAGCATTTACATTGTATTAGGTATTATAAGTAATCTAGAAATGATATAAAGTGTACAGGAGGTTGTAGGAGGGTTATATGCAAGTACTACATCATTTTATGTAAGAGACTTGAGTGTCCAGAGATTTTGGTGTCCACAAGGGGGGCCTGTAAGCCAATCCTTCACTGATACCGAGGGATACTGAGGGATTAACAAATTACTCTTTATTAAAGGACTGTGGAGGTGTCTTAGTTTATGGAAGAACATTTTGCTAATCCTAGTTCTGGGCAGACTACTCTCAAACCCTTTCTTATCTTTTTCTCTTGTGTGTAATTCAGGCCTAAGTCAAAACACTCTATCCCTGAAATAGAAATGTTAGTAATTTAAAACAATCATGTTTTTATCAACAATTTAGTTTAATTTGCTCAAGACCATTGTAGTTCAGTATATACGGGAAAGTGAACCATCCTGGAAATAACTGAATGTAGAAATCTTCACTGTGCCATATACCTAGACCAAATACCTAATCAGTTCATCTGGTCAGGCCCCATATATACCACATATCTCTATTCCAAGCAGAAATTTAAAAAAACTTGTTTTTGATTTTGATAAGGGAAAGATATATTCCTATTGAAGCAAGTTTTAGAACCTGTGGACACATGTAAACCAATTGGTTTTCAGTGCAATCTCAGAGACTCAGGGAAAAAGATTTGGTGCCTGCATTTTAATACAAAAACATTTACCTAGAAACTTCATTTATGCTTAGAAAACATCAGTAAAATAGAGTTTTCTTAGCTTTAATTCTATTCCTTTCATTTGAAACTTTTGGCATTTATTCAGTGCTTCTTTGGGCCTCTGCATCTCTGGCAGCTTACAGACATTTCTCCTATTTGTATGAGGACACAGTTACTTGAAAAAAGTGAGAAAAGTTTCCTTGCCATTCTCGGCCTCCCTCTTCTTCCATTCCTCCTTCATCAAGGACTGGACCCAGAACCTAGGAATCAGTCCTCAAATAATCTGCCTCAGGTTTCTCTCTAGCCTTCTAATATGAGTGACATCATTTTTCCTGGAATAGTGATTTAACAACCAAAGTGATAACCGTCACCCTTTCCCATGATCAGAAAGAGGAGGGGAAGCGGGAAGCTTCTCATTTTGTCCTCCCTGATGTCCTTGAGATTTGGCACAGTTCTGCCTTCAGTGGGGTTAGCTGTTGCTTTTTCATTCCTGCTGTCAAAATGGTTTGGGCCAGGAGTGCACAGGGTTTGTCTGTTCCCAGCTTCATTACATTTCAGGTTTTCTACACTTGTTATTCTCTAGCTCTCCTGGCTCTTTGCATGATCAAACCTTGCCAAATGATTCCTGGTTCTCTGCCTTCCAAGTCTTTTTTTCCTAGTACCATGGGCAAAGCTTGCAGAAAAACCTAGTGCTTTGGGCACCTGAATGCTGAGTCTTTCTTCTTTTCCTATCCTGGGGAAAACTCTTTTAGTTTCATTATTTGAATACCTCCCCCAAAGTTCCCTTGGAGACCTGAGACCTCCTATCTCCCCACTGCTTCACCCCTGGTGATTTCTCAAATAGATCAAATATAAAATGGCCTATATTGAGCATTATCTTTTTTGGGAAATTCCATCTCTGAGAATATACCAGGCACTGTTCTAGTTCTGCCATCCTCTTCAGCGCAGGGCAGTGAGTTGTGTTACCTGGTACCATATTGAGTGACTCATTTACCCATCCTCCCTTGGGGCATGAAGGACGAACAATCCATACATCTCTCTGCCTCAGGTGTTCTGAATCCTTGTACAGGAGTAAGCCAGACATTTTCCTTCAGGCTAGGATCCCAGATACTTCATGTTTCCTTCTAAGCAGTAGTGCTAACAGGTAGACTAGAAAAAAACACTCTAGTCTCTAACTGTGTGATTTATTACTCACCTTTGGCTTGTCCAAAGTTAGAAGAAGAATCACCAATGGAATTTATAGAGCCTTTGCAAGAACTAGAAAAAGTAACCCTTTCCACTAAGCTGATGCAGGCCTGATGCAGCTGTATCCCTGATTCTCAGCTTGGCAGGTGGATTTCAGCTCCCACACAAGCACTTGGCTATGCATGCCTGGGCAAAGTCCAATTTAAGCTGTAAGACTATAGAGATTCAGTTAATTTTGTGTCACATTATTACAGTAATGACATGATGTAATGTAATGGTAAGTTTATTTTAGAGGCAGAACTCATTTTAATAGTTTTACAAATGAGTCCAGTCTTTTATTTATGGAATCATTAAGAGTCTGAAGTAATCACCTAAATTTTTCAGTTGTACCTCATTGAATTTTATGAAGGAAATAATATGCTTTAGTATATTCACAAATTTGGGATTTATGAAGGTCTCAGGACATATCCTTATGTGAAAAAGGCTTACAGTATTTTCAAAGAATTTGGATGACTCTGTGTTCTTTTTATTTTATTGTAAGGCTACTTTGCATAATAACATAAGTTGGGTCTATTTTAATATGGTTTATGTGAGACATTGCATATCTTCTTTTTCTAAATCAAAAACATTTAGAGAGACTTAATTTGTACATATATGAGGTTAAACCAGTCAGAGAAGCAAAATCATGAAAAATTAAATATGCAGTTAAAAAGCAAAGTCATTACTATAGCAGACACTTTTGTGATAAAATGATGTTTTTACTTATTTTATACAAATATGACAAACCAACATGCTATTCCTTACATCATATAACTGTGCAACGAGGATAATAAATCATAGGGTGTTATAGGTATATGACTTCTGAATATTCTTGGAAAAATTTCCAAAATATATCGGCCAACTAACATAAAACCAAGCTCTTTACTGAAGAAATCTATCGATATACTTGATCATCAGTTTCAAGGAATTAGTGTATATTAAAAACAAAAATAAAGCAATTGACCTTGAGGGTATTTGGTCTCTTTAAACAGTATACATGGTAATAAATGAATAATTAGGGAATTTAATGCAGGTGAGTTGTAAACTAATTTAGCTATGAGTATCAAC
Source organism: Dama dama (assembly GCF_033118175.1). NCBI lineage: Eukaryota > Metazoa > Chordata > Mammalia > Artiodactyla > Cervidae > Dama > Dama dama. Next base: position 63,476,335 of record NC_083692.1, on the reverse strand, counting down.
ATCTGAATCACAACTATGGGAAGTGCCTTTTTAAATGAAGCACTTTTTGATAGTTTCAGCTGCCTTTGTAATTCATTATTCTTCACTCTCCATTTTTTTTTAATGTTTAAAAGCAGACTGCATGCTGGGATACCATAAAATTTCACTTTTAATTGGTCTATAATGGTAAGGGTCACATATCAATACCTGTAATATAAGAGCAGTATACCTTGGGAGCTTGGGTTTAATGTTTTACCAGCATAGCATGGGGTAACAGTTAATGTTTTTATTTTAAGTAAAGGATTGAAATTAACTGTTTTTCTAAAAAAATAAGTTAGACTCCAGGCTATACTAATTGATGAAGGGAGAAAAAATGTTTTATTGTGATTAAGAGCTTGAGATGAAGCCAGCCCAAATTAGTTTTTAATAGTAGTTTAGATATATACATAGCAGTGATCAATAATGAGCAGTGATGTAGGAGGAGGCATTTTTCCTGTTCTGACCACTGTGTTGTAGCTGCCACTGTATTCTTAATAACGGGTATGTATTATTAGGGCTTCCCTGGTGGCTCAGAGGGTAAAGTGTCTGCTTGCAATGCGGGAGACCTGGGTTTGATCCCTGGGTCGGGAAGATCCCCTGGAGAAGGAAATTGCACCCCCCTCCAGTACTCTTGCCTGGAAAAATCCCATGGACAGAGAAGCCTGGTGGGCTACAGTCCATGGAGTCACAAAGAGTCGGACACGACTGAGTGACTTCACTTCACTTCACATTATTAGCAGTGGGACACATGACATGGGAAAATGGAGGCAAAGGTTGTGATAGTATAACTTCACTCTAAATATTGAAAGAAGATGTGAGGAAGCATCTGGGGCAATGGTACAAAAGGGTAAAACAATGGAAGAGAAATAAACTGAGATGGCTGGCAGCCTTGGGCTTGCAACAGTGTTTACCATTTCATTTTTATTTTCCTGGAGATGTACAGGATTGCTATTTGCTAGGAGAGGTATTAGTAGCAGGAATTTCCTGCAGTGATTCAAAGGTGAATAAATCTTTTCTTTCCTCTGAGCTATAGTTAGTGCTCTGACTTGTGAGAAGCTGTTGAAATACCTTCTCATCCATCTGCTTTATGGAAGAGATAAGACTTTAAAAAATCAACTTTTAAGGTCTAATATCAGAGATGAGCAATTCTGGAGGCTTTATCTTTTTTGCTTCTAGAATGTAATCAAACCTATCTTAAGAATTCATCAAACCTTAGAAGAAATATTTCTGACAAATTGTCAATATTACTTAAAGTGAGAAGTGGTTATTGTTCCTTGGAAAGAACCTGGAACCTGCATATCAGGAGATACGGATAGTTTTGGGTATGCCTCTTGTTGGTGGATGATGGGCGAGTCATACAGTGCCTCTGAGTCACGTTTTATAACCCCCAAGATATGTGATTGGCTATGTCTCTGGATTTAAAGGTGCTCTATGAGGCTCCAAGATTCTCAAAGGTGCTTCAGTGTCTGCTTTGGAGGCTGAGTGTTAGGGTTTTGGGTGGCTGCCCTCCACTAAGCCTGCTGTTAAACCGGCTTTTCAGTTTTTATCTGTGTTATATATTAAGTAAGCTTCCCTGGCCTGGTGGCTTAGTGGTAAAGGATCTGTATGCTAATGCAGGAGAAGGTGGCTCGATTCCTGGGTTGGGAAGATCCCCCTGGAGAAGAAATAGCAATCCACTCCAGTATTATTGCCTGGAAAATCCCATGGACAGAGGAACTTGGCAGGCTATAGACCATGGGGTTACAAAAGAGTCAGACATGACTTAGTGACTAAGCAACAACATATATTAAGTAATATTAGTTTTGAAAAAATGATAAACTGAAAAAGTTTGAAAACCACTGGACAAAGATTGAAAAGAAAATAAACTGAAAATTCCTGAAATTTTATTTGCTTGGTGAGAAAGGACACTCTCTCTTTTAATTGTACAGCACATATCAGGTACTCCTTATGTATTCATTATATGAATCTAATAGTTGTAATGTGCAAGTGGAAGGAAATGCAAAAGCATAAGGTACCCTTTCTGTGTTATATGCCCAGGCTTCAGTTCTGTATAGCTGGTGATAGCCAGAAGTGAGGAGCAATGTGGACTATGTTTGATGGGCAGCAGCTAATTTTATCAGACTTCTGCCTGTAAATCAGAAATTCAGTTTAGGAACAAGCTGTATTATTATAAAGTCCAGGAAATCTGACAGAAAGACCAGGCAATTTAGAACAGACTAGAAAAGAAACACTTTTAGCTTAATTAGAAAACATAGTCTAAGGAATAAGGTTAGTTTTCAGTTCCTTTCAAATAGGAGTGAATACTCTTTTCCTTTATGCAGTTTATAAACAAAAATTTTCTTGGCATAGGAATATCTCATCTAAGACAACTTATAGACAAAGAGAAGGTTTGCAATTTATTTCTGTATTAAATAATGTGTGTGCGTTACAAACAAGAGAGAAGCAGAAATAATCTTAGCAGATGCTTAAAGGTTTAAGATTAAAGACATGTAAATGTGATTCATGATGAGTGTTCTGTGCAACTGAATGAATATTCCCAAATCACAGCTAGAAAAATTTCAGAGTAAATTGACTTAACTTAGGGTAAATCAATAGTGGTCCCTGAACTGGAGGGGAATAGATGAGCAAGGAAAAAAATTTGTTGACAGGACTCCACTAAGGAAAATAGCTTCCAAGTAACTAATGAGATACTCTACTGCCTAGAGGAATTACCCAGCCTCTAGCAAGGCGAAGTCAGCTTTAGCTGGCAGGAGGTTTGTTTTAAAACTGAAATGAGAAAAAGGACCTGAGCTTATAAATGATGGGAAGATATATCATCAACAGGGGAAAAAAGTCAGGAAATAGCAACTCACTTGTTTCCCCAACACATCTGAGGAGGAAGAAGGAGAGCAATTTAATGTACCCTGGTCAAGCAGTTACTTTCCTTTATCCTTACTAACAGGGCTTGTCAAGATGGTCTGGAAATTGGTTGAAAGTAAGTAATGAATCAGGATAGACATTCCTGAAATGCTTTATTTTCATTCCCTCTGGCTCATTGTTTCTTGCTTGACTTTGATGGGAAGTTTATAGTTGTTTTCATTCTTCACATAGTCATTTCCTGACTTGCCTGGTCATAAGGTTGAACAAACAATTAGGAGGAAGGAGATACAGCCTCTGCTTGTTCTCTCAGTCTTTTCAGTGTATCAGCAGCACTGAATCATGAATGGAAAATCTCTGGTTTTAAGCTTGACTCCCAGATTACCACTGTGACTCTGATATGATATTTATTGCTATATTTGATATAGCCACCACATTCTCCAGATTTAATGAGCTCACTTCTGAACAGATGGTAAACAGGGTAAAAAAGAATAATTTGAGTTTCTCCCAAATAATCCTAATGTAGACAAATTTAATTTTTTGTTGCCTTTATTCTAATGGTTATTGGAAGGAAAAGATAGTTTTTCTGATCCAATTGGTTTACTTAACTTAGTTCTAATGAATAAGAGTACAATGCCACTTACTATAATATTTATGTTCCCTTTGCTTTCATTCTTGTTTTACAACTCAGAAGGTGACTTAGAATTGACTTAAGCACCAGAGCCAAGTTCACTGAAAATTACTAAGATAGCACAATGACCAAGATAACTGTTGAAGGAAAATGCTCAGGGTAGGCATTGCCAATAATGATTAGCAAATTCTGTTTTGATTTTAGTGCTTTCCTCTCCCAGTAGATTGATCTGTCATAGAAAATATCATGGTTGTAATTTCAGGATTAGTCTTCCTAAGACCTATTTAGATTAATAAATTCTTTATTTTCAATATTATTAATGTTTTGCAAGGCCCCTGAAGGGGAGCCATTATTATTGATGTTTTACTATTTATGAATCAATCAGGTTGTTGAAGGAACATATATGGATCTTTAAGGGCCTGATGAAATTGTGAGGGACCCAGAGGAGCAACAATCCAGATTTCAGTAGAAAAGAGAGCTGGTTGAGAAGCTATTGGTTGTTGACTGCTGATGGCTTCCAGCAATACCATGAGAGAGATCTGGTGGGAGTGAGAACAGTGTTGTGGCAGTTATTATATCATGGATTTTTAGGGACTTAATAATAGGACTAAATAATTTTATAGATAGAAAATTGCTTCCTTATATGATTAATGTAAATCAAGACATAAAGTTCAGGTGAGTATAAACTTTGATTTGTCAAGGACTGTTCTCATTTATGGGCTTCCTCGGTGGCTCAGCAGTAAAGAGTCCATCTGCAATACAGAAGACACAGGAGACCTGGATTTGCTCCCTGGAGGGTGGGGGTGGGGTGGGGTGGGGGAAGATACCCTGGAGGAGGGCCCTGCAACCCACTCCAGTATTCTTGCCTGGTGAATCCCATGGACAGAGGGCCTGGTGGGCCACAGTCCACAGGGTTACAAGGAGTATGACGCCACTGAGCATGCACGCAAGTCCTCATTTATGCCTGTTGGCCCGGCTTAATTATTAGTAACACCTGTAATAAGTAACCATCCTCTAAGATGGTACCTAATGGTCCCTGTCTCCAAGTATTCATACTTTCAGTAATCTCCTATTACATTGCACCAGAGCTGGTCTGTCTGACCAGTAGAATTGAGACAACAGTGATAGTATATTACTTCTGAGGTTAGATTCTCTCTCTTTCTCTCTTCCCTTCTCCGTCTCTCTAATCATTCATTCTTGGGGGAGCCTGATGCCTCCTCAGGAACAGTCTTCAGGGAAAGGCTCACGTGAGGAGCTGAAGCTTCCTGCCAACAGCCATTTGGAGCTTTGGAAGCCTGTCCTCCACCCCAGACAAGCCTGTCAGTCAGTTCACTCCGTTGTGTCCAACTCTATTGTGATCCCATGGACTGCAGCACGCAAGGCCTCCTTGTCATCACCAACTCCTGAAGTTTACTCAAACTCATGTCCATTGAGTCGGTGATGCCATCCAACCATCTCATCCTCTGTCGTCCCCTTCTCCTTCCACCTGCAATCTTTCCCAGCATCAGGGTCTTTTCAAATGAGTCAGCTCTTCACATCAGGTGGCCAAAGTATTGGAGTTTCAGCTTCAGCATCAGTCCTTCCAATGTATATTCAGGACTGATTTCTTTTAGGATGGACTGGTTGGATCTCCTTGAAGTCCGAGAGACTCTCAAGAGTCTTCTCCAACACAACAGTTCAAAAGCATCAATTCTTCGGCTCTCAGCTTTCTTTATAGTCCAACTCTTTCATCCATACATGACTACTGGAAAAACCATAGCTTTGACTAGATGGACTTTTATTGGTACAGACATGCCTATATGTGACTATATTCTGGGTCTATATCTTGACTGCCATTGCTTGAGAGATCCTGAGACACAAATACCCAACTAACCCTCTCCTGGATTTATGACCATGAGAAAGTGTGTGAGATAACCAGTATTTGTTGTTTTAAGCTGCTAAATTTGGAGATAATTTGTTATGTATCAGTATATAATAAATATAATATCCCTCTACTCCCAAAAGTTGGTTTGGATGAAAAATTGTAAAGTCACCTTATATAAATCTGATATGTGAACAGGCATCTAATTCATGAACTTATTAGGGATTTTCTCTTCTGTTGACAGAGCTTACACTCTGACATTAGTATGCAGACACTTACAAAGGTTATCCCAGGTGGCGCTAGTGGTAAGGAACCTGCCTGCCAATGCAGGAGACATAAGAGACTTAGGTTCAATCTCTGGATTGGGAAGTTCCCCTGGAGGAGGGCATGGCAACCCACCTCAGTATTCTTGCTGGAGAATCCCTGTGGACAGAGGAGCCTGGCAGGCTACAGTCTATAGGGTTGCAAAAGGTTGGACATGAATGAACCAACTGAACACACACACACACACACACACACAAAGGTTTTCAGGACAGAAGCATTTGATAATGCCAAAAATCTAAATTGGTAGACTTCTTGAAATCTTGGTACTTCTTGGTACCAAGAAATCTTAGACTTCTTGGTAGAAATCTTGAAAGACAATATAACAGAGTAGATGAAAGTACTGAATTCTGAATTGAATTTCCTTGGATTTGAATCTGACCTTACCATTCACTGGTCTTGAAGAGTTGTTTAACTTTTCTCTTTCTCAGTTTTATCATATTAAACATGGGGATAATAATAGTATCTCTCTCATAGGATTTTTTTTTGAGGATTAAGTGTATGTAAAGCACTTACAGTGATGCTTGGCACATAGAAGTATTTAATAAGAATTGCCTATTATTATTATTTTCATAGAGAATTAAGTTGACATTTTTCCGCTGTTACATTTATACACAAATGGATATTTCCTTTCTTATAGTATTTTCAATAATCATTCCTTAAATATTTTAACATTCTTATTGTGTGCTAGGAACATGAGCTAGAAATATATCACCTCTTAAGGAGCTTACAAAATAGTTGGGAAATTTTCCATATGCCTTTATACATTTTGTGTTATATAATATATACATTAAATATATATACATATACAAATGGACTATATATGTGTGCATCAGCTATGAAAATCATGCAACTCCAGGACCAGATGAAAGGCACAGATTATATACAAAGAAAAATGGGAATGAGTTAAAAAACCACTGGGGTGTGGAATTAGAGTAGGATCAGTTCAGTTCAGTTGCTCAGTTGTGTCCGACTTTTTGCGACCCCATGATCCGCAGCACACCAGGCCTCCCTGTCCATCACCAACTCCTGGAATCCACCCAAACCCATGTCCATCGAGTCAGTGATGCCATCCAACCATCTCATCCTCTGTTGTCCCCTTCTCTTCCTGCCCTCAATGTTTCCCAGCGTCAGGGTCTTTTCAAATGAGTCAGCTCTTCGCATCAGGTGGCCAAAGTATTGGAGTTTCAGCTTCAACATCAGTCCTTACAGTGAACACTCAGGACTCATCTCCTTTAGGATGAACTGGTTGGATCTCCTTGCAGTCCAAGGGACTCTCAAGAGTTTTCTCCAACACCACAGTTCAAAAGCATAAATTCTTCGGCTCTCAGCTGTCTTTATAGTCCAACTCTCACATCCATACATGACCACTGGAAAAACCATAGCCTTGACTAGATGGACCTTTGTTGGCAAAGTAATGTCTCTGCTTTTTAATATGCTGTCTAGGTTGATCATAACTTTCCTTGCAAGGAGTAAGCGTCTTTTAATTTCATGGCTGCAATCACCATCTGCAGTGATTTTGGAGCCCAGAAAAACAAAGTCAGCCACTGTTTCCACTGTTTCCCCATCTATCTGCCATGAAGTGATGGGACTAGATGCCATGATCTTAGTTTTCTGAATTTTGAACTTTAAGCCAACTTTTTCACTCTCCTCTTTCACTTTCATCAGGAGGCTCTTTAGTTCTTCTTCACTTTCTGCCATAAGGGTGGTGTCATCTGCATATCTGAGGTTATTGATATTTCTCCCGGCAATCTTGATTGCAGGTTGTGTTTCCTCCAGCCCAGCATTTCTCATGATGTACTCTGCATATAAGTTAAATAAGCAGGGTGACAATATACCGCCTTGACGTACTCCTTTCCTGATTTTGAACCAGTCTGTTGTTCCATGTCCAGTTCTAACTGTTGCTTCCTGACCTGCATACAGGTTTCTCAAGAGGCAGGTGGTCTCAGGTGGTCTGGTATTCCCATCTCTTTTAGAATTTTCCACAGTTTATTGTGATCCACACAGTCAAAGGCTTTGGCATCGTCAATAAAGCAGAAGTAGATTTTTTTTGGAATAGGATAGCTTTCTGCATATGAGAAGGCACTTTGAAAGAAATGTAAAGACTGGATAATCTCAAACCTGAGAAGTTGTCTATCTAATTGATCTTATTAATTGTGACTGCTGTATCTCTAGCTTCATGAGCAGTACTTGATAGGTAGTGAGTATTCAGCAAGTATTTGTCAAATGACTGCATTGACAGAGAAGGAGAAAAACTCTTAAAACAGTAAAGAGCAATGTGAATTGGAACACCTGGAAAGGACAACAAGGCCCTGGATGGCAGGTAATCTGGTGGTAAGAATTGAAGAGAAAAGAAGATGTATTGGAGACACTGCGTTGAAGTTCGATTGCAGTCAGTGTGGGAAAGACAAATTTAGTGGGCGTCAATATTGTGGTGATAGTTGAAGCTTTGAGGAGAAAGATGAACTCTCCATGGAAGTGAATTTGGAGAAAAATTCTCACTCAAAGAGATGCCAAGATGCCAAGCTCTGTATAAATGTATAGGCATACAGGTGAATGGAAGGGAAAAATAGAGGAGCTAGTTTAAGAACCATTAGAGCAGGTTAGGAAATAGTGTTGGAAAAGAAATGGCAATCAGCAATCTCAATTGCTGCAGAGAGATTTCTGTTTGAGAGTTAAGAATGGATCTTAGGTATCAGTTTCAGACTGTAGAAGCAAGATTTTAAGAAACTGAGGGGGCACTGAAGAAATGAAAATGGCACTTATAATCAGCAGTTCGAAGGGTTTGTGAAATGAACAAAATAAATAGACTCATAGAAAAAGCATAAGAGCTAGTCTTAAGAACTGAGAATATGAGTATTGAAAGATGAAAAAAACAGCATTAGCAGGGATTTATTGAATATTATATAATTATTCTACCAGACTATATTTTAAAGATTGTTCCTTATGCCTTGTGTTGCCTGTAATTGACCTTAAAATATTTCTGTACAAACAGTATGAGGTACATGGTGTGTTTAAGTTAATTTCATTTTATAGCTAAGGGGCTGTTAGTTAACATCAGAGGTGCCCTAATCAGAATTTACATTCCAGGGGTTGCTGGTTACTCTCTGAAGTAGTGTAATGAGGAGTATATACTTGGAGGTTGTAAGCTTTGATTTTATAATCAGGCAAAAAAGAAATTTGTGTTATTTCCACAATTTTCTGAATGTTTCTTAGTTTGCTTTGTATATTTCATAGTAATCCTATTTATTCTTCATGGCTTTTATCAATTATGTGGTAGGTTGCTTTAATGACTCTCATTCTTTATCTTTCCTTTTTAGCCATACCCTTTGCCACTTGAGTTTATCACTTCTTCCATCAAGCAACAGATATCAATATATCTCCCTTTCCATTGAATCTGTGTTTGGTCATATTACTTGTTTTGGTCAATGGGACACTAGAAATCATGATATAAGCAAGGGATTGGAAAAGTGCTTGAGAATTTCAACTGTTCTCTAGCAATTTTGCCACCACCATGAGAAGAAGATGCCCAGACTCACGTATTGGTTCTTGGAGGAGGAGAGACAATTGGAACAGAGTTGCCCTAATTAATTTGCCTCAAACAATGTCAACCTAGAGCAGAATCCATAGACAACCTCCAGTTGCACAGCAGATGTGTAGGTGAGCCCAGTTGAATTGAGCTGACTTATAGGAGACTCACAGACATGTGAACTATAATAATAAATGACTACTGTTATAAGTCATTGAGATTTTTTTTTTAAGCCAGCAATAGCTAACAAATTCAAGAATGATAATCCTCCATTTGTATCTTTTACCAGCTAGAAAAATATATAGAGTAACTATCCTTTACATCTTGTATTGCATATGGATTATATTATTTTATTAACATAAGCATTTTTGCTATATAGGTTTTTACATAAAAGGAGAGACATTTATTTAGCATGGACCTTTACTTTCTTCAAAATGATATTCTTAAAGAGTGAGATAATCCAATGAGTAAACTTCTCAAGGTTTTCTATTCCCAAGGCTCCACTTATATACATTTTCTCTTTATGTACAGTGCAGAAAATCAGTCATTAGAAATTTAGCTATAAAGATTTCAAAGGTATAGTTCATTCCTTTCATTAACAACAGCAGGAATATGATGGATTTTTCATCTGTCACAGACCTTGTGCTGAAAGAAATGTTGCAGACTTTTTATTGGGAGTTGTGCTGTTTTAATCTTCTATAATGATTTATGACTACCTATGACCACCCTAAAGATCATGTGTCTATATATTCATTTCTTTTCCCTGTGAATTATTTTCTGCCTTTTTTTATATTGACATCAAAGAAATTTTGCATTACGAAGAGCTGAACTACATTATCAAGTAAGCTTGACATGGAGAAAAAATATAGGAAAAAGAAACTAATGACAATTCAATGTATTCTGTGAAACAACTTTTCCAGGAATAAAGTCCTCTTGTGGCATTTTTAAAGGTATCTTAAACATGTAAACATGTAAAATTAAATTCATTATTTCACTCTGGAAGAAGAAAAATAACTGAAATCATGCATTCTGTATCTAGAATGAAATACACAAACTTCAGGGAAGAGGTAATTTCTATTTAAATTACTTGACTCATCAAAATTGTGTTATCATTATAATTGTTTCACTAGCTAGAGTTATTTAGGTTTGTTAAGGGAAGGAGATTGGTGGAATGAGGGTTTTATTCCCTTTAAAACATCCCCTATTTCTATTTTTCAATTTTGGTAACTTCTGAAGGCTTCATGATCATCTGATATACACATCATACCAATTTTGACCTAAGTGGGACACAACCCTTTCTCTCTAAAGTTAGTGTGTGCTTTTGCTAACAACAGAAGATCAGAGAGAGAGATTAAGGAAACCATCCTATTTAACCATCGCATCAAAAAGAAAAACATACCTGGGAATAAATCTACCTAAGGAAGCAAAAGACCTGCCTGTACTCAGAAAACTATATGATATTGATGAAAGAAATCAAAGATGAAACAAACAGATGGAGAGATATACCACATTCCTGGATAGGAAGAATCAGTGTTGTCAAAATGACTATACTAACCAAAGCAATCTATAAATTCAGTACAATCCCTATCAAATTACCAATGGCATTTTTCACAGAGCTAAAACAAAAAGTTTCAAAATTTGTGTGAAAACACAAAAGGCCCCAAATAGCCTAAACAATCTTGAGAAAGAAAAATGGAGCTGGAGGAATCAAGCTCCCTGACTTCGAACTATACTGCAAAGCCACAGTCATCAAAAGAGTATGGTACTGGCACAAAAAGAGAAATATAGATCAATGGAACAGGATAGAAAGCTCAGAAAACACCCCAAACACCCATGACCACCTAAACTATGACAAAGGAGGCAAGAATATGCAATGAAGAAGAGACAGTTTCTTTAAGCAAGTGGTGGTGGGAAAACTGAATAGCTACATGTGAAAGAATGAAATTAGAACACTCCCTAACACCATGCTGCTGCTGCTAAGTTGCTTCAGTCGTGTCTGACTCTGTGTAACCCCATAGACAGCAGCCCACCAGGCTCCCCCGTCCCTGGGATTCTCCAGGCAAGAACACTGGAGTGGGTTGCCATTTCCTTCTCCAACGCATGAAAGTGAAAGTGAAAGTGAAGTCGCTCAGTCGTGTCTGACTCTTAGCGACCCCATGGACTGCAGCCAACCAGGCTCCTCCGTCCATGGGATTTTCCAGGCAAGAGTACTGGAGTGGGGTGCCATTGCCTTCTCGGCCCTAACACCATACACAAAAATAAATTCAAGATAGATTAGAGGCCTAAATGTAAGACCAGGTACAGTTAAGCTCTAAGAGGAAAACATAGGCAGAACACTCTGACATAAATCACTGCAAGATATTTTTCATTCCATCACTGAGAATAATGAAAATAAAAACAAAAAAACAAATGGGACCTAATTAAAAGCTTTTGCAAGCAAAGGAAATGATAAACAAAATGAAAAGACAACCCTCAGAATGGGAGAAAATATTTGCAAATGAAGCAATTGCCAAAGAATTAATCTCCAAAATACACAAAGAGCTCATACAGATCAATATATTTAAAAAACCAACCCAATCAAAAGCTATTTGTAAAGCCTCCTCAGATAACCATTTTGCCTTTTTGCATTTCTTTTTCTTTGGGATGGTTTTGGTCACTGCCTCCTGTACAGTGCTACAAACCTCCATCCATAGTTCTCCAGGCACTCTTATCAGATCTAATCCCTTGAATCTATTCTAAACTTCTACTGTATAATTATCAGGATTTTATTTAAGTCATACCTGAATAGCCTAATAGTTATCTCTACTTTCTTCAATTTAAGTCTGAATTTTGCAGTAAGGAACTCATGATCTGAGGCACAGTCAGCTCCCAATCTTGTTTTTGCTGACTGTATATAGCTTCTCCATCTTTGGCTGCAAGGATTATAATCAATTTGATTTTGGTATTGACCACCTGGTGATGTCCATGTTTAGAGTCATCACTTGTGTTGTTGGAAGAAGGTGTTTACTATGACCAGTGCCTTCTCTTGGAAAAACTCTGGTAGCTTTTGCCCTCCTTCATTTTGTACTCCAAGGCCAAACTTGCCTGTTACTCCAGGTATCTCTTGACTTCCTACTTTTGCATTCCAATCCCCTCTGATGAAAAGGACATCTGTTTTTCGTGTTCTAGAAGGTCTTGTAGGTCTTCATAGAACCATTTGACTTCAGCTTCTTTGGCATTAGTGGTTGGGGCATAGACTTGGGTTACTCTAATGTTGAATGATTTGCCTTGGAAACAAATAGAGATCATTCTGTTGTTTTTGAGATTGCACCCAAGTACTGCATTTTGGACTCTTTTGTTGACTATGAAATAGCTGGCTTAAAACTCAACATTCAGAAAATTAAGATCATGCCATCTGGTCCCATCACTTCATGGTGAATATATGGGGAAAAAATGGAAACAGTGGCAGATTTTATTTTTTTGGGCTCCAAAATCACTGTGGACAGTGATTGTAGCCATGAAATTATAAGATGCTTGCTCCTTGGAAGAAAAGCTATGACAAATGCAGACAGTGTATTAAAAAGCAGAGATATCACTTTGCTGACAAAAGTTTGTCTAATCAAAGCTATGGTTTTTCCAGTAGTCATGTATGGATATGTGAGTTGAACCATAAAGAAGTCTGAGCACTGAAGAATTGATGCTTTTGAACTGTGGTCCTGAAGAAGACTCTTGAGAGTCCCTTGGACAGCAAGGAGATAAAACCAGTCAATCCTAAAAGAAATCAACCCTGGATATTCATTGGAAGGACTGGTGCTGAAGCTGAAGTTCCAATCCTTTGTCCACCTGGTGTGAAGAGCCTACTCACTGGAAAAGACCTTGACACTGGGAAAGATTGAGGAGAAGGGTGCAATAGAAGATGAGATGGTTGGATGGCATCACTGAATCAATAGACATGAGTTTGAGCAAACTCTGGGAGATAGTGGATGACAGCGAAGCCTGGTGTGCTGCAGTCTGTGGGGTCATGAAGAGTTGGACACATATTAGCGACTGAACAACAACAACAATAAATCAGAAACTGGGCAGAGGACCTAAATAAACATTTACCCAAAGAGACATACGGTTGATCAAAAAGACATATGAAAAGATGCTCAATATCATTAATTATTAGAGAAATGCTAATCAAAACTACAATGAAGTATCACCTCACTTCAGTTAGAATGATCATTATCAAAAAATCTATAAACAATAAATGCTAGAGAGGATGTGGGAAAAAGGAAACCGTCCTATAGTCTTGGTGGGAATATAAATTGGTACAGCCACTATGGAGAACAATGTGGAGGTTCCTTGAAAAAACTAAAAATAGAGCTACCAAATGACACAGCAATCTCACACCTGGGCATATATCCAGAGAAAACCATAACTTGAAAAGATGCATGTACCCTGATCTTCATTGCAGCACTGTTTACAATAGCCAGGACATGGAAGCAACCTAAATGTCCATCAACAGAGGAATGGATAAAGAAGATATGGTACCTATATACAATGGAGTATTACTCAGCCATAAAAAGGAATGAAATTATGCCATTTATAATGACATGGATGTACCTAGAGATTGTCATACAGAGTGAAGTAAGTCAAAGAGAAAGATAAATATTGTATAATATTGCTTATATGTGGAATCTAGAAAAATAGTACAGATGAACTTATTTGCAAAGCAGAAATAGAGTTGCAGATGTAGAAAGCAAACTTATGGTTACTGAGGGGAGATGGGAAGAGTGGGGTGAATTGGGAGGTTGGCACTGACATATACACACTACTATATAGAAAATTGATAACTAATGAGGATCTACTGTATAGCATAGGGAGCTCCCCTTAATGCTCTGTGGTGATCTAAACAGGCAGGAAGTCTGAAAAAGAATGCATGTATGTATATGTATCATTGATTCACTTTGCTGTACAGCGGAAACTAAGATAGGCAATTATACTCCAACAAAAATTCATACAAAAATAAAGGCAGTGTATGCTTTTGGAACAAATCCTTTATTAAGGCAATAGTGTCAGTGGGGTAATGCTTTGGTGCCTGACTAGTTTTGGTTGCTTGATATGACTTTATCTCAAAGCATAGGAGACTAAGTCAATTCTAGAGTTTGAGTCATATATTGCTGACATAGTTAAGGAGAACCTGGAAGCATAAGGCATGTCTGCTTTCCTCGGTGCTTGTGGACCTAAAATAAGTTGACTTTGAGAGTAAATGAGACCAAAGTCACAGACCAAATTTTCCACCATAGTGTGGTCACCGTTGGCATTTCTTTGAAGACTGTGGGTCTGAAGATAATTTTAGGTTCTCATTCTCTCCATCCCACAGAGAAAGATTGACATTTTAATACAGCTTTTCTTCTAGTTTCATGGCAAAAGTTTGTGATTAATCTTACTTTTGATTAAAGACAGAAGACTTTGTCCTATCCACTTTAGATAATAGCAGTCCATCAAATTGTATATAATTTGCATTGGATGTTGGAACTTGAACTTTACTACCTTTAAGAATATGCAGAATGTGACATTCCATATGCATTCATATTCATTTCTTCAACCTCATATTTTCTAGTCACTAGCAGTTAAGAATTAAAGAGGTTTTTAAATGATATGATTTGAATCTGAGTTTGACAAAAATGAATCATTAGTGGGCTTTCTGAGGGACATAGTCACTTCAGTTATGGAAACAGGAAGAATGGAGTGTCACTTGTTGTTAAAGAAGATTCTCTTTGTAATATGGAATATATTTTGGGTGAGAAATTGACATCTCTATTTAAATGAATGAGGGCCCTCACCTGGAAATGTCATTCATACTGAGTGACATAATGCATAATTATTTGTTACAGTTTTTGATGTGGTTTGTGTGTAGATTAAGGTGTTCATTCAAAGAACATCCCCACTTACAAGGTTCATATAATACAATGTATAAGAAACTTGGTGCTCCAGGGTTTTAAAAATCATTAATCATAGTGAATTAAGACATTTATTCAAGACTTAGACACTGACAAAAGATTGTCCTTAAAGATTTCTACCTAGAAGACCTTTAGAAAATGATGATTTTTGTTTTCTACTTGACTGCCTCAGTAAGTCAATTCATTTTTTTTAGGAGCAGCTCAAGGTCAGTGATATGACTATGTCAGCTTTAAGTGATGTTCTCCCTTACACTTGTAAGCTAAACTTCTATTGTTATAACTGATGCTCAGAGTGGTACTGTCAAGAGGCCCTGAGATTGTCTAGGAGGAGATTAAGTAAAAGACCAATAGTAATATACATTTCATTTTCAAATGAAAATATTTAATTGATACCTCAAGATCCCATGACATTTTATTTTTACAATAAATGATAGGTATTACTGTATCATGAGAATATACAGAAGAATTAGGCTAGATCATGCTATATTACTCTAGGAAAAAAATCAAAGAAACAAATTGGGTTCATCTCTATTAATTTTATATTTTTTGTAATTAGTTTCTTAACCATTTTTTTCCCTTTGATTCTCCAGGGCCCTACATGTAGTAAATTATTTCTGCACTGAGTCACGGAGATTGGATTCTTGAATTCCTAGCAGAGGCAAATATCTCATTAATGCTGATTTGACAGCTATCTGTGATGAGTCTGTACATCAGGTTTATCTGCAGAGCTGATCTGAAGCTGATGAGCAGAGTTCTGAAGTGAGGCAGACTGGCAATGAAGACTCCATCAGAATGAGGTGATCACATTTCTGTTTTCAGAAAATAAACTCATAGCCCCATACTTACATGCTTAATTTCTCAAGGTTTAAATACATAAACTCTTCTATTATAGATTCATCCCTACAATTTGAAAGTAAGTTGGAAGATTGAGTTAGCTTTCAGGTGAATTCAAGCTCCTTAGACCCACTTTGCTTGGATATACTTGAATATAGATAATCCTGAAATTGTTTTAATCCTTTATTTGTAAATAAATCCTTATTTTGTAAAGCCTTTCCATCGTCTGATACAACATTGGCAAATCTTCTTCTCCAAGCTCTGTTTTTTTAAAAGGAAAAGAATGCCTAAGATTTGTGGCTAAATATCCTATTAAAAAAGGAATTTAAAATAGCTCTCTTTCTCCAACAATGTAAGTCAGGCCTAGAGCTTATTACTGGAATGTAGTCTATAGTGAAGGCAAAGTAATAAAGAGGAAAAACTATGGCAGTAAGTAATAAAGAGAAAAAACTATGGCAGTAAGTGACATTAAAAATAGTGATATTTTGCTTTCATGGTCTCTTTTCTAAAGCATGGTGGCTAAAAGAAAATTATGCCACTCTGAAAATAAATTTTAAACATTAAGCCTAAAAATAAAAGCAAGGCATTGTTATAGTAATACCAAATGATACTTTCTTCTGAAGTATTAGTAACTCTGAAGTACCTTTTCAGTCATTAACCCATATTGGGATGGCCAAGACGTTCAATTGAGTTTTTCCATAACATCTTATGGAAAAACTTGAACTAACTTTTTGGTGAACCCAATATAATCTCCAAGGCATTTCTCTGTCCCTCCCATTACACCTCACCTTACCTTAGGCATAAATCCATAATGCTGATTTCTTCTCATATATAAATAACAAGGATAACAAGTATTAACAACTATTTGAAATAAAATTGGTGAATAGGTAATGAAAGTTGATGCCCAATGAATAGTGCAAATTAAAATGGATAATAGGTTGGTATTTTTGGCTTTTCTACTCTCAACTTTGAGATATTAAATTAATATATAAAGAAGTAAAGTTTTTGATGTTTAGTAGACACGATACAGAAGAAAAAGAATTTAAACTAAGTATTCATATGATAATATGTATAACTTCTTCTATTTTGAAAACTGAAGGAAAGTAATTCATCTTACAAATTAGTAATATATTACAACAGTGCTAATTATACTTATGCTGCTATAATTAAGCCATGCCATGATTAAGAGTCTGTCTGCCTTCTCAATTATAAATAAATATTTTAAACCATTATCTTAGGATTTCATGCTGTTTTCAGGGAAGGATTCTTCTTCATCAAATAGAAATCAGACCTTAAATTACATGAACTAAAATTTGCTGTTTTCTGCAGTTTTCATTGTAGTCATGTATGAAAATTAAGGCAAGTGTTCATAGTCTTAATTCACTTTCATTGAGAAGAATAGAGAATAAAGCAATAAATATTTAAAACTTTTGAAAAGCCTAGAAAAACAATAGCTTTAGGTATTGAAAGAGTTTACTATCAAGCTTTTTCTACTTCACGTTAAATTAGGCTTCTCTGGTTACTTTTTGAATTTAACCATGGGGTAGAGCTGCAAATATATCCAAACATGAGCTTGTTCATAAGAGGTCTTGATACCATGGGCTACATATGGCTTCCCCTTATAGACTGAAGAGAAATATTATAGCTGTCCATCCAATTTCTTTCTGTAATAGGTAGCATCATTTAAATTAATCTGGAATTGATTTAATCTATTCCAAATAAGCTTCCCTGATGGGTCATTTGGTTAAGAATCTGCCTGCAACTGGGGGAGACCTAGGTTTGATCCCTGGGTGGGGAAGATCCCCTGGAGAAGGAAATGGCAACCCACTCCAGTATTCTTGCCTGGAGAATTCCATGGACAGAGGAGCCTGGTGGGTTGCAGTCCATAGGGGTCACAAAGAGGAAGACACGACTGAGTGACTAACACTACTTTTCATTCCAAATAGCATAATAGGGCACATTTGACCCCATCAAATCATCAAGAAGTATTTGTGTGGCCACCATGTTCATGGTATTTTTAATAGACAGCATTTCTTCTGTTGGTGATCATTTATTGAGTACAAAGTACTGTATACCTCTATGCACACTCCTAGGTTCTGGGGGTAAAATGCACAGTTCCTGTTCTTTTTTTTTTTTTTTTTTTCAGTTCCTGTTCTTATCAATCCCATAGTCTAATGCATGAGTTAGGCAAGCAAACAGACACTTGCAGTTTGTAATATGTATTGTGGGAGAGACAGAATCGGGTACTTGAGAAAGAAGAAAAAGAAGAATGTCACCTAATTCACAAGGAGTGGGAGAATTTAAGGAAGATTTCCAGAGGAGACAATAGCCTCAGTTCATTTCAGTTCAGTTGCTCAGTCGTGTCTGACTCTTTGTGACCCCATGAACAGCAGCATGCCAGTCCTCCCTGTCCATCACCAACTCCCAGAGTCCACCCAAACCCATGTCCATCAAGTCAGTGATGCCATCCAACCATCTCATCCTCTGTCGTCCCCTTCTCCTCCTGCCCTCAATCTTTCCCAGCATCAGGGTCTTTTCAAATGAGTCAGCTCTTCGCATCAGGTGGCCAAAGTACTGGAGTTTCAGCTTCAGCATCAGTCCTACCAATGAATATTCAGGACTGATCTCCTTTAGGATGGACTGGTTGGATCTCCTTGCAGTCCAAGGGACACTCAAGAGTCTTCTCCAACACCACAGTTCAAAAGCATCAGTTCTTTGGCACTCAGCTTTCCTTATAGTCCAACTCTCACATCCATACATGACCACTGGAAAAACCATAGACAATAGCCTACTTGACTTTTAAAACAAGACAAAATGCTAGCTAGGTTAAAAAATAAAGGAAGGATATCCTGGGGAGGGGAATCATCAGGTAGAGGAACAGTATGGGCAAAACAATAGGATAATAAGAAGAATGACTAACATGTTATTAAGTCTTTTCTATAGGTCAGTTGACTCCTGGATTCTTCTGATACATTTTCCCATCTAATCTTCATAAGAACTGGATGAAGTAGCAGTGTTATCCCTGTTTTACATATGAGGAAACTGAATTTTGAAAGACTAACTTGCCAAGAACAAACAACTTACACACTGTTAAACTGAGGACTTAATCCTATGTTTGTGTGACTACAAAGCCCATGATCTCAATGTCTACTTTGCTGCACAAAATGATTTACTATAGGAACTGCACATTGTTCTAAATTAATTGACTCATTCATTCATTCAACAAGCATTTATTGAGTCAGGCATTCTGCTGGATCCTAGGGATACAAAGAAAATTCAGAAATTGTCTCTTTCCACAGGGTGCTTTTGGTTTATTGGGATAGTTGTAGGGCTTCCTAAGGCATTGTAGGGCTTTCCAGGTGGTGCTAGTTGTAAAGAACCTGCCTGCCAATACAGGAGATATAAAAGACATGGACTTGATCTCTGGGTTGGGAAGATCCCCTGGAGTAGGAAATGGCCACTCACTCCAGTATTCTTGCCTGGGGAATCCCATGGACAGAGGAGCCTGGCAGGCTACAGTCCATGGAGTTGCAAAAATCAGACACAACTGAAGCGAAGTGTCTACTATGGCATTGTAAACAATAGCATAAATATTATAAGTATTTTGTTAAGGGTATATATTGGACTCAGTAAAAGGATAAAGTTTTTGGTGGTGTGGGTAGTCAGTGAATGCTTCAGGAAAGATTGAAGTGAAGTAAATTTGCTCAGTCATGTCTGACTCCGTATAGTCCATGGAATTCTATATAGTCCATGGAACTCTATAAAGTCCATGGAATTCTCCAGGCCAGAATACTTTCCCTTCTCCAGGGGATCTTCCCAACCCAGGGATGGAACCCAGGTTTCTCACATTGAAGGCAAATTCTTTACCAGCTGAGCCATGAGGAAAGCCCACGAATACTGGAGTGGGTAGCTGATCCCTTTTCCAGGGATCTTCCTGACACAGGAATCCAACCAGGGTTTCCTGCATTGCAGGTGGATTCTTTGCCAACTGAGCTATCAGGGAAGATTAGCTGACGAGATTACACTCTCTGAGTCCTGGAAAAAAATGGGTGTAGGAAAAAGAAGGAATAGACATTCCAGGTAATAAAACAAACTGAGAAAAGCTATGGAGATATAAAATAGCCTGAATTTGGAGGCAATATCCAATAATTCTGTGTGACTAAGGTGTGTTGCTAAGTCGCTTCAGTCGTGTCTGACTCTTTGAGACTCTATGGGCTGTAGCTCGCCAGGCTCTTCTGTCCATAGGATTCTCCAGGCAAGAATATTGGAGTGGGTTTCCATGCCCTCCTCCAGGGGATCTTCTAACACAGGGATCAAACCGGCATCTCTTACATCTCCTGCATTGGCAGACGTGTTCTTTACCACTAGCGACACCTGGGAAGCCCAACAGAGATAAAAGTATTGGCACAGATAACTAGTATTAGAGGCTTTTTGTTTTTAAATCAAGAGAGAACATAGGTAGGAGAGGTGTTGAACTGGTGGAAATCTTCCCTGAGAAAGTGATAAAGAGCCAAGGCAGAGCAGTTCTGGAATTATCTTTTAACAGAGGGCTGAGTGGTGGGGTACAGGACATCTGGCACCTGATACTTTACCATGCCTGGGTGACGGCAGAAAGCAAGAGGAACAGCCTGGGGTGAGGGAGGTGAACTGGGGGTGGGTGAGTTTAGTCCCTACCCTGCTAGGAATATCAAGGAAGTGCTGGAAATTTCTCTGGAGGGAGTGGTGAAACCTGGTTTGTATTTGTGGTGTGTGTGTGGTGTGTGTGTGTCTTTGGTTGTGCTCTGTGGCGTGAGTGGCATAATCATTTTTGAGGAAATGGAGAAGAAGAAATGTTTTGGGTGTAGAATAATGTTTTGCCAAAAGTTTTCACTTTCGTCTCAGGTTCAAAAGGTTTAACAAAATAAGCCCCTCATTATATACAAATAAATAATACACATATTTATTAGAGAATTATCTAGCTTACTTTCAACATACTAACATTAAAAGAAAAGAGAACTAGAAAGAGCAGAGAAGGCATCACCAAATTAGGTTTTGACCAACATCCAGAATTAATCAGCGCTGGGAAGTCCTGTGTCACAGCACATCTGGAGTCCCACTTGGGAAAGGGTCCTAGGCAGCGCGTCAGCTCTGTGGGTGAGTTTATCTGAAATCTAGAGTTTGCAGAGTGGCTACAGGAGAAATATACTAGGGGACCAGTATATTAAAAGCTCCAGAAAGAGAGTAGTTAAAAGATTGTATTGTTCAGCCATAAAAAGGAATGAAATTGAGTCAGAGGAAGTGAGGTGGATGAACCTTGAGCCTGTCATACTGTGTGAAGTAAGTCAGAAAGAGAAAAATATTGTATATTAATGCATATATATGGAATCTAGAAAGATGGTACTGATGAACCTATTTGTAGAGCAGGAATAGAGGTGCAGATGTAGAGAATGGACTTCTGGACACAGGGAGAGAAGGAGGGGGAGACAAATTGAGAAAGTAGCATTGACATATATACACTACCATGTTTAAAATAGAGAGCTAGCTAGCGGAAAGCTACTGTAATAACAGGAAGCTTAGCTTGGTGTTCTGTGATGATCTCGAGGGGTGGGATTGGGGGTGGGGTGGGAGAGAGGCTCAAGAGAGAGGGGATACACACTCACACACAGGCACACACACACAGCTGACTTACAATATTGTACAGCAGAAACTAACACAGCATTGTAAAGTAATTATATTCCTATAAAAAAATCTAAATAAGAAGAAAAAGATTGCATCATGGAGTTTAGGTTAGTGAGGGAAGGAACAAAACCATGGAGTGTGCTGATAAATGAGGATAAAATGGAGAGATCAAACTTCTGAAGAGGCCTGGTGAAGGCCTACCCTAAATATTATTTCCTGAGAAGCCAGTAGCCCCCAAGTCTGGGTTGGGTACCCCTCATATAAACCTTTATAGAATGCTGTATTTCCTGTCAGCTCTTTCTGCTAATTTCTTGGTTAGTTGCTCTCACCTGGCTACCAACTCTGTGAGGAAAAGAAACTTGTCTGTCTCATTCATCATTGTTACTGCAGTGTCCCACTCAATGCCTGGCACATGTAGGTTGTTGAATGAATAAACGAGTACCAGAAGACTGAAGGAGAAGGAAGAATATGAGTTTGTCATTTAAGATTTCAGAATTGTGGGGTTCTGGTTGATGACATGGTCCAAGCTGGGGTTGAAGTGGGTAGAAGATAGTTGAAATCCAGGAGGCCATGAAGATCTGAGGTCATGGTATTATAAAGTTTTCTACATGGATATTAAGGTTGTTTAAGATCTCAATAAGCCTGAAACTAAAAAGAATCTAGGAGCCCTGGTCATAGTTCTCAATCAGTGAGGGTGAATAAGCTGAAGTTTATTTAATAAATGCAAGCAAGAAAGAGGATGACAAAACAGAATGATACAACCTCAAGGGAGGAAGGAACTTTTTCTGGGTGTGTTAATTGACCATGAGGACTACTTTGGGAACATAGGGTTTGGCCTGAGTGAGTTTGCTAAGGCAAGAAGGATAAACAGTCTCCAGTTGGCAAAGAGTCTAATAAACTAGGCTTAGGGGTTTGGATTATCCCATGAGTTCACATTATAAAGGAAGCAAAAAGTATTCTTAGCTTTTAGGATGTGTCAAGCTAACTTTGATGGAGCGAAGGAAGAGCTGCAGGATTCAAAGTGTAGAGACAGGGGTTCTGGATCAGGCTCTACCTTTACCTACTCCTAGTTAAGTGTTAGTGGGCAAATGTCTTAACATTTCATGTGTGAAACTAAAGGATTCTATTAGTGGATCTTTAAATTCCTTTGTTTGCCTTGCAGAGTTTTATAATCTGGCACCATCTTACCTATTCAACATTTCCTCTACACCTCAATGTGATTTGTGAGGCTAAAGCTACAAAATATCCTCAGAATGCACATGTTTTGACTTTATAACTTTATCATTCATCTTTTCCTCTTCTTGAACTGTCCCACACATGCCTGTGCAATTATTTAAGGCCCAACATAATTTCTCTGTTCTATGAAGCCTTCCTTGCTTGCACCAGTGCTCACTGATGGCAGTCCCTTCTGAGTGCCAGCTGCCCTGAAGGTCTGTTCTACCATAAAGCAGCATTCACTGTCTCATACTAGTCAACATTTGAGGGCGCCCTAGGAGGTAAAATAAAATGCCCCATTCTGAGATCCAGGAGATTTGAGATCTAGTTTTGGTTGTAACTAAATATTGTACTTTTGACAAGATGTTTCCTCATCATTAAAATGAATGGGTTCCACTAGAGGATAGCTGTCTTACTTTGGATTCCCTTCAAGAATTGTCTACCGAAAGAAGGGAGGTGGGAACATTTATACATCAGTCTCATCTCCCACTGGGGCAGGGTTGCTCTTGGGAGTGCTTCCTTTCCTGCACTTCTTTCTTTTCCCTTCCTCCTTTGTTTTCCTTTTAAGAAAATATTATATTGAAGTATACTTGATTTACAATTTTGTGTTAATTTCTGCTGTATAGCAAAGGGACTCAGTTATACATAAATACACACTTTTTTCATATTCTTTTGCATTTTGGTTAATTGCAGGATATTGAAGATAGTTCCCTGTGCTATGCAGCAGAACTTAGGATCAGGTTGTTTATCCATTCTTTATATAATAGTTTGCATTGGGGAGGGGTGGATTGGGAGTTTGGGAATTTTTGTTTTCTAGGTTTTTTTTTGTTTGTTTTTGGCTATACTGTGCAGCTTGCCAACCAGGGATTGAACCTGGCCACAGCATTGAAAGCACTGAGTCCAAACCACTGGACTCAGGGAACTCCCCTCCCCTGCACTTCTGAGCTGTACACGTGAACTTTTGAATTGAATTTCCAGGGAGCAGAAAGCCAAAATGTACAGCACATGTTTGAGGTATTGTCCACACTGTCAGTGTGAAGTCCAAGCCACTCATGGAAACCCCTCATAAAAAGCTGAAATCAGAGGAGAGGTTGAGAAGAAATGGTTCGGTACTAGACACTTCTGGTTTTACAATTCTATGAAACAACGACATGTTCATAGATATACTATACCTTAGATAGAGTGGCTTGCTCTTGAAATATCAAACTTTCTTGTGTAAAATGGAGACACATCTTAGTTAATCAAGATACACGAAACTCTGAAGTTGTCTCTGAAGAGGGATATTTTGATCAGTTGTAATAGTATTCGCCCAAAAGTTATGAAAAAGACATTAAACTCAATCTCTATAGGTTATTTAAAGTGATACTGGAAGGAACTATCCAGTGAATAACTATGCAGAAATTTTGGAGAGACTTTGAAACAATGCTTCAGAATGGCCTCTTCTAAAAATGGTGGAATTCATGGGAAGATCATTTAGAAGTTAAATAAAGAGATTTGGAACTGGAATATAACCAAGAACTTATTTAAGAAAAAGAATTGCAAATCAGATAATTTTAAGGGGAACTTTCAGAATTAGGGAGAATATCAGATGCTATTCCATGATGATCTTGGTGCATTTTAGATGACTCTAGAAACTGAGAGATGACCCAGAACAAACAATTCCTGTCTAAGCAACTGCCATGCAGGAGCCTCAATACTGATGTTTCTCTTAAGACTGGAAATGAAACTTTCCTGCGAGCTCTTTCCTGAAGACTATTATGGTTGAAATTCCTTAACCCCACCTGACAATTTTTAATTTGAGGAGATTTCAGTTGCTGAAAGGAATGGAGTTATAAAATTTGTAATTTCCTGGGCAGGACATGTTAGCCTATTGCCTCTCTTTAAATCTTGCTCCACTGAGTACAATTTTCTTGGCTAGTAAAGTATTTCTTGGGGGAGGATGTAGTGCCCAAGACCTACATTCTCTTCTTCCTGGTGAGTTTGGTGCTATTCCAGCTGGGCTCAATCTCTCCACATTTTGTTCTCATCTACACAAGTCCCCTAAAGAAACCTCCATGTCTTTTACCCAACACTCCCCTCTTACAACAGAATCTTCAGGTTCTGGGAAGTGTATGTGGCAGAGGAGATGGAGGAATAGTATCCTGCCCATCTGCCTAAACTCCATGGTTTCTGTTTCCCATCCAAGCCAGACGTGAGCACCATCCTCCTGATGTCCTGTCACCCTTTGCTGTCTCAGCTGGAACTGAGCTGCCGCTGCTGGTTTTCTGCCTCACAGTGGCCGGTGGCCATCGGTCAGTCAGGGTTATGCCTCTGGCAGCAGCTATCCTAGTCCCCAAATCAGAAATCTAAAGGTCATCCTTGAAACTGTCTCCCCCACATTCCTCTCCTTCACATCAAATAATCACAAAATTCTTTAGATTCCACTTCTTAATATCTGAAATTTGTCTAGTTTCCTTCATCCTCATCATGTTTAACTTTGCTTTTCCCTTGATTCTGAAAATTGCCTGCTAGTATCTGCTTGCCATTTGCCCTTCCATTTTTCACAGGCAGGCAGAAGAGTATTTCTAAAAGACCAATCTGATTGGCTTGTGTTCTTGTCATTAAAAGCCCTGGAATAGCTCCTTATTTACCCCCATATAATATAGAAGACCTCTAGGAACTGATCATCATTTATTTCCCCATCCTCCTTATCACTATTCGCCACTTTGCATTCTAGGCTACAGCTCTAGTATATTACTTGCAGTTCCTTGAATAGGCTGGACACTCAGTTAGGTGCCCCTCTCATCTGTAATAAAAGCACCAGGGGTGCTATTGGAAATATTTATCACTTGCTGTGGTATGGACACCAAGCAATCAAAAAAGAAAACAGCCCGGTCATAATAGATAAGGATTATAAGCTGCCAGCTAAATATTAATACCTGTCCTGAGGCTATCCCATGCTTATCTGTATAGTTCTTGCTACAGTGAATTGCTAACTTACTACTAGAGTAAAAGTCTTTTATTTCTGTTAAATTTTGGCTATGTTGTAGAAACTCAGATTTTAAAAAGTTAATGAATGAATTTGGAAAATAAATTCCACTCAAAGATCTGTTTGTGAAATCCTGTTCCTCATCTTATTCTCCTGGTGACCTTCAGATACTGGAGGAAATGAAAAAGTAGATCTTCCTTTGGTGAAATAGATCATTATCTCTACTTGGCATACACGCAGATTTGTCTCTTCCTTTCCTTCCTCTCTTGGACACTGACAGAGTGAGATGATGGATAACATTGCCATCTTTTGTGTATTACATGCTATAGCTCAATTTTTGGGCTGAGTTTTGACTTTGTATTTCCCCTAGATTGCTGAGTTTTAATTTTTGGGGGATTAGGCCTTCAGATAGTCCACTCAGTAGGGTATGGTGAGACTATATAAATGTTAATAAGGTCTGTTCATTAGTAAAGTTCTTGTATGAGTTGTTAGGCAGAACTATAATGGTAAACCCTTGTTTGCCTATCTTAGGCAACGATATCTCTCATCATACATGCTTTCCTAGAATTTTGTCACTCTCCTATCAAGAGATGGAGCTTATGTCCTCTATGTCCTTCCCTTTGCTTATGTCTTTGGAGCTGGGTTGGCCTTTGTTGCTTTGACCAATAAAGTATGGTAGATGTGATGCTAGATGACTGTGAAATGAGGTCATAAAAATACAGCACACTTCTGTCTCCTTCTCTTGGAATCTTTGCTCTTGGAACCAGGCTGTGAGGAAGTGCGTTCAGGTATTCAGAGAGGCCACAGGTAGGAAGTCTAGTCTAAGTCAGATTCTGAAGCCTGGGAAAGATAGATGTCTAAACTCAAAGACAGGCAGAGAGAGGAAATTTTTCTTTACTCTTCCTTTTTGCTCTATTCTAAACACCCACATTAAGGAGGGAAATCTGCTGTATCTAATCTACAGATTCAAATGTTAATCTCACTGAGAAACACTCTCATAGACATACTCAGAATAATGTTTAACCAAATATCTGGGCACCAAATATTCATGGTCCTCTCAAGTTTACACATTAAGTTAGCCATCACAGGCACTAAATTTAGGATGATTTGTTAGAAAGAAATATACAACAGTGGTAGATGTTTATTCTTCCATCCTAAATGTAGTGAATTTTATAAATGTAGTAATTGAAACATAAAAATATATGTTTTAAAATGTAAAAATGTTCTTTCCCTTTGCTTAATGATACATTTGATGTAACAATCACATTAAGTACATCTGTGTATTGATTTGAATTTCTAAAGGCAGTTCCATGTATAGAGATACAAAGATACAGAAATGAATATCACCTTTCTCCCCTCTCCTGATTAATTCCAACCCTAAAGAAACAAAGAATTGTCGAATTAGGTGGGATTGAAGACAGACATATTCCTTTTGAATGTTCTAAACATTTGTAATGTTCAAAATCCCATTTCTGTATGCTTTACTAATTTTTAAGACCTGTGCATGTGAGTCAGGTTTTTCCAGTGGTCATGTATGGATGTGGGAGTTGGACTATAAGGAAAGCTGAGCGCCAAAGAATTGATGCTTTCGAACTGTGGTGTTGGAGAAGACCCTTGAGAGTCCCTTGGACTGCAAGGAGATCCAACCAGTTCATCCTAAAAGAGATCAGTCCTGGGTGTTCATTGGAAGGACTGATGTTGAAGCTGAAACTCCAATACTGTGGCCACCTGATGCGAAGAGCTGACTCATTTGAAAAGACCCTGATGCTGGGAAAGATTGAGGGCAAAAGGAGAAGGGGACGACAGAGGATGAGATGGCTGGATGGCATCACCGGCTCAATGGACATGGGTTTGGGTGGACTCTGGGAGTTGATGATGGACAGGGAGGCCTGGAGTGCTGCAGTTCATGGTGTTGCAAAGACTCAGACACGACTGAGCGACTGAACTGAACTGAACTGATGTGAGTCAGATCAGTGGAGAAGTTGAATGACCCCTCATGAAATAATTATGTGTTTCCCACCTCCTTGCAGTTACATGGAGTCAGATGACTGTTTTTGACCTATGGGCTATGAAGGGAAGTGGTATGGATTACTCTTCAGTGGTGACCATGGAAACGATACATTGGCATTAAGGAGCAGCAACCTGGAAGCAGCCTAGATGGCTGAGCTATCACGAGGAGCATAGCTGCCCTAGAAACCACCTGACCTGCAGTGGACACATGGTTCCAGTATTTTGAGCCATGGAAGCTTGGGGTATATTTTTAGACACAGCTAATCCTGACTAATGCAGATACCAGCAACTGGAACTATCCTCAGTATGGCCAACTGTCAGCAGATTGTGCTCCATGCCTAGACAAGACGTACCATGCATATATGTCTTTTAGTGTTTCACTTTAAAACATATGTAAATAGCAAAAGATCACCAGATATTTAAGTAAATGTTCCTGTATTAAAAAGAAGGACCATAAGAAGCAAAAAGTTGATCTTAGAGGAAACAGGAACAAAGCAGTGAGCAAAAGAAAATTAAAAAAAATATATAGTTATAACCTTAGGGGAGTATGAGGAAGTATTTTATCTATGAAACAAAAACAGGTTGCTATTTAAAAAGAGATCAAGAAAATTAAAGTAGAATAGCTGAAACTGAAGCTTAATAAAAAAGTTGCAAATAAAGATAGGAAAATCTTCCAAAAGAAATGGAAGACAGAAAAAAGAATAAACTAGAGAAAGATGAAAAAAGTACGAAAGAGTGAGGGTTGAGAGGGTGCTAAATCCTTCTATTGCAAAATAAAATGTCAGCAACTATTTAATCTTGCTTAAATAACAACTGTTGGTTTAAGTATATTTTTTTAAAATATAAGGTAGCCAGATGGATAATGAATAATAATTTCCTTTTTTGACTAGGAAACTCAAAAGGGGAAGAAGTAGTGCAGAGGATTGCTAAATTTCATGAGAAGTTTTACTAGCACTATTTAGCTTCTAAAACTATAAATATGCATTAAATGGATAAATTTATTTTAAAAAATTTAAAAAAGTACTTTCTCTCTCTTACTTCTCTTTTCCATGATTTGCTCAATCATGACACTATTAACACTTTGGGCCAGATAATTCTTTGTGGTGGGGACCATCTTGTACATTGCAGGATGTTTAGCAAAATCTCTGGTCTTTACCTGCCAGTTGCCAGTAGCACACTTTCCACCTTACCCCAACCAAAATGGTCTCTGGACATTGTCGACTATCCCCTGGAAGGTAAAACTGACCCTCTGCTGACAGCCACTGCTCTGAGTCTACATAAAACTAACATTGAAAACAAAGGAGCAAATGATTAGAGGTGTTGATCAGCACCTTCAGATGTCGGTCAACAACATGTCAAAACATTTAGAATGCACTTTGAATTGTACAATGTGTTAACAGTCCATGGATTTAAGATGAAAGTTCTTAGCTCCTATGCATTTGGATTTGTGATGTGTTGTGTTGTGTGGGTAATGCTGTTTGCCTAAAATTCAGATCCTAATACCCATTGTATATCTTGGCTTTCATTTTACACAGAGAATTGATTAGCAAGTCTAACAAGGGAGGCATCAAGAACCCTCTTGCCTCCCTGCTGGGCTGTGTACATGTCCCTCTTGTTCAGAATTTGCTGAGTAATAATCCACTGTTTCAGAGGAGACACCTAACTATGGAGGGGATGTAATTAAAAATAACAAGCTCTGTATGCTGGTTACCGCGGTAGCAAGTTTGGCTCTGGGTACTTGTGCCGTTTGGAGGAAGATTCTGCAGTTTTAACAGAATTCCTCTTGTGACCATATTAATCAATGATCTCGTGGTCAATCCAAAGTTTGAAGCTTTCATGCTGATAGAGTAAATCTGCCAGCTAGAAATAGAATAATAACACAGAGAAGGGATAATAATGGACAGTTGTAGTTCTAATGGCCACAGCCTTCAGTCTGCAGAGCTTGTCAACGTTTGTTAAAGAGTCACCAGACTGATTTCTTTTTAATTTGGACACATGACACCTAGGATTTCACTTTTTACTTTGCATGCTGTGATGACCTGGTTGAAGAACCACATATCAAACAGTGTGTGCACATCACATAAAATTGAATATAATATTTTATCGCTGTTTGGGGGTATATTTTCTTGGTCCACTTGCAGAGACTCTCAGAAAAAATGATTTTACAGCACAGCAAGGGAGAGAGAGCCCTTAAAAAGAGGTCTCATTAATGATTTCCTTATTATTTTCAGTTTTCAGCACTCTACTGATTTATTTATTTATTTTTTTTTTAATTTTTTTATTTTTTTTTATTTTTTATTTTTTTTTTCAATTCACCTTTATTTTATTTTTTTTTATTTATTTTTTTTTTGATTTATTATTATTATTATTATTATTATTTTTTTTCCCAGTGGGTTTTGTCATACATTGATATGAATCAGCCATGGATTTACATGTATTCCCAATCCCGATCCCCCCTCCCACCTCCCTCTCCACCCGATTCCTCTGGGTCTTCCCAGTGCACCAGGCCGGAGCACTTGTCTCGTGCATCCCACCTGGGCTGGTGATCTGTTTCACCATAGATAGTATACATGCTGTTCTTTTGAAATATCCCACCCTCACATTCTCCCACAAAGTTCAAAAGTCTGTTCTGTATTTCTGTGTCTCTTTTTCTGTTCTGCATATAGGGTTATCGTTATCACCTTTCTAAATTCCATATACATGTGTCAGTATGCTGTAATGTTCTTTATCTTTCTGGCTTACTTCACTCTGTATAAGGGGCTCCAGCTTCATCCATCTCATTAGGACTGGTTCAAATGAATTCTTTTTAATGGCTGAGTAATATTCCATGGTGTATATGTACCACAGCTTCCTTATCCATTCATCTGCTGATGGGCATCTAGGTTGCTTCCATGTCCTGGCTATTATAAACAGTGCTGCGATGAACATTGGGGTGCACGTGTCTCTTTCAGATCTGGTTTCCTCAGTGTGTATGCCCAGAAGTGGGATTGCTGGGTCATATGGCAGTTCTATGTCCAGTTTTCTAAGAAATCTCCACACTGTTTTCCAAAGCGGCTGTACTAGTTTGCATTCCCACCAACAGTGTAAGAGGGTTCCCTTTTCTCCACACCCTCTCCAGCATTTATTGCTTGTAGACTTTTGGATAGCAGCCATCCTGACTGGCGTGTAATGGTACCTCATTGTGGTTTTGATTTGCATTTCTCTAATAATGAGTGATGTTGAGCATCTTTTCATGTGTTTGTTAGCCATCTGTATGTCTTCTTTGGAGAAATGTCTGTTTAGTTCTTTGGCCCATTTTTTGATTGGGTCATTTATTTTTCTGGAATTGAGCTTCAGGAGTTGCTTGTATATTTTTGAGATTAATCCTTTGTCTGTTTCTTCATTTGCTATTATTTTCTCCCAATCTGAGGGCTGTCTTTTCACCTTACTTATAGTTTCCTTTGTAGTGCAAAAGCTTTTAAGTTTCATTAGGTCCCATTTGTTTAGTTTTGCCTTTATTTCCAATATTCTGGGAGGTGGGTCATAGAGGATCTTGCTTTGATTTATGATTTAGAATTGCTTTGTGCTCCACTTTATTTTCCTTCTTTTTCTCACACAGCATCTTCCTGTGTCTGGGCAACTGACCCACCTCTTCCCTTGGAAATGCTGATGGATTCTGTCTTTTCCCTTAGCATCTAGACTCTTGGGCTTGATTTGCTCCAGGTATTTAAGTTAAAAAACAAAGAGAAAATGTTCTCTTCCTTCCTGCCTTTTGCTTTTCTTGGGCTGGTGCTGTCTCTGGGGTGCTGTGCAGCAGATGGAGAGATGATGCCTGCTGCTTCAGCTCAGGAGCAGCTTACCTTAGTGATTCAAACTGGAGATCAAAGAACTGCATAGGTTTGTAAGACAGACACATTGAAATTCAACTTTTTAGAGTTGCCAGTTTTTCTTAAATCTATACAAAGACAGCCTATTCAAAAGCAATATGCTTGTCCTGTTTCTTTAAAGAAGTAGCAGAATGCAATTTTCATGGGCATAAAGATTGTCTATTTTCATGAACATAGATTCATGCTTAGAGGTTGAATTGCAAACTCCTTCAAGAGTTTAATGATGTAAGGAGGGTACATGTGTTTAAATGTGAGCAAATAGTCAGGAAACAATACCTGTGAAACATATTTGATTAACAGAATGACTAAGGAGCAGAAATAATTTTGCCTGCACATTACATACACAAATTTCTCAGGATTTTAAGAGTTTAGAAGCCAAGATGACAAGAAAATGATTTAGAGGATTTGAGAAATTTGCAGATAAATGGTAAATTGGTAGTATTCCTATTGCTTGCTCCTCCCATAAGAAAAACTGTAGGTAGCATTCTACCTTGGTTTCAACTGGACTGATCAGGTAGGCATGTGGTTGGTATTACTGTTGAATGAACTAAAGGAATTCACCACGTATGATCATCCTTGAAACTGAGATAACCAAGCTATGGAAGTTGTTGAAATGATTGAAATTTTGAAGGGAAGCCCACATTTTGTAGCGATGTATCTAGTTTTTCAGGCATTTAGTGGCTAGAACAACTGTTCCCAACTAATCTTTCATTGGAAGAAATGTACTGTTCTATTTTTATATTCTTGGTTCTTACATTCAACAAACCCTTACTGAGCATGTATTATGCTTCAGGCAGCCTAGTGGCTGGCACTAGGAATATGGAAACTCAAATACAGTCTTTGATCTTAAGGAACTCACATTCTAGTGGAGAGAAAGACAAGCACACAGATGTATATGAATCTGTGGTAAGTGCCAAGATGGAGCCATTGGTAACCCAGGTTGGGGGAGGAGTTGGGATCAGATAAAAGTTTGGGGAAGATGTGTCAGGGCAAATCTTAAAGGAGCCATGAGACCTAGTCTGCTGAGAAAAAGGAAGCAGGTATTCCAGGAATTTGGATCCAGGCTTTTTTCTACTTGTGGCTGCTTGGAACTTGGGTAGGGACAGAAGAACAGTTATAAGGAGAGTTTTATTTGGTTTATGGGGGAGGAGTCTCATCCTTGAGTGATCTGCTTAATAGGAATACATTTAGTGTGACCTAATCTCACCCTTGTAAAAGGGAGACTAATAATTTGGATTCTTTTTTTGGTGTGTTTCTTAAAAGACAGGACAATTTCTATATGATATAATTTAAAGTCTGTTGTGGCAGTTAGGGAAAGTTGTTTTGAAAGAATGACAGGGATATTTATTTGATGAAACAATAAGAAAAAAGAAAAATTAATGATTATTAGGCATCATTTAATCCTGTGTTAGCTGCTGCTTGCTTGTCTATAAGAAACTGGTATTAAATCATAGATAAAAACTGGGTTCAGACACAATTCCTAGTTGTGTTGCAATCACAGGGTAATGTGGGGATAATCCAGAACTTGGGTTAAAATACAAAATACTCTGGGTTTTTTTGGATAGAATATTTTTATGGGCTAGACACATCCAAAACAATTCGTGGAAGAACCACATTATAAGTAATCTACAAGAGAGCTATGCATAAAGATATCTTTTAGAAGATTTACCCCTAACCTTTTACAATCAAGGGAATGCTAAGAATTACATTGTCAAGTGTCAGAATCAGAATTTGGACTAAAGCTAGTGTAAAAATTTAATACCAAAAAAGAACATATGCACTGTCTTTCTGTCAATTATTAGCTGGGATTTACAAAACAGCTTTGTTATAAGCTTGGACAGATTATTTCTATCAGAACATAACATAAAATGCCATTAGATATTAAAGGCTTGCCAATTAAGGGTTTATCTTTGCAACAGAACCAGCAGATGAGTGAAAAAAAATGCACTTTTCATTTCCTATAATCTTCAGAGCTAACAGCAGGTTAGCTGTAGGAAAGAAATTCTTTATCTTTATGGGCAAATCATTCACTCAAACTTGGTTTCTTTCATGACTTTTTTTTTTTTCGTATTTACTAACTACAGGTCTGGGGAAGTAGTGAGTCAGTTGAAGAAAAGCTCTTGGGTGAACTATGTATATAGAACTCTGGAAAGCAGAGGAAAGCTGCACTGAGACTTTAAAATAGAGGGACAACTAGGAAACAATAGCCTAGATCAAAACCTCTAAGAGATCTAGACCACCTACACAGTTCTTGTGCCACTACTATATAGATTTTTGTGTTCTTCTGTAAGTTGAATAGTCCTGTCTGCATTAATTCACCTTGACTCTAGCCTGTAGGGCCATCGCTGAGGTATAACAAATGAATGTCGTCTCTAAAATTTTGGGAAACTCTAGGGGAAGGAAAGGTACAGTAACTCCTGTGGAAGGGGAAACTGCTTTAATGCAGGGCTGTGGCTTTCTGATGCTGCCTTTGTGTGACTTTTAAAAAGGTATCCCCCTCTGGGAAGGGCAGAATTTTGGAGAGCAGAGTACAAGCTAGGTTTCAGCCCTTACTCATCCCCTCACCCAGGCACCACCTGAGTGGCCTGTGCTTTAATGAAGACCTGTGAAGAGAGTCCTTCATAGTAACTGCAGAAAGTACTTGCCCTAGACTCTTCCGTCCTAAGTGGAATGTGCACGCCTGCATGTTCCTCTGTTTTATCTTGAGCCTAGTACAAAGCCCAGCTCCGTAAATATTTGATCTATAGCTGCAACTGATTAGCTGACAAACAGATGAGCCTCTAAGGTTAGAAGAATTGTTACTTGGCTATATCTTCTGAATACACTGAAAAAGTGGCGATGCTTCAGTTGTGATAAGGTATTTGGAGTCTGTCTGTAGGTTATAACCTTACAGGGTTGCTCATTGGCTGTCATGATAAAATGTCCCTCACTGACATGTGTGACTTGCTACCCAACAGCATCCTTTTTCAAAAGAGGCTATATTAAATGCTTCAGCCTGTTCTTAATCACTGTACAGCCAAATCACTACAGAGACACATGAAAAGTTTGAAGAGACAGCAGAGTGAAGAAACCCAGAGGGTAAGTGAGAAACAAAGAAAGGCAAAGAGGGGAAAATCTTCTGTTAAGATAGCAAGTTGGAGGCAACTGGCTCAGTAATAACCTCAGTAATAACTTTTCTCCGTCTCATGTTCTTTTCCTTTCTATCCATAGGGGAATATCTTTTCTAAGCTTGCTCCTTCTATCTTGAATAAAGATATTCTCTGCTAGCTCAGTACCTGGGTCATCAGAGCAGACACTTGTCTGATGAAACAGGGCTCTCCTGCTTGGATAGATTACATTAACTACAAACATATGCTACCTGTGAAGCATAGGCTTCCTATGTATAGCCTAGAGCATCTTTCTTTTGAACATTTTTACTTTGCATTCAACCTGGGTTCTGATTGTGTGTCAAAATGTTCCTCGTAATTACCTTGTTGCAGAAACTAGAAAAAGCATTCTTAATTTAGCACCATATGTGTCTTTTCTCTTGTTTCTTGTTTTCTGTTATTCTCAATGTTTTGACTCCATGGGTGAATCAAATGCACAGGAAATTTCATGCCCAGTTTCCTCCTCATTCACAGCTGGATCAGAAACTATTCATTTTGTTATGGAGACAGATAGGAAATGCTGGAAACATTTTCAGTTTCTTTCATGATTTACCTTTGTTTCTAAGAAATTTTTAACCATTGACTTCTAAATTTGTGGTTCTTCTAGCAGTTATTTTTGTCCATGTGGAAACTGGAGAGGAGTTGAAATTTAGTAAATTTCATCATGTGAAATTATTTTTCATAAGGGCCTGAATTGGAATTTTTCAGAATTTAAAGTTGTTGGTGGTGGTGGGAGCAGGGGGATGGTAAGGCAAAGAAGGCCAAAGTAACTTTAAAAAGATTAGGGTATAGTTGCTTTACAATGCTGTGTTAGTTTCTGAGGTACAACAAAGTGAATCAGCTATATGTATACCTACATATATCCCCTCTTTCTTGGACCTCCCCACAATTCCACCCATCTCAGTTACCACAGAGTACCTAGGAAACTTTTAAAACTGCTTTAGACTGTGGAGGAGCTTCATGAAAATAGCATTTATTTAGCTTAATCTAGGAGCAGATGGTATGTACTGCAAAAAAGAGGCATGTAGAGAGCTGGTTTATTTTTCTTAGCCAAATATTTTCTCCTTCTTGAATATGACCTCAGAAGTAGAAGAGTTACAAATTAATGGCTTAATCTATCATCATCGTCATTTTTTGCTGTGAAGGCTTTAGAGAGGTGATGCTGAGGGTTCTCCGGTGAAAAGAAATTGTACCCAGAAACACTTAAAGGGTTGAGTGGCACTTAGCTTGGGAACCATATTTACTAGACCAATGAAGGAAGGTTTAAATCCCATTTGGATAATCAGCAATTTCTCTTCACAGTAGAGAGAATTCTAGCAAATTGTATTTAGGCAAAGAAATAAAAATGGCTTGGGGTGAGGCTATTAAGTTTCAAGCTATAACGTTTGAGATTTAATAGTGACTCTTGGCTCTTTCCTATAGGAAAGTTCCATGCTAACTAGCTTACATCAGCATGGATGCTCTTGCTCTCATTAGCTTTAGGGCTGTCAAGATTGTGACTTTTAGAATTTCACCCTTCACCCTGGTGTGAAAGGCCATATACTTATGGTTACAGAGAATGTAGAAAAGCATTTATTTTCCAGAAAGTTTAGGTGACTGGAATGTTAGACTTAGTATTTTTATTATGAACTTTGTCTATTCTTCTGTATGTGTAACTAGATGCAGAAAATAAATAGAAGTTTGGAAGAACTTACCTCTCTTTAGAAAAAGAAAATTAGAAACTGAAAATAAATTAAGAGAAAGAACAAAGTGATAACTGGATTTTAAGCATTTCTTTCATGATTTTTAATTGAAACAATGACAAGAATCAATTTTGTTCTCATACATTAAAAAGTCACCTACATTTACAGGAAGTTGGTTTAAAAATATATAAAAATATTATTTTCCTTTGCTATGAGGACTGTCAGTGTAGGATGAGCAGTAAGTATCAGGAAATAGATATCGTTAAGATATTTCTGAGGTTTGGCCTGAGCTCATGTGCACGGTATAAAGATATTAACAAAATTTTGTTCTTCTTTTGATGCCTTCTTCAGTTAGAATTTGTAATTATGTTCTCTACAAGCTTCAGATCAATAATTATGTTTGTATAATTTTTTCCTGTGAAGCAAGAAGCATGAATTATTATTAAAAATACATCTAAGATGGCAATCATAAGCTCTCGACAATAGCATAATAGAATATACGGATCCAGGATGCTGGGAGCAGGATAGGAAGAAGAATATGTGTGAGAACATGTCTGGGTGCTGAGCTTTATATAAAATGAATACAGCAATAACAAATATTATTTTGGTGGTATGTGCTTCAGTAACTGCAGGGCTGAAAAGCAGTGTGAAACATTGCCTAATGACAAAAACTTCATTAGGAGGTGAGCTTTGTTGATTACAACTTAAATGGTGTCCCATTCTGCAAACTAAAATTAGGGACCTGGGCCAAGACTCACAACAATTCTCTTTGAACTTGTTCTCACTCTGCTAGGCCATCTTGCTTTCTATGCTGAAAATGTTCCTGAGGGCAGTTAGTGGCAGTGTGACATGGAGAGGAAAGTGGAGGGGAGATTTAAAAGCTTTGCTTCTAGTTTCACATCTGGTAAAGCGGGCATATAAACCTTCTTTGGGTTTCAGTTTCCTCGTGAGTAAAGTGATGTGTCCTTCCAGCCATAAAATTCTTTGATGATTGTCTGTAGTTCCTCAAGTTCTTGTGGTAAAGGATGGGGGCACAGTTAAGACCTCATGGAAACTTTGCCTTGAGTGTCTAGTCTTGTGAACATGTACCCAATCTGTTACCTTCTTTATCTGTGATATTGTTAGTGTTGGTGAAGATTCTAACTGTAAGTTTAAACACTGAAGAAAACACAGAGTGATTTTAGTAATTCAGGAATGTAATGAAATTGAATGTAAATTATACAAATTTAAAAGATGCCAGAGGAAACTTATGGTGAAATAGGTTCATAGACTTAATATTATTTCCAGATTGCCAAACTGTAGTTTTTTTTTTTTTTCGCCAAACTGCTTTCAGATTTCAGACTGAAACCCAAACCACAGATTTTATTCAGTGCTACCACGAGGTGGCACTAATAATACATTCACTATATAAAACTTCACTTCTTTCAACACAGGTGAGCTTTTTCCTGTTGCTGAATTTGCTCAGGGACCTCAGTAAGGGAATCCTAATTGTAGGACCTCCTGGCTGTACCACAAGTAAATGATTTAATACTGAAATAGCCAACGTTCTTAGAGCAAATAACTTTTATTGAGTCTTCCTAGAGAATATGACAATGATTTATTGAGCTAACTTTTCCTATAACTAAGAATGACAGTGTAACTTTAAGTCAAGACTGGTGTGTGAACAGTTTGCCTTTTTGTGTACTTTCAGATAAAAGATGAGTATTGTGAAAATCCTTTCTTTGCCTATAGTATCTCCACAGAAGAAGAGACTCTCTCAGATGAAGGTTTTCTTAGTATGAAAATGAAGTATTAGTTGCTCAGTCATGTCTGACTCTTTGTAATCTCATGGACTGTAGCCTGCCCGGCTCCTCTGTCCATGGAATTCTTCAGGCAAGAATACCGGAGTGGGTCACTATCCCTTTCTCCAGGGGCTCTTCCCGACCAAGGGATTGAACCTGGGTCTCCTGCATTGCAGGCAGATTCTTTACCATCTGAGCCACCTATAGCTGAGCTTTAATTTTACTTGGTTTAAAGTCTTTTAAAATATGATAGCTTGCATAATATTTGAAATATTTCCCATATTTTCCCCTTTTCTCCTTACTCGGACTACTGAAGCTGTACAAGAAATTGTCATGTGCTGTTAATGTCTTTGGATTTTGTGTTTCAAAATCCTTAATATTTTTTGGAAGAGAACTTATGGGAGTAGAACAAGTACTTCACCAGAAATTGGAAAGAGAACAAGGCTATAACGTACCCCAAACTAGAGAGAACTTTCCTTAAGATAGGAAGAGGTCTATGGAACCCAGGAAAAAAGATGAGCTGGGGCCTGCTGGCTGCCAGTGTCATTAGAGTGGCTCAAGACTTTAAGAAGTGGCTTCCTGTTGCATTTAGGCTGATGAGAATCCTATAGCATTACATACAATTTTTCTCTTGAAATTGTGGAATGGAGATAGCCGAGAGCCATAAAAACTGAAGGAGTTATGTCCTCAGAGATAATGGCTGTTACAGTGGCAACCCACTTGTGTGGACTGGACCGCTCCATGTTAACCATCGTGTATACTCAACCCTCAGTGCCTTGGGAATTCACTTTAGAAAATGGTAAAAGTAACTTTAAGAGTTTTCTGGTAGTCTGTAGTGTGGGGACTTGGAATAAAATATTGTAGAAGATAAAAATATTTTATACATCTGAATATGTGGACTGCTTTTCATTCTTTGTCTGTTGGGAAGGATTTTTTTTTGTGTATCCATCAGGAGTACCCATATCCTAGAATTCTCCTGATCTTTCCCAGTCTGTCTCAACACAACCTACTTCAATGCCTTTGCTCACTGGGTTTGGAAGTGATCTCTTTGGAGCTTTTGTAGCATGTAAATTCCCTCTTTAGACACTTTCCTATCCTACTTTCAAATAAATATTTTGCCAAACAAACCAGAGAGTGAGCACAGAAGTATAGCTTTATTAGTAGTAGTTTGAAATAAAGAAGCAGATTCACACAGAGCTCCACTAGATCAAAATCTCATGCATTTAAAGATTCTTCAATAGATTGTTGGGACTTGGGAGATTTTACTTTTTCTCTATTCTCCTTGATGTTGTAACAAATATAAAGGCCACTGAAATTAAGGTTAGAGCATGATATCATATTGTCCTGATGTCATGCTCTGCCTTCTCATACTGTTCATGTTCATGGGGTTCCCATGGCAAAAATACTGGAGTAGTTTTCCATTCCCTTCTCCAGTGGACCATGTTTTGTCAGCACTCTCCACTATGACCCGTCTGTCTTGGGTGTCCCTGAATGGCATGGCTCATAGCTTCACTGAGTTACACAAGCCTGTTTGCCATGACAATGATACCGAGACAGTGTATTAAAAAGAAGAAACATCATTTTGTTGACAGAGGTTCATATAGTCAAAGCTATGGTTTTTCCAGTAGTCTGGGTGTGAGAGTTGGACCATAAAAAAGGCTGAGGGCTGAAGAATTGATGTTTTGAACTGTGGTGCTGGAGAAGACTCCTGAGAGTCTCTTGGGCTGCAAGGAGATCAAACCAGTCAATCCTAAAGGAAATCATCCCTAACTATTCACTGGAAGGGCTGACACTGAAGCTGAAGCTCCAATGCTTTGGCCACCTGATGCAAAGATCTGACTCATTGGAAAAGACCCTGATGCTGGGAAAGATTGAAGGCAAAAGGAGAAGAGGGTGGCAGAGGATGAGGTGATGAAATAGCATCATCAACTCAGTGGACATGAATTTGAGCAAACTCCGGGAGATAGTGAAGGATAGGAAAGTGTGGGGTGTTGCAGTCTATGGGGCTGCAGAGAATCGCACACGACTTTGCGACTGAAAAACAACAGCTTGCTCTGCTGTCATTGAGACGTTATCATTGCACAGGGATATGTATGATATCTGAAGGGCATGTGATTTCCTTTTTAAAAAATCTTTGTCAGTTTTGTAAAATGATACAGGGTTGAAAAAATTGTAATACAGAAAAGTGCAAGAAATGTAAAAATCTACTGATACCATAAAGGAAGTAACTACTGTTACAAATTTATGAATCCTCCCAAATATCTCTCTATTTATATGTTAATGTAGGTAATACATTTACATAAATAAGACCCTATCATACAAGTATGAGGTACTATATTTTCCCCCACTCATCAATGTATGGCTGTTTATACCAATAAATATGAATTTATCCATAATTTCTAATGGCTGCATAGTATTCCATCATATGTATTTACTCTGATTAAACTATGCCTTTTTCATGAGCCTCACACTAACTCAATTATATTGGTGGATCCCAAGAGTTAGCCAATAAAGTCTTACTTTATGTACACATATATAGGCAACCTCAGAAAGAGTATGAGTATATAAAGTTTTAGGGATATAGGTGAAATATTCAAGTCTGTTTTAAAAATATTGATGTAATCACACATAAATTTGAAATAATTTAAAATGTTCTTTTTCCTAATTTTATAAAACTATTTTATTCAACTCCTCTTGCAACTTTGATATCAGTGTCATTACTATTTCTGGAGGCCTGTTTTGAGTCATTGATCATAGCTCTATGCATCTTATGATACTTTTTTAAGATCAAAGTTGTTTAATTTACAACACTTTTTAAATCAACATATAGAACAGTTGCTGGATATTTTATTCCAAGCTAAAGGACTCATTCACTCTTTGTGATCTCTATATGTAACCACACATATTACTTAAAAATTTTAAGAAGTTTAAAATTTGAAATATATAGCACACATATTGAATTGAGTAGAAATGTATTGTATTAAAAGTAATGATAATATTACTAATGGTGATCAAGCAGATATTATATTTTTCTATAGAAGATAGAGGCTACATGGAGCAATATTTTTTTTAGAAACATAGTACCTTTCAGTGTTTAATGAATGCTAAAAACCTAAGAAATTGATTTGTTTTCCCCAATTTTTTATTACAAAAATGTCAAAGATGCAGAAAAGTACAGTGAATACCTGTAAAACCCCCAACAATTGTAGCATTTTCTGTACACTTTTTTCTTCCCTCCCTTTCTCCTATCTGTCCTCCTTCCCTATCTCCCTCATTTCCTTTCTTCTCCTGTAGGGGAGGTAGAAACTTTTTCCCACCCTTCTAGATTTTTGTGACTGATCTAAGGATTTAAACTGATATAAAACAGGTTAGCAGGAGAAAAATAATACAGATTTTATTTAATAAAATTTTATGTATGTACATGGGAATCCTCAGGAAAATGGAGATCAAATAAACGGTTAGTCCTAAGTGCTTATTTATTAGCTTGAAAAAAGAGTGGCAATATTGGAATATTAACTGAAATATATGGGAGACTAAGGAAAATAAGAATTATTTTAACAAAGTCTGTTTGTATACATTTCTCCTAGTCTCAATTCCCTGTCTCTAATGATAAGAATGTTTCTTTCACCCTGGTGTGAGGAGGGTGTCCTTTGCATGAGAGTTTCATCTGTTGCTTTCAGGAATAAAAGGGAGATCAGATGCCCTTTTGCATCTGCTGTTTTCAGGTGCCTTTAGCTTAAAACAATCAGTATGGCAAAGCCACATATTTTGGGGTAGCATGTCCCAAACTCCTTTACTTCATTCCTTCTGTCTTTCCTCTCTTTCTCTTTCTTTCCCTCTGTCTGCCTCTTTCTCTTCACACACACACAAACAGACATAAATGGAAAATTTTTTTCCTATACCACAAGAAAGTAACATGTGGACATCATGATACCACATCCCTGCATACTTTAGCATATATCTCCTGAAAATAAGGGCAATTGCTTACATAACCAAATATCATCATCACACCTAATTAACAATAAGTCAATGATATAATATGCTGACTATATTGAAAATTTCCTTAATAGTCTCAAATTTTACTTTATAAAATATCTCCTACCCCAAATTTTGTCTCCAGTCTCTTATAGTCTTCTATAGTGATTCTAAAAGTGTAGTCTGTGGACTCTTGAAGATTCTCGGAGAGCTTTTAGGAGGTCTGTGAGGCTAAAGTTATTTTTATTATTATACTCAGATGTAATTTTGATTTTTCATTCTGTTGAAAATTTCAGTGATGGTGGTACATGAATAGTGGTGGGTGAAACTGCTGTACCATAGCACAAATCACACTTTTCTAGTAGGTTTTTAAAAAATTCTACCTATAATTGAGATCAAGTGGTGTTTGTCTTTCTCTGTCTGACCTTTTTCACTTAGCATAATGCCCACAAGATCCGTCCATGTTGTCGAAAATGACAGTATTTCCTTCTTTTCAATGGTTGAGTAATATTCCATTGTGTCTATATACCACATTTTCCTTATCCATTTATCTGTTGATGGACACTTAGATTGATTCTATGTCTTGGCTATTATAAATAATACTGCAGTGAGCATGAGGGCACAGATATCTTTTTCAGTTAGTATTTTGTTTTCTTCTGATAAATACCCAACATTGGAATTGCTGGATCAGAGGGCAGTTCTATTTTTTAAGTTTTTGAGTGACCGCCATACTGTTTTCAAAGTGGTTACACCAATTTCCCACCAACAGTGTACAAGGGTTCCATTTTCTCTACATCCTCATCAACACTTGTTATTTCCTGTCTTTTTGATAATAGCCATTCTAACAGTGGTGAGATGATATCTCATTGTGGTTTTGATTTACATTTCCCTGAGGATTAGTGATGTTAAGTGTCTTTTCCTTTGTCTATTGGCCATCTGTATGTCATCTTTGGAAAAATGTCTATTCAGATCCTTTGCCCATTTTTAACTAGATTTTTTCTTTTTCTTGTTTTTTTTTTTTTTTGCTATGGAGTTGTATGAATTTTTATATATTTTGGATATTAAATCCTTGTCATATAATTTGCAAATATTTTCTCCCATTCAGTAGTCTGCATTTTAATTTTGTTGATAGTTTCTTTTGCTGTGCAGTAGCTTTTTAGTTTGATGTAGTCTCATTTGTTTATATTTGCTTTTGATGTCAAATCCAAAAAATCATTCATCAAGGTGTTAAAGAACTTATCATCTATATTTTCTTCTGTGAGTTTTATGGTTTCAGGTTTTATATTCAAGTCTTTAATTCATTTCGAGTTGATTTTTATTTATGGTAAAAGATAAGGGTCCAGTTTAATTATTTTGCACATGGCTGTCCAGTGCTCCCAATATTGTTTATTGAAAAGACTATCAGACTTTATTTTCTTGGGCTCCAACATCACTGCAGATGCTAATTGCAGCCATGAAATTAACAGATGCTTGCACCTTGGAAGAAAAGCTATGACAAACCTAGACAGAATATTAAAAAGCATAGACATTACTTTGCCAACAAAGGTCCATCTAGTCAAAGCTATGGTTTTTCCAGTAGTCATGTACAGATGTGAGAGTTGGACTATAAA
This sequence comes from Dama dama, assembly GCF_033118175.1. Classification (NCBI taxonomy): domain Eukaryota; kingdom Metazoa; phylum Chordata; class Mammalia; order Artiodactyla; family Cervidae; genus Dama; species Dama dama. The sequence goes on along the minus strand of NC_083692.1, from coordinate 63,432,450 downwards.
GAAAGCTGAGTGTTGATAATTGATGCTTTTGAACTGTGGTTTGGAGAAGACTCTTGAGAGTACCTTGGACAGCAAGGAGATCCAACCAGTCAATCCTAAAGGAAATCAACCCTGAATGTTCATCAGAAGGACTGATGCTGAAGCTGAATCTCCAATACTGTGGCCACCTGATGCAAAGGTCTAAGTCCTTAGAAAAGACCTGATGCTGGGAAAGATTGAAGGTAGGAGGAGGAGAAGGGGATGACAGAGGACAAGATGGTTGGATGGCATCATTGACTCAATGGACATGAGTTTGAGCAAACTCCAGAAGTTGGTGATGGACAGGGAAGCCTGGTATGTTGCAGTCCATGGGGTTGCAGAGAGGCAGACATGACTGAGTGACTGAACTGAACTGAAGTGATCCTTTCCCAATTGTATGTTCTTGGCTCTTTTGTTGTAAAGTAATTGGCCATATATGCATGGATTTATTTCTGGGATCTCTATTTTGTTTTCTTGATCTGCATGTCTGTTTTTATACCAATACCACACTGTTTTTATTACTATAGATTTGCAGTATAGTTTGAAATCAGGAAGTGAGCCATTGTTTTCAAAATGACCAGTGCATGTTACAATACCAAATTTAAAGTGCAAGGTGGGCAAATAAATTAATGTAACAAAAGTTTATTGATGTGATTTCAGATTCCTTACTGCAATTAATCTTTAAGAAACTTGCACTTTTTGAGTTTGAGGTAGTATCAAAAAATATCTATAATTATCTGAAAAAATTATTAGCATATTTATTCCTTTTCTAACTGTGTATCTATGTGAGACTGGATTTTATTAATAAAGTTTAACTATAAGAACATTTTATATCAAACTGAATACAGAAGCAATTATGAGAGTCTAGCTTCTTTTATTAAGCCAGATATTAAAAGGATTTTATAAAAGGTAAAACAATGCCACTGCTTTCTTTGTATTTTTTGATTTTGGAAAACTGAGTTTTTTAAATAAAAAATATGGTACTAATTTGGACCTGTATGAGTTATTATTATAAAATGACCCAATAAGCATGTAACTTAAAATATTTGTTTTGATTTTTAAATTACATATTATTAGATATAATCTGTGTAAACAAAAACTCTTTGGGGTTCTTAATAATTAGTAAAGTGCAAAAGGGCCTCAAGATCTAACAGCTTGAGAACAGCTGAGATTGAGAGAGATGAGAATTAGGTGGATAGTCAGGAAAGGACTGTCTGCAGAAATGACATTTGAGTTGAGAACTGAGTAATGAGAAGAAAACATCCAAGTGAAAATTAGGAGAAGAACTTTCCAGGAAAAGAGTGATGATGAGGAGCAGCCAATGAAAGAGTTCCAAGACAGGGAAGAATTTTGGGTGTTTACAAGGAGAAACAAGCTAGTATGAGATCAGGTCTGAGAAATGTGTTGGGATCAGATTGTTAGGGTCTCATAGGTTGTGGTAAGGAGACTCAATATTATTCTATATATAATGAAATTCCACTAGGGAGTTATAAATAGGGTAGTGACATCATCCACGTTTTTCCTTTAAAAGAAGAATAGACTGTATGTGCTGAGAGTCGAGGAAAGAATTAAGTTAGAAGACAGTTGCAGCAGCCTAGGAGGGAGAGAAACAGGGCATGCACTGTGTTTTAGCAATGAAAATAGTAAGAGATGTCTTAGTCCATTTACATTGCTGTAAATAGAATACCATTGACTGGGTGGCTTATAAACAACAACAAATTATCTTTCCTAGTTTTGGAGGCTGGAAAGTCCAAGATCACAGTGTAAGCAGATTTGGTGTCTGGTGTCACCTGCTTCTCAATTCATACATGGCTGTCTTCTTTCTGTGTCTTTACATCATGAAAAGGATGAGGGAGTTGTCCGGAGTCTCTTTTATAAAAGTGCTAAGCCCATTTATGAGGATTCTGTCTTCATAATCTAATCACCTTCCAAAGGACCCATCTCCAAATACAATCACATTGGGGATATAACCCAACATGTGAATTTTGAAGGGACATAAACATTCAGTCTATAGGAAGTGAAAAGATTTAGATTATGCTTTTTCGAAGGTAAAAATGACTGAAAAATTAGATGTGGAGTGCAGGGTAAAGTAATGAACTGGAGTTGGTCAGAGCAACTGGGTAAGTGACAGAGATGTTTACTGAAACCAGGAAGACTGGGAGAGGTACAATTTTAGTGAGTTCTGTTTTATACTAGTTAAGCAGAGACATTACTTTGCCAACAAAGGTCCATCTAGTCAAGGCTTTGGTTTTTCCAGTGGTCATGTATGGATGTGAGAGTTGGACTATAAAGAAAGCTGAGAGCCAAAGAATTGATGCTTTTGAACTGTGGTGTTGGAGAAGACTCTTGAGAGTCCCTTGGACTGCAAGGAGACCCAACCAGTCAATCCTAAAGGAAATTGACCCTGAATATTCATCGGAAGGACTGATGCTGAAGCTGAATCTCCAATACTGTGGCCACCTGATGCGGAGAGATGACTCATTTGAAAAGACCCTGATGCTGGGAAAGATTGAAAGTGGGAGAGGCAGGGGATGACAGAGGATGAGATGTTTGGATGGCATCACCGACTTGATGGACATGGGTTTGGGTGAACTCTGGGAGTTGGTGATGGACAGGGAGGCCTGGTGTGCTGCGGTTCATGGGGTCACAAAGAGTCGGACATGACTGAGTGACTGAACTGAACTGAAGTATAAATTTTATGACATAAATATTGTCATTTTTTTACATTAAAAAATGAGGATGTGGTGGTTCAGAGAGGTCATGAAACTCATCAGAAGTCACTGGTGTGTAAGTGGTGGAGGCAAGATTTGATCCCAGACAATTCAGTTCCAGAGCCTACTGTCTCAGCCACTAAGATGAGAAAAGACACTTGGAGTTTTGGGAAGGTGAGCCACTAGAGTGATCTTTTAAAATATAAATCAGATTGGATCTGCTCTCCCATCTTGTTACTCATTTCCATGATTTTCCAGAAGAAAATCCAGACCTCTGCCTGTTTTTCAACCACTTATTATACCATTCAGCCTCTTGTGAAAATCCAACATGCTGGCTTCCCTTCTCTTGCTGGAACATGCCAAGTCTCTTCCTATGGTAGGACCTTGGTACATTCTGTTTGCTCTGCCTGAAATTCTCTTTCCCCAGCAGTTTGCCTGAATGGCTGATTCCCACACTTCAGGTCTCAGGTCAAAGTCAGATTTTTAGAGGGAGCTTTGCTGGTCACTTTTTTTCTCAAGGAATCTCTTCCAGGCCCATGTTACATGAGCACATTATTTATTTCCTCATAGACCTTTCATAGGATGAAATTATCTTGTTTACCTACTTCTTTACTTTTATACTGAATGATTTTTACCACTATGAGGTAAGATCCATGAGGGCAGATCCACTGTTCTTTTTTCATCACTACTCCTTAGACTTAAAGTGCCTGGGACAGAAATTGCATTTGACAGACAATTGAGCACTGAATGTACAAATGACATAGTTTACAATCAGTGAGTAGATAAATCAGAGATATTTATGAGACACTAAAGAAATAGAGGCAGCGATTAACTGTACTTATTTATTAACCTTGAACAGAACCAATCCTGTTGGAGTGAGGGGTTACTTAAGTCTTCCAGTACAATATTTTCTTTGTTACACAAACTGCTTGAAATTCTTTATTTTGATTTATTACACTTGCTGAATTACCACAATAAAAGATAGATTAATATCAGCATTAACAACCATTTGTTCTCTTTTTTCTTAGTTGCTCTTAGAAGGCAAATATCCCTGAGAAAGTAAACACAGACCAAACTACTAATCATATTTTAGGGGGAATCAGTTCAAATAGCTTCTCTTCTAATAATACGAACCCTCAGTAGAATAGAGGAAACAAGACTTAACTTGGTTCAGACGATAAAGAATCCACCTGCAATGTGGGAGACCTGGGTTCGATCCCTGGTTTGGGAAGATCCCCCAGAGGAGGGCATGGCAACCCACTCCAGTATTCTTGCTTGGAGAATCCCATGGACAGAGGAGCCTGGTGGGTTACAGTCCATGGAGTCTCAAAGAGTTGGACACGACTGAGTGACCAAGCACAGCACAGCACAGTCACTGAACCTCCAGATGATGGCTCAGGCATTGGGGGGCTGGAGTGAAGAAAGAAGGGAAGTGAGTGAAGGGCAAAGACAAGGACATGAAAGATGCCCCTCAAAGGCAAAAGCTTCTCTTTTCTCAGTTTTCTCCAGGGCTGAACTTGATAGTTGAATGATGTTTCAACTCATTTGGATTTGCTATTACTTAGTTTATGAAAAGTCAAAGCCAGTTATTTAAACCATCCCGCATAAATTCAGCCGTAAAGACACTTTCAGAGATTTAACTGATGCAGTCTTTGTAGAAGAATCTTATGAATTATTGAAATGGTGAAACAAGAAGCAAGCAGTTACCTAATTTGCCCTTGATGATGAATGGCAGGGATTTAGAGATTAATCTCTTTCTCTAAGATATTTTCTGTTAAATGAATATGTAGACACTATCATTTGAGATGGACTAGAGTAGAAAATATCTTTCCAAAATTTATTAGCTATCCAGCTGTGAATGTAATAAACAGCTTTTTGCAAATTAATGTTTGTTTTCATTCATATGGTTTTAGCAGTTGTTTTCTATTCTGAGGGATAGAAGTGAAGGTGTTGATGGGAATAAATTACCTCTGTGGTCCATAGTTTATGTAGAGAATATTTTTATGAAGTGGTAACAAATCATGACTTTTTTGGGGAAAGCTTTTGCTTATGATAACATTACTTCTGATATTTTTATGACTACCTAGCAGGAGAAAACTTTATACCTTAAATTCAGAGCAGTGATTTTTTTGTGTGTGTGTGTTTAAAGTTCTTTGTGAATTTAACATGCAGCGACATGAGGCAATGCATTTTATTTAGTTTTGATTAAAGGTGTGTTTTTTTCAGTTTAAGAATTAAAAAAATCTTGACTTAATAGAATTATTTAAAAATATCTCAATAATTTTAAAGATTATAATAATAATCTTAAGATTTTAAGGTATTGTCCCAAATTCTGTCTTACTACTGGAGTCTAAATCCAGAACCCTCTTCTTATTCTCTTAAATCTTGCATTTCCAGAGCAAGAACAGATAATATATGTTCTATAAATATGTTATAGATAGATGTGGCTAAATGAAGACTGTCTAGTGATACAGTACAATTGTCTTGGTAATATACACTTAAACAGAATTATCATAGAGAAGTCAAAATCAATCCCTTATGTCCTATTCATTAGCTTTCTCTCCGATGAGTCTGGAAGATTTTACTTATTAGTGTAATGTCCAAAAACTAAACAACACAAAGTGCCCATGAAGAAGTAGAAAGTAATGGTTAAGTCTTATTAATAACAATGAACCATATGTTCCTAAAGAAGTTGTTATGATTTAATCACCAGTGTTTGAAATTTCAAGTTTTTATTGAAATATAATTCACACATAACATTGTATAAATTTAAGATATATAATATGTTGATTTGATATACTTACATATTGCACAATAATTATCACCATAGTGTTAGTTAGCACCTCCATCATATCACATAATTATCATTTCTTTTATGTGGTGAGAACATTTAAGATCTACTCTCTCAGCAAATTTCAAGCATATAATACAGTATTCGTTATTGTGGTTCAGTTGCTCAGTCATGTCTGACTCTTTGTTACTCCCTTGACTGAGGCACACCAGGCTTCCCTGTCCTTCACCGTCTCCTGGAGCTTGCTCAAACTCATGTTCATTGAGTCAGTGCTGCCATCCAACCATCTCATCCTCTGTCGTCCCCTTCTCCTCCTGCCTTCAATCTTTCCCAACATCAGGGTCTTTTCTAATGCTTTGGCTCTTCGCACCAAGAAGCCAAAGTATTGGAGCTTCAGCTTCAGTCTCAGTCCTTCCAATGAATATTCAGGACTGATTTCCTTTAGGATTGACTGGTTTGATCTCCTTGCAGTACAAGAGACTCTCAGGAGTCTTCTCCAACACCACAGTTTCAAAGCATCAATTCTTGGATGCTCAGCCTTCATTATGGTCCAACTCTCACTGGTAAATAGTCATGTATGGATACAGTATTATTAAATACAATTATGATGCTATACATTTGATCCCCAGAAGTTATTTATCTTATAAATGAAAGTTTGTACTCTTCCCATTTTCATCTCCCCATTTTTCCTCATTCCTGAGTCTCTGGTAACTACCATTCTACTGTTTCTATAAGTTTGATTTTTTCTTATATTGCACACACAGATAAGTGATATCATGCAGCATTTATCTATATTTGTCTGACTTATTGCACTTAGCATAATGCACTCACGGTCCATACATGTTGCCACAAATGGCAGGATTTCCTTCTTTCTCATGACTGAGAGGTTGGAATTTTCATTCCTAGATAATAACCAGTGTAAAGGCAGCTCCCGTTCTATAAGTAGCAAGGTTTGATGTATCAACAGTTTATCACTGCCATACTCCTTACATGTATATTCCTACTGTGCAGTCATATACCTGACACCATGTTTCTCCAGCTACTTTTTGATTCTTGAATGAGGAAGTGTGAAATAGAAGGACTGCTTCTAAATATAAAAGAGGTATCATGATTTTCTTTCTTTTTCTTTTTTTAATTTTGTTTCTATTATGAGCAAATGAGCCAATGTGTTGAAAACTGTGGCAGTAAATCAGGACCTATGAGCTATGAGCTTAGATCCTAGTCTCTCTTGCAAGCCAGAGGGGACTTGGAAATACTTCATATTATGCTTTTATAGTATTACTGACAGTGACAGACTCAGTCTATATGCTAAGCCAGTCCCCTCCTCTCTCTTATTTTCTCTTTCTCATGGTTGACATCTAGAGATGTTTCTAAAGTCTGAGACAGAGATATTGCAGTATTATTACTGAAGGTTGGTTGAACAGTAATAAATCATTGAGTCCTTCAAGCCAAATACTCTCCTTGGACTGTATTCTATACAAGGGCCATGGCTAATATTTCTTACTGCTTTGTAGTCCTTTGTGGTTTCTCTCTAGTTGCACTTCTAAAGGACTAAAGCATTTGGAGTCTTAGATCTTCAGAGACACATCAGGTACCTTAATATTTCCTTTGATTTGGAAGCAGAGAAATTTTAAAGTGGAAGTTATTGAACAAGAGAAGTATTGGACAGATAGGTGTCATCTTAGAGATAATAACGAACTTTGATCTCCAGAATAATATACAAAGTGTGATAATAGAGCTTTCATTGAGTTCAGAGCATTGCCTTGTTAAAAGTAGCTTTATTGCATATTTTTTGCTTTTCTTAAAGAATAAAAAATGCCTTATGTAACTAAAAAATACAAGACTGAAATACACAAGGCTGAACAGATTCAGCATGGCTTAATGTGAGTTATGAGAAAGTATTCTACATTTTGGCATAATATGAACCTGCATATAATTCTTTTCTTCTGCATCTTTTTTTCCTGTGAGCAGGAAATCCTGTGATTTATAAATCTGTGAATTACAAATCTGGAGATTCTTTTTATGCTCTTAAATTTAACAACATTAAAGTGCTAATGTGATCTAATGATGGAGAAGCAGGTAAGAGAATGGGAAGAATTAAAGTACAGGCCTTTGAATGTATACTTTTATTTTCTTTCTTAGAGTACTCCTCACCCCAAGCTTATAAATTCTGATTATAAAGTTTGATAAATGCTCAATGAAAAGAATTTGGAAACTATAAAAACCATGAAGAAAAAAAATCACCCTTCAGATATAGCCACTCTTAGCTAACATTTTGAAGTGTTTTTTCAGCTTAAAAATTGCATATTTTAAAAAGATAATTTGTAAATTTTGTGGTAGTTTGAACACTCATCTCACACGCTAGCAAAGTAATGCTCAAAATTCTCCAAGTGAGGCTTCAACAGTTAGTGAACCAAGATGGATTTAGAAAAAGCAGAGGAGCCAGAGATCAAATTGCCAACATCCACTGGATCATAGAAAAAGCAAGAGAGTTCCAGAAAAATATCTATTTCTGCTTTATTGATTACACCAAAGCCTTTGACTGTGTGGATCACAACAAACTGTGGAAAATTCTTCAAGAGATGGGACTACCAGACCACCTTACCTGCCTCCTGAGAAACCTGTATGCAGGTCAGGAAACAACAGTTAAAACTGGACATGAAACAATGGACTGGTTCCAAATTGGGAAAGGAGTACGTCAAGACTTTATACTGTCACCCTGCTTATTTAACTTATTTGCAGAACACCTCATGTGAAATGCCAGGCTGGATGAAGCACAAGCAGGAATCAAGATTTCCAGGAGAAATATCAATAACCTCAGATATGCAGATGACACCACTCTTATGGCAGAGAGCGAAGAGGAACTAAAGAGCCTCTTGATGAAAGTGAAAGAGGAGAGTGAAAAAGCTGGCTTACAACTCCACATTCAAAAAACTAATATCATGGCATCCAGTCCCATTACTTCATGGCAAATAGATGGGAAAACAATGGAAACTGAGAGATTTTATTTTCTTGGACTCCAAAATCACTGCAGATGGTGACTGCAGCCATGAAATTAAAAGACGCTCCTTGGAAAAGTAAAGCTACGACAACCTACACAGCATATTAAAAAATCAGAGACATTACTTTGCCAACAAAGGTCTGTCTAGTCAAAGCTATGGTTTTTTCAGTGGTCGTGTATGGATGTGAGCTGGAGCATAAAGAAAGCTGAGTGCCGACAAACTGATGCTTTTAAACTGTGGTGTTGGAGAAGACTCTTGAGAGTCCCTTGGACTGCAAGGAGATCGAACCAGTCCATCCTAAAGGAAAACAGTCCTGAATATTCATTTGGAAGGACTGATGCTGAAGCTGAAGTTCCAATACTTTGGCCACCTGATGCAAAGAACTGACTCACTGGAAAAGACCCTGATGCTGGGAAAGACTGAAGGCAGGAGGAGAAGCAGACAATAGAGGATGAGATGGTTGGATGGCATCACCGACTCGATGGAAATGAGTTTAAGCAAGGTCCGGGAGTTGGTGATGGACAGGGAAGCCTGGCGTGCTGCAGTTCACGGTGTCACAAAGAGTTGGACATGACTGAGCTACTGAACTGAAACTGTAAATACATCTTTAAAAATATTTTAAATAGTTTTCTTCATGTAAAACCCTTAAAAATAAATGAATGGTTCAGAGGTAATTAATATTGAGAAATTTGTAATATTTGCATCGTTATCAAAACTTTGGTTTTATTGGATAAAGATCAATTTTGCTCTTTGGTAAGTACTTAATGAAATTTTTATTATATTTTAGGGTATGGTTATATTTAAATGATTTAACATTTACCTCTTTAACTCACTATCCTTTTGCCCAAATATGCAACTTAATTACCTGAGTCAATTCATGTATTGTAAATGAGACTCTACAAGGCATATAGATAGATTTCTTTGAAGTTTTGATGCCAGGCTCTTTAATGTGCTTGGACATTTGTGGTTGTCTCCATTCTGAAGAGTCAAAACTCTGGAAGTCTTTGAAGGGATTTGGATATATTAAAGGTAGATGGATGTATCTCACATGGAATTGAATGCAGCCCCCACCGCCTGTCAAGTTTAGAGTTTGATCTTGTTGCTTTAACTCTCTCTCAATATGAAACTCAAAAGTTCCTATGTCTTTATTGGGTCAATTTAGAAAAATATCCTAGTGAGCTGAATAAATACTGATGAATTGTGTTAAGCAATTCTTTGTAAAATGGTTACATTTCATCAACTTGCTTAAAAGTAGTAAAAAAATACATATATGTAGTAAAATTGAATATATTAATAAATGATGTGTGTGCAAAGAAGTTCTTGAAAAACAACCAAAACCAAAACCGCCCCAAACAGAACAGAACACAAACCCTAACAAACCCAAACCTGGGAGTGAGCATCTGAAATTAAAGGGTAACTTGTTAGCATGTGACAGATGCTATATTGGGGCCTTGTATCATTTTGTTTTATCATTTAAGTGGACAGGACTGTAAATCATTGGTGAATTAACAACCCAAAGGGCACTGCTTATATTTTGCTTGTCTCTATTTACAATTAGTTTGGGTAAAACTGTATTGCCACTATTAGTTTATATCAGTAATTTCAATTTTTAAAGGAAGAGAGGAAGACTGAAGATCTTAATGTCATTTAATTTTCAGAATGCCATAGAAACCCTTGTGTCTTAACAAAAGACCCTATTCCAAAACTGAGAGCCAACTCATTCCAACAAACATTAACCAGGAATGTTGTTCAGTAATTCACTGGGTTTGGTGTCAATGACAATAGCTTGCCAAAGAGTTAAAATAATAAATTTAAAAAGTTACTTTGTAGAGGGTCTTAAGATACTAAAATAACCCTTTAAGAGCAATAATATTTATTGTGGACCATTTGAAAATATAGATCATAGGAAAAAATCCAACAATCTGACCTGTCATACCATCACTTAATGTAATCTTTTACACTTTACTTATATTTCCATATCCAATACTATTCATAAGTGAAGTCATAACATATAGACTGTTGTTGAACTCCCAGTATATCATCAGACAACTGTTCATACAGTAAGCTGACAGTATAGAGATGTTTAAGTAAACAAAAAGAAAGGCAGCATCATGGAAGCATTTATAAATCAGGCACTTAATTCACTTAGAGGAGAAAGTGATTTAGATTCATTCTTCATCTTCTAAGTCTCTTAGAAGTTAACTGTGAAAATGAACAAAGGAAGATGGAATGTTCTGGTTTTTAGGTGAGCTAGCTGGGGGGTTCTCCTTCTGCACTCTTTTGGTAATTTGTGATGCTTTATGCTACATGTGTACCTTGTAGAACATCTCTAGTCTAATCTGTTGGGATATAGTATTTCTGTAAAACAACTCAGATATCAAGAACTCTAATTGTCTCTTTTGGGCTTCTGACTAACCCATTTTTCCTGCTTTCAAGAATACAGTTGTATAATAAATGAATTTTAAAATCAAAGCATAGCCTGATAGCTTTCCCCTCTACTATCACCCACCTTGATATTTCTTGTTTCCTTAGCATGCCAAATTTCAATCTGCAGTATATAATAAAAAACTTACTGACTCTCCAAACTCCCTTTCTTTGTAAATTTGCTTAAGAGCTTTTGCTTTCTTAGAAATGTTTAAAAATAAGTGTTTGGGCGCAGTCATCTCCCCCCGTTACATGTCTCTATTTGTTTCCCATTTCATCCAGCTTAGGGTTTTGTTTTAGTGGAAGCTGCCTGGTCTGATTAAGAGCTTTAGTTAGCATTGAAAATTAGTACTGGCAGGGTTAATTGCATAGAGAATTGTTTCCATGGCTATAGACAATTTACAAGTTGATGTTACTTCTCTAATACTTTGCTATTTGAGATGAAATCATGTATGATTTTCCAAAGATGATGGTATGGTATTTCACTGGAGTTGAAAGTTTCATGTGAAATTTGGACTTTTGCAAGACAGACTGTAGTATAAAAGCAATAGTGAAAAGTATTAAAAACTACTATCTCCTATTAGAGAAGTGTGATTATTGTTGCAAATCACCAGAATGGAAGTAAATCTGAAGTTGATATTGTAATTTCATGCATTCTTGTTTTAGAGTATACTGAGTGACTTACTTTCAGTCAGAATACTTGTGCTGTCCTTGGAAAAGGTTAGGTAGAAAATATCCAGTGAGAGTCATAGTATTTTATAAAAAGGGGAGATAAATGACTATATGACCTCCTTTTTGGTGTGGTTGGAAGATGCTAAAATTCATGGAGTCATAGAATTTAGAAAAGTCCTGTGCCTGGGTGAGATGTTGCCCTGGATTAGGTAATCAAGGACTAGTTTGATGATATGTTCTAGTTATAAAGGGTGGAAGGCGTCTTTATGAAGTAGAGTAATTCCAAAGATAAAATAAGCTCTGTTTATAGTTTTTTTTATTGTGTTTGACTTGTCCATTTGCTCTTATTGAGAACCAGGATATAGACATTAGCTTCCTTGATTCTACTGAGGACCAAAGCTAATTTTAGAAGACAGAACTTTAAACATTGACAATGTTTATGAAGTCACTTCATGTTCTGAGTGCCTTTTACGCAACAGGTGCTAAGTTGGATGTGTGAATGAAATGATGTGTAGAAATAAGAGACTAGTAGGAGAAGATGAACGTGGAATTATTTTGTTTAGAAAGCAATGAATGTGATTTTTTTCCTCCTCTCTCTTTATTCTTTACATATACTTGGAAAAACAAATACCTGAAATATTTAGGCTTCAGTAAGCAAGGATTTACTCAGTAATCAAAGAATCTTTATCAAGCACATGCTATACGCAGTGTTGTTCTAGGTCCTAGGAATATAATAATAAACAATCCATGTTTATGCTCTTATGAAGCTTAATTCTATTTGGAGTACAGGAGAGAAAAGAAAGAGGAGAGAGAAGAGAAGGGATATCAAATAAACAAATACCTTCAGATTGTGATGAAGTGAGGTTGTAAACAATAAAGAAGTTACTTTATATGGGATAGTCAGATTAATTCTCTCCATAGGCTGATTTGAGCAGTGACCTGGATAAAGTGAAAAAACTGGCCAAATAGACCTCTGGGGAGAGCGTTCCAGAGTGGGGTGAAGAGGTAGATGTTGTAAAAGATTTGGCCCCCACGGTTCTCCAGCATCTGTTTGCTACATGCTGCCTTGAGCTTCCAGGACCTCTCCCAGTATATCCCCAAATTCTGTCTTCTTGGGGGAAGCTCCAATGTTTTACTGCTTCATTGCTTACCTCTTAACAAAATAGCTCTCATTTCTTGAGTGTGAATCAAGGTGCCAGACACTGATTATCTAATTTATTCCTTACAACAACCCTGCAAAACAAGCATTACTATCTCTGTTGTAAAGATGAGAAAACTGAGGACCCAAGAGATTACAGAGTTTTAATAGCATGTAATAGTGCCAGATTTCTGGGACTGAATGGAAGCTTTCTAATTCTGAAGGCCATTTTTCTAGACTACATGGTCTTTCTATATTTATTTGATTTGTGACCTTGCTGTCAGTTAAAAGCTGGTTTCTAACACAAAATTATGTTAATAGGTTAATATTTTTAAAATTAAATGTTTTGCTTTAAGATAATTGTAGATATATATACTGTTGTAAGGAATAATGAAGAGAGATCCTATGTATACCTTACTCTGATTTTCCCAATGGTAACAGCTTTCAAAGCTATTGTAAAATAGGAGACAGGAAAATTGAGACAAATCTCCTTTTTTAAAAAAAAATTAGATGAAAGATTCTTTAAATTCTATAATGCTTTATAATTTTTGGAAGTTTCACACATATGATTTCATAAAATCCTATAATAATCTCTTTTCTTCTCTTACCCCTATATTGCCCCTCCTACCTTTGCTCTCCCCACAGGTAACCATTAATTGGTTATCTATTTCTGTGAATCTGCTTCTTTTTGTTTTATTCACTAGTTTGGTGTAATTTTTAGATTCCACATATATCATGTCATACAGTATTTGTCTTTGACTTATTTCACTTAATGTAATACTCTCTAAGGCCATCCATGTTGCTGCAAATGGCAAAATTTAAAGAATTTAAAGTTTTAAAACTACCCAAAGATGTGTGGAATGCATTGTGACTGTGATGCAAAGGTGAAGAATTTAGGAGACAATTTCAATCATTTCATTTTCTTTAAAATAACCCTCAAAATAAATAGTTTTTATTCCTATAAAGGACATAAATTAGCTTTCTCTCCATGGATATAATTTTGAATTATGTTGATTGGAGGATAAATCAGGAGAACTGCATACTAGTATGTGAATGTTTAAATAATTATAGTTAATTTAAGTGTCCTTAAGAGAGCTTTAGCAGCTCAAGTGAACATTTGCTTAATTTAAATTGAATTAAAAATGATCTTTGGGAGAAACAGCTTCTAAAGTGCAACTTGGGCTTTATGGAAATGGGAGGTATAAGAGATGTTGTGTTGCAAAGAGCTAATATTGTGAGAATGGAATTTTGAGTCTCACTGATGCAGATATGCCTGAATATTAGATTGGTACAAAATTGCAATGTCAAATGATGCTCCAGAGGGGCAGAAAAGTTTCTGTCTAAGGTTTCTTTCCTGCGGCCACAGAGCTCTATAAAAGGTTCATTTCTTGCTTTCAAATTTAGGAGCATCTAGGAAATTCCCTGAAGGATAATTTTATGTAGAATATATTAAAATGTTCCAATCTTCGCTCACCTTCCAGGTGGCTGAACAGAACTCATAGGGGAAGAGATTACATAAGGGCCTGCTAAGTAACATGAAATAGGTGCCAAAGCAGCCCCTTTGTTTTAGAAATGTGTTATTGGAGAATTGCATACGTAAACCAATATATTGGTGTATTCCCTTGTTGGAACTGTCTGGGCTTGGTTTAGTTCTTAAAATCCTCTTGTCTGGTTTGCCATATGTTTTAATAGGGAAAGCACTGCTAGAAATGAGAGGTGGCAGTGGTGACAGGGACAGCTCTGGGGAAGAGCTAGGAGGAATAAACATGACAGTCACAAAGGTGGGTGGAGTCTTTTGGCTGGCTCTCTACCATCACTGTACATTGAACACGGGCATCAGAAGGAGTGCAAGACTCTCCTGGTTTTGACTGCAGTGCAAATAATCAGGCAGCTGGGGCAAAGCAAAACCTGAAAAATCCACCTGAAGGCCTTAAGAAAAGGCTGCAGGCAGTTTGCAAAGATTTGGGAGGCTTTAATCTTCCAGGGGGCCTGGTATCAAGAAAGGGGTCCTAGATTTCAGTGGCCAGGGAACCTGTATAGAAAAGTTAACACAACTGGCCTGGGACTGCTATCTTTAGAAAGTGAAAGTTGCTTAGTCATGTCCAACTCTTTGAGACCCTATGGTCTATACAGTTCTTGGAATTCTCCAGATCAAACACTGGAGTGGGTAGCCTTTCCCTTCTCTAGGGGATCCTCCCAACCCAGGTTTCAAACCCAGGTCTTCTACATTGCAGGTGGATTCTTTACCAGCTGAGCCACAAGGGGAACCCAAGAATACTGGAGTGGGTAGCCTATCCCATCTCTAGGGGACTTTCTGATCCAGGAATCGAACTGGGGTCTCCTGCATTGCAGGCAGATTCTTTACGAACTGAGCTATCAGGGAAGTCTGCTTGCAAAGTTAGCCCTTGTCTGGCATCTGGGTTCTCAGATTTGGAGAATGTTTTCACCATTTCCTAACTTATGGTTTACTGTGCCTAGAATGTTTATTCAAGCAATATGGCTTGTGCTTAACACCTGCTTTCATTCTGAGAGTCTGGAGTTTTGGTATATGTTCAGCAGCCCTCAGTAGAAACACTGGGCTCTGAGTTTCTAATGAGATTCTCTGGTAGACAACATTTCACACATATCACACAGTTTGGTGCTGGAGGAATTAATCCCATCTGACTATGCAGGCAGACTCCTGGGAACTGTGTCTGATTTTTCCTTCCATATACCATTTGCCTTTACAGATTTTGCTTTGTGTCTTTTCACTGTAATAAATTTTACCTGTGAGTCCTGTGAGTTCTAACAAGTCACTGAACCTGGGGGTGGATTTGTCACAGAACCTTAACTGGAAGAGGTTTGTAGATGAAGTGAGAGTTGTAATCTGGCGTATACTGAATCCTAGAACTTAAACCAGAGATGAGTTTGGAATGGCTCCTTACTAGCATTGAACTCTTAATAGCTTTGTCTAGATATTGTTGTGGATTGAGATGTGCTAGCAGTATTGCGGCTTTGTTTTGTTTTTTGGTAAAGAATTTGCCTGCCAATGTAGGAGACACAGGAGATGTGGTTTGATCCCTGGGTTGGGAAGATCCCCTGGAGTAGGAAATGGCAACCCACTGCAGTATTCTTGTCTGGAGAATTCCATGGACAGAGGGGCCTGGTGGGCTACAGTCTGTGGGGTTACAAAGAGTCGGATATGACTGAGTGACTGAGTGAGATCCTTCACATAAGCATAGTAAGATTAGATTAAGGCGGGTTAGGTCCATGTAGTCCTCCCCAACTTTCAAGAAGAACTGAAACTGGTTAATTCAATCTAGAGGAGTAATAGACAAACTCTTAGTGGAAAATCTCTAAATGGACATTTTGGTGGAAACTCCTGTTACACCAGTGTTGGCAGAGATAGGGGAGAAGACCCCATTGCTGGCAAGGCCAAAAATTTTGTGGCCTGACATTAAGCGTCCATAGTTAATACATTTTTCTTAGTTTAATGTAAACCAAGTTCTTTCACATTTCTTCTTTGTTGATTTTTATGTTAAAGATGGTGATTTCACTAATAGCAAACTCTGTTAGAAGCCATAACAAAATGGCCTTACATTCATGGGAAAGTGCTAACTGAAATTGTAAAAACCTGCAATTTAATGTCAGCAGGTAGCCTGTCTTGTTCAATAGTGTCCAAGAGAAAAAAAGTCTTCTACTTAGGAAAAATAAACCCCCTTGCTTAAAATTACAATAAATAAGTTTCAGTCTTTTAAAAGAGTACCTAAAAAAGTATTCAACTGTTCTTTGACTTGCCCCTTTTCTAAAGTAAAGTAAGAAAACCTTCCTTTGAAATCAGTAATGTGCAGTTTGGTTATATGGATCTTTTTGGTATTTTTGTCACGTAAAGCTTTATAGAAGCATGGAGATGCTGCTACTCTGCAAAATTTAGAATTCTACAAGTATTAGCATAGATGGTGCTGATTCCTTACATGAACAAACAAAACTGGGTTTATACTCTGTCTTGTTCTCTGTTGTGGGACCTAGGTTAGCAGAGAGCCTTAGAATTACATGGTCCTGGTATGACCTCATTCTTATTATCAGCTTCTGGTTGGTATCGTCACATACTGGTAAAGTAACTTGCATGTTGCTCAAAAAGTAAGTGCATTTGGAATATTCATGTAAATAACCTGGATACTTTAAAGAGTTTTTTTGGAGAAACAAGGATGTGAATTTCACTTTGTAAGTATAGTCATGGTCTTTGAATTACAGGAACTTAAAATCAAATAAGATGATCCTGTAATTTATTAAACTGGGCACTTTTAAGAGTGAAAAGGGGGCAGTTAATCATTACTTTGAGATGTGTGTAAATGGAGACTGTTCCTGGGAGAACTGAGATATATGGTAATCTCTGTTATGCCCGATGTCCAAATCCCTGAGCGGGAAGAGAGGCGGCTTCCAAGACAATGCAACTCGCAAAAAAAGGGAAATTTATTGCTGACTCGAGTCAGGGCTCACTGCCGCAACCAACGCAGTGGTGCAGGGTCAGAAAGTGCTGAGCCCGAGCTGTTACCCAATTTATAAGGTGTGCATAAGCAGTTGGTAGCTGGCTTAAGTGGATTGGTTACATGTTTGCAAAGTAATCTTATTGGCTCAAACCTTTGCGGGATTTTTTCAAACTTGCTCGTTCGCTGGCTTTTCAGCTTTCCCTTGATAGGTTCCCTTTTCCTTACTGGGCACATATTGATTGGCTGGCTCCAGGTGGCCTGATAATCATGTTACCCTGGAAAACCAGGCCTACTCCTAATCTAGGCTGCCTGTCATGGCGCAGCCTCACAATCCCAACCTTGGACACTTATTTTCTACTCTTTTTCCTTTCATGTATATCAATGGGAATTTGTGAAATTGTGAAGTATTTTAGATGCTGTCGGAAAAAATATTCAGGAAACCTGTTTTTGTTGATATTGCAACATGGCCTCAAAATTCTTTAACTCTTTACCCTTTGAGAGGTGGTTTCTATGATATCACTCTTTGAATCTATGTAGGCTTGTGACTGCTTTGACCAAGAGTATGATGGGAATAACACTGTGATTTCGAGTTGAGCCAATAGATGATGCAGCTTCTTTCCTGTGACACCACTGTTTGGAACCCTGAGCTGCTGCCATGAAAGAATTCTGACATATTGTGAGGAAGCAAAGTCATATGGAGAGGCCACATGCAGGTTCTTGTCAGCAGTCCTCATCTTTAAGTCATCCTAGCCTAGAAGAATGTGAGTGAATGAACCTTTTTATGGCCCTAGTTTGTAGACTTCAAGTCTTCCCAGGTGAGGTCAGTGTCAATATGGAGCACATATTGACATAAACATTCCTAATTTATTCTTTCTAAATTTTTGACACACCAAATTCATGAGGATAACAAAATGGTTGTTTTAAGCCATTAAATTTTAGGATAATTTGTTATACAGTAATATAATGGGTATGCTGTGCTTTCCATTTTTGCATTTATCTGTTTCAAGGTATTCCAGGACTTTCCAGAGTACCCTTGGTTCTGAACAAAAAACTCTCAGTGCTCCACAAACACACATTGGTCTCTATGTCTTGAATCACTCTGTCTACATATTAGCTATCTTAAGGCACATCTATTTTCTGGAAACCTGCTTTTTGGACCTCAGTACTTAATTTTTCCTAATCTCCAAATTACCATATTGTACACTATAATATACAGTGTATACTACATATTATACACTATAATAACTTTGTATTGTACACTATAATATGTAGTATTATACACGATAATAACTTTGGCCACCAGATTTGAAGAGCTGACTCATTGGAAAAGACCCTGAAGCTGGGAAAGATTGAGGGCAGGAGGGAAAGATTGAGGGCAGGAGGCAAAGGGGTCAACAGAAGATGAGATGTTTGGATGGCATGACTGATTCAGTGGACATGAGTTTGAGCAAACTCTGGGAGATAGTGGACAGGGAAGCCTGGCGTGCTGCTGTTTATGGGATCGCAGAGCCGGACATGACTCGGGGACTGAACAACGACACTATAATATACATTGTACACTGTCATTGTCAACCTTTGGGCTTTAGTAGATGCTATTTGTATTGCTTACTGTTGTTTTGTGTGTGCCTTCTCCTCAGGTAGGTGGTAGTATAAGCTTCTTGAAGGCAGGGGGCATGTTGTATATTTTATCTTGTGTAGCGCAGTATATTGATGAATGAAGGATGGGAAATATTCTCCTGGCACTCCCTGGGACTGTGTTTACATTTTCAATATTTCTCTTTGATCTTGAAATGTGGTGGAGCTCTGATGTATTTGAAAACCATTTTCAAAGATAATTATGAATTGTAAAGAAAAAGCAGAAGAGACTATTTTAGATGTGCTGTGCAAGATAAGTTAATGAGATGCTGGGAAACAAAACCACATAATGAATGGCTCTATTTGTGGGATAAACAAGACTCCCAGAATGTGCCAATACAAAATTTTTTATGATTAGGTGGCTTTAGATTCTTTTAAGGCTTTTGGTTATGTTTTACAGGCTAATAAAGCTTCTTGGGGGAAAAGTCAAGCCTAAAATCTTGGCTATAAATTAGTTGATGCTTTTATTTTCCCTAAATCAATGTTGCATTCCAATAAGGAAAGCTTAAGGGAGGTTTCTTTGCAATGAATAAAGGAAGTTCAAAAAGAATTAGGAAGATGTTAAGGAAATGCAGAAGAACATTTTAAGGTTAACTGCCTAGGAGGGTTTTCAGATTCCAGGGATATGAAGATAGGGCAGTCCTGATATAATATGACACTCCCTCAGTATCTTATAGGCTGAGAGTGATAGTTTATTCCTTCTTCCTGGGTCTTACTCAACTGCTGCTGAAATCTGCAGTAGAAGATTGGGGTAAAATTTTCCAAGTTTTCTATTTCATCTCCTGGGAGTGGCATAAATTAGCAAGGGAAAATTTGGCACTAGATTAGATAACTGACTATGGAGGGAATATGGGTAACTGTAGAGAAATGTCAGAAGTAAAATTTTCAGAGAAACAAATAGTAGAGACATCATTGCACAAAACTAATTATATAAGAGTGGTCTCTTTTTTAGCCATTTTAATAGTACAGATCTCATTTAAAATTCTACGTTGCTATAGAGGTTTGGTCAAAACTGATGTCCCTTCAATTTCTGCTTCTTAGGATTTGTTTTGTCTCAGAAATTGTCTTATTTCAGGTCTTCAAATCAATGTTTTTGATCCTATAATTTTTTTCCACACTCAGACCTTTCTGAAGATATGATACAAAATTAGAGATTTAATAGTAATTAATCACTTATGTTTGTAGGGTTTTTGACTTTACCAGTTAACCTTAGCTTTGATCCAGGTTAGAAGCAGTGGTTGACCCACAAAGTTGCTTCTCGGCAGTCCCCCTGCACAGAGAGATTTTTCGGGATCTGTATGTCACAACTTGTTAGAGGGAGTTTAGGAGTTAGAGATATAAGTTAATGATCTCAGTGCTGTGCTTAGTCACTTCAATTGTGTCTGACTCTGCGACACAATGGACTGTAAGCCTACCAGACTCCTCTGTCCTTGGGGATTCTCCAGGTAATAATACCGGAGTGGGTTGCCATTCCCTTCTCCAGGGGATCTTCCCAACCCTGGATTGAACCCAGGTCTCCTGAATTGCGGGTGGATTCTTTATCATCTGAGCCATGAGGGAAGCCGGATGATCTCAGAATCCTATTGTAACTAGGTGATTTTTAGGATATTGCAAAGAAAGCAGTCAGTGAACAACCCTCAGGGCAAAGTGATAATGGATAAATAGCTTAACTTTCCAATTTAGGGATGTGGAAAGAGACAGGTTGGCATGGTATGCCCTGTGCTCCTACACAGATAAGAGTCCTACATCTGATGACTTGGTTACTCATAGATAAAGTGAATTGGGCCTATTTATTAAACATCTCTTGGTTTATGAAAGAAATGGCAGAACTACAGCAACTTACATTTCAGGAACATATACATCTCAGTAGTTTGTCATTCCAAGTTGTCAGAGAAAGTGTAGAATCTGGAGCACAAATACATATTCTAGGTGCTTGGGTCAGTGGTGGTCATTCTCAGCTCCTCAGTGTTTTTATTTCCTGGATAGCAGTGGGACATAGGAAAGGGTAGGTGGCAGCATCTTTCCACTTTATGAATGAAAGCTTAGATTACTCATATGTCATGTCTTCTGTTTAAAATGAAAGTTTGCACTGAGAAAAGAGAGAGGAAGAAGAAAAGCTTATACCATCTCAGTTTCCTATGACTCAGGAAACATTTGTATCATGGAAAAGAATAATATAAATTTCAAATTAATTTTTTGCTTACTTTTCATAAAAACATACTTTTAATAGGATTGATTAGGCATTTGGAGTTTGAAGTGTAAGCTGAAATACAATTCACAAATTTTTAAATTATTTTCTCTGTTGTGGACCTCAATTAATTTGATCTTTAATAGTAGGAAGCATATTCAGAAAGAAATGGACCTTGTTAAAATGAACTGCTTACCTCTTATCCACTCTCCTCACCCTTTATTTATAAAATAATGTGTGCTCTTCATAGAAAAAAATTTCTGATATGAATTAAGAAAATAAAAATCCTTTATATTGCCACCACCAGAAAGAACTCTGGTAACACTTTTTTTTTCTGTTCCTAATATTGTGCATGATTGAGATTATATTGAATATATAAATTTATCCTTCTTTTTATATAATAATTTTCCAGTTTTATTAGAAATTCTTCATGAACATGTTTAATGCTTGTATAATATTCTGTTGGCTCCTGGCTTAGTGCCTATTACCCACTTAATATTCATATTATAGAATGGCTAGAAAATGATGGTGTTGATTTTGAGTGGAGTCAACCCTTCTGGGTTTTAGCAAGCAATTGGGTGAGCAATCTAATCAGCAGGCAGCTGCAGTCGATCCACTCCTAAGCCAATTTACCCAGGCTGCCAGGAGAATGAGCTTTGCCTTTTTCCAGCTAAAAGTTCCTTTCTAATATTGATGTAGCCAGATAGAATGCATTTGATGAATGAACAAAACTCTATTTGTTTATTTATATGGGTTATTACCAAGTCAGCTTTAGTAACAATGGATCTGCCTTGCCTGAGTCATTCCGGAGCACTCAGCTACAGCAAAATCCTTGATACATAAACCCCAATTCATTCGCTGTGTCATTTAGAACCTTTCACTTCGCTAGTTCAGGAGGTTCCTCCCAGAACTCTCCCGAAAGTACAGCTGACTAGAAAATATTGGTCCACTCCTAGTTAGTAATTACTTCATTTACATATGGATTTTTTTCCAAATGTTTTTAGTATAAGGAGGTGGGCCCAATCTTAGGACAACAGAAAGAGATGCATATTCCATTCAATATTTGCAGACACTTTAGCTTACCAGGTTACCTGCTGCTGCAGAGGTCTTGTGGGACTTCACCACTGTATTGTTAATAAAATGTAAAATTTTTGCAGGATTTCTCTCCCTTTTTCATCTGATTTTCCACAAATTTGCATTTATCAGTGTAGTCTATCCTGAATTTACTGAGCACTTACTTGTTTCTGACAATACTTGATATCATCCCTCCTCCAGTATTGATAGATCTAACCATCTAACATGCTACTCAGTACATCCCAGTTTATGAGGACACCATGATTTCCTAATCATTCTATAATATGAACACTAAGCTTTTTTTGTGTTTTGTATTTGTTTTGAGGATATATTCTCTGAAAAAAAAAAAAACTAGATCAAAGTTTATAAACATTTTAAGGTTCTTGATATATATTGCCAAACTTCTTTCCAGTATGCCAGTATATAGTAAATATATGAAATAATTGCTGACCATGATGCCAGGACTGTGACTGTACTTATGAGTAATAATCTGTTTGATATATGTCTTTTTGTGTATATTTGTGATTATCTATGAGAGATTTTTAATTTGAAGCCTTATGGTGAAAGGAGAAAGTCCATTCCCCAGCCCTTTACACAAATGAGTGCTAGTACATTTACTGTGTGGTTAATTTAAGCATACACTAAATATAAAAACCATGAATACCAAAAATAGCATACTAATATCCACTTACTGTGCATCTGAGTGAACAATAAGCATCCTTTGTTTATTATGCCAAGAGAGCAATTGCTCTTCCAGTTTGAATTCTCTCTAAAATGGCCTTGTCCAAGTACCAAAATACTCCTTCACATGTTTCATTCTATCTCCGGTTCCCTCTCAATTGGGATTGGTCCTTTTCTTGCTTCAGGACATTACTATTTGTAGAAATGTCTAGTTTTTGTCATCTCTGAATACTCAAAACATTCCTAAAATCCTCAATATTTATTGATATATTGGTAAGAAGTGTTGTATTGATTTTATTATTATGTTTTTGATTGCACGCTTTACTTATTTCTTGAAAATTGCTTCTTCCTGCTCCCTCTTTTAGGATTTTCTGAAATTAACTTTTATTGGTATATAGTTGATTTACAGTGTTGTATTAGTGTATAGCAAAGTGAATCAGTTATACATACATCCACTCTTTCCTAGATTCTATTCTCATATAGGTCATAACAGAGGACTGGGTACCCTGTGCTATATAGTAGGCTTATATCTTTTACATATAGTAGTATATATATGTCAATTCCAGTCTCCCAGTTTATCTCTCTCCTTTCTCCCTTGGTAACCATAAATTTGTCTTTTATACTTATGACTCCATTTCAGTTTTGTAAATAGGTTCATTTGTACCCTTTTAAAAGAGGATATTTCCATATGTAAATAGTATCATATGATATTTGTCTTTTTCTGTCTGACTTACCTCACTCAGTATGAAAATCTTTATGTCTATCCATGTTGCTGAAAATGGCATTATATATATATATTTTTTTAATGGCTGAGTAATTTTCCATTATCCTTTTCCATTATCCCTTTATCTGTTCCTCTGCCGATGTACATGTAGGTTGCTTCCATATCCTGACATTGTAAATAGTGCTTCAGGGAACATTGTGGTGCATGGATCTTCTCGAATTATAGTTTTCTTTGAATACATGCCCAGGAGTGGGATTGCTGGATCATATAGCATCTCTATTTTTAGCTTTTTAAGGAGCTTCCATACTATTCTCCATAGTTGCTGTACTGATTTACATTCCCTAAGTAAAGGAGAGTTCCCTTTTCTCCACACTCTTTCTAGCATTTATTGTTTGTAGATTTTTTGGTGATGGCCATTCTGACCAGTGTGGGGTGATATCTCATTGTAGTTTTGACTTGCATTTCTCAAATAATTAATGATGTTGAACATCTTTTCATTTGCCTGTTGGCCTTCTGTATGTCTTCTTTAGAGAAATGTCTATTTAGATTTTCTGTCCATTTTTGATTGGGTTGTTTATTTATTTATTTTTTATTGAAGGATAGTAGCTTTACAGAATTTTGCTGTTTTTTTGTCAAACCTCAACATGAATCAGCCATAGGTATACATACATCCCCTCCCTTTTGAACCTCCCTACCTCCCTCCCCATCCCACCCCTCTAAGTTGGTATTGTTTATTTTGATATTGAACTGTATGAGCTGTTTGTATGTTTTGGAGATGAATTCCTTGTCAGTTGCTTTGTTTACGAATATTTTCTACCATTCTATGGGCTGTCGTTTTGTTTTATTTATGATTTCTTTGCTGTGCAAAAGCTTTAAAGTTTAATTCAGTCCCATTTGTTTATTTTGTTTTTATTTTTATTACTCTAAGAGTTGGATGAAAAAAGATATTCCTGTAATTTATGTCAGACTGTTTTGCCTATGTTTTCCTGTTAGAGTTTTATAGTGACCAGTCTTACATTTGGGTCTTTAATTTATTTTCAATTTATTTTTTATATGGTGTTAGAGAATGTTCTAATTTCATTCTTTTACATGTAGCTGTCTAGTTTCCCCAGAACCACTTATTTAATACTGTCTTTTCTCCATTGTATATTCTTGCCTCCTTTGTCATAGATTAGGTGATGGTTCCATTGATTTATATTTCTGTTTTTGTGCCAGCATCATATTGTCTTGGTTGGTTACTGTAGTTTTGTAGTATAGTCTGAAGTTAGGGAGGTTGGTTCCTCTAGCTCGTTTTCTTTACTCAAAATTGCTTTGACTCTTCAGCATCTTTTGTGTCGCCATATAAATTGTAAAATTTTTTGTTCTAATTCTGTGAAAAATGCTATTGGTAATTTGATAGGGATTAATTGCATTGAATCTCTAGATTGTTTTGGGTAGTATAGTCATTTTAATAATACTGATGCTCCCAATCCAAGGACATGATATATCTCTCTGTATCATCTTTGACTTCTTTCATCTGTATCTTATAGTTTTCATAGTACAGGTCTTTTGCCTCCTTGGAGGGTTTATTCTGAGGTGTTTTGTTCTCTTTGATGCTCTGATAAATGGGATTGTTTCTTTATTTTCTCTTTGTGATCTTTTGTGTTAGTGTATAAGAATGCAGGAAATTTCTGGTATTAATTTTGTATCCTGCAACTTTACTAAATTCATTGGTGAGCTCTAGTAGTTTTCTAGGAGCCTTTTTAGAATTTTCTATATATAGTATTATGTCATCTGCAAACAGTGATAGTTTTACTTCTTCTTTTCCAGTTTGTATTTATTTTATTTCTTTCTCTTCTCTGGTTGCCATGGCTAGGACTTCCAAAACTATGTTGAATAAAAGTGGTAAGAGTGGAAATCCTTGTCTTGTTCCTGATCTTAAAGGAAATGTTTTCAGTTTTTCACCGTTGAGAATGATGCTTGCTATGGGTTTGTTGTATATGGCCTTTATTATGTTTGGGTAGGTTCCCTCTATGCTCACTTTGTGGAGAGTTTTTTTTTTCCATAAATAGGTGTTGAATTTTGTCAAAAGATTTTTCTGCATCTGTCCAGGCAAGGATACTGAAGTGGGTTGCCATTTCCTTCTTCAGGGATTGAGGTGATCATATGGTTTTTATTCTTTATTTTGTTAATATAGTGTATCACATTGATTGATTTATGTATGTTGAGGAATCCCTGCAATTCCTGAGGTAAATCCCACTTGATCATGGTGTATGATTCTTTTAATGGGTTGTTGGATTCAGTTTGCTATAATTTTGTTGGGATTTTTCTGTCTATGTTAATCAGTGATACTGGCCTGTAGTTTTCTTTTTTGTGTGATAGCTTTGTCTGTTTTTGTTATCTGGGTGATAGTGACCTCATAGAATGAATGAGCCTGGGAGTGTTCCTTCCTCTACAATTTTTTGGTATAGTTTGAGCAGGATAGGTGTTAACTCTTCTCTAAATGTTTGATAGAATTTGCCTGTGAAGCTGTTTGGCTGTCAGCTTTTGTTTGTTGGAAGTTTTTAAATCACAGTTTCAATTTAAGTACTTATGATTTGTCTGTTCATATTTTCTATTTCTTCCTGGTTTGGTCTTAGAAGGTTGTACCTGTCTGAGAAACTGTCCATTTCTTCTATGTTGTCCATTTTATTTACATACCGTTGCTTGTAATAGTCTCTTAAGATCCTTTGTATCTCTGTGGTGTCAGTTGTGACTTCTCATTTTTATTTCTTATTTTATTGATTTGAGTCCTCTATTTTCTTCTTGATGAAAAGAAGAAAGTTTTTTTTAATCAATTTTGTTTATCTTCTCAAAGAATCAACTTTTAGTTTCATTGCTCTTTGCTATTGTTTCCTTTGTCTCTATTATTCTATTTTGCATATGTTCTATCTCCGTGGCACATTTTGTTGGACTGTTATCCTGTTGCTACTTCATCTATCCTAATAGCTCTTAGAAATTTCAGCTTCTC
This sequence comes from Dama dama, assembly GCF_033118175.1. Lineage (NCBI taxonomy): Eukaryota > Metazoa > Chordata > Mammalia > Artiodactyla > Cervidae > Dama > Dama dama. The sequence goes on along the minus strand of NC_083692.1, from coordinate 63,405,934 downwards.
TAAGAATACTTTCCCAATAATTGTTCATTTTTCTTCCAAAAACATCAGCTCCATTTAGGTAAACTGTCCTTCTTCAATGCTTTTATGGCATCTTCACCCAACGTAAATTCATCACTGTAAATTGCCACTACCTGTTTATTTCTCTGTGTCTCAAGGGGTGGGCCAGTGACTTGCACATCTATATATTTCAAATATTTAATGCTGTGCTTGGTACACCTTAGGGGGCAAGCAAATAAAGACTTGCCAGATGAATGAAGAAGTTATTAAAAAAGTTTCCCACCTTAAAAAATAAATTGCTTTTGTTTTGTTTGATTATATCTTAAGACAAAATTAAAATATCAATATCAAATATTTCCATAAAAATAAGAAAACTGACATGTTCATTTCTACTTTTTCTTTCAAAGGGAGTTATTTGTTACCAGGGTTGCTCCTGTGGACTTAATCATTGGGCATTTCACCAATACCTGAGGGTGATATATCAAAGAACATATAAAGAAGAATATTAGCCTTTATTATATAGTGTCTAGGTCATTTTCTTAGATTGAGATAGAAGAAAAAAAATCTATGGAATTACAAACTAGAGCTAAAAAGGACACTTGAAATATGTATGGAGCACATTGCCTCTAGGACTCAGATTTGCTTAGAAGCTTGGAAAGAATAGACTCAGCCACAAAATAGTTATAGGTATGGCAGTGATAGGAAGAACAATGGGGCAGTGGAAGGCACAGGAAGGGTGAGATTGCCTTTAGCTGGAGAAAGAGAGAAATTATTTTGGGGAGAGAGTTGAAGACATTAGATGTCAGGGTACATACATGTGAAAGGGTAAAGAAAACACATACATTGTTAACCCTGTCTAAAGAGAGGATTAATTTAACTATTCCTAGGGACTGAGAAATAAAACAAATAATAAGGAGTGAGATCTCAGAGAGAAAATTCAACAAACTGATCTAAAGTTTATCCAGGACTATGAAACATTAAAGAATGCCTTCTGAAAGTTGTAGACAGGGAGTCAATATTGAGAGCTTTTTGAGTCTCTCCTGGATGACTGGAAAAGTTGCGCTAGTGATTATAGAATATTTGGACAGACATGAGCTATTTAAGCTGGAAATTTCACTACCAATCATTGTGGACATTGTTAGATGAGTTTCAGGGTGACCACAGTTATTGTAGGTAGGGGAAACACACACTTGCTAGATCCCTTGGGGAAATATGGCCGGAATTTATGAGATTGGGATATTACCTCCATGAGAATGTGCATTAGTTATGAAGTGCAGTAAAAATGAATCAAACGGGAGTAATTACAGATAAATAAAGCTCAGATTACAATCTGGACTGATGGAAGATTTCCTTGTGTGGAATAACCCTTAACCCTGTCCAGGATTTGAAAGAGGGCAGAATTTGTTTAGACAATAGATATTCATTGCAGATCTTGGACTTTGATTTCTTATCTCTCACTATGGAGGACTTTATAAGACAGAATCTAGAGTTAAGAAAGCAAATTTGAGGATGCAGAAGCAAACAAAACAAAACAACACCAGTAAAGAGCATCATTGTTATTACTTCTTGTGGTAGAAAGAGAACAACAACCACCGAAGGATTATATTGAAATACTCAAATCTCACTTGGGCTTGATTAAAAAGAATAGAGGAACAATAGCCAGATGTGGAAGGCTGGAGATATGTTCCATTACTATGAGGAACAAAGTGGCAGAAAGACGAGTTTCTACTGCTAATGAATTAGTGCAGTGGATAATAGATTGGAAAATTTATAAATGGAAGTAATGAAAAACTTTGGGGACAAAAACACATCAGATGTCAGATGATAGCAAATATCATGGGATTACAAGGTTCTAAAATAGAACTCTAAAGTGATTGTCTAGTGGAGCACATATGGTGATTAAGGATAAAGTTCTCCTTTATCAAGGAGAACTCTCTTTATCAAGGAGAACTCTCTTTATCAAGGAGTCAAGATTAATATGCTCAATGAATTCTTCACCAGGAAGTAATAACACCTGCCTCTTTGATACAGGAGTTTTCCTAGGGATGCAAGACATTGAGAAAAGGTGTCTGGGACAACAGGGACTAAAAGAACATGAAATTTGCCTGGAGAAAAGTGAAATGTGCCCTTTTATTAAGAGAGAGTGGGGGCCACTCATGTGCCAGGAGATTTATAACAAATATTTGGATTTTATTCCTCCAGAGAGGAGGAAAGATAGTAGGAGAATTTCTTTTCTTTGGATGTGGGAAATCAGTGTCACAATTACTCTCTTGAAAGGAGACTTCAGCAATTGCGTTTGTGTTTGTATGTCATAAACACTAGACACTGGCATGAATTTAGCAGCCTTCTGGCAAGACAGAATCAAGAAAAGATTTTCTTGTTCTGTCCTGTTTTCTCTTTCTACACTGTAGTAGTAAGTCCTCCCTAATAATAAAAGGTGTCTGCTATATTGACTGCCAAGCAATGTAGATCTCATTTTAATACATTCTTGTTTCTGAAGATATCATCTTTGCTTGGGATAGGGTTGTTAGCTACAAGATATTGATTTTTTAAGATGGGGCTTAATGGCAACCCACTCCAGTATTCTTGCCTGGAGAATCCCATGGATAGAGGAGCCTGGTAGGGTTCGCAAAGAGTCGGACACAACTGAGCGACTTCACTTTCACTTATGCTTAGAAAAAGGGAAGAAATGTTAGATTAATAAAAAATTTCTGGCAGTTTAGGGAAAATTAAAAAAGTAAATTCATAAGAAATACAAGTATAATCCTTTGATCTGGGATTCTGAGTAAGGTGTTGCTTACAAGGGAAACAAGGTTCTAAAAATTTGTTCTTACTTTAAGAACAAATAAATCTAAAGTGAGGGGAAAAGAGAGGTCATTGTAAGAATACCAGATAATAATTTTTGGTATAAATCTAAAAGATAGACCAATCTATCCACTTACCTATGAGATATATCTATATCTACCTATCTATCTATCTACATGCATATACACACGCATAATTTAAAATGAAAATATATAAAGGGAAAACATACATATTTAATGGATGAGACATATATATAATGGAGAGGTACACATATTTATAATGGAATATATATATATTTACATATAATGAAAGGAAAGACTTATGATAAGGAAAGGTGAAAAAGTTTTTTTTAAGGTAGCTAAAGCTTGAGTAAAATAAATTTCACACAAATGCTAGAAAAATATTAAAATTCTGATTTGGGTTTGAAGAAGGAGAGAAGACAATGGTTCTGCTGAAGATCATGTAATGCTCACAGATGAATTAGAGATAGAATGATGCAGTTTCAATTGAACTTTCATTTTACATCAAGGGGAGAAATCTTAAAATTGGAAAGGGCAGAGCATATAATGTTCAGGAGAAATTGAAGTCTCAGGCAGGTGAGGAGATGGGGAACATTCATTTTCCTTCAGTAAGTTCAGGTCTCCAGGCTCAGACGAAGTATGTTCAGACCCAGATGAAATATATGAGCTGAAAGGATTTGAAGATAAAATCCCACAGCAATTATGATTTCAGTTGGTCTTCATTTTGTGGGCTATATAAGGAAATGAATAGAAAGCAAATTATGAATAAGTATCCTGATTTTCTAAAAGATAAACAGTAGACTCCAGGATCTACAGATTGCTGAACTTGACATGGATTATTAGCATGATAAAATAGGTAATTAAATAATCAGTTTGAGCAATTAGAAGGAAATGATCAGTCATGAATTTGCCAAAAGCAATTTATTATACAAGTTTTTTCATTTGTTTATTCATTAATTTTCAAAAAATGATTTCTGAATATCAGATTGTCCCAGGCATTGGTCTGGATGCTGTTGAAAGAGCAGGGTCCAAGAGAGGTAATTGGGAAAAACAAAAATAGGTAAAGTAATAAATAAAAAAAAATCACAGATTATGGCAGGTATTATACAGAAAATGAACTGAGTCAGTTTATAAAGTGAGGGCATATGAGAGGGTGTTTAGAAAGGAAAGGGCTTTCTGAGGAGATACATTTGAATTGAATCTGGGAAAATGAGAAAGAGTGAGCTCTGCGAAGAGGGAACAGCATTCTCAAAGACTCAAAGGAAAAAATGATTTGGATATTTGAAGAGCATAAAGCAGACCAATATATCTGAAGTAAAATGAGAGAGGGAGGGAGAAGAGGAAGCAGGTAATTTTGGAGGGTAAGAGAAGCATCAAGGTACACAGTACCTTGTGGGCCAAGATGTGAAATTTAAATTTTATTCTAAGAGCAGAGGGATGCTAAGAATATTTTAAGAGGGGAGTGATCTGATATGCTTTATGTTTTAAATGAATACTCTGTGGAGAATAATTTTCAGGATAGGCAGGGGAAGAAAGGAGGCTGGAAAACCAGATAAGAGATTATTATGGAGGCTCAGGCAAGAGATGATGGTGATTTAGATGAGATCCTGGCAGTGGACAGATGTTGATGGCTTGAACATATACTATATAGGAGATGTTGAACTGATTGGATATAGGAGATAAGGAGGTCAAGGGCAGCTCTTAGGTTCTTGGCCTGGGTGAATAGTGATGCTCTTTCCTGTGATGGGAAGGAATACATTTGTTGGGAGTAGGAGGCATGAGGGACTCGAGAGTTGGATAATGTCAAAAAAAAAAAAAAAAAAAAAAGTCAGACAATGTAAGTTAGAGAGGCCTATTAGGCATTAGACATCTAAGTAGAGTGGGCAGTTGCCTGTAGGAGTCTGAAACTTAGGGGAAAATTCAGAGCTAAGGAGGTATATTTGGGAACTGGAAGCATATAGGATATATTTAAGGGCATGGAACTCAAAGAGAGCAATGAGAAGACTCAATGAGTGTAGGTGAAGTTTAATGAGTACAGGTTGAAATCCAGTTCTTGGAGGTTGGTCAAGAAGGATACTGAAAAGGCATAGCTGAGAGGGAAAATGCAAATCAAGAAAGGTGGAGGCATGGAAGCTAAGAGAGGGGTGTTTCTCATGAAGAAGGTATGGTCAGTTGTCAAGTGCTTATCAAGTTGTCATTTTGAGTAAGAAGAAGACAGGGAAAGAATTCTACCATCATTTCCACTCAGGCTGTAGATCTCCTGCTGTTCAAACAATTTTCATGCAAAGATCTCTTTATTTTGAATTATGAACTCCTATCTTTTGTCAGAATCACAAGCCCACGTACAAGACAAAATAAACAAACAAACAAAAAAAACCCTTGAATGCTTATTCTCAACTACTTCCCTTTATCACTGATCCTTTTCATAGCACATTTTGTTAGAATTGCACAATTGGTCTTTCATTCCCATCCGTCTCTTGAAACTGTTATTATGGTCTCAAATCACCAAATAATGCTTTGTCATATTGAATAAGGAATTCTCTATTTTCATTTAAATAATTCTCTATTTCATTTAAAGCCCCAGCAGCACTTGGCATACTTTGCTAAAACATTTTTTTTTCTTTTTTTGCTTCCTCTATACCAAATTGTCCAGTTTTCCTCCTACTTCATTGTCTTCTACTCTTTATAAGTTTTGCTCACTTCTCTTCTTCCTAGAAAAGGTCAGTTTTCATTTCAATCCCAAAGAAAGGCAATGCCAAAAAATGTGACTGCACAATTGCAGTCATCTCCCTGATGGCTCAGTTGGTAAAGAATCCACCTGCAATGCAGGAGACCCTGATTCTATTCCTGGGTCAGGAAGATCTGCTGGAGAAGGGATAGGCCACCCACTCCAGTATTCTTGGGCTTCCCTTGTGGCTCAGCTGATAAAGAATCCGCCTGTAGTGTGGGAGACCTGGGTTTGACCCCTGGGTTGGGAAGATCCCCTGGAGAAGGGAAAGGCTACCCACTCCAGTATTCTGGTCTGGAGAATTCCATGAACTGCATAGTTCATGGGGTCTCAAAGAGTCGACTTTCACTTTCACTTTCACATGCAAGCAAAGTGATGCTCAAAATTCTCCAAGCTAGGCTCCAATAGTATGTGAACCGAGAACTTCCAGATGTTCAAGATGAATTTAGAAAGGGCAGAGGAACCAGAGATCAAATTGCCAACATCCACTGGATCATAGAAAAAGCAAGAGAATTCCAGAAAAACACCTACTTCTGCTTCATTGACTACACTAAACCATTTGACTGTGTGGATCACAACAAGCTGTGAAAATTCTTCAAGAGATGGGAATAACAGACCACCTTACCTGCCTCCTGAGAAATCTGTATGCAGGTCAAGAAGCAACAGTTAGAACTGGACATGAAACAACAGACTAGTTCCAAATTGGGAAAGGAGTATGTCAAGGCTGTATACTGTCACCCTGCTTATTTAACTTATTTGCAGAATATCTCATGCAAAATGCTGGGCTGGATGAAGCATAAGCAGGAATCAAGATTTCCAGGAGAAATATCAATAACCTCAGATACGCAGATGAGACCATTCTTATGGCAGAGAGTGAAGAGGAACTAAAGAGACTCTTGATGAAAGTGAAAGAGGAGAGTGAAAAAGGTGGCTTAAAACTCAACATTCAAAAAACTGAAATCATAGCATCTCGTCCTATTACTTCATGGCAAATAGATAGAGAAACAATCAAAACAGTGAGATATTTTATTTTCTTGAGCCCCTAAAATCACTGCAGATGGTGATTGCAGCCATGAAATTAAAAGACGCTTGCTCCTTGGAAAAGAAAAGCTATGACCAACCTACACAGCATATTAAAAAGCAGAGACGTTACCTTGCTGACAAAGATCCATCTAGTCAAAGCTATGTAGTCATGTATGGGTGTGGGAGTTGGGCCATAAGAAAGCTGCACACTGAAGAATTGATGCTTTTGAACTGTGGTGTTGGAGAAGACTCTTGAGAGTCCCTAGGACTGCAAGGAGATTAAACCAGTCAATCCTAAAGGAAATCAGTATGGAATACTCATTGGAAGGACTGATGCTGAAGCTGAAACTCCAATACTTTGGCCACCTGATGCAAAGAACTGACTCATTGGAAAAGACCCTGATGTTGGGAAAGATTGAAGGCAGGACGAGAAGGGGATGGCAGAGGATGAAATGGTTGGATGGCATCACCGACTTGATAGACATGAGTTTGAGCAAGGTCCGGGAGTTGGTGATGGACAGGGAAGCCTGGTGTGCTGTAGTCCATGGGGTCGCAAAGAGTTGGACATGACTGAGCGACTGAACTGAACTGAACTGGACTCACAAAGTGTCTCACAGTCCATGTGTCAATAAAATGGCAGAATGTGGGCTGAATGAGAGGGCAGGATTAAGAGATGATTGAAAGTGTGTCCCCAGAACGTTGGAATTGAACTTTTAAGTAGAATAGGCTTTGTAATATATACTTGAATTTATCTGGGTAGGTAATTTTGTTCTGCAAAGGGGGAGTAATCAGCAATATTTTGAGATAGTGACTAATTATATACTATGCCTTTCCCCTGAATGTTTAGGAAAACAAAACCTCAGCATTTGTATTTATAGGCTTTTTAAAGTCAGTCCCGTCCATCATGGACCTAACTAAGTTTTTACTGGCAGAGCAGTTACTACAAATAACCAGGAGATTAACTCTGAATTGTAGCTTTTGTTTAATTCACATCCACTTCTAACAGAGCTTATTTCTAGCTTATGAAACTTAAATTTACTGTGATATAAAACAATTAATGACTTATGGACATTTGTGCCCAGAAGAGAAGATATGTGGAAATGGGAAGCCAATGAAGAAAATGGATGTGCGTTAAAACTTAGAAGGAAAAATGGTAACTTTTGTAAACAGGGTTTTACCCTAGGGCAATGATTCTTGACCATGGCAATTTTTCTCCCACAGAGTCATTTAGCAATATCTGGAGATATCTTTGATTATCATGATGGGTGGTAGGGGGTTGTTACTGCTATCTACTGGGTAGAAGCCAGGATGCTGCAAAGCACAAGACAATCCTCCTTGTCCCCCTAAAAGAAAGAATCACCTAGACCACAATGTTAATAGTACCAAGCTTGAGAGAAATCTCTTTATAGACCAGTGGTTCTTAAACTTTAACGTGCATCTGAACCACCTGGAAAACTTACTAAACCTATTTCTGTTTTAGGTCTCTGAGAGTTTCTCACTCAGCAGGTCTGGCATGGGGTCTGAGAATTTAAGACCCCAGGTAATGTTGATGATGCTGGTCTAGAGGCCACATGTTAATACCCACTGATCTAAGGCTAATATTTTTTTAAACTTATTTATTTTTTAAATGAAGGATAATTGCTTTACAGAATTTTGTTGTTTTCTGTCAAACCTCAACATGAATAGCCATAGGTATACATATGTCCCCTCCCTCTTGAACCTCCCTCCAATTTCCCTCCTTATCTCACCCCTATAGATTGATACAGAACCCTTGTTTGAGTTCCCTGAGACTTACAGCAAATTCCCATTGACTATCTATTTTACATATGGTGATGTAAGTTTTCATGTTACTCTCTCCATACATCTCACCCTCTCCTCAACTCAAGGCTAATATTTTTAAAAGAAGTTTTTAAAACTCCTGAATTAAAACAAAAACCCAAAGCAAACACAATGAATATATGTAAAGGTCTGACATCCTCATATCTCTCTGGCTTATTTTCCTTTTTATTTTTAATTATGTAACCATTTTATGAATATAGTCTTAGTGCAGAGTTTTATGAATTCTAGCACATGTATTGATTCCTGTAACTACCGATATTTTCATGATACAGAACAGTTCCTTCATTCCAAAAAATGTTTTTGGGCTATCCCCTTGTAGTCACATCTTCCTTCCACTTCAGATGTCTGGAAAACCACTGATCTGTTCATGGTCACTGTAACTTTTAGTTTCTGAGAATGTCATATAAATGGAAGCATACAACATATAATGTTTTGAGATTAGTTTCTTTCACTTAGTCTAAAGTCTTTGAGATTCAGTCATGTTATTGCATAACTCAGTAGTTCTTTTTTATTGTAGGGTAGTATTTCCCTATAACGTCTTCCCTCATAGCTCAGCTGGTAAGGAATATGCCTGCAATGCAGGAGACCCGGGTTTGATTCCTGGGTTGGAAAGATCCTCTGGAGAAGGAAACGGCTACCCACTCTAGTATTCTTGCCTGGAGAATCCCATGGACAGAAAAGCCTGACAGGCTACAATCCATGGGATTGCAAGAGTCAGACATGACTTAGTGACGATATGGATTTCAGTATATGGATATACCTCAGCTTTAGAAATTGAAGTATAGTTGATTTACAGTATAGTATGTATCTAGTGCTGCTGCTGCTGCTGCGGTGGTGGTGGTTTAGTCACTAAGTTGTGTCTAACACTTGCGACCCCATGGACTGTAGCCCATTAGGCTCCTCTGTCCATGGGATTTCCCAGGCAAGCATACTGGAGTGGATTGCCATTTCCTTCTCCAGTGATCTTCCCAACTCAGGGATCAAACTCAGATCTTCTGGGTTACAGGTGGATTCTTTACTGACTGAGCCATTAGTTGATTCACAATATATTATGTATCAAGTGTACAACATAGTATTTCAATATTTTTATGCATTATATTCCATCTAAAATTACTATAAATTATTGCTGTGATTTCCTGTGCTGTACACTGTATCCTTGTAGTTTATTTATTTTATACATAGTAGTTTGTACCTGTTAATCCCCTATCCCTATTTTGTTCCCACTGTTTCCTCTTCCCACTGTTAACTGCAATTTGTTTTCTCTATGTAAGTCTGTTTCTGTTTTGTTATATCCCTTTGTTTGGTTTCCATATATTAGTGATAACATATAGTATTTGTGTTTCTCTGTCTAACTTATTTCACTAAGCATGATACCTTCTAGGTCCATCCATGTTGTTTCAAGTGGCAGAATCTCATTTTTTTTTAAATTGACCAGCAATATTCCATTGTACATTTCATACCACAACTTCTTTATCCATCCATCTGTTAATTGACACTTAAATATTGCTGGTGTGAACATTTGGGTACATGTATCTTCATAGGTGGAAACAGTGGTAAAGAATCTGCCTGCCATGCAGGAGACACAGGACATGCAGGTTTGATCCCTGGGTCAGGAAGATCCCCTGGAGGAGGAATTGGAAACCCATTCCAGTTTTCTTGCCTGGGAAATCTTCATGGACAGAGGAACCTGGTGAGCTATAGTCTGGGGACTCAAAGAGTCAGTCACGACAGAGACTAAAACAACAAGAACAAATACTTTTAGATAGTCTCCTGTAGCTTTAAGATGATCTTTTCTTTTTGTTGCTATTCTCCTGCCCCTGCTCTGCTTCAATTTTGGTAATTTCTATTAACTTAACTTCAAATTATGAAAATTTCCCCTCAGCAGTATTGAGTCTACTGACACATCTTTTGAAGAGATTATTTTTTGTTACCATTGTTTTTATTTGTAGCATTTTTATTTGACTCTAAGGGCTTCCCTGGTGGCTCAGTGGTAAAGAATCTGCTTGCAATGCAGGTGACCCAGGTTCGATCCCTGGGTTGGGAAGATCCTCTGGAGAAGTTAACAGCAACCCACTCCTATTCTTGCCTGGAGAATCCCCATGGACAGAGGAGCCTGGCAGGCTACAGTCCACAGGGTTGCAAAGAGTTGGACACAACTGAGCAACTAAGCACAAAGCTTTCATATTTTTAAATTGAAATAAACTGATTTACAATATTATGTTAGTAACAGATATACTACATAGTGATCTGACATTTTCATACACTGTAAAATGATCACTGTGATAAATCTAGGAACCATCATGTCCTTATGTAAAGTTATTACAATATTATTGACCATGATCATTATGCTGTATCCCTGAGCTTATTTAGTTTTTAACTGGAGGTTTGTACCTCTCAACCGTTTTCACCTATTTTGCCCACCCAACCGAGTGCCTCTTCTTTGGCAACTAACAGTTTGTTCTCTGTGAGTTTTCATTTTGTTGTGTTTGTTTGTTTTGTTTTTTAGATTCCACATATGCAGATCCCATATATGTGGTAATTTTATGGTATTTGTCTTTTCTCTGTCTGACTTATTTTACTTAGTCTGATATCCTCTATCTGTTCATATTATCGTAAATGCGATCTTTTAATTTTTTTCATGGATGAGTAACATTCTATTGTGAGTATATATATGTACACATATTACATCTTCTTTATTCATCTATCAGTGGATACGTAGGTTCTTTCATATCTCAGTTATTGTGAATAATGCTACCATGAACAATGGTTTCATATACCTTTTTGAATTAGTGCTTTTGTTTTCTTTGGGTAAATAACCAGAAGTGAAATTTTTGAATCATGCTGTTTTCCATAATGGCTGCACCAATTTACAATGCCACCAGCAGTGCATGAGGGTTTCCTATTCTCATCCTTGCCAACAACTGTTATTTGTCATCTTTTTGATGATAGTCATTCTGACAAGTGTGAAGTAACATCTCTTTGTGGTTTTGATTTGCATTCCCCCGATGATTAGTGATGATGAACTTCTTTTCATATGTTTGTTGACCCTCTATATAGCTTATTTGGAAAAGTGTCTATTCAGGTCCTCTGTGTTTTTTTTTTTTTTTTTTTTTTTGCTGTGCCTCGTGGCTTGTGGATCTTAGTTTTCTGATCAGAGATTAAAACTGGGCCACGGTAGTGAAAGCACCCAATTCTAACCACTGGACTGCCAGGGAATTCTCTCTGTTCATTTTAATCAAGTTTGTTTTTTGTTGTTGATTTGTATGAGCCTTTTATATATTTTGGATATTGACCTCTCATCACATATATATTTGCAAATATCTTCTTCCATTTAGTAGGTTGTCTTTTGTTTTAATAATTTCCTTCACTATGAAAATGCTTTTTAATTTGATGTAATCCCATTTCTTACTTTTTGCTTCTGTTTTCCTTTTCTGAGGAGGCAGATCCAGAAAAATACTGCTCACATTGATGTCAGAAAGTGTACAGTTTGTTCTCTCCTAAGAGTTTTATTATTTCAGGCCTTACAGCTATATCTTTAGTCCATTTTTATTTAATTTTCATGTATTACATAAGAAAGTAGTCCAGTTTCATTCTTTTGCATGTAGCTGTTCAGTTTTCCAAATACCATTAGTTGAAGATGCTATCTTCTCCCCTTTGTATATTATTTCCTTCTTGTTACAGATAACTGGCCCTGTAAGCATGGGTTTATTTCTGGGCGCTCTCTTCTGTTCTATTGATCTATGTGTCTGTTTTTGTGCTATTGTCATATTATTGGATTACTATAGCTCTATGGTATAGTTTGAAATTAGACAGCTTGATACATCCAGCTTTGTTCTTTCTCAAGATTACTTTGGCTACATGGGGTGTTCTGTGTTTCCATACAAATTTTAGAATTATTCTAGTTCTGTGAAGACTCCCCTTGGCCTTTTGATAGAGGTTGAATTGAATCTGTAGATTGTCTTAAGTAGTATGGCCATTTTAACAATATTAATTCCTCTAATCCATGAGAACATTATAAATTTCCATTTGTTTGTGTTGTCTTCAAATTCTTTTGTTGATGTCTTATAGTTTTCAGAGTATAAAACTGTTACCTTGTTGGTTAAATCTATTTCTAGGTATTTTTGTCCTTTTGATGGAATTGCAAATAAGATTATTATTTTTTTCATTTATTTTTATTAGTTGGAGGCTAATTACTTTACAATATTGTAGTGGTTTTTGCCATACATTGATATGAATCAGTCATGGATTTACATGTGTTCCCCATCCTGAACCCCCCTCCCACCTCACTCCCCATCCCATCCCTCTGGGTCATCTTAGTGCTCAGTCCTGAGCACTTGTCTCATGCTTCAAATCTGGACTGGTGATTGTTTCACAACTGATAATATACATGTTTCATTTTTTTCCCTTCATTTTATTTTTATTTATTTATTTATTTATTTTTCACTTATTTTTATTAGTTGGAGGCTAATTATTTTACAGTATTGTAGTGGTTTTTGCCATACATTAACATGAATCAGCCATGGATTTACATGTGTTGCCCATCTTGAACCCACCTCCCACCTCCCTCCCCACCCCATCCCTCTGGGTCATCCCAGTGCACCAACCCCGAGCACTTGTCCCATGCATCCAACTTGGGCTGGTGATCTGTTTCACACTTGATAATATACATGTTTCGATGCTATTCTCTCAGATCATCCCACCCTTGCCTTCTCCCACAGAGTCCAAAAGTCTGTTCTATACATCTGTGTCTCTTTTTCTGTCTTGCATATAGGGTTATCGTTACCTTCTTTCTAAATTCCATATATATGCATTAGTATGCTATATTGGTCTTTATCTTTCTGGCTTACTTCACTCTGTATAATGGGCTCCAGTTTCATCCATCTCATTAGAACTGATTCAGATGAATTCTTTTTAATGGCTGAGTAATATTCCATTGTGTATATGTACCATAGCTTTCTTATCCATTTGTCTGCTGATGGGCATCTAGGTTGCTTCCATGTCCTGGCTATTATAAACAATGCTGCAATGAACATTGGGGTACACATGTCTCTTTCAGTTCTGGTTTCCTCAGTGTGTATGCCCAGAAGTGGGATTGCTGGGTCATATGGCAGTTCTATTTCCAGTTTTTTAAGGAATCTCCACACTGTTCTCCATAGTGGCTGTACTAGTTTGCATTTCTACCAACAGTGTAAGAGGGTTCCCTTTTCTCCACACCCTCTCCAGCATTTATTGCTTGTAGACTTTTGGATAGCAGCCATTCTAACTGGCGTGAAATGGTACCTCACTGTGGTTTTGATTTGCATTTCTCTGATAATGAGTGATGTTGAGCATCTTTTCATGTGTTTGTTAGCCATCTGTATGTCTTCTTTGGAGAAATGTCTGTTTAGTTTTTTGGCCCATTTTTTGATTGGGTCATTTATTTTTCTGGAACTGAGCTTCAGGAGTTGCTTGTATATTTTTGAGATTAATTCTTTGTCTGTTGCTTCATTTGCTATTATTTTCTACCATTCTGAAGGCTGTCTTTTCACCTTGCTTATAGTTTCCTTTGTTGTGCAAAAGCTTTTAAGCTTAATTAGGTCCCATTTGTTTAGTTTTGCTTTTATTTCCAATATTCTGGGAGGTGGGTCATAGAGGATCTTGCTGTGATTTATGTTGGGGAGTGTTTTACCTATGTTCTCCTCTAGGAGTTTTATAGTTTCTGGTCTTACATTTAGATCTTTAATCCATTTTGAGTTTATTTTTGTGTATGGTGTTAGAAAGTGTTCTAGTTTCATTCTTCTACAAGTGGTTGACCAGTTTTCCCATCACCACTTGTTAAAGAGGTTGTGTTTTCTCCATTGTATATTCGTGCCTCCTTTGTCAAAGATAAGGTGTCCATAGGTATGTGGATTAATCTCTGGGCTTTCTATTTTGTTCCATTGATCTATATTTCTGTCTTTGTGCCAGTACCATACTGTCTTGATGACTGTGGCTTTGTAGTAGAACCTGAAGTCAGGCAGGTTGGTTCCTCCAGTTCCATTCTTCTTTCTCAAGATTGCTTTGGCTATTCGAGGTTTTTTGTATTTCCATACAAGTTGTGAAATTATTTGTTCTAGTTCTGTGAAAAATACCATTGGTAGCTTGATAGGGATTCCATTGAATCTATAGATTGCTTTGGGTAGTATTCTCATTTTCACTATATTGATTCTTCCAATCCCTGAACACAGTATATTTCTCCGTCTATTGTAAATAAGATTGTTTTCTTGATTTCTCTTTCCGATAGTTTGTAATTAGTTTCCAGGAAAGATTTCTGTATATTAATTTTGGATGCTGTAACTTTACTGAATTCATTTATTAATTCTTATAATTTTTGGTGGTATCTTTCTTGTTGTTCAGTTGCTCAGTTGTGTCTGACTCTTTGCGACTCCATGGACTGCAGCATGCCAGGCTTTCCTGTCCTTCATCTCCTGGAGTTTGCTCAAATGCCTGTCCATTGGGTCAGTGATGCCATCCAACCATCTTGTCCTCTGTCATCCCCTTTTCCTCCTGCCTGATGATCTTTCCCAACATCAGGGTCTTTTCAAATGAGTCGACTCTTTGCATCAGGTGGCCAAAGTATTGGAGCTTCAGCTTCATCAGCAGTCCTTCTAATGAGTATTCAGGATTGTTTTCCTTTAGGATTGACTGGTTTGATCTCCTTGCAGTCCAAGGGACTTTAAAGAGTTTTTTCCAACACCACAGCTGAAAAGTATCAATTCTTCGGTGTTCAGTCTTCTTTATGTCCAACTCTCACATCCATGCATGACTACTGAAAAAACCATAGCTTTGGTTACATGGACCTTTGTTGGCAAAGTAATGTCTGCTTTTTAATATGCTGTCTAGGTTGGTCATATCTTTTCTTTCAAGGAGCAAGCGTCTTTTAATTTTGTGGCTGCAGTCATCATCTACAGTGATTCTGGAGCTCAAGAAAGTAAAGTCTGCCACTGTTTCCACTTTCTGTATGTAGTATCTTGTCACCTGCAAACAGTGGCAGTTTTATATCTTCCTTTCTAATTTGTACTTCTTTGATTTCATTTTCTTGTCTGTTGCTGTGGCTAGGATTTTCAGCACTTTGTTGAATAAAAGTGTGAATGTATGTATCCTTGTCTTGTTCCTGATCTTAGAAATGCTTTCAGTTTTTCACCATTGAGTGTAGTGTTCACGGTAGGTTTGTCCTTTATGATGTTGAGGTTTGTTACTTCTATGATTACTTTGTTGATACTTCATCATAAATGGATGTTGAATTTTATCAAACTTTTTCCTGAAGTTGTTTTTGTAGGACTTTTTGTTCGTTTCTTCTTTTACTCTCTTCTCTTGTGATTTGATGACTATCTTTAGTGTTATGTTTGGATTCCTTTTTTGTTTTATGTGTGTATCTATTGTTGATGTTTGGTTTGTGATTACCATGAGGTTCATGTATAACTATATACATGAAACTTTATAACTATAAAACTATATGACTATAATTATATTACTGGCTATAAGTAGGTGCATGACTCAGTGGTTGTGGGGATTGTTCTGGCTTGCTGGTGGGTAGGTAAGCTTCTGGTACTGATAGGCTAGAGGGAAAATTCCAGAATTGTGCTTGTCAACACTTAATTTATTGCCATAGAATGAGTTCCCCAAAATGGATGCTGCCATTATCTCCATCCCCAAAGTGAGTCCCAATTGACTTCTGCTTCTCTGGAAGGTTCTCCAAAATCAGCAAGTTGTTCTGACCCAGGCTCTTTTTGAATTATTTCTGTGCTGGGACTCAAGGTGTGAAATTTTGTGTGTGCACTTATGAGCCAAGTCTGTTTCCTATATTTCTCTGGGTCTGTTGAATTTAAGCCCTGCTGGATTTCAAAGCCAAACATAAGTCTCCCTGGTGCTGGACTTCTAGGCTGGGGACCCCGATGTGGGTCTTGAACTCTCAGATCCTTTGAGAAGACCTCTAAGATTGTGATTTTCCTCCTATTTGTGTGTCACTGACCCAGGCTTGAGGTTCCTGACTGTACTCTAAACGACATCTCTTCTTTTCCTATCTTCATCAATGTGGCTTCTTCTTTATATCTTTAGTTGTGGTAAATCTTTTCTGCTAATCTTCAGTTCATTCTCATAGAAGTTGCTCTGTAATTAGTTATAATTTTGGTGTGCTTGTGGGAGAAAAGTTCAGGGTCTTTCTACTTTGCCATCTTAGCCACATCTGATTCTTTCTTATATTTCTGTCTCTTGGCTAAAAGTTCCCATTTATGAATACAAATTGTTCACATTTCCACCCCCCTCCACCCCTGCTATATCCTTTCATGTGTTAATCATATCTATTTTAAATTCTCTGTCTGATAGTTCCAACATCCAGGTCATCTCTGAATCTGATTCTGTTGATTGCTTGTTTGTTAGTCTCTTAATTGAGTGAATGTTGGACATCCTGTAGAACAAAAGACACTGAAGTTAATAATATTTATGTGTGGGAATGAGCTTGCCTCTTCTCAGGAAGTATGTGTGAAGACTGAGTCAAGCTGGTCAGGAGTTGAACTGAAATTTGGTTTTATTGTTGCTATGATTACCTTCAGTTCAACAAAGGCTTCAAACTTCCCTCAAAATACCTTTTACTTAGAGACTGGAGTTGAGCCTTTGGGGTGAGATCTTCTTAGCATTCCTGCTGTTTCTTCAAACTCTGCCCTGTATATATTAAAGATTTTAATCAGGAGAAAGTATCCTTCCCTTCACCCAGTGCAGTGATTCTCAACTTTTTTTTTTTTAAATATCATCTACTAAGGAGTCTTTTAAGATACTTTTTTTCCCTCTGACTCCTTGTGAAATTTTAATACCAGAAATATACTGTGTGTCTTTATATACTGTGGCCCTTTGGAAGGCCACAATGAATTAATATTTTAGATTTTATCTTATTTTATTTTTTGCCTACAAATAATGTAGTGTTGCCCACTTTGGGGAAGGTATTTATCCTGTGGAGAATGTATGCCCCAGTGGTATGTGACATCTACTACTATTAGTTTAAGATCCTGGGTTGAGGACTGTTTTCCTATTTCTTCCCCCCCAAATAGAAGCTTTATCTATTCTTTCCCAAGCAGCAATGAGCCTTTGTCTATGTCCTAAAGGCAATAGGTTTGTTTCCCCTTACCCTGGAGGATTACATCTTTTGAAAGAAGAGTTGAAGCAGAGAGTTAGTTGTTTTTTTTCCCCTTGTCCTTATCACTGAGTAATCCCCAACTGTATGTCTGTATTACCGAGGGAGGTTCTATCTGTTTTCTTGCACAACTCCCATGCCATGGAGTTTTAAAGAAAGGTCTTAATAGTGAGTATAAATTCTTCTTGTTTCTGTGGGTACTAGAGATTCTTTGCTCTGCACTAGCTCATGCTTGGGCTTAAGAATTTGTTAAAATTTTATCTGACTTTTTCTTACCTGTTTTGTATGGTTACTCCCACCTTTTTCCACAGGTGAGGAAGTCTATGTGTATCTTCTCTTAGATACTTGATTGACCTATGATTTAAGCTCTTTGATGAGCTCAAAAAAAGCTGAATTTTTTAGCTTATCTGGATTTTTCTTATTGTTAGGCTTGAAGTGATACTATTTTCAGCTTTTTATGTTCTTGGAAGAATTGGAATTTGATGCACACCTTTAGAGTCTTTTATGATAAAAACTCAAAACTGAAGTTTTTATGTGGGAAAGCCGTTTAGTTCATAACCTCCACTTTGATTTTCCCTTTATGCAGTAGTTGTTTAGGAAGATTAAAATTATTTCTAAGCAGATATTATTTGCAGGGGAAGGGAAGTGGAGTGTGAGAAACATTTTCATATTTTTTTGTTAAATTTCAATATTAAAACTTATGCTTTTTTAGAGCTTGTTGAATTGTTCTCTGTGAGTTTAGAAGTAAAATTTAAGACCGCTGTTGGTGATTTACCTGTCAAGTTCTTATGTTTGCATTTTGCAAACATGTTCTATAAAGATTCAGCTACCTCATTTTCACAGCAAATATTTATCAAGCACTTATGCTATGCCAGGTATTGTCCCAGGTACTGGGCTTCTAAGAGATGATTCTTGACATTCTAGAATGGTGACTCAATGTGGAAGGTAGTAAGAAACATAATTAAAATACAGAATGTAATCATATTAGGGAAATATTGGGAACAGTTCCTGGGAAAATCTTAGAAACAATTGCTGTCTGGGCTTAGGTATAACTTTCCAGAAAGACTTTCTGAGCAAAAGTCTGAAGGAGGAGGAGAGTTTAGCCAGGTGAAAGGTGGGGATGTATAAGGAGGAGAGTATTTTGAGTTGGAGAGAACAGTATGCATAAAATCCTAGAAACAGAGAATACAATGAGTTCAGGAGATTGAAGACAACTCAGTATTGCTGGAGTATAAGTGGTGAGAGATAACTAAGGAAAGATCAGTAACAGATAATGATGATGGGCTTTATATAGCATAACTTATTTGGTTATTTGTTAATTATGTTTACATGTATTAATAGTCACTATTGAAATTGATTAGTTTAGATTGGATTGGGACAAGAGTAAAGATACCAATAATCTGTTGCAATAATCCAGTTAAGAGATGGTAGTGACTTGAATGAAGATGGTAAGGTGGAAATGGAGAGCACTAGATGAATTTGGAAGGTAGTTTGAGGTTTATAGTAACTGTAGGTGGGTGGTGAAAGAGAACAAAGTGATAAAGATGATATCCCAGCTTTTGGATTAGGAAACTGTGATAAGTGTAATATAAATTAATGAGATTGGAGTAAGCAGGAGCTGCAGCAGGTTTTTGAGGAGACGATGTCCTTTGGTTCACTCCAAGGGTGAAGTGCCAGTGTCTCAGTGAAGGGTAATATCCTGTAGACAGCTGGTTTATGGGTTTGAGCTCAAGAACAAGATTTTGTTGAGATATATAGATATGGGAAGGATAAGTACAAGATAGTGATTGAAGCCATGGAAGGGAGTATTGGACAGGTATCTGAGGAAATATTGACATTCAGGAGAGCTATAGAGGCTGAGTCAGTGAAGCAGGTGGATACTGCCAGATGGTAGAGGAGCAACTGGGAATAAAAGTCACCTGGACCAGGGAAGATAATATCTTAAGAAAAAGAGTACTCAACATTGTTGAATGCTGCAGCAAGATCAAGTTAAATAGAGGCTGAGAAATGTATTGATACTTTGCATTGGAAAATGAGACATTGGTCTTGGAAAGAGTTATTTTGTTTCTTTATTTTTTTGCTGTAAAAAGCTTTATTGTTTCTATTTGGTCCAAGGTTTGAGAGAGGGTTCCAGTGGATAAACACCTACCTAGTGGCTGCAGAGAGGGGCTTCAGGCAGAAGTCCCTGACATTAGGGGGTTCCTCAAAGGCTACTGAGTTCCAGAGGCTCCTGGTAATGCTTGAAGGTGAGTCTTTCGAAGATATTCACCCAGCACAGCCTGGGGACCAGCCAGCCTGCAGAGGCTCGTCAGGTGGCCACCCATCTTCGTGAGTTTCACCTGCTCCTGGAAGTGGCTTTCCCTAAAGTCAGAGAGGTGGGGTTTGTGTGGGGGGACCCCAGGCCATGCAGATCTTAAGGGCCTGGTGGAGGTTCTTCTCCATGAGAATGGTGGCTTCCACACCATCCTAGATTTTATCCCACTCATTTTGAGATGGCTTCTGCAACTGCTGTGTTTGTTTTGCATTTTCTAGAGACTCTCGATGCCTTGTGCTTCTCTTAGGTCAGTTCAGCCAATTCACTGAAAAAGTGGCCCACATCCTCCTGGTCAAAACAGAAGCCCAGAGAGAGGTAGGTGTAGGAGGCCCACAGATGCATATTGACCAGGCAGTTGACAGTGGCCTTCATGGCAGTGGAATAATTCTGACAAATCTGGGAGCTCATGGTTGATCAGTAATTAGGAGCTAAGCTCAAAAACTGGTGTGGGCCGGTCCAGGTGATCGAAAACAGCTGAATGGCTGATTATGAAGGTTGTGACTGGAATAAAGGTTGGAGGCTGGAGCAAGGTGTGTCCCTATGTCTGTTCTGTCCAAACACTGTTGAAGCAAGAGACCCATGGGATTCAGTGTGGAGCGTACTGAGAGATTAGTAATTTTAATAGAGTAGTTGGAGCACCAACTTGCAGTATCATGGGTAGCAGATGGTAAGGAAGTAGAGACAATGTTTTGAGAAGTTTGGCTATGGCAGAAAGGAAGAGAGTGATTAATCATAATGGTTAAATGTACAGGAACTAAAATCACATTATTAATACCTTTGTTTGAATGTGTGCTCTGTCAGTTACTAGTTTTATGAAGTTGGGCAAGCCACTCAATCTCTCTAAGACTGAATTTTCTTCAACTCTAAAGCAGAGGTACTAATATAATTATTGAAAAGGATGGCTTGAGAATGACATGAAACATATCTTCAGTTATTATAAATATACAAATACACTTAGAATGAAGTAGGATATTTAAAATTCAACTTATTTATTTTATTAAGCATTTATATAGTCTTGCTATGTGCCAGGCACTGTTTTAAGTAATTAAAAATATTCCCCAAAGTCAGCTATTTTATTTTGGGAGAAGGCTATGTTAGTTTGGGTCCTCTGAGAAGAAAACGCCAAAATAAGATTAGAAACATAAGATATTTATTGGGGAAAATATCTGTGAAGAGAAAAATGAGGAAGGAGCTAAGGAACATGGGGAGAGTCTTCAGATTAACAGGCTAATCAAACCACTGTGCAGGAGACAGCAAAGAAAGGAGAGTTGGGTAGGAAGAGTCTTAGAATGTAGCACAGTTCCTAGAGAGTTTTGGCAAGGCTGATGCAGAATTCTCAAGCCAAAGTTGCTTGCCAAAACTATGCCACATCTCACAAGAATGGGCTGTGTCCCTGCATTGGCACCACTGGTATGCTCACTCATTGCTAGAAGCAGTTCTTAAGACGTGTGGCCTAGGCTTAAACATGGGATGGATTCAGAGCCCAGTAGCTGGGGACATTGGTCAGTTAAACTTTTTCACAGCAGGAGATCAAGTGGCACATTTTTATGACTATCAAAAAGGCTGAGGATTCTCCTGCTGTGAAAAAGTTTAACACCACCCTTATGGCAGAAAGTGAAGAGGAACTAAAAAGTCTCTTGAAAGTGAAAGAGGAGAGTGGAAAAGTTGGCTTAAAGCTCAATATTCAGAAAACTAAGATCATGGCATCTGGTCCTATCACTTCATGGGAAATAGATGGGGAACAGTGGAAGCAGTGTCAGACTTTATTTTTTGGGGGCTCCAAAATCATTGTAGATGGTGATTGCAGCCATGAAATTAAAAGACGCTTACTCCTTGGAAGGAAAGTCATGCCCAACCTAGATGGCATATTAAAAAGCAGAGACATTACTTTGCCAACAAAGGTCCATTTAGTCAAGGCTGTGGTTTTTCCAGTGGCCATGTATGGATGTGAGAGTTGGACTGTGAAGAAATCTGAGCACCAAAAAATTGATGCTTTTGAATTGTGGTGTTGGAGAAGACTCTTGAGAGTCCCTTGGGCTGCAAGGAGATCCAACCAGTCCATCCTACAGGAGATCAGTCCTGGGTGTTCATTGGAAGGACTGATGCTAAAGCTGAAACTCCAATACTTTGACCACCTCATATGAAGAGTTGACTCATTGGAAAAGACCCTGATGCTGGGAGGGATTTGGGGCAGGATGAGAAGGGGACGACAGAGGGTGAGATGGCTGGATGGCATCACCAACTCGATGGACATGAGTTTATGTAAACTCCAGGAGTTGGTGATGGACAGGGAGGCCTGGCGTGCTGCAATTCATGCAGTCGCAAAGAGTCGGAGACAACTGAGTGACTGAAATGAACTGAACTGACCTGAATGTGCATGACTATGTAATCTTTACCCCCAGCAGATTTCAGCTGGCTGCATCTAAACGTGCAGGTATATATTAATAGTTGGAATTGAAAGGTCGGGGCATGCCCCGGGAAAGTGCTGCAAGGCAAATTCCGGAGGCTGGCTAAACTTCCAGGGGCTGGCCCCCTGCAGCCTTGTCCAATCAGGTACCAACACAGAGCCCTCGGACACTGACCACCACTGTAGCCCGCGCTTTCTTCCTTATATGAAAAGACCTGGCCTGGACGCCCAGCCCGGACTATAAAACCCCTCCCCACCCCTCATACCTTGCAGACTCCCTTTGTCTCCTCACTCACCCACCCCCGGGAGTTCTGCCTGAGAGCGGGGCTCAATAAAAGGCCTTTACTACCGGTCATTAGAGGCGGCTTTTTTTTTTTCTCCCGCGGCGTTTTCTAACATCTGGCGCCCAAAGTGGGGCTCGGGTTGAGGGGCCCCCGGCACTCGCCGCTGAGGCCCCCCTCGAGCTCCACCGCCGCGGTAGCCCCGGACCCAGGCGGCTGACCAACCCCCCGGACGGCAGGATATGGGGTAAGTCCTTTCGGCTTTGGGGCCTGCCCTCCCTGGCGATCACCTCCTAGGGCTCCGTAACCAGTGCGCACTTACTGGGCCCTCCCAGTCACCAGCTGGTGGTGAGACATCCCCAGCGGCTGAGTAGACCTCCAGCTTCGGCCTCCGGCTTCGGCCTCTGGCTTCGGCCCTCCCGGTCACCAGCTGGTGGGGAGACGTCCCCAGCGGCTGAGTAGACCTCCGGCTTCGGCCTCCGTCTTCGGCCTTTCCGGGTCCCTGTGGTCGTGAGGAAGACGTTCCCTGCGACTCCACGGACCTCCGGCTCCCCTCGACTCGTCCGAAGACGTTCGGACAGCGGGGGTTGCCTCCACGCCCCGTGGTCGCCATGGGATCAACAGCCTCCAAACCCGATCCCCAATACTCCACCCCCTTAGAGTGCCTGCTAGCTAACCTGCGGACTCTAGGGCTAAAGAGAGATATCCACCCCCAGCAGCTCACTTTTCTGTGTTCACAGGCCTGGCCTCAGTATTCCCTAGATAATGGCTCACAATGGCCAGCCACAGGGACACTAGACTTTGACGTCCTCCGTGATTTAGATAATTACTGCCGGAGAACGGGAAAATGGTCTGAGGTCCCCTATGTTCAGGCCTTTTGGGCTTTGCGCTCTCGCCCCACCCTGTGCACTACGTGTGCTCCTAGCCAGATCCTACTCACCATGGCCCCCCCCGACCCCACCCTCCCGAGCTAAGCCAACCCCTCCCGCTTCTGAGTCCTCTGCTTTCTCTGTTCCCCCAGAAGATCTGGTGGCCCTCCCTCCCTACGCCTCTCCCACGGCCCCCTCCCCTTCCTCTCCGGTTCCTACTCCCTCCCCTTCCACTCCGGCCCCTCCTAACCTCTCCCCCTCTAACCCTACTCCGGCCTCTTTTGCTCCTGTTCCCGCCCCTGAGGCTTCACCGCCGGCCCCAGATTCTCTGGCCATTAACCCTATCTTGTATCCTCCTCTTCCCCCCCGTCACCCCCTTCTCGTCTCCGGTTAGCTCCCACACTCGCTCCCATAGCAACCCTCCAGGTGCCTCCCCGCCCCCTCCCCCAGCCCCGCTACTCCCCCTGCGACAAGTAGCCGGAGCTGAGGGTCTAGCCCAGGTCCACGTCCCCTTCTCTCTCCAGGCCTTAGCACAGATTGAGGCCAAGCTGGGATCCTTTTCCTCCAACCCCACTCAGTACATTAAGCAGTTTACTGGTCTGACCCGCGCCTATGCCTTAACATGGCAGGACATATATGTCATCCTGGGATCTACCACCACCCCCGAAGAGAGGCAGGCCATTTGGACGGCAGCCAGGGCTCAGGCCGACCAGCGGCACTGTGCCAACCCCTCCCCCGAGCGTCCCCCGGGAGCTCAGGCAGTTCCTGACACCGACCCTGATTGGAACTACCAGGAAGGGGGTGGTGGCCAGCTGCGGGTACGCTATATGATAGAGTGTCTCCTCGATGGGATGGAAACGTCCTCTCATAAGGTTGTAAACCTCCTCAAACTAGATGAGGTGACTCAGGGGCCCGACGAAAACCCAGCCATGTTTCTTAATCGGCTGACTGAGGCCCTTGTTCAATACACCAGACTGTCCCCTGAGTCCCCCATGGGGGCAGCTACCTTGGCCAATCGTTTATCTCCCAATCTGCACCTGACATCCGAAAAAAACTGGCCAAGGCTGAGGACGGCCCTCAGACCTCTATTCGAGACCTGGTAAAAATGGCCTTTAAAGTTTATAACGCCCGTGAAGAAACTGCTGAGGCCAGCCGAAAGGCAAGGCTCAAACAAAAGGCCGAATTTCAGGCAAGCCTCCTAAACCAGCAAACCCAGGCCTTGGTAGCAACCCTCCGGCCGGCGGTGGGCTCAGGGCCCCAGAACCCCCCTCCGGGGGCCTGCTTCAAGTGCGGCCAAGAAGGACACTGGGCCAAGATGTGCCCCAATCCGTGGCCTCCTTCCAAGCCGTGCCCGTTGTGCAAACAACGAGGACACTGGGCTAGTGACTGTCCCCGGGCCTCTCGGGCTCCGACCTCTAGGGGCCGGAGACCAGAGCGCCCCAGGGAGACCTCCTGCCCTCCTCTGGCCTCGGAACTGCTGAGCTTCAATGATGACTGATGCCGCCCAGACTCGGGGACCCCAATAACCCAAGCCGAGCCTAGGGTAACGCTCCAGGTAGCGGGTAAGTCCATCAACTTTCTAGTTGATACGGGGGCTACCTATTCGGTCCTTTCCTCTTTCAGGGGCACTTTACGTCCTTCCCAGGTTTCGGTTATGGGCATTGATGGCCAACCCTCGTGTCCACTCCAAACGCAACCACTGTCCTGCCAATTAGATTCCTGCCTATTTACCCACTCCTTTTTGGTCATCCCCTCCTGCCCTACTTCTCTCTTGGGAAGAGATATACTCGCTAAGCTGAAGGCCACCCTTCACCTGACTCCAGGATCGGCTCCCACGTCAGGGGCCTTCCTAATGTTACTTGTTGACCCTCCAACCTCTTCTGTTAATCCTGAGGTCTGGGACACCCGAGTCCCGGTGGTGGCTCGGCACCACCCTCCAGTCCTCATCCGGCTAAGAGACCCCACCTGCTTCCCAGCCAGGCCCCAGTTTCCTTTGTCTACTCATAACCTCAGCGGACTAAAGCCCATCATCGACCGTCTCAGAGGACAGGGTCTTTTGATCCCCACGACTTCCCCCTGTAACACGCCCATCCTTCCTGTTCGAAAGGCTTCAGGAGACTACCGGCTAGTGCAGGATCTCCGTCTGATCAACGCGGCGGTGGTCCCTGCCCATCCACTTGTCCCTAACCCCTACACTCTCCTTTCTTCCATACCTCCCAAAACCTCTCATTTTACCGTCATTGACCTCAAAGATGCCTTTTTTACCATCCCACTCCACCCCGACTGCCAATTCCTCTTTGCTTTTACCTGGACTGACCCCGACACTCAGCTGACCACCCAACTCACATGGACTGTACTCCCTCAGGGGTTCAGAGACAGTACCCATTACTTCAGACAGGCTCTGTCCCAAGACCTGGCCAGATGCTCGCTCCGCCCTAGCACCCTCCTCCAATATGTAGACGACCTGCTCCTTTGCAGCCCCTCAGAAAAAACCTCCCGACAACATTCTGCAACTCTTCTTAATTTCCTCTGCTCCCAGGGTTACAGAGCCTCACAATCCAAGACCCAACTGACTCAGACTTCTGTTGTCTATCTAGGCCTCCAAATCACCCCTACCACTAAGGCCCTGACGGCAGATCAGTGTAGCCTCCTCAGGTCCATCTGTCCTCTGGCCAACGGAGACCAGATATTGTCCTTCCTAGGACTGATGGGGTTCTTCCGACACTGGGTCCCAAACTACGCCACCCTGGCCAAACCCCTATATGCCGCTGCTAAAGAGACTCCCACAGGACCACTGTCTTCCCCCACTGAAGTGACTAAGGCCTTCCACGCTTTACGCTCAACCCTATTGGCTGCACCCCCTCTCTTTCTCCCAAATCCCAACTATCCACACCATCTATACACTGATGAAAAGGGAGGGATAGCCTTTGGAGCCCTGGTGCAACCGATTGGCCCCAAACTGCTGCCTGTTGCTTACATATCCAAACAACTTGACCCCACAACCAGGGGATGGTTCCCCTGCCTGCGGGCACTAGCGGCAGCGGCAACATTGTACGCTGATGCTAAAAAGCTGATTCATGGTCAGCCCCTGACCATCTTCTCACCTCATCGCCTTGGCGATCTTTTAGCCTCTAGATTTCTCTCTGACCTCAGCGAATCCAGGCTCCAGCAGTTTCACCTGGTATTTTTGGACAATCCGCAAGTTTCTGTGAGTCGCTCTCCACAATTAAACCCGCTTTCTTCGTTGCCCTCCCTCCCCCTCTCCTCAGAACCCCCAGCCCACTTATGCTCAGAGGTCCTTGAGTCCCTTATGCAACCACCTCACAACCTGTTTTCTGAACCTCTACCAGATCCAGAGCTAACTTTGTTCGTCGATGGGAGCTCAAAGCGAGATCCTGATGGAAACCGAAGGGCGGCTTATGCTGTGGTAACCACCCGAGAAGTCCTGGAGGCTCAGCCCTTGCCACCCGGGACGACCTCTCAAAAGGCTGAATTAACAGCCCTAACTAGAGCCTTACACCTAGCAAAAGGAAAAAGGGCCAATATTTACACAGACTCCAAATATGCCTTCTTGATTGCCCATTCTCACGCGGCAATCTGAAAAGAGCGGGGCTTCCTGACCACTAAAGGATCCCCCATCTGTAATGCCCCCCACATCATTCGACTGTTAGATGCCTTACCTCTGCCCAAAGAGGTCGCTATCATACACTGCAAGGGACACCAAAATACTCATGACAGTGTCGCTCTGGGTAATAATATGGCAGATCAAGTGGCTCGACAAATCACCTTACAACAAGCCCCCGAGCCCTTGCTGACTTTGAGATCCACCCTCAACCCAGATTATTCCAGCGAAGAAGCCAGAGCCTTGCTGGCACAGGAAGGGGCTCAGAGGCACCCGTCGGGATGGATACTACTCCACAATAAACCGGTGCTTCCTGAGCGCCAGGCTAAGGCCATAATATCCCAAATCCACAATACCCTCCACATCGGGCCAAGGGCTCTCTTTTCCTTTCTCAGCCCTGTCTTTTCTCCCCTGCATCTCAGACAGACCATATATGCGGGCCACTGCTCCTGCCTAACATGTGCTTACACCTCTCCTCAAGGAGGACTCCGACCCCCACAGGAGACTCACCAGCTAAGGGGACATATGCCCAGACAAGATTGGCAGATAGACTTCACCCACATGCCCAGACATCGAACCTACCGCTATCTGCTGGTCTTGGTGGATACCTTTTCAGGATGGGTCGAGGCCTTCCCCACCGCCTGAGAGATGGCAGCGGCGGTGGCAGAAGTCTTGACGACCCATCTCATTCCCAGATTTGGGTTGCCAAACTCCCTCCAGTCTGACAATGGGCCTGCATTTATCTCACAGATCTCCCAGCAGGTGGCTACGGCTCTGGGCATCGACTGGCATCTCCACATCCCCTATTGGCCCCAATCGTCAGGCAAAGTAGAACGGGTGAACGGCATCATCAAGACGCACCTGACCAAGCTTGCCTCAGAACTGCGGCTGTCTTGGGTCGACCTCCTTCCTCTGGCGCTCACTCGCATTCGCACCACACCACACTCCAAAACAGGTTTGACCCCTTTTGAACTGCTTTACGGCAGGCCCTATCTCCTGACTCACCTCCCAGAGGGAGAGGCTCCCCCACTCGCGGGGTACCTCCCCCTCTTCTCCCTCCTACGATCCTTGCTGAGAGAACACACAGACCGGGTCCTGCCACAACCGACAGACAACGAGGGGCCAACTCAGCCTCTGGCTCCGGGAGATCAGGTACTGCTAAAAACCTTGAGTCCCCGCCTGCTACAGCCTCGCTGGACGGGGCCCCATAATGTAATCCTCACCACTCCCACGGCAGCCAAACTGCTGGGACACGGCTGGTATCACCTGACCTGGCTCAAACGAGCTCCCCCGGGTCTCCCAGAGACAGGGGTAGCCCCGGCCCAGGCCCCTCCTCCCAATCACTCCTACCGCTCCACCCTCACGGGGCCGACCAAACTGACCATCACCCGAACCCCTCTGTCGTCAATCCCAAAATAATTGGGGGACCACATCCCGATATCCGATGCTGACCTGGCATCACCCGCTGTGGCTGCTAACAATCACAGCTCTGGCCATACTTTTTGCCATTGGATTAGTGGCCGCAGCCCCCCGCGATTGGTCCTCCACTCTTTGACTGTCCCTGGCTCTCACATACCTAGCCATCTGCTTCCTACTCCTGAGGTGCTATTCCCTTGGGACACCCTGACCTGGTTACCAGCTCCAACCCTACGAGACCCACGGGGCTGGTTGTCCGCCACACCCCCTTCACCCCAACCTCAAAACAATGTGGGACTCTCTACTCTGGGTTACTCTGGGGGTATTGGGGGTCCTGGAAAAAGGGGGGCACACCTACCAAAACCCCCACCAGCCTTTTCAAGTCACATGGATCTTAAAAAATGGAGAGACCTACGAAGAGCTAAACCGGACCACAGCCACCCAACCGAAAGATAAGTGGTGGCCGGACTTATATTTTAACCTTACAAAGTTAATCGAACAATCAGGATACTCCAAGTGTAGGGTCAGGTCTCTCGGGTTTTATGCCTGCCCGGGACATCAGCGACAAAACATAAAAACCTGTGGGGGAATGCTGAGCCGCTACTGTAAATCCTGGGGCTGTGTCACTTCCAGTGATGGGTATCGGAAGTGGTCGGTGACCAGGCCAGACCTGATCAATATGTCCTTCACGGGTCCTCTTCCAAAATCAGATTGGCAGGGACGACCCTCCAACCCAGGGCAATGCAGCGACCAGATCCGACTATCATTCACACAGCAGGGACGGACTGAAAATAGATGGATTTCCAGACTGTACTGGGGCATAGTGATATATGATACCTATGGTATGGGAAGCAATAGTGCAACATTGTATGTTCAGCAAGTCCTACAACCCGCCCAGACCCATGTTATGGGGCCCAACCAGATTATTACACCCCCCCGCCCCTCACCGCAAGGGACAAATGCCGCAAATGTTGTGACCTCGCCTACCCCTACCCCCTCTCTTCAGCTAACCCAGACAGACCCACCAGAAACCCAAGAACCCCTGTGGGCCTTGATCAAAGAAACCTACGGGGCCCTTAACCACTCCAATCCTAATGCAACTCAATCCTGCTGGCTTTGCTACACCTCACACCCACCTTACTACGAGGCCGTGGGTTTAAATGCCACCTACAACTTATCCACTCTCTCTAACCCACCACAGTGCTCTTGGGGAGACCGCAAGGTGGGCCTTACCATGAAACAAGTATGGGGTTCGGGGACCTGCTTAGGCACGGTTCCTACAGATAAACAAACCCTGTGCGCCCAGACTGACAATGACACCAACTTCACCGATAAGACCTATATCATTCCCGAAATCGGGGGGTGGTGGGTATGCTCAAGGACTGGGCTGACGCCCTGTCTCCATTTGGCTGTCTTCGACCAGAGCAGAGAATTCTGTGTCATGGTAGCAGTAGTACCCAAAATTACATACCACCCAGAAGAGGTCCTCTACAACTTTTGGGACCAAGATACCCCAGCTCCTAGACATAAGAGGGAGCACGTTACAGCTATTACTCTAGCAACACTGTTCGCCCTGGGGGCGGCCGGAACCGGTACGGGCATTGCTTCCCTGACTACACAACATCAGGGTCTAATCACCCTGAGAGTCGCCGTTGATGAAGACATTGCATGAATAGAAAAGTCTATGATGGCCTTGGAAAAATCCCTAACCTCTTTGTCAGAAGTGGTGTTACAGAATAGACGAGGCCTAGACCTGATTTTTTTACAACAAGGGGGGCTCTGTGCAGCCCTCAAAGAAGAGTGTTGCTTTTACGCAGACCATACAGGGGTAGTAAGAGAGTCCATGGCCAAAGTAAGAGAAGGACTAGAGCGCAGAAAGAGAGAACGGGAAGCCCAGCAAGGTTGGTTCGAATCATGGTTCCAAAACTCCCCCTGGCTGACCACCCTGATCTCCACCTTAATGGGACCACTTGTTGCTCTTAACTTTTGGGCCCTGTCTCTTAAATAAGCTCTTGGCCTTCGTCAAACAGCGGCTCAACACGGTTCAGCTGATGGTATTGCGACAGCAGTACCAAGGGCTTCCAACGGACACTCTGTGACAAAATTAACGGCAGACGCTCCCTGTCATCCCAGCCACACCCTACCCCTCGCCGCCCCCGTTCAGCAGGAAGAAGCCAGAAAGAACCGGCGCCCCTTGTCCTATAACTAAAAGGCCGGGATGAAAGGTCGGGGCATGCCCCGGGAACGTGCTGCAAGGCAAATTCCGGAGGCTGGCTAAACTTCCAGGGGCTGGCCCCCTGCAGCCTTGTCCAATCAGGTACCAACACAGAGCCCTTGGACACTGACCACCGCTGTAGCCCTCGCTTTCTTCCTTATATGAAAAGACCTGGCCTGGACGCCCGGCCCGGACTATAAAACCCCTCCCCACCCCTCATACCTTGCAGACTCCCTTTGTCTCCTCACTCACCCACCCCCGGGAGTTCTGCCCGAGAGCGGGGCTCAATAAAAGGCCTTTACTACCGGTCATTAGAGGCGGCTTTTTTTTTTCTCCCGCGGCGTTTTCTAACAGGAATAACTGGAGTTTCTTCAGGAAGTAAATTGGCCAAGGAGTGAGGTGGAGGTATTAGTAAGATAATTGTTTAGTTGCTAAGTTGTATCTGACTCTTTTGTGACCCTATGGACTGTAGCCTGCCAGGCTCCTCTGTCCATGGGATTTCTCAGGCAAGAATACTAAAGTGGGTTGCTGTTTATTTCTCCAGGGGATCTTCCTGACCCAGGGATTGAACCTGTGTCTCCTATTTGGCAGGTAGATTCTTTACCGCTGAGGCACCTGGGAAGCCCTAGTAAGATAATAGGGAATGAAATCGAAACTGAATAGGAAAAAGGATAAGGAAAGTAGATGGTTGACAGGGAGAAAGTATGTGGCATAATCCCCTTTGGTCTGGGGTAGTACCTGTACAATCTATATTTTTCTTCAATATTCCTTAGTATTCAATTCTACCTCCATTATTGGCTTATTAATTACTTTTATTTTTATTATTTTATTGGTTACCCTGGTTGGCTCCTGGGAACTAATAAGCACTAAGCTTTTGAAAATATTTTGTCTGATAAGAATGTATTTTTTAATTCCCGAGTCCTGGGACTGTGCTGTACCTGTTTGACCAAATAGTGTGTGTTAACACACTAACGTGCTGCATCTGAAGTGGATGAGAGTTAGGGGTTTTTTAGTTTTAGAAGCCTAGGTTTAGTTTAGAAGCCACATGGGGAAGGGAAAAGAATACCAATCATGCCCTTTGTGACCCTCTTTGCTCAACAAAAAATTTCTGAGTACTTGCTAGATGCTAGACGCTCAAGATCTTTCACTGTTTTCTTGGTTTTGACTTAGCAGTTAGAATCAAACTTGGTATATTATGACTATACACCATATGAATTTTCTGCCTCTATATACAGTATCACCCCATTCCTTTTAACATTCTTATTATATTGCTTATCCTAGTCCTTTAAGCTGACACTGAATTCAAATTGCTCCATTTGAGAGTATTTTGTGCTAGTAATTGTCTGGTGTTTCTTAGACTCAAACCACGAGTCATGACCCGTTAGTAACTTTTGAAAACAGTTTAATGGATCTTGAACAACATTTTAAAAGGGAAAAGCATGTAGTTTAAATATTAGCTTATTGGAATTAAATAGAATTCTAAGTATTTTACTGTTTTTCACCAAATGAAAGGCAATTTCACAGTTCAACCTGATAGTTGATGTTAGAGACTATCACACTTGGTCAGGTTTAAAGTTGTTTTGTAAAGCTCTTGTTTTATTCTGGCATTAAAAATCAACCAGAAAACTCTGGTTCATGGTCAAACAATTTGAAAATCAGTGTACTAGACTATTCACGTCTTTCTGAGTCATGCCACTGTGATCTAGGATACATGCCTGTGTGTTGGGTGACAAACCTGGGGCCATAGTCTAAGGCTGGATGATAATTTGGACTTTGACTTCATTAGTTTTATGCTTTACTTTCATTCAGCTTGTGATTTTATTGCACATCCTATTTTCTTTTCTTCCATTGTTTTTTAAAAATATTTATTTTTAATTGATTGATAGTTGGTTTACAATATTGGTTTGATTTCTGTCACACATCAACATGAATTAACTATAGGTGTACATATGTCCCTTCCCTCTTGAATCTCCCTCCCACCTCCTGCCCATTCCCTGCCCCAGAGCCCCCGTTTGAGTTCCCTGAGTCATACACCAAATTCCCATTGACTACCTATTTACATATTAGTGTATATGCATCCATGCTACTCTCTCTACTTATCTCACCCTCTTCCCCTTCTCCCCCACCCTTGTCCATAAGTCTGTTCACCATGTCTGTGTCTCCATTGCTGCTCTGCACATAGATTCATCAGTACCATCCTTCTAGATTTCATATATGTGCATCAATATATATTTGTTTTTCTCTTTTTGACTTCACTGTATAAAAGGCTCTAGGTTCACCCACCTCATTTTTCCAAACTTTTCTTCCTCTCATTTTTTTTCTCTTTCCTCTCCTTATTCTCTCTCTCTGCACCTTCTTTTTCTGTCTTTTGTGGCTCTGCTGGTAGACTTGGTTTTAAATAAATAAAATCATTACCACCTGCCAGGGGAAAATCATTATTTTCTTCCTGGTTAGTGAAACTGATAAATATAAGATCACTTCAGTTGTTTCATTTTTAATTGCTCTCATTTGTTTTTGTTGCTTCTTATACTTGGGGCCTTTTGGAAATACTTCTGAATTCATGGTTTGTATAAATGATTAAGGGTCCTTGGGAAAAGTGGCATGCTGTTATATCAGATGTTTGTTTATGCTTTAGCTTTTACTTTGGGGAGGGTAAGAAGTGTTTGCCCTGACAGATGAGGAAACTGAGGTGCAAAGAAATGATATGAATCTGCTTCACCTTTTGCATACTGGGAAACGTGGCAGCCTTTTGTATTAAACAGATCCTCCAGTACTAATCATAGTGAATAGTATTTAGTTGATAATGCATTTGATTATTCCTGGAAAGGTGTAAAGACTGTTTCTGTGGACACAGATGCCGTGATTCTATCTAACTCTTCTTAGTCCCCTAATTGTCTTGTCTTGATTTTCTACCCACATATCCTCTTCACTTCAAAAAGATATTCTCAAAGTGAACTTAATAGCAATTCAGTTGAGGGTTTTATTTATCTGTTCATTTATTGGCCAGGAAAAGTTCTCTCCATTTGTCAGGGCTGTGCATATCTTCATTGTGAGCGCTTTACGCTGAAATAGAATGCTCAAGTAGATGATTTTAGAAAGCTTCTTGCTGCAAACTATGTGCTTTAATCTGTTTAACAGCCTGACATGAACTGCTGTCACTGGGCATTAAGGTAGCTGCAATATTGCCTGTCATTAATAGTTTCTGCTACTCTGCCATCGTAATTGCTGACCTTAGCTTAGTCCTCTGCTGTGAATTAGAAATTCTTTTAAGAGGGAATATTAATGAAACAAAGTTAAATTCCTCAGCAATTTGCAACTGGAATTGAAGATAGCCTCCATTTCATTTTTAAAAGAGAATGACTTTGAATCTACAAACATTGCTATTGTGACTTCAAAGTGCATGAACATAATTATATTAAGAAGTATTTTTTTTTGAGGAGGTTGAAAAGGGTATTTTGCTCACTTTATAAAATTCTTAGAAGAATTTAAAACACTTTTCTGAAGGATTAATATAAATAAAGGGGATTTTATGCCTGCCAATGCAGGAGTCTTAAGAGATGCGGGTTCGATCCCTGGGTTGGTAAGATGCCCTGGAGAAGGGTATGGCAACCCCCTCCAGTATTCTTACTTGAAGAACCCCCATGGACAGAGGAGCCTGGTGGGCTACAGTCCATGGGGTTGCAAAGAGTCGGACATGACTGAGTGACTATGCACAGAACAGCATATATATACATATATATATCTCATCAGCTGAAGAATTACTTAATGAAAGGTATAAGAAGGAGAAATGCCTTCTTTTCATCCCCATGTACTTTGCTAATTTTAAATAAAAAACTTGCCTAGGACATTATTTCTTCAGAAATGCACACTGAAGCATATCCTGTTTTTAAATGTAGATTTTTCATGTTTTACTCATCTTCCAAGAGAAAGCATATGTATATATTGAGTCTTTATATTTTTATAGTGGAAGTGAAATAAAAGTTGAGTGATATGTTTATAGTACTGAGTCATGCATCAGGCTAATCATGGAAATGACTATCAGACCAATAGAAATGTGACTGATTTTGGGAACTTGATAGTTGTGATGAGTTAAAAAATGCTTTATTATTGGGACATATATAATTTTAGAAATTAAAAAGAAACTGTTTTATTTTAAATCTCTCATCATCCTCTCATATGGGATACCTGACACCGAGGAATTCATGATCATAGAATCTAGAAACTGAAGATTATCTCCACTGTAATATTCTAATCACCTAATTTTTTTAAAAATGAGGACTTTATCTTGAAATTGTAGCTAATTTCTAGTAACTTATTTCAGTGAAAATAATTTCTTTAATGTATTGCTTCAAATAAATGTTTTGCTTTTGAGATTGCTTCCTTTAGGTTAAATTTCTTTGCTCCTATTTTTCCTAGGTTTCTGGGCCATTACTGGTTCATCTATCTTCCTGTTATGGATGTTCACTAGAGTAGCAAAAGTTACTAGCAAGAGGAGTTATGCAGTTCATCTGGCATTTTGAGTTTTATTTAATACATCAACATGATTCTATTAATTCTGAATTTTGCTATTGAACTGAATTTTCACAGGGCCTTCAGAAACAGCATTAGGGCTCACTATATATATATTTTGGGTGTTTCCCGATGGCTCAGAGGGTAAAGAATCTGCCTGCAATGCAGGAGACATAGGAGACATGGGTTCGTTCCCCAGGTCAGGAAGATTCCCTGGAAAAGGGAATGGCAACTTATTTCAGTATTCTTGCATGAAAACCCCATGGACAGAGGATCCTCGTGGGCTACAGTCAAAAAGGTTGCAAAGGGTCAGATGCGACTAAACTATTAAGCACACAGAGGTATATATAGTTGATTGACGTTACTAGTCCAGTTCAGGGATTCTCTGGTGACTCAGATGTTAAGAATCCACCTGCAATTCGGGATACCTGGGTTCGATCCCTGGATTGGGAAGATCACCTGGAGGAGGGCATGGAAACCCACTCTGGTATTCTTGCTGGAGAATCCCATGGACAGAGGAGCCTGGCAGGCTACAGTCCATGGAGTTGCAAAGAGTCAGACATGACTGAGCAACTAAGCACAGCATAGCAAAGTCCAGTTCAAATGATGGAAAGATGTTAAGATTGAATTTTTAGGTGTGCTTACCGGCACCTAGTACACCTAGTACAGATGTTGGCCCAATGAGTTATAATCTTAAGACATTATGATAAGCCTGGATCTGGCCAGAGATCCAAAAGCTACCCTTCTCACTGTATTGTTTACTTTCTATTTTTCAAAGTGGAAAATTTATTTGCAAGTTGAATAAAATTTTACTTCATGGCTACAGGATAGATCAATAGGCCTGAATGTAAGATAGTGGGGGTGGGGTGGGGTGGGGCTGGCAAATAGAGGACTCTTCTATCCCTTCTCTATGAAGGGAATTTGACTAGAAGATTTGATTTGACTATCTGTCATCACCCACTCTTTCAGAAGTCTACTGAAATAATGTTTCAAAAATAGGCATCTAGGTCAACACCTAATCAACCTGGTATCTCTGTTACTTGTCTGGCAAGAAAACTCTAATTCCCAATCCCAGCTCAAAGTATTGCCTTTTCAGGAAAAAAAAGAATAAGAAGTAATATTACAAAATAAAAAAATGAAAAGACATGTCAAGCCATGTAATTATCAGGCAGTTCTTATAAGTTGGTAATCATTCAGTAAACATAGAACTATTTTTCCTCCCCTCAATCTGACAACTATGAGAGCCAAGGAGAAAATAAAAGAAACTTTAGCAAGGTTATTTAAGGCCTGACCTCCCTGTCTGGACTCTGTGCAGTTCCCTTAGAAATTGCATTATCATTTGGACTTCTTTTTAGAGTGGACAGTTGGGGCAGCTGTAGTTCAGTTTGATTGCATTAAAAAATTTGATATTTAGACTCTTGTTAAGATGGTAGTAAAGTTAGGCCATTTCAGTAAAACCTAAAAGGAAAAAGGACATTTTATTTTAGTTTCAAAGTATAAGTATTTTTGATATAATCTTTGCTCTGTAAAAAATGTACATTAATTGCTAACAAGATTATTTTGAGCATAAAAAATTTGGAATATTCAGACAGAAACCAGGCCAAAGTTTGTTTTTTTGACTATCTGTGAAAATTAGAATAAACAAAAAAATTAATGATATCAATAAAGGTTTATGGAAGTCATTTATAAACAGTAAAATGATGAGATTGTTTCCAAATATTTTGGCATATATTAACGTATAATTAATCAGTGGGATTAGAAATCATTTTCAGTTTTTTGTTAGAACAATCCTGATGTAGTAAAATTTGTATTCATGCTGGAGATTAGTAAGCTTTCAATTATTTAGCATAAAATAGAAAATAAACCACTTATTTTATTGTTCTTACCCTCATTGTAGTAGGTATATGATTACTTGAGATATTTTATATATTTTAAATGAACTAATAACTTCTTGTCATATTGTGTTGATAGCAGAGAGATAGGATATATATATATATATATATATATAAACAATATAATATCC
The DNA here is from genome assembly GCF_033118175.1 of Dama dama. Taxonomy (NCBI): domain Eukaryota; kingdom Metazoa; phylum Chordata; class Mammalia; order Artiodactyla; family Cervidae; genus Dama; species Dama dama. Next base: position 63,368,721 of record NC_083692.1, on the reverse strand, counting down.
TGGACATAAGTAAATGAGGAATAAAGTGACCTAAAGGTATCAAAATGCACCTCAGCTACCAACATATCATCTTCATGGTGAATAAGTATTCTGAGTTAAAGCACAAACGACCTCTGATAATTGAAGTGTATTAAACTACTCTTAGCTACTGGCCTTAGCTGGGATGAATGTATCAATACTGGTATATTTTTCGCTCAAGTTGCCATCTAAGGGGGAGAAGTAGTCAGATAATAAGGGCACTAAATCTCTGGGGAAGTAGAAGAAGAGAACAGGTGAAGGTAAGGTTGACCAAGGGTGGATATCACAGGTAAAGTTTGCTTACTTTGCATTTTGCCTGTGTGTGTGTATTGATTATGTGGGTAAAGTGGTGGAAGGTAGGATAAATTATGTGTTTTTATTTAATACCTTTCAAACTTATGCTTTGTTAGATAGTTGCCATGGTGAATATCTTTCCTTTAAGTGATTGCTTAATACTAACTTCAAGTTATGAAGCAATTCCTGAAATTATGATAAAGATGCAAAACATCCCCTGCCTTTGGCAGAAAGTTAACTGTGGTTCAAGGGCAAACCACCATCAGATATAAACAAAATTGTTCTGTTTGATTCATATTCTCTCAAAGACCTACTGCTTAATTTGGCTTAACCTATTCTTTCTGTTTGTAACCTATCAAAGAAGTGGAAGAATTTAGACCCAGCTGATAAACGAACTCATTTTTTGAGAATGAATTCTGTTATCTAAGAAAAGTTTTGCTCATAAATTATTTAATGAAAACATTGACTTAAATCATAACAAGTAAAGTAAAGAATTGAGGAAATTATCTGCAATAATTTATACCTAGGGAAAATTTCATCTAAACTTTGAAATAATAGAGAAAAATTTTTTTGAGTTTTGCTTAAATTATCTATATAATTGCCTTTTCTAGTATGTATTAATCTGGAAACCACTCATTCATCCATCTTCTATTCTATAAATATTTATTGAACATCTACTCTGGCTAAAAACGGGGCATGTAAGGTGAGATTACCTCACAATGAACAATACCATCCCTCCAAAAACTTACTGCTTTGTGGAATTCGTAGACTTTTAGTAGCTAGTTTTTATTCCTTTGTAAAATATAAGTATAAAACTAATAAATCTAAGCAGATTTAAGGCCTACCCTTGAGATATTAGCCATCAAAAATAAAACCAGGCCAATGGGTAAATAGTCTGAAAAGCAACTTAAAATAGTCACTTAGTTTTTTAAAGCATGCCAACGTGAGATTGCATTAATAAAGCCCAGATAAATTTTTCACTCTTCCCCATTTCTAGGCAAGTGACTCTTTACTAAATCTCTGAGCTCCTTTGCTGCAAATGCCATAAAACTTTTCAAGTCTTTATTTATCCCTTCCATATCTCCATAATCTCTTCTTTAGTAACATTGCCTTTGCAGATCCTTGTTTCTCCCCTCACTCACTTCTCTGACTTGATACAAGAAAGACCACATCACAGAGATAGAACACACACCTCTTTTTTTCTGTTACATAAAACTTATGAAAGAGTATTTGAACTCGAATTTTAGGATATCCAAAGTCTCAGAAAATATATTCACAAATCTAAAACATCAATTTATTGTTTTAGTCACTTAATATTAATTTCATTGAATATGATGACTTCATATATATATTTTGCTTTAGATCTTCATAATTCTGGCCCACAGAAGCATGAATAGGCTAAATGATCTTGAAGTTGTAGAGCAGCCAAGTAGACTATGATATATGTGTTATGTTTTTTCTGTAGACACATTTAAGTAGATATTCTCTTCCTACACTGACACGAGAATCTGGTGTTTGTCAATGTTCCTTAGTCTTATAAAACCAAAATGTTTTTAAAAGCTTCAACTGTTTAATATTTGGAAAAACTGCTGCTTTGTGCAATAGCTTGAGTGTGTCTCACAAAACTTTTATCTTTAGAGCTAGTTAAGTCTGTAAGATGTTATGGCGGCATTGAAATCATGATAGTTCTATTGATATAATAATTGCTCCAAAGGACCATTACAATGTAAATGCAAGTGCTCCTGACAAGCTACACTGTTAAATGAAGCCACCAAAAACAAGCTAAATGTAATAATGCAGATACAACAAGCCTACTTAAGAACTTGCTAAATGTGTAGGGACTATGGAACCAAGTTGTTTGTATTTAGTTTTAAGAATTAAAGTAGAACTGTGAACCTGGAAAAAGCCTAAATCATCATTTAGCCCATCCCTTTTATTAGCACTTTTCAGAAGAGAAGAGGCAAAGGGAGGTTAATGGTTTATTTGAGGTTTCTTAGCTAATGGCATCAGAACCAGTGTTTAAGGCCTAATTTCTGTTCAGAATTGCTTTCACTATACGGTTCCCACCCAGTGACAAAGTAACTCTGGGCAAATAGACCTGTTTCATTTGGGGGGTGGTATTGTTATTTGTCCCATGATGAGATCTTGATCACCATCTGTGACTGTTCTCAGGATGAGTTGGAGTGTTGTCTGTTTCAAGTGAGCAGAATCATACTCTTTGCATATAAATAATAAGGTTTGGGAGAGAAAGAAGGAAATTCTCTGTGAAGCAGGATGGAATATCCCCTTCCTGAGAAGGTAATTAGGTGACCGATAGCACGTTCTTTTTGTCTGCTGTAAGGTGGAGAGTAAGAAGGGATGAGACAGAGGCCTGGTGAGGGCAGCAGTGGTCTGAGGGAATTTGGGGGGGTGACCTGCTTGAGGGTCTTATATTAGCTGTGCACTGAAAGAGCTAAAGAGTTTGAAATGCTAGGTTTCATTATGTAGGTTATTATACGTATATGTTAAACATTTCACCTAGAAATTCTCAATTCTGATACAGGCTTTGTTGCTTGCACCTCCTCTCCATAAAGTTAAGGGTGAGTAAGTGACTTCAGAAAAAGGGATGGCATCTTAACTTAGGGATTCTTTATCAGTAAATTTACACGAGTGATTCTTTAGAGATAGATGCTAAACTGTTGCAGCCACGCGTTCCAGGAGACAAACTCACTCAGAAGGACAATGCAGATAGTGGAGTGCAGTTTGTTACACCGGCGGGCCCGAGGCAGAGTCTTCTCTTAGCCATGGACCTGACTAGCATTTGTGGAAATCTTTTATACCCCGTGTGTACGTGTCTGAACCCACCACCCCAAATTCCTTGAGATTTACAAAGGAATGGTAAATAACAATCCCAATAACCCCATCACTCATGTGCCATGTGCTCAGACAGTTAAACAATTAGCTGATAATTGATAAGCCTGAGGTTACACTCCGATAGGTACAGAAAATTTATGGCCTGCCTGGAGAAAGGGGTGATTAGTGTATGTGTTCTCTTAGGCGATAGTAACCTGGATAAGATCTTCAAAGTTCCTCTGTCCGGAGGGGGTCTTATCCTTCTGTTGTCGTTTCCATAGGCACTAAACACAGAGTTCAGAGTCCATTGGAGAGGTGGCTGAGCATGGTCAGCATGAACAGGCCTACGATGGAGTCTAGGCCCTATGAATTCCTTCTTCAAAACAACCATTAATAATTATTTAAACATTTACTGTCCTGTCTACTTTGTAGGAGAAGGCTTGCAGCTCCCAAATGCACAAAACCTGGGATAATGAAGAGCTTCATTTGTTGTAGAGCACTAATGGCTTCCTAAACAAAGTGACACTTGAGACAAACTCAGACTGAAGAAGGAGTAGGAAATAACAAGGCGGAGAGGAGAAGAACTTTCTAGTAGAGGGCAAAGGCTCAAAGTAAGAGGGAGTATGGCATGTTTAAGAAACTCATAGTTCGAGAGTGGAAAATAGAGTGAACGTGGCCAGAAAAGAGGCTCATGAGAAGGATAATCAGATGATACTTAATAATTGGATATTAAGTAACTACAAATATATATATATATAATTAACACAGCTTGAATATTTTAAAGAATAAAGTTAAATGGGCTGCCATTTTAAATGAAAAATTTTATACTTCTGAGGTTTTACCACAGAGAGATATTAAGTGAGGGAATTTTAAGGGAAAATATATTAATGTGCCAAGTTTTCGACAGGCTCAATAAACTAGTTAATTATCTGTTTTTTTCTTAATGAGTGAGCATATTTCAAATTCATGAGAAATCAATTATTCTATTTAGAAGTAAATGTAACACACACTGAACTTATAATGGAATGTGTTAAATAATGAAATAGATTGATTTTAGTTATCACCATCATTTTTTCAAGGTGAGAAATACTTGTTTTCTTTTCCACTTGTACATTATGATTGAATTAGCTTTGTCTTTTCATGCAGCATTTTCTTCCCTCTTGGTTGATTGTATTCTGAAAGCTCGAAATTTTTTCAGTTTGAAAATAATTAGAAAAGTTATTTAATACTTAAATGTTTGATTCATTCCTTGAACTTCAAGCTAGTTTGCCATTAGTGGTGGTAACTGAGGGAAATAAGCTGGATCTGGCTACCAGAATACTGGGTTTATTTACTTGGAGATGATCAAAATGCCATAAGAGTAAAATGTGTCACTGAAACTTTTAATTCAAGTTCTGATGCAAAGTTAGCCAATATGGCTATACTTGTAATTACATGCAATTATGTATGCATTTTATTTACAAACTGATAATATTAAATAAAAATTCCTGCACTGCTCAGCCCTAACCAGTGATAATATGATTACCTTTAACTGAGTTTAATTAGCAATCTTTTTTAAAATGATAATGGTGATGTGGTAAAAATGTCAAAAAGAATATTTTCTATTTTTTATACTTCCTGTGAGAATTTCTTATTTAGATGCAGGCGCAGAGGTGATAATGGACTCTGTGTAGAACACTGACTGTAAGCTAAGTGCTGTGCTGACCGCTAGACACAGTTGGGAGCTTACCAAGGTAAGAGTGATATTTATGCTCATGGAATTTCTAATCCATTTGCAGAGACTGACTAAATAACTAGTTTCACTAGTTGTTTAATGCGCAGTTATGACAAACTTATGAGAGATATAATAAGGAAGTCAGTCTTATTTTGAGTGGCTCAGAGAAAATAAGGGCACCAAGGAAAACTTTCTCCTGAGTAAATGACATTAAAAAAAAAAGCTGAAATAATTATGGATGAAGGTTGGACTGAGTGGGAGGAAGAGTCCTCAAGGAAAGGCTTTGAGGTGGAGGAAGTTGGCATCAATTCAAAGACCTAAAATATTATTGCTAATTATAACTAATAATTATAATTATTGATAATAAGTGATAATAATTATTACTGGCAGCAGCCAGTAATTGAGAGACACACCAAAGGTCAAATATTACCTGCTCTACCTGAAGGGATTCTTTCTGCTGTATTAAATTTATTGGTTAGATTTTATGGGCCTTGCTTAAAGATTGAAAAAATAACCAAGAAATCATTGTTTATATGGCCTTTTCTCCTCTTTTGCCAAACACTGAAGATCATGAGAATTTGCTTATATCCTAAAAATTATGAGTTGGAATTTAAATTGGTTTTTTGCACAAGAACAAAATGTGAAAACTTTCCAAGAAAAAATGAAAATAGAATTGCACAAGGGGTAGTGGGGGTTATCTACTATTTTAAAAATGGAAGCCAATGAAGACTTATTATATTAACCAGAATTTTAAAAGTTTGCTACTTTTTGGTATAGATTCCAGTTAGTCTACAGACTTTAGTTTGACAGATAAAAATATGAAAAAAAATATGAGAAGGCTAAATATTTTAATTTAATATTCAGTGGTGGCCCTTGAATAGCCTTTTACCCAGACATCTTCTGAATCCTCATGTTGACAGTCTCATTGGGCTTTGGTCATAGCCAGCTTTAACTATTTAAATATTACCATCGGGTTAATGAACGTATGCTGAGACATGCCTTCCTGAGGCACAAAATGTTCAAGATGATTGACCATGAAATAATCAGTGATGGCTGCCCTCAGAAATAGTGTTAGAGCTGTTTTCATTGTATTAATAGAATTGAGTAGCAGTTCAGACTGTTGATCTCTTTGAACACAATGGTTATTCTAATTTTCCACCTCTGATGAAATCTGGTTTCTTATGAATAGTCTTCACAGTCAAAGTTATGTCTCACCTGTGACAGGAAAAGAAGACAAATTCATGCTGCTGACACTCATCTAACAGCACCATCCAATAGAAATATAACGTGAGTAATGTATAAAATTTAAAAATTTCTGGCAGTCACATTGAGGAAATGAAAAGAAACCTGATAAGTTAATTGTAATAGGATAACCTATTTAAACTAATATAAGCAGAATATTATCACTTCAACATGTAATCAATATAAAATAACTAATGAGATATTTGGCTCAGTTGGTAAAGGATCTGCCTGCACTGCAGGACACCCAGATTCAATCCCTGGGTTGGGAAGATCCCCTGGAGAAGGGAATGGCTACCCACTCCAGTATTCCTGCCTGGAGAATCCCATGGACAAAGGAGCCTGGCGGGCTATAGTCCACGGGGTTGCAAAGAGTTGAACAAGACTTAGTGACTAAGCACATACACACACACACACACACACATCATTTCAACATGTAATCAATATAAAATGATTAGTGAGATATTTATACATTTTCTCATGTTAAGATTTCAAAATCCAGTGTATATATTGTAATTGTAGTACATTTTAATTCTGACTAGCAACTTATCAAATATTTGGTCATCACATATATTGGTATTTTTCACTACGGAGACATGAAGTTTATCATAATTGTTTCCTTTTGCATATAATGTGCTTTCCACATGCATGAAATTGCATTTTTTGCTTTGTCCTCTGTATTATCTATCATTAATTTTTCTTTTATATTGATAACTTTTTAGTTACACATGCATCAAATCTATCAATTTCTTTTCCTTTCTCCCTGCAGATCTCCACTTCCTAGTCCTATTTCCTTTTGTCATAATCTACACTGGTTGTCCTCTACTCTGGTGCATAACCAAAATTTTGGTGCTTCCCTTTGTCATTTTTTGTTGGATCCACTGTTTCTTGCATGCCACAACTTTCTTTTACTTGGTTTACTCCCATTTTTTGTTGATGCTTATCTTCAGTGGTTTCTTAACCAAAAATGACAAAGGACTGAAGAAAAATGTTTGCATGTTTAAATTGCAAAATTTAGATTATAAGGAAAAGTTGGTGATTTTATAAGTGAAATTCATGAACTTTGTATGTGGAATAGCAGCAACCACTTGTCAAATACCTGCTTCCTCTCTGGAGGTTATAATGGCAGCACAATTCTGAAATTTGTGTATTGTTTATTGCTCTAGCCTTAGGGCAGAAAAACTGTAGGGATTTAGAAACTATGCAGAGAATAGTCTGTGGCAAAACCTCAAGTGAAAGCATGCAAGGCATGAAGATTCAAGGGAGGGCCATGGATAGAGTTGTAAAGAAGGTCTTAAGGGACCTGTGATCATTTGACCTAGTTAGTAGTCAAGTAAGAGAATGTGCATGTGTATATGTGTGCTAATTGAATGTGTACCTGTGTTTGTGCACATGCACAGCCTTGCCCTTCGAGAAGGAAATGGCAACCTACTCCAGTATTCTTGCCTGGAAAATCCCATGGACAGAGGAGCCTAAAGGGGTACAGGCTCTATGGAGTCTGTGAAGCCTCTACAGAGTCCAAAGAATCGGACAGGACTCAGTGCACACAACACAACAGTCTTGCCCTATCCCTCTTTATGGAAGAGGGATAAATATTATTACCTACCTCAAGGGACTATGATGAGGGTTAAGTGAGATAATGTACTTAATGCACTGAAATGAGTTGCACAAAGTAAATTTTAGTTATCAAATTAAGTTGCATATTGAACCCAGAAGTGCATGGGGCGGGGCTGGGAAGAAAGATCCCTGCAAAAAGGCCTTACACTCCCTGGTATTTGCTCAAGCACTTGCTGGAATACAGTGTGATGAACCAGAAAGAAGAAAGGGATCCCTCTTGTAGCCTGGGGAGGTGACAGAGCCTTAACAATGATCAAATTAAAGGGTGATTGTGCTGCTAATGCTTCCTTTCCTGTGGAAATTGTAGTTAAGGGGCCCCTTAGAACATTTTAAGAAATCAAAAACAATTCAGACAATGCCTTGCCAACTTCACAGACTTAAATTCAAATTCAGTGAACCAAAGAATGTCTTTGTTCAGTATTAATATATAAAGGAGACTTAACCCTATCTTCATTTTTGGTCTTACTTTAGAAGGACATAGTTGTTGACCTCATAAGAGAATGTGACTTCTTTGAAATTAGACATGCAAAATGAGGTTTGTTGATCATTGCATCCTGACGTCTTCAATTCATCTTTCTTTTCTTAAAATCTTAAAATATTTGAAGATAAAACAAACCATGATGCACTGTTTGCCATCTTCTCCCTTTTACCGTGCCTCCTTTTTCTTCCTCTCTCAACCTTTCCATTTGTCCTTGCTCCCTTCCAATCAGACTGTCTTTTTAAATCTCCATATTTTCTTTCCATCTTAATATGCATCATTCTTTCTCTGAATTCTGCCCATGTCTTCCATTTTTTGGTATTGAGGAGTGGAAAGGGAAAGGTTGGTTTGGGCTGCAAGTAGGGGAAGAGAAGAAAAGAGGAAAATGTAGCAAAGGGTGTGTTGTAGCCATGCGTTCTGGGAAACAAACTCACTCAGAAGGGCAATGCAGATAGTGAAGTGCAGCTTATTACACCAGTGGGCCCAAGGCAGAATCTCCTCTTAGCCAAGGACCCTGACCAGTTTTTCTGAAAACCTTATATACCCTAAGTGTACGTGCCCAAACCCACCTCCTCAAATTCCCTGAAACTAGTCTGAACAAAGGAAAAGAAAGATACAATCAAGGTTAACTCGTGATTCATATGTTTCAAGCCTAGGTAGTTAACAGTGGACAATTATCAATAGGTCTGTGGTCATACCCCAATAAGCATAATAGAATTTATGATTCTATTCGGTTACGCAGATAATTAGGGTATTCTTTTAGGCAACAGAGAGTCTAGGTACGAGCCCTGGGGCTCTTCCATCCAGAGGGCCTGGTTTTCCAGTTGGTATGTCGTTTCCATAGATACTGGGCATATAACTCAGTCCACAGTCCGGCCCAAGATGGAGTCCTGCTTTCAAGATGGAGCCTGTTCTGTCTGTTTCCTCCTTCAGGTGCATGTGGTGCTAAAAGACAGAAGCAATAGACATATCTGGCTTCATTTGTTGAGTCCTCAGACCCTCATTTAGCTGAGAATTTCTCAGACATAAAAATGTTTAATCTTCTACTTGTTTGAGTGATGTATGTATTATTATTCTCTAATTCCAAATGGGTTGTATAATCTGATTCTCTCTTTCTATCCTTTTCTCTCTCTCTTTCAGTAAGAGGCAGAGGGAGGAAAAGAGAATGGAGGTAAAATTACCCAAAATGCAACTGTCTTTTCTGTCTTTATTTTATAATTCATTATCTATTTTCACCTTGCTGACTGACTGCTGATGTGTTCCCAGAGACCAGCTATACTGCATCACAGGAACTGAAGCCTTTCATGATGTCTTGCTTGCCTTGGTTGGCAGGGGTCCTACTGTGCTGTCATCTGACTTTGTAGGCCTTGAGCTGCCTCACTCCATCCAAGTTTGGCACTGAGGCTCCATTTCCTGTTGCTATGACCCAATGCCTGGTGCCCTCTGGAGCTGCAGGTTCTCAGTTCTCTTCACTGAACCTTTTTGTGCTAAGACCACTCTGGAGTTCAACTGAAAAAGTCAGACAAGCCTATGTGGACAGTGCCTATTGGTGTGTTATCAGAGAAGACTAAAACCAGAGGTAACCTGGCTCTCCTTCCCCTGCTTGTTCTGTTGAGCAGTGGCCTTCAGGTTGCCTCAAGTTCCCATTAAGATCTCAGAAGAAGAGCAGTTCATAAAATTTCCATGATTAGGCCTGTAGTCCAGTCACTCAGGTGGCTCTCTGAGTAACACTTTCTCCTGCTATTCTTTGTTTTGTTTCGTGCCCTTTCTACTAGGAATAGCTTTCTTATTTTGGTTTAATTGTCAATATACAAGTTGCATGTGTTTCCTGACACTGTACTGGTTCAGATAAATGTCATTTCTGTTGCAGAGAACAGAACATACATTCCTCTGTCAATGATCTTTGCATGTCTGAATCTGATTTCCTTATGCACAGAAGTGTCTTTATTTATCTTCAGGGAGGGCTCACATTTTATTCTTTTTGAATTTCCAGCACTTTGCACATGCTTGGAAGCTGTAGGTAGTCAATACAACATCAACATGTTGCTTAAATATGCTATCTATGGTGGTTGGATGGCATCACCAACTCGATGGACATGAGTTTGAGTAAGCTCCAGGAGTTGGTGATGGACAGGGAATCCTGGCGTGCTGCAGTCCATGAGGTTGCAAAGTCAGACACAACTGAGTGACCGAATTGATGGTGGAAAGACCGAGAGAGGAAATTTGGGGCCAAGTGTTACGAGTTTGAGAGGAAGCAAAGAGCTTCATGTGACCATGCATCAGGATCCCCAAATGGCATTATTTAAGGCAGCTGTTTCTAAGACCAGGTACTTTAAAGGCATTGATTTCTACATGTCTCCACACAATTAACTTAAAGCATTGTGTCTCTTTTTAAATATATGAGTAGTGTAAGAAACAATGTGATTTATTTTCTTTGTGAATAAACACTTGTCTTATATTTCTAATTTTAAAAATTTCATCCTTAAGATACTGATTTTGAGTTAGTTTAGGCTTATATTTTTATGAGCCAATATATTTAAAGTTTCAATATTGACTTTCCCTCATTTTCTATCATTATTTTAGCTTGCTTGCAGAGTTGTAAGTGAAGAAGGTCCTTATCAGGTAGAGAGGGAGGTGGGAGGGGGGATCAGGATGGGGAATACATGTAACTCCATGGCTGATTCATGTCAATGTATGACAAAACCCACTGCAATGTTGTGACGTAATTAGCCTCCAACTAATAAAAATAAATGAAAAAAAAAAAAAAAAAAAGAAGGTCCTTGTTGAGAGGTCATCTGGGACAGCTGGGTCAGCGAGACAGTTGGCCAGAATCTTATAGAGGAACAGTGAAAGCTTGACAATCTGTTTGTCTAGTCTGTGTTTTGAAGCAAATGGTTAGTTTAGAAATCCTGATGGTAAAAGTCAGTGCAAATGCTTACCTTTATTGTTTTACCTCAATTCTGCACTGCACAAGGATGGTTTTAAACTCTGATGACTCTCATTTGGTGCAAGTTAAGAAGTATGTGCTTACTTCTGTTTATTCTAAAATATGTGCACATTTATATTACTATTCCTCTGTGAAATATTATAGTTTCTCCTATTCCTTCCAAGTAGGAAAAGAAAATAGGAATAAACAGATCCATGGATTCTTTCTCTACCATGTATTATATAGATTTTTGAGACATATGGTTGATTACAAAATGCTACTGATCAGATATGTATTATTTTGAGAAAAAAGTAAACCAAAAATGAAAATGACTTATACCAATATGGCACATTAATGAAAATTAAGATGTAAAATATTCATTTACCTGGTTTCTAACATTTATCCTATCTGAATTTGAACTTGGATAAGATTCACCTTTACAGTGTTAAACTATCTGCTTTTTGTGTCTTTAAAACAGATTTATCAAACACACAAGTTGGTAACATTTCTGTTAATTGCCTCTGAACATACTGAAAAACTGCTGTGTGTGTAGAATCATTACATAAGTAGAATTGAAGGCCTGCAGAGCAGATTGTGAATTTTGCAATTGCATTTTTAGAGCCAACTCAATCTAGCCTATAACTATTTTCTTGGCTTGTATTCATGTAATGGATAATGGGTGCTTTCTGTGAGGTAAGCAGATTGAAATGAATATTGAAGTTTGTATTTCTTTGCTTGAGAAAGATGACTTTTTTAGTTAGGCCCAAACTATAGGAGTCTTTATGGACAAAAATAATCTAACATTCTCAAAAAGTATATTTCAAGCCTATCATCATAATAACAATGAAATATGGAGGTTGAGAGCTGCTCCTTAAACAGCGGTTCTTAGAGTTATAATGTGAATTTCTCATATATAGAGGAAAATGGCATAATTGCTTTCCATCTTCCTCTCCTCTTTCTGCCCTATCTCCTTCCTTTTATTTACCTTCTTCCTGTGAAATTCAGCAACTGTAAAGAAAAATATAAAAAGTGAAATTAATTGTTAATTAAAAAAAGTGAAACAATTAATTGAAATTGTTTTTCTTATTTTACATTAATTTAATATATAAGTAACTATATACAGCATGTGAATTTCACTGTGTGTACTATTTTGCAATCTATAACATCTGATGATTTTATTTGTATACATATACATCCAACATACTAACATAGTAATTATAGGCTTTCTTTTTTAGAGAAGTTTTAGCTTCACAGCAACATTGAACAGAAAGTAGAGTTTCCATATACTCCCTGTCCCCACACACTCACAATCTCCTCCACCATCAACATCCCACACATTTGTTACAATTGATGAATTGACATTGACTCATCATTATTGCTCACAGTCTATAGCTTAAAAGAAATTGAAAAGTTTAGGAAAGATGAAAGGTATTTTCAGGTCAGTTTTGTTTTAGGCAGAGTAGAAAGCTTCTTCCAGGATGAAGGAATCATATTTGCAAAGTAAGATCCAATAGCAGGGGCTAAATATTGGGAACAGTAATATAGTTACTGAGGCTGCAGCATGTGTTCCAGTGGGTTGGGGAAGAGAGTGAAAACTGGAGGAATTATGAGTGAGACTGGATTCTTAGGCTGGCCTGTACTCTAACAGGTCCTGTCTCCAAATGAGCTTGAGCTTTATCATTTAGACAGAAGAGACCTAAAGGATAGAGTAGACTTTATAAGAAGTTCCCCTGATAATCTAGGGGTTAACAGGAAGCTGTATAAATGACAACAGCAAATGTTATGGAGCTCAGTGGTTCTCAAACTTTTGTGTAACTTGGAATCACTTACAGAGCTAATAAAAGATAGGGAGGGCCAGGCTTGTTGGAGTGGAATGGGGCCAAGACCTCTGGATTTTTGCCAGTGTCTCCAGATGATTCTTCTTCTTCTTCTTTTTTTTTTAAAATAACTTTACTTATTTATTTTTGGCTGTTCCAGGTCTTTGTTGCTGCATGGACTTTCCTCTAGTTGTAGTGAGTGGGGTACTCTTTAGTTGCAGTGTGCAGGCTAGTTGCACTGTGGTGACTTTTCTTGTTGCAGAGCACAGGCTCTAGGGTGAGAGCTTCAGTGGTTTAGGAACATGCGATAAGTAGTTGTGGTGGCTCTAGAGTACAGGCTCAATAGTTGTGGTACATGGGCTTTGTTGCTCCAAGGCGTGTGGAATCTTCCTGGACCAGGGATCGAACCCATGTCTCCTGCATTGGCAGGCAGATTCTTTACCTCTGAGCCACCAGGGAAGCCCTCCTGGTGATTCTGATAAGATGCCAAAGTTTGAGAACCATTGATGTAATGTGTATGTAACAGCTGTTGTGTGGCTCACTTTTAGCAGCCTTGCAAGAAACTTCTTTCACAGGAAAATTTAAATATTTAGCAGTTTAAAAAATAACACCCAAGTAAATGTCCTTTATAACTTCTTAGATTCTGCTTTCCCCATCTCTCTTTTTATATACTTATGAGATGGAATTTAAACCCTCTGTATAAATTACTTGTACCTTGCTCATTGTCTTGTTATAGTGACTGAAAATTTTAATGTATATAAGTCCTTAGAAGTGTGCCTGGCACATATTAATAGTAAGAGTCTATATATTTTCAGCAATTAATATTTTATCTTACCTTTTTGACTACTTTTATGAAAATGTCTCAAATTCATTTTCTCTAAACATCTCCTTGATACAACTCTTTCTCAAACTAATTTTCTCAGAGTCTTGAATTTTTCATGTCTCATATCTCACTTTCAGGACCCATTCTAGTTTTTGTTTTCCTTTGTTTTTTCTGCTGGCTTCTATCAGTTCTTCCCAATGTAAATCTTAGAAACCCCTCTGACTTTTCCTAAACTTCTTGCTTCATAACCTCTTTAACACCATGTAAATCCTAGACTGAGATTTGCCTGAGCTTCAAAGACTCTTTCTCTTGAAGAGGAGAATCAAAAAATACTGTAATTGAATCTTTCTTTTTACCCCCTTTTACCTAAAGTTACATCAAAAGAGTTTTGTCAAGGAGCACTTCACACAATTAGATTTCTTTCTCTGACAGATTTTCTGGCCAGTCACGTTCTCTGTGTGAAGGTCCTTGAAGATCTACTCCCACTGTATAGTTCCATTTTAATGTCTCTGTGGCATGTGTGCCAATTGTGTCCAAATCTTTGTGACCCCATGGACTGCAGCCCACCATACTTCTCTGTTCATGGAATTTTCCAGGCAAGAATACTGGACTGGGTTGCCATTTCCTACTCCATGGTATCTTCTCAACCCAGGGATCAAACCCGTGTCTCTTGTGTCTCCTTCATTGACAGGCGGATTATTGGCATCTCAATTGGGCTTATATGGATTTTTGTATCTGCATATTGATATATTTAACAGTTTTAGGAAGTTCTTAGCCATCATCTTTCAAACATTAATTCTACTCTATTTTCTTTATCTTTTTCTCATGGCCCTACAATTAATTATAATATGTAACTTGTCTCTTATTACTCCTCATTTGATATTTTTCATATTTTGTCTCTGTGCTTAATTATGGTATTTGGCATATCTTCCATTAATATAGTCTCACTTTACCAGTGTGAAATCTGCTTTTAAATCCATTCACAAAGTTTTTAATTTCAGTTGTATTTTTTAATGTTAAAGTTTCTACTTGATTTTCTTTCAAGATTATGCCATTTTTCTGTTTTAACTCTTTGCTTAAGGTTTGAATTTAATAATTTATTTATTTGATAAGAACAGTTATTTTAAAATCTATATCTGACCATTTAAATATCTATAGTTTTAGTGATCCTGCTTTTATGGTCTGTTGATTCTACTTCTTCTTGTCTATGCTGTCTTGATCTTCTCATTTGCCAGTTTATTTTTAATGTTTGCCATTGTATTGAAAAATTGTTTGTAAAATATTTAAGGTCTATATGATGATATTTGCCTTCACAAAAGACTATTTCTGACAAAGTGCCTTGGGGAAGTAGCAATTTGAATATTTGGTAATTTTTTTTGGGGCCATGCAAATGACTGAATGCTGGACTACATTCTGTGCAAGAATTTTGTTACTTCTATTTCACTTCATTCCCTTTGCAGTTTCTAAAGGAAACTGTGGGGGCTTTATTAGGGCTCTAATCCTTCATGAAATCCTGTCTTCAAACTTGAGCTTTTCAGAAGTGCTGCTTAACCTCTCATCTGTGTTTTCTGGAAATGGCAAATGCCCACAAAATGGCAAAAATCATTTCTGGATATATCTGTCATAGATTTTGACTATGTAATTCTTCACTGTAATGTTAATACACCCATGCATTCAATAGATAATTTTATACATTTTATATTTTGGTAAAATTTTCTAATTGGCCTAAACAAGAGATTTGGTCTGATTCATCTGCCATTACTAGATGTGAAAGTTCAGTTTTCCTATCTTTTCTAAAACTTTTTTCTTTCATATTGTGATCTTTTAAATTAACTTCTTTTAAAAAATTTTTTATATATTTTCAATTGAAGGATAATTGCTTTATATAACTCATAAAGAGGTGTGAAGGACATATCAGAGGAAAGAAGGGACATATAGTTCTCACCAAATTGGTTCCAAAGTGGATGTGCTAATTGACACTGCCATTACTATTGCAGGAGAGTTCCAATTGTTCTGTGAGTTATGTTTCTTTAGCCCTGTTATCCTGGCAAGGAGTTCCTAAAAAATATGTTTGTAAGACAGTGAATTCTGTCTTCATTATAGAGCTGTATCTCTGATGTGTGGGTGGGAGGGGATGTGGACAGGTGGTTTGGGCAAGTAGCTCTTTTTTCTTGCAACATGAAAGCTTCCTTTTCATTTTAGCAGCTGTAAGGTTACTGGCCACTTTTCTGGTCCCACTGCCCAATCAAAATGTATCTTTAGTTAGAATTCCCATCTTAAAATTTATTTAGAACATTATCTTGGACACAAATTGAATTAGATGCAAGTATTCTCCTTTATACGACCCAGATAATCACGATGGTGTGATCACTCACCTAGAGCCAGACATCCTGGACTAGGAAGTCAAGTGGGCCTTAGGAAGCATCACCACAAATGAAGCTAGTGGAGGTGATGGAATTGCAGTTGAGCTCTTTCAATCTTAAAAGATGATGCTGTGAAAGTGCTGCACTCAATATGCCAGCAAATTTGGAAACTCAGCAGTGGCCACAGGACTGGAAAAGTTCAATTTTTATTCCTATCCCTAAGAAAGGCAATTCCAAAGAATGTTCAAACTACTGCACAACTGCACTCATCTCACACACTAGTAAAGTAATGCTCAAAATTCTCCAGGCTAGGCTTCAACAATACGTGAACTGTGAACTTCCAGATGTTCAAGCTGGTTTTAGAAAAGGCAGAGGAACCAGAGATCAAATTGTGAACATCCGCTGGATCATTGAAAAAGCAAGAGAATTCCAGAAGAACATCTATTTCTGCTTTATTGACTATGATAAAGCCTTTGACTGTGTGGATCACAATAAACTGTGGAAAATTCTGAAAGAGATGGGAATACCACACCACCTGACCTGCCTCTTGAGAAATCTGTATGCAGGTCAGGAAGCAACAGTTAGAACTGGACATGGAACAGCAGACTGGTTCCAAATAGGAAAAGGATGTATATTGTCACCCTGCTTATTTACCTTATATGCAGAGTACATCATGAGACACGCTGGGCTGGATGAGGCACAAGCTGGAATCAAGACAGCTGGGAGAGCTATCAATAACCTCAGATATGCAGATGACACCACCCTTATGGCAGAAAGTGAAGAAGAACAAAAGAGCCTCTTGATAAAATTGAAAGGGGAGAGTGAAAAAGTTGGCTTAAAGCTCAACATTCAGAAAACTAAGATCATGGCATCTGGTCCCATCACTTCATGGTGAATAGATTGTGAAACAGTGGAAACAGTAGCAGACTTTATTTTTTTGGGCTCCAAAATCACTGCAGATGGTGATTGCAGCTATGAAATTAAAAGATGCTTACTCCTTGGAAGGAAAGTTATGACCAACCTAGACAGCATATTAAAAAGCAGAGACATTACATTGCTAACAAAGGTCTGCTTAGTCAAAGCTATGGTTTTTCCAGTAGTCATGTATGGATGGACTGTAAGGAAAGCTGAGCGCCAAATAATTTATGCTTTTGAACTGTGGTGTTGGAGAAGACTCCTGAGAGTTCCTTGGACTGCAAGGAGATCCAACCAGTCCATCCTAAAGGAGATCAGTCCTAGGTGTTCATTGGAAGGACTGATGCTGAAGCTGAAACTCCAGTACTTTGGCCACCTGATACAAAGAGCTGACTCATATGAAAAGACCCTGATGCTGGGAAAGACTGAGGGCAGGAGGAGAAGGGGATGACAGAGGATGAGATGGTTGGATGGCATCACCAACTCAATGGACATGAGTTTGGGTAAATTCCAGGAGTTGGTAATGGACAGGGAGGCCTGGTGTGCTGCAGTCCATGGGGTTGCAGAGTCAGACACGACTGAGTGACTGAACTGAACTGAACTGATGCCCCTTTACAGTAATTACCTGGTAGAATCCCCATAGCTCTTTCCTTTCCTATATCCCCAGACCCTCATACCTCTGATCTATGGTTTGCTGGGAGAATTCCTTGTTTGGAAAATTCTTCTTGTATCTTTTGTGTGGTTGTG
This sequence comes from Dama dama, assembly GCF_033118175.1. Lineage (NCBI taxonomy): Eukaryota > Metazoa > Chordata > Mammalia > Artiodactyla > Cervidae > Dama > Dama dama. Next base: position 63,350,938 of record NC_083692.1, on the reverse strand, counting down.
GGTTTCTGGAGGTGTTGAATTTCCCCATCAGTTTACTCTCATCTATTACATATTATCCAGGAATCCCTTATTGCTTTCTCTGGCATTCTTCCTGTTTTTCTAGTTTTTAAAAAATGAAATATTTATTAATATCATTTCCTTTTGAGGGGGAGAGAAAATCTGTGTTTTTGTCACCTTGCTCAGTTGCTCAGAAATGCCATAAATTTCTAATATTATCCATGATATGCTTCCAGATAACTACTTCAGTACGTATACTTCAAAATATTTCCTATTTTATATTGTCACCAAGCACATAACATACTCTTTCAAGAAGATCAAGAAAGAATAATTACTCGGATTTACATTTCCAATCCCCTTTCTTTTCTTCATTGTTTTTTATTGATAGTTTGAAATCCATCTGAAATTCAGTGTTCAAATCTCATATAAGCAAAGCTGTGTCATCTAATAAAGCAATGTTTACCTTTAGTGTTCTTCGTTTTCAAATTTATTTATCTTTTAAAAATATTTTTCATCTTCTAACTCCCATGGCTTCTTGTCTTGATCATTATATTCTTAATGATTTTGCTGAAAAACAGTTCCAGGTTTTGAAATATTCTTCTTTTGTTTCTGTTAGATAGGAAGTTAGCCATGAGCAATGAGGGGTGGCCTAACTGAAAAGGGTGCAAGCTGACCTCTAAACCCCATCCCAGACACACCCAGGAGATCTCACAGATAGGCTACAAAATAACCACAGAGGCTTTTCCAACTCCTGCACATGGGCCCTATGCACACAGTGGATACAAACTAACGTATGGAACTTCCTCAAGTAACCTTCAGTCAGTTCAGTTCAGTAGCTCAGTCATGTCTGTCTCTTTGTGTAACCTTAGGCCTGGTCAAGGCTATGGTTTTTCCAGTGGTCATGTATGGATGTGAGAGTTGGACTGTGAAGAAAGCTGAGTGCCGAAAAATTGATGCTTTTGAACTGTGGTGTTGGAGAAGACTCTTGAGAGTCCCTTGGAAATCAAGGAGATCCAACCAGTCCATCCTAAAGGAGATCAGTCCTAGGTGTTCATTGGAAGGACTGATGCTGAAGCTGAAACTCCAGTACTTTGGGCACCTCATGTGAAGAGTTGACTCATTGGAAAAGACCCTGATGCTGGGAGGGATTGGGGGCAGGAGGAGAAGGGGACGACAGAGGATGAGATGGCTGGATGGCATCACCAACTCGATGGGCATGAGTTTGAGTAAACTCCGGGAGTTTGTGATGGACAGGGAGGCCTGGCGTGCTGTGATTCACAGGGTTGCAAAGAGTTGGACACGACTGAGTGACTGAACTGAACTGAACTGAGGCCTACATATATACATCTGATTATAACAGACTGAATTATGGGAAGACATACACAACAAGGCCCGCTGCTCTATAGCTTGCAGTTGTCAATTGGCCTTGAGCTTTTGCCCATTTGCATTCCCTTTCATTGACTGGTGGTTGGCACAAGCCCTGTTTTACACAGGGCACAACCAAAACGAAGAGACAGGACATATAAAAAGGTGAAGGCCAGGAGGGATCATTAGGAGGAGGATGACTCCTTTGGGGTTGGCTTGCTCCCATGTCTTGAGAGTGTCTGTCTAATAAAAGATCTGTCTGCTTGAGCCAAACTTAGTTGTAATTTGTCTGTTGTTTCACTTTCGTCCATGGTTCCAAATTTTTGTTGCGATGAGACAAGAACCAAGAAAGAGGAAGAAAAACTGTCTTGCTTTTTACTCTTCTGTGATATCAATCTTATCCCTTTCAAATTTTTGTAAATTTTTCTTTAAGCTTAACCCGCCCCCCCCCCTCAAAAACTATAATATTAGGGCAAAGAAAAAAAAAAACCATTCTTATTGTCCCTAATGTAAATATTATGGATTATTTCCTTTTTGATACGTTTTCTTAAGTCCTAGCACTGGCAATCAGATATTCAGTGTAGGCTAGCAATAGCTTTGCGTTTCATGGAAAACGGTTGTTTACAGTCATTGCTTAAGACACTGGGGGTACAGTGGTAAATAAGTTCAACTTGCCTGGCCTTATAAAGCCTACTCATGGAGAAGGGAGAAAATCACATAAGTTATAGTAGTGTGATGAGTTTTATGACAAGGTAATTATTGGGATTTATCATAATATACCACAGCATTTTCTATCTTAATCTAGAGATGAGGGCAAGTCTCCTAGGGACATTATGATATCCCTACCAGACCGTGACTTAGAGATCAGCCATATTGTTTGAATCTGACATGTTAATTATGGATTGACTCTTTTGTGTTTTCTATTTTATCATATTTTTTTTCATAATTCTAATTTGTGTGTTTTAGTTCTGTTCTTTTTACACCTGTGTAACCACCATAGGGATACCAGGGCACAGGACACACATGCCTTGTTTTCTCAGAGTATTTTATTGTAAAGTATAAAATTTACAAAAATTTATTTTAAGAGAAATAATAATTTCAAAGAGAGTTCTTCTTTCTGAAGGGCTTAGGGAACATATTCACTGTCCACTATCATTATCTGAAGAAAAATGTGAGAAGCACCAATTTGAGGATCCTATGTTACTTAGTACCAAGTGTCTTCATCTTTACTTTTCATTTGATCTATTTTTATCCTGCTTAAATCTAGTATTTGCTTTAATTTCATATGAATTCTGCTTGTTTCATATATAAAGGTTTTAAATTAAATGTCAAATTGTAATGACTCCCCTCGAGTCAGTAGTTCTGGAATGTATAAGGTGTAGGCTGCTGATGTTAACTCTTGCGTTTTTTAAAATTTTTCTTTCAGTTTTATTGAGATATAATTGACATAGACCACTGTATAAGTTTAAAGTATACAGCGTAATGATTTGACTTACATGGTGGCTCAGTTGGTAAAGAACCCGCCTGCAATGTTGGAGACACGGGTTTGATCCCTGGGTCAGGAAGATTCCCTGGGGAAGGAAATGGCAATTCACTCCAGTATTCTTGCCTGGAAAATCCCATGGGCAGAGGAGCCTGGTAGGCTACACTCCATGGGTCACAAGAGTTGGATACGACTTAGTGACTAAACCACCACCACCACCATCATGAAATGACTACCACAATAAGTTTAGTGAACATTCATCATTTCACATAGATGATCAATAGTTTAAAAGTAGAAAATACAAACTTTTTCCCTTGGAATGAAACCTCTTAGGATTTACTCACTTAATAACTTTCTTATGTAATGTACGGTAATATTAATTATGTTTGTCATGTCATACATTACATCCTGAGTACTTATTTATCTTATAACCAGGAGTTTGTACCTTTTGACAACCTTCATCCAGTTCCCCTTCCTCTAACTCCTTGCCTCTGGTACCGGTGGATCTAATCTCTTTCTGTGAGTTCATTTGTTGGTTTTGAAGTATAATTGACCTACAACACTATGTTAGATCTTGGTTGGCAACATAGTGATTCACTATTTCTATACATTTCAAAACGATCACCCTAAGTCTAGTTGTCATCTGTCACCATAAAATATAGTATAAAATGATTAATTCTATTCCCCACCCTGTACATTTCATATCTGTGACTCATTTATTTTGAAAGTTTATATCTCTTAATCTCCCTTACATATTTCCTTCCTCCTACCACCCCTCTTCCCTCTTGCAACCACTTGTATCTTTGATATCTATATCTCTGTTTCTGTTCAGTTATGTTTGTTCTTTTTTTTTTTTTTTTTTAGATTCCATATACAAGTGAAATAATGTACTTGTCTTTGTCTGGCTTATTTCACTTTAGCATAATACCCTTTAGTTCTGTTCATATTGTTGCAAATGTCACAGATTTCTTTTTTTTATATGACTGAGTGATATTTCAATGTATGTATGTATGTATCACATCTTCTTTATCCATTTATCTGTTGAAGGGCACTTAGGTTACTTTATATATCTTGGCTATTGTAAATAATGCTATGAACATAGGGGTACATATAACTTTTTGATTTAGTATTTTTGTTTTCTTTGGATTAGATACCCAGGAGTAAAATTGCTGGGTTGTATGGTGGTTCTTTTTTTAATTTTTTGAGAAATGTCTGTACTGTTTCCTTAAGAAAGGGAAACAGCAAAAGGGAACAAAGGTGAAAATAAACAAATGTGACTGCATCAAACTAAAAACTGTTCTGCAGTGAAGGAAGCTATCAACAAAACAAAAAGATCATCTACTGAATGGGAGAAGATATTTGCAAACAATGTATCTGACAAGGAATTAATATTCAAAATATACAAAGGATACATACAGCTCAGCATCAAAAATACAAACAACCCAAATAAAAAATGGGTAGAGGTCCTGAATTCATATTTTTCCAAAGACATACAAATGACCAACAAGTGCCTGAAAAGATGCTGAACAACACTAATCATCAGGGAAACACACACCAAAATCACAGTGGAATATAACCTCATACCTGTCAGAATGGCTATTATCAAAAAGCCAACAAACTATAAAAGTGCATGCTGTTGATAGTAATGTAAATTGGTGCAGCCAATATGGAAAACAGTATGGAGATAGCTCTTAAATAGTTTTCTTGTTCAGTCTGATTCTTGACTTTTCTAAGGATGAAGTATAATGACTAGGGATGTGTAGTGAGGGCTGGTTTTTATATTAATATGATCCTAATGACTTTTTTTTTTTTTTATCAACCGTATGGCAAATAATAAGTTCTAATATTCAGTAATTTCAAACCTCTACCTTGTACTAAGTACTGGTTTCAAGGCTGGTTTTAGAGTTTTTTCTTTAGTATTAGGTTTTTCATTTCTGTTTCTGTCTTGAGATAGCCTCAGAGTATTGTTCAAGTGTGAGTCCATTTGCCTTCATGAGAGCAATAGGAGGCTTCCACGCAGAAGACTGGGGCACTCCAGATTGGAGGACGAAGCCAGTTTTTTTTTAAGCTTTTAATTAAAATAACCTAGGTTTTTATTGCAGCAGAGATCAGGATTTTGAGGACTTTGAAACTCAGAGATAACTTGTGCTCTTGGTGAAATGGTAAGGGAGTTTAATTCAGGTATTGAGGAGAATAATCAGTCATATAAACAGAAGGTTTTGGAAAGAAAATTAGAGATAGTTTGATTCGACACCCTCCTGTTAGAGGTAAAGATATTTTTAGTCTTATCAAGTTTGAGGTATTTGTTCAAAGTTGAGGGACTTATTCAAGGAAACTGAGTTGATGACAGACCTAAAATTAGGCTCCAGGTATTCTGAGTTCTAGCACTTTTTTTTTTTTTAGATAATGCTGTCTTAATGGAATTGCTTGTAGTAACATTTCTTGTAGTTTAACAAAGATATCAGAAATTCATATGGATATTCCAAACCTATCAGCATGCTTATTCAGAAAATGCAGTTAATTAATCAAATAAACTTAGAAACTATCTCATATTTTCAAAGGCTGTATTTTATTCCTTTTTGCATCACAGATGTCTAACAGTGTACTCAGTTACTAACATCATGCCTCTAGCATGGTTTTTGTACATTTAAAACTGTACTGCTGCCTAAAGTCTCAATGGCAAGCTTGTCAGAATATTCTGGTAACTGGTTTCTTGGGACCACAGTATTCAGCCACTAAAATTAGATTCCATTGCTTCTTTACCCATCTGCAGCAAACTTTTCACTATACCTTTCCTTCACGTCCCTTGGAGTTTCTACAGATAGTTGAATAAATTTTTGTATTTAACCTGAGAGACAGGCAGATAGGAGGGAGATGAGCACTCAAGATTGCTTAATTTTGTTCTTATCATTAAAAATTCTTTTTCAGTGTTGTTAATAGGCAAGGTAAATTTTTATAACCAAAGTGTCAATATTATTTAGTCTTCATTTAAACTGGAATGCTATAAAAAGTCTACATATTTCATTATTCATTTTATTCTACTTATACTGTAAATTGAGATTTAAATTTTTCCTTTGCTATAAATGGTGACTATGACTCATTTTGCAGAAACTATTCTTTTAAACTTCTTCCTAAAAGAAAAAAAAAACTTATTTCACTGTGAATCTTCAGTCTTTTGGTATATTTCTTTTATTTGTAAATAATCTCTCAAATATTATGATTTCAGTGTTATAGTTAGGTAGTTTTATTTTAGAGCAATTTATCATCTAGTTGGCTAGTCTGTTCTAAATACTGAAAATATACATAATTCTGTTTTTCTTAAATGTCTGCTTGGTTTAAATCTCATATTAAAAATAATATTAATTTGAATTGTATTAAAAATCAGCCAATCAAGAATATTTACTTATTGATGAAGAAAAGAAAACATAAATTTAACCTATCAGTTTTTATTAAGCACCATTATTCACAACCCTGGACTATGTGAAGGTATAGAAAATAAATGTAAGGTACGTTATCCATTCTCAATTTTAAAAATTGATGCACACACACACGGAGGAGCATTTTTTGACTTTTTCATTCATCAAGTAGTAGCCCCAATAGCCCATACAATTTCTAGTGATATTGGGTTTTGTACAGATACTGTAATATAGTATATGATAGAAAACTTCATGCCTCTCTTTATAATGTTCTTTCTCTCTGTTCAGAATATTACTCCTCCCTTTCTCTCTCGATTTACCTGTTTGTTTGCTTACTTTTCTGTAAAGATTCAATTTCAGGATCACTTCTTCTAATGGCAGTCCTCCCTAGTACCTCCTTCCCTTATTGCACCATTAAAAATAGTTCTTTTCTCTGTGCTCCTTCACTTGTACCTTCTCTTAGACCTAGAGAAAACCTGTTTGCCGTGAAAATCATCAACAACAAAATCAGAGCTCTGTGTCTGTGAATATGGGTGAGTGTAAGTAACTTCGTACATGGAAAAACATTTACTTGTCAAGATCCATAGGAAGAATATAAAAAAAAAATTGTTGAGAAACTCTTCCAGAATTAAATTATTGGAGGTATAATGTGTTTATCACACTCAAAAAAAGGGCAAATCTCCTTTTTCTTGATTGTGAACTTTTCAAGAGTAGGAACTGTGTCTCATTCCTTTTTGTGCTTACCCTGCTTAGAAATGTGTCTTAAACACCAGTTCAGTTCAACTCTTTGTGACCAACTGGATGCTCAGTAGCATCCAACTCTTTGTGACCCCATGGACTGCAGCACACCAGGCTTCCTGTCCATCACCAACTACTGGAGCTTGCTCAAACTCATGTCCATAGAGTTGGTGATACCATCCAACCATCTTATCCTCTGTCGTCCCCTTCTCCTTTGGCCTTCAGTCTTTCCCGGCATCAGGGTCTTTTCTAATGAGTCAGTTCTTCGCATCAGCTGGCCAAAGTATTGGAGTTTCACCCTCAGCATCAGTCCTTCCAGTGAATATTCAGGACTAATCACCTCTAGGATTGACTGGTTTGATTTCCTTGCAGTCCAAGGGACTCTCAAGAGTCCTCTCCAACTTCACAGTTCAAAAGCATCAATTCTTTGGTGCTCAGCTTTCTTTATGGTCCAACTCTCACATTCGTACATGACTGCTGGAAAAACCATAGCTTTGACTAGGCGGACCTTTGTTGGCAAAGTAATGTCTCTATTTTTTAATATGCTGTCTAGGTTGATCGTAGCTTTTCTTCCAAGGAGCAAGTGTCTTTTAATTTCATGGCTGCAGTTACCATATGCAGTGATTTTGGAGCTCCCCAAAATAAAGTCTGTCACTGTTTCCATTGTTTCCCCATCTATTTGCCATGAAGTGATGGGACCAGATGCCATGATCTTAGATTTCTGAATGTTGAGTTTTAAGCCAGCTTTTTCACTTTCCTCTTTCAACTTCATCAAGAGGCTCTTTAGTTCCTCTTCTCTTTCCGTCAAAAGGGTGGTGTCATCTGCATATCTGAGGTTATTGATATTTCTCCCAGCAATCCTGATTCCCGCTTATGCTTCCTCCAGCCCAGCATTTCTCATGATGTACTCTGCATATAAGTTAAATAAGCAGGGTGACAATATACAGCCTTGACATACTCCTTTCCCAATTTGGAACCAGTCTGTTGTTCCATGTCCAGTTCTAACTGTTGCTTCCTGACCTGCATACAGATTTCTCAGGAGGCTGGTAAGGTGATCTGGTATTTCCCTTCTCTTTAAGAATTTTCCACAGTTTGTTGTGATCCACATAATCAAAGGCTTTGGCATAGCCAATAAAGCATAAGTAGATGTTTTTCTGGAATTTTCTTGCTTTTTCTCTGATCCAGCGGATGTTGGCAACTTGATCTCTGGTTCCTCTGCCTCTTCTAAATTCAGCTTGAACATCTGAAAGTTCTTGGTTCATGTATTACTGAAGCTTAGCTTGGAGAATTTTTTCATAGTGATGCTTCCTAAGGCCCACTTGATTTTGCATTCGAGAATGTGTGACTCTAGGTGAGTGATCACACCATTGTGGTTATCTGGGTCATTAAGCTCTTTTTTGTATAGTTCTTCTGTGTACTCTTGCCACATCTTCTTAACATCTGCTTCTGTTAGGTCCATACTGTTTCTGTCCTTTATTGTGACTATGTTTATATTAAATAGAGGAACTCAACTATTGTTTGTTTAATGAAAGGATGAGCATCCAGAGATTGTGGTATATAATGTACATTCATTCTCTTGCTCAGTGTGTTACATAATTTCCATTTGCTACTGCAAATCCATTCTCTGCTGTTACCTACCCTGCTGTCTGCCTTCGGATGTCTTTTAAGGCTTACATCAGTGGGCTCCCATTTCCTCTGTTTTTGGTTTAGTTTAGTCAGTGGGGAGTCCTGGGAAGAGATTGGAGGGAGAGAAGGTTTACTTTTTCTTACAGGACTCTTTACTTTTTGTTTTTAGTAACTGCTCCTTTTCTTTATCCCTTTGGACAGCTCTTCTAAGTTACTAGACTGTCTCTTGTGGCTCTTCTATACCCCATTTATACCTTTCTCATTTGTCCCTTCAAAAATAAATTTTCTCAGATTATCCAAAATTGAGTGTTCCATTTGTTTCTTTTTGGGACTGATAAAATCCAACAGCCATTCTTCTGTCTTTTCCTTGGATGAAAAGCCCTTTCTTTCCTTTCAAAAACACCTTTCTTCCATGTATAGCTCATGGAGCTGATCTCACCCATGTTCTGGGAATTGGCCTATGACTCAGACTTGCCTTTAGCTTGAGTTATTGGCTTATTCATGGGCTCAGGACCAGAATAATGTCTCCTCTTGGTATTTTTCTAGCACTGTTGGAAAGGAAGCACCCTCTTCTAAAATTATATAATCCAAGGTTATTTGGGAGCTATCCTTGCTTTCGTGTGGAGGGATAGTGTTCATAACAATGAAGCCAATATAAAAGAGCACTGGAAGAGGAAAATATTTAGGCCAGTTTGAGTTGAATCTCTGTTATTTGCAACTGAAAAGAAAATTAATATATGGTATCATTAACATCCAAAGACAATAGTTTTGTGTTAGAAACTGGGTAAAGGAAGATGACTATATTTGAGGGGTGTGTTGTGTGCTAATTTATGACAACAGCATCTAGAGAATAGAGGTCATTTTGCTTCTATATGTGTCTATATACCTATTAACTTCTGGCTGTAAAAATTTAAATAGTAATGATTCTATTTCTAGGGTATTATAAGAAATACATCTGTATCATATTAAAAAGCTGTTCTATTTAAACAAGTTTTCAAAACCTTATAGAATGAATCTTTTTTACCCTTTTCTTATATATTTTCAGTTTTCAGTAAACGTCTTATTTCCCAGCCTATATTTGTAAGCTTAGTTTTTTATTCCTCCATAGGCCAATGTTTTTGAAATAAAGATGGTTAGGTTTAGCTATAGTCTGAAGGAATCCATCAGATTGATTTCACTTGTGGTCTAAGTTTTATTTTCACGTAAATCTCTAGAGCAGGAAACCTACCAGTTGCACAAATTCATCCCTGAGTAAGAATTTTGAATGGAGCAGAAAGCAAATTGCAAAGGCAAATAGAATATATTGTTGAAAAATGTCCTGTTTCTGGCTGCATCTCAAAGTAAGTTAAATGTGATAATTTCCTCAAACAAGCAATTTAAAGTAAGTAGTTTATCCTAAGATTGCAGCCAGTTAGGTGTGTCTTAGAGTTCAAAAATCATGGTTGTGTTTTCATTCAAATAAGTCTAAACATTCAAATCATGCTTCTCTTTTCAATGGAGGTGAAAAGGAAACACAACAGCAACAGTGTGCTCATTTTTAAGGGTTTGGGATGAAGGGACTGCTTCTTGATCTATTTAAATCAAGAGTTACAAATCTCTGTAAGTGTCAAGTTATTTTTTTCAGGAAAGCTTTGAGTTCTTTCCGATAACCCTGACAGTTGAGATTCTTTTCCCTAGAGGTTGATTATTTGGACCTCAGTTGTCAGTTTTTCTAAAAAGGAAAATACTGCCAAACAGTATGTTTCAGTCCAGGATAAAGCACCAAATACCTTCTGATTTGGTGGTTAAAATCCAGGAACACCTGCTAATGAGTTTGAATCCTTATTATTCAACCCTTCCTTTGAGTCTCGGAGATACCCTTGTATCCTCCCTTCAAAACTCCCACCCTCTACTAAAAAATAAAGCAAACAAATATATATAACAAAACAGAAACGGATTTACAGATATACAGAACAAACTAGTGGTTACCACTGGGGAGAAGGAAAGGGGGAGGGGCAAGATAGGGGTATGGGATTAGGGTATACAAACTACTAGGCATAACATAAATAAGAACAGGGATATATTGCCCAGCACAGGGAAATATAGCTGTTGTATTGAAATAACATTAAATGGAGTGTAATCTATAATAATATTGAATCTCTACATTGTACACCTAAACTAATATTGCAAATCAACTACAGGTCAATCAAAAAATTCAAAAAAAGAAGAAAATCAGACTATTTTGTGACATAAAAATTATGTGAAATTCAAATTTTAGTGTCTAAATTGTATTGAAACATTAAAAAACCTTTCCAGCCTCTAATTTAATAGTTTTTTTTTTTTTTTTTTTTTACCATTTTGTTTGCATTAGCCTGAGTTGATTCTGTTGCTTGCAACTAAATGATGTTCCTGAAGTGGTTGCACTCTTTATATAAGATGCAGTGGAAAATGCCTGATCCCCCGCCCCTAGCAATAGCACAAATTTCATTATTATATCTCTTTCAAAAGAGATTAAAATAAATTTTAGTAAAAAACTGAGTGACTGCTATCAGCAGTTGATATGCCTGCTTTTCATATATTTTATTTGAATCTGTATTTATTTTCTAGGGCTGCTTTAAGAAATCACCACAAATTGGGTGGCTTTAAAGCAACAAAAATTTATTCTCTGACTGTTCTGCATGCCAAAATTCTGAAATCAAGGTGTTGGCAAGGTTTCAGTTCCTTTTGGAGTCTCTGAGGGAAGATCTGCTCCATGCCTGTTTCCTAGCTCCTGGTGACTGCTGGCAGTTCTTTGCCCTCCTTAGTTAGTAGCCACCTAACTCCACTCTCTGCCTTAATCTTCTCATGGCTTTCTCCCCTCTGTCTCTGCGTCTTCTCCATTTCTACCTCTTTTAACTGACGCTCGTATTGGATTTAGGACCCACCCTGAATCCAGGAGGGCTCCCCTGGCGGCTCAGACAGGAAAGAATCCACCTGCAATAAGAGAGACCTGGTTCAATCTCTGGATTGGGAAGATCCCCTCGAGAAGGGAATGGCAACCCATTCCAGTCTTTTTGCCTGGGAAATCCTTTGGACAGAGGAGCTTGGTGGGCTGCATTCCATGGGGTTGCAGAGTCAGACACAACTGAGTGATTAACACTTCACTTTTAGGACTTCCCAGGTAGCGCTAGTGGTAAAGAACTGCCTGCCAATGCAGGAGACATAAGAGATGTAGGTTTGATCCCTGGGTCAGGAAGGGCCCCTGGAGGGGAGTGCATGGTAGTCCATTCCAATTTTCTTGCCTGGAGAATCCCATAAACAGAGGAGCCTGGAGGGCTATAGTCCATGGGGGTCACAAAAGAGTCCGACATGACTTAGCCACTAAACAACAACAACAAATATTTACTGATCACCTTGCTTCCCTGGTGGCTTAGAGGGTAAAGTGTCTGTCTGCAATGCGGGAGACCCAGGTTCAATCCCTGAGTTGGGAAGATCCCCTGGAGAAGGAAATGGCAACCCACTCCAATACACTTGCCTGGAAAATCCCATGGATGGAGGAGCCTGGGAGGCTGCAGTCCATGGGGCCGCAAAGAGTAGGACACGACTGAGCAACTTCAGTTTATGACATGTCAGGTATTGTGAAGATAGAGCAGCAGTCCGTGGGGTTGCACAGAGTCAGTCAGGCATGACTGAAGTGACTTAGCTGCAGAGTCAAAATTATTTAAAACCATTATATTAAAACAATGACCAGTCAAAACTTGGAACCTTTTATACAAAACCTAGATGTTCTTCATACCTGAGCACTTCAATCATTTGAGTATTTCATTCCTGGTAGAGATGCTCTGGCCTGGGGGAACTGTTATGCTTAGTCTCAAGAGGTGGTTTTCAGTGTCATTTTCTCCTCCTTACAACCCATCTCAGTTCCCAGATTACTCGGACTCGATCCACAGTGTTCTGGGACAGGTTTTGCATGAACCTGAGTTTGGTTTTGAACACATTGAGTTTGAGCTGACCACCATATA